>NC_092872.1:747711486-749085236 GCF_028372415.1 Notamacropus eugenii
TGGTGCTTGCTTTTACAATCCTGGAGACCACTGTAGCTTATAGTAAATTCTTAGTCCCATTCCCTATTCTGTCTTTACATTGTCTTCTCTAAGAAATGACAAATATCAGAGCAACATGAATGAACTTGAATGAACTAATGCAGAGTTAATTAAGCAGAGCCAAGGGAATAATATATACAATGACTGCAGTAATATAAATTAAAACAATACTAAAATTAAGCTGAACAATGCATTACATCAGCCCATCTTGGTCCTAAATAAGAAATGTCCCTTCTTCCCATCCTTCAAGAGATGAGGGAATATAGATAGGAAATGTTATATATAAATTGTCAACCTTGGTCATTATGTTACTTAGTTTCTCTGGTTAGTGGCTGATGATTTCATTAACTACATGTGGTTATGATATTAGCAGAGGGGTCATATAATGGCCCTCAGGTCCAGGGTCCTTTCTCTTCTGTGTTATGGCCTTCCTGCCTTCTTTTATTGGACAAAATGGTATTAGGACAATCACAAGGGCTCGGAGCCTAACATTCAAAGATTTAGCTCTTTAGTGTGTCCCTTCATATTTGAGACAAGATCAGGATATGGAAAATGATTATGTAAAAGAAGTAAGGGAAGTATAATGCAGTTTTTATAGACACAGAAGAGGAGATTAGCAATAGAGTGGACCTTTTCATTTTTTAGAGGTAGGTAGGGAGTAGGACTACTCTGAAACACTGAGATTTAGATCTACTTGTCCTTCATTTTTGAAGAGGATCCATGATATCACAGGATGATGTTTTGACTCATGCATTCGTGAATTGGATTTATGTGAGGCAGAGTTGTATGATGTCTTCAGCCTCACTTTATCTTCCAGAGTCATCAAAGTCCTGGCAAAAGTCAGGACTACTGGCAGTGGACTGGGAAGTAATGGATGACCTTGGCATCTTTAATGTCTGACCAAGCTCTAAGCACTCCACAGGGCCTGCTTCAGCCATCTTCATGGACATTTGAACTGTAAGACCCCTCACTCACTGACAGTTTGTGGTCCCAACTTGAGCCAAGGTAGTTTATCAGAGTATGGTCACTATGAATGCTACAACTTCTTGGAGAGCCAGGTGAGAGTTGAGAGGCAGGTGAACATCAAAGATGGGTGAGCAGCCCTTAAAAGGGCTCAGCAGTCCTCACAGCAGAAGTGCTAGTCCTCCTTGAACACCTATATGCTGTAATAGATTTAATCCCTTCATTCTGAATCCTCCATTCCTAGATTCCAATGTTGAGCACTTCTTTTGCTTTAGAAGATCAGTTTCTCCTTTTGTTTGTATAACAAGGAGATACCATTGATACTGTGCTACACCTGGAGTCTCAAAAACATGAATTGAATCTAGCCTCAGACATCTATTAGCTGTGTGACACTGGCCAAGTCTTTTAATCTCTTTGAGACTCAGTCACTTCACCTGTAACAAGGGATTAATAATAATAATAATAATAATAACAATAATAATAATAATAATATTTTACTCCCAGGTTTGTGAGGATCAAATGAGATAATTTTTGTAAAGTGGCTATCACATGACAGTCTTTTTCTATTTTTTTTATATCTCTTTTGGGATACAGATCAATACTGGTATTGCTAAGTCCAAGAGTATGCATGTTTTTATAGCCCTTTGGACATAGTTCTAAATTACTCTACAGAATGGTTGAATAAGCTCACAACTTCACCAACAGTACATTAATAAATCCTTTTTCCACAACCCCTCCAAAACTGGTCATTTACCTCTTCTGTCCTATTAGCCTAATAGATAGTACTTCAGAATTGTTTAAATTTGCATATGTCCAATCAGTAATGAGTTAGAATATTTTTTTCATTTGGCTATAGATAGCTTTGATTATGTCATCTGAAAACTACAAATGTCTTCTGAGCATTTATCATTTGGGGAATGACTATTTTTCTTTTATAAATTTACCTCAGTTCTCTACATGTTTGAGAAATGAACAGTTTATCAGAGAAACTTGCTTCAAAATTTTGTTCATAGTTGCTATTGCTAAGTGTATTTCACTCTATTCTACCCCCTGTTTATTTCATTTTCTCTCTTCTTTCCCCTGTCCCTTTTCAAAAGTGTTCTGCTTCTGACTATCCTCTTCCTCAATCTGCCCTCTCTTATATCACTCCCTCTTTTCTATCATCTCCCCATCCTAATTTCACATAGGGAAAGATGTATTTCTATTCCCAATTGAATGCTTATGTTATTCCCTCCTATAGCTATCCTGATAAGAGTGAGATTCATTCATCCCCGTAATCTCCTCTGTCTTCCTCTCTACTATATTAAAAAAAAAATTCATGTCTCTTTTATGTCAGAAAATTTATTCCATTCTATCTCTCCCTTTTCCTTTCTCTCAGTAAGTTTCTCTTTTACCTCTTAATTTTATTTTTAAGTTTTAGCTATCGTCCCTTCATATTCAACTCATACCTGCGCCCTCTGTCTATACATATTGTCTGCCATAATAACGTTGTAAGTATCATCTTTCCTATAGGAATGTAAATACTTTAACCTTATTAGGCCCTTATGATTTCCCTTGCCTATTTAGCTTTATGATTCTCCTCAGTCTTGTATTTGAAAGCCAAGTTTTCTTTTCAGCTCTGGTGAATGCTTGAAAGTCTTCTATCTCATTGAATTTCCATTTCTCCCCCACCCCCAACCTGAAGGATTATTTTGCTTTCCTCTTTTTCTTTTTGTCGCACATGGTATCTTTTTCATTACTTCTCTGCAACCACTACTGGGTCTACATCCAAGAGTTAAAAGAAAAAGGGCCTACATGTGCAAAACAAAATTATTTATAGCTGCTCTTTTTGTTGTGGCAAAGAACTGGAAACTGAGGGAATGTCTATCAACTAGGGAATGTGTAAACAAATTGTAGCATACAATTGTGAGGGAATGCTCTTATCCTATGAGACATAATGAAGAGAAGGATTACAGGAAAAAAATCTGATGCTATTTATATGAACTAATACAAAGTGAAGTGAGTAGAACCAGGAAAACATTGTACACAGTAACAGAAATATTGTGATGACTAACTGTGAAAGACTTAGTTACCCTGATCAATAAAATATTCCAATATAGTTCCAAAGGATTAGTGATGAACAATAATCAACCTCCAGAGACAGAATGGATGAATTTTGGATACAAATTGAAACAGATTGTTTTTTGCTTTATTTTCTTGCTTTTTCTTTTCATCTGAAACTTGCGTAATGTAGAAATACATTTTGCTTGACTTTATTGGTTTTGTATTTTCTGCCTTCCCAATGATAGGGGAGAGGTGGAGGGAGGAAAAGGATTTGAAAGTGAAAATAAGCATTGAAAAAGAGCTTAAAAACAAATTTTGGGTTTGGGATATAGTTTGATTTAGAGAATTTCTTGAATTGCAAACTTCTTCCCTAACACAGATTCTTCGATCTAGTGACACTGGCCTCTCTAGCTGTTTCACAAGCAAGACACCACATATCTCAACTCCATGCATTTTCCCTGCCTAGAATATAATTCCTCTTCATTTGTACTTACTGACTTCATTGAATTGCTTTAAGTTCCCAGGATGTAATTCAAAACAACTCTTTATTTCTCTAATTAGTTATTTTCCATTTGTTCTATGCATAGTTTCCTTTGTATTTTTTGTTTGCATGTCCCACCCACGTTCTCTTGGATTTAAGATACTTGAGGACAGGGATTGTTCTTTGTCCTTTCTTTTTCTCTGTATTCTCCACACTGGATTTGACCAAGGCCTTTGACACTGTTCGTCACGAGGGTTTATGGAAAATTACGTCAAAATTTGCTACCCAGAGAAGTTTATCAGGATTGTACATCTATTTCATCATGGCATGTTTGCCCAGGTTCTAGATAGTGGAAAATGCTCTTGTGCTTTTCCAGTCACCACTGTAGTGAAACAGGGCTGTGTGCTTACTCTCATGCTTTTTAGCATGATTTTTCAGCCATGCTGTCAAATGCTTTCAATGAGGATGAACAAGGCATCGAGGTCAACTACCATACTGATGGTTAGTTCTTCAATTTGAAAAAGCTACAAGTCAAGATTAAAGTGGAGGGAATGTTGGTGCTTGATTTTCTGTTTGCAGATGATTGTACGCTCAATGTAGCCTCTGAAGCTAAGATGCAACAAAGTGTGGATCAATCTCTGCTGCCTGTCCTAATTGTGGCCCAGAAGTCATCAACAAGAAAACACAGGTGCTCCCTCAGCCACCAACACATCATCCATATGTGGGACCATCAGTTTCAACAAATGGAGAAGTTTTGAATGTTGTGGATAACTTTACTTGCTTTCCAGGGATGTAAACATTGACAATGAGGTTGATACACACTTAGAGCTAGCTCAGTGTTTGGGAGTCTCTAAAGAAAAGCTTGGGAGAGAAGAGGTATTAGACTGATTACCAAACTGAACGTCTACAGAGCCATTGTTCTGACCTCATTTTTGTATGTCTGCAAAACATGGACAGTCTATTAATGCCATGTCAGGAAATTGAATCACTTCTATTTGAACTGTCTTAGGAAGATTCTGAAGATCACCTGGCAGGATAAAGTAGCAGACACTGAGGACCTTGCTCGAACGAATTAAACTGTCAAGCGTTCAAACCATGCTTCAGAGAGCACAATTCTGATGGGTTGACCATGTTGTTTGAATGCAAAATGTATGCTTGCCAAAGAGACTATTTTATGGAGAACTCACATCGGGCAGGTGATAACATTGTAATCAGAAGAAGTGATACAAGGACACTATCAAGATCTTTGGATTGATTGTGGGGCATGGGAGACACTGGCACAGAACCATTCAGCATGGCATGCCCACATCAGAAAAGTTACTGTTCTCTATGAGCAAAGGAGAATTGAATCAGCACAAAGGAAATGTAGCATGTACAAATATGGAGTAACTACGCCAAATGTTCACATGGACTATCTGTATCCAATCTGTGGTAGAGCATTTTGAGCTTGCATTTGTCTGATCAGTCAATGTTGTACACATTGAAACTTCACTTTATTATTACGATATCATTTTGATTCTCTTTGAGAATGAAGGACAACAACCAACTAATCCTCAACACTCACTCCAATGCATTTATTGATTGATTGCCTGTCCAAAAATTGGCAGCTAAGACTATTCCTGCTCCTTATCCCTAGAACTGGGTGTTCAGAGATGAAGAAGGGGAAGTGTTGGAACAGATGCAAACCTTGAAATTTTGAATAGTGAGCTCTCTGTGATTTGAGACTTCCAAGAAAACTGTTCCACAGCTTGTAGGTGAGATTGGAGAAATGTTTAATTCACAAATTGGTTCTAATAAAAAGAATCACATTACCTTGTCTTGTCAACTATATCTTCCTTAAAATTCTTGACCTTCCTTTTTCAGGTTCTACTCCCTAATCCTTTTGGATTTACCTTATTCTTTTCAAAATCATCTTTCATTTTTTTTAATCTTACTCCATTTTTTAATTGGATGAAGGATATAGACCAATACCTGAGCATAGAAATTTGCTATCATTTAAATTTTCCTCAAATTCTTTCTTTTTTAAAATTTGAATATTTATTTTCAATTTTCAACACTCACTTCCATAAGTTTTAAATTTCTCCTCCTCCCTTACAAGTCCCTCCCCTAGATGTCATGCAATCTGATATGAGCTCTATACGTACATTCCTATTAAACATATTTTCACATTAGTCATGTTGCGTGTAAGAATTATAATGAATTGAAGAAACCATGAGATACAAAACAAAACAAACAAATAAACATGAAAGTGGAAATAGTCTGATTCACCCTGCAACCCAACTCCATAGTTCTTTCTCTGGATGTGGATAGCATTTTCCATTGTGAGTACTTTGGAAAAGTTTTAGGTCCTTGCATTGCTGAAAAGAGCTAAGTCTATCAAAATCAGTCCTCCACCACATTGGCTATTACTGTTTACAATGTTCTCCTAGTTCTGTTCACTTAACTCAACATCAGTTCATATAAGTCTTTGTAGGTTTTCCCAAAGTCTGCTTGCTCATCATTTCTTATAGTACAATAGTATTATATTACATTCATATGCCATAACTTCTTCAACTATTCCTCAGTTGATGGTCATCCCCTCAATTTCCAGTTCCTGGCCACCACAAGGAGAACTGCTATAAATATTTTCATATATATGAGTTCTTTTCTCATTTTTATGATATCTTTGGGATATAGCCCTAGAAGTGGCATTGCTGGGTCAAAGGGCATGCACATTTTATAGCCCTTTGGGCATAGATCCAATTTGCTCTCCAAAATGTTTGGATCAACTCACAGTTCCACCAACAATGAATTATTGTTCCAACTTTCCCACATCTTCTGCAACATTTATCGTTTTCCAGTTTGTTATATTATCCAATTTGATGTGTCTGATTTTGCATCTCTCTAATCAATAGTGATTTAGAGCATTTTTTCATATGACGACAGAAGGATTAATCTCTTCCTCTGAAAACTGCCTCTTCATATACTTTGACCGTATATCAATTGAGGATTTATTTATATTCTTTAAAATTTGACTATAAATTTTAGAAATGAGATTTTTGTCAGAGATACTAATTGTAAAAATTCTTTCCCAGTTTTCTGCTTCCCTCCTAATCTTGGTTGCATTGATTTTGTTTGTGCAAAAACTTTTTGATTTAATGTAATCAAAATTATCCATTTTGCATTTCATAATGTTCTCTATGTCTTGTTTGGTCATAAATTCTGCCATTCTAAGTAAATCTGAAAGATAAACTATTCTTTGCTACCCTACTTTGTTTATAATACCAGCTTTTATACCTAGATCATGGACCCGTTTGGACTTTATTCTGGTATACCATGTCAGACATTAGTCTATATCCACTTTCTGCCATAATATTATTGAGTTTTCCCAGTAGTGAGCTCTTATCCTAGAATCTAAGGTCTTTGGATTTATTAAATTGTAGATTGCTATAATCACTGACTGCAGTGTCACGTGTACCTAACCTATTCAACTAATTTATTCCTCTATTTCTTAACCAGTACCAAGTGGTTTGGATAACAGCTGCTGTATAATAAAATTTAAAATCTGGTAGGGCTAGTCTACCTTCCCTAGCATTTCTTTTCATTAATTCCTTTAATATTCTGGAGCTTTTGTTCCTCTAGATGAATTTTGATATTATTTTTTCTAGCTCTACAAAGTATTTTTTGGTAGTTTGATTGGTATGGCATTGAATAAGTAAATTAATTTAGGTAAAATTGTCATTTTTATTATATTAACTTAACCTACCCATGAACAACTGGTATTTTTTTCTGAATTATTTAGATCTGACTTTATTTGTGTAAAAAATATTTTGTAATTGTGTTCATACGCTCTCTGAGTTTGTTTTGTCAGGTAGACTCCCAAATATTTTCTACTGTTTGCAGTAACTATAAAAGTAATATATTTTTTTCTATTTCTTGCTGTTGGGCTTTTTTTAGCAATATATAGAAATGCAGATGATTTCTGTGGGTTTATTTTATATCCCGTAATTTTGGTAAAGCTGTTTATTATTTTAAATAGCTTTTTACCTGATTTCTCTAGGATTCTCTAAGTATATAATCATATCATGTGCAAAGAGTGATAACTTAGATTCTTCTTTGCCAACAGTAATTAATTATATTTCTTCTGCTAACATTTCTAGTACCATATTGAAAAACAGTGGTGATAATGGACCTCCTTGTTTCACCACTGATCTTGTTGGAAATGCATCAAACTTACCCCCATTACATATAATGCTTGCTGTTTAGGTAGATGCTACTTAGCATTTTAAGGAAAGCTCCATTTATTCTGATGCTCTCCAGTGTCTTCAATGGGAATGAGTGTTGTATTTTGTCAAAAGTTTTTTGCACCCACTGAGATAATCATATAGTTTCTGCTGGTTTTGTTGTTAATATGATCAATTATACTGATAGTTTTCCTAATATTGAACAAGCCCTGCATTCCTGGTGTAAATCCTACCTGATCAAAGTGTATTATTCTCATGATAAGTTGCTGTAATCTTTTTCCAATGCCTTATTAAAAATTGTTGTATCCTTATTCATTAAGGAAATTCATCTATAATTTGCTTTCTCTCTTTTGGCTCTTCCCAGTTTAGGTATCAGCACCATATTTGTGCTCATATTATATCATTTGTTCTCATTTATGTTCCTATCACAAAAAGAATCATACATAGAATCCAAAATGTCATGTTTCCTAAGTCATTTGTTAGAGTATTTGAATACTCTAATTCTTGAAGGGACTTTGAGCAAAATCTCCTAAATTTTCCAAAAAGTGATAATAAATTTGACTTATCACACAGTCATTAGAATACCAATAAGCATTTCCTAAATCTCAGTTCTATGGTATGCACTGAGTCTCTTGGAATAAAGAAAATATGAAACTAGTTCTTATTTTCAATGAGAGAGAGAAAGAGAGACTTAAACAGTAAATTTATATATATGTATACACATATACATAAAATTTCTGTTTGTATGCATATGTAAAGACACATATATGCTTGCACACAAAAATATGTATATATGCAGAATGTATGCAAAATAAGTACACAATTTTTAGGGAAAGGAAGGCAATGGTTACTAACCACTGGAGCAAACATAAAATGCTTCATGGAGAACATAGATCATGAGGTCAATCTTGAAATAATTAAGGAAATTCTAATCAGCAGCAAAGATGAGAGAATATTCCAACAATGAAATATGGTTTCAGAGAACATAAGAAAAATCACACAGTATGGGAAAGATCCTTCACTCATATGAACAGCACATTACAATTTTATTTGTAATTTTGATTAATATAACAAGTTGGAAAGAATGAATAAGTTTGGCAATAAAATATGCTTCCATCTATGAATGATATAAATTAAATCTACAGAGTCTTGTTCTTAGAAGATTAGTTACTAGATGGTAGTATTTTCAGACTATAACAAATATTGAAGCATCAGGATTAACAATCAATATGATGATGAAATCCCAGGTATTTCAAAGCATGAAAAAGTATAAATTATAAATAATCAGATAAATCATTGCTCAAAATTAAAACAGTAAAGATCATATTTATTGTGGACAGAACATTTTCTTTAAATTTACAGAATATACATGTATGCATAGAGAACATCATAGTGTAAATGATATGCAATTTTATGTATATGTATGTGTATGTAAACATGTATGTATAGTATATATAAATATGTGTGCACATGTATTCTAATAAAATACTTTATGCTTGAATGAACAGTGAACTGGGAGGTAAAACAAGTGGGTTTTACTCTACTATGTGACATTCTAATTCACTTCTGTGCCCCTAATTCTATACGCACATGAACATCAAAAAGGTGAGTATTTCTACTTTCTCAGTGTGAAACATTCTCTATACCAGATCTCTTGCTACCTCACTTTGACGGCACTTTATCTTCATGGTCCTAGACTTCTTTAACCTCTGACCTTTCACGTAGGTGACACATCACCTCTTTTAGATGCTGTTTTTCTTTTGGCTTCTATAACTCTGCTCTGTCTTTGTTCTCCTACCAATCGAATTTTATCTTCTGTGTCTCCTTTACTAGTTCCTCATCCATCTTTATAATCTATGAGTTGTTATAATCTATTCATGCACAACATCTTCATTAGGATAGGGCTTATTTTTTAATCATCTGTATCTTATTACTGAGTAACATATTTTCATGTAATTTTCCCCCTAATAACACAAGATCTAGCCCAGGAATTCATAATCTTGAGTCCAAAAATGCATCTTTATATGCATGGGTTTTAGGAAATGTATATTAATATTATTTGTTTCTTTTGGAATATCATATATTTTGCTTTTCCACCTTAAAATAATATGTGGAAAATGGGTCCATCCATAGACTTTGCCAAATTGACAAGGGAGTTAATGAAAAAAAGTTTACAATCATTTGGTCTATGTTTTATTACATTTTTCAAATATATTTCTTTGGTCTCAAAAAAAAAAAATGACCCTGAGTACAAACATAGGGTAATTGTTATGATTAATATAAAAAAGATTTATTTTTTCTATTAAAACAATTTAACTCTATTACTCAAGCAGGGTTCTTCTAAAAATATTTAGGTGTTATTGGGAATTCTTTTACCTCCTAGTCATTTCAGCTGCAACAATTTCATTGTGCTCACTGAAGAAAATTAGTTCTCTGTAAATTAATGTTTTTCCCCTTCATCTCACACATAAATTGGATAATTATTTATTTTCTAGTGACTTAGTTAATTATGTGTTTTAGTATTTAATGTAGTAAAATTGTTCAGATACTTGAGAAGAGTTTTCATTGCTGTTTTCTATCGTAGATTTTCAAATTTATTCTTTACACTCAATAGTTTGTTTTAATGATAATGATGTTTAATGACAGAGGATCAGAGTTAGATGGAATGTTAGAGGTCATTTGTTCCTAATATCTTCATTTTACCCACATGGAAGCTGAGGTTCAAAGAGACAAATTTCTTTACCAAAGATTAGACAGTGCCAAAGTCAAACTTAGAAATTAATTTTTTTATTCAAAATTCAGTGATCCTTCCTTGTACCATATTACTTCAGATCTGAGTTGCTGGATGAAGAAGGATGAGAAAAAAAAACAATGCTCTCATATATTTATTGAGGGATAAGTACATGCAAAATGTATGAAGGAAAATATTCAAATATACCACATAATTTGAAGAAATTCAAGTTATTAGATCAATAATAAAATTATTAAAATAAGAGAAAATATAAATAAAAACAATCCTATGAATATAGCCTTAATACAACTCCCATCAAAGGTATCAAAAGCTGGGAATAGTCAATGCTAAAGGAATTAGAATTGACATAAGAATAGGAAACTGATATTACTTTGTTTAGTTTGTGGAGTAGTCAAAACATTCTAGAAATCTGTAAGAAATTATCCTTTAACAATGAATAGAACATCCGTATTACTTAATCCAGTAATCAAATTGCCCCAAAGAGATCAAAGATATAAAGGAATGTGCAATCAAAACCAATATGTTTATACCTTTACTTTTTTGTGATAGGATTTTTTAATATCTATAAATTAGGTAATGACTAACAAATTATGGAATTGTGGTAAATAAATTTAACAAAATATCATAGCATCAAAAGGAAATATGTATATGACAAATATATAGCATGGGAAAACATAGGAATTAATACAAAATAGTGAAATAAATATGAGGACAACACATAAAATGACTGTAAAAAGGTGCTAGGGTTGGAAGTTCAATTCCGTGTGGACGGTCTCGGGCAGGTAAAAGTGGGACTTCTAAATCTTAGAGTTCCTACGAGGCCCTCCAAAAACAGTAGGGAATCTAGAAGGTCAGACCCGGGAGATACGTGATGGGTGGAGCCTCCCTGCTCTCGAGGTTGTCCCGGATTGGACACACCTGTTGTCTCCTAACAGGCTCGGTATTGACATGTAAACTACGCAGCAGAGGGCTTAAGTAGGTTCAGGAAAGCCGGAAAAGGCTTTTGGGGGAAGGACCACGTGTGAGCTTACTAGGCTCCTCACTTTCCTCTCTCTTTCTCCCCCCTCCCCCTCTCTCCCTACTTACACTTTTATTCCTAAGCCCTTATTGTAGATCTTTGCCTCTTTGGGAGATATCTCTCTCCTTCCCCCTATCCCCTGCACTTGTAACCGAGACCCTGAAATAAAGCTCAACCCTTGTTCGACTCTGGAACGTCCTTTCTCTCATACGAGCATCCGGTTTGGCCAACCGAAGACCTCGGGAGGTGAGGTAAGAAGACTCGGGTAGCCCACAGGCCTCTAGGCCTGGCAAAAAGGTAATTGGAAGAAACAGGAAGCTTTGTGGTTCAGTGGATAGAGCGCAGTATTTCAAGTCACAATGACTTGAACTGAAATCCTGTCACAGAAATGTACTAGCTTTATGACCATGGACAAAATATTTAGCCATTCTGAACCTCAGTTTCCTAATCGGCTAAATTAGGGAGTTAATTCAAAGACTTATTTTTTTCTCAAAATTTTATTCAATATGAAACACCTCTGTAGTTTTTCTGGAGGACACCAGTTATGTCCATGACCAAGTCTGCCTCTAAATTAGAATTATGTTGTTAACTCAGCCCCAATCTCAACCTTTTTTACCATGAGTGGGAGCAGTACTTCATCTATATGTGTCTCTGTCAGCTTGACCCTGAGTAAGTCCGGAAAGTCACTCAGTCTCTAGATTTTTAGATCTTGACCATTCTATCTCAGCATGACTTTTGAGAAGTGTGACAGGGACAATCTCAGGTGTCAGGTTAATGTCATCCTAGAGGTATTGAATGCCCTCATTAGTGAGATACCAGTAGAAATGACTTCATGCAAACTGCTGCTTAAAATAGTCATGAAACTTTAGAAGCTCTACGTCCTTCATGACATGGGTACTGGACACATTCTTGTCTTACAGCAAAGAGAGATCTGGTATGTGCCCATCTTTTTTGGTTACTATTACTGCTTCATTTTTGTATATGGCAATCTACTTCTTGGGCATCAACATCTTGGGTGGGTATTGCTTTCAATTAAATGACCTCTAAAGTTCCACCCAACATTAAAGAGTAATAAATATCTGAAAGTTGTATCAAAACATCTACCCAAAGAATATTACATGAATCTCCATCCTCCCCTCTTAGGCTTTTCTGACAATTTTCTCTCTTGCCTCTCTTCCTATCTGTCCAATCACTCTTACTATCCTATATTAGTTCTTCAAATCCACTGAATATGGCTGTCCTCAAGTCTTTTCTATGTCTGCTTCTCCTACCTTGTTTCTACTTTCATGATTTCTCTCATATATTTCACCTTCTCTCCACACAGATAAATGGCACCTTAGCTCAAATATTCATTACCTTATTTAAATGATTGAAAAAGCCTTCTAACTGGTCGCACTTCCTTAAATCTCTTTCCATTCTGATAAATGGTACATTCAAATGTTAAGGTGACTTTTTTGAAGCACAGACCTCACCATGTTATCAGTCTTCTTAGTGAATCCTAGATTCTCCAGAGCCAGCCATTTCCGTATTTGCCACCAGCTGTTGAGCTTGATTTTGACTTCTCCTCCCCCTTCATCCTTGCAACAGCTGCAAGTGCTTAAAGATCCACTGAAAAGACCTGAATATGGCCTTTGCCTTAATCTTCACCCTCTCTCCTTGCCTCCTCCCTTCCCCATCCCTTTCTCAGCCCTCTGCAGATGCTGGAGATTTGCTCAACTTTCCTTCCCTGTGTTGTGTGGCATTTCCTTTTAGTGGATTATTTTCATATATGTGCATATGCATATACATAAAAGATATACATATATGCATTATGTACATGTGTATATATGTATCTGTATCTATACACATTATTTATATTTACATACCTATTTAAAAATATTTTTTCTTCCTTTGCATTCAATCAACCAGTTGCACCTATACTCCCAACCACAACCTCTGTGACTCTGAGCATTTCTAAGGATTTGAGGCTTTGTCTTATGTGCCCCGTGTTCTCTGTGACTTGAATCAGAAAAGAAAGAAAAGAAAATCCAATCAACAGGAAATTGATCATAATGAAGATTGTTTTAATTTTGGTAGTCATATCTCATCAATACTTTTAATTGCTTCTGCCGCTCTTATTGGAAGACTGAATAGCAAGGCAAACAACTTTCCTTATAGTCTTCTTTAATAGAAGGCTTAACATTCCAGGCATTTCTTCAAATGCCACTAGATGTCTTGACGGGTTTCAATTCCACCACTATGCCCACTACTGTCGTTATCATTATCACTGTCATCCTATCTCTGTGACAGAACCCTCTAGGATCTCCACCCAGAAAATTTGTCTTCAGCTGTTTGCCAGCTTCTCTCATTAGATTGTGAGAATCATAAGGGCAGAGATGAGCTTTCCTCTTTTTCTGTTTGCTTCCCTAGAACTTAGCCTAATGCCTATAACAAAGCAGGCACTTAATATTTATTGCATTATATCATAACTATTATGTTCAGGACCAAAGTCAAACTCTTGGTGACTGAACACTCTTCAGAATCTAATTTCTAACTTTTCCAATCTTCCTTAACTTTTCTCTCTAGCATGTGCATCGTAATACAGCTACGGTGGCCCAATTGCTGTTCTTCAGGTGAACACACCTTCCAATTTCTATGAATTTATGCTTCCTAGAATACTCTGACACTCCCGTTTACCTCTACTTGGCTGGCTCTCTTCAAGATATAGTTCAAATCCCACCTTCTACAGGTGATCATTCTCTATCACAGAAGCTGTTCTTGCATTCCCCTGCCAGCTTCCTAACATCTCTAAACACATCTTGAATATACCCACTTATCTACTTGTTTTCTCCTAAATTAGAATACATACTCCTTGAGAACAAGGGTCTTTTTTTTGTTGTTGTTTCTTTTGTATCCCTAGAGGATTACCCTTTTAACCTAGGAACCAGGAAGTGTTTTTCATGATTGCTTGTTGCTTGATTGACTGTTGTGAAGGACTACTGGCATGGAATCTTCCATATACTGCATTGACATGTTTATTTGGTTGTTGCAATAGATTTAGATGACCAGCCTTGCTTTTTCTTTTTCTTTTTTTTTGTACAAGGAAAACTATAGAGAAAACTCCACTCAAATAACTGAAGCTAATGTGAAGGCAATAAAAATTGTGGAGAAGCATTTTGTCAGAGCACACAAAGTGGATTAGTAGGATTGGATTATGGAATGTGAGGAGAGGAAGAACATTTAAGAAAATTGGAAATGACAGGAATGATTGGGTTATAAAGAGTTTTAAATACCATAGAAGTTCATATTTGGTCCTAAACATAAATACAGTACTAGAAAAGTTGGTTGACTACAAGGAATACAACATCTTTATACTTACACTTTGGGAAAAGCCCTTAGGCAGTCTAATGGAGGACAAACTGGAAAGGGGAGAAATGAGCCAGGTACAACAAACAGGATACTTTTGAAATAGTTGAAAGGAAGGTATAGTGAGCATTTTAAGTAGAGTTTTGATTGAGGTAATAATGATAAGAAAATACAAACAAGAGTCATAGTTGATGTTTGTTGATGCATTGTTTATCTAATAAGGATAAAACTTTGAAGATGATATCAAAGTGCAAATCTAGATGGTTGGAAGGATGTTGATACACTTAATCATTGTAGTGATGTTTCAGAGAGGGGTGAATTTTAGACAAAAGAGAATGAGTTTTGTTTTTGGTAATGTTCACGTTGATATGCATACAACATGTATAGTAAGAAATGTTCATAAGAATATTGCAATGCAGAACCAGAGTTTAGGAGAGAGATAAGGGCAGGGTATGTAGACCCAAGAGTGACCTAATTTGACATAATAATTAACCCAATGGAAAATGAAAAAAAAAAACAAGAGATTTTTTGCAACAATATATTGCTAAGATGAGACTTTATGACCAAGTGGGAATTATACCTGCAATGCCAGGATGGTTTATCACAAGAAAAATTATTAACATAATGGATTATATCGATAAAAGTAAAAAGAAAACATGATTTTATCAATAGATATGGAAACAAAACTTTTGGTACTGTATAACCCATTTCTGTTTAAAACTCTTGAAATTATAAGTATAGATGGATTTTTCCTTAAACAGATAAAAAATGAAACAACACCATCAGCAATCATTATTTATAATGGGGTTAACCTAGAAGCCTTCCCAGTAAGATCAGGTATGAAACAAGAATGCCCACTGTCCTGATATTATATTGTATTTTAATGGAAATACTAGCATTAGTAATAAGAGAAGTAAAAGAAATAGAAGGAATTGGAATGGGTAATGAGACAATATAACTCTACTTTTTCAGATGATATGATGATATACTTTGAAAATTTCAAAGATTAATTAAAAATTTGATTGAAAACAGAAGTTCAGCAAAGTAGCAGGATATAAACTAAGTCCAAATAAATCACTGGCATTTCTATATGTCACAAAGAAAACCATGAAAGAAGAGATATTAAGAGATACCTCATTTAAAATAACTCTTGTCATTATAAGGGGTGTCAGGTGTGCTCAGGGAAAAACAGTACCTTTGGTGTGATGACTGTCAAGTCCTTTGCGAGACTCTTTCCAACTTTGGTGTCCTCCCGTTCAACAGAACTCTCACTTGTGACTCCAAGAAGTTGCAGCATATACAGCAGCCACACCCTGGTAAACCTTTTTGGCAGATGGGCCAAACCAGGTTGAGGGTAACCAAGGGGTCTCAAACCCATTGGTAAGTTAGAGGGGTGTCCACCTCAAGCATATGAAGTCATCCCCTGGTGGAATGGGCAGATGAGGACAATATGTTCCAAGAAATGTGTGGTGCACAGTGCTGGACTGATCACGGGCTTATCCTTTCCAAGCTAAATATTCACATTCATCAAAAATGCCACCCCCAAGGCAAAATGACTACAAGAAGAATTAATGTCAACAAATTAGAGCTCTTCTCTGAGTGTGAACAGTTTGCTGTTGACTTGGAGGGAAAGTTGTGCTGATACACAGTTGGCAACAGTGGAGCAGAAAAGGAGGGGGCAGGTTTCAGAGATTTGGTGTACAGCACTGCATTTGCTCATCTGGTTCAGAACACTCACAAATATCAAGACTGGTTTGATGAAACTTCTGGTGCCATTAGGCTCCTTTCATGTGGCAAAACAACTGGTGCTGATCTATTCCAGCTGAGATTTATAAGATAGGGGGAAGCATTGCTCAAACAAAAGCTGACTGACATATTTCAGGCTATATGGTAAGAGAACATTATCCTCCAGGAGTTCAAGGATGCCTCCATTGTCCATCTCTATAAAGGTGAAGAGAATATATTTTCCTACAACAATCACAGGAAGGTCTCTCTCTTAGTCATTGCAGGCAAAATTATTGCTAGAGTCCTCCTTAATAGGCTGATCCTTAACCTGGAAGATGGTCATCTACGTGAGAGCCAGTGTGGCTTCAGAAAGGGCTGAGGAATAGTTGATATGGTGTGTGTTGCCCAACAATTTCATAAGAAATGGCAGGAGCAAAACAGAGGTCTGTATATGACATTGGTAGATCTAACCAAAGACTTTGACACTGCTATCATGAGGGCTTATGGAAAATTATGTCAAAATTTGCTTGCCCAGAGAGCTTCATCAGCATTGTACATGAATATCATGAAGACATGTTTGCCCATTTTCTGGATAGTGGACAATGCTCTCGTGCCTTCCCAATCACCAGTGGAGTTAAACAGGGATATGTGCTTGCTCCCATGCTTTTTAGCATGATGTTTTAAGCCATGTTGTCACATACTTTCAATGAGGACTAACAAGGCATCAAGGTCAACTACCATACTGATGGTAAGTTCTTCAATTTGAAAAAGCTACAAGACAAGACCGAAGTGGAGGAAGTGTTGGTGCATGATTTTCTGTTTGCAGATGATTGTACACTCAATGCAGCCTCTGAAACTGAGATGCAACAAAATATGGATCAATTCTCTCCTGCCTGTGCTAATTTTGGCCTAATAATCAACAACAAGGAAACATATGTGCTCCATCACTCACCACCACACTGTCCATATGTGGAACCATCGGTTACAACAAATGGAGAAGTTTTGAATGCTGTGCATAAGTTCACTTACCTTGGTAGTGTACTTTCCAGGTATGTACACATTGACAATGAGATTGATGCACACGTTGCCAGAGCTAGCTCAGTGTTTGGGAATCTCTGAAGAAAAGCTTGGGAGAGAAGAGATATTAGACTGACTACTAAACTGAAGGTCTACAGAGCTGTTGTACTGACCTCATTGTTGTGAAACATGGACCATCTACCTATGCCATGCCAGAAAACTGAATCACTTCCATTTGAATTTTCTTAGGAAGATTCTGAGGGTCTGGCAGGATAAGTTACCAGACACTGAGGTCCTTGCTCAAACTGAATTGTCAACTATGCAAACTATGTTTCAGAGAGCACAACTCCAATGGGCTAGCCCCATTGTTTGAGTACAGAATGTATGTATGCCAAAAAGATTGTTCTGTGGAGAACTTGGATGGGGCAGTGGTGATCACATTGTGGTCAGTAGTGATATAAGTATACTCTCTAGGTCTCTCTCAAGAACTTTGAATTTGATTGTGGTACATGGAAGACACTGGCACAGGACTTCTCAGCATGGCCTGCCCACATCAGAAAAGGTGCTATGCTCTATGAGTAAAGTAGAAATGAAACAGCACAAAGGAAATGTAGGATGTACCAATTCAGAGTAACCATCCCAAATGTTCCCAGAGACTATCTGTTCCTAATCTGTGGTAGAGCATTCAGAGCTCATTTTGTTCTCATCAGCCACAGTTATACACATTGAAATTTCACTTTATTATGGTGATGTCATTTTGGTCCTCTTTGAGAATGAAACAACCAACCAAGACATTATAAAATATCTAATAATATACTTGCCAGGACAAATTCAGGAAATGTAAAAACAAAATTAGAAGGAAAAATAAAACACCTTTTTATAAAAATAAAATCAGATTCATGTAATTTTAAAAATATTAATTGTTCGTGGGCAGGCAGAGCCAAAATAGTAAAATAGATAATTATACCTAAACTAATTTATATATCCATCATCATCCCTATTAAATTAACAAAAAGTTATTTTACTGAATTAGAAAAGAAAATCATTTGAAAGAACAAAAGGTGTGAGGGCAAGCAAGGAAGGATCTTGTGCTATTTTTATTTATACCAAACAGAATAATGGCTCAGAATAATGTGATTGAAGAGGATCTTTCCCATCTACTGCTGGACCTGGGAAAATTTGTCGGAAGCCCACACCTTTTGCAATGAGGTGCTGGTTCTTGAGGAATATTAGGCCCCCTGTCTCTAAAACAGCTATAAAGACTTTGAGGTGTGGTTTTACTTTGGTGCTGAGTTTTTGGAAGGTTTGTGTGCCATATGAGAGACTCTGGGTAGCCACTAAGCACCCCTCGCCTCCCCAGCTTTGAAAATCCAGATGTTTGTGCTTCCCTCTCTGGTAACTATGGTCAGATAGTTGGATCTAACTGTTGATTTGTGATATACGTATTAATTAGGGTCAGACACAGGAAGTCATGTCTATTGATTTTTGATTTCTCTGTATTTCCTCTGAAGTTCAGGGTGCTGACTCCCCTAAACTAGGTGAATGATATATGTGCTTGATTAAAGTGATTGCTGACCCCTCAAAGTTGCCTTTTTACGAATGCAAATCTGAGAACCTGTGATAGCAGGTCCCCTGCTGTATGTCAGGGTGCTTACTGATACAAAGGTTAAGAATGTAATGGAACTATTGAAATAAAAAGCAAAGAAAGGACATTTAGCAGTACCAGATATTTTGTATATTATATGGCAGCAGTTATCAAAACTATCTAGTACTGGCTAAAAAAATAAAAATATACATCAATGGAATAGAGTAGACATACAATTTATAGCCGCATATTAATATAGTATCCTTATATTTGACAATTGTATCCTTAAGATTTCTGGAATAAAAATGCATTATTTGGCAATTATTTGGGGGAAATAGAAAGCAGTATGACTGAAATTGTGCTCAGAAAAAAATCTTACATTATTTTCCAAAACAAGGTCAAAATGGATACATGAACTAGATATAAAGAGAGAGATCATTAAAAAAAATCAAAGAACAAGGAGCATATTGTTTATCAGACTTATGAATAAGTGAAAAATTCAGAAAAAAGAGATAGAGAGAAGAATGAGGTACAAAATGTATGATTTCCATCACATTAAATTTTTAAAAAAAAATTTATAACTGAAATAAATATAGTCAATATCAGAAGGAAAAAGAAGAAAATCCAGGAAAAATATATAGACGGCTTCTCAGATAAAATTTCTTGTCACAAATACATAAAAAACATTATCAAATCTTTGGTAATATGAGTCTTTCTCCAATTGACTCCAAATTTTCAAATGGTATGAACAGTCAGCTTTAAGATAGAAAAATCAAAATAATTTGTAGTCATAAGAAAAAAATGCTCTAAACTGTTATTTATTAAAGAAAAGCAAATTTAAATAGCATTGAAATATATTATACCTATCAGATTGGCTAAAATGATTGAGAAGTATAGTTAAGAAGAGTTCCAAACTCTACCATTCAAATGTGGTCTCAGACATATCCTTCCTATGATCCTGGGTAAGCCCTTTAACTGATGTTTCAGTTTACTTACTTGTACAATGGGGAAGTAATTGCATTTACATCACAGAATTGTGATTTACCTCATGAATTTACTCTCCCTTTTATGAACATTCTACATCCTGCCTACATCTTATAAAAATGCAATACCTTGACCAAAACTTGATTATGCAAATATTTTAAGTTGTGAGGGCAAGCAAAGTAGAATGTTTTGCTGATTTTGTTCATATCAGAAATATAATGCCTCTGAATAATGTGATTAAAGAGGATTTTTCCACCTTTTGTTGGGTCTGGGGAGATTTGTAGGAAGACCCCATACCTTTTGTTAATGAGGTACTGCTTCTCAAAGAATGCGATGCCCTCTGCCTCTAAAAAGTGAATAAAGACTCTGACGTGTAGTTTTACTTTGGGGCTTAGTTTTTGGAAGGTGTGTGTGCCAGATGAGAGACTCTGGGAAGCAGCTAAGTAGCCCCTGGCTTTTAAAACCCAGATGTTGGTGCTTCTCTTTCTGGTAACTATGGTCAGACAGTTGGACCTGTCTGTTGAATAAGGATGTATGTATTGCTGACTGTCAGATAGTTTAGGAGCACTGTCTTCTGATTTATATTTCTCTGTATTTTCTCTGAGGTTCAGAGTGCTGACTTTTTCCTCTGAATTTACTGAAAGATACATGTGCTTGATTAAAGTGATTGTTAACCCCTCAAAAGTTGCCTTTCCTTTTAGGGAAGCAGATCAAAGAAGCTGTGACAGCAGCCCCACCATGTATGTCAGGGTATTTAATGATACATAAGTCCAGGGTAGAAGAGGGTTGTCAAACAATTTTGCCACGTATTTGATCCCATGTAAACCACTGAAGGAACTAGTGAAAATATTTTAAAACAATCAATCCTATGTGGATGAAAAAATAGACTCCTTCTGCTTTCTCCTAGAAATAACAACTAGAACTCATAGGTTGAAGTGCCAGAAGCAGTTTCACAGCTCAGGAGCGATGTTCCAACTATTAGAAAATCCAAACATGCAACAGTCTATTTGGCTAAGTGGTGAATTACTCTTGATGAGCTAATAATGAACTATTCAGTGAAAATTAGCATGGCTATGTTAAGGAATTTCAAGGGCATTTTCCCCCCAAATAACCACTATGTCATATAAAACTTGAATTTCTATTCGTCTGATATCAGTCAGATGACGTTCTTCCCTAAACTTTTCTTTTCCAAAAGTGTATTCAGATTTGTTTTCCTTATCTGTCCAAACATCCAGACTTGTCACTGTGGTGTCATCCTCAACCCCTTAGTATTTTTTCTAGATGAGCTCTCCATTGGTAAATTTCCACAACTTTTTCATACACTCCTTTATCCCTGTTCACTAGATTGGGAACCTTAGTCTCCTTCAGAAGAAATGTGGGCTATTATTACCACCTGGCTATGACTAATTCTCAGAGTATCTCCATAATTCACTTTGTAAGGAGCCTAGAAATAGCACGATGAAGTTAACAATAACTGAAAACCATTAACAGCTATTTAACTTGTTAATATTTGCAAAGCACTTTCCAATTATCTCATTTTATCCTCAAAACAATTCTGGGATGTAGATAGTATTATTGTCCCATTATATAAGTAAATAAACTGAGACATAGGTTAAATGACTTGGCCTATCTGTGTCTGAGGGCAGATCTAAATGGTAGATTTGTTGACTCTTCTTGACTGCAGGTAGTCTTTTGATGCTTCTTAACTATAATTCTCAATCCAATATGCAAGGTAGCTGATCCCATACTGACACAGATAAAGGATCAATGATATTTCGTGATAAACATGAAAATTGATGAAGTTTGTATAGTGACTAACCCAAGAGTACATAGGATGTACTTATGTGTCCATGTATTTCCACAGTTCTGCAATCCAAGCCCAGCACCTTGGTTATGGTTTTGTGAAAGGAGACATTTTCTTGTTGGTCTGAGAAAAAAATATCCTGAAATATCACATTCAATTTTTAAATAAACTCCACTGGCACTCTTGGTCCACAGGAGTTACATGATGCAAATTTAAAAAATCATTATGTAAATACATGGCCAGGGAATTGATATGTAAAATGGAGATTAAAGATAAGCAATAAATAGCCTTCTTGGCAATGCTTAGATGCAATGTGTGTAAATAGGTAGAAATTTTTCTCCCACAGGGAAAAAAAAATTAATTCCTTACCTAGCAGATTCTAAATTTAAAATGGTTCCAGACAGTTGGGCAAATCCTTCTTAGTCTGGATCAAGATTCACATGAACAATGACATTGGCCACGGTCTATCAAGCCAGCAAAACAATCTCTAGGCAATCTCTTGCCAAGCTTCTCTGTAAATGGAATAATGTTCTATAGCCCCACCATTTAAAAACCCTTACACTGTATTTTCTTCAAAACAGAATGGGATGAAATCCTATCCAGTAATGCTGCATTAAAATATGTTCTTCCTTATTTATAACCTTGATTCTATGTTTCTAATCACAAATTTTATTTTAGAGTATTACTGTTCTTAAGTTCTTTTCTGAATTGTCATGTAGTTTTACATTTTGATATTACATGTATATATGTATATGTTTGTATATTTATGTGTGTGATCTTAGTTCTAAAAAATGTTCTCCAATAAATTAATATTGTCTTTGATTTCATTATTATCTGTTGCAATGAAGGTCATAATTCATTCATATTCTATTCATCCATATTCTCCCATAATTTTGCCATAAGAGTGCATATAATCTGAGGGAGGTCTTTATCACTTTTTCTTCCTGGAATTCCATATTTCATTCATCCATTTATTTATTCTCCTGTTATCATTTATGTTCACTACTCTAGGAGGAAACATGGTAGGGTAAAAAGTGAATTAGATCTGAATTGAAATTACGTGAATTTAAATTCTAGCTCCTAATGTTGATATAAATATATGCAATTCATGTGACTTTCTTAGGCTTCAGTTCTTTCATATGTAAAAGCAGGGAGCTGGATTTTATAGCTTCTTTGCTCTCTTCCATTTTTAGATTTATTGCCTTGTTCTGGTTCTCACTGAGGATCTGTTTTCAACGGTGTTTGAATATTTTATACACTCTTTTGGCAGGAATTTTGAATAAGACTTTTCTCTCTGGTAATCAGAAAGTCAGCAACCTTCAATCTCTCTACTTGATTCCTCCCTGTAAGACTTAGATGACTATTGAAAGAAGTGTGTGTATCAAATCCATCCATATTTGAGGCCCTAACAACTGGGCAAGCCTCAGCTCCTTCCATTCCTCCATGTTTCATTGAGCCCTAGACCCAAGATCTTCATATAATGATATTCCACCTTCATAAAGACAGACCTACTTGCTTTAATACTGACTGCAGTATTTACTCTTACCATACAAAGTGTAAATAACTAAATAACACATCATAACTAACAGAAGAAATGATAAAACATTAAAATATATAGCAACAGGTTCTGGACTGAACCTCTCTTAGAGACCATATGTTTTCTAGAAGTCATATAAAATGCTTTAACTGCGGATTTGTAAGAAAAACAGTTTGAATCTGTTTAGTTATCCATAGATTCACTTCTCATGAGAAGACAAAGGATAATACTCTAAACCAGGAGTAGGGAATCTGCAGCCTCCAGGTCACATGTGGCTTCCTAGGTCCTTGGCTGTGGCCTTTTCACTGAGTTAGAATTTTACAGAAAAAAAAAATCCTTTATTAAGGGGATTTGTTCTGTGAAGCTTGGATTAAGTTAAAGGGCCTCACTTGAGGACCTAGAGGGTCACATGTGACCTTGAGGCCACAGGTTCTCCTGTTTGAAACTTGTTCATTCAACAATGCCAGGGAGCATTGGGTGGGGGCACCTGAGACTTATAGTGTGGTTAAGGGAGTCAGGATCTTAGAGAACTCAGCAGAAGGAGGCAATTAAAAAGTCCTATGGACCTATCATTCTTGTTCTTGTTTGACTGGGTCATTGTTATGTCTGTCCTTCTTTTCAAAGAGGACCATGACATCAGCAAAATGATGACATGACTTGCAGTTCACTTTGATTTGAATGAAGGAGGGCTGTGAAAGGTCATCAGCCTCACTTTCTCCTCCAGGGCCCTCTGAATGCAGTGACCAGATATTCATCAGGATGACTGGAGATAGGCCAGGATACACTGGGGACCCTGGCCCTTTTAGGTGAAGGCCTTGTCAGGTTCTCACTTAAAGTGAGATAACACCTACTCAGTGAATAGGTCTCTTTAAGAAGTGAGTCAAGGGATGGCCCCTTTAATTAGAAAAAAAGGAAAAAGAAATCAAGTTGGGAAGGGAAGACCCTCAGGCTTGCTGTTCCAAAGTGAAAGAGTTACCATTGACATTCACTGTAAGCCAAGAGGGCCCAAAATACAGCTATTAAGTGGAGCTTGGTCAGAGACCTATTGTGATGCAACCTATGAGCTATGTGGTGCAACCTAAGGAGACTCATTTGAACTAACACAGAAGTAAACAGAACCAGAAAAAAATGACAACAATTACCACAAAGTACATGGAAACAACAAAACGACAGAAGCTAAATGCTATATAATTGCAAAGACCACGCCTGGCTATGAAGAAGATCTTATTGGTTGACTGGTCATATCAGCAACCACTGAGCAGCCCTGTTTAGAGCTACCTCATAACAAAGAATCATAAGACAAAAACAAAAAACAAAAAACAAAACAAGCTCATGAAGTAAAGAAAAAAAGATGTCAACTGAATTTGATGTGCAGAGTAGTGGAGAACTAAAACTCAATTCCTGAGGGGTCAGTAACAAAAATAAATATAAGGATAAAAAATGAAATTGATTAAAGGATATATTATGGAAAATGGGAGGGAAGATGAGCTACATGTTTAAACATAATTTCAGGTTACAAAACAAAGTTATTTATAAACATGGAAAGAATAGGAAGAGCTGAGTGCAATTGAAATACCTTTAATAGTAAACCAGCATTTACTAAATAGGTATATATGCCATACCCAGTGTGAAGCAATTTGAATACAGATGCAAGCAGAAATAAATGTAATTCCTGTATTTTACAATTTAATGTGAAAAGACAGTGCCTAACAGGGAGCAGCAGTCTTTAGGGCATAGAGGTAGATTTCTGCTTCAGAGCCATCATAGACAAAACCCTAAGGAAAGTCAAAGGCACAGCTTGGAGATAAATGAAAAAAAAAAAAGGTGACTTGGGACTCAACCTTACAATAATGGTTCTGCGAGGAACAAGTGAAAAGAAAAGAAAGAGACGCATAAGAAGCAGGAGATACTTAAAATGTTAAAGTAGGTCAGGGAGAGAGAAGGTTTCCAGAGTAAATAAATTTCTGTGATGTGGAAGCCAAAATCCTAGGGAGATTCCATCTAAATTGATCAAAAGGTAGCACCACCACCACAACACACACATGCCACAAAGTATGGTTTTTGAATAAACTTAAATCAGTTAGAACTCAGATAAAAAGAAGAAGAGGGAAAAGGAATAGATTCAGGGATCAGTAATAAATAGGGCAATTTTAAGCTCCAGGAGAGAATAATGTAAAGATTGGGAAAATAAAAACTAAAAATGTGAAACAAACAGGCAGAAAGGAGTACAGAAAAGAAAGAAAAAATGAAAGGCCAGAATTGGAGAAAATAATTAACTAATATAATGGTGAGTGTAAATGGACAAACACCCATAAAGTAGAAGAGGTTAGTAGAATGCATTATAAAGGAAAATCAAAGAATATTCTATTTATAAGAAACACAAATGAAATATCAGGAATCTGAGACAAGTAAAATAATGAGTTTGAGAAAATATCTTTTGCTTCACTTGAATGCACTTCACTTGAACCCCAAAAGTTAGGAATGACATGCATTATTTAAATCAAAACAACAATAACAAGTTTAGACTTTAAAAAGACAAAGGGAAACTGTAATTTGAAGAAACATAATATAGGTAGCACACTGGTCCCAATGTTTTGTATGTACCCAGTGGGGTAGCTTCTACACACCTCAAGAGAGAAATAAAGTAATTACCTGGAAAAAATGACAGGGGGATTATAATAAGAAGCCTCAAGTTACCACTAGAATACTTATTTAGAAAAAAAATGACTGGCAGTTATTGAATGGAAAAATAAAGGAATACACACATACAGACAGACAGATAAATACAGAGAAATATAGATAGATAGATGATAGATAGATAGATAGATAGATAGATAGATAGATAGATAGATAGATAGATAGATGATAGATAGATGGATAGGCAAATAAATAGACAGATTTGCAAAATATGATTGATCTCTCGAATTATTGAATAGAAAAAAGGAATACCTATCTATCAAACATTATCTCTACCTATCTAGAAAAAAACATAAATAGATGTCTTTGCAGCATTCTCTCTCTCTCTCTCTCTCTCTCTCTCTCTCTCTCTTCTCTCTTTCTCTTCCCCCTCCTACTCTTCTCTCTCTCTCCCCCATCTCATTTATGATGCCCAAAGACTCAAGTAAAAAAAAAATTGAAAGAATTAGTAGCTTTAGGAAACTTTAAGAATATGAAATAAGTTCACACATGTAATCAGTATTTCTGCACATTTTGAATAAACCTCAGAAGAAAATTTAAAAAAAGAGAAATTCCATTTAAAATTACTATATAAAATGCCAAATAGTTTTGGGGTAATTACCAATGTACAAACTTTAAGTCAATTTCAAACCACTGTTTTCAGGAAAAAAATCTAGATAACTGAAAAAAAAATTCATGAATGGAATGAGTCATTATAGTAAAATGGATAATACTTTAAAAAACTTATTCAGTCATATCATTCAGACTACAAAAGACCTATTTTATATTACCAGAAAATGATAGCTGTATATGTATGTGTGTATATGTGTATATATATGTGTGTGTGTCTATGTGTGTGTGCACATGTGTATATATAATTTTATGTATGTGTGTATAAGCATATATATGTGTATATGTATATTTATACATTTGTGCGTGTGTATGCAATAAGAGACAAATGCCTCAAACAAAATAATAAAACTTCCACAAAGCAGTAATTTTTGAAAAATGATTTTATACTGGCCAAAAATAGGGAGATCAATCAGTCAAATGAATATGCTGTATATCAAAAAAAGTAAATGTGTGTATATATATACAGAGAGAGACAGATACATACAAACACACACATCTGTGTGTATGCGTGATTATGCATATCCACACACACATTCATACATATATGTATACATATGTGTGTGTGTATAATTGTAGCCATCTCTAGAGCAGAGGGGGAGGGAAGATAAGAAATTTATATGAGTTTTTTTGTCGATTTGAAAGAAATAAATTGTACATTGCAAATTTACAGTTACATATGCAATCATCTGTTTTATTGCTTGCTTTATTCAATAAATTATAAATTATGTGTGTATACACACCTATGTATATATGTATGTGTATGTATATGCATGTGTGTATGTATATATGCATGTGTGCACATGTGTGTATATATGTATGTGTATGTATATGTGTGTGTAAATATATCAAGACTCTAGCATTAAAGAGAAAGACCTTAGGTATTCTACATAAAGATTTATTATTTGACAAAAAGTATTGTGGAAATTAATAGTAATATAGAAAAGAAAACTGATTCAATTTAAAATCTCATACTTTTTTTTTTAACAAGATAAACTCCAAATTAAATCTTTACCAAGATAGAAACATCACATCATGAGGAAATTAAAGACACAGGGAAAAGACATATACTTCCAGTCTACAAATACATGATGAGTTCAAGACCAAACAAGGGATAAAATGGAACATATAAGATAATTAAGTTTACATATTTTTTTCAAAATTACACAAAATACAATGAAGCTTCGATTTCATGGGAAAAAATTGATAAAAAAAACAAATTTGTAGCAAGTTTTTATGGTAAGGAGCTCAACAAAAAAATGTAAGGAACTGATTCCATTTTCTAAGACCAAATGTCATTCCCTAATTGATAGATTACCAAGTGGTATAAATTAGGCAGTTTTTGAGGCAAGAAAAGCAAATTATCTACAACATAAAAAAAGTTTGTCTCTGTTTTCCCATCTCTAAAATAAAGATAATAATAACACAGGACTCTTAGGGTTGTTATGTGAAATGAGATGAAAATTAGAAGATGCTAAAGATTATGTCTGACAGTGTATAAAATTTACCTGTTCTTATCGCTGCTGCAGCTTCTACCACTACCACCACTACAACCACCAATGTTACTATGACTACTACTACTACTGCATATATAAAATCAAATAAAATTCTGATATTCTACCTTACACATGTCAAATTTTCCCTAAGAGTGAGATGTACAATGAAGATTTTATAAGAAAGAATTTTCATTTTTTTCATGTGTTTTTTTTTTCATTTAGCTCTAAAACATGCTTATCTTTCAGGGATTCTAGAGGATAGGGAGACTTGGAAGGATTCTGTGGGATAGATGCTTATTGGAATGTATATGATTGTCTATCCATGTAAATTCTAGTTATTGTTTGCATTTTTTAGGAGGGAAGCTTGTCATGAATGTGTTTATGAACTGTTTGAGTGTTTCTAGAATCAGGTAAGATTTTGGAATTTTGTGCAGTTTCTCTAAGTTGACATAAATGTGTCAAAATCAATACAACATTGAGTGTCTCTGCAGGATTTGGAGAATCAGCCATTCATAGTTGAAATATATTAGATGCTAAACATAAGTTTGCTTTTATTGGTTTTTCCCTGATTAAGTCAAGTGGTAGCACAAAGCAAAAGTAAGAGTGATTAATCCTTTAAGTTCAGTCAGTTAATTAAAAATAATAAGCACCTGCTATGTAACAACCACTGTGCTAAGCACTGGGGATACTGAGAAAGTTAAAAAGCAGCCTCTACTCTCAAAGATCCCTTATTCTAATGGGAAAAACAACACTCAAATACATACAAACAAGATGAATGAAGGACAAATTAAAAATTAACAGCTGATGCCATGATATGGAATTAATGATAACTTAGAAAAAATGCTTCACATGGAAAATGGGATTTTATCTGCCACCTGAAGGAAGCCATGGAACCCACAGGGAGGGAAATATTCTTGACATAGAGGATAACTACTGATAATGTCCAGTCAGGACATAGAGTGTCCTGTTCTAGGAACAACAATGAAGTCAGTTGCAATGGATTTCTGACTATTTTCTAATTGTTTATGTAAGGTGTAAGAAGATTCTAAATGTTGGGGGAGTAGGTAATTGAAGAATTTTACTGCTAAACAGATGATGTTAAATTTGACTTTGTAGATGCTAGGAAGCAACTGGAGTTCATTAATAAGTTTACATGGTCAGACTTGTGCTTTAGGAAGATCAGTCTAACAAATACGAGGAGAATGGACTGGAGTGAAAAAAACAAGAACAGAAAACCAAACGGCCTGGCAGATCAAACTAAAGGTTATTCCAATAGTACAATTCTAAGATTGTAAGACCCTATTGTATCAGTAAGCACCCCTAAAATACACAGAGGGACCTGCTATCACAGATTCTTAGATCTGCATTCATAATAGGAAATGCAACTTTTGAGGGGTTAACAATCACTTTAGTCAAGCACATGTGTCATTCTTTTAACCAATACATGTATCATTCACCTTGTTCAGGTGAGTCAACATCCTGACTTTCAAAGAAAACAGAGAAACTAAAAGTCAACAGACATAGTTTCCTCTGCCTGAATTCAAAAGACTATTCCAACTGTTTGACCATAATTCCAAAGAGGGAAGTATGACATTTGAGTCTCAAAGACAGGGGCTCCTTAGCAGCTTCCCAAAGTCCTCATCTAGCCAAACAAAAACTTCCAGTCAGTAAGTCGCAAAGTAATCAACAGACATGACTTCCTCTTTCTGCCCATAATTCAACAGACAGGTACAGCTGTCTGACCACAGTTACCAGAAAGGAACACAAAGCTGGGAGGGGGCTCCTTAGTGGCTTCCCAGAGTCCTCCTCTGGCAGTAAAAACTTATAACAAAAACTCTTCCAAAATAAAACCTCACCCTCAGAGTATTTATACCATTTTAGAGGCAGAGAGCCTTCCAACCGTTGAGAATCAGTGCTTCTAGTTGTACGTGTTCCTACAAATCTTCTCTAATCAAACTCCCTTAATGGACAGACCCATTAATGGGTGGGGAAGATCTTTGTTCACATTAACAATACAAATACATATACTGTTTCTAGTTAAAAAATTCTTGTTTCTGTACTTTACTCCTAGTAAAGACTCTTGATTGATAAAGGCAAGATTCAATCAGGCACTTGATTATACTGCAAGAAAAAACAGCAAAACATCCTGTTTTGATTGTCATTACACCTGTGCCAAGATGGTACCAGAGACATAGCAGAGAAGGTGACTTACATGAGATACATTATAAAAGTAAAATCGAATAGCCTTGGAAACAGACTGGATATGTGGTTAGAATGTGAGAGACAATGATGAATCAAGGATGACATGTGAGATGTGAATCTGGGGGATTGGGTGGATTGTGGTAGCCTCAACTACAGCAGAGAAGTTTATAAGGGAGTTGTGGAATGGTTCCATTTTAGACATATTTAATTTTAGATGTGTATGCAACACCCAGTTTAAGATATCAAATAGACAGTTTTGTTGTTGTTTGGCTATTTTGTTTCAGTCATGTCCAACTCTTTGTGACCCCATTTACCATTTTCTTGGAAAAATATTGAAGTAGTTTGCCATTTTATTCTTCAGTTCAATTTATAGATGAGAACTGACACACACATATCTATATCTATATCATCTATATCTATATCTACAACTATCTATCAATCTATAATTTTAGAGAGTTTTGAGTTGATGACTACCTATCATGGATAGTTAGCATATATGTATGGATCAAGTGAACATTTCCTGAGGATAGTGGACTCATGGACATATTTTTAGCTAGTACTGAAGCATCCAGAATTGATGAAGAGATTGAAAATAAGTGAGATTATGGACAAATTAGAGCAAACTGCTGGAGCATATGGGATGGGATCATTTATTTGTTCATGTAGAGGAGTCTGCTTTAATAAAAAGGTCATCTCTTAATAAAATGGTCATCTTTTAATATAATACAGGAATTAAGGATGAGATAATTGGGAAAAGGATTGGAGGGTTTTGAGATGAGGAAGAAGGAAGAAGAGGGGACTTTTGGCAAAGGGTTTCATTTTTTTCAGTAAAATATGAAGCAAAGTTTAATGATGAGAATATAGAGGAAAATAAATCCATGGGAGATCTGACAAGAGGTAACATTTGAAAGAGAATCTTGTGAATGTCTAGACCTAATATTTGTGAGTAGATGCTTGGTCATGGTGGGGAGTAGTTGCTCATATTAAAGCAAAATATACATACAATTTAGAGGGAGGGAGGAGGACATGAAATTATGTCTTCCCTTTGATCCATGATTAATATTGAGGGTACCTTTTTTGACAGGGTCATAAAATCCTTACTGATTCCAGAAAACATCCTGTCTTCCTGAAGGGTCTTTGCATAGAATGTCCATGACTTTAACATGCCCCCTGCAGCTACTTTTTTAACTGACAAAATTTCATGGACTGGGCATAAATGCAACTAGGTCAAATTCCAAGAGAGAAAGAAAAAAAAAAAAAACATGATAAGTAGTTGTTGAATTGTTGAATTTTGGAGAATACTTCTCAGCATTTAGTCCACTGAGAACAAGCTGGTTTACAAATCTATGGCCACCCTTCTCTTCCAACAACCGGGCATTTAAGAAAACGTTAAGTTAGGTGGGAGGTATACATGGGAAAACAAGCAAACAAATTATAAGACTGTCTCTTGAATTTTTTTTTTAATCTATACTATAATGTCTTGTCAGTCTCTTTCTGAAAACTGTAGATGGGTTTTAGATCTGGACTAATGAATTTATCTTTCTTCCATGTTCAGTCATCTATATATTGAGAGTGCTAATTTCATATTTATTTCATACTTTTCCCCTTTAACTCTTGTTAAAGCAAACTAATAACAAAGAGTCACTATATATGAATTGTTGAACAGAAAATGAATAATGACTTTAAAATATACATTACTAAAGAAAAAATGGTTCTTTTTTTAAAAAAAGTCTTATGTTGATCAGAATATTAGAAGCCACAGAATTAAAAACAATTAAAAATAACAAAAAAGAAAGCAGACAAGGTACCACTATGCCTATGGGGGGGGGGGGGAGGTTAACAAGAAAGTAAAGGAAAAGAATAATTGTGAAAAATTAAAGAATTTCTGGATATGTGAAATTGAAATGCATTTGTGCTAATAAAATCAATGCAACCGCGATAAGAATTTGAGAGACAATGTAGTTTTCCTCAATATGTTTGTATGTTTTATGCTCCCTAACTGATTTGTGAGTTCCCTGAAAGCAGAGATTGTCTTTTTTTGTTTACTTGTTTCCCTAGTACTTAGTAAAGGCCTTTGCACATAGTAAGTACTTTATAAATGCTGAATGATTATCAATATCTCTTTTTAGAAAATGAGAGAACTTGTATACATAACTATTTGGTGAGTGTTCAGAAGATATGAATAAATATTTCTCAGATAAAAACGCAAATATTTAATCATCTTATGCTCTAAATTATTAGTAATTCTAAAGTTTTGTTTCATTGAAAAAGATGGCCAAAAGTTTGAATAGTCAATAAAGAAAGGGTTGTAGAAAGACAGAAATATTAAATTATTTTTGGCTGAAAGTACTTGATTTATTTTAAATCTTGGATTAATATGTTATAATAAAATGATTCAAACATTTACTTAAAAACTAAATTTATTTGGTGCTACTTGGTCATAATGACTGTCAACTGAAAAAATGATTTCACAAATTTATATATATATATATTTATATAAATATGTATAATACATATATGTGTGTATGTGCTTGCATATGATTAGTACAGAAGAAGTTTATTGGCTGTGCTTATTAAATCATTTACAATACTACTGACCAATTTTACAATGCTTTCACTGAAATTTGTCTATTTAATTTTTATCTTCCTTAATACTACCCAACTGGCTTTTCAAACTAAACTGAAGTTGTTGCAGCTCTTAATAAGTATTTTCAAAAGCAATTGAAAATCTTCATTTGGATTAAAACCAGTTTATTTGTCCTATTTGCATGTTTGACTTTTTAAATAATTGAGTGCCCCAAAATTTCTTCACAATGACATACTTATCGTGCTTTCACCAACCCAGAGAAGAATGATTATGTATTGAGGAGAGTGCTGTCCATAGTGTTAGAGCCTGCAGAAAGGTCATGAAGAATGCAGATTTGGAAGAGACCATCAAACATGACAATTAAGAGATCATTGCTATCTCTGGAGCTGGTAATTTAGTGTAAATGAAGATTTAAGGAAAAAAATGATAATATTAAGAAACTAGAAAAATAGAATTATGATGGTGCCCTGGTTGGAGAAGTTTAAAAGAAAAATGTTTAGTGGAGAAAGATGGCAATGATATGTCCGATTCCCAACACAACCTCATCCATACCTGCTCATATTTTGCTGCTTACTCTTTTCCGTTAGGGAAATAGAAATATGAACATCATAGGTGTGTGTGTGTGTGTGTGTGTGTTTATAAGTGGGAATTGGAAGGGAGGTTTAACTTGTTACACTCCTGGTGTGCAGAACACATCTCCTGAAGGAAAACTAAATATGGACAGATAGACCATGAGAAACTCAGGGTGAGTGATAATGAATTATTACTGTCCTGAAAGACTTGAAGACTGGCAACTAGGAGGCCAGAAGTGTAAGGAGGTAAAAACCGTAGTGGGAGTATAGGAAATGGCCAATCTTCCCACTTAGCAGTTAATAAATCACACAAAGCTTAGATCCCTTTGATGTTAAGTCATAGAACTACCATCTTACTAGATTATATTCCGCACTCTGGAGGTCATTTCCCTAGCAATTATTTAACTTCAAAAGTTACATATCAGTTAAAGTATATGTGTCAATGAGTTCCTCTCAATGATTCAATCATAAATCAAGAACAGTCTTACCCCCACCTCCGGAACTATGCAAGATTCTTGAAAAAATGGAATGAATGAATAACAATACAGTTATTTACATAATATGTCACACATAGTGGATAGAGGGACCTGGAGACAAGAAGACTTAAATACAGACCTGTCCTCAAATACCTACTATGTGACCCTTGGCAAGTCATTTAACTGTTTGCTTTGGTTTCCTTATCTATCCTTATCCATCAAATGAGTAAGGTACCATATCCTACCGCCCAGGGTTATAGTGAAGATCAAATGAGATAATAGTTGTAAAGCACAATGAAAACCTTAAAGTGCCATATAAATTCTATCATCATCACTTATCATCATCTTATAATGTAATGTCACTATGTTATAGACAGCACAAAATGGCAATGAAGACTTTACATTCAAATGGAGAAGAAAATGTATAAAGGGAATGGTGACCATTAAGGCACATTACTGACTGGAGATTTGCAAGGTATGTGAGTGGATCAACAGAGGACCTGACTGAGCTTCCATTTCATATTAACCCTGGCACTATTGATTTCAAAATTTGTAAAGCATGATGGGGCAGAAGGGTAGATAACAAAAGCCAAGAATTTGCCCAGAAGACATTAGGGTTAATAAATAGAAGCATAACAGAGATGAGTAAACCATAATGGGATATTCTAGTCAATCTTGGTCATGACATCAGCGATGACAAAGTTGGAATCTCAGAGGTGAAAAATGGATCAACCATACTATATCATATCGTATCGTATCCTATTTTATCACATCATATCACGTCATTCAATATCATGTCGTATCAAATCATTGGATTGCTTTATACTGTACTATGTTGTAATGGATTGTATTGTATCGTATTCTATTCTATCATGACATCACATCACATTGCAGTATATCATAAAATAATGTGGTATAGGAGAACGCCTGTTTTATTACTTTCTATCGCAGCACATTTTTTTCATATCACATTATATTGCATTTTATCCATATTCTTGGCTCTGATCTGGTCACCATGGTGACTGATGAAATGTTGGGCTATAAAGTGGCGTATGACCGAGTCACCGAAATATTCTGGGTGATATAAGGCACTCTCCAATGTAAATGGCAGTAAATGTATTCTACAATTTCAAGATCGTGAATATCAAGCAAAGAACAAAGGAAGGAGCCATGTGCTTGCCAAACATCTGTGTTACTGCCATGGAGGATTCCCAGCTCACAGCCTGATTGTAAGAGGAATCATCATTGTGCATGGTAATGTTCATTTAATTCTTTGTTTATTAGTAATACATTAAGCATCAAACCTCAGAAAAAATAAAGATCCTCCTAAAAGGGGACTTAAAATCAATATAAAGAGGTCAACTGAACTAGACACACAGGGAAAATGTAGCCAACATAGAATGCCATTGCCCACATTACAATGCACAGTTGAATGGAAAGCCCAAATATCTGGTTCATGAATTAACATTTTTTTTTTGGTAGAAATTAAGCTGGACAATGAACTGGGATAAGAATTACATATGAAGAGTAGAACAGTACAGATTGACTTTGGCAGTTTGTACACTAATATTAATGATATCCTTTATACTCTAGCCCTAAGCAGAACCTAATAGTGGACAAATTTCAGGCTTGGGATTTGACATGGAGTTCATCAAGAAAGGATGAGGGTTAAAGAGAGAAGCCAGAAGCGGGCCATTTTTCCCTAGGATAACTCTAATTGTTAGGAAGGCTTACCTACTTGTATTCTAGATTAAGAACTAGTTTACATTCTTACAACATTTGTGTATTATTTCTAGTCTAATCTCTAGCAGGAGTTTGCAACATTGCTACATGAATTTATTTTCTTTGTATCTATGTACCTATCTATGGCCTACCTATGGATTCATTTATTTATATTTCTTTTATAACTGTATTTCAATGTGATTAATTTACTTTTCAATTCCTTATAGACTATAGTACTCAGCTAGATGGCAGAATAGAGTGTTGACCCTTGTAGTAAGAAAGATTTGACTTTAAATGTAGCTTCAGATACATATTAGCTGTATGACCTTGGGCAAATCATTTAATCTGTTTGTTTCAATTTTCTCAAATTTAAAATGTGGATAATAGTAGTACTGACCACCAAGAATTTTTGAATATTAAATAAAATTATTTATAAAGTGTTTAGCACATTGTGTGATACATAGGAGGCAATATACAAATGCTAGTTTATTATCCCCATCATCATCAATCATCATCATCATCATCATCATTTTCCTCCCCTAGGCTCGAAAAGATTGCCAAAGTGGTTCATGTCAGATACACACAACGACAACTTCTCTCTCTCTCTCTCTCTCTCTCTCTCTCTCTCTCTCTCTCTCTCTCTCTCTCTCTCTCTCTCTTCTGACTTTTTCTCTCCCTCTCTCATGCCCTCTTACCCACAAATGTTTCAGAACTTCTACTCTACGGCCAAGTAGAACACACACTCCTTTTTCATATAATAACTATTCATGTAATTGAAGTCAAGTATCATCCCTTCCTACTTCAACCCCACTCAGATAATCTCAATCACTCTCTAAAAATGTGAATTCACATCCTGGCTCAGACATCACTATAAGCATGACCCCTGACAAGTCATTCAACTTCTTTCACCCTCAGTTTCTTTATTTGTAAAATAGAAACTATATAGTTCAAAGGGTTGTTATGAAGAATGAATGAGGTAAATCAAGGCAAGTTCAGTCAAGAAGGATTTAATAAATTATTTTTAATATACCAGGTACTGTTAGAGATTCAAAGAAAGGCAAAAAACAATCCATGCCTTCAAAGGAACTCAAAATCTATTGGAGAAGACAACATGGAAAACCTCTGTACAAACTATATATACAGAATAAAATGGAGATAATTAATTGAATAAAGAAGTGAGCATTAAAGGGGAAAAAGTGCTTTCAGGAGGTAGTATTTTGGTGGAGACTTGAAGTAAGCGGTATAGATGAGGAAGGAGAAAATTCTACAAATAGGGAACAGCCAATGAAATTACTGATCAAAGGGAAATGGAGTGTGATTTGTGAGGGATAAGCAAGGACATCAGTGGCACTAGACCATAGAATACTTGCATGGGAGTCAGGCATAAGAAGAGTACAAAGGCAGAAAGGGACCAGGTGATGTTAACATTTGTACAATTTCCAACCTTTAAGTGCATTATGAAAATCATGGTTAGTTATTACGATCTCTATTAGTAATGCTAAAGGAATTCTGTTGTTGTTTTGTTTCATTTTACATCTAAGTGGTGCAGAGAATGAAACACTGCAATTGGAGTCAAGGAGATGTGTGTTAAAATCTAGTCTCACACACTTACTGGCTGTGTGATACTGGGACAATAACAACGTCTGCCTGCGTTGGTTTCTTCATGTGTAAAGTGGGAATATGAAAGGCTCCTACCTCCCAGGGTAGTTGTGAAGATAATATGAGATATTTATGAAGCTTGTAGAACAGTGCCTGGCATACAGTAAGTGGTAATTTCCTCCCCCTGTTCTAGTACATTTGTCTAGTCAGCAATGGAATTTCATCAAAGGAATTATTTGTAGAAGAGGAAAATTCTTCATAAAATACCTGTCCCTAAAATGTGTCTGCTCATTTTCTCCTCTAACCTAATCCTTACTGTAAGTTCTTTGTGAATTGGCAGAAATTATGCGTTAAGGTAGTGAGTACCAGTTGGAGATGATGCTGCAAATGTTGAGATATTTTGTTGTTATTTTTGTTAGTTTTTTAAATTGTTTAAATATGACTAAATTTCCTTTAGAATAATCCATTTTTAATTTTGTTTCATGATCCTTAATATCTTTCTTGGTTATGACGTTTTACATTTCCCAGGATATTTTGTTCCATTCTATCAGCTTTTACAAAGGAAAATTTCTTCCAAAAGAGGGTGACATCTCAGGAAAACAAGTGCAGTGCATGCTCTGGATTAGCTCTCTAAATCTTCATTTCCATAAGTGGATTGGCTTGCTGCATGACATCTATTTCTTTTATTAAGGGTGTGTAGTAACTATGAGGTTTTGTTCTGTGTGTGTGTGTGTGTGTCTGTGTGCATGTGCACGTGTGCTCATGTGCACATGCATAGGTCAGGACCCCCAATCCAGGGTGTTCAATTAACCTTTTAAGATCTCCCCCAAATAAATCAAACTCTTTATCTGATAGCACTTATCGTTTACAAAAGAGTACTTAATTAAACACATCCTCCACTTGGGGAGAAGCCACCTTCCTCTCTGCACACCAACTCACTAGGGAGTATGGGCTCAGTATTGATGTCATAGGGGGAAAATTATTCTTTCCTCCTTCTATCAAGGGAAGTATCATGAAACATAACAGCAAATCAAAATTCCAAGACAAATGTCCTTAGAATTCAGGGAGAGAGCAAAAGTCTCAATGATCGTTGTGGGAGGTGACCAAGATTCTGAAATATTGGTGCCTATATACTGAAGATAAATCTGGGGATAAATTGGGGGATAAAAAGAGATGTGGCTTTTGGTGAGTGAATCATAACATCTGCTAGATTCGTGGTTTTTTCTAATTATTCTTGCTATGTGTTGAGTTCCATTTATTTCTTTTTTTTTATACAACATGAGGAAGGATTATATGCCATCAGTACCCTCTTAATTGTGTTGTCTTCAGACAAAGCCATAGTCACCCTGCCTTAGTTAAAGTTCCATTTGATTCTCCCAAAAAAGTCTCTGTGGACTTGAAGCTATTTTTTTTTGCTTGGGCATTTGTTTGTTTTAATGAGAGTTCTTCAAAAGGGGAAACTAGGTCTTCTAACACACAGCTTCTCATTGGCATAATAAAAGAAAAACTTGGTCATGAATGTTTCTAAGCACATCATCACTTTTCATGTGTCATTTTGTGCAATTAAGAAGGTCTATAAGAATACAAGGACTTTTTTTCAGTTTCTTTTGAATGCAGTTCATTTGGACAGAGTAATTTAATAAATCGTTAAGGCCTGGCAGAGTGGCACAGTGCATTGACTTTTACCTTAATAAGCAAGACCATTGCTTAAATTCATCTCAGACAAGGTCTGGCTGGGAGATGCTAAGCAAGGCCCTTTCCTTCTCAGTTGTCTAGGTAATTGTCCAAACCCATCAGATTGCAAAATCAGAATTTCTTTGGAACAGAGTTTCCCCAATTAGTACTTCATACGCCAGTGAAATCTCATTTAGTTAAAAAATTATTCGGCATGTTTCACATATTCCCTCTTTTCATGATGTGAACATGTTCTCAATGGTTGAAGACTGTGAGCCCTCTATACCATAGTAGTTCTTGAGAATTGCTGCATAAAGCAACAAGAACAAATAGAATAACCAGACATTGATTGTTTGGTCTTCAGAAAGAGGTGCTTTGTCTATCCTAAGATATACACGCACATGATACACACATGTTATATATGTATGTTTGCATGCATGTTTATATGTATACAACACATATATGCAAGTGTGTATGTTTGTATGTATATATACATATGCACACATATGTGTGTGTGTACTATAATACATACATATACACACGTGTGTGTGTATCCAAACCTTCAGGAATGCTCTGAATACTTCTTCCCATGACTAAGCTTGGTAGAGGGCTTTCATAAAGGTATAAGATTAGTATTACTGATAATATTTCAATCCAAGTAGCACATATTTTCAAAGAATGATATGAGATACTTTCAGAATACTGGAAAGAATATCAATCAAAATTAGGCTGCCATCAGCCAACAGTTCATCAGTTCATGTCAATTCTAGGACTTGCTGGGATTGTTGGTTGCCATGACAACCGACCTTACCGTTAAATCTCACATTCTTTTCCTGTCCTCTGAACAAAACTCAAAGTTAGCATCCTTTTATGCTTGCCCTCATAAACTTCAATCCTTCCCTGGATGAGTGGTCTTATCTTTCACTGATACATAAGGCAATCCTTCCATGCCTTCTCAACTCAGGTGATTCAGATTTGTCTTTCAATATTTTCTTATTCCTACCCAATATTGTGGAAATTTCTCGTGAGATCTTTTAATATTCGGTAGATACCAATGGTACATTTAGCTTATTCATCTATTTTTTCCGATTTTACTTTGGACATAACTGTCACCCCACCTAGCGTGCTCTTACTGGACACAAGACTAAGCACAATCTTAGGAGAACTAATCTATTCTTAAAGGCCAAAGGATAGGTCATGTGTTCTACCCTAGCTAATTTTAGATAAGCTTTTTTCTATAATCCTACAATTCATAGATAATTTTCAGTTTAGTGAACTGTAAAACGTATCCAGTCATTTCAAAAAAGTGAGAGAATTTGAGTCAAATAATTACATCTTCATGAGTACTTTTTAGTGGCAGCCATAGATGTTATGTTTGAAATCCAGGGTTTTACCAAGGGTTTTTGCTATTTGTTTGTCTGTATGTTTTAATTGGGAACAACTACTAGGAATGTGATCACCAATGCCTATGAGAAGTTATGTGATTGGATAAAAAGAATATTTTTTCAATGCATCCGGAGACAGGAATATTGCACCTGATGCCCATTCACAGACTTTTGGCTCTGGACATAACCCATTTCCCCAGCATTTTCATAAATTTCAGATGTAGACAAGACCTTAGAGACTATACATTCCTAATGAAATGTTACCTAAATGAAAATTTCTTCAAAACAAAATACTCAACAAGTAATTATTGAATCTTTACTTCAAGACCTTCATCAGAAAACCCATAACTTCCTATATCAGCTGATTATACTGAAGGATTTCTTAAATTGCTAAAATGCTTATTTTTACTTTTATTTTCTGATGTCAAGCCAAAATTGGCCCCTTTTCCAAATTAATTCCTTGCTCCTTCTCCTACTATGTGGAACTAAAGAGAAAAAAATATTGCCCATGAATACGACAAACCTTTGATTGTTTTTTTTTTTTTTTTTTTGCTTGTTCAGTTGGTTTTTAGTCATGTGCAACTCTTCATGACCCGATTTGGGGCTTCCTTGGCAAAGAAATTCTCATTCTCATTCTCAGCTCATTTTTCAGATAAAGAAATGGAGGCAAACAGCATTACCTGACATATTTAAGGTCACTCATACTTAAGGTGCCTGAGGTTGGATTTGAACTCAGATCTTCCTTACTCCATGCTCCATACTCTTTCTACTCTGCCATAGAGCTGCCGTTCTTTGACTACTTGGTATCAATTGTCTTGTATCCCCTATTCAGAAACAGCATGGTCAACAACTCCATTTCTTTCAGAGTCTGCTGCACTCCTCTGGATACACTATCCAGCTTATGAAGGCCCTTAGTGAAATGTGGTACACATAATTGCTAAGAATCCTCCTAATGTGGTCTGCCTAGTACATTTTGTAACTGTTGCTTCCATATTTCTGGATTCTCTGCCACTTTTTTTTTTTTTTGCCAGGCTATCATGGTTAAGTGACTTGCCCAGGGTCACACAGTTAATAAGTATCAAGTAGGTAGGTTGGATTTGAACTCAGGTCCTCCTGACTGCAGGGCTGGTGCTCTATGTACTGTACCACCTAGATGCCCCAAGTCTGTAACTCTTGGTGTAATCTTAGATGGTTTAATCTCCTTCTCTTATTCCCTCAAGTTCTTTGTGAAGCAGATCTCAGGATATAAGCTCAAAAACCTTAGATTTTTAGATGATTTTAATAGGAAGGTCCTTTTTGGACATAATTATCAATTAAAGATAGTGTTGCACATTGCATAGAATGCTGGCATAATTTCCAGAAAATCCTGAATTCAACGTCTACCTTTGGCAGATATTGGTGGAGCTACCCTGCCCTGAGCGAATCCTTTCATCTCCCAGGATTCTAGATAACTCTCTTAAGCTACAAGTTGCAGTGCCAACAAGTATGGGTAGAATTTCCACATCTGACAATTCTGTATGTAAATGAATCAAGGGTCCAGTTCAGACTGCTATTAACAATCCAATAGGCAATTTTGCATTTTTTCCTACTATTTTCTACCTGTGTGGCCTTAAGCAAGTCATGTTAAGCATCCAATTAGTCAAACGAAAGAATTGGGGAAATTGATCTCTTAGGTCACTTTCAACATTGACATTATGTGGAACAGGACATGCTACCTCATCAAGTCTTGTCTGGTCCTAAATGTAACTTTTCTCATGTTCAAGGTTTTCATGTCCTCTTTGGGTTTGACATTTCATGATTCTTTTGTCACTTGGCAATAATCTTAAGATCCCTGTGTTCTGTTCTGTGCAGGAAGTGACCTTCCTTTTCAACCTTGGGCAATTTACTTGCAACCTTTATGTGCTTCAGCAGACCCACTTGTAAAATGTGCTTTGCAATAAAAACAATCGACTAATATAGCTCCTCCAGAGAGTGTGGAGAAATACAGTTAATTAGTGAGACATTAACTGTGCTCATATGGTAGCACAACCCAGAATGATTCCTAGCAATGGCCAGACACACTTCATTTTAATTATTTGACGTTTATGGTGTGCTTTTTGTTTCAAAATGCTATGTTGCAATTTGTTTTAGATATATTTTCAAAATATTTCCAGCAGTGGCCAGAGTGGTTTTGGAAGTAGAAAATGTAAGTAAGAATAAAGGTAATGAAGTATTTCACAGCAGGCAGATTTCTTACTGGTTTTGTAGTTCAAACCCTATTTGAGAAATAATTACCTCTAGTGTAAAGGGGTAGGTCAGGCAACTCCCTAATTAATTTGATAAGTGTGCTGGGTGGTGAACCTTTGTTTAAGATGTGCTCAAGAAGCAGAATATCATAGTTGAGAAGGTGTTGGATGAGAAGAGAATTGAGTTAAAATATCCCAATACTCACTGTGTTATGCTAGAAAAGGCATTCACCCTCTCTGACTCATTTTTAAATAAGTTTCCTCATTTTTTACCGGTTATATCCATAAATCTTTACATAAAAAATTATTTTAAACTTAGTACTAAAACAAATACACAATAAGAAAATAAAATAAACATATTGTAAACTTAAATACAAAATAAGAAAAGATAAAGAAAACTCCCCTGTGCACAGCAGAATGTAAGAGGGGATTCCAAAATATACAATAACTTTCTATTTCAAGAAAGATTATACATATATATATATATATATATATATATATATATATATATACACACTACACATTGTGTTCTGAACTGTCCATCTTTGCCTCCTTGTAAGTTTTCTTTTGTTTTCTGGTGTACACTTTTTACTTTGCTCTTTGTACCCCTTTCCACTCCACCCTGATAAAGGCTACAAGTAAGTGAACACACAAACACACACATATATACATATACACACATACACATAACATGCACACATAAATATATACATACATTATGCTAACATACATAGTACACACACGTATATATGCTTATATGCACAAGTACATATACATACATACACATATATACACATTAATATATTTAGCTATCTGTAATCATACTCATATATAGACATATACATTTATTTGCATCTATGCAAAACAGTGGTATACTTATTTGTTCTCTATCTGAGGGTGGAGAACTTCATGAGTTCAAGTATCTTCATATTATTCTAAGTCTACCAACTCAAGTTTCCTCATTTTAAAATGAGTGTTTTAGACTCAATGACCTCTATTGTACATTCTGGCACTAAATTTGCAATCCTACAAATCTATGAACAGTATTTTTTTATCCGTTGATTCCATATTGTTTTTCATCCTTTGTTTTCAAAAAGAACTATTTTTTAAGATTTAAATTTATTTATTTTCGGTTTTCAGCATTCATTTGGACAAGATTTTAGGTTCCAAATTTTCTCTCCTCCCCACCCTGAGATGACATTTATTCTGATTGCCCTAGTGTGCCCTCCCTTTTTTCATCATCCCTCTTTTCCCATTCCCCTTTGCTTTCTTGAAGGGTAAGATAGATTTCTATTCCCCATTGCCTGCATATCTTACTTCCTAGTTGTATGTAAGAACATTTTTTTTAACATTTGTTTTTAAAACTTTGAGTTCCAAGTTATCTCCCTCTTCCCTCTCCACCCACCCTAATTGAGAAGGCACATAATTCAGTAGAGATTATGTATGAGTACTTATGCAAAATACCTCTATAATATCATGTTGTGAAAGATGAACTATATTTCCCTCCATGATGTCTTGCCCCCTGATTATTCTATTTTCTCCTTTGACCCTGTCCCTTTTCTAAAGTGTTTGCTTCTGACTATCCCTTGCCCCAACCTGCCCTCCCTTCTATCACCTCCCCCTTTACCACCTTCCCCTCTACTTTCCTGTAGGTTAAAATGCCCAATTCAGTGTGTATTATTCCCTCCTTGAGTCAAATTCAGTGGGACTAAGATTCACTTATTCTTTCTCACCTCCCCCCTTTTCCCCTCCATTGTAAAACCTTTTTCTTTCCTCTTTTATGTGAGGTAATTCACCCCATTCTATCTTTCTCCTTCTCCAATATATTCCTTTCACCTTCCTCATCTAATATACTCCTCTATTACCCCTGAATTTTATTTTTTAGATATCACCCCTTCAAATTCAACTCACCCTATGCTTTCTATCTATCTATCTATCTATCTATCTATCTATCTATCTATCTATCTATCTATCTATCTATCTATCTATCTATCTATCTATCTATCTATCTACCTGTCTGTCTGTCTGTCTGTCTATCTATCTATCTATCTATCTATCTATCTATCTATCTATCTATCTATCTATCTATCTATCTATCTCTGTTGGTCTGTCTGTCTATCTGTCTGTCTGTCTATCTCCTCCAAGTACCCTAATACTTAGAAAGGCCTCATGAGTTACAAACATCATCTTTCCATGTAGGAATGTAAACAATTCCACTTTAATAAGTCTTTTATGATTTCTCTTTTCTGTTTACTTTTTCATAGTTCTCTTGATTCTTGTATCGAAAGTCAAATTTTCTATGTGGGCCTGGACTTTTCATCAAGAATTCTTTAAAGTCCTCTATTTCATTGAATATCCACTTTTCCTCTTGAAGGATTATACTGTTTTTCTGGGTAGGTAATACTTCGTTTTAATCCTAGCTCCTCTGACCTCCAGAACACTATATTCCAAGTCATTCAATCCCTTAATGCAGAAGCTGCTAGATCTTCTGTTAGTCTCATTGTATTTCCATAATACTTGAATTGTTTCCTTTTGTCTGCTTGAAACATTTTCTTCTTGACCTGAGAAATCTGAAATTTGGTTAGAATATTCTTAAGAGTTTTCCTTTTAGGATCACTTTCCAGAGGCAATTGGTGGCTTCTCTCAATTTCTTTTTTACCCTCTGGTTCTAGAATATGGGGATAGTTTTCCTTGATAATTTCTTGAAAGATGATGTGTAGGCTCTTTTTTTTAGATCACAGCTTTTAGGTAGTCCAATGCTTTTTAAATTCTCTCTTCTGGATCTATTTTCCAGGTCAGTAGAATTTTCCAGTAAGATATTTCACATTGTCATTTTTTTTTCATTCTTTAGTGCTATTTCATAATTACTTGATTTATTATGAAGTCATTAACTTCCATTTGCTCCATTTCAATTTTGAAGGAATTATTTTCTTTAGTGAGCTTTTGGAGCTACTTTTCCATTTTGCTGATACAGCATTCTTCTCCTCATTGGCTTTTTGAACTTCTTTTGCCATTTGGGTTAATCTATTTTTAAGTTATTATTTAAGGTGATATTTCCTTCAGTATTTTGGGGGGTCTATTTTAGCAAGGTGTTGACTCTGTTTTCATGATTTTCTTGCATCACTCTCATTTCCCATTCTAATCTTTACTTCTCTTACTTGATTTGCAAAATCTTTTTGAGCTCATACATGGCCTGCAACCAATTCATATTCCTCTTGGATGCTTTTGAAGTAGGAGCTTTGACTCTGCCATCCTCCTTTGGTTCTATGCCCTGATCTTCCTTGTCCTCAAAGTAAGATTCTACAGTCTTAGTTCTTTTATAATGCTTACTTATCTTTCCAGCCAAACACTTCACTTTCCATTACTTTGTCAAGGTAGAAATCTGCTTCCAGCCTGTATGGGTATGAGGGTGCGTGTATTGCCCCAGGCTTCAGGGTTTTTGTATCAGCTGCTTGATCCTCCACCATCTGTGGGAACAGAACTCTGGAAGCAGATTCTACCATGGCTGCTGCTGCTGCCATTGTGCCAGACTCCACCACCCCTACCCCCACCACCACTGCCCTGGGACTGGTGCTGGACAGGGTCAGACTGCCTCATCCTCTTGCACCCAGGTCCCACAGAGTTTTCCCACTGACCTTTTTGGGTTTGTGTGTTGAGAAGTCTGAAAACTGCCAAAGCTGCCAATGATTCAGTCCCCTCGGGCCTGCTCCAGTCTGTTTGTACTGGTATAGTCCATGCTGGATAGGGCTCTGCTCTTTGCCTTGTGCTAAAATCCCTTGCTGTTGACTTTCCGTGTTGCCTTGGGTTGGGAATTTGCTTCACTCTGTCATTGTGTGAGTTCAATAGCTCTAGAATTTGTTTGGAATCTTTTTTTACAGGTGTTTAAAGGGCTTTGGGGGAGAACTCAGTCTACTCCTTAATACCTGCTTCAGCAGTCTCCATAGCCACTGGAACTCTTTTTTTCCCCATTCATCCATTTGCGTGAAGGCAGTCTTCACATGCTTGGGGAAGTCATCCCCCTAACATACTGCCAAGTCTGAGGCCTGTCAGTTACCTTCAACCTGGTTTAGCCCATCTGTAGGACAATTTAACCAGGGTATGACTCTGGTGCCTTTTACAGTTTTTTGGAGCAACACACAGGTGAAAGTTGAAGGCCAGGTAAACACAAAACAGAGATGATCAGTCCTGAAAGCGTCCAGCCAGCCTTCCTTGAATACCTCTTATACTGATCACTTACACTACTCCTCAGAAAGAAAGGGTTCTTAAACATGTGTATGTGTGTGTGTGTGTGTGTGTGTGTGTGTGTGTGTGTGTGTGTGTGTATGATTCTTTTGGTTTTTTGATGAAATTTCTGGATTCTCAGAACAATGATTATAATGAATAAAAATAAATAGGATGATAAAAAATACACATATCTGTGTATGTTTGGGTTTTTGTACACAGTCTTGTGTGTGTATGAATACAGGCATTTAATTTTATGAATATTGATCAAGAACCCTTGATGGGATATGTGGGCGTTTGTGTTCTATACAAAAGATTGTTATATCTATATACTATATGGAGGAAAGGAAGGAAGGGAGAGAGGGAAGGAGAAAGAGAGAGAGACAGAGAGAGAGAGAGACAGAGAGAGAGAGACAGAGAGAGAGAGACAGAGAGAGACTCTTTGTGAACCTATTTAATATTTTCTTGGCTAAGATACTGGAATGGTTTGCCATTTCCTTCTCCTGTTCAATTTACAGAGAAGGTAACTGAAGCAAACAGTAAGTGACTTGCTCAGTTTCACACACACAACTGAAATCTGAGTTCAGAATTAAATTCAGGTCTTCCTGACTCCAGGCCTTGATTGTGTGAGTTCTATAGATTATGCTATCCACTATGCTATACTGTTGATATCCTTTGCCTGGCTGTGCATGTATGTGTATTTAGTTCTCAAACACTGGGGAGATCCCAGGATAAATGGACTACCTTGCCTTCAAGTTTGGAAATAATAAATGCTGTGGGGAGAATCCATTCCTGTCAATACTCAGTAAATAAGAGATAATGCAAAAAACTTAAGGAGGATAAATATCTCAATGGTCTAAAGAAGAAAAAAAACAGTCTTAAAACTGTAAGTTAGTTTTATACAGCTTTAACTATTTAAATTAGCTTGATTTCATTTCCTTGGAAAATTCTAGAAGGGATCATTAAACAGATGGTTGATGAACATATAGAAAGGGGAGTAGGGAGGTTGTGTCAGAGTAATTTCATTTATTTCAATTTTTTTTTAACAGAATCACTAAACTAGTAGATTAAGGCAAAGGTTTGAGTAAAATTAAAAAAAGATATTAGCTCAGTTATATATGTATATTATATATGTATATACATACATACACACAGACACACAAACACACACACACACGTATATATATTTATATATATAATTGCATACTTTTTGGCGGGAAGTTTCATGAATGTGGCCTTGGCCATACTAGAGTTATGTGGATAAGGAGCTTGTTCAATGACTGCCCTCAAAAGAAAAGATGATCATTACCCAATGGGGCAGTTAAGTGGTGTATTGATTAGAGTGCTGGGTCTGCAATCAGAAAATATGAGTTCAAATCTAGGCCCACACAGTTACTACTTGTATAACCCTGGAAAATTAGCTCAACACTGTTTACTACAATTTCCTCATCTGGAAAATGAACTGGAGAAGGAAATGGCAAACCACTCCAGGATATCTTTGCCAGGAAAACCCCAAAGGGGAGTCACTAAGAGTCAGACATGACTAAGTTGCCTGAATAACAATATTACTTGGGGTCATTATGACAGAAGGACTCATTGAAGTACCCCAAAGATTTCTGCTTATCCTGGTGCTATTTTATATTTATAAGTAAATTGCCTAAAGGTGTGCATGACTTGCTCAGAGGACAACATATATTTTAGGCTGGGTTAGGTAATATAATGGAAGGTAGAGCCAGGATACAAGAAGATAAGAAAAAACTGGAAGTGACTTCTCACAACTTAAAAAAAAAATGCATCCATACTTCATCAGGATAAATTCACAGAAATCAATTTTAATAGTTTCATTGTTATTTCTGTTTGATGTACATGACTGTTGTATGTATGTATATATATGTATGTATGTTTTCTTCCTGATTTCTGTTCCCTTCACTTTGCACTTCTCATGCCTCTTTGTTTTCATCATATCCATTATTACTTATAGGATAAAAATGTTTAATATTCTATTATACTTATGTATACTCACAGGTTTTTTTAGCCTTTTCCTACAGAGTGAGGATTTTCCCTGCAAGCTTATGAAAAACAAACCAGCAAACATAAAACAGAAGAGGCTGCTTTCATATTTCCATCCAGTCTCAGGCTCACTGAAGCCGTAACACACACTTGATTCTATGTGAATCCAGACACCATTCCTGTTGGGATTGAAAGTAGGAAAATTCCCCCTCCTACACGCACATGCACATGCACACACACACACACACACACACACACATTTCACACAAATATAAACAACTCCCACACCATGAGTAATCTAAATGAGAGCTTTCAGAGTGCCTAATCAAACATTCATAGGAGAGAAGAGGGAAAGTAAGCAGAAATAGCTTTGCCTTTTATAGTTAACTAAGTGGTAGATCTTTTCACTTAGTGATCATTCCATTTGGCAGAGGACCTCAAGCCTAGCAGTGGTTGTGAGAACCAATAAAAGAACATGAATGACATTACTCTGTCATCCCTGAATTCTAGCATTAAATAACCAAATAGAATTCCTTCAGCACCAAGTATAGCACATATCCCTTCAGAAGCGCCTTAGGTAAAAGGGAGTATGGGAAATAGAGAGATTTGATTACCTCATTGTATTAACACACTGACACCTCGCAGTTAGTGAATGAATGCTTTTTATTGTTTAAGTCCTTCTGTCTATTATATAAGAATATAATATGAACAGAATGGCTCAAATGATGTCAATCCTTCATGAGATTTTCATCATTCCTTACTGTACTGTTTTGTATAGGTTTTATATCTCTTCTGGCAAGCTGTTAAATCTTTTTCCAAGTCTTTCTTTCATAGTTATCACTTCTTTTCCATTTGTTTTCCTCTGATATTGTAATTTCATTTATAAAATCATATTAAATTTCATTCTAGTTTTGTCTCTTCTCAGAATTGTAGAATGATTTCTTCCATGTTCTGCTTTTCTTGACGTTTCGCTTTTGGATATTTTGGAGCCATTCATTCTTCTGAATTTATGTCTTTAGTGTCCTTGTTGCTACAATAATTAATGAGTTTTTTTTTTCTCTGTTTGCTCTTCTTTTTTCATTCCAATTTCAGACTTTGTGCTAGGGCCAGCTTCTGCATCGTCTTGGAGGCAACCATCCCAGATGCTGCTAGATCCATCCATTGTCATCTTTCTGGGAAACTCCAGGTCCAAAGTGATAGAGCTGTAAACTTTCTTTGGGTTCTGCTCTTTGTCCTGATTGATATAGAAAAGCCTTGAGGTGAAATTGGGGGAGACCCTGCTGTACTCCTTAGATCAGACACACAAAGCTTCTGACCACTTTTGTTCCCACTCCACACTCAGTGTATTTCAAATTACTTCTCTTTGATTAAATTGCCTTTCCTAGGAAAATGGCTTGCTCAGTCCTGACTGGACTTGTGACCTAGTTCTGTGGTATGAGGGTGCAGAACTTTCATTTTGTAATTTCTCTAGAAACAAGGTTAGGGTCTGCTTTTCCAGATCTGAGATCTCTTCTTATTCTAGTGCACATCAATAAGAAGGCATGACCTCACTGTCCAAAATCAAAGACTTCAGACTAAAAGTTAGCTACATACCTATATCTGAGTCCTGATGCTTGCCTGGGATAGGAAATGATTCCCTGTGATATTTTATCATCATCGTCAGCAGCAGCATAACCAAGGTTCTGTCTGATACCTTTTTTTTGCATTTTTGTGGAGTATTTTTTGGGGGTCATGAGCAGGACTGTACTTCTTAATCTGCTTTCTGGACTTGTTGCATAATATCTATGATCTTGGGAAATTTACTTGTCTGGGATTCATGTGCTAATTTATGAAATTAAAGATTTGTAGAATATGAAATGAAATTCATGAAATGAAAGACTATAGATCTCTACACTCCCTTCTAACTCTACTACTGATCATCTAATGATGCTCTAATGATCATGTACTAGGAATGAACTGAAAGTGTAAATAAGAAGAGTTAGAGAAAATAAAGTATTGCTTCTTATGGAGATTTCTACCAATAGGTTAGTTACCAATTACATATATTCCTCCTGCCTGATGAATATTTTCATGTAGGTATGCTCTCTCTTTCAACATCCACTTTTATCAATCTATGCACATTCTTTACACCACCCTACTATTGTGTAGAATCTGGATTTGCAGTGTCTAGACTTGTGTCTGAACTGGTCTGTTTTCTCGTTTGTGGTAAAAAAGAATAGGGTTCATTCCACTCACCTACAAAATGTATCAGTACATTACTCTTGATTTCCTTCTCTGAAATGATTAAATAAAAGGACTCATCAAAAAAGAAATGACCCAACCACAAAGACAGTCTAATGGAAAGGACAGTGCTGGGGCATCAGTAGGTAATGGCCAGCTATTCTAAGGTCTCGGATGTTAGTTTTCCTCTGTCAGCATAATTTCTATTTTCACATGTCACAGATCTCTGTATGTTCTGTAAGTGGCTTGAATTTATTTATTTCTGACTCCAAATGGACTCATTGTAATATTATAAACTGAGTAGGTACATTCCATTCTGATTTACTTTCTCAAGTTGTCATTACTGAATTTATTCAAAAAGCTAACAAATATGATGTAGAACACTTTGCACTGACAATAATGTTGCGATGCTTTTCTCCTTTATTCTCTTAATTCTTTGGGTTCTAAAGATTCCTGAAAAGTGGAAGTACCACCTATATCTGATTTCTTAACAATTCAACAAGTAGCTGTATCACAGATCCTTCACTCAGGGTGACCCCTTACCATAATGTCACGGTCTTCAAGGTTTCAAAAGGTGTGACAAATCTGTAGAACATGCAGGTACCCACAAAACCTACTTCTCAGGACATTTCACCTCAGCTAGAAGGAAACAATTGTCATAACATTGTTTCCTGGGTTATCTAGGAGATAGAAACAAATGGAAATTTTGGAATCCAGGAAATCTCTGTCTCTTTCATCCTCTCTAGGAATCTCTGAGCTTATGTGCAGCTACACCTTCAGATATATGTTTCCAGGCTCTTCAGCATAGAAGAGCTGGTCTTCCTTTGACTAGAAGTGGGGATCCTGACTATAGTTCTGCAATGTCCCTCCAAGTTTTAAAAGGTGATATCAGTGATGCAATGACTGTCATACAGAGTCACAGTGGTGGAAATCACTCTGTGAATTTACAAAAAGTAGAATTTAGGGTGTACAGTAACTGTGACTACTGCAAGAAGAGATCCATAAGACTTTTATTGGAACATTCAGTTCAGTACATCTAGGCATCATGGGTAATTTGGAGCCATCTAGCACAGGATTTGGGGTCAAGGCCTTCACCAAGAATTGCAATGTTCTGGTTAAAAATTGTACTCTTGAGGTTGCATGCCATTTTCCTTGGAGAGCCAGATATTGTGGGCTTATGCAGGCCTTAAATCTAACCCACAAACACGTGTTACAAGGCTAATACCTGCATCAATGCCACTTTATAACATTTCCCTCATCTATGATAGAGGTATCTTTGGCAACTTTTGCATTCTTTACTGACATCACAAAAAAAAAAGTCTACAAAGAGCCAGGCAGAAATAGACAGGACATTGCCATTCAACTCTCTCCATCCATATGGGATGTTGAGTACAGAAGTGGAATCCCTGAGAAGCTTGAGTTCTCACAAAAAGTCTGGAGTGGTTTGCTATTTTTTTTTTTTTTTGGTCCAAAAACAGTCAAAAGCATTTAAACTGTCCTGTGGCATCAAGAGAAATTGAAAATGAGAAGACAACTTGAGGTGGTACAATAAGATGAAAAGTTAATTTCTTTTCTTAAATCATCAATTTGATCTCATCAATAATAAACTCTAACATATTCCAAAATGGTACAAAGAACCAAATATAAAGGATGAGATTATATGATAAATTTGTGATTTCATTAATATAAGCGACTCCCATTTGAGGGAGCTACATCTATCAACAAAGGTCTGACAATTTAAATATTAACAATTCAGAGACTTGCCTAAAAGTGACTTGACTTACCTGGGGGAACAAAGCAATCATGTAGGAGAGGCTGGACAGGAAACCTTCTCGCTTTGATGAAAGCTCTCCGTATTCTACACACTAATGCATCTAGACTTTGGGACTTGGAGTCAGGAGTGTATAAAAGATAATAAAAATTATCAGTCTGAGAAAGTAGACAAGTCTAATTTGGAAGTCTTTATGTATCATGATAAAGGTGCTGTGAAGTCTTAGTAAATGAAATTCAACAAGAAAGAACATTGCCTTCCCCCATACGGAACATTAGGTTGTTGTTTCACCTGTTCAATCAGGAAGCTTGTATTAACCATCTGCTAAGTACTAACTATTGTGCTGAGTTCAAGGAACACAATGACAAAACTGAAATAGTCCCTGCCCTTAAAAATAAAAAAAAATAAAAAAAACAACAACATTCTGCTCAGGTAACAGCATACACACAATACATACAGTAAAGAAACAAATATAACATGAATATACTTATTTACACAAGCACATGAGTGAATGAATAGATGAATGCATAAAGAAGTGGATGAATGAATTTGTGGCCTTGCATATGCCAAGTAAATATAAAGTAATTATAGGATGCGGGCCCTTGGAAAATGACTAGGACACAAAGAACAAACTGCTGAACTGAAATATGCAGAGAAGAAAGATCTTTGTAATTGTATGTAGATATTTTCCCTAGCTTGTAAAAAAAATGAACAATAAGGATTTTTTTACTTCCCTTCAGTGTGCATATGTGTGTATATATCTATACATGTAGATATACACACATATATATACACATATTCAAGTGCATGTACATGAATATATACACATATAAACACATGAACATACACATATACATATACACACTCACACAGACATACACATGCACACACACACATACGACATGGAATTAAAGACCTAGAATGGGACTTGGTCTTAGATGGCATTTAGTACAACTTCCTATTTTTGGATGAGGAAATTGTGGCCCAGAAATATTTAGTGAATTACCCAAAATCATTGGATCATAGATTTTGGGCCTAAAGGGATGGAAGAGGGATATTTTATATCATCTCTTTTATCTCACAAATGTGGAACTTGAGGTGCAGAGAGATTAGATTACTTGTACAAGTTTGCATAGGTAGTTAAGTGTCAGAGCAGGTATTTGAAAGCAGATTCTCTGACCCTAGGGCAGCTAGATGACCTAGTAGATAAAGTACTGGACTTGGAATCAGGAGGACACAATTTCATGAGTTCAGATCCATCTTCAGACACTTACTACTTGTGTGACCCTGAGGCAGTAACTTAATACTGTTTGCTTCTACTTTCTTATCTGTAAAATGAGCTGGAGAAGAAAAACCCCAAATGAGGGGGGGGGGGCGGGGATCGTGAAAAATTGGACGATGAATAACAGCCTCTCAATCTAGGGATAGTACACTTTGCCCTTTACCTCATACAAGTTGAATACATAAAAGCACTATTAGAAAGTGAGTATTTTTTTGAAAAAATCTGATAGATAATTAATCACAAAACATAAAAAATATAGACTCAATGAGGATAAGAACTGTGGTGTTTGTATCATAATATCCCTAACCCCAAGCACAGTACCTACAGCACAGGAGACACTCATTAAACATTTATTGAACTGAATCATTTCTCGGCATTGCAAGGGCTTTCAGTTGCCTTGAAGTTCAACCTGTAAAGGGTCATAAATTTTCCATGCAATATAGCTGACACATCATCATGGAGACTTTGTATGAAGACCTTCAACGTCAGGCAACATTCTGGTCAAGGATGCTGCCCAGGTAAGCTTTGCCCAGCTCTCTTTCTTACAACATTGGAGCATACTGCCTTTAAGTGCCACCTGCAACTTTTGAATCTCAGTGTTCCGAATTCCAGTTCAGGTCACTTGCTACAGTACAATACCATGCTTGATGCCAGTTAGAGAAGTCAGAAATCTGCATAATCATACAATATTACATGAGCCCTTCCCTTATGAAGGTTACAGTCTAGAAGGAGAAATGAACACAAGAGAATGGAAATATAAAATATTTCATAACTGCTTTAGAGAACAGAAAAAAATACTATGGAAGGATGGAAGGGAATGTAATTTAAGGGTGAGAATGAAGAAAGGGTGAAGTAAGGGAGAAAGTAAGCAAGGTAGTATATGTATACATATATATACACACACACACGTATATATACATATATGTATATATAGATATATACATATATGTATAGTAATAACACCCATAAGACCATACAGAGGAGGAAACAACCTCAGCCAGCACTGATTCTCCTCCTCCCATCTCCATGACTTCCTTATCCAGCAGGAGCTCTGAGACTGCTAGGAAACACTACCTGGACCTTAAAAGACAAGTTTGTCATATACATCATGTGAGACAGTAGGACTTGCTACATTTTCTCATACTATTTGAATGATTAAGAAATTAAATGAATAATATGAAAAGAGGCTATACACAGGAGATAGGATGACTCATAGCCCAAGATCTGAAGCTGACTAATGGATAGAAACAATATGGTTTCTCATGAACATTTCAGTGACAGATTTGTCAGCCATAAAAAGCTCTCAAGGGACTTTTATGGATCTATTATCTCCCTCAACTGCTGATCCACATGGTAAGTCAATAAAATTGGGAAAAACATTTGAAATATTGAAAAGCTATACTCATTCTGCACAGTATGTCTAGATTTTTTTCATTTAAAACATACACTCAGGTCAAAGCCCTGCAGGACAGAGCATATCTATTGTTATGCAAATATGATTTAGCTTTGGATTAGCAAATTGCACGTAGGTGGTTTTAGCTTTCAGAGTTTTACTATGTTGTGTTCCCCTGTAATACATACTTTCATATGTTTGTATTGTGTAATTTTTATGAAATGATGGGATAATGAAAAAGAGTATTGTTTTGATCTCTTTAATTACTATTACGATACGTACTTTTATTATTTAATTTTGGGAACTGTAGATCTCATTGCTTTTTCAACAATTCAAAGATCCTCAATTTTATCTGCATAAGTACACAAATATAATCAGCCATGAATCTGTAATTCAGTTAAAGTGTCTTCCTTGGTTTCCTAGGTGAATAAAATCTATCTCCTGGTGGACAAGCTTGAGAGAGAGGCAATGTAGTGAAGGGGATAGTGTTCCAATTGGAATCAGGAGACCTGTCTTCAAATACCTTCTGTCACTTAAAAGTTGAATGACCTTGGACAAGATATTGTTCAATGTACATTTCAATTTACTCACTTATAAAATGGAGGGAATGTGGACTAGGACACTGGAAGACATAATATCAGAGATCCCTTTGTAATTCAAATCCATAGATAATATGGTGTCTGTAATACCCTCTGAAGGTCACTTTGCTGCTTGTTGGCCAAGAGATATTATGCAAATGGAGCCTAAATTCACAGTCTTGCTAACTAGACATGCTTCAATTGAAAGAACTCCACCAACAGAGTGGTTTTGAATGGTCTGTCATTTCCACAAGATGGCAGGCATCAGAGTGCTAAAGGAATAGAGTGTCAAAGCTATAAGGGATCTTGGTGACCATCTTGTGCAAACAATATCTGGAAAAGAATTGCAAGAACAACATCTGGACCCTGCGTGACAACCTTCATGGAGGACAAATCTACATACTTCTGAGGTCAACTTTCCTTTGTCACAGCTTGGTCAGAAAGATTTTTTCCCATTATTTTCTGCTTTTCATCATACATTTAATTTTCTAGTTTGTAATTCCTCCCATGCAAACTTAGTTCTGTCCTCTTGGACTAAAATAAATAAATATTACCTCTAGCCATGCATAAACAAATTTATAAGAAATGATTAAATGATGAATGTATATTTTTGAAAGAAACATTTTTTAAATGATGCCTAGTTCCTCTAAATTTGGAACTTCATAGAATCACAAGATTTTCAAATTAGAAGGAGCCTCAGTGACCATCTTATATGAAGTATACCTAAAGAAATCTCTCTTGATATGACAAGACACCTAAAAAATAGTCCTTATCTGGCTTTTGCTTGAATGCTTACAAGGATGGGGAAAACAACTTCCCCAGACAGTTCTTTCCACTTTTAGATAACTCTAATGGTTAAAATAGTTTCTCTTACTTTACTTGTTATTTACTTCCCACCTCCACCCCCTCCTGGTACTAAATAACTAGGTGAATCTGTGGATAGATCCCTAGCCCTGGAATCAGGAAGACTTGAATTCCAATTCAGCATCACCCACTTACTAGCTATGGAACCCTGGGCAACTCACTTCAGCTCTTTTTGCCTTAATTCACTACAGAAGAAAATGGCAAACCATTCTAGGTTCTTTGCTAAGAAAACCTCCATGGACAATATGGCCACAAATAACTGAACATAACTGATATGACGAAACAACAACACAATTCCTTGTTCTATCTTCTGAAGGCAAACATTAACACACATTTACTAGTATTTACTATGTGCCAAAAATTGTGATACATGCTAGGATACAAAGTCCTAAGCAATGTCTTCCTCTAAATTCTTACATTTTAATTGAGGAGACGGTATGCAAATTATTAGGTATATATAAGACACAAAGAGAAGTAGATGGACGAAAACCTTAGAACTAGGGAAAGGCTTCCTACAGAGAGGGAGATTTGAGAGAAGGCTTAAAGAAAACAATTTTTAAAAGGTTGAAATGATGAAGAAAAATATTCCCGATGGACACAACTAAAACCAAGTTACTGAGACTGGAGATGGAGGGGGCTGGGGAGAGCAAAGAGGCTATTAGGGCTGCATGATAATTTGACTGAAGTGGAGTGAAGAGGAGTAAGACTAAAAGGAAAGAATGAGCATGGTTTGATCATCTTAGTACTTAAAAAATATTGAATCAGTATGTGTTTTCTCTCTTTCCCTCATTTCTTCTCATTCATTGAGAAATAAAATAAAAATTAAAAAAATGTTCATAGTCCATGAAAACTATACAGAAAACTTCAATATACATAGGGGTTAAATTTAGTTATTCCAATGGGAAACAAATTTTACAAACCAGGAAAAAATAACTAAATACAAAGGAGAGGAATTAAAGAAAAAACCTACGAAGTTATTTATTTGTTCCCAAAACACAGAAAGTTACATTTCTACAGACAGCCTTTCCTTATCCATCTTCATTCTAGTGGCCTCCCTCTCTTAGTTATTTCCTGTTTCTTCTGTATGTAGTTTGTTTATGTATCTTTCTTTACTTGTTGTCCCTTCCATTAGATTGTGACCTCCTCATGGGCAGGAACTTTATCACTTTTTCTTTTTATCTTTTGCTCTTATCACAGTGCCTGGCACATAGTAGGCACTTAATAAAGATTAATCAACTGACAGAAGTAGGATGATCTGTGCATAAAATGGATTCAAGGGGGAAGGAACTTGAAAGAAGGAGTCAAAATATGAGGCTGCTTCAATAGTATTGACAAATGATGATGATGGGCTAAATTAGTCTAATATTCTCTATGCCTAGTCAAGGTTGGAAATAATCAGATAAGGCATGAGTTTCAGAGCTGATTTCATCTTGCAGAATGATGAGTTTACAGAGATGATGAAGTCCAGGAAAACAGCCAGATGAGAAATGATAACAATAATTTCCTGGGTCCCTTAAATCAAAGTGAAGACCAAGGAGGCAGGACCTTCTAAATAGCCATACTCCACTCTCTCTAACCAGTGAGGGGAAGGGGCTCCAGGAACAGAGTGCACTGAGGTATGCTGAGGTGTTGTGAGTTTCACAGCAGATTTCATTTTGTACAATGCTGATTTGCAGGAGCTGATGAAGTCCAGGAGAGTAGCCAGGTAAGAGATAAAGTGGTTGAGACCTAGCAAGTTGGTCAGTATGATTATAGTATAAAATATGTGAAAGGGATTAAAGTAAAAGAGGATTGTAAAGGGAGAAAACAAACAGGTGTTCATAAGAAATGATGAGCTCAATGCTTTTAGAAAAAAGTATAGAAAGGCTTACACGAAATAATGAAAAATGAAATTAGCAGAACCAAGAGAACATTATATAAAGTAACAGCAATGTTTTAAAAGTGGCTTTGAGCAAATCAATTTCTTGGACTATTACAAATACCCAAATTAACTATAAAAGATATATTAAAAATTAATATATTGTTTGTGGATTTTCTTCAGTATAGATGCCAGAAAAGCATTTCAATGAACGTTTGTGGCTAGCTCTAGGCAAATATGTGTGTTTGGGCATTGTCAGTTCCAGAGAAAGGAAAACGTGACAATAAATGGTTTCCTTTGTGTCCTAACCATGGGCAGTAGTCTGAGGTTAATCCTTTCTTTTAAGAAAAACTGCAAAATGTAGTGAAGCTCCTGCAGAATTTATGTCCTTTCCTTTGTAAAGGACTATCATAGCTTCTCCTCACACTGCCATGGTTTTTAATCTTCTAATAAATTGTTTAAACTGATCAAAGGATTCATTTTTGATGTTTAAGAACTCAGAGGGAAGAGATAAGATGCTTTCTTAAGATAATTGGCAAATCAGGGCATCACAGCATCTTACTGTTAAAGGACCTCAGTTCAACCTATAGCTCTCCCTGTAGAATCCCCTCAACTGCATTGCTGAGAGATAGACATCTACTCTTTCCCTTAACAACAAGCCTAAATCTATCTCTCAGTCTGTCAAAAAGAATATACTAAACACTTACTTAGTGCCACACATTGTTGTAAATTTTTGGGATAAGACAAAAAAACCCAAAAACTTGCCTTCAAGAAATTTACATTCTATTTCAGAAGACTGCATGTATGTAAGTAAAGAGGTATAAAAGATAAATGAAGGTTAAAATTGCTACAGCACCCATCAACGAAATAGTATAGCAGCTAATTGTCCCGTTGGGCTATAGTTCGTCATTTCCTAACAAAATTTTGAATGGTGAGGTTGTTGTTCTTTGGTTATTTAACTTTAGGTGTCATATGGAAGAGGGAGTCAGCTTGTTCTCTACTTCCACAGTAAGTAGCGATTTGGGGCCTCTGTTTTGGATTTACTGCCCTTCTTAGTTTTGACTCTACAGAGCAAGATGGCTCTTTGAGGACAAGTTCATCACTTTTGAACTCACTGCCATGCTGCTAATTCAAGCCTTGATTGACATCCCCCAGCCTCCTCTCCCTTTCGATTGGAAGACTGGAGGGCCAGACTCCTCCAATGTCTTACAGATGGCAGAGCTAAGACCAATGGGTATGCTATTGTGAAAAGACACTGCAAAAATAAAACAAAACTGTCCAACCCCAAACCTTTCTAACAGAATACACTACAGTAGTTTTGGATATGAAGCCCTCTGAGGTAGGATGCTCCCTTTAACTGAAGGCTTTCAATCAACGAATCTATCACCAACTGCTGCAGATATTATGGAAGGAATTACCTTCTAAAAATTACAATGATGTGAAAACAATTATCAAAAAGTATTAATAAGACTACTAAGCAGAGCATGTCACAATACAACAAAACAGTGGTGCTTAGATTGGAAGAACTTACATCTATTATCCTATAGTTTGAACAACTATCATCACCAGCTGCCAAAAGAGGCACTCAGGACTTTCCACTCTCCCCCAGCCTGCCAGTGAGTGATCGGAGGACAGACCAGCACCACTTCCTACCCCTTAGAGAAGCCATGGGTATCTCCCTTCCTCCAATTCAAGTCTCTTCCTTCTTCCCAGTTTTTACCAAAAAAAAGACTCACATTGTCAACCAAATGCCAAATCAAATCTCTCATCCAACCCAATCAAAATGTATTAAGAATCTACTATGGACTAGTCACTGTGTTAAGTGTTGGGGTATTCAAGGAATAATTAAAAAAAATAAAAGTTCCTGCTTTCAAGGGATATATACTTTAAAGGAGAATACAACATGCAAAATTGCAAAAAAAAAAAAATGGCAGAAAAGCAGGGGGAAATTGGGAGCAACAGGGAGTAGTGGGGAAAGGGGGAGGGAAGGGCATCTTTTTCCATGGAGCTGAATCCAGGCAGAGCAACAGATGCAAAATGGTATGAGTTAAAAGTCCTTTTCATAAATCTCTATTAAGAAAGGCATTGTGGGAGTGTGATACTCCACTCTTCCAATCAAATTGGAGAGGAGGCTGAGGGATGTCAATCAAAGCTTGAAATGGCAGAATGGAAGTGGATGTAGAAGTGATGAACTTATCCCCAGAGACTTCTTATTGTGTAGAATTGAAACTAGGAAGGGCAGCAAATACAGAATGGAGGTGCAAAATCTCTGCTTCTGCTGGAGGGAACCTATGTCAGTGATCAACTCTGATCCTTGAACCCCACTACCTTCTTGTACATTGTCTGCCTTCCTTTGCTTCATATGTCCTTAGGACACTGATGTCAAGCTTGCCAAATGATCTGCCTGGGTGATATCTGGCCTTTTTATCTTTCGTATAATAAACAGGACTAAGAACCTCCCTTTATATGCTATCTGCTCCAAGTAGAATATGAGTTCCATGGAAGCCAAGATTGCCTTAAGTATCTGTTTCTCTCCCTAGCACTAGGCACATAGTAAATGATGAATAAATGATTTTTGTTTCATTCTGGGTGGTTTTCTACACTTCTTTCCCCTATATTTCCAAGTAAAGCTATTGTCATTAAATTGTCAGTTTAAAAACTATCAAACAGAAGGATGATTAATTAAAATAACAACACACACACACCTCATTAGTCAATTAACTGCATGCAAATCTGGTTCTGATCATTAATTCCTGGAAGAAAACTTGAGAAACTGAGCATACGATCATTGTAAAATATTAAAAGTTTTGAAATGTCCAATTCTCAAAGATTATACAAAAATTCCAATTTAATGAGATTAATCAATTTAGGATCTTCTAGGAAAAATAAAACATGTATTATTGCAAATTACTTTATCAGTAGGAACATCAGTGAAATCAGATTATTAAAAAGAGACTCCTTTGGTATTTCTAAAACTCTTTGAATGAATCTCCCTTATATAAAAATGTAGTTATATTAAAATGTTTAGGTAGATCAAGGAACTGATAACATTACCATGGGGAACCCTGGAAAAATGTAATAATGAAATAGATTGGATATTCTAAAAATCTTTAAAAAATAGAATGAAATATGGTTTTATAGACTCCTTAAAGCAAGAACCTAAAACTCTCGATGACTTTCCAATTTTATATTTTCATCCCTAAATATTTTTGGAACTGAAACATGTCTGTGTTGGGAGAAACTCATTCATGCAGTCATATGGTCAGTAAAATTTGATTAAGGATTTATATAAACTGTTACCTCAATGAGGGAGACAAGGTGATAGAACTGTGGGAACAGGAAGGTAGCAATTATTGCTGCCAATATCACTAATATAGGCATTGACCTTTCTCTCCCTGTCTAAGATTTCCTGAAAACAGCATAAGAAAATAACGACACCGAAAGACTCTGAATCAGCATGCAGTAATTGCATTGGATGGAGGAAAAGCAGGATTGCCAAGAGATCCTCTAGTGTGTCTCCCCTTCTTTCCTGGGTACATATCCTAGTCCCAAAGATAAAGCGATTTGCTGCCAGATCTAAAAATCTATCAATTCACTTGTGGTAGATTCTGGAGTATGAAAATGTCTTTCAGATTTCCCCCCTCAATGAAAGTGTCAACATTCATAGAGACAGAGGGAAAGAGACAAAAATAGAGGATACAGAGAGTGACACAGAAAGACAGAAAGAGGCAGATAGAGGGGCTGACAGAGACAGAAAGATACTAAGACAGACAGAGAGACATAGACAGATACAGACAGAGAAAGGCAAATACAGAGACAGTAGAGAAAGGGAAGGAGGGCAGGATGGAAGTAGAGATGGAGAGAAAGAGAGATTCAGAGAGATAGACAGAGACAAAGAGGCACAGAAAGAGAAAGAAGCAGTAAGGCACAAAGGAGGGAGAACCGGATGTTGGAGAGGGAATTCTGGGTTTTGAATGCTAGTTCTGCTACTTGTTCCCTAAATAGCCTTGCTCTCCAGGACTCAGTATACTGAATCCCCCATTGGAAAAACAAAGGGGTTAGACTAGCTCAAGGTGATTAAACTTTCTTTTTGGTCCTTTAAAAAAAATCTTTTCATGAACCCCTCTGATGAAGTCTATGGACCCTTTTTCAGAAGTGTTTATAAATATATTAAATAGAATACATATTAAAACAAGGAATGTTGTTATAATGAAAAATTGATATATTTCCCCCAACCAAGTTCACTCATCTTCTGAAATCTGTCCATGAAGTCCAGGGTAAGAATCTAGTGTGTAAATGTAGATATTTTGAACTAATGAATATTATAACATTTCACAAATAAGTTTTAAAATATTTAATTTAAAGTTTTCATTTAATTTGGTTTGAATTAAATCCAAATTTCATACAATTTGACAGCTACTTCATTTATTTTAATTTCTTTATTTAATCCTTTATATCACCGTGTGGTATTTCCCGTCATGTAACTCTCTGAGGGTAAATGTTCTTTAAAAAATTCCTAGCAGTACACCTGAAGATCTGAAGAAATTTCTATTGCTGTAGTACTATGGGTGGTTCCCTGGGTGTTAAAGTGAATCCAGTGTAGTGCTCAACACACAGTAGGAACAGTACATGTATTTCATGTATTATATTATATTCCATATTGCAGTATATTGGATTGTGTTTTGTTGTATTTTCTTGTAGTCTAGCTCTCCAGTGTCCAAACAAACGAGATAGATTAGTTGCCACAGTGTGCACAGTTACATTGCTATCTCTACTAATAGTTCCACATAATAATTATGATAGAAATCATGCATATTCCCCAAGTTATAACTAAACTTCAAAACTGTGTGCAGGCATATGGTCTTAAAATGGGCAATAGGAATGTAATGGCATATTATTGTGCAGTAAAAATGAGGAATATAAATAATTCAAAGAAAAGTGTGAAGAAATCAGTGGATTTGTTTGATTAAAGTAAAATGGTTGACTCTTTAAAAGTTGCTTTCCTTTAAGAAAGGCAGATCCAAGAACCTGTATTAGCAGGTCATCCTGGGTATTCTAGGGGGCTTGTTGTTATACCACTAGGTCTGTATAAAAAAATTAAAAAGTAAAAGGGCCTATATGTACAAAAATATTTACAGTAGCTATTTTATTTTTGTGATGGCAAAGAATTGGAAAGGGAGGGACTGTCCATAAATTAGAGAATGGCTGAGCAAGTTGAGGTATATGATTGTAATGGAGTACTATCACTGTGTTTTAAGAAAAGATAAGGAGAATGCTTTCAGGAAAAAGAAAATGGGAAGACTTACATGAACTGATGCAAGCTGAAATAGCAGAACCAAAAGGACAGCATGCACAGTAACAGCAATATAGTGATGATAAACTGTGAAGAACTTAGCTATTCTCAGCAATACAAAAATCCCACCAATTAGGAATGACTTTTGATGAAAAATTCTATCCACCTCCAGTGGACAAAAAAAATGAAATCTGAATGCAAATTGAAGACTATATTTTACTTTCTTTCTTTTTTTTTGGTGTTGTTTTGTTTTTTGGTCTGTGTTTTCTTTTATAACATGACATACATACATATACTTATACAAACATATGTACATACACACATATTTATATACATACATATATGTGTATACACATACATATATACATACATAGATAAATATTTATGCATATCTATGTAAATAAATTTTATATCTATATCTATACACACATATCCATAACTATAATTACTCCTTTTTTAACAAATAAGGGTTCATTGGGTAAAGTCAATGATACAAAAACATAAATAAATTAAAAATGTTGCTTTAAAAAGTCAGTACTGTCCAATTAGAGCAGTGAGAAGGAACTTAACATTTTTATCTACTGTGACATGCAGTGATTATCATATACAGGATTCAAACCCAAGCCAGCAAGCTTGACTTATTTCCTTCCTACTATGCCATGATATGATGATAAATGAGATTATGTAGGCACCAGTTAAATAATTCCCTTTTAAGGCATTAATAGTTCTGTAATCTTTATTTTACTGCTAATTTTCCTTAATTCCTTCTTCCACTGGAGTAAAACTACATGAATATCTCGGAATGTCTCCTACATTAAGCTTTCTAGGGATGTCTAGATATTTTCAGTGTTTATGGCAAAGCCTTAAAAATTTGTATTAAATTATTAAAACATCTCCCTGCTTTCCAGTTCAGGTCACACCTGATTCCTCAAACTTTTCTACAACAGACTAAAGAGATAGCTAGGTAATATAGTGGATAGAATGCCAGACTCTAGCAAGGAAGTCCTGAATTCAAATCCACTTTAGATACTTATTAATTCTGGATGTCTTAGTTTTCTCATTTACAAAATGAGGATAATGATGTTTCCTGCCTTCCAGGATTCTTGTGAGGATAAAAGGAATTATTAACTGTAAAGCTCTTTGCAATCCTTAAAACAACATACAAAAACTAGCTATAATTATTATTATATATATATTCCTGTGTCCTTTATTTGGTCAGAGTTGTGTGTTAATTTCTAAGTGTAAGGACTAAATTCTTTTCTTCCCCATTTCATATCTATCAGTTTTGACTCTCTTGATGGATTATAAACTCCTTCGGACAGGAATTGTAAATAAGATTTTCTTTCTGCCTTAGGAGCCAGGAAGACCTCAATTCCAAGACCACCTCGGATCATGGTGACTAGTTGGGTGACCCTTGAATAATCACATAAGCTCCTTGATCCTTCCTTTCCTCATCTATAAAAATTGGTATAATAGTAGAGTCCTTTCCTCACAGAATTTTTTGTGACAAGTCAAATTTTATTATTCCTATAAAGGCTTCACAAGAATCACAGTGCTAATATAAACCTTTTCATACCTCCTGAGTCAACAATGCAACTACTTGTAATGTTAATGGGAAGATCTTCCCTGCCCCTTAATAGGCCTCATGTGCAGCCCATTAAGGGAAACGTGCTTAAGGGAGGCTTGCTTGCTAGAAAGCTTTCACTCCTTTTGGTAATTAGACCCTGAAACATAAGGGTTGTGATGTCTTCTGGCTCTCTACATATTCTTAGGTGAGCATTTTGCTTCAGACCTCACTCATTGGAAGAAGGTTCTTATGATTTGGCCAGATGACACTCTGGGTAGCTGCTGAAGAGCCCCTGGCTTTGAAACCCAATTGTTGGTGCTTCTTTCTCTGGTAACTATGTATGCATATAATGGTTGGACCGTTGAATCTCTCTGTTGATCTGTGATATATGAATTGTTATGGTCAGACACTTAGAAGCCCTGTCTATTGGTCTTTATGCTATTTTTTTCTGTTTGTAATTTCTGTTTATATTTTCTCTAAAGTTCAGGGAGCAGACTTTTCCCCCTGAATAAGTGGATGACGTGTGTTTGATTAAAGTAATGTGATTGACCCCTTAAAAATTGTTTTCCTTTAAGAAATATAGATCCACGAACTTGTTTTAATAGGTCATCTGGGGTATACTAGGGTACTTGTTGTTGGACTACTAGGTCTTCATAAAAAGAAAAGAAAAGAAAAAGTAAAAAGTCTAGATGTAAAAAAAATATATTTAGAGTAGCTCATTTTTTGTGATGACAAAGAACTGGAAATGAAGGGACTGTCCATCAGTTGGGGTATGGCTGAACAAGTTGAAGTATATGATTGTGATGGAGAACTATTACTGTGTTTTGAGAAAAGATAATCAGAAAGCTTTCAGGAAAAAAAAAAAAAACAATTTGGAAAGACTTATGCAAAGTGAAATGAGCAGAACCGAGAGAACAGTGCACCCAATAACAGTAATATCATACGCTTATCAACCTTGAATAACTTAACTATTTCCAGCAATACAAAGAACACAGGCAGTTGTGAATGGTTTATGATGGAAAATTCTACCCATATCGAGAGAAAGAATTGATGAAGTCTGAACGCAAACTGAAGCACACTATTTTTTTTTTTTTACTTTTTTTGTGTGTTGTTGATTTGTTTTTGTTTTTTTTTTTTTTGGTGTATGTTTTCTTTTACAACACAACTAATTAGAAACATGTTATATGTGATTGCATATATATTACCTATATCACATTGCTAACCTTCTTAATGATGGGGAAGAGAAGGAGGGTTGGGGAGGATTTGGAACTCAAAATTTTAAAATACAATTAGGAAGAATTGTTTGTACATAAAATTGCAAAATGTAAAGTTTGCAGCCTCATCTAAAAGCCAGTTGGTGTTGCCAGTCAATAAATACTTATTATCACAATGTATATAATGCTGGTTCTGGTGTCATAAGACCTGAATTCAAATATAGCTACAGACACTTAGTAGCTGGATATCCTTGAGAAACGATTTAGACATTCGTTGTATCAGTTTCATCATTTGGAAAATAAAGATAATAATAGCACCTTTTCAAAGGTTTTTGTGAGTGTCAGATTAAATAGTAATTGTAAAGAGCTGAACCTAGTGCTTGGCACATGGCAAGCATTATATGAATGCTAAGTATTATTAACATTTTTGTTAGTTGTTTCTATATGCCAGGCATTGTGGGAAGCATGGTGACATAAATATGAAAAAAAGAAAAATGATCTTTATCATCAGTTAGTTTACAATCTAATGGAGGAAGACAACAGACAAAAGGAAGCTGAAAAGGTATACGTATATGTATGCATGTGTGTGTGTGTGTGTATATGCATATATATATGTGTGTGTGTGTACATATATATATATATATATATATAAAATCCCTTTATATTATACCTAACATCAAGCTTTTTCTTGACATTGAGAAAATGGGGTTGGGGGAGGGAACACCTGCCATGGCAGTCCAAATTAATATGGGGCAATACTAGCAGGAACTTCACTCTCCCCTACCCATAGTTAAGCCCAAACTGTCTTATCTTCAAATTTTACTCCTTGCTTCTAATTATTTTCAAGGGCATCAAGTCCAGGCTCTGATGGTTGTAATCCATGGGACCTTGTGTCAGTTACTTAGCATCTGAGACTTCCTATTTCCTTTTCACTTAACTGGGGCTGACCAATGGAATAATTCTTTGTATTTATATAGCATCCTAAAACGTTTTTTTTTTTTAATTTGTGACAAGGAGATAAAGTAGGCCCTAAAGTTACTCATGTCTATTTTACCTGTCCATACGTTGAGCCTCAGAGAGCTGGAGGCCTTTGAGCTATGAAGCACCTGAAGGGACAATTTCAACTTAAGTCTTTTTGAAGACATGACTTACAAAATGTCTCCAAATGCTGGTGTGGTAAGAAATTTTTGTGAAGAATTGAATGTACGGGATAATATATTTAAAGATGCAAGGGAACTTAGAAGCCATTGGCTTCAACCACTTCATTTTATATAAGCGAAAACTCAGTTGCATCAAGCATGGAGTCCTACGCCTAGTCAGGTAGACTAGAGTTCAAACATGGTCTCACTGGCCGTGTAGACCTCATTTTTTGTTTATCTCAACTGTAAAATATGCTGTTGTAAGGATCAGATGAGACAGAAATTAATAAATGTTTATTTCCTTCCTGAGGTGACTTGCCCAGTTTTACAGATCTAGTAATTATCTGAGGCAGGATATGAAACCAGATCTTTCTGATTTCAAGTGCAATCCACCATCCTCTGTGCCACAACTTCTCATTATTGTCATTATCAGATTTTGGGTTATTGCTACTTAGCAAAGTTAGTTTTTAAGAGATAGGAAGAATTAAATTTAATTAAACTAGACAGGAATATCAAACTAGAGGCCTACAAGGGGCCTGAACAGTCCCCAAGTGAAATGAATGATATCCATTATGCCTTGGTCAGTTCCAATTATTCTCTTTGTCCTTCAGGCTGAGTATTTATGAAATACTGCAGGTATTTTTACATGCCAGAGTTTTGGGATAATTACATGGACTAATACATGGGGCAATTAAATGGTGCAATGGACAGAGGATTGGCCCTGGAATCAGGAAAACTCATCTTCTTAAGTTCAAATCTGAACTCAGACACTTACTAGCTGTGGGGCCCTGGTCAAGTCATTTAATCCTGTTTGCCTCAGTTTCTTCATCTGTAAAATGAGTTGGAGAAAGAGTTGAAAAACCATTCCAATATCTCTGCCAAGAAAAGCTCAAATGGAGTTATGAAAAGTTGGACACAACTGAACAACAATATGGTCAAGGGCTTTGGGGCCATGTGAAATAAATATTGGCTTAAAGAAATGGAGATGTTAAGCTTGATAAAGATCAAAGGGAACACAAAAGCTTTCTTAGAGATACTGGGGAAAGAGATTTTGTTTCTGGAGCCAGATCTGATGCACGTTGAAATCTCAACTGCTATATCCACATGACTGTGATTCAATTATTTTATTACCTTGGGATTCAGTTTATTTATCTTTGAAGGGGGAGAAGAGTATTACAGCACTTCTTAAACTGTCGGTCTTGACCCCATATGGGAACAGTAAAAGGTTTCTGAAAGTGTCACAATCAAAATTTAATTAAAAATCAAACATATAATGAATCTGAGATGTTTATTGTAGTACTTGCCTCTGTTGCATTGTGCACCTTCACTGCAGCCTTGGTTCTGAACACACAGCATGTGCACTTTGCACTGTGTATGTCCTCAGGTCACAGAGTGCCAACAAATGCTGCCAGAATGCAAAAAGGAGTCAGGAGTAGAAAAAGTTAAAGAGACTGGAGACTGGATTGGCTTTGTGGTGGTTTCCAGTTCTAGACATGTGGCTCTTTCTGATTTCCACTCAGTGGAAAATAAATGTTCTCACCACCTCATCACCATGGTTGCTGTCTCCAACATTGACTGATACTGCCCCTCTCAGCCTCCTTTCCCCTCTGATTGGAGGGCTAGAGCATAGCATAGGAAACTCCTCCCAATGGTCCCTTTTATAGAGGGCAGAAACTGGACTTTGGGGCTCATACCACTCTGCATCTACTGCTCTGTTTGGTTTCAAGGTCATGGAACAAGACAAGCCCAATATACCCTGGCCTCCTCACTCCCATACATACTTTATAGCCTCCCTTTTTGTGTGGTCTCTCTCCATTAGATTGTAAGTTTTTATTGTATCCCCAGCATTTAGCACTTTGACTGGCCCATAATGGATGTTTGACAAGTGTTTATTCAACTTAATTTTATCTTAAGATAATTGTTTGAAGAATAATTCTAAACTTGTCCTCTTGGTCCTTCAGAGGGCAGAACCAGGAATAATGTGGATAAGTTACAAAGAGTCAAATTTCATTCTAATTTTAAATGAGGGAAAACAAAAGAAAATAAAAACCTTCCTAGCAATTATTGCTCTTCATAATTGGAATTGCGGAATGGGCTCTTGCAGAATGTCTTGTGTAGCTCCTCACTGGAGGTATTTGAACTGAGCCTGAATGATAACTTCTGTGTCCTAGCCAGTTTCAACAGCTGCTGTGATACATTCAAAAATTCTAATTCTTGATTCCATTTACCCTATGTTTGGAAACTTTTTTTTTTTAAGTTAGGCTTGAGGTCTAAATCTCTCATTTCTTTTCAGTGCTCCTAATTCTGCTCATTAGGGTCAATAAAAAAATAATCATTCATAGAAGTCATTGGTATTCTTCATTTACCCATACAATTTTTTATTTTTTCTTTCTTTTCTGTCTCCCTAGAGACTTAGTGTTACTGAAGAAAAATCAGACACACAGTCTCTCTCTCTCTCTCTCTCTGTCTCTCTCTCTCTCAAAAAAAAACCCAAAAAAACAAAACTGTGCATGTAAATTGTTTATTTTGCTGGAAGGGATGACACCAGAGTCCCCATGGCTCAGATTGTTGAGAAAAGGTGGGTAAGGCTAAACACTGCATAGATAAAAGTAGAATTCTTAAAAGGTTAAAACATACACAAACACCTGGAAATATATGTTCTATTATTTATATGAAATGCATCCTTTATTTTCCCTTCCTTCAGTGGAAAAGAAGATAAGGATTTCTTAGAGCTTCAAAACCATCCCAAAGTTCTGAGTTAAATGAGCTTTTTTTGTCACTTTTCAGAATTTAATTATTAACAATCAAAACAGCATCAGACAGACGACGCAGGTAGTGTCTTAAGCACTTTGGAGGTTCTTTCTCACAAATTATCTGCTTTGTCCTTATGATAGCCCCATGAGGAAGACTGGGCAGGGATTAGTCCTAGACTTCCAAATTCTCAGAGATCCCCCCCCCCCAACCTTCATTTATGAAATTACAAATTAATATATTCATGTTTCATTCCATGGCTGATTTCAAAGATCCCATGCTAACATTCCTAAGAGAAAGTTGTTTTCTTTTCTTTTTTTTTCCGATTTATTTATTTATTTAACTTTTTTAACATTCATTTTCACAGAATTTTGGGTTCCAAATTTTCTCCCCCCTTATCCCCTCCCCCCACCCCAAAACACCGAGCATTCCAATTGCCCCCATCACCAATCTGCTCTCTCCTCTCTCATCCCTCTCTGCCCTTGTCTCCATCCTGTCCTCTGTCCTGTAGGGCCAAATAACTTTCTAAACCCCTTTACCTGTGTTTCTTATTTCCTAGTGGTAAGAACAGTACTCAACAGTTGTTCCTAAAACTTTGAGTTCCAACTTCGTTTCCTCCCTCCCTCCCCATCCCCTCCCTTTGGAAGGCAAGCAATTCAGTATAGGCCAAATCTGTGTAGTTTTGCAAATGACTTCCATAATAGTTGTGTTGTATAAGACTAACTATATTTCCCTCCATCTTATCGTGCCCCCAATTACTTCTATTCTCTCTTTTGATCCTCTCCCTCCCCATGAGTGTCAACCTCAAATTGCTCCCTCCTCCCCATACCCTCCCTTCCATCATCCCCCCCACCCTGTTTATCTCCTTATCCCCCACTTTCCTGTATTGTAAGATGGGTTTTCATACCAAAATGACTGTGCATTTTATTCCTTCCTTTAGTGGAATGTGATGAGAGTAAACTTCATGTTTTTTCTCTCACTTCCCCTCTTTTCCCCTAAACTAAAAAAGTCTTTTGCTTGCCTCTTTTATGAGAGATGATTTGCCCCATTCCATTTCTCCCTTTCTCCTCCCATATATTTCTCTCTCACTGCTTGATTTCATTTTTTTTAAGATATGATCCCATCCTCTTCAATTCACTCACTGCACTCTGTCTCTATGTGTGTGTGCGAGTGCATGTGCATGCATGTGTGTGTAATCCCACCCAGTACCCAGATACTGAAGAGTTTCAAGAGTTACAAATAATGTCAGAATGTAAACAGTTCAACTTTTATAAGTCCCTTATGACTTCTCTTTGCTATTTACTTTTTCATGCTTCTCTTCATTCTTGTGTTTGAAAGTCAAATTTTCTTTTCAGCTCTCGTCTTTTCATCAAGAATGCTTGAAAATCCTCTATTTCATTGAAAGACCAATTTTTCTCCTGAAGTATTATACTCAGTTTTGCTGGGTAGGTGATTCTTGGTTTTAGTCCTAGTTCCTTTGACATCTGGAATATCCTATTCCACGCCCTTTGGTCCCTTAATGTAGAAGCTGCTAGATCTTGTGTTATCCTGATTGCATTTCCACAATACTTGAATTGTTTCTTTCTAGTTGCTTGCAGTATTTTCTCCTTGACCTGGGAACTCTGGAATTTGGCCACAATGTTCCTAGGAGTTTCTCTTTTTGGATCTCTTTCAGGCGGTGTTCTGTGGATTCCTTGAATATTTATTTTGCCCTCTGGTTCTAGAATCTCAGGGCAGTTTTCCTTGATAATTTCATGAAAGATGATGTCTAGGTTCTTTTTTTGATCATGGCTTTCAGGTAGACCCATAAATTTTAAGTTGTCTCTCCTGGATCTATTTTCCAGGTCAGTTGTTTTTCCAATGAGATATTTCACATTATCTTCCATTTTTTCATTCTTTTGGTTTTGTTTTGTGATTTCTTGGTTTCTCATAAAGTCATTAGCCACCATCTGTTCTATTCTAATTTTGAGAGAACTATTTTCTTCTGTGAGCTTTTGAATCTCCTTTTCCATTTGGCTAATTCTGCTTTTGAAAGCATTCTTCTCCTCATTGGCTTTTTGAACCTCTTTTGCCAATTGAGTTAGCCCATTTTTCAGGGTGTTATTTTCTTCAGCATTTTTTTGGGTCTCCTTTAGCAGGGTGCTGACCAGCTGTTCATGCTTTCCTTCCATATCTCTCATTGCTCTTCCCAGTTTTTCCTCCACCTCTCTAACTTGATTTTCAAATTTTTTTGAGCTCTTTTTGAGCTCTTCCATGGCCTGAGCCCATTGAGTGAGCTGGGATACAGAAGCCTTGACTTCTGTGTCTTTCCCTGATGGTGAGCATTGTTCTTCCTCATCAGAAAGGGAGGGAGGAAATACCTGTTCACCAAGAAAGTAACCTTCTATAGTCTTGTCTTTTTTTTCCCTTTTCTGGGCATTTTCCCAGCCAGTGACTTGACTTCTGAATATCCTCTTCACACCCACCTCTTCTCCCGATCTGCCCAGCCAGTGCTTGGGGTCTGAGATTCAAATGCTGCTTCCCAGCCTCAGGGCTTTGGACAGGGGAGGGGCTGCTAATCAGTGTGAGATTAAGTTCAGGTGCTCAGGTAGGGGCAGGGCTGCCTCACAGGCTCAGTTCCCTCAGGGGGTTTATGCAGAAACCTTCAACAATGGATCTGGACTCCTGCCTGCTTGGGGAGCTCCAGTCTGCTCCCGCCACTGATCTTGCCTCCCGAGGGGGCCTGAGTTATGGGCGCACCCCACTCCCCTCTCGACCCACCAAAGAGACCCTCTTACTGACCCTTTACCCCTGCGGGTTGAGAGACCTGCACGGCTGCTGGAGATTCTGTCCCTGAAGCCTGCTCGGATCTGCTCCCTGCTCAGATCTGCTCCTCTCGGCGCTGGGCAGCTGTGGCAGAGCTGTGCTCGGCACCTAGTTCGTGGCATGAAAAACCTTTTGCAAGAGGTTTTCACACTCTCTGGAACAGAAATCTCATCTGCTCCACTGTTCTGTGGCTTCTGCTGCTCCAGAATTTATTGGCAGTTCTTTTTTTACAGATATTTTATGGGTTGTGGGTTTGGAGCTAGCATATGTGTGTGTTTCTACTCCTCCATCTTGGCTCTGCCCTCAGAAAGTTCTTTTCTTAAATTAATTCCTTGGCTATAGACTTGGAATTTTTAAAAAGCAGAGAGGGAAACTTATTTATGAAGGTGAATAGGATGTCTTAAAGAGGAAAAAGCAAGCATAACAAATATACAATTATCCCAGTCATCCAGGTTTGCAAATTAGATGTCATCCTAAACTCCTTGTCTCCTTCCCCCTTTATCCAATTAGTCACCAAGTCCTGTCTTTTTTACTTTCATAACATCTCTGTATAGATACTTCTACTTCCTCTGAATCACCATCATCTCCCAGGTTCAGGCCCCCACTACTTCAAGCCTGCACTAAACCTATTTGTTGATCTCCCTATCTCAAGTCTTTTCCCATTCCAATCAATCCTCCAGTCAGTTGTAAAAGTGATTTTCCTAAAACGTAGGTATGACAATGTCATCCTCTTATTCAATAAATTCTAGATACTGAAAATTTACTCCAAGACCCATTAAAACAATATTTTGTTTGACTTCCAAAGCTCTATTAACTCTCTTGTCTTATTATGTTATTCAACTCCACTTATTCCATGACTCAGTGGCAATGGTAAATTAATTGTTACTCAACAAAACAGTTCATATCTCAGCTGTAAGCATTCTTCACTGACTGTCTTCTATGCCCAGAATTCTCTCCTTCCTCATCTGAATCCTGGATTTCTTGGCTTGTCTCAAATTTCAGCTGAAATCCCACCTTCTACAGGAAGTCTTTCCCCAAATCAGTCCCTCTAAATGCCAGTGTCTTCCCTGTATTAATCATGTCCAATTCATCGCATTTATAAATTGTTTGTAAGTATAGTGATCCTCTATATTCTCATGTTTAACTTTTGTGACTTCAAATATTCATGTGATTTTTATCAGTTACTTGATTTTATTTTAATATTTGCAACCATGCAGATTTGTGACTATGTAATATAGAGGAAAAGAAATAAAAGGGACAATGCAGGCAAGTTTTTGGAATGGCTATTATTCTACCAGGTCAGTTTGATATAATTGACCAGCTGGCTAGAGAAATCAACATTGTCAATTCCATTATAGATGTCTATCTCAGTTAAATGAAACTCACCCCTGTCATGCTCTCATACACCAAGACCATTAAAGATCTCCTATCACTGATAGATTATTTCATGCTGGTACATCCTTCACGATCTCCAGTGCCATATACTAGCTTCAATGGACAGAGTTTTGAAAGTGAGATAGAGATCTCTCCAGTCACAGCATAGTATGACAACTGTCATTAAAGTCTTATTAACATCTCTCTTGGTTTTCACAAGGTGGACAGATAGAAATGTTTAAAGCAATATGGTATAATGACCTCACACAAACATCTGAGAGAATGAAGAATAAAAGTCACATTAAAAATGCTTTCGTTTTAAGAATTTTATTTTTCATATAGTATTTGTGATACTGTATATTTTAAGTGTCATGAAAATTAGATATTGTCTAATATGTATGTACATACATATATATGTACATATATGTGTATGTATATCTATGTACATGTGTGTTAGTACAAAATATCACAGAATTCTAGGGAGTTACCAGTTAGAAAAATGTTTTGCATGTTAAAAATTTTATTTTGCTTACTTCATTTTCTGGGCTATATAATTATTATTGAATTAGGAAAAGTGAATACCAACAGAATTAATGTTTTGCTATAATGAATTGTAAGGAGAAAAGTGTATTTTCTGTAATCTCTAGTGAAAGATTACTGTTTTGGTGTTCATGGGAATTTAGCTGTTATTTCCCATAAGTTCAACGTATCAACATTCACTTTGTATTAGTACTGTTTCTAGGAATATATTCTAGAAATCGTTGAAGATTGACTGTAGTTGTTTTCATGTGATCTCCTCCATTAGACCAGGGGCTGTTGTTGGCACAGACTATGTTTTCCCTTTCTTTATAATTCAGTACAATGTGTGGCACATAGTAGGTAACTAGTAAATGCTTGTTGTCTTGACTTTGTACAAATGAAGGGATTTGCCTGAGGCACAATATATCCTGCCCCCTTTTGCTCTATGCTTTAGACAGTTTTGGGTCACTGCCAGTGCTACAATAAAATGCCATAACAACATGCCAAAAGATGGGCAGAAGGCCTACAAAGCTGATGCTGGGGGGAGTAATTCAGGATCTTAGGCCAAATTCTGTAGATGTCTGGTAACAAAGGAGAAGGAGAAACTCATCAAATACAGCGAAAAAGAACCAGATGATGTGGAGTAACTGAAAATGAAAACACAATCTAAAAGCCAGGATTGTTTTTTAAAAAGGATGAAGATCAGACAAATATGTGCAATTGTAGAATGGAGAGAGATGACTTTTTGATTGAATAGATTCAGTGCATGTGGTCTAGTTGAAAGAACACTGAGTTTAACCTCTGAGGTCAAGACCAGTGCCAGCCATTTTTACTTCAAATTTGGCAGTCACTCTGTTGTGTAATGAGCAATATTTCTTCTATATTACATCCAGGGTTGAATATAAAATCATTTATTTGGTCTCTAAAACTCCTTATAGTCTCAGATTTTCCTGTCTTTCCATTCTTGCTTATTCTCAGTCAATGAGTCTTTGTATCCCCCATACTTATTGCAGAGTTAGACCTATAGACAATACTTACAAAAGAAATGTAGGTTGCACAAATTTGGAGTAACTGCAAATTTGGACCATCTGCGCCTAATCTGTGGTAGAGCATTCCAAACTCTTATGGGTCTGATCAGCCACAGTTGGGCACACTGAAACTTCACTTTATCATGGTGATGTCATTTTGGTCCTCTTTGAGAATGAAGGACAATGACCAACCAACCAAGCAACTTGACAAATATCAGAGTTATTGAATGAATAGCAAGGCATGTGTCTGTCTTCTCTCATTCTGCACATAACCAGCTAATAAGACAGGTAATCAGTCTTCACATTCCCTATGACTGGGTAGACTGATATTTTTGTTACTAAACACACACAAGACTCATATCCTTATTCTGTGTCTTTTCATTGGATAATCTCCTTAACTGTAATACTCCCACTCATTACCTCTGTTTCTTGTTTTTTTTTAAATTTCATTTATTATTTGATTCAACTCCCACCAACTTCAGCGTTTGTTTTACAGTGTCTTCCCTCATCAATCTCCATCTCCCTATTCCTGTACTTCCCTCTCATATTATCTTTTATTTCTTCTCTATTTATTTTGCATATTTTTTATGATTACATGCAAAAACAATTTTCAGAATTCACCTCTTGAAAATGTTGAGTTCCAAATTCTCTTTCTCTTGCCTCCCCTCTCCCTCAGATGGTAAGTAATTTGATGTTGGTTACATATGTGGAATCATGTAAAGCACATTTCTATGTGTCATGTTGTGAAAGAAGAAACATATTTAAAGAAAAAATAATCATGCTTTGATCTGCATTAAGTTCTTTCTCTAGATGTGAATATCATTTTCATAATGAATCCTGTGTGATTGTCATGGATAATTGTACTGCTGAGAATGGCTGGCATTCAAAATTGATCACTGTACAATATTGCTCGTGCTGTTATGACATTTTCCTAGTTCTGCTCTCTTCAGTTTGAATCAGTTCATATAAGTTTTTCCAAGTTTTCTGAAATCAGCCTGCTCATCATTTCTTATAGCACAATAACATCCTATTACATTCATGTACCACGATGTATAGAGTCATTTCCCAATTCATGGACATCTCCCCAGTTATCAATTTTTGTTACCACAAAGAGAACCACTGCAAGTATTTTGGTACAAACAATTCCTCTCACCCCACACTCTACACACACACTTTAAAAAAAATCTCTTTGAGACACAGATCTAGTGGTGGTATTGCTGGAACAAAGAGCATACAAAGTTTTTATTACCCTTTCAAAATAATTCCAAATTACTCTCCAGTATGTCTAGATCATTTTACAATTCCACCGACAGCAATTAATGTCCCAGTTTTTCCCACATTCCCACAAATATTTATAATTTTCCTTTTCTGTCATAATAGCTAATGTGATAAGTGTGAGGTTGTAACTCAGAGTTGTTTTGGTTGTTTTTTCTAATGAACAGTGATTTAGAACATTTTATATGATTATAGACAACTTTGATTTCTTCATTTTAGAACCATCTGTTCATATTGATCATTTATCAACTGGGAAATAACTTGTATTCTTATAAATTTGACTCATTTCTTAATATTCTTGAGAAATGAGACCATTTTAGGGACTTTAGTAAAATTATTTCCCATATTTCTGCTTTCCTTCTAATCTTGGGTGTATCAGTTTTGTTTGTTCAGAAGTATTTTTTTTAATTTAGTATAATCTAATTTATTCATTTACATCTCCTAATGCCCTCCATCTCTTGTTTGGACAGAAATTATTCCCTTATCTGTCTATTTGACAGGTAAACCATTCCATGTTCCCCCAAATTGCTCATGGTACAACCCTTTATGCTTAAATCATGTACCCATTTTTACCTAATCTTAGTATACTGTGCAAGATGTTAGTCTATAACTAATTTCTGAAATAATGTTTTCCAGTTTTTCTAATAGTTTTTTTTGTCAAATAATGTCTTCTTGTACCAGAAGCTGGGATCTTTGGGTTTTTCAAAGCCTATATTACTATGGTCATTTACTACTCTGTTGTGTACCCAATCTATATCACTGATCCTCCAATTTCTTGACCAGCACCAGATAGTTATCTCTACATAATATAAATATACATATATACTTTCATGTTGTTTTTTAACCTCCTTTAGATTGTATGCTTTGTGAGGTTAGGGATTAGTTTTACCTTTCTCTCTACCCCAATACTAACACAATGAATAAAACATAGAAAATATTAGATAAATACCAGACTGATTGAATGAATATTGGGAGAGAAAAAAACCATTTAGCTCTATATGTCTATCTTTTCTCGCGTTCTTCAGTCTGCATATTACTTAAATGAGAGGCAGCTAATTAGGATTCCATCATCCTCTTACATATTTTTCCATGAAACAGGAGGTAGATACATTATAATTATCCACATTACAAGTATAGAGTTGTAGAAACTTTGATGATTCTCATGGGCTTAGCAACATACGAGAAAACACTTCTCTGTGTACCCAGGGGCTCAACTTGAATAGATGCACCTTCTCTTTGGGCTACAACCAGTCTCTGCAATCCAGTACTGTAACAAGCTGCTCACTTCCCCATAGGCCAATGTCCATATTTCATCATTTAAGTGTTACAAATCTAATCCTAACAGTATTGTGGAGGGATGTCAGTACAGATTTAGCTCCAGTTACAGTGTGTCTCTGCATTTTACCACCCAAACTTGACCTGAGTTGAGGGGTTCTCTTCCCTCTCTCTGACATTACTGTCAGTCTGGGAAGTCCAGATTGAGTTAAAATAGATATATATGTCAACATACTCGAAAGAGAAGCTAGAATGCTTTCAATTATATGCAGAAGAACATATGAATGCTCACGTTGTAAAAAAAAAGAAAAATTACTTGCCCAAATGATATTGCTAGTAACGGTGCAATCCAGGATTAGAACAAGGTCTATCGATGTATAATTTAAAGGGTTGCCTCCTGTGACAACACTGCCATGAATAAGCTTAAGAAATACAAGCACACTAATTCAGTAAGCTTTGAAATTCATTGTCCTCAAAACTGTGAGGTATAGAGTGGTAATATTATTACTCATTTAAATAAAAAGGAAACTAAAATCTGGAGAGGGTAAGTGGGGTTGCTGTAAATCATACAGGTGGTAAATGGTGAAAGTCAGTCACTTGTCAACTAACATTTATTAAGTGTAAGCTATGTGCCAGGTCCAAGCACTGATGCTACAAAGAAAGTAAAATCAAAACCCCCAAAACAATAAAAAAAGTCCCTCTTCTCCAGGAAGTTATACTGCACTGAGAAAGACTACATGTAATCAACTATGGATATTCAAGATAAGGATAGGATAAATTGAAAATAATCACGTAGAGAAGGCACCAGCATCTCAGTGAATTGGGAAAATATTCTTACAGAAAGTATGGAATATGTGAGACCTGAAAGAAGCCAAGGAGTCCAGTAAGTTCATATGAGGATGGAGAGAGTTCCTTCCAGTCAGGGAAAATATATCAAGTCAGGAGATGGAATGTTATGTTTGAGGAATAGCAGGTATGCCAGTGTCACTTGTTCACAGGGTATAAGGGCTAGAGAAGGGCTAAGGTTTACCAGGATAGGAAGGGCTTCAAATACCAAACAGAAGTTTTTATCCTATAAGAAACAGGGAGTCAGCAGATTATATTGAGAGACAAGTTATAGTGATGGGCTAATGTTTTGGCTGAAATGTTTGATAGCTCAATGAAGAATGGACTGAAGTGAGGAGAGACCTGAGGCAGGGAGACAAAAGTGGAGGCTACTTTAGCAGTCCAGGTGGGAAATCATTAGGGCCTGCACCAACGTAGTAGTAATATCAGAAAAGAGAAGGGGACATACATGAAAGATGTTATAAATGTAGAAAGGACTTAATTATGGATTGGTTGGGGGAACGGGGAGGGGGTTAAGAGAAAGTCAGTAGTCAAGGTTAATTCCATGATCATAAACCTGGGCAACTAGTGGTAGCCTTGATAAAAATACAGACATTAAGAAGAGGGGAGATTTGGGGGAAAAAGATTACGAAGTTGGTTTTTGACATATTGAGATTTAGATGTCCGTTGGTTGTCTAGTTCAAGATGTCCAGCAAGCAGCTGATAATTAGAGATCAATGCTCAGGAAAGAGGTTAGGTCTAGAGAATCATCCTCGTAGATATGATATTTGATTGCATGGGAACAGATGAGTTCACGAAGTAAAATAAGTTGGACCCAGAAGTAGGTATTTTCCACTTACAGATTAATGTGTTTTCTGTTGACTCAATATGAACACTAATCAGTTTAGCAAAGTGATTTATTATTTTGCAATGTGTTCTTAAAAATAGGAGATGCCACTAACATCATTATACTGGTTGCAGGATCTACAGATATGGTGTAATTGTTCATGTCCCTTTGCTATAAGACTGGAATGTAGCTTGCATTAGAATGATTGTTTTCAGATTTCAGAATCCACTTGGTGCTCATTGCTGAAATCATATTAGAAAGAGGTGAGCTCATGTTTAGAGGAGTAATATTCAAATGAGAATGTTTAATAAATGTTGCCATCCATCTTTCCCAGAGAGATGCATATTTTCTCTTATCATTCCACATCAAATAAAGTATGTTACAAATGGATGTCCAAAGGGGAGAAATAAAATATCTCATTTCAACAGTCCATGGATATGGTAGACCACGTGGTCCTCACCTGGCCCACAACATTCCCATTCATCTCTTGTAAAATTGGTTTATGCCCATCAGATTGAGCCTAGTAATCTACTTTCTCCCTGACAAAGAAAAATATGGCTAATTAGCTGGTTTCTTAATTTCAAAATAAACGTCTTACTTGATTAAAATAATTTATTTCAGAGTAAAGTCATCAATCTTATAAGGGAAAAACATAATTGTAGAATCAATCAAAGGGATTTGTTGATAACTAAGAATATGTCAGTGTTTATAATGTCGAACTCCAGTAAAATGGGTTTATTACGTAGTTATAAAACATCAGGTTGAAGACCTGGCATTCACTGTTCTAACTGGTAAAATATATTTGTTGAATGAACTTCAAAGAAAGAAATTTTAAAAATGAAGAGAATCAAAGACAGAAAACAAAACTGATTTGTATTTCAAACTGTTCAAGGTTTTCCTTCTTCCTTGAGTTAAGCAAAGCAATTGGATGAAAGAAAAAGAACACAATATTAAGTGAAGAAGATTATTTTTAGGTTCAAATTTCAAGAGAGCTAGAGGATTCATTTATAAAGTAAAGTAGTGGACTAGACGATAATTCCATCCAATGCATACACAATTCATTAAATGAGTATAATATTTTTGTAGAGTTATTTTTCAGTTGTGTTTGATTATTTGTGACTCTGTTGTTTTCTTGGCAGAGAGACCAAAGTGGTCTGGTATTTCCTTCTTCAGTCCATTTTATAGATGAACTAAGAGAAATAAGGTTAAGGGACTTGCCCAGGGTCACAAAGCTACTAAATGTCTGAAGCTTTCTTTGAAGTCATGAAGATAAGTCTTTCTGACTCCAGGTCCAGAACTTTTTCCTCTCTGCTACCTAGTTTCCCTAACACAGACATGTAGAAGCAAATATCTTATTCTGAATTTTATAAATGAGAAAACTAAACATTGGAGAAATCATCCATGTTCACACAGCTAGCATGTCAGAAGCAAGACTGTGATTCATTTCTTTTTTCTGAATCCAACCCCAGTCTCCTTTCTATTATAGCTCACTGCCCTGATGAAAATTTACTGCTTCACATTCTATATATGTCCTGCTGAACAAAGATGGAAAAAATCGTGCAACCCTTCTGTGTTCATTACAACTTTATTGCATGCCCTCATGTGGGCCCTCACTGCTGTTAGGTGAATTCTACTACAGATCCTTATCAACTCACTATCTCACTCTCTGCAGTGGTTCTTCCAAAACTTGTCATCCCTCCTCAAACCTTCCATGGCCTGCTCTCCCCCACTGTCTCAGCCGAAAACTTTAAGATTTTACAGATAAAGTTGTGAACATTCACTCTGAATTTATCCTTTTCTCCATATCATTCAGATGTCTTCTACCATCTTATTCTCCTTCACCCCTGCATCACATAGTTAAGTGTGGCCTTACTCTATACCAAAGCAAACCCCATTGCTTGTTCAAATGATCGCATTCTAATCCATCTCCTCCAATAGACTGACATACCTCTGCTATTGTCTTTCCTTCACTTCCTATTTTTTTATCTCACCCTTTCAAGTGAATCATTCCTTACTGCCTATAAATATGCTTGTATCTACCCTATCCTCAAAAACATTCACTTGATGGGGGAGCCAAGATAATAGAGAAAAGGCATGGACTCACATGAGTCTCACCTAAACTTCTTTGAACACCTTTAAAAAAGACCAAAAAACAATTCCTAGAGCAACAGAAGCCACAAAAGGATGAAGTGAAATAATTTTCAGTCAAAGATAACTAAGATGGTCAAAAGGAAAAGACTGTTGCACCCAAGCAAGAATGGAGCCCAGGACAGTGCAGGCTAGCCCAGCACAGATCCAGACCCAGTAAATTCCAAGCCCCAGAAAAGTAAAAGCAGGCCTTAGGAGCCAATGAATCATCAGTGGCAGTAGCTGCTTCTGGAGCCCTCAGTCCACAGACAGAAAGAATGTCAAACAACTGGTCAGAATGAAATTATACATTTTTTTGTCTCTATTTTTCACATTGCCTCTCCTCAAGTATTTTGCTATCCCATCCACTAATCTGCCTTTCTTCCTTCTATCAACCCCTCCTCCTATCACTTTTTTCCTCCTGTTTTCTTATAAGGTAAGATAGATTTCTACACCCAATTGAGCGTCCATGTTATTCCAGTTTGAAGCAATTTTGATTAGAATAAGGTTCACTCACTCCCCCTTACGTCCTACCCTCTTCCCCTCCACTGTAAAATCTTTTTCTTGCCTCTTTCATGTGATGTAATTTAACACATTCTACCACTCCCTTTCCCTTTCCCCCAGTACATACCTCTCTCACCCCTTAATTTTATTTTAAAAATATCATCCTTTCATATTTAACTCACACTTGTGCCCTGTGTGTGTGTGTGTGTGTGTATATATATATATATGTGTGTGTGTGTGTGTGTGTGTGTGTGTATGTGTGTGTGTGTATACATACTCCTCCTAACTGCCATAAAAATTTAAAAAAAGTTCCTATGATTTCCCTTTACTGTTTACCTTTTGAATCTTGCATTTGAAAGTCAGATTTGCTATGAGTCACATTGATTAATGATAAAGACATGATCCTAGACAGATGGGCTGAACATTTCCATACTGTTCTCATCAGACCATCATCAATCAATGCTGAGGCCACTTTACCTCAGGTTGAAGTCAATCCCTCCTTAGCTGAAATCCCAACTGAAGAAGAGGACATTAAGTTTCTTTCATGTGGTAAAGCACCTGGTGCTGATTCTATTTCAGCTAAGATTTACAAGGTAGGGAGAGCATTCCTCATACAAGAGTTGACTAAAATTTTCCAGGTTACATGGCAAGAGGAGGTTATCCCCCAGAAGTTCAAGGATGCCTCCACTGTTCATCTCTATAAAGGTAAAGGGAACAGATTTTCCTGTGACAATCATAGGAGACAACACAAAGGAAACATAAGATATGCAAATTTGGAGTAACCACCCCAAACAGTCACACTGACTATCTGTACCCAACCTGTGGTAGAACATTCTGAGCTCATATTGGTCTAATCAGCCACAGTCTCACACACTGAAACTTCACTTTATCATGGTGATGTCACTTTGGTCCTCTTTGGGAATGAAGGATAACAACCAACCAACCAATGGCCCTAAAAATAAAAAAAGAGAAGAGTTCTTATGAGTTACAGATATGACCTTCCCATACAGGAATATAAACAAGTTAACTTTATTAAATCCTTTAGGATTTTCCTTTCCTGTTTACCTTTATATGCTTCTTTTGAATCTGGTATTTGAAAGTCAGATTTATTATTCAGCTCTGGTCTTTTCAAGAGTCTCCTATTTCACCAAATATCCATTCCCCTTCAACCCCCAGAAGGGTTATACTCACTTCTGCTGTGTAAGTGATTTTTAGTTATAATCCCAGCTCCTCTTCCCTCCTGAATATCATGCTCCAAACCCTCCCATCCTTTCATGTAGATTTTGTTAAATCTTGTGTTACTCTGACTGCTGTTCTAATATATTTGAGTTGTTTCTTCATGACAACTTGAAATATTTTCTCCTTGACATGGTTGCTCTGGATTTTGCTTATTATGTCACTGAGAGTATTCATTTTGGGATCTCTTTAATGAGATGATCCATGGATTCTTTCAATTCCTATTTTACCTTTTGGTTCTAGAATATTTTAACAGTTTTCGATGATAATTTCTCTAAAGATGATGTCAAGATTCTTTTATTGATAGTGGCTTTCAAGTACAGTTAAAAATTATCTCTCCTGGATCTATTTTCCAGGTAAGTGGTTTTTCCAATGAGGGGTTTGATATTGTGTTCTATATTTTTTTTCATTAATGTGGTTTGGTTTTATCCCTTCTTGATTTTCCATTAAGTCATTTGTTTCCATTTGCTCAATTCTAATTTTTAAGAAAGTATTTTCTTCAGTGAGGTTTTGGACCTTCTTTTTCATTGTCCAATTCTACAGTTTAAAGAGGTTTGTTTTTGTTTTTTTTTTAAGTGAATGGCTGTGCCTCTTTTTCCTTTTGATAAATTTTGTTTTTTAAAGATATTCTTCTTCTCATGGACTTTTTATGTATCTTTTATCATTTCTCCAAGTCTACTTTTGAGGTGTTTTTTTCTTAGTATGTTTGTGTCTCCTTTACAAGCTGTTGAGTTGTTTCTCATTATTTTTTTTGCATCACTCTCATTTCTCTTCTCAATTTTTCCTCTGCTTTTCTCACCTAACTCTAAACCCTAACTCTAACCCTAAATGCCTCTGATTCTAACCCTAACTCTAAATGCCTCCAATTTGATTTTCAAAATCCTTCTTAAGGTCTTTCAAGGCCTGAAACCAATTCATATTTTCCTTGGAGGCTTTAGATATGGTAGCTTTAATTGTGTTTTCTTCTTTGGAGTGTGTGTTTTGATCTTCCTTGTCACCATAGCAACTTTTTAAGGTCAGATTTTTTCTGTTGCTTGCTCATTTACTCCAGGCTATTATTTGACTTTCAACTCTTTGGTAAGGTTGGGCTTTCTTTGAGGGTGGAGGGCTTGCTGTCTCAAGTTTTAGGGGTTTTGTGTAGCTCTTTTTAGAGATACTTTGAGATATCTCTTCTAGTCAATATATCCCTATCTAATAATAATTATACGAATGCGTATGTATCTCTATATACACTTATGTGTGCATATATATCGACTATAAATATATATGAATGTGTATTTTTGTGTATGTATTCCATGGACCACTAATGTAAAGGCAAATGATATTAATATATATATATATATATATATATATATATATATATATATATATATATATATATGTTACAAATACAGATCTTTGCCTTTCATAAGCTTGAGGAAATTATTCTATAGAACTTATGAATATGCAATTTTAACATTTACTAGCTTCTAATTAGTTACAAACTTCTGTGCTAAGCATCTTCAATATGGCCAATGAAAACAGAATGGTCCTTGATTTTAAGATTACCTTCCTTTAGAGAGTTCAGGGATTTCTAAGATTAAGTGATTACTTGTCTCTTAAATTCCCATCCCAATCTCCAAAGAACTATCTCATACCTATTAGAATTAACTATAGGATTATATATTCTTTAAATTGGAAAGAAGTAACTAGTACCTCAGATAATTGAACTGGTATTAACGAGGTCTTGAAAGTTTAGGTGGTTATACTGAATCAGAGAAGTTGGAATGTGACACAGAGGATTGACAGATCCCACCTTTTAACTCAAAACTCAGCTTCACAATTGCAAGCAAAATATAAGTATGAACTGATAGGCCTCCTATTTTTTTTAATGTTTTGGAATTATAGTTGTTATCTTCCTAACTGTAAGTAATAAAGCTCTTATCTCTTTCTATGAATTTTCTCTCTGATTTCACAAGCACCTATGCATTCAATTACTACACCTACACATATGTCTCTCAAATCTATGCATGTAACCCAACTTTGTCTTTGGAAATCTAGTTACCAATTTTTTTAATATTTCAAATTAAATGTTCTACAGGCATCTCAAGCTCTGTCTATTGTAAAGAAAACATACCAGCATTTTCCTCAACCTACTTCCACTGAAATTAGAATCTTGCATCTAATACTCAGGGTCTGATTAGTGAACTTTCATCTTATCTTAGTCAGAAGCCAGGGTTACCATACAACATCCTCAGTCATGTTCAAACCATGTTTCTATGGTGGGTGACCCGTTCCCTGGTCTAGTTCTTGCTCCCTTCTCAGTCTTGATTCATTGTTTTAACTTTTTTAAATTTTTTTTATAATTGTTTTTATCATAAAAAGCTTTTATTTATTTTTTTATTTTTTTTTAATTTATTTAACTTTTAACATTCATTTTCACAAAATTTTGGGTTTCACATTTTCTCCCCATTTGTCCCCTGCCCCCATGCCAAAACACCGAGCATTCTAATTGCCCCTATCAGCAATCTGCCCTCTCTTCTATCATTCCTCCCTTCCCTTGTCCCTATTTTCTCTTTTGTCCTGTAGGGCCAAATAACTTTCTATACCCCTTTACCTGTATTTCTTATTTCCTAGTAGCAATAACAGAACTTGACAGTTGTTCCTAAAACTTTGAGTTCCAACTTCTCTTCATCTCTCCTTCCCTACCCATTCCCTTTAGAAGGCAAGCAATTCAATATAGACCATATCTGTGTAGTTTTGCAAATGACTTCCATAATAGTCATGTTGTGTAAGACTAACTACATTTCCCTCCATCCTATCCTGTCCCCCATTGCTTCTATTCTCTCTTTGGATCCTGTCCCTCCCCAAGAGTGTTGACTTCAAATTGTTCCCTCTTCCCATTGCCCTCCCTTCCATCATCCCCTCCACCCTGCTTATCCCCTTCTCCCCCACTTTCTTGTATTGTAAGATAGGTTTTCACACCAAAATGAGTGTGCATTTTATTCCTTCCTTTAGTTGAATGTGATGAGAGTAAACTTCATGTTTTTCTCTCACCTCCCCTCATTTTTCCTCCACTAAAAAGTCTTTTGTTTGCCTCTTTTATGAGATAATTTGCCCCATTCCATTTCTCCCTTTCTCCTCCCAATATATTTCTCTCTCACCCCTTAATTTCATTTTTTTAAGATATGATCCCATCCTATTCAATTCACTCTGTGCTATGTGTGTGTGTGTGTGTGTGTGTGTGTGTGTGTAATCCCACCCACTACCCAGATACTGCATAGTTTCAAGAGTTACAAATATTGTCTTTCCATGTAGGAATGTAAACAGTTCAACTTGAGTAAGTCCCTTATGACTTCTCTTTGCTGTTTACCTTTCCATGCTTCTCTTCATTCTTGTGTTTGAAAGTCAAATTTTCTTTTCAGCTCTGGTCTTTTCATCAAGAATGCTTGAAAGTCCTAGATTTCACTGAAAGACCATTTTTCCCCCTGAAGCATTATACTCAGTGTTGCTGGGTAGGTGATTCTTGGTTTTAGCCCTAGTTCCTTTGACTTCTGGAATATCATGTTCCACGCCCTTTGATCCCTTAATGTAGAAGCTGCTAGATATTATTTTATCCTGATTGTATTTCCACAATACTTGAATTGTTTCTTTCTAGCTGCTTGAAATATTTTCTCCTTGACCAGGGAGCTCTGGAATTTGGCCACAATGTTCCTAGGAGTTTCTCTTTTTGGATGTCTTTCAGGCGGTGATCAGTGGATTCCTTGAATACTTATTTTGCCCTCTGATTCTAGAATATCCGAGCAGTTTTCCTTGATAATTTCATGAAAGATAATGTCTAAGCTCTTTTTTTGATCATGGCTTTCAGGTAGTCCCATAATTTTTAAATTGTCTCTCCTGGATCTATTTTTCAGGTCAGTTGTTTTTCCAATGAGATATTTCACATTATCTTCGATTTTTCCATTCTTTTGGTTTTGTTTTGTGATTTCTTGGTTTCTCACAAAGTCATTAGCCTCCATCTGTTCCATTCTAATTTTGAAAGAACTATTTACTTCAGTGAGCTTTTGAACCTTCTTTTCCATTTGGCTAATTCTGCTTTTGAAACCATTCTTCTCCACATTGGCTTTTTGAACCTCTTTTGCCAATTGAGTTAGCCGTATTTCAAGGTGTTATTTTCTTCAGCATTTTTTGGGGTCTCCTTTAGCAAGGTGTTGACCTGCTTTTCATGCTTTTCTTGCATCTCTCTCATTTCTCTTCCCAGTTTTTCCTCCACCTCTCTAACTTGATTTTCAAAATCCTTTTTGAACTCTTCCATGACCTGAGCCCACTCAATATTTATTTTGGATGTTTGGGATACAGAAGCCTTAATTTCTATGTCTTTCCCCGATGGTAAGCATTGTGCTTCCTCATCTGAAAGGAAGGGAGGATATACCTGTTCCCCTGGAAAGTAGCTTTCTATGGTCTTATTTCTTTTCCCCTTTTCTGGGCATTTTCTGAGCCAGTGACTTGACTTCTGAGTGTCCTCTCCACACCCACTTTGTCTCCAGATCCGCCCAGCCAGAGCTTGGGGTCTGAGATTCAGATGCTGCTTCCCAGCCTCAAGTCTGTCAGCGGGGGCAGGGATGCTATTCAATGTGAGATTAAGTTCAGGTGCTCAGGTGGGGGCAGGGCCGCCACGTGGGGCTCAGTTCCCTCAGAGGGTTTATGTAGAGTCCTTCAACAATAGATCCGAGCTCCTGCCTGCTTTGGGAGCCCCTGTCTGCCCGCTGCCTCCACTCCTGCCTCCTGAGGGGGCCTGAGTTATGGGGACACACCTCCTCCCCTCTTGACGAGCCAAAAAGACTCTCTCACTGACCTTTGGCTCCTGTGGGTGGAGGGACCTACGTGAATGCTGGAGATTCTGTCCCTGAAGCCTGCTTGGATCTGCTCCTCTCAGTCCCTCGTGGCCAAGGAAGGGCTGGGCTCTGCTCTGGGTTTGGTGTGCTATGGACCTTTCGCATCAGGTTTTCAGGGCTCTCTGGAACAGAAATCTCGTCTGCTCGTTGTTCTGTGGCTTCTGCTTCTCCCAAATTTGTTAGGAGTTCTCCTTCACAGGTATTTTATGTGCTGTGGGTTCAGAGCTAGCATATGTGTATCTTTCTACTCTGCCATCTTGGCTCCTCCCCCTCCCCCCATTCTTTTAACTTTTTTAAAGATTCTAAGCTTCTCAAAAAAAAGTAAACAACTTACAAGTGCATCCATATAATGAATAATGGCCAAGAGTATTATGTTTTAGGAATTTAAACAATATAATTACCACACAAGGAACAACTAAATGAATGGTTTAAAAGAATCCTAGGAACATATGTAAAAACTGATGAGATAAATCTGCAGAACTAGGATAACAATTGATCCAATAACAACATTATTTTTAAAAGACAATTTTGAGAGCTTTTAGAACTGTGACTAATGAAATGACCAAATATGATTCTAGAGAATTGTTAAGGAAAGTTGCTAGTTATTTGTTGACAGAGAAGTGGGCAAGAGGCAGAACATAAAATACGATTTTAGATAGATCAAAGGTGGGGATTTGTTTTGTTTGAATATACATATTTGTTGCTTTCAGAAGGATGGAGGAAGAAGAGAAGAAGGGAAAGTAAGAGCAAGAAAGAAAATTAAAATAAAGAAGGTCATTGTAGTATTCTCCCCCACCCACACCCCAATAATTAAACCAAAGGCCAGAAAAAAAGCAGAGATGATCACTATGTCTTCAAAAGTTATAGGTTGAAAGTGTTACACACTTAAAAAGAAAAAAAAGCTATACATGGTCAATTTCATATATATCATGTGTTGGTATCATCATTATTTTTGGTTTCAGAAATTCAGAGTAAAAATAAAACAACAACATAAAAAAATGTAATCTCCGTGAGGTGGAGTGTCTAGGTTGCTTATATTTGTACTCCAGTGCTTCGCACAGTAGCAAATTGTGTATGTGTATACATATGTACGTGTGCACATGTATATGTGTATGTGTATAGGTGTGTCTATGTATGTGTACGTATATGCACACATATATGTGCATGTATGTATATGTGCATGTATACACTCATTTTTATATGTATATGTAATTATTTTATTCAAAACTGATGATCATTTAAGAAAATTTTGTTATTTCTAAGCCTAATACTAAATCATAGGCCTAACTAAAACATTCACCTACTCAGTCACATGTAGTGGTTCATTATCACCATCAGGATCAAATGTAAAACCCTCAGTTTTCCATTAGAAATCCTGCACTGCCTGGGGCCTTCTTACTTTTCTAGTGTCTTCCATCTTCCTTCACTCTACATTACTACAGTGACACTCACCTCTGCTGTTCTGGCATATGCCAGCCTATTTTCTGATTCTTCTTTTTCCCTGAGTCTCTGCCACCAAGCCTGGAATTTTCTCCCTCCTGCCTTCTTTATCTTTCTTCAAGCCTCACCTCCAATTCAACTTTTGGCCATAGATTTTCTTGGGCCTTTTCCGTGTTTGAGAATGCCTCCAGTTTACTCTACATTTATTTTGCAGGTGCATGGTTGCTCCCAGGTTCTCTTCCACATGTAGGCTGCTATTTCTATTAGGACAGTGACTTCCCCCCGTAATGTTTGTATCCCTAGTGTCTATCAGGGGCCTGGAGTATATTAAGCATTAAAAAATTCCTATTATTGTTGAATTCTCCCTAATTTCCCTACCATAATGCAGGATATCTCTGTACTTCTAGTCATGCAAATTTTGACATCTGAGTCATCCTTGTACCAATGTTGTATGTCAATGATATGAGTAGTGGAGGAGGGGGGGCATGCATAAAAGCATGGTGAAACATAAGGATATCTTCCCCAAAATAAAAGTTTCATTGATTATGAAAACTTTCTCAGTGATATATTCTGGAGAGGGAAAAGAACTGCAAAGACTGAAAGAGGCAAGTTCCCTGGCTTAGCATACTGATTTACAAAGATTCAAGATCCTACATTTGAATATCTGTGAGACTTTACTTCACCATTCCTCCATCACTGGGCATACGTAAAGCCAAGAGCAACAAAGTCCAACTTTCCTACTCTCTATCTACCTCTCAGGCTGTGCCAGCCCTTGTAAATAGTGCAACAAACACATAGCAGAAAGAATTCTGGTTCTAAGATTCCTTTTATCACAAATGTGAAATATATGACAGGCTCAAATCAGAATGAATGTGGGGGTTTGAATATATCCTATGCTGAAAAAGCAGATTCAGGAATGATTATAACCCCCAAGTCAGAGGCCCTCGGCAAGGGACATGTGAAGATGCTCCTCTTAGAGGGTTTTCTCAACTCTCACTTATTGTCCACAATCCTGATCTCTGAGAACTTGATTCTGTGACATTTGTAACCTCACTAATTTCCCCTGCATTTGCATGGTCCATAGAGAAAAAAGAAGGAAGGGAAAAAAGTGTATTCATGCATTAAAGGAAACAGAGAAAGATATTTCACGTGAGGTATGGTCGGAGGGAGAAACTCACCTGTAAGGACATTTTCCTGTGGGAATTAAATGCCTTCAGTCACAAGAGGAATAGCTGGTTTTTATATCGTCCTTTACCTCCATCTTTGATAGCAAGTTGTTGTCATTGACAGTGGGAAGGACAAGGGGAAGGAAGGTCTTGGACTTGTTAACACCAGGGGTTATCTGGAATATGACCTACATCAGCACTCTCCAAAAGATTAAAACATTGATAAATCAAGCCAAAGGTCTTTCTCCCCTCCCTTCCATCATTCCTTCTATGTACATCTGAATGAACTTATTCAGATCTTGTCAAGTGATTCCTTACACATCAAAAAATGTCCCTTGCTTTCCCAGAGGAAACAAATTAAAATGTCAAAAGTCTCCAGGATACAATCATCCATGAAAATTTCCTAATCGATCAATTTTGATCAGCAACGCATAATGTTAAGCACCGTAGGTGGTATGTCCAAAGTATATCAACATGCTTGGCTGGTGCAAATGCCCCATGGCAGAGGAAACCTTCCTCCTGGTAGGGTCTCCTTACTTGTCATGATGGCAAGTAATCTAAGAGCCTTGGGGAAAAATTATATTGATCGTGTATTAACATTCTCTAACTGGTTCTGGATTGCTAATCATGTAACAGACAGCATCTTTAATTGGATTCAGTTGAAGACCAGAATAGAGGGAATCTTCAAAATCTCTTCTTTAGCTTTTGTTCTCTCTTTTGATGGATATCTTCTTAGTTTGACAATTTGATGATGATGATGATGATGATGATGATGATGCAAAGGACTTTTCCCTCTGAGGACAACATGTGGCCTCATGAGTATGTGTCTTTGTCCTTGGACAACATCCATTCTTTTGTTTCAGGTGGAAAAGATTAATCTGATGTTATTATTTTTCAAAAGTCAGGAAAGTGGGTTTTCAGGAGTTCAGGTATATGACACTTTTGGAAACTTTGAGTTTGAGTCCATGCAGAATTTCTTAGTATTGATGCCTTGAACAGAATAGTGTAGTCTTTAGGATTGACCTTCAAGATTCTGTCCAGGAGTAACTAAGAAGGAAACTCTAACAATAGAGATGTCACAGTAGAATTTAAATTTGATGGGACAAATGTCTTTTACCATCTGTGTTGTCTCAGTCTATTTTTCCCTAGAGACCAAGGTGTGGTTCAGTCAAATCATGTCTGACTCTTCATGATACCATTTGGAATTTTCTTAGCAAAGGTACTAGAATCATTTCCCATTTTCTTCCCACACTCATTTTACAGATGAGGTAACTGAGGTGAAAAGGTTAAGTGATATACCCAGGGTCACAAAGCTAGTCATTTGAGTTCAGGTTTTTTTGTTTTTTTGTTTTTTTACTCTGGGATTAGCTCTCTATCCACTGTGCCACTTACACCAATGTCAAATATGGAAAAAGTGTGTCCTGGAGATGTTGAGGGAAAATGTGTGTACTTTGTTATTGCTGTATCTTTTAAATAGATATCACCATGAAAGCTAACTGTAGTTCTGTGGTTGAAAGAAACTGGGGCATGTGTTACCGTTGGCTAATAGTAAAGAGAAACAACCATTGAGATAGTGGAGAACTGAGCTGAGGATAGTAGAGAGTTAAGCCTCTAAGCCTTCAATCCATTCCTAAAAGCCCCAAGGTGGATACATAGCAGCCTACATCTGTGAGAATGGGCCAGAGAACACTAGGTGCAAAATTAAGGAAAGTTATTTGCCTCATACACTTTGCAATCTACTGAAGGTAGGGTGTGTGTGTGTCTGTGTGTGTGAACAATATGACACACAGAGAAACATGAAATATTAAATAATAACTACAAGGCATAATGCAAAATAGCCACTGTATAAGTTACAAACTGCTAAGCATGTTTTGGGAAAACCACAGCAATGTTGATGGGTTATATGTAGGAAACTGCACTGGAGCTATGCTGAAAAACATGAGAGAGAGAATTTCAAAAGGCGGAGATGAGATGAGACTATACAAGGAATGCACTGCTGTTCCCATCCCCTTGCAAAATGTCTTACGTGGGGTAGATGTTTAGTAGATGCTGATTGATCCAGTTAATGGCTGATTGAAAAGCAGCCTTGTAGAGCAAATAGTAGCTTGTGATAAATCTAGAAAGGTAGGAAAGTGTGATATTGCAAAAGATTAGATGTCCATTCCTAATATTTTTCTTTACTTTAAATTTTGAAAAAAATATCCCAGTTCATGAAATACCTAATACAATGAGCATTTAATAAACAGAAAAAACAAAGAATTTTACATGAAGTTTGGAATTTCTAGTCATTAGTGTGGCACAGCAGGCAGGCTGTGCCCAGATTCAGGCAGATCTGTGTTCATATCCACTTTGATGTTTACCTTCTGTGGACTCTGGACAAGTCACTGCACCCCTGTCTGCTTTGGTTTTCTCAACTATAAAGGGCAGTTAATTAAATCTACCTCCTGAGGCTGTTGTGAGGATGAAAGGAGATACTATGCGTAAAGCACTTAGCACAGTGGTTGGCACATGGGAGAAGTTTAATATAAACTTGTTCTCATCCCTTTTTTTTGAGTACAGCTTATTTTTCCTCTTAAGTTTATAATAAATCATCACAAACTATCAAGCATGTTACCCAGTATAGCATGGTGTGGCATATAAAATATATACGAAGCCTTATTTTGAACATTCAAAAGCTATTAAATAGCTACTTAATACATTTCAATATTAATATAATTAATTAAAATAATTAATATATTTTACTGCTATTTAATATCAATAAAACAGTTATTAAGTACTTACTATGTGTCAGACACTATGCTAAGCGGTGAAGATATAAATATGTTAAAAAAAAGATAGGCCTTGTCCTCAAGGACCTCACCACTTTAATGGTGGAAGACTATGCAGAAATGAGGTGGAGAGTAGAATGCTGGAGAAAGGTAGAGGACCCAGGCCGTGGGACATGATGGAGAAGCCCATAAAGTCCTAAAGCAATAAAGTCCTAAAGCTGGGTGTGAAATGAGAAATTCTGAGCTGAGTCACTTCCTTCAATGTTGAGTTTGAATTTCATGGACACTCCAAAGGGTGAGGGATTGGGAGAACCAAGTGTGAGGGCTCTTGCAAGGTGATAAGATTTTACCAATGATGAGATCCCTGGGAAATGGAGAAAAAGTCAGAGAAATACCAAAGTAATGCAGGCAGGTGAAAATTAGGAGGATAAATGAGGACTTTCAAATCCAGATTCTCCACCTTTGATAAATGCTAGATTGATCAGGAAAAAAGTCACATTTTATTTAAGCCTCAGTTCCTTTACCTGTGAAATGAATATTTTTTTAGTACCTACCTTATGGAGTAAATGTAATACTTAATGCCAAAATGTATTTTTTCAAAGCTTTCCTGAACACTAACGCTCTGTGTAAAGGTTAGTTAATAGTTACTACTTGATAATCCTTAAAAATAGATGTTAAAATTTTGTTATTGGTTTTATACAGAAAAGGATATTGGTGAGATTTGTAAATATGAAAAATAAGCTTTACAGCCATATGACAAATAGCTACGAAAGAATCATTGGAGGAAGAGAGGAGGTATGAGCCAGGCCAGGCAGTATTAATGAGAGCCTCCATTAGGGTGGCAACCATGAGAATGCTAAGGTGCTAATTAGGTCACCAAGTGACAGTGATGTAACACAATGCCAAAGAGGAACCTTGAAATCCCTCTCTTAATGACAGCAAGAAGTTGGTCATAAAACCATGAGAATTCCCTCAACCATACATCCTGCTTCTCCCACAACATAGTCCATATTGAATGCAAAGAGAAAGGAACATGAGTTCCTTAAATAAAGGATAACTGAGAAACCAACGGGAAACATCTCAGAAGCAGTTCCAGGCCTTACCTGGCCTTCCTCAGTCACTTCCTAAAAGTGAAACACATGGGCTAATTTGAATTTAAGTACATTTTAGGGGTATTGGAGACAAACTCCCATCTCTTGAAAAAGTCTCATCCCAGAGGCCCCGGAAAGTTTGCCCAAGGAATCTGCCTGATAATTCTGCTCCATAAGAGATTTTGGAAATGTGGGGATGGTTTGGTTTTTTGCACAATTGTGAAAATAACTGAAGAACCTTTTTTTTTTTTTAAATTTAGTGTTATGAAAGAAGTTTCTCCTTGGATGAATAAGTCAATTACCAATGATAAATCAATTAATCTATCAAGTAACATTTCATAAATGTGCCATAGGCTGTTTTAGATGGTGAGGACACAAAGACAGCCTGGAAACAATATCTGTCCTCAAAGAATTATAATAATTTCAGGCTTAAGTATAAAAGTCAAGCTAGCAGTTTAAGAAGCAGGGACAATTAGTATAAAATAAAATGTTCCTTTGTATCAGTTGGTAATTCACAATGTGAAAATTCAAATATTTCATACAAATTGAGTATAAATAATCATAAATATGGCAGGTTGTGCATCTAGATGGACAGTGGATAGGGTATTGAGCTTGAAGTTAGAAAATTCAAATATAGCCTCAGGAACTTCTGAGCTGTGTGACCTTGGGCAAGTCACTTAACCCTTTGTGCTCTAGTTCCTTTTCTATAAAATGAGCTGGAAAAGGAAATAGCAAGTAACTCTAGTATCTTTGCCAAGAAAACCCCATATGGGGTTACAGAGTGTTGACAGGACTGAAAGACTGAGCAACAAAAAGAATAAAATGCAGCTCCTTTGATGCTGAAGGAGTGGGAGTATTTAATTTTTTGTTTTTTGTTCATTTCACAGTTTCATATCTTTGAAAGCCACTTTAGTTCTAATCTCTCTCTCTCTCTCTCTCTCTCTCTCTCTCTCTGTCTTTCTCTGCCCCCTCTCCACTTTCCATTCTCCACTCTCTACTTTCTCTCTCCTCAGCTTCTTTGGGGAGAAGATCTTAGAGTTCTACAAATATCTGTTAGTAAGCAACCAACATAGGAATTGGAAAAGAAAAAATGCCATGAAAGACAAAGGTCATGTAATTTTAATATTAATGACTAAATTTGATCACAGAGACAACAAAATACACTCCCCTCCCTCTGCCTTTCCTTGACTAGGTGTGGCACTATGGCTAAGAAACACTTCCTACACTCTTAGATGCCATCATTGCGACAATTTGTTTGTTCAAATACTTTACTTTCTTAGAAATAGAAGCTTACTAGGAGAGAATAGAGGGTAATATATATCTAGAAATGAATGTGTTTAAAAACAAAATACATCAATAATTTAAAATATTATTATTGTTGCCATTAATATTTTACAAAAAATAATTTTGGAAAGGAAGTTTCTGCCCTTGAAGACTGTATGATTATTTCTATGTAAATGTAAAAGCTGGCAAATTTGGCCTTAAATATCAGTCATTCCATTCACATGAATAATTCTTTAAAACAATAAGTCTATTTCAAGAGATGAAACAAAATCAGCCATTCTCATGGCTCTTTGCAAATTAGGGAGAATATAAAAGATCTGATTGTGTGCCATTTGGGGGTAGGAGTGGTGAGACTTGCCACAGATTATCCACTAGGCATTCAGAAGCAACTTTTATTTGTATTTTAATGGGGAGAATGAATTTCTTAGAATCTGTCTTGAATCCCTGGAACGTGAAAAGAAAGAATGATTATCATAGTAATTTTTAAACAATATTGTCTTCACATTCAATGATTCCCGTACAAGAAAATTTCAATTTTCTCTGAACTGATTTTATTTTTATAGTTGCCTAAATACAGAGATTTGCTTTTTCCTCTATCACTTTGGTTAGCTGTTTTGGTAAGTGACCCAGAAAAGTAATCAGTAGACCAAAGTTCTAGACGCACCTCTGCCACTAATTAGTTGTTCAACATTTGAGGAAGCATTTCTTCTTCTTAACCACAATTTTTTCACCTACAAAAGTGAGGAACAGGTGTCATTACAGGTCCTTTCCAGATTTGGTAGCTGGGAATTCCAACAGTGTTTGGTTTTTAGTAAGATGCTTACCACAGATGAGGACTTCTTTTCCACACGTGCCCAAGAGTTTCATGATCTTGAAAAGTTTTAATTTTTTAATCCTGTGTATTGGCAGGTTATACCCAACAAATCACAGTCTTACAAATATTTATTGTGAAAAATGTGAATTTAATAAATGCATAGAATTTTTGTACAATGAATACTTATCCTGTTGAGGATTTTGTTGTCTTTTAGATAAATGTAATGAGATTCTCTCCAGTGAGCATCTATTCCTTAAAACATGAGAAAAATATCATTTTCCAATATACTTGAAGCCTTGGTGAGTCTATGCCTATGTGTACTTATTGTATAGATTCTTTTTAGTCTCCATTTTAGTTCATGTACACCCATTCTCCAACCACGTCTTGATAGTTTACTAAACGGTGATGAGAAGTTTTTAATTGACTACTGAGGCAGATCCAAGTGTATATCTGAATGACTTGAACAACTAATCTGTCACTCTTCTTCCTTGGCCACTTTCCAATTAAGAGGGAAAAGTGCTGTAGGCTTCTAAATAGGATGAGGAACTAAGTGATATTAATTGGTTTTGTTTGGGGAGATATTAACTAGTTAATGAGTATTTAGCAGTGCACCAGATGGGGGCTTATTGGTAACATTACAGTAGATCATTTACCTTTAAAATGTTACTCCTAGAAAAAATGTTACTCCTAGGAAAGGTACTCCTAGGAAAAGGAAAGACATAATTAACCAACTTTGAGGTACATGACAAAAAATTGGAGTGAGACTAGGAAAAATGAGCCCAGAGTTGGTGCTACATGCATTTGTTAATTATCCTATAAAGTAGTTTTGATAGTAACATAACTTTATCATATTCTAATATTGTACACACACACAGTGGAATGACTGAGAAGAAGCAAAAAGTACAATAATAGGGATGAAATTTGTAAGAGAGAAGATAAAGAGAGAAAAACACTGGGGACCTAAGTGGAAGCTGGGATTTGGAATTTAATTACCTCTTTGAAGATAGGACAGAACAAAGAAATGCTTCTCTGAATAATGTTAAACCTCTCTCACTGGAGTATGTGAGAGTTTCATTTTAGGAAGAAGCAAAAGGCAAGCGAATTTAATATCCCTCCCACAAAAAAAGAACTTGTGTACATACATGCATACGTATTTATGTGCAGATATGTTAATGAGATGGCCAATGGCTTCAATGTAAATTAATGGGAGTGAGATAGTAGTTTAGGAGAGATATTGTTAGCTGGAAAATATGAAAATGAAGGCAGTCATGATGGTAAAGGGTCAAAATTCCTGTGAGAATGGGATGATTAGAAGGAACTGAAGATGTTTTTACCCAAGGAAGAAAAAAAACGATGTAGGAATGACATGGTACTTATTTTTGGGTATTTGAAGGACATTTACAAGGAGAGGAGGGCATGCATTTTTTTTTTCTGATTGACTTCAAAGAATAAAACCAAATGAATACAAGATATAGAGGTCTGACCAGGTCACTTTCCATCTCAATAAATTTCAGGGACTCCATATGATCTCCACAATTAAAAGTAAAATCCTTTGGCATTTCCAAACCTTTCTAACCTTGGTGCTTCTTCCATTTCAGTCTTCTTACATGTTACTTACCTCCAAATAGTCTATATACTGGAAACTCAAAAAGTCCTATTTGCTATTCCTTGAACTCAACACTCCATCTTGTCATTCTGCCTTTTTGCTGGCTACCCCCACCCTAATCTTCACCCATGATTGGAATGATCTCTCATCATAACATTTTTTTTCTCATACCTTTCTTCAATAAACATTTCAAATGTCTCTTTCTGAAATAGTTCTTTCCACATCCTCCTCAAAGCTAGTACTTTCCCTCTTCTATTATGTATAATTAAATAGATGATAGATAGATAGATGTTAGATAGATAGATAGATGTACATCTATTGTGTATGCATGTACCTGTTTATTTATTTTCTCTTATGTTAGATTGTGAATTATTTGTGGGCAGGAACTCCATTCTTTTATATTAGATTGTAATCCTAGCTCTAAGCACAATGTCTTGCACATAGGAAGGTCTTAATAATTCTTGCATTGATGTAGATGGAAAGAAATTGTCTCATACAGAATTGCCCCACATGGAATGGGCTGCTTTGCTAAGTAGAGGGTTACAAAGTATTGGTGATAGTCATACAGATGATGGATGGTCACTCACCAGGTTTACTGAAAAGGAGAGAGTTGTTCATTCCAACATCCAAACAGGCAGAAAATGATGAATATCTACTATGGCTCAAATTCTTTGCTAAATACTGGGGATACAAAGCCTGAAGTGAACTAGTGTAGGTCATCAAGAAGGCTGGACTTCTCAATGGAGTCAAAATGTACATTACATAAATATTTAAAGTATATACCAAATTAATGCAAATTAATGTATGAGTTAGCCAATGGACATGCACTTCCTCGCATCTATAAGTTTCTGTACCTCTGTGAAGACTTAGCAAGGCCGATTTTTGTTTGGCAGCATTCGAAAATTTAATATTTATAGATGGAATAGTGAGCTACCCAACATTATAATCATTGAAAGAAAAGTTGGAAGACTACTTTAAATCTCTTCCAGTGGAGGTATTTTTTTCTTTAAGTAAGGGATGGAATTGCGTGGTCTCAGGGATGCCTTCTTTCTATATTGTATGACCTGTTTTCAAGACTCTTTTTATGTTTGTATCTCTCCATGTTTCTGTCTTTTATTTCCGTCTTTCTATTTTCTGTTTCCATATTCACCATAGTTGTGGGGTTTTTTTTAGAATTGTTAAATTTGGCCAATGCTTTTCCCAAAATGGTACTGTTAATTTTCCAAAGTTCAGTTTATGTACAAATGAAAACATCCCCCCGTGATATCATTGGTTCTCTTTGAAAACAAATTAATAACAGTAACAGTTAAATGAAAGAAAATATGTGTATGAAATCCAATTCTCTTAAGTATTAAAACTCAGTTAGTAGAAACAAAGTAGTAATTTTTTTTTTTATTGTTGCGGCTGTTATGTCTAGTTGTATTCCTGGTTTTGTTAATTATGACAAATTCAGATTTTTGGGGAAGTGGGCCTGATGAAAGCAATGTGGGATGGTGGAATTTCCTAATCTGGCTCTTATTATTCATCTAACATAGGTTTACTGAACTCCTACTATGTGCACTGTATTGTCATAGACATTTTGGCAAATACAGAGAATAAACAACCTTACCCTTCTAAAAGGGACTGGCACTCTAATTGGGAAAATGGAAAACACACACAAAATGTTAATACTATATGGTACTTAATTAAGTGCCCAAAAAACAGTAGAGAAAAATAAATGCAATTTAAATTTGTAAGAGGGAAAAGGAATAGGGAACATTTTGAAAAGGCTTTATGCAGAAAGTGAGACAGTAATGATAATAATGATTGCTTATACTTATAAAATCTTTTGAGTTGATTAACTAATTTCACAGATATTATGGCTTTTGATCCCACAACAGCCTTCTGTGGCAAGCATGGCAATCATTATTATCCCAGCTCTCCAAGTTAGAGATGAGAATCAGAAAACTTGCAGGGAGTTCTCAAGATGTCCCAGGATGTATATGGTAGAACCACAAATGGAATGAGCTTTCTGATTTCCAAGTCTGAATCCAGTTTCCCATCTTTCCCTTCATGCTCAAAGAGGACCAGATGTGACCATGATATCACAATGTTGGGGTCAATTTACAGTATATCAAGCTATGACTGGTCAGCCCACTATGACTTCAGGAGTCTCTACCACAGGTTGGGCACAAATAGTTATGATCATTTGGAGGTGGAATGTCTAAATTTACACACCTCATGTTTCTTTTGAGCTACTGCAGTTCTATTTTGCACATATACAATAGCACCTTCTTTGATGTAGGCATTCCATGCTGAATGATCCCATGCCAGTGTCTCCCATGTCTCACAATTGGTTCTAAAGTTGTTCAGATAGATTTTGAGAGTACCGTTGTATTGCTTCTTCTGAAACCCATGTGAGTGCCTATCCTTTGTGAATTCTTCATAAAATACTTTTTTCAGACAAGCACAAATTTGATATTTGAAAAACATGGCCAGATCATTGGAATTGCATTCTGCAATAGAGTTTGAATGCTCAGTATTCAACTCAAAGAAAAAATATCCACTATTAACTTATATTGCCAGGTGGTCTTCAGAAGCTTCCTAAAACAGTTCAAATGGGAGTTATTCAGTTTCCTAGAATGGCAGTGATATACTGGGCAGGTTTCACAGGCATGCACCAATCATCTCTGTAGACCTTCAGTTTGGTAGGCAGCCTGATACTTCTTCCCTCCCACACATTCTTTCAGGGCCTCCTAAAAGCTGAGCTAATTCTGGCAATGTGTGCATCAACCTCATCCTCTGTGTGTATTCCCATCGAAAGTCTACTGCCAGGGTAAGTGAACTTATCTACAACATTCAAATTTCCCCATTTGCTATAACCAATGATTCCACATATGGATGATGCAGTGCTGGTTGTTAGAAAATCTATGTTTTCTTGGTGTTAATTGTTAGGCCAAAAATAGCACAAGCAGCTGAAAATTGATTTATAATTTGTTGCACCTCAGTCTCAGAGACTGCACTGAGTGCACAATCATCTGTGAACAATGTTATTATTTCAGTGGTTACTATAGAAAAAAATCACTTTTAATTTGAGGCAAATCTATCTGATTAATTAAAAGATAATTAATCCACATGTGTCTGGGGTCCACAGCTAAGAATGAGGAAGTTTCTGCCCCTGGAAACAGAGATTAAGCTATGATCTGTATTTTTTTTTCAATGACAGATAGAATTTCCAGGTGTGGAAATGTAGGTTGGCAAATTTTCTGATGTTAGATTAAAAATAGTTGCTTAATAATATTAGAAGTTAAGTGATTGTCCTAGCATCGCATAGTCAATTCTATCTTCTCAATTTATAAACCATGGTTCACTATGCGTGCCCTAGCTAAAGAAAAAGTAGAAGGAGTTTATAACCCATCTCCCTCCAAAGAGATAAAAAGGTATTATTGGTTATATATTCTATTGCCAAAGGTGAATGGACTGAGAAAGCATCATAACAGATAGGTCATGGGTTGGCTTCAGGGAGACAAATAAAAGATTGGCTTTCGTCATGGACTCTTGTCATTCATGGATCTTTATTCCATGGACTCTTTGGCCATCTTGCCTTACAACATCCCTGGAAAGCTTGAGGAAAAGACCCTCATGAAGATAAGTGGAGGTTATTTGAACACATTTGCCACTGAGAGTGAAGAGATGGAGAAATTGCATGAATAACAATGAGATCCTAGGAAGCAAATGAAGCAATAGAAATATTCAGTCACTTCAATGCAGAGGTAGACATAGGTGAAGATAGTGGAAAAAATATACTGGTCAATGTTTTTCAAGATCAAGAAATAGAAAATAGGGGCGGAGCCAAGATGGCGTAGTAGAAAGACGCACATACACATAGCTCCGAACACACAACCCATAGAACAACTACAAAGAAGTAACTCACGGTGAATTCTGCACCCAGAGGCCACAGAACATTGGAGCAAGGGAGATTTCTGTTCCGGAGAGACCTGCAAACCTCTCGTAAAAGGTCCTTCGTGCTGCGGACTGGGCTCCGGGACTGGGAGCTGAGTACAGCCCTGCCGTGGCCGCAGCACCGAGAGGAACAGATCCGAGCGGGCTTCAGGGACGGGATCTCCAGCGGCCGCACAAGTACCTCCACCCACAGGTGACGGGGGTCGGTGAGAGAGTCCCTTTGGCGGGTCGAGGGGGGAGTGGGGTGCCCCCTCGGGAGACAGAAGCTGAGGGGCAGCGGCAGACCAGGGCTCTCCAAGCAGGCAGGAGCCTGGATCCATTGTTGAAGGTCTGTGCATAAACTCCCTGAGGGAACTGAGCCTGAGAGGCAGCCCTGCCTTCACCTGAGCATCTGAATTTAATCTCACACTGAATAGCAGCCCTGCCCCCGCCCAAAGCCCTGAGGCTGGAAGCAGCATTTGAATCTCAGACCCCAAACACTGGCTGGGAGGATCAGGAGGTGAGGTGGGTGTGAGGAAAATATTCAGAGGTCAAGTCACTGGCTGGGAAAATGCCCAGAAAAGGGAAAAGAAATAAGACTATAGAAGGTTACTTTCTTGGTGAACAGGCATTTCCTCCCTTCCTTTCTGATGAGGAAGAACAATGCTTACCATCAGGCAAAGACACTGAAATCAAGGCTTCTGTGTCCCAGCCCACTCAATGGGCTCAGGCCATGGAAGAGCTCAAAAAGAATTTTGAAAATCAAGTTAGAGAGGTGGAGGAAAAGCTGGGAAGAGAAATGAGAGACATGAAGTCAAAGCATGAACAGCAAATCAGCTCCCTGCTAAAGGAGACCCAAAAAAATGTTGAAGAAAATAACACCTTGAAAACTAGCCTAACTCAATTGGCAAAAGAGATTCAAAAAGCCAATGAGGAGAAGAATGCTTTCAAAAGCAGAATTAGCCAAATGGAAAAGGAGATTCAAAAGCTCACTGAAGAAAATAGTTCTTTCAAAATTAGAATGGCACAGATGGAGGCTAAGGACTTTATGAGAAAGCAAGAAATCACAGAACAAAACCAAAAGAATGAAAAAATGGAAGATAATGTGAAATATCTCATTGGAAAAACAACTGACCTTGAAAATAGATCCAGGAGAGACAATTTAAAAATTATGGGACTACCTGAAAGCCATGATCAAAAGAAGAGCCTAGACATCATCTTTCATGAAATTATCAATGAAAACTGCCCTGAGATTCTAGAACCAGAGGGCAAAATAAATATTCAAGGAATCCACAGAACACCGCCTGAAAGAGATCCAAAAAGAGAAACTCCTAGGAACATTGTGGCCAAATTCCAGAACTCCCAGGTGAAAGAGAAAATATTGCAAGCAGCTAGAAAGAAACAATTCAAGTATTGTGGAAATACAATCAGGATAACACAAGATCTAGCAGCTTCTACATTAAGGGATCGAAGGGCATGGAATAGGATATTCCAGAAGTCAAAGGAACTAGGACTAAAACCAAGAATCACCTACCCAGCAAAACTGAGTATAATACTTCAGGGGAAAAATTGGTCTTTCAATGAAATAGAGGATTTTCAAGCATTCTTGATGAAAAGACCAGAGCTGAAAAGAAAATTTGACTTCCAAACACAAGAATGAAGAGAACCATGAAAAGGTGAACAGCAAAGAGAAGTCATAAGGGACTTACTAAAGTGGAACTGTTTACATTCCTACATGGAAAGACAATATTTGTAACTCTTGAAACATTTCAGTATCTGGGTACTGGGTGGGATTACACACACACACATGCACACACGCACACACACATAGAGACAGAGTGCACAGAGTGAATTGAAGAGGATGGGATCATATCTTAAAAAAAAACAAAATCAAGCAGTGAAAGAGAAAGATATTGGGAGGAGAAAGGGAGAATTGAATGGGGCAAATTATCTCTCATAAAAGAGGCAAGCAAAAGACTCATTAGTGGAGGGATAAAGAGGGGAGGTGAGAGAAAAACATGAAGTCTACTCTCATCACATTCCACTAAAGGAAAGAATAAAATGCCTACTCATTTTGGTATGAAAACCTATCTTACAATACAGGAAAGTGGAGGATAAGGGGATAAGCAGAGTGGGGGGGGATGATAGAAGGGAGGGCATGGGGAGGAGAGTGCAATTTGAGGTCAACACTCATGGGGAGGGATAGGATCAAAAGAGAATAGAAGTAATGGGGGACAGGATAGGATGGAGGGAAATATAGTTAGTCCTATACAACACAACTATTATGGAAGTCATTTGCAAAACTACACAGATTTGGCTTATATTGAATTGCTTGCCTTCCAAAGGGAAGGGGTGGAGAGGGAGGGAGCTAAAGAAGTTGGAACTCAAAGTGTTAGGATCAACTGTAATGTTCTTACCACTAGGAAATAAGAAATACAGGTAAAGGGGTATAGAAAGCTATCTGGCCCTACAGGACAAAAGAGAAGACAGAGACAAGGGCAGAGAGGGATGATAGAAGAGAGAGCAGATTGGTCATAGGGGCAATTAGAATGCTTGGTGTTTGGGGGGGGAGGGGAGAAAAGGGGAGAAAATTTGTAACCCAAAATTTTGTGAAAATGAATGTTAAAAGCTAAATAAAAAAAAAAAAGAAGAAAAAAAAAGAAATAGAAAATAAAGGCTGTAGAAGATATAGAAAAAAATTTTAACACTGATGAATTGTTGGTACAATTGTGAACTGATCCAATCATTCTGAAGAACAATTTGTTTATAAAAGTGTGAATATGCTTTGACCCAGCAATAGGTCTATATCCAAAAGAGATAATATGCATGGGCAAAGGATCCACATGTACAAAAAGTATTTACAACAACTCTTTTTATGGTGGCAAAGAATTAGAAATTGATGGAATGTCCATCGATTGGGGAATGGCTGGACAAGTTGTCATGTATGAATGTAATGGAATACTATTGTTCTATAAGAAGTGATGAGTAGGTGAACTTCAGAGAAATCTGGAAAGACTTATATAAACTGATACTGAATGAAGCAAGCAGAACCAGGAGAAGATTGTACACAGTAACAGCCACATTGTATGATGACTAACTTTAACAGACTTATTTCTTCTTAGCAATGCAAGGATCTAAGACAACTCTGCAAGAGTAATGAAGGAAATTGTGATCCACATCCAGGGAAAGAACTATGTGGAGTCTCAATAAAAATTGAAGCATACTATTGTCTCCCTCTCTCTCTCTCTCTCTCTCTCTCTCTCTCTCTCTCTCTCTCTCTCTCTCTCTCTCTCTCTCTCTCTCTGTCTCCTTTCTCATGGTTTCTCCCATTGCTTCTAATTCTTCTTTAAAACATGACTAATATGAAAATAGGTTTAATATGAATGTATGTGTAGAGTCTATATCAAATTACATGCTATCTTAGATGCTATGGGGAGAAAATTTGGAAGTAAAAATCTCATGAAAGGGAATGTTGAAAACTAAAAACATAAATTTATTATAAAAAAATAAAAGTTTATTAAAAAAATAAAAAGGGAATTGGAAAAAAGATAAAGACTTGAAGAATCATCAAAACCTTCAAAGCCTCCACTAGTTTGGCAAAAACAAATGAAAAGTGTTAGAAATGGTAAGCACCAAATAGTATCAAAAAGATGGAAAAAATGTCTATCTTTTAAGAAGATAAGTCTAGCTGCTAGCAAGGAAAAAGTCATTTCATGATCAGAATAAAATTCACTGACATTTGTATTGAATCTTAAGGTGGCAAGAGGATGTCAGTGCAGGGTTTACTTTGCATAGCAGTTAAATACATTGAATAATATTATGGAGAATGTAGATAAGGCATGAAACATTAATGATTCATTTCACATTTGCTATCTTCAGAGAGCCCTTGTATGGTTCTCTGTTACCCAATGGAGGGGCTGGGAGCAAGGGGCAGGATGTGTTGGGAAGGGAAGTTCTCATTAGGGTACTTCACTCTTACCTGATTTTAATGTAACCTCATTTCTCTCACCTCTTGAGCTACAGTAAAATGGGGGGAAAAGTCCAATTACTTGCAGGCCTTCAATGACAGTGATACATTGCTGCTGCTCTTTTTGTAGGTTTCTCTCCTCCAATTCTTGTTATTCCTCACAGAATGTTGAGCCTCTCTATCTGTCAGGGTGCTTTAAATGAACCAGTCCAAGGGATCTTAGCTGGAATAGTAGCTTATTTGACAGCTTTCTCTTTCTTTTTAAATTTATAAAATACAGATTTGAAACTCTTTCTTCAATCCTTAAGAACAGCAGATAATCCCATAATTAATGTTAATGTGTGTGTGAATTTCTTGATCATATGGGTCAGTTTCTAATATTGTGGCCATGAAAGGTCTTTTTAACTTATTTTGTTTAAAAACAAATTGACATCAGGTGCCCATGTTGTCAGTCATTTCTTGATGGTATTTCTGCTCCAAAGTTCATAAAGAAGGACGTTTAAAATGAAGTTTCTTGCTAGTTTGTCTCCCAACCTCAAGAAATGTTTGTTTAAACCTAGCAGTTCATAAAAAGATGCAATCTCAACAGGTGATATCATTTACATAGGCATAAATTAAAATTTAGAAGGAGAATGATGTGTTCATCTAAGTAAGGGCATTAGTCTTAACATCATGCAATGATATTGATGAAAACTATGCAAATTACAAAATGAAAGATGGAAAAAATAAACTCTCTTGATAATGGAGAAATCCATTCTGAGCTGTAATCAATAATGTTGATACTGGGGAAATTGAAGGAGGTCATAGGTGGGAGATCCTGGAGGACTGAAAGGCTCTAATTGGGGAGAGCCTTCCTGGGATGAGGGAGGGAAAGGGAGGAAGGCAGAGAGATGCACAGAAGAGCTTGTCTGCTTTGCCCTCACATTGGCAAAGTGAATGTGACAACTAGAAGCTGCCCAACTTAACTAATTATGCAAATTCAGTGCTGAGAAACTACTTAGAAAAGCAAAATGACACATGCTGGATGTATGAACTTGGGCACATCACTTAAGTATTCAGTGTTTTAAAAAACGAACTCTGTAAGTTACAGTAATTGTACGAATTTACTTAGGAGTTTCATCATCTGAGAGTTTTTATAACAATGTGTGGGTATGAAATTCACATATAAACATATACACTGGTATTTATTGGTAGAACTTGATAGTTAGCAAGGGATACTCTCCCATAAAATGGAGGCAAATAACAGAATGGATTAAAAACCACAAGTTGTTTACAAGAAACACATTTGAAATATGGGGATACACATAGGGTAAAAATAAAAGGCTGGAGTAGAATACATTATGCTTCAGCTGAAGTAAAAAAAAAATAGCAGAGGTACTGATCCTAATCTCAAACAAAGGGAAAGCAAAACTAGATCTAATCAAAAGAGATAAGAAGGAAACTCTATCCTGCTAAAAGGCACCAGAGACAATGAAGTAATATCTTTACTTAACATATATGTGCCAAGTGGCATAGCATCCAAATTCTTAAAGGAGAAGTTAAGGGAATTACAGGAAGAAATAGGTAGAAAACTATACTAGTGGGGAACCTCAACCTTCCCTTTTCTGAATTTGAAAAATCTCACCTGAAAATAAATAATAAAGAAGAAAAGGAGGTGAATGGAATTTTTAAAAAAAGGTAGATATGACAGATTTCTGGAGAAAAGTGAATGGGGATAGAAAGGAATATACTTTTTTCTGAAAAACTGACCATGTACTAGGGCACAAAATTCTCACATTCCAGTACAGAAAGACAGAAATAGTCAATGCATGCTTTTCAGATCATGATGCAATGAAGATTATATTTAATAAAGGGTCCATGGAAAGAGAGGCTATAAATTCATTGGTAACTAAATTATTGAATCTTAAAGAATAAGTGAGTCAAACAACAAATCATAGAAAAAATAACTTCATTAGAGAGAATGACAATAATGAGACAACATACTAAAACTTAAGGGACACAGTGAAAGAAGTTTTAGGATAATGGTAAAGTGAATAAAATAGAGAAAGAGGAGATCAGTAAATTGGGCATGCAACTGAAAAAAAAACTGGACAAACAACAAATTGAAAATTCTTAATTAAATCACAATTTAGAAATACTGAAAACCAAAGTAGAGATTTATGAAATTGAAGTTAAGAAAACTATTGAACTAGTAAATAAAACTAAGATCTGTTTTTTTAAAAACAATAAAATTGATAAACCTTTCATTGATTTGATTTAAAAAAGAAAGAAGAAAGCCAAATTATCAGTATTAGTATGGAAAGTATGGATTTGTCACCAATGAAGTGGAAATTAAAACAATAATTAGAAATTATTTTTCCTAATTGTATGCCCATAAATTTGACAATTTTAGTGAATGCTTGAATATTTACAATATTGCCAAGATTAACAGAAGAGGAAGTAAAATACCCAAATATCACCATCTCAGAAACAGAAATTCAACAAGACCTTGACAAACACCTTTGGATGAAATCTCCAGGGCCAGATGGATTTAGAAGTGATTCTATCAAATATTTAAAGAACGATTAATTCTATACCATATAGACCATTTGGGAAGATTGACAAAGAAAGAGTCCTACCAAATTATTTTATGATACAAATATGGTGATGATACCTATCTGGAAAGAGCTAAAAAGAGAGAAAGCAAATTATAAAGCAATTTTTGTGATGAATATAGATCCAAAAATTTACTGAAGAGTTTGGGAATAAATGGAGCTTTCCTTAAAAATGATAAGTAGCATCTACCTAAAAATATATGTAATGGGAATAAGCTAGATTAATTTCCAAGATTAGTGGTCAAACAAGAAAATCCATTATCACCAGCAGTATTCAATATGGTGCTAGAAATGTTAGGTTTAGCAAAAAGAGAAGAAAAAGAAATTGAAGAAAGTAGAATAGGCAAAAAAGGAACTAAGCTGTCACTCTTTGAAGATGATATGATGATATACATAGAGAATCCTAGAGAATCAAGTCGAAATTCAAAACTTATGAACATGAATGTCGAAAACTGAAAACAAATTAATAAATTTGGGAGAAAATAAAAATTGAAAAAAATAATAATTGGATTACTATAGCACTATTGACATGACTTCCTACATTTTATACTAAATAAGCTGGAATCCTAGCTAACCTTATGCCCAACATGAGCAACTTGGAAGGGGAGGGTACAGTGATCTGAACCAAGGGGTGATATTTTCATTGCATATCCTTCTTTAATACCATTGCCCTGGTAAATCTAAGTCAATTTCCTTTTCACCAATGGTTGAATGACCTATGAATATTTCATTTCTTTCCAGTACTACACCACAACCACCAGGACATCAGCCTGAGTGAGTTTCTATCCACTAGAATTTGGTTTCATCCCTGCTAAGATTACTTCTGAGGTTTTCAATCTACACTGGAAATAATTGCTTCCAAATTATAAGAATATCAAGAGGTTTTGCATACCAGCTGCAGAAAAATGCCTTACATGCCCTTGAATCAGCCATATAGTCATTTTCCAACATCTAGATAAATGTTACCATCTTTCTTAAAACTTTCTTAAAATCTGCTCCCCAAAGAAGTAAATAAAGTCTTCCCATTTTTTCTAGGTTTTCTTTCTATTTCTTTCCATTCTTTCAGTTTCCCATTTTCTTTCCATTTTATTGGCCGTTCCTGTTGCTAACACTACTAGTTGCTTTGAATCTTAAAAATCTTTATAGATTCATAACTCAAAAACACTCAGGTCACCTAGTCTAATGCCATCATTTTACAGATAAGGCAACTCCGGTTTAAGGAGGTTAAGTGACTTCTCCAAGGTCATACAGGAAGTACTTTCAGAGTTGTGATTTGAATCTGGAGCCTCTGGCTTCACAGACAGTCTATTTATGGTTACTTTGAACTTATTTTATGGTTATTCAGATATTAAATATGAAAGGTGTGATTCTGGAATGTATGGAAAGAAAAACATAACTAGCTGTGACTTTCAAAAACTGAATAATTTGTTACCAGCAATGTATGGATAAAGGGCAAGTTAGTGTCTGTCCTAGAGGAGGGAAAAGGTCTGAGGGAATACTGCTTTCTATTTTTTTCAAAAAAGGAAAAATAACAAAATTATAGAAACATTCAGTTGAAAGTAATGTAATCAGTTATTTATCTAAACCAAACCAGAAATATATCTATAATTTGACTTACTTGACACATGTTAATCCAGATTAATGTGTTTGGATTAACAATGTTTGGATAATTAATGGATTAACGTGTTAATCCAATTCCAAATTAAAGATTTTTAGTGAAGGGACCCTATTACCTCTCAGAAGCAAGGCATTCCCCTTTCTGGTGATTGTAATTGTTAAAAATAGAAATTCCTTAAGTGTGTTTTAAGGTATATAGAGAAGAAGAGGAAAATCAGAGAAAGGGAATCATACTAACCAACAATATTAACAAAATCATAATTTGCTTCTGTTTTAGAAAAAAGAATTAACATAAATATCAGAATTTAGCATAATAAATAACATATCGGATGGCGAAGTAAGGAATCAAATAGATTATGAAAGGCTAGGTCACCGACATAAATGTAATGAATTTGATTTAGGATAAATATGAAGTATTATTTTTGAAATTTAAAAAAATTCAAGTTTAAAAGTTAAAGAAGACACCGTTAGATAAGTTGGTTTGGAGGAAATGTTCTGTTGATTTTAGTAGGCTACACACTCATTATGCACGAATTATCATAATATGGATGCAAAGAAAAGTCATATCCCATACTACTTCAAGAAGAACATGGTGTCTAGGAATCAAGCTATAATGACATTTTTTTCCCTTCTCAAATTACAATTGAAATGTGTTCAATTCTAGACATAAATTACAGTTTGGGAAGGACATAACTGAACGAAAAAAAATACAGAGCTTCTGAAGGTACCAAGATCATATCGCATGTCAATCAGTTGAAACGATTTGAAGTATTTATTTTTGGTAGGGAAGGAGTAAATTCAAGCCAAATATGAAAGCTGCCTTGAAGTATTTTGAAAGTCTATCATTTATAAGATAAATTGGAATTATTCTTTTTTAGCTGAATGGGGAACAAAAATGCAAATATAGGAAAGATGTCACAATAAGTGATGAAAAATTAAAAAGGCTGTCTTTGAAGTTAATGGCTTGCCACTTAGAGGAGACAGTGAAATAAAAATTTGGTTCAGTGTTTTACAGATATATTGCAGAAGGGAGAATTGTTTAGATAAAGTCAGGACTAGATGGCTTATCATGTCTGTCTCCATTTTCTAATTGTTTCATTTTCAATTATGTCAATTGATATCCAATATAACTGTCATTCATATAATGTCATAAGATCCCATCTCCCTTTTTGCACTAATGAATTGGACATCCAGGGCTTGGATATTTCTCCTCCTCAGGACACAGGGACAGTTTTGAGGAGACTGGGTTGATCCTCTAATGCCATTACCTTAAATTCCATTTTTTTTTGTGCTTCCTCCCAGAGCATTCAGTCGGAAATTGCTTTGTCAGTCAAACTGAGGTAACTTATAGAAACGTGGATTTGCTAAGGTATGATACAAAACATTTCCCAAAATTCAAGGAAACATTTCTGCAAGAGCATAAAGTATCCATGGGAAAGGGGACTCGAAGTAAGAATACATGAAACAAAAAGGTAACCCATAGATAATCTTTTCTTTTAAAAAAATATTTATTTTTTGAATTTTTTTTTTAGAATTTTAACCTTTAAATTCTCTTCTTCCCTCACCTTTTTCACACACAGAGAAGGAACACAATATGACGTTAATTATATATGTGAAATCATAAAAATCCTATTTCCATATTATCTATTTCACAAAAGAAAACAATTATACTTCACTTTGCTTTCAGAGCTCATCAGATGTCTGAGATTCATAGAAAGTTTTTTCATCATGTATCATTGGAAATTGTCTTGGATCATTGCGTTGATATGAGTTACTAAGTCTTTCATACTTGATGAACATTACGTTACTGCTCTTTCTGTGTATAATGATTTGCTTCTGCTCACTTCATTTTGCATCAGTTCATATAGGTCATACCACTTTATTTTTTTTCAGAAATTATCTTCTTCACCATTTTTTGAGCTCTGTAGTAACTTGTCACAATAAAGTGCCACAACTTAGTCAAGCAATTCCCAAATGTTTGTGTCCCATAAATTTCCAGATAGTCAAGAGGAAGAGCTGTTATCAATACTTTCATATACATAGGTCGTCCCCTCACCCTCTTTTTCTTTGATTTCTTCGGAGTATAAGTCTAGTACTGGCATTTCTAGGTAAAAAGGATTGTCACTTTTCATAGATTTTCTGGCATAGTTCCACATTGTTCTCCAGAAAATTTTGGATCACTTCACAACTATATTACATTAGTAAGTCCATTTTCCTTCATCCCCTCCAGCATTTGTCATTTTTGATAGGTGTGAAGTAGTTATTCAGAATTATTTTAATTTGAATTTTTCTAGTTAATAATAATTTAGAACTTTTTTATATGACTATCAATACCTTTTATTTCTTCTTCAGAAAACTGCCTGTTCATATCCTTTGACTATTTATCAATTAGGGAATGATTCTTATTGTTTTTAATATAAATTTAACTAGTTGTCTAGATATTTGTTAAATTTGGCCTTTATCAAAGAAACTGTTAAAAAAAACTTTTTCTTACTACTATTTTATCTATAGTAACTTTTATTAAAATGTAGATTCTCTAATTTTTCTATTAGGACTATTTCTGATTTTCCTATGATTACTCTTCCTTCCTTCCTTTTTTTTTTTTTTACTTCAGCTGAAGCATAATAGATTTTGCTCTAGCTCCTTATTTTAAATTTCCATGTTTCTTTTATTTTTCCTGTGTCTCTTGTAAATAACATATTGTAGGATTCTAGTTTCTAATTCACTGTTATTTGCTTCTCTTTTATGAGTGAACTCCTTTCGTTCATATTCATAGCTTTGATTACTGTGTATTTCCCTCTCTCTCATTTTCTTCTGTTTATCCTTTCTCACTTTTTGTCTCATCTTTCCTCAAAACTCTATTTTGATTACCACTGCCTTCCTTAATTGACCCTCTCTTTTGTAACTATCCCTCACCTCTTCACTTGTCCCCATTTCCACCTATTTCCATGTTGGCAGGCTATTTTTCAACACCCAACTGAGTGCGTCTGTATATTCTTCTCTCTTTGAGGCAATTAATAGTAAAGTTAGTTTCAAGTGTTGTCTGTCATCGCCCTGCATTTACCCTGCACTGAAAATATCCATCTGTGCATGCCTCTTTGATGTGAAAACATTTCCTTATTCTAGCCCTCTCTTCCCCTTTCTCCAAAAGCTTCCTTCTTTCTCTGTACTTCATTTTGTTGAAACTTTCCCAAGATAATTAACTCATACTTATCACTGTCTGTGTGGATGCCTTCCAACATCCCTAATAATAATAAAGTTCTTAAGAATTACTTGTATCATTTTCCCATACAGAAATCTAAATACTTCACATTTATTGAATTCCTTCTCATGACTTCTTCATGTTTATGTTTTTATGCTTTTCTTGCATGTTGTGCTTGAGTGTTAAATTTTTCATTTAGCTCTGTTCTTTTCATCAGGAATACTTGGAAGTAATGCATATCATTAAATATCCATTTTTTCTGTTAAAGGAATATATTTAGTTTTGTTGCAAAGGTAATTCTTGGTTCTTAGCTTTGTAGAATATCATCTTCTGAGTCCTCTGCTCCTATTATGTCAAAATTAATAAATCTCATATGACCCTGATTGTGGTTCCCAGTATTTGAATTGTTTCTTTCTGGATGGTTTCTCCTTAATCTTGGAGCTCAAGAACTTGAATATGATACTGCTGAGAATTTTCATTTGGGGTCTTGTTCAGGTGGTGATTGGTATATCGTTTTAATTTCTATATTGTACTCTGATTTGGGGATATCAGGACAGTTGTCCATGAAAATTTCTTGAAAGATGATGACTGGACTCTTTGTGATCACGAGTATCAGGTAGTCCAATAATACTCAAGTTATTTTTCCTCCAATTATTTTGCAGTAAGATATTCTCCAATAAGATATTTCACATTTTATTTTTTTCATTCTCATGATTTTGTTTCTTGATTTCTCATAGAAGAATTATTTTCTTCACTGAGCTTTTGTACCTTTTTGTCCATTTGTCCTACTCTACTATCTGGGTTCTTTCTGGGGTAATTTTGGGTGATTTTCGTGCCTCTTTTACAATTAGGCCAATTCTGTTTTGAAGGTATAATTTCTTTCTGCTTTTTTGTTTCTGTCATTGTTTTGTGTGCCTTTTGTTTTTACAAACCTGTTCTGTTTTCATTATTTTGTTGCATTCCTCTCATTCATTTCCATATTTTTTTCCTCTCACATTTTTGTTTTTTTTTTCTTTAAAACTTCCTGGAATTCTTATTGAGATTTTGTTTAATTATCCTTCTTTTGAGGCTTTTTTGGTAGATCTTTTCATATTACTGTCTTCTTCTGAGTTTTTTATTTGATTTTCCATCCCACCCCACCCCTGGGTCAAAGACCTCTTCTGCCAACCTCTTAAGTTATATTAGATTTGAAAAATAACTCACTCAAACTTTTTCTTTGTTCTGACACTCGAAAATTTGATTTGAGGTTCTATTTTAAAGTTTGAAAGGAAATGCTGGAAGAATTTGGCTCAGTTGTTGCCTCCACTGTGCCATCTTAGCTCTGCCACCCTAATTTTTTCTTGAAGTCATTTTATCCCATTTCTGAAGAGCTTAAGGAGTTACCCAAAAGCATATTGAATTTGAGCCCATCTGTCCTTGTATCTCAATGCAGACATTATTGACAGGTGCTTCAAGAATGCTAGTAGTATATCAATGAGAAGATATGAAATCACAGATCTTCTGATCCAATGGAGTGCAGTCAGGTAATAATGTAGATTTGGTGAAGTCTAAGACTATTGTTCAACTATTCCCCAAGGTCAAACAAATGTGACCCATGTCCGGGCATCACTAACCTGCCATACATTGAGTTCCTCATTCTCATCCAGTGTAGCCTGGAACTGGGCAGTTGTGAAGCCTTTAGACACACATCACTGTTCAGACTCTCAAAATCAGATGCTTTGGCTACCTGAGTCCAAAGGAACCAGCTCCCAGCCCGTGGAAAAGATCACATTTGCTGGTATCTGGGTTTTTGTTGCTTGTCCCTTGTCCCCAGCAGTGAATATACATTTCCATTAGTTTTATGGCCTCATCCACATCTTGCTTTTCTACAGTGGCTACCATTCATAGTTAGTCCAAAGCAGGAGAAAGATAAAGAATAGCTAGCAAAGTCTGAGCAGAGATATATGTGGCATCCTTACTGGCCAAGGCTTCACACCGCATCTCCCCATAGGCCATTCACATAGAGTCAGCCAAAGACTCAGGCACTGCAGACTGTTTCTCTCTGCACATGGCAATGTAATGCCTCACAAGTTTCATGTCCAGTGGTTCAAACTGTGTGAGACGTTGTCGAGTATATTGGTGTACAGAAGTGATATGTCGGACCAACCAGCTTCACCAAATTTTATTGATATCTTTTTTTTATATTTGCATTGACAAAATTTCTGCTAGTAGCCTTTTCTCTCCTCACAGACTTGTTTCCCATAAAATAACTATTTTCAAGAGATAAAGGAGAATATGAATCAGCAAAAGCAATAACTATCAATAAAAGTATGAAAATATTTTCTTGGTTCTTCAATATTTGCAAAAGAATGTGGTGAGATTGTCTTCTAATATCTCTTCTTTTGTACATGCATAGTCTTCAAATTTTTTTAAGAGTAACTTTGATTGTTTTGTTGTGGTTCTTGCCATTTACAGAATTTGATTATTGAACATATTGCTTTCTTAGTTCTGTTTCTTTCACTTTCTATCAAAACACAAGAGTATTTCCATGCTTCTGTGTGTTCATCATGTTTATTTTTTTCCTACACCAGAGTAATATTCCATTATCTTTAGGTACTACAATTTGACTAACCATTTCCCATATAGTTACCTATTTCTATTCTTTTTTTTTTTGGTATCATAAAAAATACTGATATAAATATTTTGGTATATATGGGTGCTGTAACCTTATCAATGTCATCCTTATGGTATAAGCCTAGTGGTGGAACAGGTCAAAAGGTATTGACATTAAGTCATCTTTTTAGAATAATTTTAAAATGCTTTCCAAAATGTTTACACTGATTCATAGCTCAGGAGTTGGGTAGTTTTGAACCCATCCTTGCATTGGACAAAGGAAGGAGAAGATCTAACTTGTTCCATGTCTCTTGTTGCCCCCTTCCATCTCAGGTTCTCCTATGATTGGAAAGAAGATTGATAAGAGTTATGTAATATAATTGGAGTTCACAGAACAACATTATTCTAATTAAGCATAAATTAAGCAACCTTATGACAACAGTTTATTAACGTAGTTATCTTAATGAATAACCTATCCTACTTGTACTTCCTTGAATGTTAGGTAATTTCATAGAAAATATAAAATATTAGATTATCTAGTCCATTGGTCCCAAACCTGTGGATCATAAGCACTTAGGTACTGGGCATAGAGTTATGACCAAGGATTAATAAATCCATATGCTCACCTATTACTCTCATTTTGATTTTAATTAGCTTCAACAGAATCTCCCACATGATATAAATAAGCAAATATAAATGTCTTCTGTAGATATAAATATCTTTGCTATATATAAAATGAATTGTGTTTAATTTAATTTGTATATAGTTATGACTATTTTTTAATTTGTAAACGTCCTATTGTAAGGGATAAAATACAAAATAATTTGAAAACATTACTGAATCCATAGTATTGTCTGTGCATGATGAATTTCTTCAATTACCATGATTTACATGTACAATTACTATCATACTGAGGCACATTTAAAAATAATTTTAACAAGGGGTTCATATATCTACATATGTATATATTAACTGAATTTATATATATATATATGTATAATGATATAAAGAGATGTCCATTCACATGCATATACATATATATGTAATGTATGTGTATATAAATATATGTAAATAAATATATACCACCTCACTGCCATGCCAAGAAAAATATAGATGGATATAGAGATAGATAAGATTTTTTGTCCTTTTGGATTACTAATATAACCTAATCTTTCCATTTCAATGCAAGGAATAAGAGACAGAGTTTCTGACAGGTCATACAATTTATATCATATAAATGCATGATACGCAATACAGCATCTTTTTCTCAAATGGAGATCTGTCTAGTGCTTTCTCCAGTTTCAATAGCAATTTTCACTGAAGAAACGCTAATCTCCTAAACTCTAATTCATGTAGCCAAAATTGAATTGTATACAATATTTGAGTTATTAATGAAATATGATTCAAATTCTAACCCTGCCCAAAGAAATAATGCTAAGAATTTTATTATATTTACAACTTTATCTTATTCTACAGGACAACAGAAAATGGAAACACGCACACAATGAAGAAGAATAATCATTGACGTTTGAATGATTCTTAATTTAAGTTGTGTGCTAGTAGAAGCAATTAAAGGAATTTTCTATATTAATTCAATTTTCTGAGATTGGAGGATAAAATAAAAAAGGTTTGTTGAAGAACATTTAATAATCATTATCAGGTATCTGGTAGGAAACATCGATTTAAGCAATGTGAAAAATCAAACGGATTAAAAAGAACAAGGAGGTCTCAGTCACAGAGACTATACCAAGGTGTTGTGCTAAGAGTATAGCAACACTTTGACACGGGATGAGTTTAAGTTAATGAAATAAATGGAATCATTCAGTTGTCTAGGGTTCTTGGTAGGATAAACTGTTGTAGAAGAAACAGTTCTCTCTGTTCTCCAAAAATTGAACTAGATATCATGATTTTCGTTAAATGTGTGGGGATTCTCCAACTTGGGATTTGTATTTGGGGTAGATTTGAAGTCAAACACTTCCTTTCTGGTGAAAATTCAAATGTATAGATAATCAGCATTGTAGATAGGAAAGAATGCTATATTTGGAGTTAAAAGAACTGATTTGAAATCCCACTTCTAGTAAATATTAAATGGTGTGACTGTGTAAAACAGCTTAGGTGGAGTTGAGCTTTGTTAACTGCACAATGAGGGGATTGGACTAATAGGGTACAATTTTTATTTGCTTCCCTTTTCACAGGCCAGGAGAATCAACTTTACACTAGAAATAATAGAACACAAATGACTTTTTGCTATTTGTGACAAAATTGATAAACAGGATAGTTTTTTGATTTTGAGGGGTAAATGTTTGCAGGGTTTACAAAATATGTGGCAATAAGCTTTGTTTTTTTTAATTCTTAGGAGTATTCTAAAACATTAAATAACAAATATTAATGCAACTGAGGAGTCTGTGAAGTGCTCTGTATTTAACACTACAAATCTTTTGGAATACCCTGAACTCATCGAGGATTTGCTTATCAAACATATAAATAACACAACACTCTTGGTGAGTTGACATACTGGGTAATATAAATATGAAGCCCTCCATCCCCCAAAATAAAAGTTTTGACAGGCCAGATGATTTGGCTGATTTTCATCAGATGAAGATCGAGGAAGAAATAAATGTAATATCTGATATTTGAATACTTCTCCTTCACTCAAAAATACTTGAGATGGAGACAGATGATAAACTATGTATTGCTGAAGATGGGACTATGTTTAGATGCTTTGAGATTCAGTCCCCAGTCAAAACACAATCAGAGGGGAGGGAGTCAGAAAATGAATAATAGGGAATATAAAGGGGTAGCAGAAGATTGATATAAGTTGATTATAACTACATTAAATCTAAAGGGAAAACATTAATAGTAGAAGGAAATATGATCTTCAGATCTAATAAATTAGTTCATGTATCTATGAATAAACACTAAAAAATAAGAAAAATTTAACATTTGAATATAAAATAATTTTAACACAAAATAATAACTACGTATTTTGAGGATTACATGGGATGACAACATGTTATTCATGAGATTTTGAAAGAAAAACGACAGGTGTTGCAACAGATATCAGTAAGTATATAGAAGAAATATTTGACAGAATAGGAAAAAAAGTATCCCAGGAAATATCATCAAAGAAGTAAAAGTAGTGTCCAGTACTTGGGAAAGAAAATGCACAAATGAGGATAAACTAAAATAAAAGAAACCAAAACCAGTTAAACTAATAGAAAATATTCTCTCTATTCAAACAAAACATATCAATCTTGAAGATAGAATAGGTAAAAACAACCTTAAGATTATAAGTTTAGAAGCAGAACAAAAGAGAAAAAAAGAACATGATAACATACAAAAAAAAAATATTTACAAGAAAACTACTCCAACTTTTGAACACAGGAAATGAAATAACAATTGAGAGAAAACCAAAACCAAAGTATACCAAAAAGAAAGAGAAAAAAAAAAAACAAATAAAAATAACGTGTGCAAACTGCAGGATAGGTATTGGCTAAATTTAACAATTCAATTCAGAAAGTACAAATTCTGTAAGTGACCAGGGAAAGACTTTTAATACTAAGAGGTCAGGAGGGATAATGTTAAAAGAGTGTTCTGTGCCAAGTAGAAAACTCAAAAGAGAAAGGAGGAAAATGTGTTTAAAGAACAATATAGATCAGGATTAAGTGCCAGATGACCTATCCTAAAATCTGAGTTTAACCATAACTAAAAAAAAAAAAAAAAAATGAACATTCAATGATAAAGAGGCATTTTAAACATTTTGAATGAAAACCAGACCTTAAAAGAATGGCTATAGTCCATTCTTGAAGATGATCAAAATTACATCACTGTGTTAGGATCAGGGTGTGCTGTGTCCAACTGTGATTGATCAGACCAATGTGAGCTTGGAAACCTCTTCCTTAGGTAAGGAACAAATTCTTTATGAACATTTGGAATCACATCTCTAAATTTGTGAAACTCACTTTTCTTTTGAGTTACTGCAATTCTGCTTTGTTTGTACACTACAGTACCATTTTTGTTCTGGACATGTCATGCTGAATGGTCCTGTGATAGTGTCTCCCATGTCTCACAATCATTCTAAAGTTCTTCAGAGAGACCTTGGAGAGTTCCTTGGATCTCTTCTTCTGACCTTCGTATGAGTTCTTTGTGAAATGGTCTTTTAAACAAATGTACTTTTGGCATTTGAAAAACATGGTCAGGTCAACAGAGTTACACTCTGTGCAGCAGTTTCAGTACCACAATATTAAAAACAACAACAACAAACGTCTCTATTTGCTCAATGAGTGATTCCACAAATACATGTTGAGATGCTGCCTGGTGGAGCACCTGTGTTTCTTGTTGTTAACTGTTAGACCAAAGTTGGCACACAGACGTATATTTTTTACATTTTATCCTCAGAAGTTGAATTAAATGTATATTCATCTGCAAACAGAAAGTACTGCACCAATGCTGCCTTCACTTAGTCTTGGCTTTTAAAAAATTATTTCTTTCTTGAATATCCAAAACCACAGATATGTGGGAGGGAGGGATGAATTCAGCAACTGAGAAGAAAAATAACAACAGAATGACAGCAGAGAGGCCAGTAAAATCCTTCTTTTTGAATTATAAAAGGAGACAAGAATGAAGTGGGAAGTCAGATACTAATGACTGAATATTGACCAAAAATATTTTTAAAAAGAGAAAGAGAAAAAAATCAAAGCAACAAGATAGAAAAGGTGTAAGGTAAAATAGTATAAAATCATATATGCATATACATACACATACATATATAATACACATACATGTGGGGGGAGCAGAGAGAGAGTGAGAGAGAACATATCATGTACATTTATGCATTGACAAATCTGAGAACATAAAGGAAATGCCTTCCAAAATTAAACACAATGTTTAATTAATAAACATGCTGTTAGAACACCAAGTAAAAGACACTAAATAACAATTTCAGGAAAGGAAAGAGAACTATCTATAAAGGGATTAAGAAATGAAACAAAGCTTCTGATACTGACAGATTCACAGGAAAATTTGATCAAAGTTTTGAAAAGCAATTATCATCCATATTTCTCAATTTTTTCTCAACAGCTACATAATTAGCTCTATAAATACAAAAAAGACAGACAGTACAACATACAACATTTATATGACAAAACTGAAAAACATAGGCAGAAAATTTTGTAAAAAGTATTAAAAGCATCTTTGAAAAAATGAAGTATCATGTACTAGAAATTTTGTAATAATTATTGGAATGAAACAACAATGTCCACTCCCTGTAATGCTAATAACATTAGTGAGACACGAGGAAGAAATAAATGGCATAAAAATAGTTAATGAGGGGATAAATTGAGGTCATTTGATGATGATATACCTATAAGATCTGAAAGAATCAGCAAAACGCTAATTGATAAAATTAATATCTTCATGTACCAAAGAGGTACTTTTTGTGGTATGAGTAAGTTCCCCTGATGGATTGTCTCATAGGTGAAGACAGATGTTCTTTGACAGACAGATAGACCATAAAATATTAGATTTGAAGAAGGATGGGTCCTCTCAGTTTCTAATCCAGTGTTCATATTATATAGAGAAGGAAACTGTGGCTTTGAAAAAGGAAGTGACTCATCAAAAGTCTTGATTGTGGCAGTGACACTATTTTCACATGAACCTGTGACACCTTTGGCAATGTTTTTTTCTACTATAACACAAGGAGTCATTATTAGGAAGCAGACCCCACATTATGTGATCATGTCTCCCTTAGTGCTTAGCATAGTGTCTGACAAATGGGAGATACTAAATAAATTTTTATTGTTTTGACGATTGTTGAATTGGGCTACTGGCATGATGTCTAACTATAAGCCCATTATCCCATGTCTGGAATTTATGTCTAGCCTATACCAGTCAAAGAAGGCTATGTTCTCACCTATATGAAAGAGAAACAGTATGGCATATTATACTGAGAGGCAGACTCACAAATAGGAAGGTAAGGAATCAAACACTGAATTAAGAACCATGTTATATAAACATTCATTTCTGAAGAGACATTTCCAAACTTTTTTGGTAAAAATGATTTTTCTTATGGAGAAATTTTCTATCTCATGCCCCATCTCTATCCCTCTTCCTAACCTCTTTATGGTATTCCAACTGATGTACCCTTTGCTTTTTTGGATGCTCTGATAGGATATTGCTTTCCACCAAAAATATTTCCTAACCCAGGTCTTAGTATACTTCATTCCCTCTGCAAATTATCTTATATTTGCTTATCTGACTGAATGATGAATGTAATCTAAGTAACCCCAGTACAATATGCTCTCTTTTATACCATGGACTGTAGGTGTTAGTGTTTTTATTACTAATTCCTACTACATAATGCACTCAGTAATAGAGGGTAAATTTCAGTCTGCATAGTACTTACCAGGTACACCTAAGAAGGTCATGTGAAATTGAATTGCAATAACTTTCTATTTCACCGTTCCAGTATCCAGAAAACATGCATTTAATTAGTACTTACCTGGTTTATATGGTGTTTGCTGCCTGACAACTCCTAGAGAAATGCTAGGAGAAAAACAGAGATCTGAACACTACATTTGTTGATCTAAGGATTTTGACACTGTCAGTTGTGAGGGCTTGTGGAAAAGCATAGCAGAATTTGGTTGCCTAGAGAAATTCATTAGTATTGTATGTCAGTTTCATGACAGTATGTTTGCACAGATTCTGGATAATGGATGATGCCCTCACATTTTCATGGGCACAGATAGATTGAAACAGTGCGGTGCGCATGCTACCATGTTTTCTATCATGATGTTTTCGGTTACATTGTCAAATGCCTTTAACAAGGGGGAAAACAGTATCAAGCTCAGCTACCATGCTGATGGTAAATTATTTAACTTGAAAAGCCAAAAGTCAAGACCAAAGTGGAAAGTTGGTGCATGACTTTTTACAAATAATTGTGCACTCAATGCAGCTTCTGAGACTTAGGAACAACAAAATATGCATCCATTCTCTGTTCCTTGTGCTAATTTTGTCCTTATAATTAACAGCAAGGAAACAGTTTCTCCATGAGCCAGCACTACAGCATACATGCATAGAACCATTCGTTATAGCAAATGGAGATATTTTGAATACTATGGAAAGTTTTCTTACCTTGGCAAAGTAATTTCTAGGCATGTACACATTGATTATGATGAGGATGAGGATGAGGATGATGATGATGATGATGATGATGATGATGATGATGATGATGATGATGATGATGATGATGTCCACATTACTGGAGCTAGCTCAGTGTTTGGGAGGCTCCAAAAGAAAGTATTTAAGACTGCCTGCCAAACTGAATGCCTACAGAGCTGTTATGCTGAGCTCATTGTTGTATGCCTGGGAAACTTGGACAGTATACTAATGTCAGCAAGAAATTGAATAACTTTCATTTGAATTATCTGAGGAAGATTCTGAAAATCACCTGGCAAGATAAGGTACTAGACACTGAGGTTCTTCCCTGAAGTGAACTGCTAAGCATTCAGTCTCTACTGCTGGGAGCAGAGCTCCAGTGGGCTGGCCACATTGTTTGAATGCCAAATATAGGTTTGCCTAAAAGACTACTTTCCTGAGAGCTCACACAAGGCAAGTTTATTATAAGCCCCTCTTAAGGTCTCTCTGAAGAGCTTTGAAATCAATTGTGAGATATGAGAGACACTGAAAGAGAAATACCCAGGATGCCCACGTCAAAGAGGGTGCTGGGTTCTATGAGCAAAGACAAACTGTAGTAATGCGTAAGAAACATGAGACATGTAAATGTAGACTTCTCCCTTCCAAATGATTATAAGAACTGATTATTCCCTACCTGTGGCAGAGCCTTTTGAGCTCACATTGGTCTGATCAGCCACTATTGGACACACTGTACCTTGAATCAAACATTGTGATGTCATTTTGCTCCTCTTTGAGAAATGACAACAACCAATCAGCATCACTGTGTTATGGAGTCCTTTTTCTCTGGTTTTTCCTAACATGCATCAGGGCACTTCCCTTAGGCTTTTGATGTAGTAGGTGCTACTCAAAGAGAGTTGCTTTCATCAATTAGCCCCATCAGTTTCCAGGGTAAAGAAGTTACAGCCACCTTGACTTCCATGAAATTTCTCATCATGTCCTATGTATTTCAGTATTAAAAATATCATGGTTTTGACTCACTGTGTCATATTATTAATGTAATAATTATATGATCATCAGAGAACTGTACATTCAATGCTGTAATTACAGAGATTAGGAAAGTTGTGCAGATGTGACCTGGGAGGATGGGGGAAGGCAAAAATTGAACAACATTGCAAATCATCTCACTCAGTGCAAAAAAGTGCCGCAACTTCTGAGAGCTGAATACAGCTAAAGCAGACAGATACTGACTACAGAGAAGGGTGGTAAGTGACTCACATCCAGCCTTCCTGGCAGACAGACCAGAATGAGTAGAATGTAGTTAAGTTACCAAATTTTGTACAAACTGTTGAATCATTTCTTGTGTCTTCTATTTAAGAAGACAGTACTTAAAATTTCTTATTTTAATATAGGTTACTTATATTTTAATTATCATGATTTGATATAAAGAATCAATCCTAATTTATTTTCAGCTATGTTTTTCCTTTTTCTTTTTAAAAATTTATTTATTCATTTACTTTTAGCTTTCAACATTTGTTTTTATAAGAGTTTGAGTTCTAAATTTTCCCTTCCCTCTACTCCCCCTCCCCAAAACAGCATGCAATCTGATAGAGGTTATACATGTACGATCGTATTAAGCACATTTCCACATTAGATATGTTGTGAAAGAAGAATCAGGAAAAAAGGGGAGAAACCATGGGAAAGGAAAAAAAAAACAAAAAAAGAGAGAGAAAAAGTATGCTTCATTCTCCATTCAGATTCCATAGTTCTTTTTATGGATATGGATAACATTTTGATAATGAATCTTTTGGAATTGCCTTGGATGATTGCACAGCTCCAAAGAGCTAAGTATAACAAAGTTGGTCATCGCACAATGTTTCTGCTACTGTCTACAGTGCTCTCCTGCTTCTGCTCAATTCACTCAGCATCAGATCATGCAAGTCTTTCCAGGCTTTTCTGAATTCTACTGCTATTATTTTTTAATGGAAGAATAGTATTATATTGATATATCACAATTTTTTCAGGTATTCCCTAATTGAGGGTCATCCCATCAATTTCCAATTCTTGACCACTAATAAAAGCTACTCTAAATATTTTTGTACATGTGAGTCCTTTTCTCTTTTTTTATTATCTCTTTGGGATACAGACCTAGTAGAGGTATTACTAGATTAAAGGTTGTGTAGTGATTTAGAGCATTTCTATTCATATGACGATAGATAACTTGAATTTTTCCATCTAAAAACTGCCCTTTCTTATCCTTTGACCATTTATCAATTGGGGAATGACTTGCATTCTTATAAATTTAACTCAGTTCTCTAAATATTTTAGAAATGAAGTTTTTATCAGCGATACTGGTTGTAAAGATTATTTCCCAGCTTTCTGCTTTCTTTCTCATCTTAGTTGCATTGGCTTTGTTTGTGCCAAGCCTTTTAATTTTAGTATTGCCAGGCCTAGAGGCCTGAGGGCTACCCGAGTCTTCTTACCTCTATCCCGAGGTCTTCGGTTGGCCAAACCAGATGCTCGTATGAGAGAAAGGACGTTCCAGAGTCGAACAAGGGTTGAGCTTTATTTCAGGGTCTAGTTACAAGTGCAGGGGAATTCTTCCTTAGGAGGGAGCGAAGAATCTCCCAAGGAGGCAAAGATCTTACAATAAGAGATTGGAAGTAAAAGTATAAGTGGGGAGAGAGGGGGAGGGGAGAGAGGAGAGAGGAAAAGCGGAGCCTTGTTGTCCTGTCCGCTCCGTGCCCCTCCTGCCCAAGAGAACTTTCAGGCTTTCCTGATCCTACTTAAACTCTTCAGCAGCATAGTTTGCATCTGAATACCGTGCTGTTAGATAACAATAGTGTGCCCAGATCCGGGACAATCTCGAGGGCGGGGAGAGCTCTCTCCCATCACGTTTCTCACGGGAAGAGGCGGAAATACACGAGATAGCTCGGTTCACCTCGATTCCCAGTCGTTTCCTGGGGGGGTCTCGTGAGAACTCTAAGATTTAGAAGTTCCCACCTTTACCCGCCCAAGACTGTCCACCTGGAATTGAGCTTCCATCCCCAGCAAGTATAATCCTTATTATGCTTTTCTTCCATTTTGAAATGTTCTCTATCTCTTGTTTGGTCATAAATTATTCCCTTCACCTTAGGTCTGACAGATAAACTATACTTTGCTCTGCTAATTTGATTGTACCCTCACCCTTTTTGTATAAACCCGTTTTGATGTTATCTAAGTATACAGTATAAAATATTGGTCCATGATTAGTTTATCCCGTAATGTTTTCCAGTCTTATCGGAAGTTATTGTCAAGTAGTGAGTTCTTATCCCAGAATATGGTGTCTTTGGGTTTACCAAATAAAAGATTATTATAATAATTGACCACTATGTGTTATGTATCTAAGTTAGTCTACTGATCCACCACTCTATTTCTTAACCAGTACCAAGTAGTTTTGATGATTGCTGCTTTATGATACAATTTTACATCCGATTCAGCTAGGCCACTTTTTCTTGCATTTTTTTCATTAATCCCATTGATATTCTGAACTTTTAGTTCTTCCAGATTAATTGTGTTAATATTTTTTCTAGCTCTATAACATAATTTTCGCTACTTTGATTGGTATGACACTGAATAAGTAAAGTAATTTAGATAGAGTTATCATTTTTATTGTATTATTTTGGTCTATCTAGCAGCAAATGACATTTTCCCAATTATTTGAATTTGAATTTATTTGTGTGAAAAGTGTTTTGTAAACTCCATGCACTTACTAGGATTGTCTTGGCAGATAGACTCCCAAATATTTTATATTGTCTACAGTTACTTATATCAGATTTCTCTTTCCTTCTATTTCTTGCTGCTGGGCTTTGTTAGTAATATATAGAAATGCCAGTGATTTATGTGGATTAATTTTATATTCTGAAACTTTGCTAAAGGTGTTAAATATTTCAAATATTTTTACTTGATTTTCTGAGATTCTCTAAGGATACTATCATATTGTCTTCAAAGAGTGATTTTGTTTCCTCACTGATTATGCTAATGTCTTCAATTTTTTTTCTTCTCTTATAGCTAAAGCTAATATATGTAGTGCAATATCAGATAATAGTGGTGATAATGGACATCCTTATTTCACCTGTGATCTTATTGGAAATGCTTCTATCTTATCATCATTACATAGAACACTTGATGATGGTTTTACATAGATGCTACCTATCATTTTAAAGAAAACTCCATTGATTCCTATGCCAGTGTTTTTAATAAGTATGAGTTTTGTATTTTGTCAAAAAGTTTTTCTGCATCTACTGAGACAACCATTATTTTTGTAAATTTTCTTATTGATATGATCAGTTCTGCTTACACTTTTCCTAATATTGAATCAGCAATACATTTCTGGTATAAATCCCACCAGGTCATATTATATTATCCTCATAATAAGTTGCTATAATCTCTTGGCTAATATTTTATTTATTTATTTGCTTTTGAAGTTATATTTATTAGGGAAATTATCTTATAATTGTCTTTCTCTATTATGGTTCTTTGTGGTTTAGATATCAGCACCATATATGTATCATTAAAAAGAATTTGGATGTTTATATAGTACTGGAATTAATTTTCTTTCAATATTTAGTAGAATTAGGCATTCATCCATTTGATCTTGTAAATTTTTCTTAGTATGTTCATTGATGACTTGTTCAATTTTATTTTCTGAAACCAGATTATTTATATACTGTATTTCTTCTGCTGTTAATCTTGGTAATTTATATTTTTATAGATATTCAGCCATTTCATTTACATTGACAGACTTTTGAGCATGCAGTTGGACAAAATTGCTCTTAATTATTATTTTACTTTCCTCTTCATTGGTGGTAAATTCACTCTTTTCATTTTTGATACTGGTAATTTGATTTTCTGTTTTTCCTTTTTGTAAAATCAAGTTAATGAAAGATTTATCTACTTTGTTGTTTTTTTCCATAAAATCAGCACTTAGTTTTATTTATTAGTTCAATAGTTTTGTTCATTTCAATTTTTTAATCTCTCCTTTGATTTTTATAATTTCTAATTTCGTATTTAATTGGGAATTTTTAATTTATTGCTTTCCTGCTGTTTTAGCCGCATGCCCTATTTCTCTATTTTATTCATGTAAGCATTTAGAGATATAAAATTTGTCCAAAGAACCACTTTTGCTGCAACTCAGAAGTTTTATATTATGTCATTATTGTTATTCTCATGAATGCAGTTATTGATTATTTCAGTGATTTGTTGCTTGACCCCCTCATTCTTTAGGATCAGATTATATAGTCTCATTAAATTTTAGTCTATCTTTCCATTACCCTTTATTGCATGTAATTTTTATTACATCATGATCTGAAAAAGATGCATTTAATATTTCTCCCTTTCTGTGTTGGATTGTAAGGTTTTATGCCCTAGAGCATGATAAATTTTTGTGGAGGTGCCATGTACTTCCATATACCTACGTATTCCTAGAAAAAGTTATATTCCTTTTTATTCACATTCAGTTCTCTTCAGATGCCTATCGTATCTAACTTTGTTAAAATTCTATTCACCTCCTTAACTTCTTTCTTATTTATTTTGTGTTACAGTTATCTAGCTCTGAATGAGGGTTGTTGAGGTCCCCCACTAGAAGAGCTTTGTTATTTCTTCCTGTAAATCTCTTGTCTTTTCTTTTACAACTCTGGATACTATACCATTGGGTGAATATATATGTTTAGTGTTGATATTACTTCATTGCCCTCTCCTCTCCTCTGCTCTTTCCCTCTCCTTTCTTCTCCTCTTCCCTCTTCTCCTCTGTTCTCCCTTGCCTGAGGGTGTTTGAGCCAAAGGAAGATACATTTTGAGGACTGAATGCTATCTAGCTAATTTAGGGTTTACTGACTAGATTTCTTTCTCAAGGATTAAGCCTTAAACTTAATTCACTCTGAATCTCATGAATTGGACAATGGGTTCATGTTTAAGCATCATTCAATGATGATGTTTGGGGCCAACATGGCTCAGAGCGAATGTAAATATTAACTCTCTGTCTTTTGACCAGCAACCCTGAGGGTCTTATACTCTTTATTGGGTTGTGTGTGGGGGGGTGTATGTGATTAAAGGGGTCATCCATTGATTCTCTTCTTAAAGAAGTACGTTCAATGAATGGACATTGCTTCACTCAAAGTGAGAACTTGAAAAGAGTTTAGCTTAAAAGCACCAAGGTCTCCTACTGCATTGTGGGCCATCTCTAGTTGTCCTGATCAATAATCAGCCACTGTACCCAGATGACTCCAGAGGACAAAGTGAGACTGTTGACTTTGCACAACCCTCCCTCACTCAAATCAAAGCTAATTGCAAGTCATGTCATCTTCTTCCTGATGTCATGATCCTCTTGCAGAATGAAGGACAAACCACAAACACATGTAACTACTTGATTGTTTATAGTACCTTCCAGCAAGATGAAGTTTGTTCCCTTTATCTCTTTTAATTAGATCTATTTTTGCTTTTACCTTTTCTGAAATCAGGATTGTCACCTTTGTTGTTTTGTTTTTTTTGTTGTTGTTGTTGATTTTTACTTTAGTTGCTGCAGAATATATTCTGCTCCAGACTTTTACTTTTACAGTGTGTTTCTCTCTGCTTCAAAGAGATTTCTTGTAAAGAAAATGCTGCAGGATTCTCATTTTTAATCCACTTGGCTATCTGTTTTCATTTTATGGGAGAATTCATCCCATTCACATTCACAGTTATGATTATTAACTGGGTCTTTGTCTCTATCCTATCCCCCACTCTGTTTATGCTTTTTTTTCTCCTTTCACCCTTTCCTTTCTCACCAATATTTTGTTTGTGACCCCTGACTCTCTTAATTGACTTTCCCCTGTATTAGTCCCCTTCCCTTTTTCCCTTTCTTCTATTGCTTCTTCATTCCTTTATTCCCTGTTTTCTACCCACTTCCTCTCCTTTCTTTTCCTTTACACACCTACTTCCTTATAGAGTGTGATAAGTTTCTATAACCAAGTGATTGTGTATGTTATTCCATTTTTGAGCCATATTTGATGAGAGTAAGGTTCAAAGAATGCTCAGTTTGCTCTCTTCTTTCCCTCTAATGCAATGGGTCTTTGCACCTCTTCCTTTCATGTAATTTAACCTGTTCTGCTTCATCCTTTCCTCTTCTCTTTTTTTCACCCTTTAAGTAATTAATTATTTTTATCATCGCATGAAATTCACCTTATTTCCACATGCTTTGTCTTTGTATACCCTTTCTAAATGCCATAATAAATACATAGTTCTCAAGAGTTACAAATATCATCTTCCAATGTAGAGATGTAAGCACTTTAACCTTATTGAATAACTGTTTTTCCTTCCCTGTTTACTTTTTTAACATTTCTTTTGAGTGTTACATTTGACTATCAATTTTTCTGTTCAGTTTTGTTTGGTTTTGTTGATTAAAAACAAATCAGGAATGATTGAAAGTCCCAGATATCATTGAATGTCCATCTTTTACCCTGAAAGATTATGGGTAGTTTTACTGGATAGTTGATTCTTGTTTGTAATGTAAGATCTTTTGCCTTCCAGAACATCACATTTCTGATCCTGTGGTCCTTTATGTAGAAGATGCTAAATCTTGTCTAATCCTGACTGTGGTTCTGCAATATTTAAGTTGTTTCTTTCTGGCTTCTTGGAATATTTTCTCCTTGACATGATTATTCTGGAATTTGACTATGCTATTCCTTGGAGTTTTCAATTTGGGATCTCTTTCAGGAAGTGATCAGTGGATTCCTTCAATAACTATTTTACCCTCTTGTTTTAGGATGTCAAGGAAGTTTTCCTTGGTAAATTATTGAAATATGCTGTCCAAGCTCTGTTTTTGATGATGGCTTTCAAGTAGCCCTATAATTCTTAAGTAATTACTCCTGGGTCTATTTTCCAGGTCAGTTGATTTTTCCAATGAGGTATTTTACATTTTCTTCTGATTTTAAAAATTCTTTTAATTTTGTTTGGCTGATTCTTGATGTTTCATAGAGTCCTTAGTTTGCACTTGCCCAATCTTAACTTTTAATGAATTGCTTCCTTTAGTTAGCTTTTGTACCACCTTTTCCACTTGGCCAACTCTATCCTTTAGTATTTTTTCCAATTTGGCCAAATGCATTTTTTAAGAAATTGTTTTCTACATTCAATTGTTGTCCTTCCTTTTCTAAGTTGTTAACTCTCTGTTGCATAAATTTTTTTTATACTTTCTTAGTTCTTTTCCTATTTTTTTCTTCTACCTCTCTTATTTGACATAGAATCCTTTTTGAACTCTTCCAAGAGGCCATTTTTGGCTTCAAGATGAATTCATATTCCTCTTTGAAGTTTTTGATGTGGGTATATTGACAGTGTTGTCCTCTTCTGAGTTTGTGCTTTGACATTACCTGTCCACATAAATGGAATCTATGGTCAGTGACTATTCCTGATATTTGCCTAATTCCTGCTTTTCATAGCTGAGATCTCCTGATGGAGCAGAGGGGACATTGACCCAAGCTTATCTTGCAGGGGTTCAGAGGTCTGGTCATTAGCTTTGTGCCTTGAGGTGCTGGCCCTGGAGGTTGTATGTGTCTGGTACCCTCACATAGCAGTGAGCTGGGATCCTACTGGTGGTGTCTGGAGTGTGCTGAGGCCAGGTGTGATTTTTCTGAATTTCTCTAGGGCTTTGCTGAAGCACAGGACCATTTGGTGCTGGAGCTATTTGCTGGGTCTGTGGCAGCACGTATGATAATTCTGTGAACTAGAGTCTGCCAGTTGTCCTGACTGTGCTAAGGCATGTGAGGGGATTTTGTTTTGGTATTTGCCTTCTACACTACTCTGGGGCTCAGGATCTCCTGCTGCTTTGTTGAGGTGGAGCCTACCACTGACCTTCTGGGATGCTTCCTCTCTTGGACTGCACTTTCCCTTTGCCAAGTAATATGGGCTTTATTTGCTGATTCTCTAAGTCTCCTGGTTGAAAAGACTGGTCCACCCCATCTTTCTGCTGGTATCACTATCTAGGAGCTGTTCTGGGGTGCTCTTTCATGGATTTTGGGGGATGAGAATGGGAGAGGGACAGAAAAGTACTACTTATTCCACCATTTTTGCTCCTGGATAGCTTTTCTTTCCTTACACACAAAAAGTTTGCATCTAAGAGTATCAGTTCCTCTTATTTATATACAGAGATACAGAAAGTACTAAAATTCAAGCACTGATCTAAGATGGTCAAATTCTCTCTTGGCTGGTTGTGAACAAAAATTGATGGAAAAGCCTAGTTGTCATATTGTCAATATTTTTTCATACATTTTCCAAAATAAAACAAATAGCCTGGATTCATTTTTCTTTAAGAGAATAAACAAATGAATGTAAGTATATGTGTGTACATATAAATACATACATATACACACAAATATATATGTACACATACAACATTCAATCAATCTTTATTAAGCATCTACTACGTTCCAGGAACCACATTAAGAACTGGAGACAGAATAAAAGGTAAGCTACAGTCCCTGTTCTGACGAAGTTTACAATCTAATAGGAGAGACAAGATACAAATATTCATAAAGCAAGCTATAAATAGTATAAACAAGAGGTAATTAACAGAGGGAAGGCAATGGAATCAGGAGGGATCAGGAAAAGTTTTTATATAGTAAGTGGGATCAATTTGGGGCTTAAATAAAGTCATGGAAGTCAGTAGTGGTAGAAGAGGTATTGAAGATAGCCAGAGAGAATGCCTGGAGCAGAGGAATAGAGTGTCTTGTTCATGGAATATCAAGGAGATCAATGTTACTGGATTGAAATTTCTATGAAAGGGAGTAAAAAGTCTGAAAAATTAGTTGGGATTAAGTTCTGAAGGGCTTTGAATGTCAAACAGAACAGTTTTTATTTATTTCTGGAGGCTAAAGGAAGCCAATTGAGTATTTTTTCTTCCATTATTTTTTTCCTGAGGAAAAAGGTGATATGCTTGTATCAATGATTTAAGAAAATCAGTCTAGTCACTGAATGCAGGATTGATTGGAGTGGGAGAGAATGAGACAGAAAGACACATCAATAGACTATTGCAATAATCCTGTCTCCACGGTAATAGGGAATATAGAAAGTAGGGAGGGTTTAAGGAGAAAGTGAAAGAGTTCCATTTTGGAAATACTGAATTTAAAGTGTCTAGAAGATATCCAGTTTGTAATATCTGAAAGGCAGGTGGAGATGTGAGACTGGACAGCAGCAGAGAGATTGGGGTTCAGTAGATTTGAGGGTCATCAGCAAATTGATGATAATTAAATCCATGGGAACTGACAAGACCACCAAGTGAATGTCATGGAGAGGGCGAAAAGAAGAGACACACCTATATTTAGAGAACATTATCTAGCTCAGGATCCAGCAAGAGAGACTGAGAAGGGGCAGTCAGATAGGTAGGAGGAAATCCAGGATTCAGTGGTATCCTAAAAATCTAGAGAAGTGATTATCAAGGAAGAGACAATCATCAACAGTATCAAAGGACTCAAGGAGATGAAGGAGAATGAGAAATCAGAAAAGGGGCTATTGCATGCGGCCACTAAGAGATCATTAGTACCCTTGAAGGAACAGTTTCACTGGGATGATAAAATCTAAATTCAGGTTTAAGGGATTAAGAAGAGAGTAAGATGAATAAGAGCTTCCTATCATAGGCAACATAGATGAAGAGTTTAGCTACCAGGTTTAAAAGAATTATAGGAAAACAGATAACTAAAATGGAAAGATAAAGTGAGGGGATTTTTCAGGATGGGGAAACATGGGTATGTTTGTGTGCAGCAGAAAATGAGGCAGTTAACAGGAAGAGGTTGAAAAAAAGTTAAAGATTCAGAATGACAAAGGGGGCAATCTTTAGGATGCCAGGTGTGTACATATACATATGCATGTATCTATCCATATGTCAGTCTATCAATTGATCTATCATCTATCTACCTATGTTTACATATTTATATTCATGCACAAATACACCTGTATATTTGTGCCTATACATATGTGCATGTGTCCAAATTTATACATATATATTAATATGTGTAGTGTGTATATGCACACATGTATATATGTGTATATCTCTGTTCCACACAAATCTATCTATCTATCTATATCTATATCTACATGTGTATATATATATATACATATATCTGCATACAAAACTCATGATTGTTATCTAATGTAACTCATATTAAAAACAAATGCACAAATAAATGCCTAAAGACCAAATAAGTTCATGGTGTCATATTACTTTCTGGATTTAGAGTTAACTGGACTGTTGAGAAATGTTTCTTTTCTCACTTCTTTTATCTTACTCCACTACATGTGTGTGTGTGGGGGGGTATGGGTGAGTGTGTATACTGTGTGTGTGTACTCTATGCAGTAAACGTGCTATAGCGAATGATTGATCTAAAAAAAGAAACAGGAACAATCTGTTTTGAAAAGTGTGGTTACAGATGGATCTGATGGTTCCATATTCCAAAAGTCTTCACCAAAAAAGTGATAATACATTCAATTTTTTTTACCTCTAAACTTATAGCCAGAAACACAGAAACTACAAAGGGATGTAAGAAGAAGAGAGGAGAAGGGAGTACATTATAGGAAAGGGGACACAATGTGCAAAGATAGCTAAGTGCTTAGCTTGTGTTATGTATGTTGAACTATACAAAGGCCTTTATGGTTACATCCATGAATGTATAAAGGAGAATAATGAATAAGGAAACAGAAATGGTAGAGGTGGAAGTGAATGATTTAAATTATATAGAGTCTTGCAGCATTAAATAGACTTATGGTGTTGATCATGCTTTGGTAATTCATTTCCCCATTCTAGGCCTCAATTTCCTTACCCATAAAAATGAGGCAAACAGACAATGTTTTCTAAGGTTCGTTTCAGATTTAGCATTCATGAATCACATCCTTACACATGGCTTCTTTCTGTCTGCAGGATAAGGAAACTCTGTTTCATTATGCTTTCTCTTTCCATGGCATGGTCAGGCCTATTCCTGCCTTCTTGGAAGAAGATAAACACCATTCCCTTGTATGTTCTTAACTTTTCCCCACAACAAGACTGACTGATGTCCAGAAAAGATTGAATCCTGAGGCTAATCCCCTAACTGGACTTACGCTTCAGTGATGATCGTTTTCCCCATAATATGTAAATGTTCTCTCCCATAAAGGCACATGACACCCATGGAATAATTAGAAACCCATTTGGTATGTAAAACTAGAGAGACATAGATATAGGAAATATGTTTAGCACTTAAGTACTGCAAAGCCACTCCAAAATTCTAGGCACATCATCTCAGAACAATGCACTAAACTGCTCTCTGTGGGCCTCTTCCTCTTTGCAGCTCAACTGCCAATGGCTAGAGCTGATTTTAACTTAATCCATTGTCAGTCTTCCTCTCTTTAAGAAGTTGAGTTCCTTGAAACTGTTTCTCTCCTGGAAAATTGCTCTTGTCTCTTAGCATCCCTTTAGAGTCAGCATGTGTGCCTGCTTTCTTCCCTGCGTGGTAAACCTCAACAATGCCTCAAACTATTTTGCACTGTAAGAGGTTCAAGAATTTAGAGGCTTCATTATTTGAAGTCTTCCAAATCATCTCCAGACAAAGGCAGGCTTTCCTTTCACTTTGATTAGATAATTCAACCACTCTTTAACACTTTGTAAACAGATGACAAGATACACTCAGATCTTTAAATGTGCATGTTAACACCTCATTACCATTATTTTCCTCTTATTTTTTTGTGAATGCAACTCACAGGGAGAGAGAAAAAAAAGAACTCTTTCTCTCCCTCTACATACTATATTTTCAATGGCAGATATCTCCACAAGTACTACAGATGCATTGTGGGCAAACAACAAAAAATAATTGTTTACTACATGGTAAGCATCCAGGCTAGCATTATAAAAGCAAAGTTTGTCTCTGCTCTCATGGAGCATGTATTCAAATTGGGGATAGTGGCCAGGGAGGGCCACTTTGCTTTCCTTTGTAAAGTATAAGCATTTTCAAGCAGAAGAAATATTTGTCAAATTAACTTGTTGGACTTCACTAAATCAATGAGTTATGGTTTCTCCCCAATAGATAGAGAAGCACTTTCTATTATCTCAAATCAAAGGTCATTTGTGACTTAGGAGCTGAGTCTTTGATATTTCTCTAAGGTAAAGAGAAAATAAATGAATTCCTTAGGGAATTATTCCTTAGGGAATCTTAAATGATAGGGACTCTATTTGAAGCTAAGTCTTCCTGTTTTGAAGCCCAACACACAACTGTCTCTACCAATGTTTCTCCACTACATGTATTTTTAAACATGTTTCTTTTGGCAAGCAACAAAGGTTCAGGGATCTATCACGAAACTGTTTTCATGGTCACTGTAGGTTGATGACACTGGATCCAATGTGCTTCCTATCAAACCATATTGCTGTCCTTGAAATAATGATTCACCCGAAAACTTATGCTATAAAATTCTGCATGTCTATCTCTTTGTATATCCTATCATGCCTTGTACATTGTCTTTCACATAGCACAGACTTAAGAAATATCTGTATTTCTCTTCTTTACTGATTGCTGAGACTTTCCTCTCTCTCAGAGCCAAATGGAGAGGTTTTAGACTGATAACAATTGAGTTTTCCCCACTCTTGTTGGTGGGGAGTCCACTTGACAATCAGCAAAATGCCATTTTAGGTTCAAATGAAGGGGTGTGGCTTACCAAATGCAGTATGGGGTGAATGATGAAAGAAAAGTCGCAATATCAAAAAGTGCCATTCTGCAGTCAGACCATGCCAATCCCTTATTTTGGGATCTTGAGGAAACAACTTCCTTGTGTCCTCGCTGTTTCCAATTGTAGAATAAGGGTAACAACACTCTTATTCCTCTTCCAAGTGTGGGGTGATGATTAAAAGTGATAATTTATGAAACTGTAATTTGAAAACTAGAGTATTTAGGGGCTAAGATGGTAGAGCAGAGGCAGGAACTCACCTGAATTCTTTCAAATTTCCCAACATTCAAACTTAGAATGATTCCTCAGATATAATTCTGGAGTAACAGAGTCAGCTACAGGTTGGTGAAATCATTTTCCAGCCCAAGACAACTCAGGAATTTAGTAGGAAAGTTGTGTGGCACCAGAGGTGGTGGTCAGTCCAAGAAATCTGTGTGGACACTTTCATGGCAATGCTAGCAGCAAGCCTTGGAAGTAGCTGCAACAGCATTTAGAGCAGCAACTTCAGGAACTCTCAGCTCACAAACCATGAGGGAGTTGAACAACTGATCATAAAGATGTTAGAGGGGAACCTTTGCTGGCACTAACTTTAACCCTATTGCATACTGAAGACTCAGTTGTGGGTCACAGTTCAAGGGTGACGAGAGTAGTCCCAATGTAGCAGAGGCCCTGGTCATAATTACAGGGCAGAGAAGAGTGCTTGTAATCACTTCTAAGGAAGCAGAGGAAATGATCTCAGTGGAAAGACCTAGAAGAGTGATAGGGTTAGGATCAGGGAACAAGGTCCCTTCCTGCGTAAAGAATAGATTACAGGTCAGTCAAGCAGTAATCACATCTTTCTTCAGATTATACCACCTTTGAAGCACCAAAAACTTAGAAACTCCCAGACCTAGCTCTGAAAGCAACAGTAAGAAAAATGTCCAGCATAGGGCAGTGTCCCCTTTACTACTGGAGAAAGAGAAAAACTTTAATATAAAGTAAAAAGTGAAATAGGTTAGAAAAATGAGTAAACAACAATAGAAGAGAACTGACTATAAAAAGTTACTATGGTGAAAGGACACATCAAGAAACAAAGTCAGAAGAAGCCAATGATATCAAAACAGCTACAAGTAAAGTCTAAAAAAGCATAGTTATTCATAAGTCAAATAAAAATCCTTGGAATTCCAAAGAGATTTTAAAAAATTAAATGAAGGAATCAAATTAAAAAATTTAAATTACATAAATTAAAATAAAACCTAATTTAAAAATTAAATTAAAAATTAAATCAAGAGTCAAAGAAAAAAATGGGAAAAGAAATGAGAATCATGCAAAAAAAAGGTGAAAAGAGAGTCAATAGCTTGGTAAAAAAGGCAAAAATAATTGAAAAAAAATAATACTTAAAAACCAGAGTGGACATATGGTTAAAACACACATATTCCTCAAGGGAATTTCTTATAAAGAAGAACTGGCCAAGTGGAAAAAGAAAGACAGAAATTTACTAAAGAAAAATAATTCCTTAAAAAGTATAATTGGTCAAATTGGGGGAAAAACACAAAAGCTCAGAGAAGAAAATAATTCTTTAAAATTAATGATTGAGTAAGTGGAAGTCAATGACTCTAAGACACTGCAAGAAGAAAAGAACAACTGACTTGGAAAATGGATTAAAGAGAGATAATTTAAAAATTATTCCACTACCTGAAAGCCTTGATTTAAAAAGTGTTGAAATATTATTTCAAGAAATTACTGGAAAACTGCCCTCATCTCCTAATACAGAAGGGAGAATTGAATTTGAAATATTATATTGATCACCTCCTGAAAGGGATCTCAAAATGAAAACTCCCAGGAATGTTTCAGCCAAATTCCAGAGCTCAAGATGTAGGAGAAAATATTACAAGCAGTGAGAAAGAAATATCATGTGACCAAAGTGAGAATCACAGAAGATATAACAACCTCTGTACCACAACATCAGAGAGCTTGCAATGTGATATTCCAAATGGAAAAAGAGCTAGGATTACAATGAAGGATCACTTACCCAGCAAAACTGAGAATAATACTTTAGGGGGAAGTGAACATTTAATGAAATAGAGGACTTTAAAGTATCCCTGATGAAAAGATCAGAGCTAAATAGAAAATTTGATTGTAAAATGCAAGATTCAAGAGGAGCATAAAAATGTACCAAGAAAGACAAATCATAAAGGATTCAATAAGGTTAGAGTGTTCACATTCCTATGTGGAAAGATGATAGTTGTAAGTCCTAAGACCTGTATCATTATTAGAGCAGTTAGAAGGAGTCTACAGAGACAGAGGGCATGGGTATAAGTTGACCATGGTGGAATTATGTCAAAAATTAAAATGAAGTGGTGAAGAGGAATCCACTGAAAAAGGGGTGAAGGGGAAGGTAAATTATATCACATAAAAGTAATAAAAAGAAGAGCTTTTAGAATGGAGGCAAAAAGCTAAGAGGTAACCAATGCTCGAACCTTATTCTCATTGGATTTGGCTCACAGATGAATAACATGCGCTCTCAGTTGGGGCACATAGAAGGCTGAGAAACAATTTTTATAGCAAAGCTATCTCTGCTAATTGCCTCATTTCTCAAATGTATAGGAAACTGAGTCGATTTTATGACAATCCATGCCATCTCCAATTCTTAAATGACCAATGGATATGAACAGACAGTTTTCAGAAGAAGAATTTAAAAGTATATGAAGATATTTCCAGGTATTTAATAAGCAAAGTCATTCACTTTAATATTTACTTGGTTGAAGAAGTCTTACTTAGTCTTTGTGTTACTTAGAGTCCTCATCTGACTTCAAGCATGTTCCTCATAGATGAACTATATTATTGTTTTTGTTATTGTTATTATTATGGTATTCTTTCATATTTATGGAGATTTCTATTACTTCCTATTGACCTTTATTCATTTTCTAGTGTTATTATTTTTATAAAAATTGAAAATAACATTGCAGGAGACACGGGATCTAGAGCTTCTCTGACCTATGGCAATTCTAGGAATCTCTTTGGGCATCAGTTTCCCTATTCATTAAATAAGTATTAATTGAAGGTGATCTCCAAATGTCTATCCAGTTCCAATCCAGTAGAATGTTTTTTATTTCCTATTGCTTCCCCCCTTGGGGAGAGGTTGGAAAACAAGTTATTAATGTTGAGAGATTCTAAACAAAATAAGAAATCAAGGGAGAATGTAATTGAAGGAAAAGTCAGCACTCTTCATTCTCCTGGAACTTGAATGCCCTCATCCCTCTGCAAGAAACCCAGCCTTAATTGAATTTTTGACTCTTGCTACAAGACAGAGGAGGGGGGTGGAAAGGACCTGCTGAATTATCTTGTAAGACTTTTTTTTCTTTTCTCAATTGGATTTCATCATTTTCTCTCAGTCAGAGAATAAATGACATTTCTGAAGTTCATTTCACAAAAAATACAAGAACATTTTTTGGTTAGTTTGCTGTGTTTGGGTTACTTTGGACAGAAATAGCCCAGGCACAGTTAAGTCAATAGGGGGGAAATTATTTTCTTTAATAATAGAATTTGCTGGATAATGACTTTCATATGGCTGCTGCTGGTAGAGATGGTGCTTGCTGGGAGTGGGGAAAAAGAGGCTACCCATGTTCTTTTTTGTTGTTGTTGTTTTCTCCCTATAAATTCAGTCATAGCTATTTTGCAGAATGAGAAAATGGATTTCATTAACCTTTTGTACAAGTTATCAAGACTGAGAACACTGAAGGAAAATTTTATAAAACTAAAGCACAACTCTACTGAATCAGAAGACTGACATATGGGCTTTGTATTGGTTTGCATAGGTAACAATCTTTTAATCCTCTCTCCTATTCTCACTTATTTTTCCATACCTAAGTGGGAATATTTCTGTCAATGATTCTATCCCTTACATATGCATTTTGTATGACATCAACTGGGTTCTCTCCTTTGTAGGGTGAAACCTGATGTATGTGACAACCCTGCTCAAGTTCACAACTTTTTATGCACCCTAATCTATACTTTCATTTTCTGAAATCTTTAATGAATTTGTGACCTTTTACCTTAGTAAGAAACAAGAAACAACTTACATCCATCAATGTATTCTTTTCCATTTATTCTATTTCCTCTAGAACCTTTTCATCCCTAATTTTCTCTGTCTGTCTTCTCTTCAGTGTATGTCTTTTTATCCGTCTCAGTCTCTCTCTTTCTTTGACTCCTTTTGACACTCATTTTTTATTCAAGTAAGAAATATTAAATTCTTCTTCCCTATGCTTCTATCTAATGAATTGTCGTTTATTGATTCAAAATGCAGAATTAATCTTGGTTATTTTAATAAATTCTTAAATAGGTGGCCTGTGTCCTCTCTCATCTTTCTAAATATCTTTTAAGTAGACAGCAAAATAAACCTTTTATGATTCACATTTTACCATGTCATTCACAGTTTCAAAAGGGTTTTATTGTGACTCCTCATCATCATTGATTTAAAAGTCATGTTCCTTAATGTTGCTTGTAATTCACTATTTCACTCTAACCTACTTTCTTAGCCTTACATTACATCATTTTTTCCATCTCTTTTTCAGCCTAATTAGTATAGTAGTTGTTTCCCATACTCTGTATGTCATCTCCTGTCTCCCCTCAGTTCAGTCACCCACTCTTAAAAAATTTAATTCAATGCTTATCAGTATGAAAAACACTATGCTAGATGCTAGTTATGCAAAGGAAAAATGAAGCATTATCTATATGGAAAGTACTTGCATTGTGTTGAGGAAAGCTTCCAAAATGAAGTCAATAGTTAATAAACATTTACTAAGCACCTGCTATGTGCCAGACACTGAACTATATATTGGGACTATAAAAAAGAGGTAAAATGACAGTTCCTTCTCTAAAACAGATCACCATCTATTGGGGGACAGTTTAATAATCTAAGCAAATACAATGTGGTTCCAGATTAATTTAGAAACATTTCAACAGGGAGATAGTGGTAATAAAAAGTGGGAATAAAAAAGATCCTCTGGGAGAGACTTTTGAACTGTACTTTGAAGGATGTTAAGGACTTTGCAAAGTAAGTCTTGGTGTAAGAGGAAAGTGTTCCAGATATGAATAGTCACTTTTATAAAGGCATCAGAGGGAAAATGGAAGGGACAAACTAGTAGGTCATTTTTAACTGAAAAGGAGAGAAACCAAAGAGGGGTAAAAAGAAATGAATATTTTAAATACAAAACTGTAGGTTTTTATTTTTAATTATTTTGATTATTTAAATTTAAAAATTTTTAATTTTAATAAATATTTTTTAATTTTATATTTAATTTTATAGTTTAAATATTTTAATCTAGCTGGGAATTTAAGATCATTGTAGATTTCTGAGGGTGCGTAATCATATCTCTGTTTTAAGGACATCTGTCCCACAGACATATGGAAAGTGGACTAGGAAGTGTACAAAGAGGAGACAGGGAACCAAATGAAGAGGTAATTAAAATAGTACACATAACAAGTAATGATGCACAACATAGGGTAATTTGGGAAGTGAGTAGGTTTGAAAGTGAGACTGGGTCAGAATTGACAGCCTAATAGGTCTATGTGAATTAGAGAGATGGAAAAGTCAAAGATGACTTTGAAGTCACTAGAAGGGTGCTGGTTTCATTAACAGAAATAGGAACATTTAGGTGGATATAGGCAGTGACTTTGAGATATCTACAAGATATCTAGTAGAGAGATCCAGCAAGAAGTTGAGAGTAAAGACAGGAGAGCAACTAAGTTCTGCCTAAATGTTTTCTATTTTGCAAACTATTGCTGATCACAATATTTAACAATCTCTGCCTCCTGGAGCACTTCCTCTCTTACTCTCTTTTCTGTCCATCATATTGTATGTCAATAATCACACATGGAGATGTTATATAACACCAGGAGGATGTATGTTAATTGAGGGTATGGACTATGAGTTACAAAGAAAAAAAATCATGATTCTAATTCCACCACCAAACAGCATACATCACATGCCTTGGAAGTACTTAAAAATCTTTGGTCAGTCTTTTCTAGAATTGCCAGTTTTCAGAATGGCAAGCCACTGAAAGAAAAAAAAAAAGGAATCCATTAGAAAATATTTGACTGACCAGTATATCAAGATCTCACATGAGGATGAACCTATTATTTCCTGAACAAGGCTAACCTTTATTCCACACAGCATATTTGACAGCCCTTATTTTACTTAAAGACACCTATCATATGACCATTTCTCTTCATTAATTAACAAGTTATTCAATACCGAATGTAGATATTTTTACATAGTATACATCCATGCATCGATCTCAAAAATCTCTTTCTACTGTGGTGATACAGCATATAAATAGACAATTAAATAAATAGTCATTTGAAGAGGAAGAGATTAACCTCAGTGACAGTATTCATTAAGCACTTTATAGGAACCAGTCCCTATAATGTAATCAGCTAGAATTGCAAGAGATAAGATTTTTTGTGTTTCCTTATCTTGTGGGAATATAATGTTATAGTGAGGCTTAAGGCTTGAACGCAGGAAAATATTGATGAAGAATCATATGCAGCATAAAGTTCATAGAATCATAGCTTTATAGCAAGCAGGTAGCTGAGAGATCACCCTCATTTTTACATGTAGATGTTTCATAAGTTCTGAAACTTACCCAAAATCACGAGGATATTTGGTAGCACTAAAAGACAAGACAAACACCTATAGATCCAGATCTATTTTCCACCATACCATACTGTGTCTCAACATCAGATGGGAGACAATTCCATCTAGGTAAATCCAAGAAACATTTACTTAGGGCCTACCTTGTTCCAGATATTATACTAGGAGATAAAAGGACAAAAGAAAGAATTTCTGCCCTCAAGAGAGAACTTACTAACCTTTTATAAATATTTTGGATTTCATAATTCTTCTAAGATGATGGCATGGAGACAAGATTCAATTTGGAGTTAGAAGAATTGGATTTGAATCTTTTCCACTTGTTAGCTTTTGGGAAACAACCTACTTAAGCAACAGTATTCTTATCAATATTGAAGATAGAGCAGCTAGGTGGTCCACGGCAGCTAGATGGTGCAGTGGATAGAAAACTGGGTCTGAAATCAGGAAGACCTGAATTCAAATTCAGCCACAGACATTTACTATTTGTGTGACCCTGGGTAGTCACTTAACATTGTTTGTCTCAATTTCCTCATCTATAAAATTAACTGTAGAGGGAAATAATGGCAAACCTCTTCATTATCTTTGCCAAGGAAACCCCCAAAAATGGGGTCAGCAAGAGTCAGAAACAACTAAAACAATTAAACAACAAAATCCAAGATGAAGGGTTGGACTACATGTCCTTTGAGGTACCTTCTAACTCTGAATCTAGGGTCCTAAAATTGTAAATGACCAATGAACTGGGCTCAAAATCTCGTCAGAGGTACTGAAGCTGGACAACATTTGGGAAATTGGTAACATTTTTCATGGTTCGTATAGGCCACTGGAACTCAAAAGTTAATGGTTATTGAGTCCAGTTCTTCATTTTAAAAATGAGGGACAAAGATCTAGATATGTTAAATTAATGAACCAATGCAACTCTACAATGTCTTCTTTTCTTGAATCCTTTATATGGCCCATTATAACCTGCCAAAAAGTCATCTAAGTTCAATTTCACCATTTTTCACTTTTGTTCATATACATGTGCCAGTGAACAAAGGTGGAGACAGTCATGGAACCATTTTGACATAGTACACTACAAGTTTATGCTATGCCACTTCAACTGAGTTTACCATACTTCTGGGTTATGTTTCAGCACCAGACTTGTGATCTAACTATAATGTTCTCCTCAGAGGCTCCTCCAAACCTTTACATCTCTGCTTTAATATCTCATGATTCCCCCTCATCTCATCCTCTCAGATGAGAAAAATTGCATTGTACTTCACATAATATATGAGACAATTGCCTATGACCTCCCTTTCATTCCGTTTTCATGATTTCCTATTGTCCATGTGACTTTTGTAGTCCTCTGCTCTTTCATTCATGCCTCACATGATGAGATGTCCGTACTCCTCATCAAAGAGATTTTAATCCTTGTATGTTTTTATAAAATTCTATTCTCTCCTCTATTCCAACAGATTGTCTTCTCTCTCTTCTTCAATCTATCATTTATTTTAAATATCTCCTTTTTTTACTGCCTCAATCCCTACTCCCTAAAAATATTCCAGTGTTACCCCAGTTCTCAAAAAAATAACTTTCATATGATCCTTTCAAACTTGTTTTTATCCTCCCTCTCTTCCCTTTCTAGCTAAATTCCTTGAGGACTCCACATTCAATACACTCAACTATTTTCTACAATTCAGCTTACCATCATATCATTTGACCAAACCTACACATCCACTAAAATTACCAGTAATAACTTAATTGCCAAATCCAACAAACTTTTCTCAATTCTCTATTTGACTTATCTATAGTCTTTGACACTATTTATCACACTTTCTTCCTTGACAGTTTTTTCCTCCCTAGGTTTTCAGAATATCACTCTCTCCTACTTCTCCTTCTACCTGTCAGATCCCTTCAACTCTGTCTCTTTTGCTGGATCCTTGTTCAGATCACAACTTCTAAATACAGGATTTTTTAAAAATGATTCTGTAACTCTAAATCTAGTCGCTTCTCTTCTCCCTCTATACTACTTCACTTGGTGATCTCAACATCAGTGGATTTAATTACTATCTCTATGCTGATGATTCTCAAATATAACTTTTTCCTTTACTTAACTCTGACAATATTCAGCCAAGTTACTTAGGGTAAGTAATTTCAGTTTTTTTTTATTCCTACAAAATATGGGACTTGAGAAATTTGATTTTTACAGTTCCTTGAAGCTTTATTATGCCAACCGTATGCCTATATCTACTTGAGAAAGTTAAATAATCAAGCAATGGGCAAATATTTGCCATTTATTATTTCCCAGATGCTATGCATAGTCAGAACACAGAGGAAAAAAAACATATTTTTTTAATGGAGATTATTTTCTCTCACAGGAGAAACCACATATACAAATGTAAGCATATTTGTATGCATGCATGTATATGTTGTTGCCTAGGTGACACATAGACAAATTATAAATAAATATTAGAGAAATATAAGTTTACACAAATATATTAATACAAATGTGCTACACACGTATATGTGTATGTATGTGGGCTTACATACACACAGATCTATCTATATATAAATCCAAATATAGATATAGATATAGATAGATGGATATATTCAAGAATCATTCATTAATTATCTGTGTTCCAGGGCCAGAGAGAGGAACTGGAACTATTTACAATTCTCATACCGTATCAATATTTATCCTTGTTTTCTATGGCCCTTGTATTCTATGTGAAAGAACACAATACACACAGATAAATAAACACAAAAGAGATAAAGTATAAAGGGAAAGTAATTTCTGGAGGTGGAGGGAGAAACTAACCAAGAGATCAAGAATGCCTCTGTGTAGGAGGTACAGAGAATTCATTTTATTGTATTTTGTTTTCCCCCAAGGATTCTGACAGTAAAAGGGAGGAGAGATATAAGACAATAGCTTGTGGGAATAATAGGGTCATGTATAAGTTCTTTTTCAAACAGAGAAGAGAGTTGAACAAATTTATAAGTAGCAGGGAAACAAGTAGTAGGGAAATATTGAAAATTAGAGAGTAAGAAGTATAAATTCAAGCACCTGAAAGAAATAGGAGTCAAAAAGATCAAAAGGTTTGGTCTTCACTGGAGAAGGCTCATCTTTTATCAGATACTGCAGAAAAAAATTATAATATGGGATGGCAAGAGTCTGAGATTTAGAGGAGAGGAACATGGGGTTTTCACTGTGAATGACCTTTAATTTGTGAGTAAAGTATCAGACAATGTCCTTTGATGGGTACAGGGGCAGGCAAACATGCTATGGAAGGCTTGAGAACCAAATGATATTATCTTAGATGTAGAGTTAAAGATACTTTAGAATTCATGGAGAAGGACCTCTTCATTTATAATGCCCCCTGAAGTTAAGTGACTTACCCAAGACATACCTAATGGAGTGGGGAGAGAATTTGAAACAGATCTTGTGTACTCTAAGTCCAAAGCTCTCTTCATTACTTTATCTTTCTACCTGCCTTTCTTTTGAAGAAACAAACAAGAAAAACAAATCTTCTAGGAATGGAAAAGAGAATTAACTGAATAACAGTGAAAGGATAGCATTGTTTTGCACAGCGCCTGACACTTAGTTGGCACTTATTGCTTATTGAGTGAGTGCTGAAATGAGACCAGTTGAAATTCAATAGCATATGTTCATGGCATACATCCAGTCAAATAGTATATGTGATTTCCTCCGCCTCCATTCAACAGCATACAAATAGAAACTAATCAGGTGAATGGTGTGCATAATCCTTGGTTGAAGTTTGAGAAGGAATGGGCAGTGACAGGATAAGGTATCTTTAAGAAAAAAATAGTGGGAGGCTATTTCCTAATTTTTCAAATGAGCATAATATCTACCTGTTACCTACCTAACTGCTAGATAAAACAGTGGATTGAATGTTGGGCCTGGAGTCAGTAGGACGCAATTTTAAATCTGACCTCAGATACTTACTAACTGGGTGACCCTGAACAATTCACTTAACCTCTGTTTTCCTGACTTTCTTCATCTATAAAGCAGGAACAATAATAGATGGCAGAAGGCACTCTTCTTGCTTGTATGTTCAGATCATTTATTTACTGGGTTAATGTTAAAGAAAATACAAAAGAAGACAAAGCAGGTAAGAGTCTCTATTACAAGTGGAGTTAGTTGAGTCCACACTCCACCATGGAAAAAATCTAAACAAAGAATTTTTTCCTTTATTTTCTACACCATTCTTCTAGTTACATATTGTCTTATTAACAGTCTTATCCCAGACTTTTGGGAATCAAGATGGCAGAGTAAGAAGTAAATCACTCTCATCCTCCCTTATCGACCTTGAAAAACCCAGAAAATACTGCCCCGGAAGAAATGCTGGAACAGTGGAGACAGCAGAAATACGGCACAAAGCAGTCTTTTAGCTCAAAATCCTAGGAGGATTAATGGGAAAGAAGTCCTTCTTGCTGTATCTGAAGGAAAGGGTTAACAGGCAAGGTTACTAACAGACACCAGCATGGCAAACCATTACTTGCTTGATTGGATGAGGGTCTACAAGAAGGTGAAAATACTCTGTAGCACAGCCTGAGGTGAGAAGGCCACAACCAACTCCATCCCCTATGCCCCACCCTTGAAGCTTCAATGTAGCCCTGAAGAGATGCAAAAATATCCCCACCCATACTTAGCATACACCAGCAACCACCAGCAGTTCCAGCTCACACCAGGTAAGCTAGAACCTTTACAGACTCCAACTGCCAGCAACTGAGACTGTAGCATACAATGCCAGTAATCAAGTCTCCTATTTCCTGTATAAGTAGCATAGGGCAGTGCCCACTGTGACACAGAAGCAGAGATGAATTTTGAAAACCAGGAAAAAGGCAAACACCACGAGCAAATATCAACATAGAAAAACAATTACCATAAATTCTTACTGTGTATCAGGGAAGATCAAAACACAAATTCAGATGAGAACAACACTGTCAATATACCCACATCTAAAACCTCAAAGTGGAATATGAAGTGGTCTCAAATCCCACAAGACTTTGTGGAAAGAGCTCAAGAATGATTTTAAATGTCAAGTTCGAGAATTAGAAGAAAAATGATTGAACAATTGCTTTAAAAATACAATTGGCAAAATTTAAAAAAAAAGTACACTGAAAGAAACAATTTAAAAAAGTAAAATTGGCCAAGTGGAAGGGGAGGTACGAAAGTTAACTCCAGAAAAGAATTCATTAAAAATTAGAGTTGGAAAAGAGGAAGCTAATAATTCTATGAAACATCAATAATTGCTCAAACAACATAAAAGGAATGAAAAAATAACAGAAAATGTGAAATACCTCACTGAAAAAGAACTGCTCATGGTAACAGATCCAGAAGAGATAATTTAAAAATTATTGCTTCACTTCAAAGTCATGATAAAAAAAAAGAAGTCTGGACAATATCTTTCAAGAAATCAGCAAGGAAAATTGCCCTGATATTCTAGAACTAGAGGGGAAAATAGCAATAAGGGAACCCACCAATCACTTCCTGAAAGACATCCCAAATTGAAAACTCTAAGGAATATTGTAGTAAAATTCCATAATTATCAAGAAAATACTGCAAGCAGTCAGAAAGAAACAATTCAAATATCTTGTAACTACAGCCAGGATTATGTAGGACCTTGTAGCTTCTATATCAAAAGATTGGAGGGCTTGAAACATGATATTCTGTAAGGAAAAGGAGCTTGAGTTACAAGTAAGGATCAATTACCCAGCAAAACTAAGTATAATTTTTAAAGTAAGGGGGTAGACATGCAATAAAATAGGAGACTTCCAGACATTCCTGATGAAAATATCAGAGATCAACAGGAAATTTGATCTTCAAATACAAGATTCAAGAAAGGCATAAAAATGTAACAAGGAAAGGGAAAAAAAATAAACATTATTCAATAAGGGCAATCTGTTTACATCCCTACATATGAAGATGATACTTGAAATTCTTGGGAACTGTATCTTTATTATGATATTTAGAAGGGATATACGTAGACAGAGTAGATGGGTTTAAGTTGACTTTGGTGTGGTGAGAAAAAAATATTAATTAAGAGGTGAAAAGAGATTGTAATGGGAGAAGGGGAAAGGAGGAGGCAGAAAAGGGTAAACTGCATCACATGAAGAGGCACAAAGACATATTACAGTAGTGAAAGAAGAGAGGGAGATGAGCATTGTTTGAAGTTTACTCTCATTAGATTTAGCTCAAGGAAAGAATAACATACTCAATTAGCCAGAGAAATCTAACTTGCCCTATAGGCAGGAGGAAGGGAAAGGGGAAAAAATGGAGGGGGTAGATAGAAGGGTGAGCTTACTGAGGGAGTCGGTAGTCAAAAGCAAAACTCTAGTGATGCAGTAAAGGGAGAAAGGAGAAAAACATAAACAGGGGAAGAAATAGGATGGAGTGAAAGACATAGATTGTGATTATAACTGTTATTTTTAATGGGATGTATTCTCCCACAAAAAGGGAAGCAGATAACACAATGGATTACAAACCATAATCCTACAGTATGTTATTTACAAAAAACACATCTGAAAGAGAGAGATACAGAGAGAGTAAAGGTAAAAGGCTGGTGGAGAATGTATTAAGCTTCAGCTGAATTAAAAAAAAAAGCAGGGGTTACATTCTTGCTCTTAGACAAAGCAAAAGTAAATATAGATCTACTTAAAAGAGATAAATATGGAAACTGTCCTTTTAAAAAGCAAAATAAAAAATGAAATAATATCATTACTAATTATGTATGCACCAAGTGGTATAAATCCAAATTCTTAGAGGAGGAGCTAAAGGAGTTACAGGAAGATATAGCAAAACTATACTAGTTGGGGTCCTCAACCTCTCTGTCCCCAAATTAGATAAATCTAACCACAAAATAAACAAGAAAGAAGTTAAGGAGGTGAATAGAATTTTGGAAAAGGTAGATATAGTAGACCTCTGGAGAAAATTAAATTGAAATAGAAATTGGAATACAAAATTAAAATAGAAAGAAACATATCTTATTTTCAGGGATACATGGCACCTACACAAAAACTGATCATGTTGTAGGGCAAAAAAAAAAAAAAAAAAAAAAATTCCTCAGAATCCATTACAGGAAGGCTGAAATATTAAATGCATTCTTTTGAGATCATGATGCAATAAAATTTACATGTAATAAAGAGTCCTGGAAAGTTAGACTAAAATTAATTGAAATGCATATTATACAACCCTAAAAATGAGGGTCAAACAACAAATCACAGAAAAAAATCAATAACCACATTCATGACAATGACAAAAATGAGGCAACATATCAGAATTTATGGGATGTAGTGAAAGTGATTCTTAAGGGAAATTTTATAACTCTAAAGACTTACATGAATAAAAGAGAGAAAGAGGAAATCAATAAATTGTGTATGCAACTAAAAGATCTAGAAAAATAATTAAATTTAAATTTAAAAATCCCCAATGAAGTAATAAATTAGCAAAACTGAAAAGCAAAGGAGAGATTAATGAAATTTAAATCAATTAAACTATTGAATTAATAAATAAAACAAAAGACTGGTTTTATGAAGGAAACAATAAAATAGATAAACGATTGATTAATTTGATTAAAAAGAATGAAAACTGAATTTCAGTAACAAAAATGAAAAAGGTGAATTTACCACCAATGAAGAGGAGATTAAAATAATAATTGTATTTTGTCCAATTGTTTGCCCATAAATTTGGCAATCTTAGTGAAATGGTTGAATATTTATGAAAATATTAATTGCACTGATTAACTGAAGAGGAAATAAAATACTTAAATAACCCCATTACATAAAAACAAAAGAGAAATTGAACAAGTTATCCATAAACTCTCTAGGGGAAAAATCACTAGAAGCACATGAATTTAAGAGTTAATTATATAAAACATTTAAAGAACAATTAATTCTAATAATATATGGAGTATTTGGGAAAATAGGCAAAGAGGGAGTCCTACAAAATTCTTTTTATCATACAAATCTGGTAGTAATAATTAAACTTGGAAGAGTCAAAACAGAGAGAGAAGATTATAGAACAATTTCTCTAATGCATATAGATGAAAAAGTTAATATATTAGCAAAAAAGATTACAGCAACTTATCATTAAAATAATACACTATTATCAGTTAGCATTTATACCTGGACTACAGGACTGGTTCAATATTAGGAAAACTATTAGCACAATTGACCATATCAGAAACAAAACTAAAGGAAACAAATGTCTGTCTCAATAGATGCAGAAAAACACCTTTTGACATATTACAACAGCCATTCTTATTGAAAATACTAGAAAGCATAGGAATAAATGGAGTCTTCCTTAAAATGATAAGTAGAATCTACCTAAAACCTTCAGCAAGCATTATATGTAATGGGCATAAACTAGAAGCATTTGCAATCAGATCAGGGGCAAAACAATGACTGCCATTATCACCATTGATTTTCAGTATTATAATGGCAGTCATTAAAAACAGAAAGCAGAAAAAGAAATAGAATGAATTACAACAGGCAAAAACGAAACAGTGCTATTTCACTTTGGGCATAAAAAGATGATATATTTAGAGAATCCTACAGGATCAAGTAAAAAATAATATTTGAAATAATAAACAACTTTAGTAATGTTGCAGGATATAAAATGAACCCACATAAATCATTGACATTTCTATATATTACTAACAAAGACCAACAACAAGAGACAGAAAGAGAAATTCCATTTAAAATTACCGTAGATATTAGAAAATATTTGGGAGTCTATATTCCAAAATAAACCCAAGAACTTTACAAACAGAAACAGAAAACCCTTTTCACTCAAAGTCACATCTAAATAATTGAAAAAAAATACCATGAAAAATATGCTCATGAATAGGCCAAACTTATAATAAAAAATGACAAACAATCTAAATTAATTTATTTATTCAATGTCATACCAATCAACTGACAAAAAAATTATAGAACTAGAAAAAATAATGATGAAATTCACCTGGAAGAATGAAAGGTCCAGAATATCAGGGTAATTAATTAAAATAAATGTTAGGGGAATGTAGCCTAGCTATACCAAAACTTGAATTGTATTTTAAAGCAGCAATCCTCAAAACTACTTGTTCTTGACTAAGAAATAGTGGTGCATCAGTGGAATAAGTTAGGTAGACAGGACAGAGTAGTCAATGACTATACTTATTTACAGTTTGATAAACCCAAAGACGCCAGCTTCTTGGATAAGAACTCACAGTTTGACAAAACTTGCTGGGAAAACTGGAAACTAGTATGGCAGAATCTAGGCATAGACCAACATTTACAATGTATACCAAAATAAAGTCAAAATGGTTACATGGTTTAGATATAAAAATTGATACTATAAATAAACTGAGAGAGCAAGGGATAGTTGACCAATCATATTTACAGAGAATTGAAGAATTTCAGATCAAACTAGAGATAGAGAACATTATGAAATGCAAAATGAATGGATTCGATTACACTAAATTGAAAAGTTTTTGCACAAAATCAATGTAACCAAAATTAGGAGAGTAGTATAAAACTGTGAAAGAATTTTTATAACCACTGTGTGATAAAGGCTTCATTTTACAGATATGTAGACAACTGAGTCTAATTTATTAGAGTACAAATCAGTTCCCAGTTGATAACTTGTCAAAGGATATGAACAGGCAGTTTTCAGATGAAGAAATTAAAGCCATCTTGTCATATGACAAGATGGTCTAAATAACTATTGAATTGATAAACGTGAATCAAAACAACTCTGAAGTATCATATCATACCTATGAGATAGACAAACATCATAGAATAGGAAAATGATAAATATTGGCGAAGTTGTGGGAAAATTGGAACACAAATGGTGGAGTTGTGAACTTTTCCAACCGTTCTGGAGAGCAATTTGGAACGATGCTGAAAGGGCTAAACAACTATATATACCATTTGGTCCTGCAATGCAACTTCTAGTTCTGTATCCCAAAGAGATCATACTAATTAGAAATGACTCTTCTCTACAAAAATAGTTATAACAGCTCTTTTTATGATGGCCAAGAATTGGAAATTGAGGGGATGGCCATTAGTTAGCTTAGGAATGGTTGAACAAGTTGTGTATGAATGTAATGGAAGGTTTTTGCACTATAAGAAATAATGGATGGCAGATTTCAGAAAAAACCTGGAAAGACTCATATATGAAGTGATACTTAGTTAAGTGAACAGGACCAAGAGAATATTGTATACAGTAACATCCACATTATGTGATCATTCACTTTGATAGACATATCTCTTCTTACTAATGCAAGCATCTCATATAAATCTAAAAGACTCATGACAGAAAATGCGGTCCACAGAAAACAAACAAACAAACGTATAGAATTTGAATGCAGATCAAAGCATATTATTTGTTCTCTCTCTCTCTCTCTCTCTCTCTCTCTCTCTCTCTCTCTCTCTCTCTCTCTCTCTCTCTCTCTCTCTCTCTCTCTTCTTTCTCATGGTTTCTTCCATTAGTTCTGATTCTTCTTTACAACAACATTACTACTGTGAAAATAGGTTTAATATGAATGTGTATGTTGAACATGTGTCAATTCACATGCTTATGTCTTGGGGTGGAGTAAAGGGACAGATTTTGAGAAAAACTGGAACTCATAATCTTATGTAGTTAAATGCTGAAAACTAAAAATAAATAAATTATTTTAAAAAATCATCTCCCATTAACCATCCATCCAGAAAGTGCTTCTTCTACTAGGGGCAACATCTGCATCAAAAGATTTTCTAGGTGAGCCACCAAGGAAGGTTCACTGTTCATCCTAGAGATGAGCCATACATAGCTGGAAGAAAGAAGAAAATATTTAACATTGTTTTCAACTATTGGATAATCCATGCATTTGACTGGAATGACAACTCAGCAATCTCTCACCACAGGATCTAACCACTTTCATTTATTCAATAAGCACCTCTTATGTGCCTAGTAGAATTAATGATCATATGAACAGAGATAAAGTAATAAAGACATCTGTCACCTCAAGTAGCTTCTACTCTTCAAGGAAAAGAACATTTATAAATATAAAGTACATGAAAACTAATTGATATATTAAAGATAAATATGAAAAATATAAAAAATACATTTTGGGAATTGATGGGCAGAAGTCACCAAAAATCAGCAAAACTCTCTTCTAGAAGATGGCCATTGAGTTTAACTTAGAAGAAAGTTAAGGATTCTAAGAAATAGAAGTGAATAAGAAATACATTTCTAATCTTCAATCATTTGTCATCACTGGCCAGGTATGTCCAAGAGGCCAATAATCGTTATCCAAGGATACAATTACTGCAGAGATAGAGCCAATCATTTTAAGCAACTGTCAAAGAACTTCCACCTACAAGAAAGCTAAGCCAATCTAGCTGAAAGCAACAAGACATTCTATATAAGTGATAAGAGACAGAATGTCCTGGTCAAATTACAAGAATGACCACCTCCTCTCAGAGCCAATGACCCTGAGCACATCAACGCTGGGGCTGGCAGTATCTTCCAGTCCTGGGTACCAGAGCTAAACAACAATGATAAACTGGAGGCTGTGCAGAGAACAACCAAGAAAGTGAAGGTCTTTGTGCTCTTTTCATAGGTTGATCCTTTGAAGAAACAGGGACATGATAGTTATCTTAAAGATCTGAAATACATTAATGGGGAGAAAGGATCAAACTTATTTTATTAGGCTACAGATGGCAGACCCAAGGGCCATGAATGGAAGTATCAAAGTAGCAAAATTTAGTTTTGATGTCAGAGGAAGACAAGACAAAAACAATCATGCTAATTAATAGTTAACCAAGCTATTCAAAAGTGGAATTGATTGCTTTAAGAAGTCAGAGTCCTCCCTCATTGGAGGTCTTCAGGCAGAGGCTAGGTAACAATTTGGAAGATATGGTGTGAATGATTTTGAGTTAGGGTTAACTAGTTTCACTGGCTCAGGTCTCTTCCCACTAAGAGAGGCTGCAATTTTATGATTCCCTGAAAGGAAAGAAGAAAACATCACCCTCATTTTCATGATGGTGAACTGAAAAACAGCTCAGAAGTGAAAACAAACAAAGACAATCACAAGTGATTATAGAGACACAGGATTTTGGGAACTGAATCTGGACTGACTTTGGCATAAGGGCAAAAGATGGAAAACCAGATGCACACTGGGAGGCAGGTTTCCTAGCTACAACATTAGCAACAAACCAGAGCAACAAAAACACATTTTCTTCATATGATGTTGAGTCCTCTCTGACAGAAGGACCCAAGCTGTTGAGTTGATTCCCTATGGACCATTATATCTCTATTTCTGCATAAAATGTGCATACCACCTCCCTCCCAGCAGGTGCAGTCTCATTAGCACTTGAGATCAAAGAAGCTCTAGTTTCTCCCAGCACGGAGGCTGCTTCATTAATATGCCCCATATTTATACACCTCTCATATTTTACGAAGCTATTATGTGGAAGCCAATGTACAGTTATTGCTCCAGGGTCTGTTTACTTCATAAATATTGGCTGCTAAAGATATGAATCTGTCCACAGGTTCTCTGTATAATTATTAAAGGATAAATATTAAACGGGAAGTGGCTTAAGAATAAATGAGAAGAATAACTTGTCAGAAATGACAAGCATAATGATGAGAAAGGAAGAGACATGAAATAAATGAAGAGGATGATTTTGCCAGATGCTATTAAATATGAATGTTATTGCATCTGAGTAAAGAAATGCCGATACATTTCAATGTTTCTTGGTAGGGTTTTGCTACCAGTTGTTAAAAAAATAGTAGGTATCCAAGTAGGATTGGATTCTGTGAATACTGAACTACTCACATACTTGAGAGATATAATAACAAAAACTCTGGTTTTGCAAATACCTCATTCAAATACTACCTAAGACACTATTAGCTTGTGGCCTTGGGCAGTTCAAATTCTTGAGTCTCAGTTTTCCCAAATGTGAACCTACGATAGCAAAACTTTTTAAGACTTGACTCACTAGAATAGTGAGAAGTTCAAATGAGTTGATGTACTACAGAACTTTACAAATTTTAATGCACAGTGTGTCAGGAATTCTAAAAGTTTGCAGGAAATTAAACTCTAGTGCTTTGCCAACAAGTCATTTACTGGAAATGGTGAATAGTTTTAACTGCCATTTAGTAATGATGATAATAACAATTGTGCTAATGGTAGACAAAAAATATTATTTAGTAACAAATTAATTGATTAATGAAAGCAGCCATCACTGTAACGGATAACTGTGATAACGAATGGGGATAAAATAAAAAAAAATTCCTGGCTTCATGGAGTTTAAACTTCATTATGTGCTACAACGTGTATAGACATTGGTATATTAAAATATGTGTAAATTATTCCAAGATAATTTTTGAGAGGAAGATATTAGCATATCAGAACATCAGAAAAGAATTCCTGCAGTAGATGGTGCTAGATTTACATTTTGAAGGAAATGAAATTCTCAGCTTGTTAGAAATTACAGTAGAAATACAAAAACAGATGAAGCAAGAGTTAAAATAATTAAATAGATATGAATGAATTAGATGAATACATAGAAGAAATAAATAGAAAAATGTGTTTTTTTCTGAATTAAATGAGACCAATAGAGGAAAAAAGAACATTAGAAAAGAAACGAGAGCTGTGGAAGAAACAATTGGATAGGAAACAAATCTTTAATAAGAGGTACAGAATGGTGCCAAAATAACAGAGTTTGAAAATTAGAATGGATGAATACAAAGAAATGTCTTTATGAGAAAAAAACCTGAAACTTGGAAGAAATTTTAGAGTATCTATTAGTAAAAATAACTATCCTTTAAGTTGTTCAAGGAGAGAAAATTTAGAGATCATTGGACCACCTGAAAAACACAATAAAAATTTTAAAATAGTTTAGAACCGCAGGGCAAAGTGAAAAGAGAATGAACTCATATGTCACTTCCTTGAAGAAACTCTAAAATAAAACTGCCATGAACACTATAGTCAAAATCTAGAGATTACAGATAAAATAGAACTTAAAAATATTCCAAGCAATAATAAATACTTCAAATGCTAAGGACCCACAGTAAGGACGATGTATGATTTAGCAGCCACTACTATAAAATAATGGACAACTCAGATACAAATATAACTTGAAATATAATACAGAAGCCGAAGAATATAATATTGCAATGGAGAATAATACAGCCATCAAAGTTCAGTATAAATCCTATGAGGGAAACATGAAATTTTATTGGAATAGGAAAATTTTATGTATTACTAATAAAAAAACCCTAAATATAAATGTTAATGTAGAAACACAAGAATCAAGAGAAATATATTAAAAGTAAACATAGTTGAATTTTTACATTTTATTATCTATTCTTAATTTTGAGTTCTAAATTCTCTTCCTTCCTCCCAAACTCACTGACTTCCACTGAGAAGAAAAGCAATATGAAATTGATTACACATGTGAAATCATGAAAATCATATTTCCATGTTGGCCATATTTCAAAAAAAGAGAGAAACATAAAATGAAAAACTATATACTTTAAGTTTCATTTAGAATTTATTAATTTTTTGTCTCAAGGTAAATAGCAACATTTTCATCAGGAGTCCTTTGGAATTGTCTTAGATGATTGTATTAATTAGAATAATTAAGTCTTTCACAGTTGATAATAATTGCAACACTATTGTTACTGAACAAAATGATCTACTGATTCTTTTCACTTCACTTTGCATCTGTTCATACAGTTCTGGACAAAATTTTCTGAAACAACTCCCCTAGTTGTTTCTTATACAATGGTGATCCATCACAATCATACGTCTCGAATTGTTTAACCATTGCCCAAGTGATAAGTATTCCCTCAGTTTCAAAATTTTAGCCACCTTGAAAAAAGCTGCAATATTTTTTTTCACATATAGTTATTTTCTTTTTATCTTTTTTTCTCTATGGTATTAGAAAGCTAATGGGGGTATATTTCAGAAATAAGGCCTTTATCAGAGAACCTCACTGTAAACATGTTGCCTAGAGTATCTTTTAGTATGACATAATTTCCAGAATTATCTCTTTTAATTAGGTCTACTTTTGCTTCTGCTTTGTATGAAGTCATGATTGCTAGCCCTGCTTTTTTAACTGCAGTTGGAGCATATTAGATTCTGTTCCTGTCCTTTAGTTTAACTCTGTGTGTTTTTCCATTTCACTTGGGTCTCTTGTAAAAACACTTAGTTTTGAATTCTGAGTTCTAATTCATTCTACTATCTCTTTCCATATTGTGGGTGAACTTGCCCACTAACATTCACAATTACAATTACTAATTGTACATTTTCATCATCCCATTTTCCTCTATTTCTTCCTCTCTCTTTATCCTGTCCCTCCTGAAAAGCTTATTTTGCTTCTAACCAATTTCCCCCTTGATTTCTCCATCTTGTCTTCATTTTCTTCTTTTCTAATTCCCGTTATTTCCCAATTCCCTATAAGGTATATTAAATTTAAACACACAGACATACATCACAGACACACAAATATATGCATATATATACACACATATTTATATACATACATAGATACATACACACATCTACGCGCGTAGGCATATAATCATGTATGCATATGCACATGTACATACACAAATATGCATATATGCATATACACATGCACATATATGTATATATACACATGTGTATATCTATGTATATCAATACATGTTGATATAAGTGTAGATATTGGTATATCTGCATATGTATAAAATGAAAGTAAAAGTCAAACATTGCTAGCCACTACCATGCCAATTTTCTCCTCCATTTTAAAACCTCTTTCTGCATGTTTCTTTTATGTGAGGAAAGTTTCCACATTCTACAGTTCCTTTCCCCCCTTCTTCTACTACATCCATCTTTTTCGTCCTTTCATTTTTGGTGGTCATTCCAAGATAATTGACTCACACTCAAGCCTTCTGCCTATGTAAACTCCTTTTAACTGCTCAAATGTTCTTAAAGTTCTTAGGAATTACATGTATCATTTTCCCATATAAAAAAGTAAACAGTTTAATTTTATTTTGTTCCTTAGGAGTACTCTTTCATGTGTACTTTTCATGGTTCTCTTTAGTCTTGTCAGATTTTTAAAATCAATTTTTATCTTTTCATCAGGAATTCTTGAAAACTTTCTATTTCATTAAATATCCATTTTTTTTCTTGAAGAATTATACTCAGTTTATGGGGGAGGCTATTCTTTGTTACTATTCTAGATCCCTTACCTTCCAGAATATCATATTCCAGGCTTTCCAGGCATTTAATGTAGAAACTAATAAATCTTGTTTTTATAGATATTTGACTGGGTTTGGGGGAAGAGAGCTAGCAAGTCCCTGTTTTTATTCCGCCATCTTGTCTCCACCACCTGAAACTAATAAATCTTATGTGATTCTGACTGACTCCATGATACTTGAACTTTTTTTCTGAATTCTTACAGTATTTTCTCTTTGACCATGAGATCTTGAATTTTTTCAAATATTCATGGGAGTTTTCCTTTTAGAATCTTTTTCATGAGATGATCACTAGATTTCTTACTTTTTTTTAATTTACCCTTGGTTTATAATAAATCAGATCATTTTCCTAATCCATTCATTCTACATCAGTTCATAAAGTTCTAAACTCTTTGATCATGGCTTTTGGATATTCCCATAATACTTAAATCATCTCTCTTCAATCTGTTCTCCAGATGTGTTTCTTTTTTCCTGTGCAATATTTCACATTTCCTTATGTATGATTTTATTCATTCTTTTGACTTTGTTTTATTTTTTTTTTATGTCTCCTGGAGTCATTAGTTTTTATTAGATCAATTATAATTTTTAAGGAATTGATTTCTTCAGTGTGCTTGTGTTTCTCTTCTTCCAGTTGGCTTATTCTGCCTTTTTAATGTTTTCCTTTAAGTGTATTTTTGTGCCTCTTCTTAATGCCAAGTGCATTTTTATGACATTTTCTTCTTCATTAGCTTTGTGCCTCTTTTACTGAACTGGTAATTCTCATTTGATAATTTTCTTGCATCACTCATTTCTTTTATAATTTCTCTCTACAGCTCTTATATTCATCTTTAATTCTTTCAGGTATTCTTTCTGTGAATTGGCCAATTAGCAATTTTATTTAAAGTTTTTTCTTTTTTTAAAGCTATTGTCAAATGATTATCTTCTTATCAGTTCATGTCTTTTTCTTCCCCACCAGCATAGTGCCTTTTTATGGTAATTTTTCTTATTGTTTGCTTATTTTCCAAGCATATTTGACTTTGGCCTTTATGTTGAAGTTTGGTTTTGCTCAGCTAGGTCAGGGGAGTGCAAATACTCATCAGTTGTGAAATGACTGATGCAGTTATGGTACAGAAATTTTATATATTTTGATGCAAATAATATTGTCGAGGATAGATTCATAAAAAGTGGCAAGAACTTTATGAACTGGTGAAGAGTGAATAGATTAGACTCATTTTATGCAAGCAATGCCCCCAAAAGCACTTTGAAATATAAATGTATGTCTGTGCATATTCATATGTGTATGTGTGTGTATTACATATCTGATAGGACAAAAAAGACACAAGAGAAATAATTTTGCAATAATTAGCCATCTCTTCACTAATAAATAATTGAAAAGACTGCTATCCATATACCCTATTAGGTTAGTCAAACATAACTCAATGTGACTCACCTCCAGATAGAACCTCCTTAAAGAACAGAATTTCAAAATGGGATCCAAATGTTCTTCATGGAAATACCCATGTGAAATCAGCCAATAATTGATTGACAAAGAAATATTGTGGAAATGACAGAGTCATGTGGATTTGCTTACAAAAATAGTCTTACAATGGCAATCCAGGAGTAAACCATGTTCACCAGATACATTATAGTTATTTTCTTTAAGGAGCCCATATGTAGTGATCAGCATTGACTATTAAATAAATTTTAAGGACTATGAATCAAATTATAGCTATCTATTGATACAGAAAAAAATAGAATATCTACTATACCTAGCAAAACATTACCTGGAGTCTGGAATTTTGTATTTGAAGCTCACTATTTTTCAGTAATTGGCAGATAACAAATTTCCATACTATAGAAACAAATCTCAAAATATTTGGAACACATCATCCAAAAAAAAAAGCAAACTGGAAATAAACGTCCAAACTATTGTCCTCAGTTGTCTAGAGATAATATCTATCCACTATTTTTTAAAACCTAAATTTGGATACATGTTCATAAACCCTAAAACACATGGAATAATGACCATCCAAGATATAGAAAACTGTCAGGGAACATTTAAATTCTATCAGAATTGTATGTGGTGCAAATACTTTTTTGTCCTTCCTTTCAGACCTTGACTGAGGATGATTCTAGTCAGCCTCCAGAAAACTAGTTTATATATCAATACTTTTATTCAAATATAAAAAATCCTGTGTTATTGTTAACTTGGGCAAAAATCCACAGAATATCAAATACATGATAATGATAGAATGATAATGAATTGTCTCAAGACTGGTTCTATCTATATCCCATAAAATATGAGAAATTGAGCTTATGAAAATAAAATTATTTTCTATATCATATTTTCTATATCATAATAATATGAATAATGTGACAGTCACTTCTTCTAGGGCAGTTTGTGCTTGAACACTAGCACATCTAAGAGGAGAACAGCAATTACAGTATTTGAAACTAACAAAATTTTAGAGATAAATGATAGATACATATATAAAATATACTATAATTATATTCAATGATAATGTGTAGCATTAATGTAACATATTAAGGTTTGCAACATGTTTCAGATATCATCTCATTTCATCTTTTCATCAACACTGGAAATATAGAAGGCTTAAAAGTGTTTAGTGTGTACTACAAACTTAATTCCTTAATGTAGTTTGAAAATATTGTAAAATGGATGCAATCATTGTTCCCATTTTAGAGATGACAAAACTGAGCCTTAGGGATGGTTACGTGACTTGCTTTCAGCAGCACATCTGACTTCTGTGCGAAGAAAGGATTTAGCCTATGCCTTCTTGAGTCAAAGGCTCATTCAAAATTCACTATTCCATTCTGTCTTTGGGACAATACTCATGTTATACTATATCTATCTATGTATGCATCTGTGTATCCATCTATGTATCTATCTATATATCTATGTATCTATGTATCTATGTATCTATCTATCTATCTATCTATCTATCTATCTATCTATCTCTGTTTGTCTATCTATCTATCTATCTATCTATCTATCTATCTATCTATCTATCTACCTGTTTGTCTGTTTATCCATCCCTCCATTCATCCATCCATGCATCCATCCATGCATCTATCCATCCATCCATGCATCCATCCATCCATCTCTCTCTCTCTCTCTCTCTCTCTCTCTCTCTCTCTCTCTCTCTCTCTCTCTCTCTCTCTCTCTCTAGTTTATCTCGTTCCAACAGGTTAACACGTTTATATCTAAGTGTTAAATGACTAAGGTTTTTAGAAAACCATAGAACCTCAAAGAAGAAAGTGTCAGAAGCTACATTGTCCATTTCATGACAAACCAAAAATTTCCTCTACATCTCTGGCATATAATTATGAAGTCTTGGCCTGATGATATAAACGATGGGTCAGTCGTTGCCTCCCATGGCCATTTAGTGATTTAGTATTCACACACACACACACATGCGCACACACACGCATGCACATGCACACACACACATTTAAGGTTAAATCTGCCTCTCTAAAACTTCACACCTTTGATCCTCTTTCTCTCCTCCAGGGCCAAAGAGAACAACTATTATTCTTCTTCCCTCAAGACAGCCTTTCTAATACTTGAAGGTCACTATTCTTCACTTTCCGAAGCCTACAGAATCAGGCTAAAGATTTCCAGTTCCAAGTGATACATACAAAGCATGAACACAGTGTTTTGAATGTAATAGTATCTTTGTAAATTCATTAATGGACTCATTTATCATTCACTATTGTGACTGCTTTTCAATGTCATCTTTCAGTTCCACTCTTGATTTAAGGGGAAACAAATCTTAACATCACCAAAGATAACGTAATATTTCTGCTAATTCAATGAAAAGAAATATTTTGATCCCATGGTTTCTACATCCACATACTGCATTCTAGTATGGAGTCCAAGAGTCCATGATTTGGACTCATTGGAATTATAAAATCATAGCTGGAAAGAGAAAAATAAGTTTTAAAGCCATTGAACTCCAAGTCCTGACTTTAAAGAAGAAACTAAGAGGGACTGAACCCTCTCCCTCAACCTGGGCTTTAGCGCTGAACTCCTAAAATTTTAATCTTTAGTCACTCAATCATGGGGCCTGTGTTAATTAATTATTAGTCATTAGAAACTTCAAATACAAATAATGAAATTATGTGTATTCTCAAGTCTCTGATTAGAAACGTTGAGTGGCAGAGATTGAGAAGTCTTTTCAGGACTAGTCAAAAATGATGAGTATCGGAGAATAGAACCATTATGCTGCCTCTGAAAGCAATGTGTTAAATGGATTTGGGGGAATATCAAATAGTCTGTTTTGGAGATGATGATTTTACCACTTCAACTGTTCAAACGACATAGGGACAGGCTGCCAGGCATGACTCCCAATTGTTCTTATTCGCTGTGCCTCATATGCAGGTATCCTCTCTCTATCCACCATCACTTTCACTCTCTTTTGTAGATTATCTTCCACCACTGGAACATAAGCTTCTCAAGGTCCAGGACTGTCTATGTTTTTTTTCCATTTGTAACCCATGATTAGCACAGTTCCTGGTACACAGTGAGCAATTCATAATTTTTTGTTTACTGACTGACTATTTTTTCACTGGGTGAAGGAAACGAGACTAAAGTGCTTGAATGGGAAGTTATCTAATTCTGTAAGTCTGTTGTATACAGATTATAAATAAACTAAAACTAAAGTGAGAAAGGAGATACAGATACATAGAGACAGATAGCAAGGCAGGGACATAGGCAGAGACTGTGACAGAGAGACAGAAAGAGAGAGAGAGAGAAAAAGACAGAGAGGCAGAAACAGAGAGAGAGAGAGAGAGAGAGAGAGAGAGAGAGAGAGAGAGAGAGAGAGAGAGAGAGAGAGAGAGAGAGAGAGAATTGTGGAAACCACCCACAATTTGGGGATATAATATGAATGATGAACCTTCAAAAGAGATTGTTAAAACATAATTAATGGTAGGAGAAGAATTAGAATCATCATCTTACCCCAAAATAGAGTGCAGAAAGTCTACAGGGGAGAGTGTTATCAACAATGTCAAATGCAACAGGAAGGTAAAAAAGGATAAGAAATGAAAAAAGGCATACAATGGCTTTAATTTTCTGTGTATATTAAGAGGTGAGTCACTTCAGCTGTTGAAGCCTCAGTCCTTTCATGTGTAAAAGGGTAAATAATTTTATTATTGTACTTACATCATTGTTATTGTAGGTAAGATAACTCAATAATATTTCAGCTTTGTAAAAAATTATGTGAATATTCATTTGTCTTAAAGCATTCACTCACTACGGTCTTTTTTAGGTGAGTTGTAAGAGCCACTGCTTTAAATTTGGACAATCATTATTACCGTCAATTTGCAAGGTAAAAAGGCATTCTTCCAATATTGGACCAATGTCTGGGAAGTCTAGTCTTTTAAGCAGAGAGGGGTTCTTGACAGTTTTTGTTGTTGTTGCAAACTTCTTTGGCAATCTGCTGAAACCTAAGGCTTTCTCTTCAGAATTTTGTTTGTTGCCTCCCTTCATATTTGAAGGGAATGCTAAATTTTGGTTACTGGTTAGTGGAAATAAATATTTTTTCTTCTAATTTTACAGGAGAAATATTACCCCAGAAACATCACCCCACTTTGAGGACTCGTGCTTTAAAGTTACAACCAGAGGCAAATGATGATTAAATCACTCCTGTTATTATTTATTTAGGTACTGACTCATTTCTGCAAGGACTAAAATGAGGTAACCTGTGTTGTAAAAAGAGCATCTTATTGTCTTAGACCAGCATTATAGCTCTTCCTCAGAAGAAATTAAATTTAATTCACAGTTTACAGAAACTGTTGTCACTTTTCTCTGTAGTTGAAACAATGACATTTATTTTCCATGAGTTAGGATTAGAATGAGAGTAAGGGTTATAAATGAAATTAGAGTTAGTTACTTACGTGGCTGCAACAATATCATGAACCCACCATTCTCTTAACATTCTTATTCCTTCAGAGACACCACCAGACATCAATCATACTTATCTCATTTAAGAGGTAGAAGGGATCTCAGGGAGAGGCTAGCCCCAATGTTACCTGGAAATGTATCTCCTCTAAAACATACTAGTATTAAGGTCAGGCAACCTCCACTTCAAAAACTTCACTGTTGCTCAAGGCAGCCAGTTCCAGTTTAATACAGATATAATTGTTGAGGAGCTTGTTGACTTCAAGTCTATGTTGACCTCTTTGCAAATTATTGTTACTGATTGTAGCTCTATCCTCCAGATCCACACAACTCAAATTTAGCCTTTTTTCTACATGATAGGCCTGCAAATCATGATAATTGCTAGACATATTGATCTATATCTTGCCACTGGCCCCAGATGCCTCCAAAGAACAGCTGAGGATGATAACATTTCACAGACCTACCTCACTTAAATCTAATTTACTAGCAAGTCATGGCATCACCTCCCCAATGTCATGGTCCTTTTTGAGAATGAAGGACAAATAAAAACGTCTATGAGTAGAAATAAGTGTTGCCTCACTGGCAATCCAACTGGAACTGGTCAGTGGAACAATACAGATCTTTCTCTCTTCCTTCCTTTCTTCCTTTCTCTTTCTCTTCCTTCCTTCCTTCCTTCCTTCCTTCCTTCTTTCCTTCCTTCCTTCTTCCTTCCTTCCTTCCTTCCTTCCTTCCTTCCTTCCTTCCTTCCTTCCTTCCTTCCTTCCTTCCAACTTTGCACAGCCCTCCCTCACTTAAATCCAAAGCACTTGCATGGCAAGGCATTGCTTCGCTAATGTCATGGTCCTCTTCAAGAACGCAAGACAAACAACATCAAGGTCTTTAAATACTTGAAGACAACTCTCAAACCCTCCAACACCCTACTCTATTTTCTAATGGAGATTAAACATGACTAGTTTCTTATGTTCATCATCAACAACCTAATATTCCTTCTTTTCATCAATATAAAATATTTGCATTTTAGAATTTTAGGCACTCTAAATATACTATCTCATATAAAAGGTGTCCAACACTCTCTTAACTTTTTATTCTATTCCATTATTCATCTCCCTTGTTCCAGTAGGACCCTGGGATAAGCTACCTTTACACACCCAGTGTTGGAGGACAGAAGACCTTTCTCCACTTTTCAACCCACTCATTGATGGTGAGAGGATGAGAGTCTAGTAACACAAGTTGTCACTTAGAGAAAACATACACTTTCATCTTCAAATAACCCTCTGTTCCCAGCAGTCAATTGTTCACAAGGCACAGAAATCCATGGTCAACTGAATGCTGATCTCCAAAACCAAACCAATGACGTAGATATCACAAGAATTCCACTCTAGTATCACCCTTATGTCTTCTTAAGTAACTGTCCTTCTGCCCTTCCATTACTTCTCAAGGTGCTATAGGCATTGCTTTCAGTCCTACCATTTTCCATGGTTGCATAAATTTTCCATTTGCATAAACTAAATATGCACAGGAACCATCATTTATGTGTTATCTCTCCCCAATTAAAATGAGAATTCCTTGAGAGAAAAGACTGACTCAATTTCTGAATGTATACACAATTTACAAAACAGTAGATTGTACACTTCATAAGTATATTTTCCCTGTCCTATGCCTCTATATCTCTGTGGGACTATTTATTCAATTGTGAAATTTTATGCATTTTGCCTCCAAAAGATCTCTCATGTTTCCTTTAGTTTTATTTACATATCAGCTACACTAGCCAGGTACCACATCACAGGCTACCTGGATTAATGCAACAATATCCTATTTGATTTCTGATTTCCAGTATTTCTTCATTCCAGTTGATTTCTCTATATAGTTTCTTCTACTTATAAATCTGTTATCCATGGTACCAGGATAAATTTTTACAGTTTCCAAAAGACTCATCCTAAAATTTAGACTTGAACATTTTTCTCTTCTGCTTGAAAAGATTTTATGGATCTCTCTTTTCTCTAGGATAAAATATAAACTCCTTATTTTTAGCATTTCATGCTTCTACCATTCTGGCTCCAGTCCATTTTCTAGACACCTCAACTGACCTTCTTTCATACATTCTACAATCTGGCTAAAATGACTACTTGTTCTTATATTTTCTTTTTATTTTATATTGTTTTATTTATTTGATATCTCCTTTCTTGTCTTTGTTTGAGCTGTGCCATATTCCAGTTGTACTCTGTTCTCTCTACTTCATGGAATCCCTGTTTGCTTGTAAAACTGATTTCAGGAGCCACCTTTTCCACCAAGCCTCCTCCACCTTGTTATTAATCTTTGTTTTACTGCAAAAACAATGTATCCTTGCACACACTTCATGTTTGTGTTTATTTAATTATATGAGTTTATTTCTTGGATTGTATAGTTTATGAATATAAGTTTAAAACTTGAAGGAACTTTACAGACCATCTAATCCAACTCCTTCATTTTACCAGTGAGGTAACTGAGACTAAGATAGTTAAGTGTTTTAATCTAGAGCACACAGAGCTTACTATAAATAGAATTTTCTGGATAAAAGTTGCATCTCTGAATAGAATGTAAGATCCCCGAGGATAAGGATTGTTCCATTTTCTTGTCTCCTTAGGGCATAACAGTGGTAAATATCATTGCCACTTAATAAGTGCTTATTAGGATGAATATATTTAAAGAAATTATGACTTGATGCAAATTCAAAGATCTCTGTCAAAAAGATATTTGTGACTCAAAAGATTTTGACCATGTCACAGTCCTAGGAGTAATAAATGTCAACTTTCAAATTAATTTCTGGTCTTGTTTTCATCACACTGTTTCATGACAGTGACATTTAATGCAATGGAGAAATATCAGGGAGGCTCCGTTCAAGAATTACGTTGCATTCCACTGCATGGAGATCATTATCTGGTGACATTCTATGTCTGCACCTGAAGGAATTGCCAGTTTTGATGCAGGTAGCACTAAATTATGTTGAGTGTTTCATTTTCCAGAATTCACAAATTCCACTGGCTCATTAAAAACCTACAGTCATTTCAGGATGAAAAGAAATCAAAATGTAAAACCAGCTTTCAGTGAATACTGACTTTGGCTTTCTGCTTGGTAGTTACATACTCTGGGTATTCAGTTTGCCATTTATAAGCTTTGCTGAATTTCCACTTAGTTCACAAGATGATAGGATTTCCTAGTTGGAGGAGATGTCAACGTGTATCTATTCTAAATCACCTCTGAAAAATAATTATCTTTACAACATACCAGCAAGTGATCATCCGACATCTTCTCAAGACTTCCCAATAAGTCCCCCTCCACCTCTTGAGGCAGACAAATTCTATTCTAGCTAGATCCAGCTATGAGTTTTCCCATACCTTCCATCAACACCAACTTAGACTCTTTGCAAATTTCCTTAATTCATCCTACTTCTTCTGCATTCAAATGTATCATTTTATGCTTTTTTACAATAAGTATTTAGATACTTATGTGCTTCTCTATGCCCCACTTCTACACATTAAACATAGCCTCTTGATTTTTATGTACAACGGAATATTATCTTTCACTATCCTGCTTCTCCTACTCTGGACAAGGTACAATTTAGCATTGTCTTTTCCAAAATATGAAACCTGGAATTGAATACAGTATTTCGGATATGGACTGATCAAGACATAGGCAACATATTCACTTAGTCATGTCAATGAGGCTCTATTTAATGAGACCAAGTTATCATTAGGCCTTATTTGGCTACCAGGTCATTAATACTGAGCATGAAATAAATTAAAATTCAAATTAATTTAGGCAAGTAAATATTAAGATCATATTATACCTGAGGTAATGTGCTAAACACTAGAGATACTAACACAGTAGTGAAATAGTCCTTACCACCAAGAAACTTATATTCTACTCAGATATACTATATATAAACATAAAAGTTACCATAAAACTTCAAAATAAGCTTTTTATCATAACATGCTACCATTATGTAAAAGTACTTTAAATATCCCCAACATTCACGAGTTTAATCAACAATTATTCTTCATTCTAAGGATTATCAATCAGAGATATAAGATATACATCTATCTATCTATCTATCTATCTATCTATCTATCTATCCATCTATCTATCTATCTATCTATCTACCTATAGGCATACTTAAGGTGGTCAAATTTAACAACTGCCAAACTTCCCCGAAAATCTCTCCTATGTAATAACTATGTAAATATGTAATAATAAACAGAAACTAAAAAAAATGAAATATTCAACTAACAAAAAGCTCGAGGAAGTCATTGTTCCAGGTGAGGGCAAATTATATAAACGGAAAGAGGTCTGGCAGTGAAGACTGGATGGTAGCACAGTAAATGAATTGGAGCATAATACTGGGTAGAAGATCAGGTGCCATTTGGTACATCTTCTGTAGCCTATTACCCAGTACCTGGTTGCAATTCCAGGGTGCAGAAAAGCTGTCAGTTCAAGAAGCAGGAATCCTTCCTGGGTAACAATCAGAAGGCAATGACCAAACTTCTCCCTGGATCAAATCACCTTGGAAGCACAGAAAACCTAACTGATTGAGTAGTACAATGAATTACAAAATGGGTACTAATTATTTTGCAAAAGGATTACAAATTCTCATTGAAAAAATAACAATTTATTGGAATTTGTGAAGTGGAGGCTAAACATTCCATGAAACATTAAGAAACAATGGCGATTGCATTTCATGTTCAAAAAGATCCAAAATGGCATGGCTACATTGGGGTCAAAGTATAGTGTGTCCAACTGTGGATAACCAATATGAGCTTAAAAGACTTTATAACAGGTTGGGCACAAATACTCCACATGAATATTTAGAGTGGAGATTTCTCTAAATGTATTCATCTCACATTTCTTTTCAGCTATTGGAATTCGGCTTTTTTCATAGAACACATCTTCTTTGATCAGGGCATGCCAACCAGCTTAGTCTTGTGTCAGTGTCTCCCATGTTTCCCAAACAATTCTTCAGAGAGACCTTGAGGGTGTCCTTTCACTGCCTTTTCTGACCTTCATGTGATTGTTTGCCTTGTGTGATTTCTCCAGAAAATAGTCTTTTCAGCAAACATAGGTTTGGCATTTAAACAATGTAGCCAGTCCCTTGCAGTTGGCCTCTCTGCAGTAGAGTTTGAATGCTTGTCATCTCTGCTTGAGAAAAGATCTCAATATTTGTTACATTATGTTGTCAGGTGATATTCAGAATTTTTCTAAGATAATTCAAATGGAAGTGATTCATTTTCCTGACATGGCATCAGTAGATTGTCCAGGTTTCACAGGCACAAAGACGAGGTCAGCACATCGGCTCTGCAGACCTTCAGTTTGGTAAGTAGTGAAATATCTCTTCTCTCCCACACTTTCCTTTGGAGCATCCCCAAAAATGGAACTACTTCTGGTAGTATCAATGTGTGTATCAATCTCATAATCTATGTGGAAATTCCTGAAAAGTGTGCTTCCAAGGTAAGTGACTTATCTACGGTACTCAAAATTTCTCCATTTGCTGTAACCAATTGTTCCACATATGGATGATGATACTCTTGCTGGAGAAGAACCTATGCTTTCTTGGTGGTGATTGTCAGGCCAAAAGTATGGCAAGCAGCAGAGAATTGATCCATACTTTGCCGCATATCAGCCTCAGAGGTTGCACTGAATGCACCATCACTTGTGAACCAAAAATCATGTACCACATATTCCTTAACTTTAGTCTTGATTTATTGCCTTTGAAAATTGATTTGTACTGATTAGTGCAGTTGCTGACTTTGTGGCCATTTTTGCCCTCAACATTAGCATGTGATAACATTTCATAAAACATCAAGTTAAAAAGCATGGGAACAAGCAGACAGCCCTGTTTCACTCCATTGGTGATGGGGAAAGTGCAAGAATATCTTCCATCATCCAAAACCCACATAAGCATACTGTTATGGAACTGGCATAAAATATTGATGAACTTACCTGGCAATCAAACTAAGAAAGAACAAAACAAATCCAAAGGAATGAAAAACAGAAGAAAATATGAAATATTGAATAGATAAAAAATAGTAAAATAGGTCTAAAAGAGATAACTTAATAATTGTAATACTACCTAAGAGCTATGATTTAAAAAATAGTCTGTACATCATATTTGAAAAAGTTACAGAGAAAAACTGAATAGATATATTAGAAAAAGATGGCAAAAGTAAAAATTAAAAAAAAAAAAAACAACACACACTAATCACCTCCTGAAAGAGATCCCCAGGAATATTATGATTAAATTTGAGAACTTCCAGACCAAGGATAAACTGATAAAAGAAGCCAGAAAGAAATAACTGCTATACCGTAGATTTATATTCAGTATCACAAAAGATTTAGTGGCTCTCACTATAAAGGAGTGGAAAGATTGGAATATATTACAGAATACAAAAGAGCAAGGATAAAAAATAATAATAACCTAAGCAGCAAATTAAGTATAATATTATAGGAGGAAAAATGGATAATTAGTGAAATAAAGAACTTTCTAGCATACCTGAGAAAAAGATAAGAATTGAATAAAAAAAAATCTGACATTCAAGTATGAGACTCAAGAGGTGAATTGAAAGATAATCATGAAAGAGATATATTCAAGGACTGAGTAAGGATAAATGGTTTAAATTACTGTATGGGAAGATAAATCATGAAAATTCTAAGAACATTATCATAAATAGAATAGGTAGAAGGAATCTTCTTAAAATTGAAAGGTATGAATTTATGTTGTGATGTTCCTTAATAAAAAGAATGGAAGGGTGTGTAAAAAGAATGTATGGTGAAAGAAAGGGAGAAGAAAATGAGAGAAAATTTCTCATAAAAAGATCAGTGGTGGGGGTGGGAGAAGGTGGGAAACATTTGAATTTCGCTCTCATTTCAACTGCTTTAAAGATTAAATGATTTATATACACAGGTATCAAAACTCAAATCACTAAACATGGAAGTAAGAGGAAAAGGGATATGAGAAAAGGGGTGATGATAAGAAGGAGGATTGATTAAGGGAGATAGTGACCAATAGCTAAAAGGAATTTTGAGGAGGGAAAAGGGTGAAAAAAAGAAGATAAAATAGAATTTTGTGAGGGATGCAGGAAATATACAACTAATAATCATAGTTATGAATTCAAATGGTAATAACTCATTTGTGAAATGGAAGTGGATAGCAGAATTTTTAGAATTCCAGAATCCAACAATATTTTATTTATGAGAAACACACTCAAATCAAGAAGACAGAGTTTAAATAAGGGCTGGAGCAGAATCTATTATGCTTTAGCTGAAGGGGAAAAAAAGAGGAGAGATAGAAATCACGATCTCAGATGAAGTGAAAGCAAAAATAGACCTAATTAAATATATACTCAAGGAGACACTTTTTGCTAAAAGGGACCAATGAACAATATCAACACTGAGCATATATGTACCAAACACCATAGAATCAAAATTCTTTTGGAAATGTTAAATAAATCACACAAACATGCACACACACATACATACACACTTGAGAGTAAAAATATACTGGTAGGGGATATGATTTTAAACCTCTCAGATTTAGACTAATCTAAACATAAAAGATGAAATACGTTAAGGTAATGAATAACATTTTAGACTATTTAGATATGATGGACATTTGGAGAATATTAAGTAGAAACAGAAAGGAGTGTATATTTTTCTCAGCTGTACATGATGCCATGACGAAAATTGACAAAATTAAGGCATACAATCCTCAAAAAAAAATGCACAACAAATATTAAGTGCTTTATTTTAAGCACCATAATGCAATGAAAATTACATTAAAAGGGGACTTTGAAGGATAGAATAGAAATAATTGAAAACTTAAAATCTAATCTAAAAGAATTTATAGGTCACATAATAACAATTTCATTAAAAATAATGACAATGAGATGGTCTATTAAATGCAAAAATAAGTGGCATCTACCTAGAACCAAAAGCACGTATTACCTGTTACAGAATGAGTTAGAAATGTTTCTAATTATATCAGGAATGAAGCAAGGATGTTCAGTATCAGCATTATTGTTCAATAATGGGAATGTTCGTTATAGGACTAAGACAATAAAAATGAATGAAAATGAATAGTCAACAACAACAGCACCAAGAAACAACTATTCATTTTGCTTAGAAATCACTAGAAAGGTAATTGTAAAAATTAGTTGGAATAGCTTACAACTTTAACAGAATTGCAAGATCAAGGCTTTCAATGTATTGTCATCAAAACCCCAAAAGAAGAAACAAAATAAATTCCTTAAAATATCTACAAACAGCGGGGTGGAGAAAAGATGGAAGAGCAAAAGCAGGGACTTGCTAGATCTCTCCCCTCAAATGCCTCCAAATACCTGTAATAAATAACTAAACAAATTCTAGAGCTGCATATAACCCACAAAGTGATGGAATGAAACAAATCTCTAGCCCCAGATAGTTCAGAAAGTCAACAAGAAGTGTCTATTGCAGGTTGGAAGCAGAAAAGAGCACAGGTTGGCTTGTGCCATGCCAGCAGAGATAGTGTTGGTGCAAAACTCATGGGACATAACCACTCATTCTGGGTCAGTTTCAAGACTTCTCAACCCAAAAACACCAAAGAAAAACAACCAAATATCAGTGGGAAAGCTATTTGGGATCTGTTCTGGCTGTGTCTGACCCCAGCCTTAGGGAAGAAGATACAAGGGCTCAGCTACTGGTGGTGGTGGCAGTGACAGTGTCAGAGGTCAAGGCACCAGAGTGGGGATCTGCTTCTGGAACTCTGGGCCAATAGACAGTGGAAGATCAAGCAGCTGATACAAAACACCTGGAGCCTGGAAAAGTACATTCACCCTGATCCCCACCCTCACCAGAAGCAGAATTGTCAACCTTGACAAAGAGTTAGAAAGTCAAGTACTTAGCTAAGATCATGAGAAAATAGCATAAAAACATCAGACTATAGAATTGTACTTTGGTGACAAAGAAGATCATAACATACAACCAGAAGAAACAAGGTCAAAATTCCTACATCAAAACCCTCCACCCAAAATATGAATTAGTCACAGACCATGAAAGGACTCAAAAATGATTGTGAAAATCAAGTAAGAGAAGTAGAGGAAAAATAGTGAAGAGAAATGAGAGCGATGCAAGAAAATCATTAAAAACAAGTCAACAGCTTCCTAAAGGAGACCCAAAAAATACTGAAGAAAATAATATGTTAAAAAATAGACTAACCCAAATGGTAAAAGAGGTCCAAAAAATAATGAGGAGAAGAATGTCTTATAAAGCAGGATAGGCCAAATAGAAAAGGAGGTACAAAAGCTTACTGAAGACAATACATCCTTCAAAAGTAGAACAGAGCACAATTGACCCAGCAATATTGCTTCTAGGACCATATCCCTAAGACATCATAAAAGTGGGAAAGGGTCCCATGCATACATAAATATCTATAGCAGCTCTCTTTGTTGTGGCCAAAAAACAGAAATCAAGTGGATGTCTATCAATTGGGGAATGGCTGAACAAGTTGTGGCATGTGAATGCAATGGAATACTATTGTGCTATAAGAAATGATGAACAGGAAAACCTCAGAGAAGCCTGGAATGACTTATATGAACTGTTGCTGAGTGAAAGGAACAGAACCAGGAGAACTTTGTACACAACAACAACCACAGTGTGCAAAAAATTTTCTGGTAGAGTTAGTCCTTCACAACAATGCAAGTATCTAAAAAATTCCCAATGAACTCTTGAGGGAAAATGTCTTCCACATCCAGAGAAAGAACTATGAAATTGGATCACAAAATTAAGCAGACCATTTTCCCTTGGGTTATATTTTGTTGTGTTTTGTTGTAGGATTTCTCCCATTCATTCTAATTCTTCTATGCAACATGACTAAGGTGAAAATGTATTTAATAAGAATGTAAGCATAGAACCTATATAAGATTGCACACTGTTCTGGGGAGAGAGTGGGGAGGGAGGGGGGAGAAGAAAGAGGAAGAAGAAAAAATCTAAGATAAATGGAAGTGATTCTAGAAAATTGAAAAAATTAATCAAAAAATAGACTACAGTAAATAGAAGTTAATGATTTTGTGAGAAATCAAAAAATTGTAAATCACAACCAAAATAATGAAAAAGATAGAAGACAATGTGAAATATCTGACTGGGGAAAAAATAAACACAAACCTGAAAAATAGATTCAGGATAGAAAATTTAAAAATTGTTGGTCTACCTGAAGGCCATGACAAAAAAAAAAACAAAACAAAACAAAAAAAAAAAAAACCAGACATCATCTTTCAAGAAATTATCAAGGAAAATTCCCCTGATATTCTAGAAAGAGAGGGTGTAATATTAATTTAAAGAATCTATCAATCACCTCTTGAAAGAGATTCCAAAAAGAAAACTCCTAGGAATATTATTACCAAATTGTAGAGTTCCCAAGTCAAGGAGAATATATTGCAAATAGCCAGAAAGAAACAATTTGAGTCTTGTGGAAATAAAATCAGGATAACACAAAGTCTAACAACTTCTACATTAATGAATTGGAGGGCTTGGAATATGATATTCTAGAGGTCAGAGGAACTAGGATTAAAACCAAGAATCACCTACCCAGGAAAACCGAGTATAATTCTTCAAGGGAAAAATTGAACTTCATTGAAACAGAGGAGACTTTCAAGCATTTTTCCTGAAAAATGTAAGAACCAAGTAGAAAATTTTACTATCAGATACAAAAACCAAGAGAAACATGAAAAGGTAGACAAGAAAGAAAAACTGTAAGGCAGTTATTAAAGTTGAACTGTAAACATTCCTCCATTGAAAGATGATATTTATAACTCATGAGATCTTTCTCAGTATTAGGATAGTTGGAAGAAATAGATGATAGATAGATAGATAGATAGATAGATAGATAGATAGATAGATGACAGATAGATGGATAGATAGATAGATAGATAGATAGATAGATAGATAGATAGATAGATAGAAGGCATAGGGTGAGTTGAATGTGAAAGGATGATATCTATAAATAAAATTAAATAGTAAAGAATATATTGGAGAAAGAGAAAGAAAGAGGTAGAATGGGGTTAATTATTTGACATAAAAGAGACAAGAAAATGGTTTTACAATGGAGAGGAAAAGGGGGTAGATAAGAAGGAGTGAGTGAACCTTAGTCTCATTAGATTTGGCTTAAGGAGGCAATAACACATACTCAGTTGGGCATCTTAATCTACAGGAAAGTGAGGGCGGGGAGATAATGGGGGAAGGAATAGAAGGGAGGGCAGATGGGGGAGGGGATAGTCAGAAGCAACCACTTTTGAAAAGGGACAGGGTGAAATTGAAAATAGAAGAATTGGCGGGCAAGATAACATGGAGGGAAATATAGTTAATCATTCACAACATGACTACTGTGGAAGTATTTTGCATAATGCACATGTATAAACTATATTGAATTTCTTGCCTTATCAATGAGAGTGTGTGGGGAGGGAAGAAGGAAGAGAATTTGGAACTGAAAAGTTTTAAAACAAACGTTAAAACTTGTTTTCCCATGCAACTGGGTAATAAGATATATAGAAAATGGGGTATAGAAATCTATATTGCCCAACAGGAAGGTGAGGGAGAAAGGGAGAAGAAGGGGAGTGGTGATAAAAGGGAAGATAGACTGGCGGAAGGGGTAATTAGGGGAGTGGTGATAAAAGGGAAGATAGACTGGGGGAAGGGGTAATTAGAATGCATGCCATATATCAGGGTGGGGGAGGGGAGAGATCAGGAGAAAATCTGGAACTAAAAATGTTGTGGAAATGAATGTTGAAAACTAAAAAAAGATAAATTGATAATTTAAAAAAAATGTATCTACAAACAGTATAAAATGTTTGGGACTCTACTTGCCAATATATGAATCATTTCATGTTGAAATAAAGTGTGAATACAATTATAAAACACTTCAAACAAAGCTATATCCAAACAAAAGGAAAAATATTATTTGCTCATGGATAAGCTGATCCAATATAATTTTAAAAATTACCATGCTACCTAAACTAATTTATTTGTTAAGGACTTTCCAACCAAACTATCAAAGAATGATTCCATAGACCTAGAATAATAATATAAAATTATTTGATATGAAAAATATTTGATAAGCAAAAGGTAAAGAATATAAAAAAGTTTTTTAATGAAGGAGGATTAACAATGCTAAATTTCAAATTTTACAATAATCAGCAAAACAATTTTGTAATATATAAATAACGTGCTTGTTTGATGAAGAAGGTTAGGTACACAAAATTCATATTTAAATGACTATAGTAGTCTAATTTTTTATAAACATGAAGATCTCATCCTTTGGGCAAAAACAATAATCTGCTTGAAGAACTGGAAAATGGTCTGGCAGAAACTAAGTATAGAGCAGCAGCTCACACCACATAATGAGATATGCTCAAAATGGCTACATGATTTAGATATAAATGATGATATTATAAACATCTGTTTAGAAGAACATGGGAAATATGACACATGTACGGACAAGACAGGAATCATTGACCAAACAAGAAAAAGATTACATGAAATAAAAGAATAGCTATGAATACATGAAATTAAAATGTTTTTGTGCAAACAAAATTAATGTAGCCAAAATTAGAAGGAATGCATGAAATTGTGGAAAAAAATTACAGCATTTTTGGTCTAAATAACTGCTGAGTAGAGGAATGTAAAATAAAACAACTCTGTCATGCCCCCACACAGCTATCAGATTGGCTAACTTGACAGAAAATAAAAATGGCAAATGCTGGAGGGAATGTGAAAAAATTTGGACATTAATGCACTAATAGATTTGTGAAGAAGTACAACCATTTGGGGGTACAATTTGGAAGTATACGCAAATACCTATTAAATTGTGGATACCCTTTGATCCAGCAACACCACTAGTAAGTCTATACTCCAAAGAAATCAAAGATGAAGAAAAGGGACACACGCTTAAAAATAGTTATAACAGTTCCTTTATGGTAACAAAGAATTGGAAAGTGAGACTATGCCTATCAATTTTGGAATGGCAGAAAAAGTTGCATTATATTATTTTGATGGAATATTATTGTGCTATACAAACGATGAACAGAAAAAAAAAGAAACAACCTTTGGAGAACACATGAAATAATAGAAAGTGAAGTGAGCAGAACTAGGTGAACATTGTATATAGTAAAATCAATATCATCAATATAATCAACTGTGAAAGACTTAGCTCCAGAAGGACAAGTGATGAACTCTGTCAATAGATTGGAGCATTTTTTTTTTATTTTTTCCCCACAATGTGGCTAATATGGAAATGTTTTGCTATATATAATGGGTATCATATTTCTTTCCTTCTCAATGGGTGGGGATAGGGTGGATGGAGAGAGAGAATTTGAAACTGAAAATAAATACCCACACATGCATGATATATGCTTACATACATATATTTAATCTCTTGCATATTCTAGTACAACATATTCTTCTTACTGGCAAGGATCATGGAATTTTAGTTTATTTCTGCATCACAGATTAGCATAGTGGAAAGAGAGGTGGTTCTTTTTTTCTGGGCAAAGCAGGTTGATTTTCTTCTTTTTAAGGTTTTGTAAAATTTTCAGTCTTCAAAATTCACTTCCATAAGTTTTAAATTTTCTCTCCCTCACTCCCATTTCCCCTCCCCACTATGGGATGAAACCAAATAGTGCCTCTACATATACGTTCCTATTAAACACATTTTCACATTAGTCATGTAGTATAGAAGAATTAGAAGGAATAGAAGGAGCCATATGAAAGAAAGAAAGAAAAAGATATGCAAAACACATCTATCTAAGAAACACACACATATGTGTATTTATGTGTGTGTATGTATATAGAGAGACAGAAAAGAGAAAGAGACAGAGAGAAAGAGGAGAGAGACAGAGAGAGACAGAGACAGAGACAGAGACAGACTACACTTGGGGATGGGGTTGATGGCACAAATCATCCAATTATTCCAGGTGGCAGGAAAATAATCATCTTAACTAGATGAAGAGTTGAATCTGGTTTTTCACCCTTACTTTATTTCAAAAACAGTCTTAGCTTTTTCTTCCTCTTTTCCCAAGGAAAAGTCTGGAAGTTGTTTTAAGCGGTTGGAATGTTATTTCTTAACATATCTAGGAAAATTAAAAATTAACTTTAAAAAAATGTTTTTCAAAGAAGTACCAATGTAATATGCTAGTTGCCCTGCAGTTCCACCTCAGTGCCCCCTCCTAACACTATTTTCTTTCTTTTTTAAACCATAAATCTCTAGTTTGATTTTCTTCATGCTACATATCATGCATGATTCTTGGTTTATATTTACAATTGGTATTTTCTTTTAATAGAGTGGTTCTTCTGTTTTTGTACTAAGGCAATAATTACTTGGAAAGTGTACTTTTCCATGTAACTTTCATAAAGAAACTGATCCCTCTTCTATTTGTAAAGACATTCCAACACACAACAGTTTCCTTGTTTACATTGCTCCCTGCTATCTTGAGCACATATTAGTGTGACTCATTTTCTACTGTATTGACTAGAATATTAAATGGGAAGATTATCTGCATTGTAGAGTATGACTTCATGACTTTACATTCCACAGTAACGACATTTCATTTTTTATATCATTGTCATTGATCTTAGCTGGAAGAATAAAAAACACAGCATGTGTGTTATGATAATAGGAACCAAGTCCAGGACTGCATAAGTGTCCTAATCTATTTTCAATCTTTTTTAGTCATTAAAGGAAGTAGTAAATGATACCATCTTGAAAAGTACTGATAAATGACTGCAGATATGGGAATCAAAATGAAGAGATACTATAGGAAACATTCTTGCATTTTCTTACTTTTAATTTGTGCCAAAGGAAAATATATTTGATACTCCTAGGTATGTCTGAGAGAGGACTCTTCCATGGGGCCAGGGAGTTGGTCATTCCAAGTAGGTACAAAAACTACTAAGTATCAAGGCTGCTTGTTCAACTTCATAAATATCTATCTGACCAGTCAACATAAAGATAACAGGGATTTCCAACTACCTTGCCCTTGATAAATGCAACACCATTTCCTTTCTTTTATCCTTACACTTAAAAGTCCTAAAACATGGTCTCTTTCTTTTAAAAAGTGGCTGTAATGCCACTACCCCTAAGTCACTGCTGGAAGGTACTCCAGGAAGCAACCCCTGAGCATCTCAGCTTATACAAAGTTTAACTTATGAAATTGCACACAGGTGATTGGCAGTGGTATTTTCTTTAATGCTACCTGTTTGGAGGACACCATCATTGATGACAAGAATAGTAAAGGAGGGGATACATTAATTAGTTACAATAAATATAAAATACAGATGGAATGTTAGGGATGCTATAAATAGACCCCTGAATGAAATGTAATTAATTTAATTGACTGAATACCAAAACAGTTGCTTGATGAAAAGATTGTATTAATTCCTAGAAGAAGGCAATTGCAAAGCAGTGGAATGGGCATGCTACTTACTGTAAGCTGGGCATGTGGCCACCATGGTCAAAACATTTGGCAAATATTCCCAGAACAACAAAACATTTGCTTTTGCTTTCTTTCCTGTACAACACATAAATACACACTGCTCCACAAGTTGCAGGTGTGTCCCTTGACCTTCTAGGGGAATTTCATCTCCCTAATTAGGGCAGCCAAAGGAAACACAAAAGTCTTCTCCAAAGGACAGATTTCCATTTTGTGTCATAGCAAAAAGGCAGACAACACTAGCAGGTTGGTTCCAAGTGGGTCTCATAGTGTATTCATGCTTTCCAGTTTCCCAAAGCAATGCAATTCCATAAATGATTGGTTACTGACATTGAAATCGTTGTAACTAGTGTTCTTATTGTAATTGGCGTCATTGTTACTGTTGTTATCATTGTACTTGTATTGATTGCTTCTGTTGGTGGTGTTGTTTCTATTGATATTTTTGTTTTTATTTCCATCATGATATAAAAAATTCGAGAGATATAGTTTCTGGGTAATTGATCATTTTCTTAATCATGAAGGCAGATAATTAATAAGAGTGGTCAGTGGCACTTTGGAATACCAAAGACCTTCAGAAAACCCACTTAATACTTATGTGCTCCAGAAGAATGGGTTTTACTACTAATGGTGATGATCAACTCTGATTGGTTGACAATTTGTTAACAATTCATGGGAATAATGAATATTATGATGAGGTGTTGACTAATTTTAAAGAGAGGTTGGGGGATGATGATCACTAAGTGTTGAATGAAGAGACTTGTCTCTTACTCATACTATCCCCACCCAGGAAAATCTAGAAAAAAAAATTGTGTTGACCTTTACTGGCACCTGGGTCAATGAAACACCATGATCACATTTTGGATTACATTTTTTTCTGTTTTTTTTTTTTTAACTGAATGGGGTCTCCCACCTAGGTATACCCCAGGGATTAAAGAAATCTCATTAATTACACATTGTCCTTCAGAGACTGAATAATTTACAGGGTTCTGAAAGAAATGGGTCTAATTCACTAGTTGATTATTAGTATGAGAGAATAATCATTTCTGACAATGTTATTGATTTTGTCATTGTTTTAATTGCTGCAATTTCCCTTCCTTTAGTTATGATCTAGCTTCATATGACTGGTTTAATTTTATGAAACTCATAAGAAAGTATTCAAAGTAAGAATAACTTTTTGACTATTTATAAAGGAAAAAATTGTCCTGAAAAAATCAGAATAACTGGGAAGACAGTGAAATGAAAAGAACGTGGGTGTTAATATTAAAAGATTCATCTACTAATACTTTATCTAATAGCTCTGAATAAGGAGGTCATTCAATCAGAGGGTAAGACCGGATGACTTCCAAGTTTCCCTAAAGTTCTAAGCGTGTGATCTTGTAAATAAATGAAGGAATCATAACTATTTAGATAGAGAAATAGATAGATAGGTGTATGGATGAATTGACAAAGAAATAAACAAAGAGATAAGCAAATAAATATGTTTATTATGTGCTTAACAAATGTTAGGGACTAGGTTAAATATTTGATTTTAAAGACAAAAATGAGGTAATCGCTGTCTAGAAAGGTTTACATTCAAGTTAATGGAAACAGCATGCATGTGGGGCAGATGGTGAAGTACCTAATGTGTCTGGATAGAAAGGAAATGAGATGTGGGAGGAAGGTCAGGTGTTAGCTCTGGACTGTGTTCAAATGGTAATTATTGACTAGTGGAGTTTGTGCTTAGTCTCTCACTTTGCAAAACAATACTTTTGTAGTACATTGGTTCACTTAATTTCCCTACATGATTAGGGATAATAGTGATGATACAATCAAAAGAGTTAATGGCACAGTGGATAGAATGGTAGACCTGGAGTAAGGAAGACTTGAGTTCCAATCTGACCTCAGTCATTTACTAGCTATGTGATCCTAGGCAAGTCACTTAAACTGTAGGTGCCTGTATTTCTTCATCTATAAAATAAGAATTATAGGATCACCTATTCCCCAGGGTTGTCATGAATATAAAATGATATATTATGTTTAAAGGATTTTGCAAACCTTTAAGCACTATGAAAATGTTATGTATTAATATGATGATTAAAAAAGTATTTTGTATTGCTTGCCTTCTCAATGGATAGGGAAAGGGTTGGGAGAAGGGAGAGAATTGTGAAATAATTAAAAAAATGGAATGAAAAAGATTTATATTTGTCTTTTGAATATATTAGAATGTGATTTTAGCCTGCCCTTACAAAATTATTGTATATTATCTGCTATCTAGCGCTCCGAAGTCACAGTCAAACTGACTTCCTCACTGTTCCTCACAATCCAGAGTTCATCTTCAATCTTTGTTCACCTGCATCAGCAATTTCATACAAAGAAGGTCAATCAACAAATGGAATAAAAACACCTTTCTAATGGATAGACTATATTGACTGTTATAAATTATATTATCCAAACTTCCAAGTTCTAGATGGTTTAAAGACAGCTTTTCTATTAGTCACTTTCACTAAAATTGGAAAAATTTGCCATATTGCAATGCACTCTAATAAATAAACGGATGCATTTGTTTTCAGGAAGACCTGTGTTTGACCCCTACATGTAAAATTTACTAGATATGGAACTGTAAGTCATTGAAAAAAAACAATATTTAATAACAACAAAAACTAGACGATCATCTTGAAAGTTATAGTTGTGATACTCGTATGCGACAATATACGTAACTGGCAACATTAAATTGAAATGAAAATGTCAGATATTATTATCAAGCAGATTATACATTAGTGTGGTCAGTCCTTGTTGATTTTTGAGCAGCATATTTGGAGGTTTCTCATTCTCACAAAGCCATAAATCTGTGGGGATGGATTAAATGACGCTGGTCTCCATGTTATTTCTCACATAAGACACTCCATATCCAAAATCTTAGCATTTTCATTGGCCATCACCCATGCTCAGAATGCTTTTATATCACTTGCAGGAGTGTTGGACCAATCCATATCCACAATGACTATCTTAATATTCAGCTCATCAGTGCTGAGTCTTCTGCTTTACCTCCATTTTAGTTACCCTTTTCCTCTTCCACCTCTCCATACATTTTCAAAGACTGCTAGACTATTCATAAACTATTCAATACCTAGCTTTTTCTAACTCCTATCTTCTTTTTCACTTATCTTCTCTATGTAGTCATTAATGTATTTTAAGAATTTTCTCTTTTTCTTTGTTTCCTTTCTCTCATTTTTCTTTCATAGTTTTACTACCTAAAACATATCTGTCCTTTGAAGACACTACATCTTGACATTGTCTTTATATATCTCTGATCCTCTCACACTTCCTAACAGATGAAGAGTTGGAGCTTTCAACTCATTGCCCTTTTAGAACTCCCTTCTATCACTGTCATCCAGCAGTCAACTCTACTTCTTTAAAGTTAACTTCATCATTTGACTGTCACCTGTTCACCTCTGTATCATTGTACTCCCTCTTCACTAATTTCAGGTCCTGGATCAGAGTCTTCTTTTCCTGTATATTCCATAATTCCTTCAAATGTCCTTGCATCCTAGTTCCTCATCCCCCTCATTTTCCATTACTTCTATTTCAATTACACACTAGAATTGTGAGACCTTACAACCTCTTTCTGAGAGATGGTCAATACTGAAAAGTAGTAGAATGAGCTCCATTTCATAATCTGCAAAATGAATATAACTATTTCATCAACCAGGCAACTTTTATGCACAATAAATATGCAACAATTGACTTCATCTTTATAAGCCCCATAACTGGCTGAATGTTATAGAAAAAGCAAGATCTTATGATGTATATCTTCTTGACTCGAAGAAAGCACTTGTTATTATAAAGGTTATCTTAAAAATGTCTCTTATGAGTTTGTCAAATATATAAATCTTTTGAAAGGGATGATATTGGACACATTTTTAAAAGACTACTCTGTGATAATTAAAATCCAGTGAGGTGTCAGACTTGCAAATATTTCCACACAAAAGTATTCAGCTCTCTTGTGGAGAAGATCGAACACAGTCTAAGTCAAAGAGAGATTCTTTTTAGATTATAATGTGCCCTAGATATTCCTTTTTATAGAAGGTACCAACTGATGTCATTAAAATCTGGAAAATGTTTGAGCATGTCAATGAGATCTGTAATAACTCAAAAGAGTTTAGCCTACTTATCCATATATGAAGTGAATGAAGAATGCCTATTGTTTAGATCAGTGGTAGCAGATAAATGCAAACAAATCCCAACAGGTCACATATTGACTTGGAAAACTACAAACTAACGTTATCTACTTCCCATTGCCTTTTTATGTGTTTTGTGAAACATTTCCCAAAGAAGAGGAGCCAAGATGGCAGAAGAGAAGGAACGAACTGTAGAAGCTCCCCTACATAACCCATAAAATAACTGTTAAAAATGACTTTAAACAAATTCTAGAGCAGCAGAAGCCACAAAATGACAGAGTGAAGGAGATTATCAGCCCAAGACAGCATGAAAGGCCAACAGGAAAGGTTTATTATATCAGGCACAGTGCAGAGTGCAGCCAGGCCTTGACTGCATGGCAGGGACAGGAATGGAACAGGCTTCAGGGGGCAGAAGCCGCAGCAGCTGTGGTTCCCAGAGTGCTCAACCCATAAATTCCAAAGACACCTTCAAAGGTCAGTGAGAAAGCTCTTTCACCTACGCAAGAAGAGAACGGGGGCTTGGGGGGGGGGGGAAGGAAGGGGACTGGCCCCACCTGCAGCAGCCACTGAAGCAGAGACATCCATTTTTGGAGCCCTTGGCCTAAAGCCCCTAGGGGAATTGAATGGCTCATCTGGATCTCAGCCCTGAGTGGATCTCCTGGGTTGAGGAAAAGTGCTGGCATGGTGCAGCTGGAGGCGGGTATGGAGAGGGAATTGTACTTGAAGATCCTGAGCAGAACAAAGTATTTGCAGTTGCTTGCAAACAAGAGTGCAGGGCAGAAGAGGAATAAACTCCTGTCCCTTGATTGTGCCACCTTGGAAGACCTGAGAACTTACAGGTCCCCAGAGTATACCCTCCTCTTGACAAAGAACTCAAAAGTCAAGAAATTGGCTGGGAAAATGACCAAAAAGGGGGAAAAAAGTCTATAGAAGGCTACTTTCTTAGTGACCAGGTATTTTCTTCCATCCTTTCAGATGAGGAAAAACAATGCATTGGTTATTCTCCTTAGTATTCCCAGAGGACCAAAATGACATCACCATGATAAAATGAAATTTTAGTGCGTCCAACTGGGGTTGGTCAGACCAATATGACCTCAGAATGCTCTACCACATGTTGGACACAGATACTCCTTGTGAATATTAGGGGTGGGTATCGTAAATTTTCGCTTCCTACCTTTACTTTATGCTCTCTCAATACTGCTTTGCTCAAAGAGCACAGTACCCTTTTGGATGTGGGCAGGCCATGCTGAGTGGTCCTGTGCCAGTGTCTGCCACATTGCACAGTCAAATTCAAAGTTCTTGAGAGAGGCCTTGAGAGTGTCCTTGTATCATTTCTTCTGGCCCCCATGTGATTGCCTACCACATGTGAGTTCTCCACAAAATAGTCTTTTTGGCAAGAGTCCAATTTGCATTCAAACAACATGGCCAGCCCATCAGAGTTGCACTATCTGAAGCATTGTCTGAATACTTGGCAGTTCAGCTTGAGCAAGGACTTCAGTGTCTGGTACCTTATCCTGACAGGTGATCCTTAGGAATCTTCCTAAGAAAGTTCAAATGGAAGTGATTCTGTTTTCTGGCATGGTGCTGGTAGACTGTCCATGTTTCATAATCATATAACAATGAGGTCAGCACAACGGCTCTGTAGACATTCAGTTTGATAGTCAGTCTAATATCTCTTCTCTCCCAAACTTTTCTTCAGAGCCCCCAAACACTGAGCTAGCTCTGGCAATGCATTCATCATCCTCATTGTCAATGTGTACATACCTGGAAAGTACACAACTACGAACTTATCAAAAGTGTTCAAAGCTTCTCCATTTATTGTAACTGATGATTACACATATGGATGGTGTGGTGGTGGCTGATAGAGCACTTGTGTTTGTGTGTGTGTGTGTGTGTGTGTGTGTGTGTGTGTGCTAATTATTAGGACAAAATTAGCACAGGCAGCAGAGAATTGATCCATACTTTGTTGCATCTCAGCTTCAGAGGCTGCATTGAGTGCACAATTATCTGCAAACAGAAAATCATGTGCCAACATTCCCTCTACTTTGGTCTTGGCTTACAGCCTTTTCAAATTGAAGAACTTACCTTCAGCATGGTAGTTGACCTTGATGCCATGTTTATCCCCATTGAAAGCATTTGACAACATGGCAGAAAGCATCATTCTAAAAAGCATGAGAGCAAGCATACAGGTCTGTTTCACTTCACTGGTAACTGAGAAGCCATGAGATCTTTGTCCATTATACAGAACCCGGGCAAACATGCCATCATGAAATTCACGTACAATATTGATGAACTTCAGGCAACCAAATTTTTACATAATTTTCCCTAAGCCCTCACAATTAACAGTGTCAAAGACCGTGGTCAGATCTAAAAATGTTGTGTATAGACCTCTGTTCTACTCCTGGCATTTCTTCTGAAATTGTTGGCAGCAAACACCAATTGTTCCTCAGCCATTTTTGAAGCCACACTGGCTCTCAGGTATATATATGACCATCTTTCAGGTGAAAGATCAGTTTATTAAGGAGGACTCTAGCAAGTATTTTGCCAGTGGTGACTAAGAGAGAGAGATCCCTCTGTGATTGTCATAGGACAATCTATTCCATTTACCCTTATGGAGATGGAAAATGGAGGCATCCTTGAACTCCGGGGGGATGACCTCCTCTTGCCAGATAACCTGAAAGATTTCAGTCAACTTTTGTAAGAGCATTGGCCCTCTACATTGTAAATCTCATCTGGAATAGGAACAGCACCAGGTGCTTTGCCACATGAAAGGAGCCTAATGACACTCAAAACCCTTTCTTCAGTTGGAAGTTCAGTTAAGGAGGGATTGATTTCAACCTGAGGTAAACGGTCAATGACCACAGTATTGATTGATGATGATCTGTTGAGAACACTATGGAAGTATTCAGATCATCTCTCTAGGATCACGTCATTATCACTAATCAATATGGCTCCATCAGCATGAGTAGTTGTGATGCATCATAGAGTTTTGGTCCACAAATAGCTTTCAGGGAATCGTAAAAGTGTTTGGATTTTTACTATCAGCATAAAATTGAATTTTGTCTGCCTACTTACTTAGCCAGGAATCCTGCATCTCTCTAAGCTTTGTTTGTACTTTACTTTTGATGGAATTAAATGCTACCTTCTTAAAGGTAGATGAACTATCCCGCTGGCAAATCCTGTGGAATTCTCGTTTTTCATTTAGCACCTTCTAAATTTCATTTTCATCAAACAAGTCTTGGTTTGCGAGTGTTCTAACCTAAAGAAAGGAGCAAATGCAGTGCTGTACACCAAATCTCTGAAAGATGCCTACTCCTTTTCTTTTCCACTGTTGTGAACTGTGTGTTGGCTCAACTTTCCCTCCCAGTCAGCAACAAACTGCTCACTCTCAGAGAAGAGTATATCATCAGAGGAAGGCCTAAAAGTCAAGTCTTCTGCATCCATAACCTCCAGAATAAATATACAGTCATCTCAGGGCATGGAAGAGCTCAAAAATTATTTTGAAAATCAAATGAGAGGTGGAGGAAAATTAGGAAGAGAAATTAAAATGATGCAAGAAAATCATGAAAAGTGAATCAACAGCTTGCTAAAGGAGACTCAAAAAATGCTGAAGAAAATAAGACCTTTAAAAATAGGCTAACTCAATTGGCAAAAGAGGTCCACAAAGACAGTGAGGAGAAGAATGCTATACAAAGCAAAATGAGCCAAATGGGAAAGGAAGTTGAAAAGCTCACTGAAAAAAAATAGTTCTTTAAAAATTTGAATGGAGCAGATGGAAGCTAATGAATTTATGAGACACCAAGAAATTATGAAATAAATGCAAAAGAATGGAATAAAATAGAAGACATTGTGAAATACCTCATTTGTAAAACAACTCACCTGGAAAATATATCCAAGAGAAACAATTTAAAAATTATGGCACTACCTGAAAGTTACAATCAAAAAAAGAACCTAGACATCATCTTTCATGAAATTATCCAGGAAAAGTGTCCTGACATTCTAGAACCAGAGGGTAAAATAAATATTGAAAGGATCCACCCATCATCTCCTGAAAGAGATATGAAAATAAAAACTCCTAGAAATATTGTAGCCAAATTCCACAGTTCCAAGTTCAAAGAGAAAATATTGCAAGCAGTCAGAAAGAAACAATTCAAGTACTGTGGAAATGAAAATCAAGATAACACAGGATCTGGAAGCTTCTACATTAAGGGACCTAACGGATTGGAATATGATATTCCAGAAGTCAGAGAAACTAGGACTAAAACCAAAAATCACCTACCCAGCAAAAATAAGTATAATACTTCAATGGGAAAAAATGGTCATTCAATGAAATAGAGAACTTTCAAGCATTCTTGATGAAAAGAGTAGAGCTGAACAGAAAATCTGACTCTCAAATACAAGAATCAAGAGAAGCATGAAAAGGTTTACAGGAAATAAAAATCATAAGGGACTTACAAGGAGTGAGAGAGAAATATATTGGAAGGAGGAAGGGAGAAATGGAATGGGGCAGATTATCTCATGAAAAAAGCAAGAAAAACCTTTTTCAATGGAAGGGAAAAGGGGTGAGGTGAGAGGGAAAAAGGGAAACTTATTCTCATCATATCTGACTTAAGGAGGGAATAACATATGCACTAAATTTGGTATGAAAATCTATCTTTCACTACAGGAAAGTAGGGGAGAAGGGGAGAAATGGGGTGGGGGAATAATAGAAGGGACAGCAAATGGGAGGAGGGAATAATTAGAAGTTACTGCTTTTGGGGAAGGGCAAGGTCTAAAGAGAGAATAGAATAAATGGGGGGCAGGATAGCATGGAGGGGAATATAGTTAGTGTTACACAGTATGACTATTACGGAAGTTTTTTGCAAAACTTCACATATATAGCCTATATTGAATTGCTTGGCTTCTCAATGGGAATAGGTGGGGAGGGAGGATGGAGACAAGTTGAAAATCAAGGTATTAAGAATGAAGGTTGAAAATTGTTTTTTCCTTCAACCTGGAAATAAAAAATACAGGCAATTGGGTGTGGAAATCTATCTTGCCCTACAAGAAAAGAAAGAAGATGGGGATAAGGGAAGGAGGGGTATGATAGAAGGGAGAGCAGATTGGGGGAAGGGGTAATCAGAATGCACAGTATTTTGGGGTGGGGGAAGGGGAGAGGTGGTGAGAAAATTTGGAAGTCTTAATTTTGTGGAAATGAATGTTGAAAACTAAAAATGAATAAATAAACATTAAAAAATTTCCAAAATAGATTTTATCTATTTGAGCCACACTTGGGGATTCTGTGTGTTGTGAGTTCTAAAGTAGAATATGTTTCAAACTAGAATAACAGAATTGGATGGACAACCTAAATAACTGGTCTCAGAAGAAGAGGGGGAGATTGAAGACAAACCAAAAATAAAATAGGAAACAGAAACATAGACTTTGTTTGCAAAAAGCTCTAGTCTCATGCAGAGTTATTACTGCACTTAAAAAAATACTATTTAGAAATTCTGTTTTCTTATTAAGAGTTCAGCTTTTTAGCCTTTATTAACATAAGGCTATTAAAAATAAAATTATAGGTAGAAACAGGCCTTAATGACTGATTAAATTGAGGACTGTAAAGAAAGAGAATAAACATATTCTGTAACTTCAAACTATTATGCCACACACAAGAATAAGAACATAAGAAAGGCCACTTTTTGGAGAGGGGGGAAGAGCATGAAGAGTTCAATTTCAGCTATACTGAATTTGCAGAGAGTAAGATGTCTAAAGAAAATAGTGAAGAGATAATTGGAAACATGGGATTGTCGATGAGGTAAGAGGAGATGCCAGGAATGTACTTTACTTATCTACACATTCGATCACTCATCTCATATTTGCACTATTTTTCCTTGCCATTTTCAGAACAATCATCTCACTTTTTCCCCACTGCAAGAAAACTGTTGTTTTTCTATCCTGCGGTCAGACAGTGAGTCATTTAACTGCCCTACATTCAGTGGTCAATCATCGCAGGCTTCAGAGATGAAATCCTCAGATTGGATCTAGTCAGATCATTTTGGGATTGCTATGTTATAGTCTTGTCATAAATTAATGAATCGGGAAAGATTTTTAAGCGTGTATTATGGAGGCAGGTACTGTGTGCTAAGGTCTAGGGATGCCAAGACTAGCAGAAAACAAGACAATTTCTGCCCTTCTGGAACTTATATTCTGATGGTGAATAGTTAACCCATAAAATAAAGGCAAAAGCATGAAAGGAAGGGATGGGAAAGAAAAAATAATAATAGTAAGAGACTCACTAGATCATCTTTGAAAAAAATTGGGAGAGTCAAGAGGGAAGAGTGAGAAGAATGAAGTCATAGATGAAAAACATTTTATTTATTTATTTTTTAAATTGTATTTATTTATTTATTTTTAGATTTTGATGTTCATTTCTACAAAATTTTGAGCTCCAGTTTTTCTTCCTATCTCTCTACTTCCCCCATCACATAATACCTTGCACTCTGATTACTCTTCCCTCAATGTACCCTCCCTTCTATTGCACCCCACACCCTTCCCCTATCCCCATCTTTTCCCTTTTCTTGTAGGGCAAGATAAATTTCTGTACCCCGTTACTTGTGTATCTCATTTCCCAGTTATATGCAATAATAATTCTCAACATTCATTTCTAATACTTTGAATTCCAACTTCTCTCCCTCCCTCTCTACCTACCCATCCACACTGAGAAGGCAAGAAATTCTATACAGGCCATATGTGTCATTTTTCAAAAGACTTCCATAATAATCATGTTGTGTAATACTAACTATATTGCACTCTATCATACCCTGTACCCCCGCATTCTTTTATTCTCTCATTTGACCTTGTCCCTTTCCAAAAGTGTTTACTTCTAGTTACTCCTTTTTCCTATTTGCCCTCCCTTCTATCATTCCCCTCATCCCATTTGTCCCTTCCTCCCCTACTTTCCTGTAGTGTAAGATAGATTTTATGCCAAATTTACTGAGCATGTTATTCCCTCCTTAAGCCATATGTGAAGAGGGTAAGCTTCACTTTTCCTTTCTCACCTTCTCTCTTTTCTCCTCCATTGAACAAGATTTTTCTTGTCTCTTTTATGAGTTATAGCCTGCCACATTCTATTTCTCCCTTTCTCCTCCCAGTACTTTCCTCCCTCACCCCTTAATTTTTATTTTACTTTTCTAAGGATATCATTTCTTCTGATTCAACTCAACCTGTACTCTCTGTCTATGTGTGTGTGTATGTGTGTTTGTATATGTGTGTGTATTATCCCTCCACCTACCCAAACACTGAGAAACGTCTCAAGAGTTACAAATATTATCTTTCCATGTAAGAATGTAAACAATTCAACTTTAAAAAGTCTTTTATGATTTTTCTTTCCTGTTTACCTTTTCATGCTTCTCTTGATTCTTGAGTTTGAAAGTAAAATTTTCTCTTCAGTTCTGGTTTTTTCATCAAGAATGCTTGAAAGTCCTCTATATCATTGAATGACCATTTATTCCCTTGAAGTATTTTACTCAGTTTTGCTGGATAGGTGATTCTTGGTTTTAATCCCTGTTCCTTTGACTTCTGGAATATCCTATTCCAAGTCCTTAGGTCCCTTAATATAGAATATGCAAGATCCTGTGTTTCAGGTCTCTTTCAGGAGGTGATTGGTGGATTCTTGCAATATTTACTTTGTCCTCTGATTCTAGAATATCAAGATAGTTTTCCTTGATAATTTAATGGAAGATAATGTCTAGGCTCATTTTTTGATCATGGCTCTCAGGTAGTCACATAATTTTTAAATTATCTCTCCTGGATATATTTTCCAGGTAAGTTTTTTTTTTTTTTCCAATGAGACATTTCACATTATCATCTATTTTTTCAAACTTTTGGTTTTGTTTTCTAACTTCTTGGTTTATCTCATAGCCATTAACTTCACTGAACTCAATTCTCTCTTTTAAAAACCTGTTTTTTTCAGTGAGCTTTTGAATCTCCTTTTCTGTTTGGCTAATTTTGCTTTTTAAAGCCTCCTTCTCCTCGTTGGCTTTATGGACCTCTTTTCCAATTGAGTTAGCCTCTTTTTAAAGATGTTATTTTCCTTAGCATTTCTTTTGTTCTCCTTTAGCAGGCCACTGACAAGCTTTTCAGGCTCTTCTATAGCCTGAGCCCATTTCATATTCATTTTGAAGGTACTGGAGGTAGAGGCCTTGACGTCCTCTGACAGGAGGCCTTGTTCTTTTTCATCTGAAAGGATGGAAGGAGACACCTGTTCACCAAGAAAATAACCTATGATCTTATATTTTCCCTTTCTTGAGAATTTTCCCAACCAGTTACTTGACTTCTGAATCCTTTGACAAGAGCAGGGTCCTGGTGCTCCTCCTCTCTCCAGTACTGTGCTCAAGGCTAAGATTCACATCAGCTGCTCTATTTCTCCAGGGGCTTTGGTTGGGGGAAAGGCCATCACTTAGGACTGAGGTTCAGATCAGCTGCTCAATTCAGCTAGAGGTTTTAAGCTGAGCTGCCTGGACCATGGACCCAGGCTGCTTCCTGGTAGCAGCCCACAGCCTGCTGCTGCTGCTGCCTGGGGCCAGTGTTGGGGGAACTTTGTTCCCCTATCTCCCAGCTGGAAAAACCCTCCCACACTGACTTTTGGAGCTTTCTTTGTTGCTTGTGGGTTGAGGGATCTGGGACCCTCCCTGCTGAGAATTCTGCACTGGAGGTCTGTTCAGGTCCTGTTCCTGTCAGTGCTGCATGGTCAGCTCTGGGCTCTGTTCCCCTCAGTGTCCTGTGAGATATACCTTTCCTGTCAGGCTTCCAGGTTACCTTTGGCTGGAAATCTCTTTCATTCTGTTGTTCTGTGGCTTCTGCTGCTCTAGAATTTGTTGAGAGTTATTTTTTACATGTATTTTGTGAGATATAGGGGAAGTGCTAGAGTATATGCATTTTTTTTTACTCTGCCATCTTGGTTCTGCCCCCTGAAAACCATATTTTAGAAAAAGCATTGATAAGCTGGAGGGATTCAAAGGAAGGCAAAGAAAATGGTAAAAACAAAACAAAACAAAACAAAGGAAAAAACAAAAAAGCAAAAAAAGAAAGACTCCATTAATTTGAAGATGAGTGAAGGTGCTGTGCATTTTTAGCCTGGAGAAGCAAGATATGAGACAACATGATAGCTGTATTCAAATATTTAAATATTTGCTAAGTGGAAAAGAGATTAAACTTGTTCTCTTTGGACTCCTGTCAGTGTCATCAAACATTTATTAAAATATTTCTTTTCTTCCAGAAACTAGTGTAAGTCTTCTGATGCAAAGGGAGGCACAATAGAATCCTTTCACTCAAGTGGCTCACATTCCAAAGGTAACAAAATGTGGAAACTGTGTACATACAAGATGATTATAGCATAAATTAGAGATAGTCTCAGAGGGCTGGTACTACCAGTGGGAGGAAGTTGGAAATACTTCTTGATGAAGGTGATATTTGGGATGGATCTTTACAAAACAAAGGCATTCAATGGGTAGAGATGAGGGAGGAAAGCATTCCAGGAATGCAGAATCGGAAGCAGAGACTGGACATGAACCACACTGATGTGCAAGGAATTGAAAAACTATTGTCACTGAATCATTTAAATTTGTCAAGGGGAAGAAGACAGGGAAATTATTATAAAGAACATTGAACATCCAAAAGAGAACATCATATTCTGTTGTGTAAGTATGAGGTAGACATTGCTTTTTATTTAGGGATCAGAGAAAGTTACATGAAATCCTGCATAATCAGAAAAACATTTGCAGCTGAATAGAAGATTGTACTTCAAATGCTAGATATTGAAAACAGAATTAATGTCACTTATCCTAATATTTTACCATCTTTTGAATTTCCCTGATAATCCTGGGACATCACCATCTTCCAAATCAGCCACACTCACAAAACTTGTGCTCTTGAATTGATGACACCCAAGATGAAATTTATGGTGCAAGCTTGGCTAAATAAATAGATTTGAGAAATATCTGTAAAGAAATGGCACTTAACAGCATGGAAAATGACAAGACTATGAAATCATATAGCATAGAGGAGGACTAATATAGAGGTCCAAAGACAAAACCTTGAAGGGATATCCTAGTTTATCTTGCACAAGTGACCTGGAAAAAGTTTCAGCAAAGTGTGATAAGAAGCAATCAGACAAATAGATGAAAGCCAGGAAATAAAAGTGTAATGAAAACCTTGAGAGGCAATAGCATTCCATGGCTGACAATGACTAAGAATCCAGAGAGGTCCAAAAGAAAAGGATGTGGAAAAGATCAGACCCAGGGAAATGGATTCAAAAGCATGACTCATTGCTACATAACTAACATAAACATAATTTGGAAGGGAAAACTCTCATCCTAGGAATTAGAGCGGTTACAAAGGAAACTCATGATGGAGATATTTGGTTCCTTCTCATTTAAATTCTTCAGAGGCTTCATGAGCATAGATCAGTGTTGTCATCATTGGTTAACCTGGTAAAGTAAAGCACAGCTTGGACTACATGTCCTTAAGTGCCTTCCTTTACTGAAATTTTACAATTGCGTGATTGATACAGAGCAATGTATCATGTGGAATCCAAAGCCTGAATCTGCAAGCACCATGATTAGGAAAAATAAAATATCTATGGGTGTTTGAGTATGTGTGAGAAAAAAGGGAGTCTAAATGGATGTGCTTTTTCTTTTCTTTTTTTTTTTTTTTTTAAGACATGATATGCCTGGGAAAGTAAACAGGCAGCAACTAGTTGCTACAAGAGTCACTTTTTAACAGTAAAATACTTACCTTTTCAAAGAAATTGGGGTCCAAACCATAACTGTTTAATCCCTTGATTAGATACAAATAAATTAATAATAATAATCAATAATAATAACAAACATAATATTTATTCATTTAATGTAGTAAAGTTTTTTTAATATGTCACCTCATTTGACTCTCTTCCCCAGAACATTGTGAATTTGGTGGTATTATCATCCCCCTTTTACAAATGAGGAAACTGAGATTCTGAGTGGTTAAGTGACTAGCCCTGAGTCACATAGCTACCAAGTGTCTGAGACAGAAGTTGAATTCATCTTCTAATATTCAATACATCATCCATCATGTCACCTAGATGATGCAAAATTAAAGTAATAGGTTTTGTGAGCTTGGGATTAGGTTGAAAGGGACTAAAATTTTTCATTCATTTATTTCAGTTTTCTTACCATCTAAGGTAAAATAAATTCTGATAAAATTATAAAAAAAGGCTTTCCATGATTTGAATGTATCCTTTTCTTTTCCAAATCCCCTGGAAAATATTCTTTCTGGGATTTAGTTTCCTTAAAAGTAAAATAAACAATTATCAAAGTAAATTAGGAAATCATACCAAAAGAGATTAATAAAAAATGCAGTGTTATAGTGCTCAGAATTGGTCGGCTGTTATATTTCATAGGGGGTTAAAATCAGCAGACCTAGACCCTGAGTGAAGTAGTTGTATGTTCCTAAAAATCTAAAAGCACACTACAGAGTCAAATGTACTAAATTCTTTTCTCAGAAGCTAAAAAAATGAAATGCAGAAATAACATAATATAGAGCAGATCTCCATCTACAAAAGGAAGGATTTGGACTAGATGGTGACTGTACACCTTCTATGTCTGTATTTGTGATTAGTTCAAGTAGAGTATTCAATTATGAAGCATAAAGTTTTTTTAGGCTTTCATGTGTTCAAGAAAGTCAGGTAATGAGCTCCTGCAACAAAGGATGAAATAATTTCATATTTGTTTATCTACACAGATATATGCAATACATGCCATACACACATATGTATACACATGTTTCTACACACATATATGTACACATGTTTATATTATTCCAATAGGTGTGTATGTATGTTTTCACATACATGCACTTTTTTTGATTGTTCCATTGTGAATTAAACAATCAATTAAATAAAATAAAACCTCAATGAAGAATTGAAATAATAAAACCTGAAAACCTGAAATAAAATCTGAAAACTAGGATATGCATTGATAAACCTCTTGTGTATATAATCTGTCCAATGGGTCCAGAAAATAAAGAGGTGCAAAAACGTATTCTGAACCATATAAACAGCAAAGCCTCTGAAACAACTCTCCCAAATCCCATTTGGTTTAACAAATTGGGTGATCTGATTGCGTTACTGCGCTGTTGTGTTTTTGTCTTTGTTTTTGTTTTTTAGAGCTGAAGTAATACACTGAGTGTTAAACTTAAAAGATTTTTTTAAAATTCAATATAGCTCATTACCTGCACCTGTATGCTTTCTTCCCTGACTGATAAGGTCTGGCTAGAGGAATTTCATTTACTTCCTAGTAGTATTTCAAGGATATCAGCAACTGTTGTTAATTTCTGCACTGGGAGATGATGATAGACTGACATTAATATCAAATGCCAGATTAAATGATCTACAATAAGCCTAGTAGAAAAAAATTCAACATAACAGTTAAAAATCTTGATAACGCCACTGAAATGACTGTCAGAATCACCGAGTGATCCCTTTGCCACAGATGTTCTCAAAGTTTGGGCCCAATCTCCTCTAGGCTCTGAATATACCTGTGGAACAGTCTTTCGGTGACTTGATGTGTGCCTTTTCTTTTTACTGAACCATATTATTAAAAACAAACATTTAAGAACTTAATTAAGTCAGCTGAAGAATTTATCTCAATGTAATTTTGGGGGGGGGGTTGGGGGCAGGCAGAAGTGAGCTATTGTTTTACAAATGCAACTCCAGGTCTTTAGGGCTAATCTATTCCTCAAGGTAATAAGGAAGGGATAATGATAGCACCTGACTAACTGTCTGGATTGTGATTATGAAATCACATAAGATTTGTGAAGTGCTTAGCATGTTATCTGGCATATTGACAGATATGTTGTCTGTGCTGCTTAATAAAATCTTCTTTCTTTCCTTCTAATATAAATTAATTCCTTCCTACATCTCTTAGAAATACTATTATTGATAATTCCTGTTGAAAGACCACATCTTACCCAAGAACTTTCCTTATCCTTCCCAACATATTTGTCATCTCCCAAGTGAGGTTATATTTATTTATGTATGCAGAAATACATATTCGTACAACATACATATGTATCTCTTATCTACCCATATTTAATGTCAACTGCTTTAGAGGATGTTTTTTTTAATTTTTGTCTTTGTGTTTCTAGTGCTTATTATGTAGAAATATAATAAATGTCTCTTGGTTGATTGACTATGTACTTGTTGACTTATTTCAACTGTAGAAGGTAAGACTATTGAAGATAAAGATGTTGATTTTTAATCTTTTTTCCAGGTTGCCCAGTACTGATGGGCTACAGACTCTGGGAATCTCCTTGAGTCTTTCCACTTCATCTGGTTTTTCATACCTAAATCTGTTACCCTTAACCTAGCCTGGTCCTCCATTGTCTGTTGCCTCCAGATTGCCTCTAGCTGATTCCCATACTTTGATTACTTCCCACACTAGCCCTTCATTGTCTGATATCTCCTGATTGTCTTCAGCTCTTTCCCACCCTTGAGCAGTCACCCCAGTCCCATTAAATCCCTTCTTGGAATCCTCCTCAAGACCCTCCCTAAATCCCTCCTATCATCACCCAAGACTACTAGATAACCCTCAGATTCCTCCCACAGTCTTTCTTTATATATGTTCCATCTTGTCTCCAAGAAGGGCTCAGATATAATCTAGCTCAGATTCCATCTGACCTGCTTTTTAATGCATCACAAATTGTGAAGCTTCTTAAGATCCAACTGAATATGGTGAATCATTCATAAACTTTATTTTACTTTGGCTGAAAGAAGGCTTGAATATAATTCAGTTGGGCAGAATCTGGCTTGTTGGTACTTTGGGGTCCTGAGCATCCCAAACCTCAACAGTAAAAGGATATAATTAATATGTACTGTTTAATTTACTGATGAATCAGATACACTACTGCTACTACTACTCCTACTCCTACTACTCCTACTACTATTACTAGCATTTATTAAGGACTTTAAGGTCATCAAGATGCTTTACATATTTTATTGATCGTTATGAAAATCCTATGAGGTAAATGCAATTATTAGAGCATTATAGTGAAGAAACTGAGGCTGTGAGAGGTTGAATTTTGACAAAGGTAACATAGCTAAAAATAGCTGGGGAAGGAATTAAATTCAGTACTTAATGAATCCCAAATCCAGTTCTCTATTTATTCAATCTCTCAGTCAGAAAGTACTTGTTAAGCACCTTTTGTATGTGCATGGGATACAAAAAAAGAAAAAGTTGCATCTCTGTCCTCAAAAGCTCATATTTTAATAGAAAAGAAAAAATAAACAATTAAATGAAATATGTACACAGTACGAATGGAATAATAATCAATAATAATCAATGATAATCGAGTGTAGCACTTTATTCTTTCTGACATACTGTCCCTGTATCATTCTCAGTTAAAAAAAAAAAAAAGGTGAGAAGACACTCTATATCCTACCTAAAGATCCCTGAATGTACATCCCAGAATATACCAGAGTTATGGACATAAACGATGCTACCAGTCTCTTTTTGATAGCTTCATCTGAAGCAAGGACACCAAGGCTGCAGGGAAACTTGTACTAACACTCCTATTTTCTATCCTGCTAATGTGCTTGGTGAGGACTGTCCTCACTGGCCAGCATTTTCTCACTGTGAATAGAGTGCATTATTCACTTTGGAGCCCAGAGCTCATCTATCTCTCTCATCGCAAACACTGGGGGAATGAGAGCATCTCTGATGCTGTTGGTTTGCCTGAGATCTTTCATGGAGTCACTGTCTGCTCTCACCATTTATTCTACATTGCTCTTTGGAAAATGATTGGGTTAATCTAGAATGCATTGCCAAGGAAAAGAATTGCGTCTCCTTACTTCCACATGCAAGAAAAGAGCTCTGGTATCATTCAGATTTATTTTGAGTTTTAACGGTCTCTTTGTTTTAATTAGTGCTTATCCATGATTCATTGCTTTCTGCTACAATAGAAAGATCAGCGAGTATTTTTAAAAATTATTCTTCAGAGAATTTATGTCACCAGAACAATGCTTAAAAATAAAATCTATGTTGCCAAGCCTAGAGGCCTGTATTGGGCTACCCGAGTCTTCCTTACCTGTCCCAGGTCTTCGGTTGGCCAAACCGGATAAACGTATGAGAGAAAGGACGTTCCAGAGTCAAACAGGGGTTGAGCTTTATTTCAGGGTCTGGGTTACAAATGCAGGGGGATCTTCCTTAAGAGGAAGAGGGGGAGATTTCCTAAGGAGGCTAAGCTTAAGGGATTGGAAGTAGAAGTACAAGCGGGGAGAGGGGGGAGGGGAGAGAGGAAAGAAAAGAAGCGGAGCCCTACTTTTCTCTTTGGCTCCACACGTGCTAAGAGAGAGCTTTCTGGCTTTCTCAATCCTACTTCATCTTCAGCCACACAGTTTGCATCTCAATACCATGCTGTTAGGTAACTAGGTGTGCTCCAATCCGGGACGACCTCGAGGGCAGGGAGACTCCATCCATCAGGTATCTCTGGGGGAGAGGCGGAAATACCTGAGCTAGCCGAGCTAGCTCAGTCTGACCTTCTCGAACCCCCACTGTTCATGGAGGGCCTCGTAAGACTCTAAGATTTAGAAGTCCCACTTTTACCCGCCCGAGACCATCCACACGGAATTGAGCTTCCAGTCCCAACATATTCCCTTCTTTGTTATGCGCAGAGCGCACCTGGCTCTAGAGCAAACAGTGGCTGGAGGCTGAGTGGATTAGGAAGGCCTTTAGCATATGAGTACCCTACAACAAGACTTCATTCACACAGAAATCTGCAGCTAGCACAACTGACAAAGGGAGGCATCAAATAAAACAAAGATGAAACTAAATGGCTGAGTTACAACAGGGGAAGTGCAATCAACTAATCCCAAAGCATATTTTAAGAGAAGCAGGTGGTGTAGGCGCCTTACATCACCACTCCCTTAATCTTGCAAATGGATCTATACAGGTAGAAAATTGGTCACCTCCTCCCCACCCAAGTGTCCTGGGTTTGTGATATCAAAGTCCTCATTCAGCTGGCGAAAAAAGGATGCCTAGATTGAAGCTGTCAGCAGCAGTGTCTGCGGTTGTGATGAGGGCTGCTTCCTCTCTGGGCAGCAAGGTTAAAGCTGTCAGCAGCAGGCTCAGGTGGTGTATGATCCTTCTCCGGGGTCTCTGGGCTCTCCGGGGTCTCCGCCTCCTGCGTCTCCGTCGTCTCCGACCTCGGTTCCCACCTACGGATCCTTCTAATGGGAATCCACGCATCACCTTTTCCTGTGGAGACACAAACATACCCTGGACCCCATATTAGTATCTTATACGGAACTTTCCATTTCCCTGAGGCCATATCCTTTACCATGGCCCATGTGTCTTTATATCCAGCCTGGGTATTACTTTCCTTGCGGGGTTGTCTTGGAAAAGTCACAAAATGTCTCATAGCTGGAGTAGTATGTGAGTTTCTTGAGATATGCAAAAAATTGTGTGTATACACAGCTGTATCAAGCTCTGATTGTGTTAGGCGACCTTTTCCCCTTCTTTGTTTAGCGAGGATCGCCTTCAAGGTGAGATTGGCCCTTTCCACTATGGCCTGGCCTGGTGGATTGTAGGGGATTCCTGTAACATGTCGAATCCCTAGATCGCGGAGGAAGTGTGTAAGGGTTTGAGAAGTATAGGCAGGGCCGTTATCTGTCTTTATTTCTAAAGGTAAGCCTGAAACAGAAAAACAGTGCCAAAGATGTTGAATTACTTTAGCACTTGATTCACCTGGCTGTAAAGTCACCATAAGGAATCCGGACCATGTGTCAACTGTCACATGTATGCACTGGCCCTTAAGATGGGTGACATCCATTTGCCAAATTTAATTGGGTGCCAAGCCACGAGGATTGACACCCTGGTCTAGAGATGGGTGGAATGGGATACATTGGAGACAGCTCTTAACAATTTTTCTGGCCTGTTCCTGAGTTATCCCATATAATTTGCAGAGGGATTCTGTGGCTAGGTGGAACCTATCATGAGCCTTTTGGGCCCTTTCTTGTGGTTCCACAGTGTGCCCTACCAGGTATAGTGAATTGTCTGCTATTTGATTTCCTTCAAAAATTGGTCCTGTGCCATTTGTATGTGAGCGCACATGTAAAACATAAAAAGGGTGTGTTCTGTTATTAATGGTGGTCAATAGCCGTTCACACTGTGAAAAAACGTTGGACCGATAATCTACAATAGAGTCCTCAATCCGTGAAATTAATAAAGATGCATACTGACTATCAGTGATAATATTAATGGGTATGTCACTATATATTTGGAGAGCTTGGATTATAGCTTCCAATTCGTTCTGTTGAGTAGAGATGTAGGGTGTGTTAACTATATATATCTCTTGGGAGGCCGAATTATAAATAGATGCCTTGTGATGTTTCGTGGCATCTGTAAAAATGTTAGGCCCTTCTACTGGGTTTGGTGAGTACCTTTTCACTGGTGCTGGGGCCCACTGTAATAATTCTTTGAATAGGAAAGTCGAATTTGGTTTCATCTGGGCCCAGTGGAGTATAGTGGCCCAAGAAACGTGATTCTGAGCTAACTCTTCTACATCCTTAGTGGTGAGTGTAGCATAAAGAATTGGCTGTTTTTGGTATATGTGGGTGGCTCTTCTTACTGCCTCTAGTGCTAACCGTCCTAGAAATTCCCACTTGTTTAGTAAACTGCTTCCTGTTTTACTTAAATATACCCACTCTAAGGGCTTCTCTTTTTGGTGTATGACGGCATAGGGAGGTGTGGTGGAGATAATAGATACCTCCAGATCTCCTCCTGGATCCCACCGAAATGTGGTGGACTCTAAAAATTGTTTTTTTATTGCCTCTATGGCCTTGGCTGCTTCAGGAGTCAATGTTCATGGGGAATTTAAAGCAGAGTCTCCTGTCAATAGTGAATATAAAGGTTGCATGAGAGGTAAAGGTATAGGCACCTTTGATCTTATCCATTGGATAGCTCCTACTAGTTTCTGAGCATCATTGAGTGTTTGGATCTTTATATCCCATTTTGGGGGTTCCGGCCAAATGATGGTGCCCTGTATCTGATATCCCAAATATTTGTAATTGGGTCCTCTCTGTATCTTTTCAGGAGCAATAACTAATCTTAGTCCTAAAAGGTTCCTTTCTACTGCTTGGAAACACTTCTCCAGTTCCTTGAGCTGAGGTGCAGCTATAAGGATGTCATCCATATAATGGATGATTTTGCATTGGTATTGCTGTCTGGGGCTTTCTAAGGCTTGATTAACATACCACTGGCAGATGGTGGGGCTGCAACTCATACCTTGGGGCAATACCTTCCACTGATCCCTCTTTGCAGGTCCTTCGTTATTGGGGTGAGGTATTGTAAAAGCAAACCGAGGACAATCTACTTTGTTTAAAGGAATGGAAAAAAAACAATCCTGAATATCAATGATTACAAGTGACCAACCCTCCGGGATGGCATTAGGAGAAGGGAGACCTGGTTGCAGGGCTCCCATAGGCATGAGAGACTGATTTACCTTCCTTAGATCTGTAAGGAACCTGAATTTCCCGGATTTTTTCTTTATAACAAACACAGGAGCATTCCAGGGTGACTTTGATGGTTCTATATTTCCTTTTTCTAATTTTTCTAATAGTTGTAGTGCCTGGAGTTTTTCTGGAGTCAGGGGCCATTGCTCCACCCAAATCGGGATGTCTGACTTCCAATTCAAGGGTGCGGACTCCAGTGCAACTGCAATGGCCCTTACTAAAAATTTGATAACCTCATCCCGAGGCAGCTCATAATGTCCCTGCCCCAGATGTTAAAACTAAGTCCTGGAATCACCAATGGCCATACGGTCCCTTGGCGATCCTCTGCCTCCCACTTTACTGGGTGCATTGTCTCTAAGGTATTTTGGCACCCTCCTATTCCCCACACTGGTCTCTGGCTTTCTTTAAGCTTCCAGTGCCGGGGTACTGAGCGACCGCTAAGGCAGGTCCTATGCGCTCCAGTATCAAGGAGGCCAGTCATGGGAATTCCATTAAGCCAGATTGTACACTCAGGTCTATTCTGTCCTATTTCCTTTAGTAATTGGATTTGAACTGAGTGCTTTAAAGGAAGGGCAATAGCTATGGGAAGCTGATTGTCTATATGAGCTGGCTCGGCTACCACATTGGAGCATGGAAGTGCTGTGGTGCCGGTGGGATAAACTCCTGTATATATAACTACGGGTGCATGAGAGGGGTTCTGTAATATCAGGGATTCCTCCTGTGTGGGGTCTCTCAGGGGGATCATGGCAAACTGATGAGCTGCAAGCTGGCACTTCTCTAAGCTGTAAAGGTGTTGCATTCCTTCCTCTGGCCCCATAATCTCCTGTATTCTCCCTCCAAGGGGCCGTCCCGATTCTCCGCCAAAGGGTACACTTTCGGGGCCCTCGAGGGGCCCCTCACCCCGTTTCCCGACTTCCTACATTGTTTAGCTAAGTGACCTGGCTTTCCACATGAAAAACAAGGGTCCTGGCCCCTCCCTGTACTTATTTCTTTCCTACACTCTTTCTTAAGGTGTCCTAGTTTTCCGCAGTTAAAACATTTTTTCTCCAAAGAGATATTACTTAAGGCGGCGGCCAGGTACTTCCCTTGCACCTGTGCCAAGTAGACCTGACTTCCTACACTTTCACATCTCTGTATCATTTCTTCAACAGATGCATTCTTTGGCAGTCCCAGCATTGCCTTTTTGCAGTCATGATTACAATTCTGCCGCAGCAATGTCCTCAACACTATCTCTGTCCCTTGGTTTTCCTCTCCCATATCTCGACCTACTGCCTCCTGCAGCCTGGCCACAAAATTAGTAAATGGCTCAATGTTTCCTTGCGTAATCCTAGTCATGGGAAACTCTCTCTCTTTCTTAGAGGCTATAACCTTCCAGGCGGCAATAGCCATTCCGGCAATCAAAACATAATCGGAGGCTGAGTACTGTAATTGATTTCCTGTAGCCTCAAACTGCCCTGTTCCTGTAAATTGCTGATAAGCCTGGGGGGCCTGAGCCCCTAGCCCACCGGTAGTGCTCTTTACCCTCTGAGAAAATTCTGATACCCAAATCACATTCTGCCCAGGGATAAGGCAGGCTCTAGCTAAGCTCTTCCAGTCATTAGGAGTCAGAACGAACTGACCACTGAGAGTTTCAAGCATGGCTATGACAAAGGGTGAATTAGGGCCATGCTTGGTACAAGCCTCTTTAAGAGTCTCCACTCTCTTCCACTCTATAGGTATGTGGCTCCTCCGAACCCCACCGGGGACACTGGGGTCCGCTATTTCTAGCACAGGAAATGTCCCTACGTCTTCTCCATTTTCTATAGCCTTTCTTATTCCTTTTTCCAAACTGGACTGTGGCCCTGAACTGTCTGACCAATGGAGCAGGTTATAAGGAGGCGCGGAGGGAAGGCACGGTGTATTCTCCCCTGCCTCGCCTTTTCCATCCGCTAGATGGAGCTCCGGGTCTATTTTTTCTTTACGCTCCTTAACTTTCCGCTTAACTTTCTGCTTGCCTGGACTCTCCGTCCCTCCTGTGTTCTCCCCTCCCCTCTCTCCGCTTCCACTCTCATTCCAATCCCGCCCTGGCCTCTCCGGCCCTTCCAGCAGGCTTTTAATTACACCGAATATCAGGAAATGTAAATCCTCCAGCTCCCCAGGGTATTGCTGCTCGTAAGCAGTCATTTGCTCTCCGACCGCTCCCCATTTTTCTCTTGATATTCCTGCCTGCTTGAGCCAAGGAGAAACTTTCCAAATCCTTTCACAAAATTCTCGGAGGTCATCTAACTCTATTGTGACCCCCGCCTTCCTGCATTCCCTGTGAAGTTTCTCAGCTCAGACCTCCTGTTCCTCTGGCTTTATTACTGGCAATAGATTCCCCATCTCCGCCCTTTTCCCAGGGGTTTGGGAAGCTTCTCTCCCCTTTCTCTCCTTCCGAATCTAGGATTCGGGACTTGCTTCTTTCACAGCCCCTTCCGGGTGTACCCCAAAAGCACCCAGGATTATCTACGCTCCCAATCCCTGTTGGGGCGCCAACTGCCAAGCCTAGAGGCCTGTATTGGGCTACCCGAGTCTTCCTTACCTGTCCCAGGTCTTCGGTTGGCCAAACCGGATAAACGTATGAGAGAAAAGACGTTCCAGAGTCAAACAGGGGTTGAGCTTTATTTCAGGGTCCGGGTTACAAATGCAGGGGGATCTTCCTTAAGAGGAAGAGGGGGAGATTTCCTAAGGAGGCTAAGCTTAAGGGATTGGAAGTAGAAGTACAAGCGGGGAGAGGGGGAGGGGAGAGAGGAAAGAAAAGAAGCGGAGCCCTACTTTTCTCTTTGGCTCCACACGTGCTAAGAGAGAGCTTTCTGGCTTCCTCAATCCTACTTCATCTTCAGCCACACAGTTTGCATCTCAATACCATGCTGTTAGGTAACTAGGTGTGCTCCAATCCGGGACGACCTCGAGGGCAGGGAGACTCCACCCATCAGGTATCTCTGGGGGAGAGGCGGAAATACCCGAGCTAGCCGAGCTAGCTCAGTCTGACCTTCTCGAACCCCCACTGTTCATGGAGGGCCTCGTAAGACTCTAAGATTTAGAAGTCCCACTTTTACCCGCCCGAGACCGTCCACACGGAATTGAGCTTCCAGTCCCAACACTATGTTTCATCAAACCAAATGTCCCTGCCTTCCCAAACTTGTCCTCTTTCTCTCTCTCTCTCTCTGTCTCTCTCTCTGTCTCTCTGTCTCTCTCTCTGTCTCTCTGTCTCTCTCTCCCTCTGTCTCTTTTATTATGAGTCTTCATTCTGCACTGGGCAAGAGTTGGAAGCCAATGCTTTCTAGGTGAGGTGCTGTGGATACCTGCTCAGTTCTACTGATAGCTCAGTAATTACATTGGGAATTTGGTCCATCTAAGCTAAGAGCTCTTGACTTGTTGCTTAAATGTTTTCCTCAAGGCATTAGGTACTACTTTTGTTTGTCATTGTATTCTCGGAAATTTAAACAGTGCTTCACACGTATTAAATGCTTTATACAAGCTTATTGATTGATTGCAATACACAGCTTGGGTATATTTGTTTATATGTAGTGTTTATATTTAATATAGGACATTCTAATGCAAATTTTAAGATCAGCTAAGAATTATAGAATTTATTTAATTGTTCTTAGGATTGGTTCCACTAAAATATGTGTAGAAATACAAATCACTAAATTAAAAAAAAAATTGGACATTGGTGATGGGATTGGGAGAGCAGGGGAGGAAAAGACATTTAAAATCCCTCAACCATGCATCATTGCCCCATTCCCTAAGTAAGATGGGAAAACAATGAGATTTAAGAAAAAAATGCTACCATTATGTTAGAGGTGTCATAATCAATGAATGAAGCCAGGACTTTAAAGATTCCAAGCTAAAAAAGACTTTAGGAGCCAACTAGTCTGCTTTTTCAGATCACAAATTTAAGGTTCAGAGAGACTGTGAATTATCCAAAATAACATATGTAATTATCAGAGGTGGGATTAGAACCCTAGCTTCAAATATGGTACTGGATTCACTATGTTACACCTAAGTGCCTGACACCATCTCACTAATATATAATAAGAAAAGAAAAGACACACACACTTAAATCTGTAGTTACATAGTGTTGATAATGACTTAAGTTTATACTTGGTTTGTAAAGGAATGTACCTTCCTTGTCTTATTTTTGAAATTCATAATAATACAAACATTTCTTTATTCTAAGAACTGTCATCTCCACTCTCCAAATGTGGAAACTGGGATTTAAAGATAGTAAATGGCTTGTGTATCAATGGACACATAAGAAAGTCAGTGATAAAGGCAATTCTTGGGTCTTGGTCTTTTTGGCTATGGGGCATCAATCAGTTTACTAAATTAAGCTTTTCAAAATATTTTTATTTAATCAAAATCTTCAATATTATTTTTTGTTCTTTCTTACATGTCTTTGTGAAAAAATAGTTGTATTTTGTCTTTATTTCAAAACAAATCATATTTTCCCCTTAGTATCTTTGTGAGTTTGGGTAAGGAACTGTTTACTATTGTGGAAAGGCACCTGTATCTGTAGACTGCAGATTTGGAGTCAAATCTTTCCTCTGCCACTTATTTTCTCTCTGTGAACTTGAGAAGAACTTTCACCTTTTTGATCCCAAATTTTCTCCTCTCTAAAGTGAGGGAGGTGGATAAATTGACTTCAAGGCCCTTTCCTACTCTAAATCTGGTGATCAAAGTAGAACTCCTCCCTCCAAAAAGTATACACCAATGCCATGCTAACTCCCATTCTGACTACTTACTGACTCTTGACTTTGTTTCCTGTATGTTTCAGTTTGGTCATCTGTTAAACTATTAGACTATATATTCTCTAATTTCACTTTTGTCTCTAAAATCTATGATTTTATTAAAAATATTTTTAAAAAAACTATGATTTTACAAAAATAAATCACTCCAAAGGAAAATTTCTGCAAGCAAGTTTTAAAATACATTTTGGTGATAATTTTTATTACCCAAATTTTCCAAGATATTATTCTCCTTTCTTTTTAAATAAAGTTTCAAAAAAATGAATCAAGAAGCAAAAACTTTCATCAAACTACATATGAAGTATCTCACCATTATGGTCCTCAGCTTCTTCCAAACATCAGGAAGAAATGTCTTCACATGGTTTTTTTTGAGGGGGTCAGGATTGATACATGTTATGTTGCAACATTTAGTTTTATTTCTTTTATTTATAGCTTTGTCCTTTTCAATTATATTTTCATAAGAATTGGGTCTATTGTTTTTGCTGGCTCTACTTCAATATTTATTTTAAAAATCACATAATTAAAAAGCACTTATCACAGTATCTGGTACATAGTAAGCACTAAAAAATTGCTATTATCATCTTCTTCATCCTCATCCTCATCATCCTCATTGTCATCATCATCATCATCATCTTCTTCATCTTCATCATCATCATCGTCATCATGCTTGTCTGTAGAGCCTTTTTATTCACTTTGTGAATTTTCCAGAATGGTAGTCTTCCAGAATGGAAGTAAAAAATTCATAGGTCCACCAACAATCCTTCATTTGTCTAGCTTTCCTCAATTTGACCAATATTGACTGGTAATGTCTTTTCATCATTTTTTTCACATTTTTAGGATGTGAGGCTAAAAACTCAGTGAAGTTTGCTTTTGAATTTGCTTTTCTCTTATTAGGGACATGGATCACTCTTCAATATACTTGTTAATAGTTCCCAATTTTTCTCCTGAAAAGTGATTCATTATATCTTTTGACAACTGATCTAGTAAGGTATGTCTTTTAATGACATACACACATATGTGTATATATGTAGATATCTACATAAATAATTATATATGTATATCAATCTATGTGTTTGTACACTTATGTGTATATTAGACAATACATATACAAGTACATACAAATGTCCTCGTTTATGTTTATACACAAAACTACTTATGTGTCTTGAATTTCAGACTCATTTCTGATAAAAGCATTCTTTCCTCCATTTGAATAGGTTCAAACTTTAAAAAAGTTATCACTCCTTCCTTTCTCTGCTCCTCCACCATATATGTCCTATTTGGTGACTTCTTAATTGCAATATTTTGAATGGATTTGAAATTGTGTGTTCCTCAGTTTAGGGCATGCCCAGTGTAGAAATTTCCTCTTCCTTTAGAGGTTAAGGAAGCTGTTGTTGACTAATTGCTTGGTTAGTTGTGTATTCTTTTCTTAGAAAGTTGTTTGTGGTACTGAGATATTGTGGCATGTCATTAGACATATAGTCAGTTGTATCTGGGGCAGGAATTGAATTCTGTTGTTCCTTTCTCCAAGCCCAGTTTTTTACCCTACCCCAACAATACTACATAAGGATGAAAATACTTAAATTCATAACCACTATTTATGTAGGAATTTAAAATTCACAAAGAACTGTGTATTTATCTAATATGAGCTTTGCAATAATCCTATGAGAAGAGAATCTCCTTAATAATTTTGGAAAAAATGATTTCTCCTCTTGCAGTGTCAGTGTCCCCATCTGTAAAATAAGGAGTTTGGAGATATTTTATCTCCATTTTAGATGGCAACAATATGCGGCTTTAGTTACTTGTTCCTGGTCACAGAACATATGGGCTTTGAAAGTATGATTTGTACAAAGTGCAAAAGCAAGCACCCCAACATGCACAGAGAGTCCTGCTATCACAGGGTGTTAGATCTGCTTTTCTAAAAGGAAAACTTTTGAGGGGGCAACAATCACTTTAATAAAGCACATGTATCATTCACTTGCTTCAGGGGGAAAAAGTCAGCACCCCAAATTTGAAAATACAAACACAAACACAAAGATCAGCCAACAGACAGGGCTTCCAACTGTCTCACCATACATCACAGATCAACAGACAGATAACTACCTGACTATACATTGTTACAAGAGAGAGGAGCACCAACATCTGGGTTGTCAACGTCTTTTGTCTCCTTAGAAGCTGCCCAGAGTCTCATCTGCCCAAACAGACACTTACAATGTGTAAGCCCCAAAGTAAAGCCTCACCTCAGAGTATACATACACTTTTAAGAACCAGAGGGCATCAAAACCCTTGAGAACCAGTGCATAATGGGTAGGGAAAATCTTTAATTCTATGATTAGCATTACACCTAGGCCCATATTGTTTGCCTCCTCATTGTATCTTAGTGGAACCATGGCAGATTCTGGTAAGATCTTAGGGCACTCCTTTTAGGCCACATCTTCCCGAATGATAAGTTGATATGTTCTTAAATTTTTCCATTAGCTCTAGTTGCCTCTAGAGGATGGATAGCTAGGGGAATTGGGTAATTCAGAGAATTATTTTTAATAAGTTCTTTGGAAGTCTCAGAAACATAAAATCACAGATTTATAAGAGACTTAAAAGGTCATCAATTCCAAGTCATACTAGAAGGGGAAGATTCTCCAGACTGTACCTCAAAATGTGTATACAATTTTGTTACTAAAGACACAGAAACAGAGACATAGAGGGGAGTATTTAATTTTTAATCTTCATCTTCTCAATATCTATCATTTTTTCACAATTACACATATTGATATTATTCAAATCCTAAAGAATTCTTCCTTCCTTAATGGTGTGACCTTGAATAAGGCATTTACAATGTCTCAGACTCAATTTCACATCAGTGAAACTAAGGGGTTCTGAATAGTTGCCCTTTAATGCCTATTCCCACTACCAATCTGTGAGCACTATGATCTCCAAATGATTTTCTTGACCTCTTCAAGACAGGACAACATTTGGAGAATCCGCCCTACCAAGTAAGTGTCAAGTAGAGAGCTCTCCAGGATAAGTTGAAATAGTTCATCTTGGCATCAAAGTCCCCTAGTTTGTTTGTTTTTCATGATTACCCCAAGCTTATGGCAGCAAACCAATGATCATCATAGGCAGCCTAACTTCTGTTTGTCACTGAATAATAGAGAAAGCTGCTTGATTAATACTTGGCTAAACATTAGATAGCTATAGAAAACCTCAGTATACAGGTGAAAAAAAAAGAAATATTATAATTTAGTATGCCAGATCTATCCTTGCTATACACCTTCTTTCTGATAGTAAGTCAGTCTATATTCATTTTTCAGTGATCCTCTCTACCTGGTAACTAATATAGAAACAATTAAAATAATTTACTGCACCACAGCTTGAGAACAGGATGTGACTCCATCACATTAATGACAGGTAAATTTAGAAATAAAAAAGGAACACTTCAGATAAAATGTGTTTGGCTTTTGGAATCTACTGACACAAGGGAATCACAAGTGAACTATTTATAGAACAGAGCAACTTTCATCCAATAATAAATAAGACACAGTGATATTGCCATGATAATGCCAATATGTGGCTTGGGTTTCTAAATGTCTTCATAGTTTGATTATATACTCTTTCCTGAGTTCTTTTTTCCCTTGGAAATAGCTGGCATAAATATTTACTGTCATGTAAATTCTCAGTCCAATAGCAAATTATATCTATTCCTTCCTCCATTCATTAAGACAGTGTTTATTAGCACCTACTACTTGTAAAGTGCAACTTTAAGGACTAGAAATACAGATAAAACAAAACAAAATACCACATGGATTCAAGGGACTTACATTCTGATACTAAGGTATCAATAATTGTAGGTCTTTCCATAGAACTTTAAATATCACCCCCCCACACACACACACATACAGGCTTTCCTTCTATCCATCCATTCATCCATCATTCATTGACTGATTCATTTGTGCATTCATTTACTTATCCATTAACTCACTCAAGTACTTAGCAATTTACACAAAAGGAAGAAGAGAAAGTTAAAAAATTATATGATGATTATTCTGAAGGCACTTATTGACTAATCTGGGAGATAAAACACCAAAAATCAGAGTAATACTAGCTACTATGTCATAAATTCAATTGAATAATAGAAATCTGTTCATAATTTTAGAGGAAGGAGAAATCTCTTCTGTTGTGTTGAACCTATGCTTTCACATTCTTTCTTTTCCATGGATGAGCTCTAGAGGTCCTTGTCTTGTCATTTTTTTGCACCACTGCGCCATTTGAACTCCTCATTCAAATATCACCAGAGGACTTACTTGAAAACTATCATCCTCTTTTCTTCTTATTCCTCAGTAACCTTGACTTCCATGGCAACCCTATTGGCAATCATCTACTTCCAGATTCCTGACGTCTCCACTTGCTTCCATGACACTACTGTCTTTTGATCCTCTTTCTAAATGTCTAATAATACATTCTAAATCCCTTTTACTGTTTCATTCTGTTCCTCCCTAATTGTTGCCACCCTTCAAGGATCCATGCTACTACTCTCCTCTTTTCTGTTTATGTTCTCTTCCTTTATGATTTCATCCATTGCTGTGAATAGTTATCATTCTTGTCATCATCATCATCACATCATAAGCATTCATATAACACTTTAAGGTGCACACAACGTCACGATGAGATAGCACTATTACTAACCCCATTCACAGAGGAAGAAACAGATACAATGAGGTTAAATGACTTGCCCTTAGTGAGATACCTATAAAGTGTCTATGAAATATTTTAATTCAGTTCTTGGTTACTTCATGTTTAATACTCTATCTATCTGGCCACCTAGCTCTATTTAGAGTCAGATGATTCTGTATCATTTTCTCCAGAACCAGATTGTTGTGACCTGCTAGTTCGCCTTATGAAATATTCAAACTCAATATACCCCAACTAAGCTCATCATTTCTTCCCACTGCCTGTCCCCCAACAAAATCTACCTGACCACTCAATTTCCTAGTTTCTGTTGATAGTTTAGTTATTTCTCATTAACTAGGCTCCCACTTTAAAGATATGTTAAACACTTTGATTTATAATGCACCCATACCCAAGTCATATGGAATCTCCCTCCAGGACACCATTTAACTAATTTCTCTTTCTTCCCTCACAGAGTCAATAACTTTATTTAAACCTCATCATCTCTCACCTGGGGTAATAAAATGACCTCCAATTTATTCTCTATGCTATTAATCTCTATCCACTTTGATCCACCACTCACATGTCAAAATGATCTCAATGAACCACAATTCTAACCATATTTCCTGCTTATAAAGTTCTAGTTTAGTCCTTTTTGTAAGAAAACAAAATACAAATATTTTATCCTGGTATTTAACAGGCTCCATAGTCCTACACAATGTTCCACGTTCTCACAAACATCCTCCAGTTTGGCAGGACACCTCATCTTTTCATGCCTTTGTACGTATTGTTCAGTATTGCTCCTATAGAGGCAGCTGGATGACACAAAGTGCAGGCTGCTGGTCCTGGAGTCAGGCAGTCCTGAGCTCAAATCTGATCTCAGACACTCACTATTAGCCAGACCCTGGCTAAGTCATTTAAACTGTCTCAGTTTTATCACTGCTAAAAATGGGTATTATAACAATAGTATCTATCTATTTATCTATCTATCTATCTATCTATCTATCTATCTATCTATCATCTATCTATCATCAGTACTTATCTCCCATACCTGTTGAGAGGATCAAATGAGTGTCTGACACATAAGAAGTGCTACATAAGTGTTAGATATTAGTTGTTATTATTGTCTCCTATCAATGGGATAGGCTTATTGCTCAGTTTTGCTTTGAATCATTTTTTCTTTCTTTAAGGTTCATCCCAGATGTCCACTCCATAAAGTCTCTAAATCACTGGAAACTATTGTGTATGATGGTCAGACTCCTACTCAAACTGACTACTTACAGGCATCTCAAGATAAAAACAGAATGTCCGTTATTTGGTTCTTGCAATAAGCAGACAATAACCTTCTGGCAGGCAGCCTAGAGGCAGGAGGCACAGTGCACAAGCAGAAACATGGTTATATAGTTAAAAACCACAAACCTATCCCCCTTACCCTTTTGGTCAAGAGCCTGAGCAAGCAACTTATTTTCAGACAATATGATTAGGAAATGAGTCAAGCAAATCTAAATAGGCAGTTTTCAGAGGAAGAAATTAAAGCTATCTATAGTCATATGAAAAAATGCTCTAAATCACTATTGATTAATAGAAATGCAAATCAAAACAATACTGAAGTACCACATCACACTTATCAGATTTGCTACCATGACAAAGCAGGAAAATGATGAATGCTGGAGGAGACGTGGGAAAATTGGAGCACTAATTCATTGTTGGTGGAGTTATGAACTGATCCAACCATTCTGGAGAACAATTTGGAATTCTGTCCAATGAACTATAAAAATGCGAATATTCTTTGACCCAGCATACCACTTCTAAGTCTATATTCTAAAGAGATCACAAGAAAGGGAAAAGGACCCACATGTACCAAAAATATTTATGGCAGTTCTTTTTGTGGTGGCCAAGAATTGGAAATTGAGTGGGATGCCCATCATTTGGGGAAGGGTTGAACAAGTTGTGGTATATGAATATAATGGAATACTATTGTGCTATAAGAAATGATGAACAGGATGACTTCATAAAAACTTGGAAAGATTTATATGAACTGAGGCTGAATGAAGTGAATAGAACCATTAGAACATGGGACATAGGAACAGCCACGTTGTGCAATAACTAACTTTGATAGACTAATCTCTTCTTAGCAATGCAAGGATCTAAAACAACTCAAAAAGATTCATGATGGAAAATGCTATCCAAATGCAAGAACAGAATCATGGCGTCTGAATATAGATATTATTTACTCTCTCTCGTTTTTTTATGTTTCTTTCTCATAATTTATCCCATTGATTCTAATTCTTCTTTACAACATGACTAACATGAAAATCGGTTTAATATGAATGTATTTGTGGAGCCTATATCAAATTGCATGCCATCTTGAAGTGGGGGGAGGGAAGAGATTGGGAGAAAATTTGGAACTCAGGATCTTGTGGAAGTGAATGCTAAAAAGTAAAATTAAATAAATACATTTAATTTTAAAAAATAAATTTAGCTTTATGCTGATGGTAACAATCCAAAGCACATTTATAATTCCCTGAAAGCTATTTTTGGACCAAAAATCTGTGGTGCCTCACAACTACTTAGCGTTGATGGAGCCACATTGATTGGTGATAAAGACATGATCCTAGAGAGACAGGCTGAACATTTCCATAGTGTTCTCAACAGACCATCATTAATTAATGCTGAGGCCATTGACTGTTTACATCAGGTTGAAGTTAATTCCTCCTTGGCTGAACTTCCAATGGAAGAAGAGGTTTTGAGTGCTATTAGCCTCCTTTCATGTCAGAAAGTACCTGGTGCTGGTTCTATTCCAGTTGAGATTTACAAGGTAAGTGGATCACTGCTCACACAGAAGTTGACTGAAATTTTCCAGGATATATGGCAAGAGGTGGTTATCCACCAGGAATTCAAGGATGATTCCATTGTCTATCTCTGCAAAGTAAAAGGGAATCGATTGTCATGCAACAATCATGGGGGGGCGGGGAGAAGGCCTCTCTCTTAGTCATTACTGGCAAAATTCTTTCTAGATTCCTCCTTAATAGGCTTATCCTTCACCTGAAACATGGTCATATACCTGAGAGACAGTGTGGCTTCAGAAAGGGCCAAGGAGCAGTCGATATGATGTTTGCTGCCTGACAACTCCAGGAGAAATATCAGGAGCAGAGCAGAGGTCTGTACACAAGGTTTGTAGATCTGCCCAAGGCCTTTGATACTGTTAGTCATGAGGGCGTTCAGAAAATTATGTCAAAATTTGGTTTCCCAGAGAAGTTCATCAGGATTGTATGTCAATTTTATGATGGCATGTTTACCCAGGTTCTGGATAGTGGACAATGCTCTCATGCCTTCCTAGTCACCAGTGGAATGAAACAAGGCTGTGGGTTTGCCCCCATGCTTTTTCACATGATGTTTTCAGCCATGTTGTCAAAAGCTTTCAATGAGGATGAACATGGCATCAAGATCAACTATCATACTGATGGTAATTTCTTCAATTTGAAAAGGCTCCAAGTCAAGACCAAAGTGAAGGGAGTGTTGGTGCATGCTTTTCTGTTTGCAGATGATTGTGCGTTCAATGTAGCATCTGAAACTGAGATGCAACAAAGTATGGATGAATTCTCTGCTGCCTGTCCTAATTTTGGCCTAATAATTAACACAAGAAAACCCAGGTGCTTCATCAGCCACCACCATATCAACCATCAGTTACAGGAAATGGAGAAGTTTTGAATGTGTGAATAAGCTCACTTACCTTGGTAGCATACTTTCCAGGGATAAATACATTGACAATGAAGTTGAAACATGCATTGCCAGAGCTATCTCAGTTTTTGGGAGGCTCCGAAGAAAGGTTTGGGACAGAAGAGGTATTAGACTGACTACCAAATTGAAGTTCTACAGAGCCCTTGTGCTAACCTCATTGTTATATGCTTGTGAAACATGGCACCATGCCAGAAAACTGAATCACTTCCATTTGAACTTTCTTAGGAAGATTCTGAGGATCACCTGGCAGGATAAGGTACCAGACACTGAAGTTGTTGCTTGAGCTCAACTGCCAAGTATTCAAACTATGCTTCAGAAAGTGCAACTCTTATGGGTTGGACACATTGTTAAAATGCAAAATGTATGCTTGTCCAAAAGACTATTTTATGAAGAACTCACAAGGGGCAGGTGATCACATGGGGGCCAGAAGAAATGATACAAGGACATTCTCAAGGTCTCTCTCAAGAACTTTGGATTTGACTGTGCAACAAGGGAGACACTGGCATAGGAGCACTCAGCATGGCATGCCCACATCAGAAAGAGTGCTGGGCTCTTTGAGCAAAGCACAATTGAGATAACACAAAGGAAATGCAGGATGTGAAAGTTTGGATATCCACTCCAAATATTCAAATGGACTATCTGTGCCCAACCTGTGGTAGAGCATTCCGAGCTCGTATTGGTCTGATCAGCCACAGTCGGACACACTGAAATTTCAGTTTACAATGTTGATGTCATTTCATTCCTCTTTGAGAATGAAGGACAACAACTAACCAACTAATATGTACTTGGTTAAAGGAATGATACATGTGCTTGATTAAATGAGTGTTAACACTCAAAAATTGCCTTTCCTTTTATGAATGCAGATCTAAGAACCTGTAATAGAACAACCCTCTGTGTGTATTGGAGTGCTTAATGTTACAAACTGTCATGAGAAGGAAACTGAAAGTTGAAAGTTTTCCTTAAAACAAAATTTTTAAAATGGTGCCAGTTGTACTGTCACATGAATATTGATTCTTTCCAATTCATCTGCATTCAAAAATGTGCAATCTGTACAGCTAAATCCTCAAAAATGATAAATGAATAGGTAGCTAAATAAACAAATACAAACTTAAATATTCATCAATCTACAACGTTTCATTGTTTACTATATGTAGACATTATGCTGTGTACCAGGGGTCCAAACACACAAAAAAAATAGAAAGTTCATACCCACAAAGTGATATCACCATATCAATAAATATATGAAATCTTAAGTCTGTATCATGTTGCATTAAGTTCTTTTTATTTGTAATTTTCCTCAATCCTCCTTTTCAATGATTTATATTTAATAGGAAGGATATTGGAGTCCTTTGTTACAATGTATAATAAATCAGAAGAAAAGAACTCTTCTGACATTGATACTCTTGTATAACAAATGTTAGGTGGAAATGAAAGGAAAAAATACAATTCTTGTACTTTTTTCAAATTTCTGTGAAATTCTAGTTACAAATCTTCCTTCCTTCCTTCCTTCCTTCCTTCCTTCCTTCCTTCCTTCCTTCCTTCCTTCTTTCCTTCCTTCCTTCCTTCCTTTCTTCCTTCCTTCCTTCCTTCCTTCCTTCCTTCCTTCCTTCCTTCCTTCCTTCCTTCCTTCCTTCCTTCCTTATCTCTCTATCTTTTTTCTCTTTCATTAACTGGATGTGCATTTCATTAACTGACTAATAAATATGAAACATTGTGCTAGATACCAGAGACACAAAGAAAAAATACTTATCTTAAGGTTCTTACATTCGCATAGGAAAATATATAATATATAAAGTTTATTGAATACAAAATACATGCAAAGTTAACACAACATATATTTTATTCATGGCCATAAGCAAATGTAGTGATCAGAAATTAGGTTAATATGTATAGGCTTGTCACAACAGTGCTGAGTCTTTAAACAAGTTAGCCAAAGTAAGAGGAAAAAAATAGTTCAAAATTTATTCTGAACATAGAAGAAAGCCTGAGAAAAGATGGAAAGTTGTGTGTGTGAGGAAACACAAGAAGACTAATTTGATGTACAGAGTGAATAAAGGGGATAGGGGATGTGCTGTGAACTCTCAAAGATGAATTAGATACCATAAGAGCATCTCCCAATGAGCCTTCTTTTCCATTATAAAAAAGTGTCTTGTATAATATATGTGTTTCAAAATGGATGGATAAAACTTGAAATAAGTCCTAAAGAGAATGTGACTATTTCACGTGGAAAAGCCTAAAGGTTGACTTGTTTATTTTCTTCAGGATTGTGAAAATCTTTTGTTCCTTTTTCCCCTCATCTAGTCTATTACTGGATATATTTAGCACTCTCCTATCTTCCACGTACCAGATATTTGACCATACCAAGTCATTTTACTTCTCAGTTCCCTCATCCAAGTAACACTCTAAAATTTAAGTTGCTTGCATGTGCTGACCTGCATTGATAGAGGGAGTTTGCTCTTTTGGAGTTCCACTGCCAAAGAAGTTAGAAGTCACCTCCAAAACACAAAACTCCATTTTGTTTTCTCTTTGATAGAGAATTTTACTTTGATTTGAAACACACATACACACACACATGCACACATAGACAAAGACAGAGAGAGTGAGAAACAGAGAGAGAGAGAGAGACAGAGAGAGAAACAGAGGCAGAGAAAGAGAAACAGAGAACAGAGAGTGATAGAGAGATAGACAGGCAGATATAGAGACAGAGATGGAAGGACAGAGAGAGAAAATTCAATGTTTATAAGAAATGGCATCTTCACAGGTAGAGTGATGAAAACCTGGAAAGTCTGACTCAGGAGGGTTATATAGTCTCCAGGCCTGGAGATCCTTTTTAATGAGACAATTGATTATCTGTCTTATGTATTTTAGTGTTCTGTCTACCTGAAGGCAGGTGTTGCTAAGGATGTTCTTTAAACTCCTTTCCAGTTACAGAATTCTATTATTTCCCCATAAACAAGGAAAAGAATACACTGTGTTTCTGTGATGATGCCTATAGAGAAAACAATAGGAAATTTGATGTTGATTATTAGCTCCACACATATGTCAGGGAATCATGCTTAAACTTTGTGAGTTCTTCATTCCTCACTGACTTTATAAACATTCTCTTTAAGTATAAAAATACCAAATGGTAATCCATTACCTTTTACATTAGTTGATCTCTAAGCAGTCAATGTAGACCTTTTTGGTTGTGCATCTCTCAAAATTAAATTTTTCCTGTTGCCTCAGATATTCTAATGACATAATTGATTTAGACTATGGTGTTCAAAGTCTATTAAGCATATGATTATGTTCTCCCTGTTTTTCAGGAGACTGAGGTTGATAGATTGCTAAGACGAAAGAGTTATGGGTCTAAAAACCTTATCATGTGCACTAACCCTGGTACCGGTACAATGAGATCATGGGAAGAAAAGATCATTAGGCTGCTCAAAAGGGAATGATCTGGATCAGCATGGACAAACAGCAGATTAAAACCTCAGTTGATCGGTAGTGAGTAGATACTAAAAGTCTAGCCTGAATTAGATAGGGAGATCCAAGTTCAAAAAGAAATCATTGAAAATTAAATGAAATCAATCCTCCTGAACCATGGAGATATAAAGTAAAAGGGAAAGAAAAAGACCCTGCTTCTGAGACTAATGGAAACAGATTAATACGTCATTTAATGAAGAAGATGGTATGTACATATCAATATATATGTATACAAAATAGGTACAAAATTACTGAAGGTAGAAGACTGAGAAAGACCTCCATCAGAAGGTCACAGGTGAGCAGAATCTTAAAGAAAGTTAGCTATTTTGCACCTAAAACTCAACTATTAAACAGTTAATATAATACAAATTGGATTGGTTAAAACATAACAATTTTTAATTAAGCCAGAGAAACTCAAAAGTTCATCTATCCAGGCCATGATAAGTACTCTTTGAACTTTAAATTAAAAAAAAAAACAACCAAATGAAATTATGGATGCATGAATTATTTGTTGAAACAATGAATTAATGAACAAATGCAAAGTTATTTGTTAATGCTTACCATGTGTGAAGTACTATGTTAAGTGCTAGAGTCACAAAAATAAAACTAAAGGTGATCCTTGATTTTGAGGAACTTAAATCAGACAAAACAACATAATGCATATAAACATATGGCAGAGGAAGAATTTTCTTTTGAGGGGAAAAATTGACAAGGACAATGATAAAAGTCACTACAGTAAACTGACTAACTAATGCACAATATGTATGAATGACTGCTTGCACACTGCCCACCATTCTCCTTTCTTCCCCTTCCAGTTAAACTTATGCATTCTATGGATCCCCTTTTCTCTGCCCCTCAGCATTCGGAGCTCATCTAATTTCACATAGGCAATATTATCAAGCATACATGTATATTGTCTTTAATATTTTCCCTCCTTTCACCCCTCCAAACTCATGTTCAAATTACCATCAGAACCCTGTATTCTCTTTATCTTTTCTCGTTTCATACTCTCTTGTTGCCTTTTATCATTAGACCTGCAATTCTTAAAATTGCATATCAAAACAAATAAGCCTGTGTGTCAGGAAACACATTCCACAAATTTTGAATGGAAACTAGACATAATAATGAACCACTGTCATTGACCTTTATATCCTTGAATATGCCTGGGAATCCTCTTCAGAATCTCCATAAAAGTCTTCATCTACTGCTTCATCTTCTTCTAATTAAACACCTTTTACCTCAAGCACCACCGTATAATGAAAATAAGAAAAAAAAGGTATTATTCAATGTTATTGTCTTTTGATTTAATTACTATGGTTGTGTTGACATTTATCATTTTTTTTTGTAAATGGGCAATATTTTAGTTATGTTATAAATTCCTTTGAGATAGCCAAGAGGTATAAAGAACATCATTTTATCATTCATTTTATAGGAAAATGGGTTCTGATTTATAAATGACAAACTTAGAGATTGGATTTTGAAACAGTATAATTTTGAATAGGATTATTTCTGTAGAAACATTCATCCCAATATACGAACACAACAGCGCTAACCCTAAACAACCATCATATACTAATTATTCTTATAAAGGGATGTGTAAACTAAGTACTGTTCTGATCACATATTATATAGTACTTAAGCTGACACTACAAAGTTAATCATATAATATATTCAATTTTCTTATTTTCTTTCAAAGGATTTTAAGATTCTTCCTCCTTATTTTTTCCTTGCTCTATTTTTCTCATAAGCAAATTGAATTAATTCATACACACACATATATATATACATATGTATATACACAATACACATACATATATTCACACACATGCATGTACATATATATATACAAATATATGCACACATATACACACATGCATGTGTGTGTATGTGAGTGTGTGTGTGTGTGTTTGTGTATGTTCCCGTGCAGAATTATCTGATGTCTAATGCTTTAATTTAAATGGAGAACTCTGGGGTGGGGAAGAGTCCAAGATTAATTGGTCTGTCAGCATCATTCCCAGTATACTTGCTTACTCTCCATAGCTCTCCTTCTATTCCCTAGAAACTTTGCATGGAATATATCCTTTGAGCACTTGAAACACACTGCAGGCAGCATCTTGGATGCAAGACATTCACTCCAGCCTGATATCTCCTCTACCTGGGGGTTGTGGTTTCTGTCCCTTCTTTCACCCATTTTGACCTGTTATTAATCATTTTACTCACTCTTGTATTTTGTCTGTGCTTACTTAACCTTCTAATTCACTTTGTGCCTTGTTACCTGCAGAAATTCCACTTTCAACTTTTAGGGTGCCAACCTGTGCCCTTGACGTTCGTAAGTGACTTGCCTTTTTCCACCCGGGACTCAGCAGATATCATGTTCCGCACCTCCATGTTGAGCACACCACTTCAAACTACTCTTGGCTCTTGAAATGGACCCTGTTCAGCAGGAAGCAGTTACTGAAGACAATTACATTTGTCCCTTCCCCTCCTTCCAAAAGATTTTTCTTACATAGTGGTTGAGTGGGGAAATGATGAAGATACAAATGGTTCCTTAAGGGTTTAGAATTACTTTTCCAGTACTTTGTGAAGCCCCTAGTTTATTCTCTGACCTGAAAGTGTCCTAAAGTCCTTTCCCTTTGTCTTGAACCTATACCAAAAGAATTGCTTGTCTCCCTTAACCTGTGTTCCCCCTGTCCTTTAATTTTCAACCTGTAGTTCCTCCTGCCTTGTCCTTAAATCTTTAAATCATAAAGAATTCCCTTTGCCTCCCTCATCCTATGTCATCCTGTTCTATCTTTAATCTTTAACTTCCATAAAACATCTAAAATGACATTATCATTCTAAAACTTCTATAAAAGTATAACTACCCCAAATATTGGAGTCTTAGTTTTCTTTGTAGGAGACCAGTACTACTTTTCATCAATAAAGCTCCCCTGTATTAGGAGAAAATCATCTAAGTGAATTTCACTCTTGAACCAGCTCTACCAACTCTAATCCTCATCAATATCACTCTCACATTAAAAAAAAAAAAAACCTGTTGTTCAAAAGGACCCTATACATGTGGATAATGCACATATTAATATCTCCTCTTTACAGATAAGAAAACTGAGTACTTCACTATTTATATTGCTTCCTCTTCAATAACCAGTATCTTAATTAGGATTAGTACGTACATTTCTTAATTGCAGATCCGTAGCTCTAAGTACCTATACTCCACTCTTTTCTTAATATCATTTATTTGAGTTTTTAGGCAACTTAATAAAAATAAGCAATGGAAATGAAATGATATTGTTGCTAACTTATTTGTAAATAAAACAACTCACATGACAATTTTAAAAAAAATCACAGTCTCATGGGATTTAGAGCTTGAAGAGATTTGAATTCCAATCCTTTGACAAGCAATATGATTCTCTAATTTGGCAAACTTTTCACTCTCTCATGATTTCCCATAGGGGAAGGTGTTGAGTGGGGTCTACTTCAGGGAGGTATTAGATTGGGTAACTGACAGTCCCTTCAATTTAAGTATTCTCAGATTTATTTTTATCCTATCTTCTATTACCTTTTCCTGGTGGAGCCATCATCTCCCTCCTCCCTCTATGTCCACTCATTCAGTAGCTATTTTTTTTAATTAACGTGGTTACATTAAGAAACAAGGAAGATGAATTGAAAATATTGGCATTTCAACATCATGAAAGTGTGAACAAAGTCAATATTTATTTATGAAGAATTTATTCACAATGATATCTTGCACATTGTTGAATAAATCAATCAAAGGAGAATGGTTTAAGATTTGGAATAATGCTGTTAATAGGGATGGGCAGGGGACCTGGAATATTATATCCACTGTATAATATGAAACAAACCTTTGAACCTTTAATCAGTGCTCTTTTGTTCCCTGTTTCATGTCAATAGAGAGTGTACCAAAATTTTTGCTATAATCAAAGACTCATGATATGGTATTAATTGTCATAATATGAATAAATATAAAAATATTGTTTTTTTAAAATCATACTTTTACTTTTTTCTTTGAACTTTTTGCTTTCTCCTTCCATACCTATTCTCCCAGTATTTTTCCTTTTATTTTACCCCTCTCTTTACTCCCCACTCCTCCCTCTTTTTTGATCTATGTTCCCTGGTAGCCAGAAAAATCTTGTATTAATTCTTATCTCTAACTGTGTGAAATAGACCATGTAGATTGTTGCCTGAAGCCTGTTCATTTCTGCATGTCATATGAATGAAAATCTTGATTCTTAATAATAATGATAGCAATAACATTTATTATTGTTATAGTCTGAATTATGATTTCATTTGTATTAGGGGAGCTTTATATAGAAGGTCCTAAAAACACACACCTATACTTACCTTGTGACATACAGTTTTGGAAAGCTTCCTGAAGCACTGAAAGATGTGCCCAAGTCACACATCTAATATCTTCCTGAGCTTAGACTTGCTGTCAATTCTTCCTGTTTCTAAGTCCAGTTCTTTATCCACTACAGCATTCTATCTCTATATATTTCTATTAATTGTGCCATGGTTTTTGGCTCCTGTGTTCATTTTTTTCAACGTTTATAAATGTGATAAGTTGTACCATCACAAATAATTTTTGTTGCTGATTAATGTGGCAAGGGTAGGTGTTGGATGAGAAATATTTAGCTGAGGGATGTGAATCAATGTCCTGGGACCAAGCTTGCCAATGCTGCTGCAGATAATGAGAGAAAGGGTTAAGTAACAAAGTAAACATACCCCACTCTCATGAAGTGACTGATCTTATAGGCTAATTTCTGTTGATTTTTCTATGGGTGGGGAAAGCCAGAGGAAGAAGTGAATATTGGAACAGTGCTGCTGACATTATCTAAGTTTTCTGCTCTGGAGAGATATGCTAATGACCTTTCTGAAATGGTAATTTAAATGGGAAGATCTTTTCAATTCATTTAATGGGCCCATGTAAACTGCCTGGGTCACACAGAAGTCTGAGTCACATGGAACCTGTGGTGAGAGGAGTTTGGTCAAAGGTGGAACAGTTAGGGTGGAACAGGAAGAGGTGGAGCTAGAACAGAGCTGAGATATATTTGGTGAGAGAGCACTCACAACTAGGAAGGATGAAGGCAAGCAGGCAGCTGGCTATCATGAGTGACAGAGTTTGTTTGTGATTTGTTTAAGTGAGATAGTTTGTGGGAAGCTTAGCAGTGGGGAAGCTTGGAGTTGGTGTTGCCCTCTGCATTGTTATTGTACGTAGATTTCTTTGTTACTATGATGGATTTGGTTTTGTGGTGTTTGAATAAATGTTTTGGTTCTGTCTTTCATGTGGAGAGTCTGTTGTATTTCGCAATTCAGAATTTTGCCTGCATGTTCTTGACCAATAGGCACTGTGAATATCACATTGGTGCTACACCTTCTCTTTCTCCTTATGTTCTTTTTGGGACTCTGATGGTTCTTATACTCAATCCTGTACTTAATGTCAGAGTTTTTTTTTTAAACCATTCAAGACATCTGAGTACAGATGAAATATTTGTTTTGAAAAAGTAGTAAGAGGACAGAAGTCAAATAAGTTTCCCCAGATACCACTCTCTCTTGCCAAAATAGCTCCTTGATAAAATTTAACCAATGAACATTGAATTTAAACTGATTTGCTACTTTTATCTCTCTCTTTATAAGCATGAAGCACCTGATTAATCAGTGTATTAATATTTTGAAATGGCATAAAATTTTCATTACTGTCAATCATAGAAACAGATTTTGAGTTCATCATAGGAATTTTGCAGCCCTTCTCTTCAGATAATTGGATGCCAAAGAACTCCAAATTAAATACAGATCCTTTATTTTTAAATGACCTATAAATTATAGAGAATGAGAACTTTATTTTTAAATTTTGAAATCCCTTAATTGGAGACTAAGTATGGCAGAGAAAATTGAGGGTCTGACTCAGAGGAGGAAGACTTTGGTTTTCAGAGACATATACTAGTTGGGCCCAGAGTCAAGTAGTTTCATGTCTTGGTGCTCTGGGCCATAGGTGAAATATATGTGGGTCATGTGACCTGAAAAACTCTTGAGTGCAGACTGAAGAGGATTAAAATTAATATTGAGAAGCGTTTGGCATAATTAAATATATGTAATGAAACATAAGTAATGTTAATGTATATTTTTCAAATTAAATATACACCTATTTGGATCCTTATATATGATTTAGTGGAACATTTGATACCACTGCTAAAGGCAACTTCATATAGTGATGTTTCAAATTGAGTATGTAATAGCTTTGGTAGAAGGATTTCATTCATGTAGGAGTTCCTACAACAAAGAAATGATAAATCCTGTCCTTCTCTCTCTTCTTTCTTATCCATCCCTGTTAAAATTAATTTTATATGTTAATTTTTCAAGTTCTTGATGAGGACATTGTTTAAAGAAATACAGCTAATTCTATCAGGTCAAAGGCAGTTCACTAGTTTAATGGCATCCAAAATAAATAATTAATTTTACTCTAGAAGCATTTATTAAGCAACTAATATGAGGATTTATTTTTCTGAACATTGGATACAAAAATACAAAGTAAATGCTTTCTTCATTTAGATACCAACATTGTACTATAAGGTAAATTATGTGGGCACTGACTAGCCCACTGAGAGGTTAATCAGTCTGCCTTTTAGTCATAGAACTGATAAGTACCATAGGCAAAGTGGGAACCCAAGTCTTCTAGATTTTAACAGAAGCCTACTCCTCACTATCTAATACTGTCTCCTTTGTTATAGTACAGGAAGAAAACTCTCTTATGATGACTTTAAAAGTTATATATATATAATAAGGTTTTTTTTTTCTCCTTTCATTAGTTTTTAGAGAATCACAGCATTTCAGATTCCAAAGGACATTACTGTATATCTAGTGTAATCAGTTCCAAAACTCCAATATCTTTTAAGGACATCATCAATAAGTAGTCAACCAGCTGGTGTTGTAAGTCTTGTAATAAGGAGCCAACACCACCTAAGGCAGTCTTTTCCATAATGGGATAGCTTGATTTGCCAAGAAGTTTATATTTGCACTAATTTTATATGATATAGATTAAAATAACAGCATTTTTCACATTCCTTAACACTATGCTTCCTTTCCCTCCTTCCAGAAATAGTCAGTTTTTAATATGTAATCTAAAGATAACATATAGTCGTGCGTGTCCCAGGGCACAAAAGAAACACAACACATTAGTTCTAGAGTCAGCAGACCAGCCTACATAACCCCTCTATGAAGGTTACCGTCCTTGTGATTTCTGTAATTCACCTAACTTTCTTAGGACATAGTTTCCTCAAATGTAAAATGAAAGTGTTTGGATAAAGTTTGTAGACTTTCTTAGGGTGAAGTCTATAATTCTACAAATAAATTATTTAACTTACCTTTTCCACAAATCATGTTAGAATTTGATATTATAAATTACCTAAGTTCTAATTATTTTAATCTACTAATGAAAGTAAGGTGAGGAGCCAACAAGTTTTACCATTTGCCCTACTGCTTCACCCTCTGAACTTCTGAGTTGCTCCATCAGTCATCCACCTGAAACCTAAAATTATTTCTTCCTCTAAATGTAATGGGAACCAAATAAAACTAGGATCGTTTTTGTCTTCATAGGTTATTGCAGCATGCTTGCCATATAGTAAACACTAAATAAAATTATTTTATTCATTCATTTCATAATCTATTTATTAAATGCTGTTCAGGAACTTGAGCGGAAAGCAATAGTTATATTTCACCAAGACAATGGGGTAGAATAAGAATTTAGTACTTTTGCACTATAAAAAATGAAGGAAGGGAAAATTTCAGAGAAACATGGCAAGACCTTTATGAACTGATGCTGAGGATACTGAGTAGAACCAGTAGGACAATTTATACTATTTTATTTTAATTTAGGAATTTAAATGTGATCATATGAATGAAATCTTTATTACTTTGATTGGAAAGGACTGACGATGATCTCCACCTACTTCCTTTTAGAGAGACTGGACAATCAATAAGGTTGTTTTAAGCACTTTTTATAAGCCATGAATTTTGACACTCATTAACTATGAAATTACAAGAAAACAAGTCCAAATGAGCTTTAATGGGAGAGGAGAAGACAAAATATAACAAGAATCTGAAAACAGATTAGGAAAAGTTACCTGCATGCAGGGGATAATGGAGAAAGTACTGTGAGAGTAAGGAATGAACGCAGCACGTCTGGACATTTTCCTTAAAATGTAACTCCCTGATGAACCAACCAAGCAAAGGAAAGAGGTCATGAATGCAGAATGATCTTCCATGATGAGGAGACTATTGTAGCATGGAGAAGGGCTCAGAAGATGTCTTAGAGCAGAGCCTTTGAAGAATTAATTAAAAATGAAGCAATTAATGAACAAGATACACATTTTTAGCATAGTCACTGTGAGAATTTGTCATACTTGGTTATATTTATTTGAAAAAAGTATTTTTTTTCACTTTTCTCTAATTGGAACAATAGGTAGGAGGAAGAAAAAAAGATGCTTGGTAACAGAAAAATTTAATTAAATTTTAAATGGTGATTCAAAATATTTGGGTAGAGAGACAAATCATTTACTAAGCACTGAGATAGCACAGGGATTGAGCAAAGCACTAGGATGGAAATGCAAGAAAATATGACAGTATTTACCCACAAAGAGTTAACATCCTAGCAAGGAAAGCAAAAACTGAATGGAAGAAACAAAATCTAGGAAGTGAGGAAGACATGCCCACTTGGGGAAGCAAGGGTGCTGGTGATAAAGTGGAAGTCAGGAAAGTGAGCAGAGCTAGGGGTGAAATAAGAATTGCTGCTACCTTTCCTAAAATGGCTATTTCAGCCAAGGATTTAAAAATCAGGTGAGCTCACCTCAGGATGAAGGCAATGCTAATCAGAAGCTCCAGTTCATAAGAATCATTTTAATAGTTCATACTGTCCCAAATGAAATGAAACAAAGCAAACAAAATATAGTCTGACCAGGTTGTCATGAGTTGGCATCTGACTGTGATGTGCTCCTTCCCCTTTATTGTTTCTTCCAGGTAAGACCAAGTTGATTGACATCCTATCTGAAATCTCATAACGCATAACAGTAAATGTATCTCTGACAAAAGAGTCCTCCATGCTAATGTTGGATCCAGTTGGAATCTGCATCCTGGCTTTGAGATGAGAGATCATGCATATATAAACCCTGGGAATTTTTAAACTCCAACTGAGAAAATATTGTTTTAATAATCAGAAATGGCATGAGGACAGTGAGAGGGGAGACAATGAAGGGAAGTTTTTAAGTTAAATATATATTTAGAAAGAGCCAAAATTGGATCATAGCTGAGATAGATAGTTTAAAAAGAATTTCATTTTTATCATCATTTTCTAACCTTTTGCTCTACTAGTAGGCATACTTTGAGAACCCTTCCCATCTAACACAACTTTATCTATACAGCATCAAGATAGGGGAAGAAAAAAATAAGACAGATACAATATTCAAAAAGGAATTATAACTGTTTTCAAGGGCTCAAGGAGTCCTTAGGGGAATAATAAGAAGAATGATAATAATGCTGCATTGGAAAGGTCAGTGGTAAATGAGGAAACAAAAAACATTTCCTGCCTCACTGGACAAGATAGTAATGCTCTCAGTTTTTTCTTTTTTTTTTACAGGGTTTCCTGGATAAAAGAAAGTAAAATAATTGGGAGACTGGTGGGGGGAGCGTAGTAAGAAGATTGTCTCTATGTAGCATTTGAAATAAAATGATTGTTTAAATTTATTATAGGTAATGGAAGATAAAAGTTATTTTTGTTCTTTTCCCCTAAAAATGATAAAGATTTCATATATATATGAAATATATATATGGATGGATGTGTATATATATATGTGTGTACATATGTATACGTATATGTATACATATATACCCATATATGCACATACATACATACACACATACACATATATGTATACATATAGATGGTTGGTTGATTGGTTGTTGTCCTTCATTCTCAAAGAGGACCAAAATGACATCACCATGATAAAGTTAGGTTTAAATATTTACAAGTCTGGCTGATCAGACAAATACAAGTTAGGAAAGCTCTACCACAGATTAGACACAGACAGTCCCTGTGAGCATTTGAAATGGTTAGTCCAAATTTGCGCATTGTACATTTTCTTTGCATTGTTTCAATTCTGCTTTACTCATAGAGCACAGCACCTTTCCTGATGTGGGCATGCCACGCTGAGCAGTCCTGTGCCATTGTCTCCCATGTCCCACAATCAAATCCAAAGTTCTTGAGAGAGACCTTGAGAATGTCCTTGTACTGCTTCTTCTGTCCACCATTTGATTGCCTGCCTCATGTGAGTTCTCTATAAAATAGTCTTTTTGGCAAGTGTACATTTTTCATTTGAACAACGAGTCCAGTCATTTGGAGTTGTACTCACTGAAGCATGGGCTGTGTTCTTACTCCCGTGCTTTTTAGCATGTTGTTTTCAGCCATGTTGTCAAATGCTTTCAGTGAGGATGAACAAGACATCAAGGTCACCTACTGTACTGATGCTAAGTTTTTCAATTTGATAAGGTTACAAGCCAAGACCAAAGTGGAGGGAGTGTTGGCACATGATTTTCTATTTGCAGATGATTGTGCACTCACAGCCTCTGAAGATGAGATACAACAAAGTATGGATCAATTCTCTGCTGCCTGTGCTAATTTTGACCTAATAATTAACACCAAGAAAACATGGGTGCTCTGTCAGCCACCCCCACACCATATATGGAACAATCAGTTACAACAAATGGGGAAGTTCTGAATTCTGTGGATAAGTTCATTTACCTTGGCAGTGTACTTTCCAGTGATGTACACATTGATGAAGAGGTTGACATACGCATTGAAAGAGATTGCTTAGTGTTTGGGAGTCTCTGAAGAAAAGTTTGGGAGAGAAGAGGTATTAATGTTACTACCAAACTGAAGGTCTACAGAACCACTGTGGTAACCTTATTGTTGTATGCCTGTGAAACATGGACAGTGTACCAACGCCGTGCCAGAAAACTGAATCGCTTCCATTTGAACTGTCTTAGGAAGATTCTGAAGATCACATGGCAGGATAAGGTACCAGACACAGAGGTCCTTGCTTGACATAAAGTGGCAAGCATTCTAAATACACACACACACACACACACACACACACACACACACACACACATATATATATAGCTATAGATATACATTCACATATATACATATATACACACACATATGTGTGTGTATATATGTATGTATTATGCATAGTTTTTTAATTGGTTAGATCCCTTAGTAACTGAGGATGTTTGATCCATTATCTGAAATTTATTTTCCACTTCTTTCTTTTTCAAATATTACCATCCAACTTAAATCATCATTATCTATTCCCTGTACTACAGTAATGGCCTATCCATTGATTACCTTATTCTCAGAGCCTCTTCCTATAAATATATCACACAGCTTTGAACCAGACTAATCTATCTTAAAAATATTTTCATAGAAAATGAAATATGGGAGTCCTTGCAAAACTATAAATAGACTGAACAAATATATGACACCATGATTATAATTGTTCCTACTCACAATTAAATAAGCATCACTATGTTTCAAACCTCATGCAAGGCACTTGCAACACAAAAATAAAAATGGAATATTCCTATCTTCAAGGAGCTTGCAATTAATTTGAAGAGACATGTGCATGTCTACCTAACTATCTATGTATCTGTCTATCTGTCTGTCTACCTCTTTTTCTGTCTATGTCTATCTTCTCTCTCATTGAAGGATCACAGAATCTAAAATCTAATAGATCCTCAGAGAACATCTAATCTAACATAATTTCAGAAAGAAAAAAACTGAAGTCAGAATTGAAACGACTTGCCCAAAGTCTTCTAGTAAGTGTCAGAAGCTGAATTTGCAACTACATTCTCCAGACTCAAGGACAATATTCCTGCATGTAGACCATAGAGATATGCTCAAAACATCTAAAGAACTAGAAGACTACAGATATTCTGATTAATTTTCAATAAATGAACAACACTAGCAATGCTTGGATAAGTATTCTACAGTTGCTTGCTGGAATAAAGGGGAAAATATCCACATCAAGGATATCAATCAATCAAAAAAATCATCACTTCCTTGTTAAAATGCACAAAATGACTTGCTTATTGCCTTCAATTCAAGCTCCTTCATCCAGTGTCTAAGGCCACCATAATATGACTTCAAATTTGATTTCATACTTACTTTTGGTCCCCACTGATTTATGTGATGTAAGCATTTCTCCTAATGAGCTCATGAGCTCATTCAGAACAGAAAACAGATCTTCCAACTTGGAGGATTATAAATGTATGGCAGGTTCCTCCTATATCACCATTAGGGCAAAAGGTTACAATCGCATGCCATGGCTGAAGGGTACTGTAGAGGACTGCCCTGGAGAAGAGAACATTTAGGGGAAGGAGTACATTTTTCTTCAAGGTGCTGTGTTAGCTATACAAATCTGGGGATTCCTTTCAGGTATGAGTTAAATTTGACAGGTATGGGTTGTCTTCCAACTCTTAATTTATGTGACTATATCAAAGACCAAATAGATTGTGATGAGGAGAAAGTATGCTTTTTCTGCTTTGTTTCAGAAGGTAGAAACTGATATTACTGGATGAGAACAGGTGAAAATAAAAGGATTTAGTGCTTTCCATATGGGGACCAGGCTGCTTTTAGAAGACATATCACCTCAGGAAAGATCAAACAAATGCAGTATGGCTGCTTGACCAAGACATGAGGGAGAATTCTTACTCACATAGGGCTCAGAGGAAACTGAATCTGGGGTCTTTTCCAACTGTGACATAAAGAGTTTCAACAATTCTTATATCTCTCTAAGTATTTAGAAAATTGCCTCTATTTCATGCAATTTAACAAGTATTTGTTAGGTACCTGCTATATGCTACTAATCAGTGTGACAGTTATTTGCAGAGATGGAAGAATAAATGAAAGAAAAAAAGCTGTTCTCTGAGAGCTTAGCGGGAAAATACAAGCACACAGTTAGCTACAAGAGTGAAATTAGTCCACGTGAGAAATCTAGACAAGATTCAATGATGAATTAGAGGAGATAATGACGGACATTACTTGAGCACATCATAGACAGTTTTAGAGAAAATTTGGCTCATGATTTGGTCCTTGAAAGAAAGGAAGGACTCTAATTCAATAAAAAAGAGTTAAGATGATTGTATATGAAATTGCATTTCAAATAGAGTTTTGAAAGTATATTAAATTTTATCACATTGAATTAAATTATTTAAATTGTTGTAAAAACCATATTAAATTTAACATTTTGTTTAAATAGAAATTTTAATGTCTCTATTAAATTTAACACAATAGTAACAAAACCAACTTGCTTGTCTCTGTTTCCTAAACCTCCACCTCTTATCTTCTGGGTACTTTTTATTGTTTTATTTTGAGGTTCATTTTTATTGTTTTTATTGATATTCTTTTCCCTTCCATTGCCTTTCCTTGCCTTTCCTTTCCTTTCCATTGCTCTTTTTAAGCAACTACAACTGCCTCCAAACCTCTCCAATGGAAGCCTTCTCTTGTTAGCTAAAAAAAAGATATTTAATCAAAATCAATCAACAGATTGCCTTGTGTGGTCAGACAAAACACTTCCATAATGGTCATATTGTGAAAGACTAACTACATTTCCCTCCATCCTATCCTGCTCCCTCTTTATTCTGTTCTTTCTTTTGACCCTGTCCCTTTTCAAAAGTGTTTACTTCTATTTATCTCATTCTCAAATTTACCCTCCCTTCTATCAACCCCTCATCCATTTATCCCCTCCTCTCCATAATTTCCTGTAGGGTAAGACAAATTTTCATATCCAGTTGAGTGTGGAAGTTATTTCCTCCTCAAGCCAAACCCAATGAGATTAATGTTTATTCTTTCACTCTCACCTCCCTACTTTTCCTCTTCATTGTAAAATGTTTTTTCTTGCCTTCTTTATGTGAGAGATAATGTACCACATTCTATTTCTCCCTTTATCCATCTCCCAATATATTCCTCTCATCCCTTAATTTTATTTCTTAGATATCATCCTCTCATATTCAATTTACCATGTGCTCTCTCTTTCTCTCTCTCTCTCTCTCTCTCTCTCTCTCTCTCTCTCTCTCTCTCTCTCTCTCTCTCATCCCTCCAACTACACTAATATTGAGAAAACACTTTAGTGTTAAAAATGATATTTTTCATATAGGAATGTAAACATTTCATCTTTAGTAAGTCTCTTAAGATTTCTCTTTCCAGTTGAGGTTTTTATGCTGCTCTTGATTCTTGTGTTTGAACATCAAATTTTCTGTGCAGCTTTGATCTTTTCATCTAGAATGCATGAAAGTCCTCTATTTCGTTAAATGACCCTTTCCCCCTAGAAGTATTATACTCAGTTTTGCTGCTAGGTATTCTTGATTTTAATCCTAGTTCCTTTAACTTTTGGAATATCATATTCCAAGCCCTCTGCACCTTTATGTAGAAGGTGCTAGATCTTTTGCTGTTCAGATATCCACAATACTCGAATTATTTCTTTCTAATTGCTTGCAATAATTTCCCCTTTACCTGGGAAATCCGGAATTTGGTTACAATAATGCCAGGAGCTGCCTTTTTGGTATCTCTTTCAGGAAATGATAGGTGGATTCTTTAAATGTTTGTTTTATCCTATGGTTCTAGAATATCAGGGCAGTTTTCCTTGATAATTTCTTGAAAGTTGATGTCTAGGTTGTTTGTTAATCATGGCTTTCAGGTAGTCCAATAATTTTTAAATTGTCTCTCCCGGATCTATTTTTCAAGTCGGTTGTTTTTCCAATGAGATATTTCACATTGTCTTCTATTTTATCACTGTTTTGGTTTTGTTTTATAATTTCTTGATTTTTCATAAAGTCATTAGTTTCTCTCTGCTCTGTTCTAATCTTTAATAAATTATTTTCTTCAGTGAGATTTTGTCCCTCCTTTTCCATCTGTCTAATTTTTTTTAAGGCATTGTTCTCCTCATTGGCTTTTTGGATGTCTTTTTCCATTTCAGTTAGTCTATTATTAAGTTGTTATTTTCTTCAGCATTTTTTTGGGTCTCTTTTAGCAAGCAATTGATTCATTTTCCATGATTTTCTTGCATCACTCTCATTTCTCTTTCCAATGTTTCTTCTACTTCTCTTACTTGATTTTCAAAACCCTTCTTGAGCTCTTCCATGACCTAAGACAAATTCATACTTTTCTTGAAGGCTTTGCATGTGGAATCATTGACTTCATTGTCTTCTTCTGTTAGTATATTTTGATTTTCCTTGTCATCAACATAGGATTGTACGGTCTGATTCTTTTTCCAGTTTTTGCTTATTTCCCCAGTTATTTATTTGACTTTTGACCTTTTTGTCAAGGTAGTTCCCTACTTCCAGTGGGGGTGCAGAGGTGTACTGTCTGTAGCTTGATTCCCCACAATCTGTGGGACTAGTGCTCCCAAAATAGCCTTTGCCACTGTCTCTGAAGTTGCTGTAGCTGCTGCAAGCTTCTCTGTCCCCTCTGGTGCCCTGGGCCTGGGGCCAGACCAAGGTACTCTTTTACAAAGTTCCTATTGTTTTTTTTTTTTTTTCCATTAACCTCCCAAGGTGTCCTTGAACTTCGGGGTGGAGAAGTCTGGATACCACCACAGCTAAAACTGAAATTGGTCATTTTATTTTATGAACATCTTTTCTCTATATTTAGATGGCAATTCTTCATTTCTCCACAATGGGAAAAAGTATCATTTTCTTTTTTCTGTATTATATAACATTTATATTAATGCAGTTTATCCATTTGGAGTTTATTATGATATATTAATTGAAATATGAATTCTTTCTTGGTTACTTTTGAATTTTTCAAATAGGTTCTTCTCACCCTTGTAGCTGATGAGTTTGTTTCTTACTGAATTGTACAATATGATATTTGATTGCTTCTGGGACTGTCAAACTCTATTCCTATGAGTCTTGAGCTAGTCTAGATTTTTTTTATTTGAATGCTGTCTATCTCCTTTAGAAGGCCAAGTAAAATCATCTGCTGTCTCTATTTGAGAAGAATAAAATAAATTCCACTGTTGTTGCATTTCAAGGAATTCTTGAAGAGGAGGATAAAAAAAGGAACCATTGTTCACTCTTCTTTACATTGAATTTTTCTCAGTTATTCCAGGATACAGACTTTCATCTCCCTCTAGACACCTAGAAAAAGTGTTTATTTCCTTTCCAACCAAACCAGTAAACTGTAACCTAGAAACAGAGTTCTATCCTAACATAAAGAAACATTAAGAAAGAGAGAGAGGGAGAGAGGGAGAGAGAGAGAGAGAGAGAGACAGACAGACAGACAGACAGACAGACAGAGAAAGAGACAGAAAGACAGAGAAAGAGACAGACAGACAGAGAGAGAGACAGACAGACAGAGAGAGACAGAGACAGAGACAGAGAGCTTCAACACAACAGATTCTTCTGATAATCAGAGGAAAACTCAAATAAATTGTATAAAATACACAAAAGTCTGTAAGAAGGAAAATCTGAAATAATTGGAAATGTCACCTTTATTTTAACAAGTGAGGAGGTGATGCAGACACAGATATGTCCACTTCCCCTGAAGGAGGCTTATTTCAGTTACTGTCAACTGACTGTCTAATGCATATCCCTCCAGATTTTTCTTTCTTTCCTACCATTGCTCAGCACAGAGAGAGGTCATGTGTCATAATAATCTGAGTGCTACACCTGGAATCAGGATAGACTTTGGTTCAAATCCTGCATTACTTAGTTGCTTGATGCTGGGCAAATGCCTTCACCTATCTCTGCTGCAGGCAATTCCCTGAGTCCTCTTGATTCTTAGAGAAGGATTGTTGTTGGTGAAGAGTTCTGGCAGCAATGTGTAGTAGTCTTGTTAGTATCTGTGTAAACAGCAATTTGGAAATATTTTGTAAGCATGTGCTTGTTGTTTTCTGAAACCTCAGTATGATTTTAATGAAATAAAGCATAAGATACAAAGCAACACATGGGGTGATAAAAATAGCATCCATAGAGCTAAAGCTTAGAATGGAGGCTAAGGATGAAAGCTAAGGGATGATGGGCAGCAGGCTTTTTTTTAAAACTATGCTTAAGTCAGTTTTAGATAAGGGACAATGTCTCTCCTCAGACAGGATGAGAGAAAAAAAGGTAGAACTACACAAATCCAAGTATGTTTCAGTTTTCTCTACAAATAAGAGACATATTTAGACTGAGAAGGATAGAATTCAATAAATAGCCATTAAGAAAACAGTCAATAAATTCATTATCAAGCATGAGATTTTTACCAGTACCTTCTATGTGCAAGGTACTGTGCTGGGCACTGAGGGAATAAAGCAAAAGAAATATCCCCTGCATCCAGGGAGCTCATATTCCACTCTATCTATCTGTCTCCCTATCTATCTATCTATCTATCTATCTATCTATCTATCTATCTATCTATCTATCTATCTATCTATCTATCTATCTACCTATCTATCTATCTACCTATCTATCTACCTATCTATCTATCTATCTATCTATCTATCTATCTATCTATCTATCTATCTATCTATCTATCATCTGTCTATCTATCTATCTATATTTATATAGTTATCAGTATCTATCTATATATCTTTATATAGATAGATATCTATATCTATATATCTATATCTGTATCTATATACATTATAATGTCCCCACCCATTGATAGGCCTCAGGTGGGACTATTGAGGGAGGCTTGATTAAGGGAAGCTTGTTTCCCTGAAGGTCCACACCTTTTGCTGATTGCTAATGAGGCATTGACTCACAAGGGTTCTTGCCCTCTGGTTCTGAAAAGTGTATATATACTGTGAATTGAGGTTTTGCTTTGGGGCTTAGTTTTCAGAAAAAGTTCTTGTGCCAGATGAGACTCTAGGCAGCTATTTTAAGAAGTCTGGCCCCCTCCTCACCTCCCCTACTTTGAAAACCCCGATGTTGGTACTTCTCTCTCCAATAATGATGTCTCTATTACCTATGGTCAGATCTGCTGGTCCCTCTTGCATTTTCTCTGTTGGCAAATGTGTTTGATGAAAATGAGTATTAACCCTTCAAAAGTTGCTTTCCTTTTAGAAAAGCAGATCTAAGAACCTTTGCAGTAGGTCCTCCCATATGCTGGGGTGCTTACTTCTATAGACATGTAATACGTATTATTAATTTGGAGTGGGGAAGAGGTTTTCATCCTTTTTAACCTTCATTCAGCATTCGACACCATTGACCATCATCACCTGCTAGAAACATTTTTCAACTCAGACACTTACTCACTGTTGACCATGGGCAAGTCACTTAATCACTGTGTTCTTCAGTTTCCTCACTTGTAAAATGGGGGAACTAATAGTCCTATTTCCTAGAGTTGTTGTGTGAAAAAAAATGAGAATATCTATAAAATATGTTGCAAACTTTAAAGTGTTATAAAAATTCCCATTATTTTTGTTGTTGATAGTGTAATAGTAGTAGTGGTAATGATTGTAGTAGTAGGAGTAGAAGTAATAGAATAGTAATAGTAGCAGAATAGAAGTAGAAGTAATATCGCTTCTGCTGCTATTACCAATTACTTTTCTTCCTCCTATTACTATTATTTTTTCCTCTTGGTGACTCAATTTGTTCTTGGTTTTCTTATGATGGAGTATAATCAATATCACATCCAATAAATGTAGAATATCCAAAGATTTTGTACTGAGTATTTTTTCTCTGATCCTCTCATTTAGTGAAGTCTTATGACAAGAATCTATGAATTCAATTGCCATCTTTCTGTAAATCACCATAGCTAATCATAATCTCTCCCTTGAGCTTCAGTTCTACATGCCCAACTGACTATTTAACATTTCAGACTGACTGTCTTGGAGGCATCTCAAATATAATATGCCTGATCTAAAATGTATTTTATTATTCCCCAAGAACCATCCATCTTCTGAATGGTCCTATTCCAGTTGGTGGCTATACTATCCTTCCTGTCAACAAAGTTTGAAAAATTTTAAATGCTTCCTTAACTCCTTATTCTCAATCACCCCATACAACCAGTCATTGGCCAAACATTGTAATTTCCATCTCTGTGACAGCTTTTTGCATAATCTCCTTCTCTATACACACCAGTCACCACAGTAGTCCAGAGACTCATTGTTTCTTACCTGGACCATTATATTTGACTTTAATTGATCTTCCATTCTCTCTCCATTGGAATCCAACGTTCAAAAGGCTATAAAAGTGTTTTTCCAAAGAGCAGGTCTGACTCTATCATCCTCCTACACAATACTGGGCATCTATAAGCTTTAGCATCAAATATAAATAGCTTTGTTTGGTATTTAAAGCTTTTGGCAACTAGTCTCTTTCCTACCTTTCCAGTATCTTACGTGTTACTTACTTTAATCCATTTGATCATACAGCCACACTAGCTTACTGCTCCTTTTCATAGCATAAGGCTCAATCTCCTATCTTCTTACCATTCTCTTGTTGGTTTCGCATATCATGAACACTTTCCTTTCAGAATTTTACCTGTTGGGGGTGACTGCATTCCTTCAAAAATCAGTTCAGGCACCAACTGTTACATATCATTCATGAGTTGCCTCTACCTGCTGTAAACACTTCCTTCTCCAGTTTTTTTTTTTAAATAGATAATTTTCATTATATCAAATTAAAAAGCTTTCACATAAACAAAACCAGTGCAACCGAGATTAGAAGAAAAGCAGAAAGCTAGGAAACGATCTCTATAGCAAGTGTTTCTGATAAAGGCCTTATTTCTCAAACACATAGAGAACTAAGTCAAATTTATAAGAATGTAAGTCATGCTCCAATTGACAACTGGCCAAAGGATATGAAGAGTCAGTTCCCAGATGAAGAAATCAAAGCTATCTCTTGGTGTATGAAGAATTGCTTTAAATCACATTTTTAAAATATTTTTATTTAATTTAATTTTATTATTATTTTTTTTAATGTCCTACAATCACTACCATACAATTGAGATATTATCCCCCACACACCTACCCCCCTACTACCCCCCTCCCTCCCCACAACAGTATATAATTCTGTATAGGTTCTACATATACTTTCCCATTGAGTACATTTTCACTATTGACATGCTATGTAGTCGAACTAAAATAAATGGAAGAAATCATATAACAAATCAAAATATAATACACAAAAACACACCCACACACAAACATGATCTGCTACATTCTGTGAATGGCTTCCATATTTCTTTCTCTGAGTGTGGAAGGCATTTTCCCTTAGAAAACCACCACTGGGATTTTTTTTTTAAGAAGTTCTTGCGTTATGAAGTTCCAAGTCTACCAGAAAAAATTCTGGCACACTGTGGTCGTTGCTGTGCACAAAGTTCTCCTGGTTCTGCTCCTTTCACTCAGTATCAGGTCACATAAGTCCTTCCAGGCCTCTCTGAAGTCTTCTTGTTCATCATTTCTTATGGCACAATAGTACTCCATTACATTCATATACCATAATTTATTCAGCCATTCCCCAGTTGATGGGCATCCCCTTGACTTCCAGTTTTTGGCAACTACAAAGAGTGCTGCTATAAATATTTTTGTACATGTGGGACCCTTTCCCATTTTTATGATCTCTTGGGCATACAGTCCTAGAAGTGATATTGCTGGGTCAAAGTGTATGCACATTTTTGTAGCCCTTTGGCATAGTTCCAAATTGCTCTTCAGAATGGTTGGATGCACTCGCAGCTCCACCAACAATGTTAATTAGTGTTCCAACTCTCCCAAACCCTCTCCAGCATTTATCATTTTCTTGTTCTGTCATGTTTGCCAATCTTATAGGTGTGATGTGGTACCTCAGAGTTGTTTTGATTTGCATCTCTCTAATCAATAGTGATTTAGAGCATTTCCTCATATGATTATAGATATCTGTAATTTCTTCCTCTGAAAACTGCCTGTTCACATCCCCTGACCATTTATCAATTGGGGAACAACTTGTATAGTCATACATTTGAGTCAGTTCTTTATATATTCTAGAAATGAGGTCTTTATCCCGAGCTTAGCCTTAAAAATTCTTTCCCAATTTACTACATCTCTCTGAATTTTGTTTGCATTAGGTTTGGTTGTGCAAAAACTTCTCAGTTTAATATAATCAAAATTATCCATCTTGCATTTCATAATGCTTTCTATCTCTTCTTTAGTAAAAAAATTCTTCCCTTCTCCATAAATCTTATAAATACACTATTACTTGCTCCTCAAGTTTATTCATGGTATCAATCTTTATATGTAAATCATGTACCCATTTGGACTTTATTCTTGTGTAGGTGGTCAGGCACTGGTCTACGCATAATTTCTGCCACACTGTTATCCAGTTTTCCCAGCAATTTTTGTCAAACAGTGAATTCTTATCCCATAACCTGGGGTCCTTGGGTTTATCAAACAGAAGGTTGCTGTATTCCTTGCCTACTGTGTATTGAGTGCCAAGTCTATTCCACTTGTCTACTCCTCTGTTTCTTAGCCAATACCAAGTGGTTTTGATAATTGCTGCTTTATAGTACAATTTGAGGTCTGGTAGTGCTAGGCCACCTTCCCAAGTATTTGTTTTCATTAGTCCCTTTGATATTCTGGACCTTTTGTTCTTCCAAATGAATTTTGATATTATTTTATCCAGCTCTAGAAAATAATTATCTGATAATTTAACTGGTATCGCACTAAATAAGCAAATTAATTTAGGTAGAATTGTCATTTTTATTATATTATCATGGCCTACCCATGAGCAACTGATGTTTTTCCACTTACTTAGATCTGACTTTATTTGTGCAAAAAGTGTCTTGTAATTGTGTTCATATAATCCCTGGGTTTGTTTTGGCAGGTAAACTCCTAAGTATTTTATAGTGTCCACCCTAGCTTTAAATGGGATTTCTCTTTCTATCTCTTGCTGTTGGACTTTGTTGCTAATATATAGGAATGCACAAGATTTGTCTGGGTTTATTTTGTAACCTGCAACTTTGCCAAAGTTGTTTATTATTTCAAATAGTTATTTGCTTAAATCTCTGGGATTCTCTAATTATATTACCATATCATCTGGAAAGAGTGACAACTTAGTTTCTTCTTTGGCTATTCTTATTCCTTCACTTTCTTTATCTTGTCTAATTGCTACAGCTAACATTTCTAGTACCATATTGAATTATAGTGGTGATAATGGACATCCTTGTTTCTCCCCTGATCTTATTGGAAATGCATCTAGCTTATCTCCATTGCATATAATGCTTGCTGAAGGTTTTAGATAGATATTGCTTATTATTTTATGTAAAGTTCCTTTATTCCTCTGTTCCCCAGTGTTTTTAATAGGAATGGGTGTTGTATTTTGTCAAAAGCTTTTTGTACATCTATTGAGATAATCTTGTGGTTTTTGTTAGTTTTGTTGTTGATATGATCAATAATGCTAATAGTTTTCCTAATATTGAACCAGCCCTGCATTCCTGGTATGAATCCTACCTGATCAAAATGTATTATTCTTATGATAAGATACTGTATTCGTTTTGCTAAAATCTTATTTAAAATTTTTGCATCTATATTCATTAGTGAAATTGATCTATAATTTTCTTTCTCTGTTTTATCTCTTCCTGGTTTGGGTATCAAAACCATATTTGTATCATAGAAAGAATTGGGGAGGATTCCTTCTTCCTCAGTTTTCAAAACTAGTCTACATAGTAATGGAATTAAATGTTCTTTAAATGTTTGATAGAATTCACTTGTGAATCCATCTGGCCCTGGAGATTGTTTTCTAGAGAGTTCATTGATGGCTTGTTCAATTTCTTTTTCTGAGAAGAGATTGTTTAAGTATTCAACTTCCTCTTCTGTTAATCTGGGCAATTTGTAGTTTTTAAAATATTCATCCATCTCATTTCGATTATCGAATTTCTTGGCATAAAGTTGGGCAAAGTAATTTCTAATTATTGTTTTAATTTCCTCCTCATTGGAGGTGAGTTCACCCCTTTCAGCTTTAATATTAGAAATTTGATTTTCTTCTTTCTTTTTTTTAAATTAAATTGACCAAAGGTTTATCAATTTTATTATTTTTTTCATAAAACCCACTGCTGGGGATGGAAGCTCAGTTCCATGTGGACAGTCTCGGGCGGGTAAAGGTGGGAACTTCTAAATCTTAGAGTTCTCATGAGGCCCCCTATAAAACACCAGGGAATCAAGGAGTGAGACCGAGCAATCTCGTGTATTTCCACCTCTTCCCGTGAGAAACGTGATGGGAGGAGCATCCCCCTAGAGACTGTCCCGGATCTGGGCACACCTATTGTTATCTAACAGGCACGGTATTCAGGTGCAAACTACGTGGCCGGAGAGCTTAATTAGGGTCAGGAAAGCCTGAAGGCTCCCTTAGCGCAGAGGGGCCCTGACAGGACAGAAGGCTCCATTTTTCCTCTCTTCGCTCTCCCCTCCCCCTCTCTCCCCACTTACACTTCTACTTCCAATCTCTTACCGTAAGATCTTTGCCTCCTTGGGAGATTTCTCTCTCCCTCCTAAGGAAGAGCTCCCCCTGCACATGTAACCAGGACCCTGAATAAAGCCTAACCCTTGTTCAACTCCGGAAAGTCTCTTCTCTCATACATTTATCTGGTTTGGCCAGCCGAAGACCTGCGATAGAGGTAAGGTAAGACTCGGGTAGCCCTCAGGCCACTAGGCCTGGCAACCCACTATTGGTTTTCCTTATTAATTTAAGTTTTCTTAATTTCTGTTTTATTAGTGTCTCCTTTGGTTTTCAGTATTTTTAATTTGGTATTTACTTGGGGATTTTCAATTTGTTCTTTTTCTAGCTTTTTCAGCTGCATGCCCAACTCATTGATCTCCTCTTTCTCTATTTTATTTATGTAGGCATTCAAAGATATAAAACTTCCCCTAAGAACTGCTTTTGCAGTATCCCATAAGATTTGGTAGGTTGTCTCATTATTGTCATTCTCTTGAATGAAGTTGTTGATTGTTTCTATGATTTCTTCTTTAACCCACTCCTTCTTTGGATTAGATTATTTAGTTTCCAATTGATTTTTGGTTTATCTTTCCATTGCCTTTTATTACATATAATTTTTATTGCATTATGATCTGAGAAGGATGCATTCATTATCTCTACCTTTCTGCACTCAATTGTGAGATTTTTATGTCCTAGTACATGGTCAAGTTTTGTAAATGTTTCATGTACCACTGAGAAAAAGACATATTCTTTTCTATTCCCATTCAATTTTCTCCAAAGATCTATCATATCTACCTTGTCCAGAGTTTTATTTACCTCCTTAACCTCTTTCTTGTTTGAGATTAGATTTATCGAGTTCAGAGAGGGGGAGGTTGAGGTCCCCCACTAGTATAGTTTTGCTTTCAATTTCTTCCTTCAACTCCCCCAACCTTTCCTCTAAGAATACGGATGCTATACCACTTGGAGCATACATGTTTAGTAATGATATTGCTTCATTGTCTAGGGTGCCTTTTAGCAGGATAGAGTTTCCATCCTTATCCCTTTTGATTAGAACTAGTTCTGCTTTTGCTTTGTCTGAGATTAGGATTGCTACTCCTGTCTTTTTTACATTAGCTGAAGCACAATATATTCTGCTCCATCCTTTGACCTTTATCCTATGTGTATCCTCCCATTTCAAATGTGTTTCTTATAAGCAGCATATGGCTTTTAATCCATTCTGCTATCCGTCTCCGTTTTATGGGAGAATTCATTCCATTCACATTCACAGTTATGATTACAATCTGTGTATTTTCCTCCATCCTCTTTCCCACCATTTGTGCTTTTAGCTCTCCCATCTCCCTTCCCCTCCTCAATAGTATTCACTTTTCACCACCTCCTCCTGCACCCTTCCCCTCCTTCTTTTAGCCCCCCCTCTCTTTTACTCCCCTTTACTCTTCTTGCTTCTTTCCTCCCTTTTGGCTTCCCTCCCCTTTCTTTCCCCCTTCCCCTCCTACTGCCTATAGAGCTAGTTAGGATTATATACTTAAGTTTATTGTTCCCTCCTTTAAACAAATCAGATGAGAGTACCTCTCAAACAATGCTCATCTCCCTCTCCTCTTTCCCTCTACTACAATTTTGTACTTCTTCCTGTGATGTAATTTGCCATTTTCTGCTTACTCCTTTTCACACCTCCTGTTACAATCCCTTCTCATACTTAAATCATATTTTTAACATGACATCATTTACTTTATACCCATTCCTTCTATGTATATCCCTTTTATATTTCATAAGAGCGGCACAATTCTCAAGATTAACAGACATCATATTCCCTTATAGCGAGGTAAACAGTTTGTCCGAATTGAGTAACAAGTTTGTGTTTTTGTTTTTTTCCCCCGTTTACCTTTTTATGATTCTCTTGAGACCTGCATTTGAATATTGAATTGTCTATTGAGTTCTGGCGTTTTGGTCAAGAATCTCTGGAAATCCCTTACTTCGCTGAACGACTTTCTCCTTGCCTGAAATGTTATGTTGAACTTTGCTGGGTAATTGATCCTTGGTTGTAGTCCCAAGCCATTTGCCTTATGGAATATTGGCTTCCAATTCTTTTGATCTTTTAATGCAGAAGCTGCAAGGTCCTGTGTGATCCTGACTGTATGTCCTTGATATTTGAATTGTTTCTTTCTGGATGCTTGTAGTATTTTTTCCTTCACTTGATAGCTCTGGAATTTGGCAACGATATTTCTTGGGGTTTTGAGTTTGGGATCCCTTTCAGGAGGGAAACGGTGGATTCTTTCGATGACTATTTTGCCCTCTGAGTCTAGCACTTCTGGGCAGTTTTCCTTGATGACTTCCTGGAAGATATTGTCCAGACTCTTTTCTCCATCATGGATTTCTGGCAGGCCAATAATTCTTAAATTTTCTCTCCTGGATCTATTTTCCAAGTCATTTGCTTTTCCAATTAGATATTTTACATTTTCTTCTATCTTCTCATTCTTTAGATTTTGTTTGACTGATTCTTGCTGTCTCATTGAGTCATTAGTTTCTACTTGTCCAATTCTAATCTTTATAAAATTGTTTTCTTCAGTTAACTTTTGCATCTCCTTTTCCATCTGTCCAATTTTTCCTTTTAAGGAGCTATTTTCTCCAGTACATTTTTGTACTTCCTTTTTCATTTGACCAATTTTCTCAATTAAGTTTTGTGTTTCCTTTTCCATTTAACCAACTGTTCCTTTTAAGGAGCTATTTTATCCAGTTAATTTTTGAACTTTCTTTTCCATTTGTTCAGTTTTCCTTTTCAAAGAGATCTTCTCATCAGGGAATTCTTTTTTTATAATTGGCCAGTTGTTCTTCTATTTCCTTCTTCAGCTGTTCCAGGAGAGCTGCTTGTGCTTGAGAGAAATTCATAGTCCCTTCTGAAGTTTCAGATGGAAGTACATTCTCAGCTCTGATCTCTTTGGTGTTTGTGTTTTGCTCCTTATCCTCATAGAAAGGTTCTATGGTTTTTTCAAACTTCATCTGCTTTTTCTTGTTCATGATGTTGACTGAGTGTTGTGGCTTCTGGTTCTTTCAGTCAGAAGCTACAGAACTTTGTGTTGAGCTGATGTGTGAAAAAGCTAATAGCAGGTTTTTGTTTTTTGTTTCTTGGATCAACCCTTGGGTTAGCTTGATGAGTGTGTGAGAGGAGTGATCTGGTCACAGGAGATCTTCTCAGCTGAACTGAGGTGAAGGCAAGCTCAGGGTATAGTGATCCCATCTGCCCCATTATCTTCCCATTTCCCCTGGAGGGCTGAGGCACACCTAGATGCTAATGCATGTTCCCACCCCTCCTGGGGCTCCTCTCCTGGTGCTGAGGCTTGCCTGGGTCCTAGTTCAAGTTTTCTCTGCCCTGGGTCCTCTGTCCTTCTGGTTTGCCTCCACCACAGTAGGAGGAATCCCCCTTAGCTGTTTTCCTCGCCTCAGGTGCTTTGAGACTATTGGCCCCTTCTGCTGTTCCCACTGATCTAGTATTTTTCTGGAGAAATATTTTATGATTCTTTCATGGTCATCAAGGGGGGAGGAGAGAGCATTTACTGATCACTCCACCATCCTGGCTCCCGGAAGTTCAAGTAGGTGACTTACCGATGTTTAATCTTTGGGCTGAAAGTCTCAGGAGCTGCTGCTCTGATATCTGGCACTCAGCGTCTCTCACTGGCTCGGTTTGGCTTGTCTTCCACCCTTTCTGCCACTTCACAGGTTCTGCCCGCCACTCTCAGGTTTCTTGGTTCCCTTCTGTTCTGCTGTGCTGGCCGTGCTGCGCTGTGTGCTGGGGGCTCACCCGCACAGAACAGATCCTTCCTGTGGACCTTCCAGTCTAACCTGTGCTCTAAATCTGACACAGTCTGTCTCCTACTGGATTTTGCACCTCCAAAATTTGGTCAGATTCTCCTTTCAGAGGTATCCAAAGGAGTTTGTCCAAGAGCTTAGGTGAGTCATTGCTCTCATTCTACCATCTTGGCTCTGCCCTACCCTCCATTCTCCAGTTTTTAAAGAGGTGGAAACAGAGGAAAAATAAAAAGTTAAGTGACTTGCCCAGTGTCACATAGTAAGTGTCTGAGGCCAGATTTGAGCTCAGGCCTTTCTGAGTCCAGGCCAGGCACTGCATCCACTGCACTACCTAGAACTATAAGTATAAGGCATTATTGAGTATTATAACTTTTCCTTCAATACTTATTTCCTTCTCCATGGATAAGTGGCCACTTACACTGATTGGATGAACAGTGATTTACCAAATAAAATTCTTCCTATACGACCATGAACTGACAGGCCCTGGCACCTGTCCTCATACTACACCCTCTGGAACCTTGAAAGTCCTGACCAAGTGAAGTATCATAAGATCTTCTTGGCCTTTCAATCTTCCCCAATGTTGAACCTTATATCCCCCCAATCAAGGGATCTGTGCTGACCCTGATGTCTCCTATGCATTAGATATGCCTCTAATTAGAATATGAGCTCCATGAGGGAAGAAACTGTCTCACTTTTCAATTTACATTCATAGTGCTCAGCACTATGATTTTCACATTTTAAGTAATTAGTATATATTTTCCTATTTATTCTTTCATTCATTCATCCTACTGTTGCCAAGAGAGAGAGTCGCTTTCATAATCACTGCACAAATCTGACCAGTTCCGTTGACAGTGCAGTTGAGTAGACACTGTGGGATACTCTTCATTGTTCTTTCTGCTAATACTGCTTTCACCTTACACTCTCCTGAATTGTTGTTGATCTCCTCCTTTCTCCCACACTCAACCCTGAAGAAAGGATCCTATAATCTTCAATCTATTCTAATTGCCCTACACATTCTGACTTTCACAATGGTGGTGGTGTAGTACCTGTGAGTACTGCTTTCCCTTGACAGTCAGATAGCCTCTCAAACTGCTTGGATGACCTCCTAATCTTTCCATTCAGTTGGAAAACTACTAGAAATTTTTATTTTCCCTTTTTGATACCCTCTCCACCCATCAAGATTCAACTACAGTTTAACTGCCATCCCTTCAGACCCAAGGTCATTTTCATCTCCAACTGATTTACCTAAAAATCCCCTGGGCCTTTCAATCTGATCCATAGATTAATTCTGATATGTATTGCTCCCCTCTGTAGAATGTGAGAGCAATGATTGGCTCTTTATATTTTTGTGTCCCCATCTTTGAGGACAGTGTTTGGTACATAGTAAGGATTTAATGCATGATTTTGCTCTGATTACTTTTAGAATCTTAATCATTCATCTCACCTGATGAGTCCCATTAGGGACTGATATCCCATTGGGTTATGGAGATATTCAATTTTGAGAGTCCCAAATCATAGGACAAAAGATCCAGCTGGTCCTGTCAAACTGGGCAGGCCTAAACTTGGCCCTAGAGATGTTTCACTTGCCTCAAATCTAACCCAGTTGATAGATGCTTGCCATGTTGCCTCTATGCTTGTAATAAAATATTTCTCAAGGCGTCTTTCTGGGACCAGCTCGTAAGTCTAAGAAGTATTGGTGATATGTGCTAGTAGAAGAATCACTAAGACCATCCACAAAGCCAGAGATAAAGAAAGCCTTTTAAAAATGCTAATGCTAGCATTCCAGTTAGGTGGCCCAATGGATAAACTGCTAAGCTAGAGTCAGGAAGATTCCTCTTCTTGAATTCAAATCTGATTTCAAATACCTACTAGCTGAGTAACCATGAGAAAGTCGGTTAACTCTGTTTGCTTCAGTTTCTTCATCAGTAAAATGAGCTAGAAACCCCCAAAGGGGTCACAAAGAATCAAGCATGACTGAAAATTGGCTAAACAGCAATACTAGTATTGCTAATATGAGAAAGATCAAGAGGCAGTGAAGGACAAAAGATAAAGGTCTTGTTCTTAGAGTCAGTAGGACCTAGGTACCAATTTCAACTCAGCCCATTTGCTTCCTGGGCAAGTCACTTACACTCATAGTGCCCCATGTAAATCTCTAAGAATGAAACTTGCAGATGAGTCATTGGAAATGTTATCATCATAAAAGGTGTTTCCACACTAGGAGTTCTATGCAAATATGACATAGATCTTTCCATTTTCTTCCCACTCACAAAAATATGGGGGAAAAATATAAATAAACTTATGATTGTCCTCAGTTAATTAAGGCTTCATCAATAGAAAACTTCTGCAAATATGACATCAGCTTGTAAAAATTCATTAAGTGCCTACTATGTAACTGATATGCTAAGCATTCAAAGATTAAAAAAAACACATACACAATCCCTGCTGTGAAAAAACCAACATTGTAATGGACAAAGATTAAAATAAAATCAGCTGACATATCAGTTTCAGCTTTGCAAGTCACTTATTATGCAATCTCATTGAATCCTCAAAACGATCTGGCAAAAGAAGAGTGATTATTATCCTGATATCCTAAATGAGAAGATAAAGCTTTGCAAGGATTAGTGACTTCCCTCTGGTTACAAAGGGATAAAGTGTCAAAAGAGAGATACAAATCCAGATCTTTCAGACTCCAAGTCTAGAATCCTATCAATTCACTAGGTTCCACTGCCTCCCAAAGCCCTGGGGCTTTCCCATTTATCAGATTGCCAGACTATGCTCATTTGAACATGTCCTACTTACTTTTCAAGTTAAAATATGTATTTTAGACAGAAAATGTCATTGCTATACTTCTAAATAATTTATAGTTAATTCTTAACATTGTACTGTTCAAAGATTTTTTCTTTATTTTTATATCAAAATCATTTCCTTACATATTCACCCCCACGTCTTAAAGAGTTTTCTTTTGTTCCCATGTAACAAAGAAAAAAGTTTAAGCAGCACCAACCAATAGAGTGACAGTGTCTGTATTCAACATTTTTACCCACATTACCCTTTTCCAATAAAAAGAAGATATGTTTTCGCATTTCTTCTCATTCTCCTAGACTGTCTATTTTTAAATGATCTACTTCAATTTCCAAATTGTTGAACTTCTATCTTTTTACAAAATTTGAATTATGTTGTGTGTGTATAATTTATAAACATGCATATGTATTCATGTGAGGACACATGCTCATTGATAATTTGTTTATTTTATTTATACGGATGAGTAATCAGAAAGTCCAAGACAGCAGTTGTAATTAATAGGAAAGAATTATGCCTCTTATGGTATAACAATTTTTGTTGTTTTTGTTCAGTCATTCAGTCATGTCTGACTCTTCATGACCCAATGTGCCATAGCACACCAGGACTCTCTACCTTCCAGAAGCTTTCAAAGTTTGTGTTTTGTTGCTTCTGTGACATTATCTTGTAACCTGTCATCCCCTTTCCAGTGAGTCCTGTATTCTTACAATGTGGCCAAAGTATTTAACATTCAGCTTCAGTATTTGACCTTCCAGTGAAGAGACTGCATTAATTTTTTAAAGCAATGACTGATCTAATCTCTTTGCTGTCCAAGGAACTCTCAAAAGTCCTCTCCAGCAGCACAATTCGAAATTGTCGATTTTGTGGCATTCAGGTTTCTTTATAGTCCAACTCTCACAGCCACAAATTACAGTTGGAAAAAAACAACCTTTGACTATATGGACCTTTGCTGGAATAATAATAATAAAAATAACATCAGCAAAAACACTAGTCATACAATTTATGTAGCACTTGAATCTTTGGGAAATAAAGAGCATTTTGCCTTCTTCAGTCTATGCAATGCACATGTAAGCACAATAGGGAGGTATTTTATTATCTTCACTTTACTATTAAGGAAACAGGTCAAGATAGGTTAAGTAATTAATCCATAGTCATACTACTAATATATGTCTTGGTCAGAATTCACACAGCTCTTTCAGACAGAAAGTCTAACTCTGTTGTATGACTTACATAGATGCCTTGCCAGGGAGTGCAGTAGAGAACCCCATTGATTTCCCCACTCCCATCTTGTATGTTTTGTTTTGTTTTCTACTATAATTAAAACTAAGCTGTTGACATAGCCAATACCTTAATTCAAACCTGGTACCAGACCAAACAATGATATATATGCAGGTATTTTTCCCCCCTGGACATTGGAGGAAAAAGTGGTAAGGAATAAATTCTTTGTTTGGCTCAAGCATTTCCATAAACCCATTGAAGCCAATACTAGTCCTCACATATGGAATGCTCTAATAACCTTTATACTTTTTTTCTATAAAAATCAATTTGAGACAATTTAATTCCCAATTTGTTCTTCCACTTAATATCATTGGATTTAGTTCCCCATTATCATCACACATTCTCAGAACTAATGCAGGCTGACAGCAGCGGACTTCTAAACTGAGAGAATAACCAGGCTGGGGGCTGAGAGGCACAGAGCTGAAACATTTAAATTCAGTTTCTGTATACCCCATCATGCTTTAGATGGAAGGTCCTTCCTTTTAGTAACACTCTTTAATATAGCTCCCTTCCAAACAGCAAGGGTGATCATTTTATTTTTTCTAACATTTGAATCATGTTTTATCTATCCATCTATTTATACATATAAGTATTTATTTAATGGAAATTGAGTAAGAAGAATAGGGAGATGATATTGAATCAGGATGTCCTGAATATGTTGAGAAATCTACACAAATCAGTTGCTCAAATCTAAACATTCTGACAATTGAAAAATATTATTATATGAAATATACAATCCAATACTGAATTCTGTATTATCAGTTACAAATAACTATAACATGTAATTGCAAATACATGACAAAGAAAATTTTAGAAACATAAAATATTTTGATTAGAATTTTCCCCAAAAATTTAGAATATAAAATCATGGTGGATTAACGCTGAAAACATAAAACAGAATATCTGACTCATCCTTTCCTTGTGATCTAGAAATCTGGCTTCTCGGCCTCCCCTTTCCTGACCAACTTAATTCAATCCCACTCTCTCATCATTGGTTTTAAGGCTATGAAAAGCTTAACCAGAGATAAAAAATGCTTCTTAGAGTCGATATTATGAATACTGAATTATTCACATGTTCCTGAACCAAAATGAAATAAAAATTAGTCAGATTATACAAGGACTTTAAAGGATAAAACCAGAAAGCAATATGTTGAACAGTTTTCTGTTTATTTTTTTTTTAAAATCCAAGTCAACAGAATGAAAAAAAAAACAGTCTGAAATACTCTGATCCCCAAACCCTATCCTTGCCTTGATTCAAATGTTTCCTAAAATTTAAATTTCATTAAAGCTGTTTACTTTGCCAATTCATTAAGCATTGTTCCCTTTTTTTGTTAAATTACACACACATATGTTTATATATGTTCCTGTGATTGTTCAGTCATTTCAATTTTATCCAACTCTTTGTGACCCCATTGAAGGATTTCTTGAGAAAGATACTTGAATGTTTTTCCATTTTCTATTCAAGCTTCTTTCAGAGATCAGGAAATTGAGGCAGTGTAAAGTGACTTGCCCAGATGTACATAGCTTAGAAGCATTTGAGGGCAAATTTGAACTGTCCTGACTCCAAGCCCATCTCTCTGTGAATCAAGGTATCTAGCTGCTATCTATTTATCTTATCTATCTATGTATCTATCTATGTATCTATTTATCGATCAATCTGATATATATGCACACATTTATATGTACTTACACATATACCCAAACATACATACAATACATATACACACATGTATATGTGTGTATTCAAGCATGCATGTGCATGCATGTGAAAGCTAGATGACTTACTAGATAGAGCCTTGGACTTGAAGTCAGGAATATCTGAGTTTGAAATTGCCTGAAACACTAGTTAAGTGGGGGAGTCTGGGCAAGTTGTTTAACTTCTTTGTCCCTCAGTTTCTTCATCATGTGTAAAAGTAGTATAAAGACTCTTGAACTCATGGGATTGTTGTGAGCTTTGACTGAGTTAACATATAGAAATCTTTAAAGTGCTTTCAATACATGGCAATTATAATAGATGACAGAGTAGATAGATTGATAGATCGATTGATCGATAGATTAGATAGATAGATAGATAGATAGATAGATAGATAGATAGATAGATAGATAGATAGATAGATAGGTGGATAGGTAGGTAGGTAGGTGGATAGATGATAGATAAGAAAGAGGGCTAAGCTGCTGCAATGGTGTATTGCAAGCAAAGAATCATAACCCATAACTGAGTAAAAGTTTGAAATTCTCTTTATCCTCTTATATACTTTTTTTTTTTTCCTGGAGTCTTTCTTCCCTGGTTGTACAGTTTCTATCATAATGAATCCAGGGATAAAAGAACAACAGTTTCTTATGACCAAGTTTATAAACTTTAATTGTTCATCCCTTTCAGAAGCAATCACGTGAAGGAGTTCAATCAATGTTCAATAGGAAAAGCTTGTTATTTTATTTAAGAGTCAGAGATTAAAAAGTCACTCTCATGCTGCTTCAGTGTAGAAAGATTTGTTCTCATTTGGAGCTATGCCTAAAGGGCAATCTAACTGTGCACACCCTTTGATCCTACAATATCGCTGCTAGATCCTTATCCTTAAGAAATCATAAAAATGGGAAAAAGGACCCACATGTACAAAAATATTTATAGAAGCTCTTTTTGTAGTGGCAAAGAATTGGAAATTTAGAGGTTGTCTAGGAAATGAGGAATGACTGAACAAGTTATGGTATACGAACGTATTGAAATACTAATGTACTGTAAGGAATGAGGAGCAGGTGGGTTTAAGAAAAAAGTTGGAAAGACTTATATTAACTGATGCTGAGTGAAGAGAGCTCAACCAGGAAAACATTGTACTATTTTCATTTTATTCATGGCTTTTCCCTTTTGTTCTGTCTCTTTTTTCCCAAGATGACTAGTGTATAAATATATTTTCATAACTGCACATGTATAACCTATATCAGATTGCTTATTGTCTCAGGGAAAGGGAATGGGAGGGAGGCAGGGCAGGAAAAGAAGCTTTAGCAACTTAAAATCTTATTTAAAAAATCTATGTTGAAAACTATCTTTTCATGGAATTGGAAAAAAATAAAATACTATTCACAAAAAAAAAAAAAAAGGATCTGTTCTCAAAGTACCTCAGGAGAGAAGTTATTGTCCTTGTTTCCTATTGATTGGGGAGCTTTATAGTCTCAAGTGGTCTGGATCTGATAAAAAGTAGCATGCTTATAATCGTATCTGTGTGTAAATGTATGCATATATAAATGTGTAAGCATGTTTATATGTGATATTATCCAGTAGAATGGAAGTGCTTAATATGTGTTTTTATTGATTCTTTCAAAGCAAATTTTGGGAGGAGTGTTTACTAAATATCTCATACTTGTAACCATACTTTACCTACTCACTATTTGTGTGACTGTTTAATTCAATTTTATTTGAGCTTCAATTTTCTCTGGTATAAAATGGTTATTTGTGTTGAATAATATATAACACAAATTCTCCTATTCTGCAATTTAGCACATTTTTTGATTCAGAGCTTGCATGTATATCTGGGTAAAATGTCATCCATTTATCAACAGATGTCATTTTTTTTTTTCAGTGACTGAAAAGATTCTTCCACCATGTAGGAAAGGGGAGTATTTCCAATGGTTCATATTCTTACCAAGAGAAATTGTGCAATTGTGTGTTATGTCAGCATATAATCAGCAATTTTACTAAGCTAGTCAGCAGGGAATAAAGTAAGGAATCATCTAGGCAGAAAAAGACCGGTCTGTATGAAAGGGTAGATAAGAAATAGGTTAAACCCAAGTAGGTAAGCAGTATTGAATGAATGATAAAGTGATAGGATCTTAATATGTTCTTATTGTAATGTCTCAAAGGATTCTAAGCTTCTACCCACTAAATAATTTAGCTACCAAATCATGGATTGAGATAGAGATTCTCCAAAGATTTCAACCCTCTGAAGACTTTAAAAAAATTTCTGCCTTATTCAAAACTAAGCTATAAATGTTTCCAGGATGCTGATTCAAACCTGATAACAGAACAGATACCTATGTTTTTAATTTTTAAAATAATATTTTATTTTTCCTTAATTACATATAAAAGTATTTTGTAACATTTCATTTTTTTAAATTTTCACCTCCAATTTTTCTCCCTCCCTCCAGTCCCACACACCTCCCTCAGATGATAAGCAAGCTGATAAAGGTTTTACATGTGCAATCATTCAAAATATATCTTCATATTAGCTACATTGTAAACCAAAATATAGAGCAAAAAAGTTCATAAAATAAAGGAAATGAAAACATTTTGCTTTGATCTTCATTCAGAGTTCATCAGTTCTTTCTCTAGAGGTGGATAGCATTTCTCATAAGGGTCCTTTGGAATTGTCTTGGATCATTGTATTGTAGAGAGTAGCTAAGTCATTCACTTCTGATCATCATATGATTTCACTTTTACTATATATAATATATACTATATATATAATTATATATGTAATATATAATATGCCTCTTTCCAGGTACTTTTCCCCCTAAAAGAAGTCTTTTAATTATTTCTTATAGCATAAATGTTTTCATTACAATAATATGCCACAACTTGTTCAGTCATTCACTAGTTTATGGACTTCCACTCAATTTCCAATTCTTTGTCACCACAAAAAGACCTGCTATAAATATTTTGGTACATATAAATCCTTTTTTATCCTTTTTTTCATTTACTGGGGTAATAGACCTAGTAGTAGCACTTCTGGATTAAAGGGTATGCAGAGTTTTGCAGCCCTTTGAACATATTTCCAAATTTCTCTCCAGAATGGTTGGAATAGTTTACACTTCCCCCAATAGTGCAGTAGTGTCCTAATTTTCCCACATCCCTTCCAATTGTTTTACTTTTCTGTCATATTAGCCAATCTGATAAGTATGAGTTGATACTTCAGAGTTTGTTAATTTGCATTCCTCTAATCAATAGTTATTTAAATGATTTTTATATGACTATGCACAGCTTTGATTTTCTCATCTGAATACTACCTACTCCTATCTTCTGGGCATTTATGAGTTAGGGAATCACTTAAATTCTTGTAAATTTGACTCAGCTGTCTACACACTTGAAAAAAATATTTTTTCTAGCTTTTACTTTACTTTTAATGTTGGCTGCTTTGGTTTTATTGGAGCAAAACTTTTTTTTTTAATTTATTATCATCAAAATATATCTTACATCTCATACTGTTCTCTATCTTTTGTTTGGTCATAAATTCTTCCCTTATTCATAGGTCTGAAAGAATAAAATATTTTATGCTCCTCTAAATTGTCCATAATATTATCCTTTTTTCACAAATTGTGTATCTATTTGTAAGGCCAAGTAAAGTAGAATCTTTTCTGTTTTTGTTTTACTAAAAGTGCTTCTGATTGAATAATGCCATTAGAGAAGATTTTCCCCACACATTGATGAGTCTGTGCATTGAGGGAAAGTTGTTTAGGGGATTTGTTTTGTAGGAGGATCCAAAGTACCATTTGTTTTTCTATTGGGACAGTCATTCAGAAGGTCATGCCCTCTGGCTCTGAGAAGTGTATAAATACTCTGAGGGTGAGATTTTGTTTGGCCAGATGAGCACTATGGAAAGCAGCTAAGGACCCCCAGCCCGCTCTGGCTTGGAAAACCCAGATTTTAGTGCTCCCTCTTTGATAACCATGTTCAGATAGTTGGACCTGCCTGTTGAATTGCAATGTATGTATTCATTATGGTCAAATCAGAGGAAGCCATGTCTGTGGATCTTTGATTTCTCTGTATTTTCTCTGAAGTTCAGCGTTCTAACTTTTTCCCCTGAACTAAATAAATGATATATGTGCTTGATTAAAGTGATTGTTAACCCCTCAAAAGTTGCCTTTCCTTTTAGAGAAGCAGATCAAAAAACCTGTGATAGCAGTCCCCCCTGTGTATGTTGGTATACTTATTGTTATACCAGTTTGACCTTATTTTGTCATGCAGTGTGAAATTTTGGTGTCAACTTAGTTTCTGACAATCTGTTTTCCAGTTTTCTCAGCAGCTTTTATCAAAGGGAGTTACTTTCCCAAAAGTTTGCATTTTGGGGTTTATCAAACACTAGGTTAATATGATCATTTACCACTATGTATTGTCTACCCTATCCATTACACGGATCTACTTCTCCATTTCTTAGCCATTGACAGATTATTTTGATGATTACTGATTTATAATACAGGTTGAGATCTGGTATGATGAGGCCAACTTCCTTTACCTTTTCACTTTCATTATTTCCTTGACATTCTTCACCATTTTTTCTTCCAGATGGATTTTCTTATGATTTTTTTTAGCTTTATAAAGTAGTGTTTGGTAATTGTATTTGCATGACACTAAATACAAAATTAAAGTAGAATTGTAATTTTTATTATATTGTTTCAAGTATATGCATGAGCAATTAATATTTTTCAATTAGATCTGTTTAGATCTGACTTTATTTGTGAAAAATATTTGTAATTATGTTTATATAATTCCTGGGTTTATCTTGAAAGTTATACTCCCAAGTATTATCTACAGTGATTTCAAATGTAATTTGTCTTTCTGTCTTTCTACTGGGCTTTGTTGGTAATATATAGAAATGCTGATGATATATATTTCATGTCCTACAACTTTGCTAAAGTTAATTATTTCAAGTAGCTTTAAAAAATGAATTACTAGGATTCTTTCAGTATACTATTATATCATCTACAAAGAGTTATAGTTGCTGTTTTCTCATTGTTTAATTCTTCTCATTGCTCTAGCTAGCATTTCTACTAAAATGCTTAATAATAGTGGTAATAAGAGATGATAATGAGTATCCATCCTTCATCCCTAATGTTATTTCAAAGGCTTTTAGCTTATTGTCATTACAGACAATACTTCCTGAAGATTTTAGATAGATACTACTTATCATTTGAAGGAAAAGTCTATGCTTTCTTGTATTTTTAATAGGAATTTGTGTTTTATTCTGTCAAAAAACTTTTACTACATCTATTAATAATAATAAAGGTAATAATTCCCTGGATTTATTAAGAAAATTGAGATAACCACACAATCATACATTTTCGTTGTTCTTTTTACTGATATGGTCAATTTTACTGAGAGTTTCCCTAATATTGAACCAGCCCCGCATTCCTGATATAAAACTCACCTAGCTGCTTGCTTTAGCAGCACATATACTAATATTGGACTGACACAGAGAAGAATAACATGGTCTCTATGCAAGTATGACACGGAAATTTGTGAAGCATTTCACATTTTTTTCAACTGAATGTTGAAAACTCAAAATAAATTAACAAATATAAACAATCCACCTGGTCAAAATGAATGATCCTTGTGATTTATTGCTGTAATAATCTTGCGAGTATTTCATTTGGAATTTTTACATCAGTATCGATTAGGGAAGTTGTTCCATAGTTTTCTTTCTCTGTTTTCAATTTTTCAGATATAATGATTAGCATCATATTTGTCTAATAAAAAATTGACAGGACTCCTCTTTTGCCTATTTTCCCAAATAATTTATGTAGTATTAGAACTAAGTGTTCTTGAAATATTTGAGAAAATTCACTTGTGAATCTATCCGACCCTGGAGAACCTTCCTTACAAAGTTCATTAACAATTTGTTGAATTTCTATTTCTAAAATCAGGTTGTTAAAATATTCTATTTCCTTGTCTGTTTACCTGGGTAATTCATTTCCAATTACTGTTAATCTATCTTTCCTTTGCCCTTTATTGAATATAAATTTATCACATTATGATTTTTAAATGATGGATTTAATTTTTTTTTGCCATTCTACCTTAGATTGTGAATTTTTATGCCTTAATAGTCGTTTTTAATATAAGTGCTCTATAATGCTGTAGAAAAGTTTATTGCTTTCTATTCCTATTAAGTTTTCTCCAAAGGTCTATCATGTCTAACTTTAAAAAAATTTATTCACCTACTTAACTTTTTTCTTGTTTAATTTTTGGTTGTATTCATCTAATTCTGAGTGGGCAAATTTCCTCACTAGCATAATTTTTCCATCTACTTCCTTCTTTAACTCATTTGACTTTTCTTTTGAAAATATGGAAACAATCCCTATTTGTTATATATGCTTTTACTATTGATATTGCTTCATTGTCTATGGTGGCTTTTAGCAAGAGTAGCTTTCTCCTTTATCCCTTTTTTGATAGATTTATTTTTGGTTTTCTTTTACTTGAAATTTTTATTGCTACCCCTGCTTTTTATTTTTTTTTTTCAGCTGAAGCATAATAGATTCTGTTCCAGCCCCTTACTTTTACTCAGGTTCTGTCTCTCTGCTTCACATGTGTTTCTTATGAACACATATTATGGGATTCTGGTCTTTATATCAGAAATGTTTGAAAGTCCTTTCGTGTGCCCAATGTCCATTTCTTTTCTACTCTGAAATAAAACTCAAGTTTTGATGGGGAGGTGATTCTTGGTTGTAACATTAGCTCCTTTGCTCTCTGGAATATCTTATTCAAAGTCATCTGATCCTTTAGCATGAAAGCTGTTAAATTCCATGCAATCCTGAGTATTTCTCAATGATATTTCAATTGTTTCTTTCTGACTGCTTGCCGAAGTTTTCCCTTGACCTAGGAACTCTGGAATTTATAATATTCTTTGGAATTTTCCTTTCAAATGGTGATCAATGAATCATCTCAGTTACTTTTTTACTCCATGATTCCATTATGTACATGACTGATTCTTTGGAAATATGATCTCTGACCTTTCTCTCTCTCTCTTTCTCTTTCCCTCTCCCTCTCTCTTCTCTTTTTCTATCCCCTCTATGTCTCTGTTTGTCTGTCTCCCTCTCTCTTTTATCATAGCTTTCAGGTACATCAGTAATTCTTAAATTATACATCTTCAGTCTATTTTCAAGTCACTTTTCCCCAATGAAATATTTTACATTTTCTATTTAAATGTTATTTTATTGGTTTTGCAAGTCTTATGTAATCATTATCTTCCACTTGCCCAACTTTATTTTTCAAGTAATTGTTTTATTCAGTAAGCTTTTTTACCTCCCTTTTTTCCAATTTGGCCAGTCTTACCTTTAAAGGAACTATTTTCTTCAGTAAATTCTTGTAATCTTCCCCCCCCCCCCCCAATTTTGTGCTTCCTTTGGTAAGCTGTTGACTCCTTAAAAAAAAAAAAAAAGGATTCTCTTGTGTCATCTTAAATTATTTCCCCAAATTTTTTCTAACTTTCACACTTGAGTTTTAAAATCTTTATTTTACTCTTTCAGGAGTCATTTTTGGGCCTGACACCGATTCACATTTTCCTTTGAGGCTTGACATATAGCAATCTTGAAATTGCTGCTTCCTGAGTTTTTGTTTTGAATTTCTCCATCACCATAGTAACTTTCTTTAATCTGTATTTTTTCCTCATTCCTCCAACCTGTTTCTTGACTTTTAAATTTATGCTGAAATTGATTTCTCTTCCTTAAGTAAAGAAGGCACTGTCCAAAATTTGAGGTTTTTCCATAATGCTGGGAACCTGTAAGTTTTCAGTTTTTCAAGGTGTTATAATTTAAGGAGAGTCATGTTCGCTGCTTTCCTGATCTGTGCTCTCCTCTTTGAGTGAACACAAGCACTTTTTTTTTCTGATTTGGACCTATGACCAGGATTTCAGTTTCCCTGTGAACTTATACTATGGGACTGTGACCTGGGACTGTGACCCTGGTTTTCATTCAGGCAATACAATAGAATCCTGCACCCAGTACCATCCAAGTTTCCCCTGCAATCTTCTTTTGACAAGTAGGCAGAGAATGCCACAAACTACTGCTACTATTTCAATTGAATCCAAGGCCTCTACTGACTTGCTGGTTTAGGACCTGCCATGGACTTTGACCATTCCAGGCATCACTGCTGTTTCTCTTCAGGTCCCTGATGCTCACTATTATCAGGACACAGGACTGTGAGGGAGAAGGGCATCACTGCTGGCTTTATCCTGGGGTGAAGAGCTTTACTAGGGCATGACCGGCTGCAGGGTTGCCCAGGATGCCTATACTGGACAATGTTCCACTCTCACCTCAGTAAGATAGACCTCTCATGTTGACCTTCTAAGTTGTCTTGTCTGGAAAACCATTTTATCCTTTAGTGGAGTCTACCACTCCAGAATTCATTTTGAAGTATTATTTTAGCTAAGGTGAGCTTCTTCCTTACTACACCCACTTGGCAGAGAAACAAAAGAAATAGAGAAACATTATGCAATCATATTCCCTCTTGTTTGTGGAAGAAAAGGTAGTATTAAATAGATTTCTTGTTTGCCAAAATTGTTAAGGATACCATAGATACAGTATTAGTTGAGCTTCTGCTATAAATTGAGGCTAACCCTGTTTTTTTTTTTTTTTTTTTTTTGCAATGGTCACAGAAGGGTGCAATGGGGTCAGAAGGACCAAACACTTAACTAGTTTTGTGACCCAGTCAAACCATGTTAGCTCAGTCTTCCTCATCTGTAAAATGACAGGAGAGTGAGTCTGAAGATTTTGTGTGACATTCTCATTTAAATCCAATTCATTCTGGAGTCAAGACATCATCCCAGGATGCCATCAGTCCTCTTGGAAAACAAAGGTCAATATGAATAGGTGGTCCTAATCATCATTAAGGCTATTCCTTTCCCTGAACAAATAACCTCTTTCCATCTTACTTCCCCTTTTGATCCCACTTCTTTCACCACTCTATCAGTTATTTTTAGGCTCCCCCTGCCTATTGACTTTTTTCCCTACTGCCTAAAAACAAACCTATGTCTCCCCATCCACAAAATTCCTCAACTGATTTTTCAATATTCTTTCACTCTCATCATTAAAAGCCATCTACAATATGCGCTTTCACATCCCCCCTCAATCTGTAGTTAACCCCTTAAATTTCAGATTAAGATCTAATTATTTCACTGAAACTGCTCTTTCCAAATTTATAAATGATTGTCAAATCTAAGAGATATTTTTCAATCTTCATTTTGACCTCTTGGCTTCCTTTAACAATACTGATAATTGTCAGCTACTTGATAGTCTCTTTTCTCTACATTTTGTGACACCATTCTCACCTTGCTCTCATTCCATCTGAGCACTCTTTCTCAGTGTCCCTTGATACAGATCCTCCCATTGAGATTCTCAGTGTATTCTCATGCAGATCACATATTTTTAACCATAGAATCCTTGTGAACCATACTCCACCAATTATCTATTCAGTACTGGATCCACCCATTCATTTACCTTCATGTCCACCCAACTAATTGTTTCCCCTTCATCCATGTTTCCATTTATTTATCCATCATTTCTTCTGTATAGAAATTCAGTTATCATTACTTTTTCCTATACATCTGCCCATTTGTTCTTCAAACCATCCACCCATTCTGTATTCCCATGCAGATAGCTAGTAAGGAAATAATGTTAAAATATATACTCAGACAAAAGCTCTGTGTAATTAACTTTGAAAAGTATAGGACATGATTGAATTCATGATGCATTCACAGTCAAGACAATACAAAGATATCTACAAGGGAATAGAAAATCCATATATCAGGGAGGTTTATTTAACAGATAAATTTCTATTTTGTTATGTATCATTTATATTCCTAACTCTAGAGTCAAAGAAACAAGGTTCAGATTCTGTGTCTGATACTTATAACTTGTGTGACCTTCAACAAATCACTCAAACTCCTTGTACTCAGATTTCAAAGTTTTCAAAAAAGATTTACTATGCTCTAAAAGATTTAAGGAAACAGCCTGTACACTGTATTTTCTGACCTAGGGAAGAACTTCTACAGAATATCATCATATAATTTATATGATGATTATTATTTTTATTTTTTACTAAGTAAGGTAAAGCACAGACAAATAATAAAATTGCAAAAACATTAAGAGTTGAAAGAGCTTCTTATTCCAAATCTAATGTTCCCCTTATGATTCTATATTGCCCAAATTTCTCATTGTTTATGCAAATACTACCAATATGTTCCAACATCACCATCAGTGATAGCTTGCCAGTACAAATTAAGTCATCAGTTTGATTGCAATGGAAAATGTAAACAGATGCATTTTAAAGGGCCTAATAAGATTTTAACTGAATTCTCAAATTGGATTAGATACCATCTTGCATTTATCTGATTATATAATATGAGGGTGAAAACAGTTTTGTAATAAAATTTCCATAATATGAATTTTGATCAGAGAACATCTAAGAAAGGCATGTCATCAGTGAATGCCAAACCCTTTGTCTTGAAAGAGTTAATGGATAGCCTCTTAATACTCTTCAATTTTGAAAGTGAAATGAAAGGACACACCATTGTCATTTAGCATTTTCTATCTAAGTATGGACTTGCAAAGCCCAAAACGTACCTAAAACCTCAAGATTATGTAATTATGTTTCTGGAATATAGGAGGAACTATTAAAAGGTGTCTTTATTAAAGAAATATGGAGTAATAGAAAAAAATGAGTCACCAATAGGATATATCTATGATTATTCGCTGATGTATAGATAAGTATGTATGTGGTCAGGTGGAATAGGAATGAGGCCTCTTGTTATTGACTGAGTATTATTTACTTACCAAAACATTGAAAAAAAAACAAAATAAAAATAAAACAAGACTTGAACTGAAGTTGGGAGCTATAAAGATAAAGTGACTCAGGGCAGAGATCCACATATAATTGAGAGGTGGCCAGAAAAGGACATATTGTGTCTGGAAGTCACGAATTGTATTAGGTGATCTAGGAGGCAGTCATTTGACACATCCATTTTATATACCAGGGTGATTTTGGTTTAATTACTATGAACAGAGGAGGAATTTTTAAGAATGACAAGATGTAGGGTTAAATACCTGGCAGCACAGCAGGTGAATAATGATCCATAAGGTAACTCAAGCACTATCTGATTTGAACCAGGTTGGACATAGGGGACTAGAGGAGTTTGGATTTATTTAGTAAACAATCAAGAGTGTAGGGTATGTTCAGGGAGGACCACTACCTTTGGTGTGATGGCTGCAGAGCCTTTTCAGGCTCTTTTCACCTATGGTGTCCACCTGTTCCACTTAAATCTCACCTGTAGTCCCAAGAAGCTAGAGCATGCACAGCAGCCACACTCTGATAAATCGTTTCAGCACACAGGCCAAATGAAGTTGAGGGTAACCAAGGGATCTCAAACCCATTGATGAGTTAGGGAGTATCTATCCCAAGCATGTGAAGACTTCCTCAGGTGGAATAGGCAGATGAGAACAACATGCTTCATAGGCCATGAAGACAGATGAAGCAGGAGATATGGAGCACTTAGAACTTGGTTAGATACCGAAGACACCAAGGTCATCCACTGCATTCTGAGCCATCTCCAGCCATCTTTACTGTGTCCTGCCACTGGGCTATGATGACTTTGGAGGAGAGAATGAGATTGATGACTTCATGCAACTCTGCCTCACTTAAATCCAATTTATGCACAAATCAAAATATATTACCCATACCATGTCACTTTTATGCCTCAAAGTCCTGTGACAACAGGCAGGTGATGAAGCAGGAGGTGCAGATACACTGAGACCTGTAGTCACAGCCTTGCACACAGGCAGCCCAGGCCATAGGGTCATTTCTCACTGGAAGCACCAGTGGGACTTAGAAGCCCCCTGGTTGTCCTAGCAGCTGGTTAAGTATCACACTGCTCAACTCCTGGTGTGAGGAAGGGGGCTAGGACAGGTGCTGTAAACATTGTCTGCTTACCCTACCCTAGCCTGATTACCATGGCAGGTGGGGTATCCCATTATGTGGTGGAAACACAAAAAAAAAATGTACAAAGTGTACGAAAATATCTACAAAGATGATTCCACTCACCATCAACACATGGAATGTAGTAGATAACACAAAATCAAGTACACCTGAAAGAGGAACTGCTCTTGTTGCCAGAGAACTCAACAGATTTTACATCCAAATGGCAGCCCCGTGAAACATGGTTGGCAAATGAAAGCCATCTTACTGAAGTGGTAGCTAGATATACCTTTTTCTAGAGTGGGTGCAGGGAAGGGGAACGTCATTAAGCTGGCATGGGTTTTGCAAACAAAACTAACATAATCAGCAACCCGGTATGCCTGCCAAAAGGAGTGAATGACAGACTCATGACAATGTGATTGCCCATTCACAAGAAAGCACCATGCCACGATCATCAGTGCCTATGATCCCACTATGAAAAACCCTGATGAAGTCAAAGAAAAATTTTATGAAGACCTACAGACCTTTATCACCAATGTGCCAAAAGAGGACAAGCTAATAATTCTGGATGACTTTAATGCTAGAGTAGGCTCAGATTATCAAACTTGGTAGGGAGTCCTAGGGAGGAATGGATTTGGAAACAGCAACAGCAATGTGCATTTACTGTTGAAGACTTGTGCATCACATGACCTTCTTATCATCAACACTGTCTTCCATTTACCTAACCACAATTAAACTTCATGGATGCACCCTCACAGCAAACACTGACATGTAGACTAAGTGACTGTAAGGAGAAGACAGAGAAGATGTGAGAGTGACAAAGGCAATATGGGGTGCAGAGTGATGGACTGATCATAGACTTATCTTTCCAAGCTAAATATTCACATTCATCAAAAACACCACCCCCAAGGCAAAATGACTAGCAGAAGAATTAATGTCACCAAATTAGAACTCTTCTCTGAGCATGCACAGTGTGTTGCTAACTTGGTGGAGCAGAAAAGGAGCAGTCAGTTTTCAGAACTTTGGTGTACAGCACTGCATTTGCTCATCTGGGTCAGAACATTTGCAAGCACGAAGACTGGTTTGATAAAAATGATGAGGAAATTCAGAAGTTGCTAAATGAAAATGAGAACTCCACAGGATTTACCAGCAGGATAGTTCATTCACCTCTAAGAAGGCAGCATTTAATTCCATCAAAAGCAAAGTACAAGCAAAGCTTATAGAGGTTCAGGATTCTTGGCTCAGTAAGAAGGCAGATGAAATTCAGTTTTATGCTGATAGTAAAAATGCAAAGCACTTTTTTGATTCCTTGAAAGCTATTTATGGACCAAAAACCTATGGTGCATCACAACTATTCAGTGCTAGTGGAACCACATTGATTAGTGATAAGGACATGATCCTAGACAGGTGGATTTAACACTTCCTTGGTGTTCTGAAGAGACCATCATCAATCAATGCTGAGGTCATTGACTGTTTATATCAGGTTGACATCAATCCCTTCTTAGCTGAACTTCCAACTGAAGAAGAGGTTTTGAGGGCCATTTGGCTCCTTTCATGTGACAAAGGACCTGGTGCTGATTCTATTCCAGCTGAGATTTACAAGGTAGGGGGACCATTGCTCATGCAAAAGCTAACTGAAATTTTCCAGGTTATATGGCAAGAGGAAGTTATCCCTCAGGGGTTCAAGGATGACGCCACTGTCTATCTCTATAAAGGTAAAGAAAATATATTGTCCTGTGGCAATCACAGGGAGATCTTTTTCTCAGCCATTGCTGGAAAATTCTTGCTAGAGTCCTCCTTAATAGGCTGATCCTTCACCTGGAAGATGGCAATATACCTGAGATCCAGTGTGGCTTCAGAAAGGGCCAAGGAACAGTTGATATGGTGATTGCTGCCTGACAGCTACAGGAGAAATTCCAGAAGCAGAAGAGGTCTGTACATGACGTTTGAAGATCTAACCAAGGGCTTTGACACTGTTAGTCGTGAGGGCTTATCGAAAATTATGTCAAAATTTGGTTGCCCAGAGAATTTCATCAATATTGTATGTCAATTCCATGACGGCATGTTTGCCTGGGTTCTGGATAATGGACAATGCTCTTGTGCCTTCCAAGTCACCAATGGAGTGAAAAAGGGCTATGTGCTTGCTCCCATGTTTTTACCATGATGTTTTCAGTCATGTTGACAAATGCTTTCAATAAAGATGAACACAATATCAAAGTCAACTACCATACTAAAGCAGATTGTTTTCTTTTGTACTATGTTTTGGTTTATTTTATGATTTCTCCCATTTATTTTACTTCTTCTATACAACATGACTAAGGTGAAAATGTATTTAGTAGGATTATATGTGCAGAGCCAATATGAAATTGTATGCCATATCAGGGAGAGGGGGGGAAATCTAAGTTATATGGAAGTGATTGTAGAACACTGAAAACAAATAAAATAATAAAAAATAAAATGAAGCAGATGAAAGCTAGTGATTTTATGAGAAACCAAGAATTTATAAAACAAAACCAAAAGAATGAACAAAATAGAAAACAATGTGAAATATCTCATTGGAAAAACAAATGACTTGGGAAATACATCCAGGGGATATAATTTTAAAATTATTGGTCTACCTGAAAACCAGAATAAAAAAAAATCCTAGATATCATCTTTCAAGAGATTATCAAGGTAAACTGCCCTCATATTCTAGAACCAGAAGGTAAAATACAAATGGAAAGAATTTACTGATAACCTCCTAAAAGAGATCTCCAAAAGAAAACTAGTTATATTGTAGCCAAATGCCAGAGTTCTCAGATCAAGGAGACAATATTAGAAGCATCCAGAAAGAAACAATTCAAATATTGTGGAAATACAATCAGGATAACACAAGACTTAACAGCTTCTACACTAAGGGATCAAAGGGCTTGGAATATAACAATCCAGAGGTCAAAGGACATAGGATTAAAACTAAAAATAACCTACCCAGCAAAACTAAGTATAATACATCAGTGGAAAACATGGAATTTCCACAAAATACAGGACTTCCATGAATTCTTTTTGAAAAGACCAGAGTTGAATAGAAAATTTGACTTTCAAATACAAGAATCAAGAGAAATATGAAAAGGTAAACAGGAAAGAGAAGTCTTAAGGAACTCATTAAAGTTGAACTGTTTACATTCCTACATGAAAAGATGTTATTTGTAACTCATTACACCTTTTTCAGTATTAGGGTAAAGGGAATATATAAACATATACATATACTATATGTACATATATATATATACATGCATATATATGTATAAATATACATACACATATATTATATATATGTAAGTGGGTATGGGTATGTATGTATGTGTACATTTTAGGTATGTATATGTACATGGGTGTATGTGTATATGTGTGTGTGTTTATGAGTGTATGTATAGACAGAGGGCACAGGGTGAGCAGAATATGAAGGGAAAATGACTAAAAAAAATAAAATTTACTGTTGAATGGAATATTCTAAGAGTAAGAGAAAGGGAGAGGTAGAATGTAGCAAATTATCTCACACACAAGAGAGGAGAAAGAGTTGCTACAATGGAGGAGAACAGAGGGAAATTGAAGGAAATAATTGAGCCTTACTATATTGGATTTGGCTTAAGGAGGGAATAACACACTCTCAGGTGAAAATGGAAATCTATTTTACCCTGCACAAAGACAATGGGGGAAGGGGGTAGGAGAGGGAAGATAATAGAAGGGAGAGCAAATTAGAGAAAGGGATGATCAGAAGCAAACACTTTTGAGGGAGGACAGGTCAAGGGAGAGGATGGAATAAATGGAGGGCAGGATAGGACAGAGAGAAACTTGGTTAGTCTTTTACAACATAAATATTATGGAAGTGCTTTGCATTGTTACACATGTATGACCTATATTGAATTTCTTGTTTCTTCAGTGACGTTGGGAGGGAAGGAGAAAATATGGCACTCAAAGCTTTTAGAATGAGTGTTAAAAATTGTTTTAGCATGCAACTGGAAAGAAAGCGTACAGGCAATGGAGTATAGAAATCAATTTTGCCATACAGGAAAATAGTGAGGAAGAGAGATGGAAGAAGGTGAATAATAGAAGTGAGGACCACTAGTGGTGGATATGGTGCAAGTTATCCTGTGTTGGGGCAAGGGGAGAGATGGGGAGAAAATTTTGAATTCAAATTCTCGTGGGAGTTAACATTAAGAACTGAAAAATAAATAAATTTTATATTAAAAAAATATGGTAATCTCTAAAAAAAAGAGAGTCATGGATCAGTGAAATAGGTACTCAAGACACCAGAATATATTACTTTAGTAATCTAGTCTGTGAGAAACCCAAGAAGTCGAGCTTCTGGGATAACACTCACTAACAAAAAATATTTGGGATACTGGAAAACAGAATGGCTGAGACTAGGCATAGGCCAATAAATATCTCATACTGTATCCTAACATAAGTTCAAAATTGGTACATGATTTAGACATAATGGGTGATGCCATAAGCAAATTAGGAGAGACAGGAATAGTTTGCCTCTCATATCTATGGAGGAAGGGAAAATTTATGATTGCAAGATGAAAAATGGATACTTTTGTTTGTGTTAAATTAAGAAGTTTTTCAAAATCAAAATCATCGCAACCAAAATTTTGCAGTAAAACAGAAAGCTAGAAAAGAGTAAGGATTTCTGATAAAGGCATCATTTCTCAAATATGTAGAGAACTCCTTCAAATTTATAAGACTACAAGTCATTCCACAATTGATAAATGGTCAAAGGATATTAACAGTTTTCAGAGGATGAAAACAAAAATCTGTCTTCTAAATCATTACTGATCAGAGAAATGCTAATTAAACAACTCTGCTGAATCACTTCACCTACCACATTGACTTAAGTGACATAAAAGGAAAGTGCTAAATGTTGAAGAGGATGTGGGAAAATTGTGACACCAATGCACTGTTCATGTTGTTGTGAACTGATCCAGTCATTCTAGAGAACAATTGCTAGCTGTGGCCAAAGGGGAATTACACTGTCCATAACCTTGAACCTAGCAATAACATTTCTAGGTCTGTATTTCAAAGAGATCATAAAAAAGAGATCTACATGTACAAAAATATTTATAACAACTCTTTCTATGGTGAAAATAATTGGAAATTGAGGGGATACTCATCAATTAGGGGATGACCGAATATGCTGTAATATATGAAAACAATTGAACATTATTATATTATAAGAAATGATGGATTTCAGATAAACCTGAAAGGACTCAGATAAACTGGTGCAAAATGAAGTGAACAGAACCAGGAGGGCATTGTACACAGTAACAGCAGCATTTCACGATGATCAGCTATAACTGATTTAGCTCTTCTCATCAATACAGTGATCCCAGACAAATCCAAAGATTCATGATAGAAAATGCTGTCCACATCCAGAGAAAGAACTGATGGAGTTTGGATGGAGATTGATGAGTACCATTTTCACTTTTTAATTTTTTTCATATTTTCCCCCTTTCATTTTGTTCCTTCTCATATAACATGACTATTGAACTATATTTTACAGAATTGTACATATATAATCTTTATTAAATCACTTAGTGTGTTAGGGAGAAGAGGGAAAAGAGAGGGAGGGAGAAAATTTGGAACTTAAAATTTTATTTAAAAAGACTGTTCAAAATTGTAATGTAGTTGGAGAAAAATAAAATGCCATTTAAAAGGGAAAAACAAACCTACTTGACCTTTCCAAGCCTATTCTGAGTCTTCTACTGAGCTAGAAAGTCCAGTGCTTTCAAGCAATCTTATAATGGCATGGCTTCAAGGACCGTCACAACCTATGTTGCTTGTCTTTGAAGATGCTTTAATGTATAACTATCCTCCTTTAAATTTGGCACCTAGTGTTGAAAACAATACTATAAGATATGGTCTGACCATGGCAAATTACAACACAACCGTTACTACCTCATTCCTGGGTCTGCTTCTTACAATACTTCCCAAGAAGTCTTGGCGATGATAACAAATTTAATTCATTCATTCTCTTAAATATTGAAATTTCCAAGACTGTTCAATAAACTTCAGTGACAACAGGGACAAAATGCTCAAAAGCAGTCCTTCCCTAGACAACCCCGAAGGCATTGTTGCCATAGAAACATGCAATTTGTGATCCCTTTCCTTGAGGTATTTAGAATATTGTCAAAATTAGAAGAAACATCTAGAGAAGCAAGAAGGGCCATTGGAAATCACTTGTTTTCTTGTGACTTTTTGGCAATGGGATGGAAGAAGGAGAAGAATTTAAAGAATGGAAACATCAATTTGACTGGAAATAAATACCATGGAGAAGTTGGATTTGATTTACACCTTAGAGGAGGAATAGGATTCAGAAAAGTAGATGATTCTCCAATGGATTTGTGAAATCATCAATATAAGTACTCCCTATACTGATGAAAATAGTTACCTACACATGCCTACCCAGGTTTTCTGACCTACCCATATCTTCATACAATTTCACAACTGAAAATCCACCTCATTTATTGGGATCCCTCATTATGTTCTTTTGACAGTAAGAGTAATCATGAAAAACCTGGTCTTTTCATTAACCATAGTAAAATATATAAGATAGATGTTAATAATAATAGCAATAATAATACATATTTACATAGTTTTAGCGTTTGTAAAAACATTTACATGTGATTTCTCATTACATACACACCTTATTGTCTAAATTGTGTAAAATATTTTTTCTTATCTTTATTGTTTTAATTTATGTTTTTCACAGACTTCAGGACTGACTGAATCAGAAGCAGCAACAGTGACAACCACAGTAGTGGCAGCAACTGCTCCTGGAGCTATCAGCCCACAGACAGAATGTTTAAAAGTCAGCTACTTTGACTTCTTGGAGCCAAGATGGTGAAGGAAGCAGTAATTTGCTCTCACCTCCCTTTTCAATCTTGCACAAACCAGAAAATATTGCACCAGTAAAAATCCTGGAATAATGGAGGCAGCAGAAAGATGAGCGGCAGGAGTCTTGTAACTTGAGAAGCTAGTGGGATAAACAGGAAAGGGCCCTCTTCCTGTGACTGATGTGGACCAGTATAGGACAGGAGGCATGCCAACAAGCCAGTGGCAAGCCCCACATCAGTAAACTAGTAACCAGGTCCCTCTCTCCAAGCACCAGAAATTTAGGACAGTACTAGTTGTGCCCCAAAAGCAAAGATCCATTTTAAAAGCCAGAGATAAGACAAACAAAATAAGCAAGAATCTGCAAAGACAATCAATGACCATAAAGTATTTTGGTGATGAGGAAGATCAAAACACAAATTCAGGAAGGGACAACAATGTCAATATATCCTCATCTGAAATGTCAAAAGGGAATATGAACTGTATTAAGGCTAAATAGTCTCCTTGGAAGTACTCAAGAAGGATTTTAAAAGTCAAATAAGAGAGATTAAAGAACAATTGAGCAATTCCTTTAAAAATATATTGACAGAATGTTCATCAGTTGGGGAATGGTTGAGCAAGTTGTAGTATATGAATATAAGTGGAATATTATTGTGTTATAAGAAATGATGAACAGGTAGACTTCAGAAATAAATGAATATTTGAACAGATGCTGAGTGAAGTGAACAGAACCAGGAGAACATTATACACAGTCACAGTCACAGTGTGTGAGGACTGTTTTTGATAGACTATCTTCCACAGCAAGGCAAGGACCTAAAACATTTCAGAAGGACTCATGTTGCAAAATGCTATCCATATTCACAGAAAGAACTATCAAGTCAGAGAGCAGAATGAAGCAGGATATTTTCTTTTTTGTTATGCTTGGTTTTGTTTAGTTTTACTCTTGCTTGCTCTCATTTGTTTTAATTCTTCTATGTAGCTTGACTAATATGAAAATGCATTTAATAAGAATGTATGTGTAGAGCCCATATAACATTGCATGGCATCTTGGGGAGAGAGGGGGAAAGGAGGTGGAGAAAATTTAAAACTTATTGAAGTGGTTGTTGAAAACTGAAAACAAACAAATAAAAAAAATTAAAAAATAAAAATGCAATTTATAAAATGGGAAAAAGTTCTCTAAAGAGAACAACTTCTTAAAAATTAGAATTAACCAAATGGAAAAGGAAGTACAAAAACTGATTCAAGAAAGTAATTCTTTAAAAATTAGAATTGGACAAGTAGAAGCTAACGACTCTATGAGATATCAAGAATCACTCAAACAAAAAGAAAAGAATGAAAAAAAATTGAAGAAAACATAAAATACCTCACTGAAAGAAACAACTGACCTGGAAAATAGATCTAGGAAAGGTAATTTAAGAGTTAATGGTCTACTTGAAAGCCACAATAAAAAAAAAGAGCCTGGACAGCATCTTTTAAGAAATCATCAAGGAAAACTGTCCCAGGGTCCTAGAACCACACCATAACATAATCATCAAAAGAATGCACTTATTACTTCCTGAAAGAAAGCTCAAATTGAAAATGCCAAGGAATATTGTACACAAATTCTAGAATTTTCACATCAAAGAGAAAATGACACAAGTGGTCAGAAAGAAATAATTCAAATATCATGGAGCAATAGTCAGAATCACACAGAACTTTGTAGCTTCTACATTAAAACATTACAGTGCTTGGAATAAGATGTCCTGTAAGGCAAAGGAGCTTGGATTGCAATCAAGGATCAATTTTCCAGCAAAAATGAGCATAATCTTTCAGGGGAGGAGATGGACATTCAATGAAATAGGGGACTTCCAGACTTCCTAGATGAAAATGTCAGAGCTCCAAAGAATATTTCATCTTCAAATGCAAGATTGAAGAGCAGCAGGAAATGGTAAATGGAAAAAGAAAAGAAAAGAAACATGCTATTCAATAAGGGCAAAATGTTTACATCCCAGCATGAGAAGATGAAATTTGTAACTCTTCAGATCTGTGTCTTTAATACATCATTTAGAAGGAATAGATAGATAGATAGATAGATAGATAGATAGATAGATAGATAGATAGATAGATAGAACATGTGAGTATAAATTGAATTTGATGTGATGATAAAAAAGCAAATGAAGCAAGGAAAAGGGTGGGAGAAGAGATAATGAGTCAGGAAAGGGTAAATTCTATCAGATGAAGAGGTACAATAGAGGGAATAAAAAGAAGGAGATGAGCATTCTTTAAATTCTCATTGAATTTGGTTTGAGAAGGGGATAATATACTCAGATAGAGAAATCTAATTTGTCTTATAGGCAGTGGGAGAGGAAAGGGGAATAAAAAGTGAGGAGGGATAGAAAGGAGGTAAGAAGTAGTAAAGAAGGAGAAGAAAAGGGAAGGAGAAGGCTGATAAAACGGAGGACAAATTAAGGAAGGTGGTGGTCAAAAGCAAAACTCTAGTAAAGAGGGAAAGGGGGAAAGGAGAAAAAACACAAATGGGGGGATAAGAAGGAGAGAAAGACACAGAGTTTAATTAGAACTGTGAATGTCTATGGGATTAATTCTCTCATAAAATAGAAGCACATAGTAGAGTGGATTAAAAACCATAATCATAAAACATATTGCTTGCAAGAAACACAAGGGATGCACACTGGGTAAATGGAGGAGAATATATTATACTTCAGCTGAAGAAAAAAAATAAGGGTAGTCATCCAGATCTCAGACAAAGGAAAAGTAAAAATATATCTAATTAAAAGAGATAAGGAAGGAAGCTACATCTTGCTAAAAGTAACCATAGAAAATTAAGTAATATGATTAGTAAACACTCAATTGCCAAGTGGTGTAGCAAGGAAATTCTCAGAGGACAAATTAAGGGAACTACCAGAAAAAATACACATCAAAACTATACTAGTGGGGGACCACAACTTCTCCTCTCTGAACTTGGTAAAAACAAACAAGAAAATAAGGAGGTGAAGAGAATTTTAGAAAAGATAGACATTGTGGACCACTGGAGGAAATTGAATGGAGATAGAAAGGAATTTCTGGTGGGCATGGTCAAGATGGCAGAGTAGAAGGATGGACCTGCTGTAGCTTTCCCTCAAAATCCCATAAAGGACCTGTAAAAATGACTCTAAACAAATTCTAGAGCTGCAGAAGTCACAAAAGGACCCAGTGAGAGAGATTTCCAGCCCAAGACAGCCTGGAAGGCAGACAGGAAAGGTCTATCCCACTGGGCTCAGAGCAGAGCACAGCCCAGCCTTGGCCCTGCAGCAAGGCAAGGACAAGACTGGAGCAGGCTTCAAAGAGTGGAATCACAGACAGCAGCTCTGGTTTCCAGATTCCTCCACCCATAAACACCAGAGACAGCTTCAAAAGTCAGTGAGAAAACTTTCACCTGAGTGAGAAGGGATCAGGTTTATGCCCTAGCCTCAGCCCCAGGTGGCTGCAATGTCCATTTTTGGAGCCCTCAGTCAAAAGAACTTGGGGGAATCAAGTAGCTGATCTGAATCTCAGCCCTGAGTTTTGTTCCTGGGGTAAAGAGGAAGACTGGCATGGTGGAGCTGGAGGCGATTGTGGAGAGGGAACCCCACTTGCAGATCCTGAACAGAAAAGCATGTGATTGCTCCTAGACCAGAGCACAGGCCAGTAAACTCTCTCCCTTGATTATGCCACCTTGGAGGAATTCAGAATTTATAGGTCCCTAGAGTATACCCTCCACTTGGCAAAAAATTCAACAGCCAAGTAACTAGCTGGGAAAATGTCCCAAAAATGGAAAATAAATAAGACTATAGAAGGTTATTTTCTTGGTGAACAGATATTTTCCTCCATCCTTTCAGATGAGGAAGAACAAAGCATACCATTAGCAGAAGACATCAAAGTCAAGGCTTCTTCACCCAAAATTTCCAAAATAAATTTTCAAAGGTCTCAGATCATGGAAGCACTTGAAAGAAATTTTGAAAATCAGGTAAGAGAGATGGAGGACTTATTGGGAAGAGAAATGAAAATGATGCAAGAAAATCATAAAAAGTGAGTCAGCAAGTTGCTAAAGGAGATAAAAAAAATGCTGAAGAAAATAACTCCTTTAAAAATAGACTCACTGAAATTACAAAAGAGGTCCAAAATGAGAAGAAAAATGCTTTAAAAAGCAGAATTATCTAAATGGACAAAGAGGTTCAAAAGCTCACTGAAGAATATAGTTCTCTAAAACTTAGAATGGAGCAGATGGAAACTAATGACTTTATGAAAAAACCAAGAAATTATGAAACAAAACAAAAAGAATGAAAAAAATTGAAGACAATGTGAAATATCTCATTGGAAAACAACTGACCTACAAAAGAGATCCAGGAGGGACAATTTAAAACTTATGGGGCTACCTGAAAGCCATGATGCAAAAAAGAGTCTAGACATGATCTTTCATGAAATTATCAAGGAAAACTGCCCCCAAATGACCAGAACTGAAAAGAAAAATGTCACTTTCAAACACAAGAATCAAGAGAAGCATGAAAGGGTAAACAAGAAAGAGAAATCGTAGCAGTTACTAAAGTTGAACTTTTTACGTTCCTACATGAAAAGTTAATATTTTTAACTCTTGAGACTTTTTTCAGTATTTGGGTAGTAGTAGGAATTATATACATATAGCCAGAGGGTACAGGGCAAGTTGAATAGGAAGGGTTGATATTTTTTAAAAAATAGAAAGAAATGTGGCACTTACATAAAATTGATCATTTATTATGGATTTTAAAACCTCAAAATTCAATGAAAAAAGGCAGAGATATTAAATGTGTCCTTTTCAAATCATGGTGCAATATAAATTATATGTAATAAAGAGCCATGGAAAGATAGACTAACATTATTGCCAAACTAAATAATCTAATCCTAAAGAATGAGTGGGTCAAACAACAAATCATATAAAAATCAATAATTTTATCAAAGGGAATGAAAATAAAGAGACAGTATTCTAAAACTTGTGGGGTGCAGGGAAAGTAGTTATTAGGGAAGCTTTTTTATCTCTCAGTCGTTATAAGAATGAAATAGTGAAAAGAAGAGGCTAATAAATTGGGTATACAACTAAAAAAGCTCTAAAAGGAATGAATTGAAAATCCCCAAATACCAAATTAGAATTAACAAATGAAAGATTAACAAAATTTAAATTAAGAAAGCTATTGGGCTAATAAATGAAATTACAAGTTGCTTTTATGGAAAGAAATTGAATTCAATAAACCTTTGGTCAATTTGATTTAAAGAAGAAATAAAGAAAAAAATCAAGTTAGCAGAATCAAAAATGAAAAGGGTGAATTTATCGCCAATGAAGAAGAAATTGAAACAGCTATTAGGAACTATTTTTCCAACTGTATGCCAAAAAATTTGACAATATCAATGAAATGAATGAATATTTGCAAAAATTATAAATTGCCCAGATTAACAGAAGAGGAAATAAAATACTTAAATAACTCCTTCTCAGAAAAAAAAAATATATTGAACAAGACATCATGAAAATCTCCATGAAAAGGCAGATTTACAAGTGATTTTAATCAAACATTTAAAGAACAATTAATTTCAATACTATATAGACTATACAGGAAAATAAGTGAAGGAGTCGTATCAAATTCTTTTTATGATACAAATATGGTACTGATATCTAAACTGGGAAGAGAGAAAACAGAGAAAGTAAGTTACAGACCAATTTCTCTAGTGAATATTGATGCAAAAATTTTAAATAAAATTTTAGCCAAAAGATTACAACAATATATCATAACAATAATACACTATCATCAGGTGATATTTATACTAGGAATGCAGGACTGGTTCAATATTAGGAAAACTATGAGTATAATTGACCATGTTAATAACAAAACTAACAGAAAACCTATTATTATCTCAATGGATAGAGAAAAATTTTATGAAAAAATACAGCACTCCTATCTAAAGTACTAGACAGTATAGGATTAAATGGAGTTTTTCTAAAAATGATAAATAACATCTACCTAAAAAGTAGCAAAGATTAAATGTAATGAGGATAAGCTAGAAGCATTTGCAATAAGATAGGGGGTGAAATAACAATTTCCATTATCATCCCTCTTATTCAATATGATAATAGAAATGTTATTTCATAAATAAGAGAATGAAAAGAAATTGAAGAAATTAGAATAGACAATGAAGAAACAGAGAATCCTAAAGACTCAAGAAAAAAAAATACTTGAAATAATAAACAACTTTAGCAAAGATGCAGGATATCAAATAAATTCAAATCATTGGTAATATTATACATTACTAACAAAGCCCCACAGCAAAAGATAGAAACTCCAATTAAAGTTACTGTACACATTGTAAAATATTTGGGAGTCTACATGCCAAAGCAAACCCGGGAACTACATGCACACAATTACAAAGCACTTTTTACACAAATTAAGTCAGATCTAAATAATTGTAAAAACATCACTTGCTCATGGGTAGACTGAGTTAATATAATAAAAATAAAACAAAGATAATCTATCACCATTAGGAGGGAAGCAAAAAAGTGCGAAAGAATTTTTATAACCAGTGTCTCTGATAAAAGTCTCATTTCTAAAATATATAGAGAACGGAGTCAAATTTTTAAGAGTATAAGTCATTCCCAAATTGATAAATGGTCAAGGCATATAATGAGGCAGTTTTTAGATTAAGAAATTAAAGTTCTCTATAGCTACATGAAAAAATGTTCTAAATGACTAAATCTCTTTCTCCCTCTATCTCTCTCCCTCTCTCTCCTTTTTCACATTTCTTCTTTCTTTTCATTTCTTCTACTGGTTCCAATACTTATGGATAACATGAGTAATGTGAAAATAGGCTTCATTTACATGTACTTGTTGAGCCTATATCAATATACATGCAACATTGGAGTGGGTGGAGGTGAGAGATGGAGAGAAAATATGGAACTCAATATTTTATGGAAATGAATGTTGAAAACTAAAAAGGAACTAATTTTTCTTAAACTATGATTTTTAATTGAATTGTTTGTGTCAGATGTTTCTGTTGCATTAAAAAATCTTGGTTAGGGAGACACAATTAATTCAATTAAGCATTAAACATTTTACAGGTTAAATGACAGATCCAGGCTTTCCCACCAAAGGCATTCATAAAGCCTTTTATTTATGTGGGGGGGAAGGGAAGGGGATTAGGAGAGAGGGTGAATTTATTTTCATTCCTACACTAGTTGATATGTCATTAAAACATTTCTCTTAGGTATTGGGTTTGTTCCTTAGGAATCCTTTTAGGGACAAAATAGTATTTTGGGATTATCCTTGCAAAATGAATTTCCAGTATTCACAATTTATTACTAAACCCAAGAAACCAATGAATGTTAATTTCTCTGGTCTCTATTTGGAAGTAGGGGAGGAATTAAAAATAAAACTCACCATTTTTTTTGGATGAAATGTTAATACATGTTTACCTGTGTCCTTAAAATTAGATAATGTATACAGATGTCTTGCAATAATTTTTATTCTCTTTCTTCTTCTTCTCATCACTCCCTTTGTTTTTTTCATTTTTCCTTCTTATTTTTCTCCATTCTTTTCTTTGTCAATTTTTCTCTTTTTCTTTCTCTATAATTCTATCAGTATAGGGTATTTTAAATATAGAAACTTCCTCCAGCAATGTAGATAAGTAATTAAACTATATCCTAGAACCCCAAAGAATTTTGTGGGTTTCTCAAAAGTTGTAACCTGTCCAAGGTCACAGAGTCAATAGACACCAGAATAAGTATTTGAGCTCAAGGCATTATGAATCTGACTAGTCTTCTATTCATTTAACCACAGAGCTTTTAAGGCTAAGCAGAAAACACCATAAAGATTTCAGTTATGTCTAACCTCCATCTCTTGCACCTTACCTCCCCTTTTATTTTCTTCATGGAACAATATCATTGATTGGGACTACACAATGACCTGAGTTATTTAGGTTTTTTTTTTAATTTTTCTATTTAATAGCTCACTTTTTTCCACAATGTTTGTCTGATTATTTATTTATTAGAAAACACAAAACAGATAGCTCAGAAAAGCCCCCTGTTAGTATTGGTGTTGATTCTCTCATTTGTAATTATCCTGGGGTTTGTCCTCTTAGAAAATTAGATTCTCTTATAAATGATCCAAAATAACTTAGGTAGAATGGGTGGTTAACATGTCAACTTAGTCATGGAGAATTCAGAGATTAGAAAAGGCAGAGACCTTGAAATCTGTAATTCAGAGAGAGAAAAGGAAATCCTAGGAAAATATTCTCACTACTTATATATGGCAAATGGATTCATGTTCCAGAAAATGGCTCTCAATTTACACAAGCATTACAATTTTAATGATCACAACACCTAACCAGGCATTGCCAGGTATTGGCAAACAAAGTGGGGAGGGAGTACAAAGCGACTAAGAGACAAATATCAGAATAGAAACATCTCACTCACCAGTTATTCTAAGTTACATGAAAGAGGAATTTCCCTGCTATGTTGTAGACCTGACTCAGACTAGTGCCAGACAGTTTAAGTTGGAATAAAATGAGGAACTTGCAAGTTATCCAACAGTAGAAAGATTTACTTAACAGGAAAAGGCTATTCAGTAACATACAATTGAAAACCCCTTGAGCTGATTCAGCTGAGGTACATTCCCATTGAAATTCAACAGTCTAACATCTAAGACTTGGTCTGGAGTACCTTGTGTCTACATTTTATGAGGTAGTGATAGCAATAGTCTGAGTTCCTGATTCAACCATGTCTTCAGTAATGTCAATATTTTTAATGAAAAAAAAATGAGTCCAACTTGCATGGGATTAGGTATTAGGATATTGGTCCTAGCCACACTCCAACATAATGTAGCAGATAATTAAGTACTCTTGTAAGGTTGTCCTGTCTTCTCTCTGTCAACAGTCACAGATTAATAGAACTTGTGAAATAGAAGGGACCTTAGAGAGCATCTAGTCCAAGCCATATAATGATTGGCTACAATGACATATGGAAAACATGGTCATCTAGTTCTTTTCTGAAGTCATACATGGAGTATGAACCCACTATTTCTCTAATTAGCAGATCTTGCTGTGCCATCTTGGCAATAAGGACTGATTGCTATCATATTAATACTGAAGTGAAACCTCTAAAATTCCACTACAAAAAAGAAGTGCAAAGGGTTGTCAAATGGCAATATTATTGTGAGAATCAAGATGGTGGGACAGCAGGAATAAATGTTGCCAAGCTTCTCCTCACTTCCCTCAACAGAGCAAAAAACATTCCAGACCAAATATTGAATAAGGAATTCAAGTAAAATATATGTCATGCTTTTTCTCCCTATCCCAGATCAGCAGAGGGAGACAGACAAGTATATGGAAGGTAGAGATGATATCTAGCCAGTAATCAGTGGGTGGAGCATCCTAGTGCAGGAAGAAACTGTCCACCAAGGAAAGAAGAAGTTTCAAATATGGAATAGAAGAAATTAAACTTGAGCAGGCTGGAGGAATAGGTTCCATCTCAAAGCTTTGATTATCACTGCCTAGTTCTAACTCATGTATCTAGAGATTACTCCAGAAGGAGAGCTGAATCTAGTACTGATGTTCCATGATAAGCATTGGTCACAGTACGTAGACCGTACACAGAGCATAGGTAAAGTTCAGAAACACACAGGACCTCTTACTCCATAAGCAGAGTAGTTGCTCAGTTCCAGCCTACTCTGAAGCCTGTGACTTAATAACCAGTGTAAGATCCCTAAACTGGACAGTCTTTCAATTCTGTCAGTCTGCTGGAATTCTAACTGAGGCAGTTCAATTGGCATATATCTGAAATGAGAAATAATTCAGGAATTTGTAGAATGCAGAACGGAAAGGAAGAAAACAGATTTCATCCTAGATGACACCATTTGAATAGCTTTGAATATTTGGCCACAAGATCCTGCAATAATACACCACTCAAAATCCCTAATAAAATAGTACCAGAACCTAAAAGATACAAGATCAGCCCATAAAGTACATCTATAAGTGTGCATAGCCCAATTCTAAGATAAAGTATGAAGACAAGCTGAAAGAATGAACAAATAAAATGAAAAAAATCTCAGTATAAAACACTGCTAAGTTGTCAGGAACACATAAGACACAAACAAAAAAATGGTTAACATACTGCAAACAAAGCAAACATAAAACAATTATTAAGTGCTAGATGAGTATCAAACACTATGCTAAATCAAAGGAAAACTAGTATAAGCCAAAAGAAAGATAGTTCTTGCCTTCAAGGGATTTAAATTACAATGAGGAAAGAACATATAAAAGAAAATAGAAAAGTGGGGAAATAATGAATACATGAAAACAAGAAGGGTAAAAATGTCAACAGAAAGCACAGCTTGAGAAAAAGTTTACCTAGACTTCCTCAAAGAAATGAAGAAATGTTTTGAATAAGGTTCTAAATATATTGTTATTTAATATATAAAATAAGTGATAGAGGAAAAATATTGGAAAAAGTGATATATGTAGAAAGAATTAGAAAGGTAATAATTAGTTTGGATTAAGAGGAATAAAATCACACTCTCTGAAAACTGAAATGGATCATATAATATATGTATCTGTATCTGTATATGCATATGTATATATATGTGTGTGTGTATGTTTATGTGTATGTATATGTGTACGTTTATACATATATACACATGTATGCATACATACACACATATGTATATATACATGTGCACATATGCATATATAAATATACATCTGTAGGGAGAGAGAGAAGAGAGAGAGAGAGAGAGAGAGAGAGAGAGAGAGAGAGAGATGTACCTACAATGCTTATGAAAAGATTGTATCACTTTATTATAAAAGAACTGCCTTGACTATCAAGTGCAGTCCTTGATCACTGAAGAGGCTTGGATTTTATTTGTTTAAAACAATTGTTAGCTTTGCTAATAAATAAATTGCACTCAGGACTTTCTCGCCTCAATTTCTCTTATTTGGAGATTTCTACTGTGATAACATGGTAGGCACTGTGGTAAGCACTTTACAGTTACTATTTCACGTGAGACTCGTAAAAATCATGGGCATTTTGTGTTAGTATTATTCTCACTTTATTGATTCTGTTTATTGATATTGAAACTAAGGCAAACAGAGGTAATATGCGTTGCCCAGACTCATACAACTAGAAAGTGTCTGTAGTTAAATTTCGACACAGGTCTTCCTTTCTCCAGGCTTGATTGTCTATCCACTGTTTCAAGAAATGACAAAATTGGGCAGAGCCAAGATGGCTCTGAGCTCTCTCAAATTCCCTTCCAAACAACTTTAAAATAATGCCTCAAAAATTATTGAGGAGCAGAATAAACAAAAGGACAGGGTGAAAAGAATTCCTAGCTCAAGACAGGATATAAGTTCAAAGAAAATATCTGTTTCATTAGTGTGAGAGTGAAGCACAGTCCAACATAATCCATATCAGCAAAGGCTACACTTAGGAAACTAGTAATAAACCTTGGGGGTAACTGAATCCTTGTGCAGTGGTGGTTTCCAGAGCTCTCAAACCACAAAGAGTAAATAGGTCAGACAACAGGGCATAAGGGTAACTTATATATTATAAGTATATATAAGGTTATAAGGATAACATATATTACATAGAGTAACTTTTGATAGCACTGGAAAGAGTAATCTGTTGTATTGCCCACACATGGTTCTGGGACACAGTACCAGGCTGAATACCACTACCTTGCTATAACATACAGCTGTGGGAGAGGGGAGACTCAGGTTACAGTCATAAGGAATCAAACAGTGTTTATAATTGCTCAAAAACCCAGAGCTGGCTCAGAAAACAGCTGCACAAAAACAAACAAACAAACAAAACAACCTGAACTTAGAACAGTGCTTTGCCCACCCGTGGAGCAGAGGAAAAGCATCACAATGAAATTAAAAGTAAAGAATTAGACTGGGAAAATGAGAAAACAAACAAATGGACAACAATACCAAAAGTACCTGACCATAAAAAGTTCCTGGGAAGGTAAAAACACAAAATCAGATCACAATAAAGTGCAAACAGTTACATTTGATGCCTCAAAGAAAAGTTGAAATTGATCTCAGGCAGTAGAAGAATTCCTGGAAGACCTCTACAAGGAAATTTAAAAATGAAATAAGGGATGTAGAAGAAAAATTGGGCAAAATTAAATGTTAATGATTTGAGAAAATGATGACAAAAAAAGTCAAAACTTGATAAATGAAGCACGAAATAATACTGAGGAAAAGAATACCCTAACAAACAAATACCAAAAGAGAAAAATTATCCACTAAAGAGAAGAACATCTTAAAATCTAGAACTGATGAAAAATTGAAGAGGAGTTACAAAAACTTATAGAAGGAATTTTTTTATTAATTAAATAATTCTAAGTTTTCAACATTCATTTCAAAATGATTTAGAGTTCCAAATTTTGTCCCCATCTCTCCCCTCCTCCCACCCATAGATGTCATGGATTCTGATTACCACTTCCCCCAGTATGCCCTCCCTTCTATCACCCCTTTCTTAACCCCTTCTCCCTTACTTTCTTGTAGCGCAAAATAGAATTCCATCCACCATTGCCAGTAAATCTTATTTCTCAGTTGCATGTAAAAACAAATTTTTAATATTTGTTTTTTGAAACTTTGAGTTCCTAATTCTCTACCTTCCTCCCTCCTCACCTACTCTCAATGAGAAGGTAAACAATTCAATATAGGTTATACATATGTAGTTATGCAAAACACTTCCATATTAACCATGTTGTGAAAGACTATATTTCCCTCTATTCTATCCTGCTCCCCACTCATTCTATTTTCTCATTTGACTCTGTCCCTCTTCTTTTTTAAAATCATTTTTATTTGTTTTCAGTACTCTACAATCATTTCCACATAGCGTAAATATGTTCCCCTCCATCCCCCACCTTCTGCCCTGCCTCCTCACTCTCCCCCTGAGATGTTGTGCAATCTTATGTAGGTTCTACACATACATTCTTATTAAATACATTTTCACTTTAGTTACGTTGCATAGAATAATTGAAATTAATGGGAGAAATAAAAAAAAAAACATAACACAAGTCAAAATTGTCTGTTTCATTATGAGATTCAATTCCATAGTTCTTTCTCTGGATGTTGAAGGTGTTTTGCCACAAGACTCCATTGGGAATTTTTTAGGTCCTTGCATTGCTATGAAGTACTAAGTCTGCCAGAAAAATTTCTGGCACACTGTGGGTTGATGCTGTGTACAAAGTTCTTCTGGTTCTTCTCTTTTCACTCAGCATCATTTCATATAAGTCTTTCCAGGACTCTTTGAAGTCTTCCTGTTCAGCAATTTTTATAGCACAATAGTGTACCATTATATTCATATACCATAACTTGTTCAGCCATTCCCCAATTGATGGGCTTCCCCTTGATTTCCAGTTCTTGGCCACCACAAAGGGAGCAGCTATAAATATTTTTGTACGTGTGGGACCCTTTCCCATTTTGGGATATAGTCCTAGAAGTGACTTTGCTGGGTCAAAGAGTACACACATTTTTGTAGCCCTTTAGGCATAATTCAAAAATGCTCTTCAGAGTGATTGGATCAGCTCACAGCTCCACCAACAATGAATTAGTGTTCCAGCTCTCCCACATCTTCTCCAACATTTATCATGTTCCTGTTTTGTCATGTTAGTCAATCTGATAGGTGTGATGTGATACTTCAGAGTTGTTTTGATTTGCATCTCTAATCAATAGTGATTTAGAGCACTTTTTCATATGACTAAAGATAGCTTTAATTTTTTACTCTGAAAGCTTCCTGTTCATATCTTTTAACCATTTTTCAATTGGGAAATGACTATTCTGGTACATTTGACTCAACTCTTTATTTTATAAAAAAGACCTTTATCTCAGATACTAGTTGCCAGGCCTAGAGGCCTGTGTGGGCTACCCGAGTCTTCTTACCTCACCTCCGAGGTCTTCGGTTGGCCAAAACCGGATGCTCATATGAGAGAAAGGACGTTCCAGAGTCGAACAAGGGTTGAGCTTTATTTCGGGGTCTCGGTTACAAGTGCAGGGAGTTCTTCCTTAGGAGGAAGAGGGGAAGATTTCCTAAGGAGGCTAAGATCTTAAGGGATTGGAAGTAGAAGTACAAGCGGGGAGAGAGGGGGAGGGGAGAGAGAAGAGAAGCAGAGCCTACTGTCCTCTTGGCTCCTCACGTGCTAAGAGAGCTTTCAGGCTTCCTCAATCCTACTTAACCTTCAGCCGCATAGTTTGCATCTGAATACCGGGCTGTTAGGTAACTAGGTGTGCCCAGATCTGGGACAATCTCGAGGGCGGGGAGATCTCTCTCCCATCACGTTTCTCACGGGAAGAGGCAGAATTACTCAAGATAGCTCGGTTCACCTCGATTCCCTGCCGTTCCTGGGGGGGGTCTCGTGAGAGCTCTAAGATTTAGAAGCTCCCACCTTTACCCGCCTGAGACTGTCCACACGGAATTGAGCTTCCAATCTCAACAACTAGTTGCAAAAAAATCTTTCCCAGTTTCCTGCTTTCCTCCTACTCTTGGTTGCATTGGGTTTGTTGTGCAAAAACTTTTCAATTTAATGTAATCAAAATTATCCATTTTGCACTTCATAATGTTCTCTATCTCTTGTTTCGTCAAAAATTCCTGCATTCTCCATAAATCTGAAAAATACACTATTTCTTGCTCTGGTAATTTGTTTATAGTGTCAGTTTCTACACCTAGATCATGTATCCATGTGGACTTTATACTTGTGTACTGTGTCAGGCATGGATTTAAGCCCAGTTTCTGCCATGCTGTTATCCAGTTTTCCCAGTGACTTTTGTCAGTGAGTTCTTATCCCAGAATCTGGGGTCCTTGGGTTTATCAAACAGTAGATTGTTATATTCATTGACTACTGTGTCTTGAATAACTAATCTAATCCACTTGTCTACTTCTCTATTTCTTAGCCAGTTCCAAGTGATTATGATAATTGCTGCTTTATAATACAATTTGAGATCTATTAGGGCTAGGCCACCTTCCCAAGCATTTCTTTTCATTAGTTACCTTGATATTCTGGGCCTTTTGTTCTTCCAGATGAATTTTGACATTATTTTTTCTAGGTCTAGAAAATAAGATAGTCAAATCAGAGGTGACTAAAGGTGACTCATTTCCTCTCACCTGCCTCCTCTTCTCCTCCATTGTGAAACCTTTTTCTTTCCTCTTTTATGTGACATAATTTATCTGCATCTATTTCTCCCTTTCTCCTTCTCCCAATATATTCCTTTCTCATCTCTGAATTTTACTTTTTAGATATCATCCCTTCATATTCATCTGTCTGTCTATCTATCTTTCTGTTTTTCTATCTGTCAGTCTGTCAATCCATTCGTCTATCCATTTATCTATATTTCTTCCTACTAGGTTAATACTTAGAAAGTTCTCATGTGTCAAAAATATGTTCTTTTCATGTAGGAATGCTAACAGTTCAACTTTAATGAGTCCTTTACAACTTCTCTTTTCTGTTTACCTTTTATGTTTCTCTTGATTCTTGCATTTGAAAATCAAATATTCTAATCAGATCTGGTCTTTTCATCAAGAATGCTCTATTTCATTGAAATTCTGTTTCTTTTCTCCTGAAGTGTAATACTCAGTGTTGCTCAGTAGGTGATTCTTGGTTTTAATCCTACCTCCTCTGACCTCTGGAATATCATTTTCCAAGACCTCTGATCCCTTAGTGCAGAATTTGCTAAATCCTGTGCTATTCTGATTCTTTCCACACTACTTGACTTGTTTCTTTGTGACTGTATGTAACATTTTCTCCTTGACCTGAGAACTCTGGAAATTGGCTGCAATATTCCTAGTTTTCCCCTTAGTATCTCTTTCAAGAGGTAATCAGTGGAGTCTTTAAATATTTATTTTATCCTCTGATTCTAGAATATCAGTGAAGCTTTCCTTGATAATTTCTTAAAAGATGATATCTATGTTCATTTTTTAATCAGGATTTTCAGGTACATCAGTAATTTTTAAATTGTCTCTTCTGGATATTTTTGTCAGGTCAGTTGTTTATCCAATGAGCTGTCTCATATTGTCTTCCTTTTTTTCCATTGTTTTGTTTTTGTTTTATAATTTCTTGATTTCTCATAAACTCATTGGATTCCATTTGCTCCGTTCTAATTTTTAAATAATTATTTTCTTCAGTGATCTCCTGGACCTTCTTTTCCATTTGCCAAATTCTGCTTTTTTGAGGCACTCTTCTCCTCATTGGCTTTTTGTACCTCTTTTCCCATTTGAGTTAGTCTATTTTTGATGGTGTTATTTCCATAAACCTTTTTTTGGGTGTCCTTTAGCAAGCTATTGACTTGTTTTTCATGATGTTCTTGCATTGCCCTTCTTTCTCTTCCCATTTTTCCTCCATTTCTTCAAATCCTTTTTGAGCTCTTCCATGACATCAGGCCACTCCATAGTTTCTTTTCTTGGATGCTTTGGATGTAGGATGCTTGACTTTGCTGTCTTCCTCTAGTTCTGTGCTTCAGTCTTCCTGTATGTTTTGATCTTCCTTGTCCACAAGGACATTAGTAAATATCTTTTCACCAAGAAAGTATTTTTGTATAGTCTTATTTTCCCCCTCTTTTGTTCATCTTCCCAGCCAAATAGCTGAATTTCTAACTCTTTGTCAAGGTAGGACTCTGCTTTCAGAGTGGGTTGGGGTGGGGGTAGATATATTCTCCCAGGCTTCAGGGTTTTTATATCACTAGCTTGATCCCCCACCATGTGGAGGTCCAGAGCTCAGAAACAGCAGAAGTTGTTGCTGTTGCCACTCCTGCAACCTCCACTGCCCTGGGGCTGGGGCCAGATTGTGTCCTTCCATGAACCAGGTCCTACAGTTTTCCCACTGACCTGCTTTGCTGTCTTTGGCATTGTGGGCAAAAAAGTCTGGATACCACCACAGCTGTCAGTGATTCAGTCCTCCAAGGCCTGCTCTTGCCCAATCTGTGCTGGTTTGGCCCATGCCATACTGTACTATACTCCCAGTCTGGTGGTATATATCCTTCCTGTCAACCCACCAGGCAGTCTTAGGCTGGAGATTTGTTTGACTCTGATATTTTTTTGACTCTGTGACTCTAGAATTTTAGAGTTGTTTTACAAGTATTTTGTGGGATTTGGGGGGAGAGTTTAAGTGAGTCCCTGCTTTTATTCCACCATCTTGACTCTGCCCAAAAATATTTCTTTAAAAATTAGATTTGGGCAAAGTAGAAGATTATGAATTTCTGAGACATAAAGAAATAAAAAAAATAAAAATAATGAAAAGAATGGATGGAAATGTGAACTATCTCACTTGAATGACATTTTAGCTGGAAAAAGTATCAAGAAGAAATACTTTAAAAATTGTGGACTATCTGAAAGACATTATAAAAAAAAAAAACAAAAACAAAAAACCTAGACATCATGCTCTTACTATGATGAAAATCTACCATGTATCCTAGAACCAGAGAGTAAAGTAGAAATTCAAAGAATCCACCAATCCCCTCTTGAAAGAGAATCCAAAATGAAAACTACAAGGAATAGCATAGTCAAATCCCACAGCTCCCAATTCAATTACACAACATTGCAAGCAGTAAGAAAGAATTCAAATACTGTGGAGTCACAATCACACAATTAAGCAACTTTTACATAAAGGATCAGAGAGCTTGGAATATGATAATTTGCATGGCACAGAGCTAGCATTGCAACCAAAGTGACATAGCAGTCAAAACTGAGAGTAATCTATCAGGTAAAGAAATGGATAGTCAATGAAATAGAAATCGCTCAAGTATTCCTGATGAAAAGGCTAGAATAAAATAGAAAATTTAATTTTAAAATACAAGACTCAAGATAAGTAAAATAATGTAAATAAGAAACAAATCATAAGGTATTCAATAAAATTAAATTGTTTATACTCCTACATAGGAAGATGATACTTTTAACTCATAAGAACTTTATCATTAATAATGCAGTTAGAAGGAGTATACCAAGACCAAAGGTATGAGTGGGAGTTAACTATGATGGAATGGTATCTAAAAAAAGAAAATTAAGGTGTGATAAATAAATGTGAATTAAACTAAGTGGAAAGGGAGATGCAGGATGGGGTACAGGAGAAATGTCGGGGAAGTAGACAATGCTTGAACCTGACTGTCATCAGAATGTGTTCAAAGAGGGTATATAATATGCACAACTCAGTTGAATACAGTAATCTATTTTACCCTACAGGGAAGTATGAGGAGATGGATACAAGACAAAAGAGGGAGGCTTATAAAAAGGATGATAGGTTGAGGGAGGTAGTAGTCATGAGCAAAACAATTTTGAGAAGGGACAGGGTGAAATGGAAGAGAAAGAAGGATACACATGGGGAATAGGAGGGAAAGAAATACACAGGTATCATAAGTGAAAAAATATAACAAGTTTCCAGGATAAATTCTTCATTTCTCAAACATACAGAGAACTGAGTCAAATTTACGAGAATAAAAGTCATCCTGTAATTGATATTTTGTGAAAAGGTGTTAATAGACAGTTTTCAAGAAAACAAATAAATTAAAATTATAGTAATATGGGAAAAATATTCTAAATTACTATTTAAAGCAAGACTGAGGTACAACCTCACACCTATCAGATTGGCTAATATGACAGAAAAGGAAAAAGAAAAAGGTTGGATGGTCCATGGGAAAAATGGGACAAGAAAGCAATATTGGTGGATTTTGAACTGATCCAATCATTCTAGAGAACAATTTAGAACTATGTACAAAGTGTTCTGAAGCTGTGCAAACCCTTAGAAACAAAAATACCACTACTATGTCTATATACCAAAGATATTTTAAAAAAAGAATATGGCATATTTGCGCAAAAATATTTATAGCAATTCTTCTTGTAGTGGTACAGATATAGAAACTGAGGAGATGCCCATCCACACAATTTGTTGTATATGATTATAACAGAATGTTATTGTCCTATGAGAAATGAGAAAAAGCTGGGGAGATTTATATGAACTGATGCAGAGTGAATTGAGCAGAAGGAGATTATTGTGCATGTTGATTACAATATTTTACAAAAAATTAATTGTGAATGACTTAGTTATTCTCATCCATACAATGATCCAAGACAATTCCAAAAGATTTAGCATGAAAACTGCTCTCCACCTCTCCTGGTTGTGTGTGTGTGTGTGTGTGTGTGTGTGTGTGTGTGTGTGTGTGTGTGTGAAAGAGTGTAAATGCATATTAAACATAATTTTCAAAAATCTTAAATTTCCTTTTTTATTATTATTTTTTTCTTTTTTTCACAACATAACTAGTATGAAAAGATTTTAAATGACTGCACATGTATAACTGCTTTTCTTCTCAATGAAGGGAGAAGAGATGGAGGATGGAGAGAATTTGAAACTCAATATTTTTTCTATTTTTAATTAAATTATTTTATTTGTTTACAGTGTTCTACAATCATTTCCTTATATCTTAGATTTTTAAAATATTTTAAAATAAATGTTAAACATTATTTTTATATGCAGTTGAAAAATATGAAGTTGGAAAAAAATGAACTATTTTAAAAATTATAAACAAAAACTTCCCCAATCACTTAGAACCAGAGAGCAAAGGGGATATAGAATGAAGCTATTTCTTACCTCCAGTAAGATATCCTAAAAGGAAAACTCCTAGAATATCATAGTCAAATTTCACAGTTTCTCTCTCTCTCTCTCTCTCTATCTCTGTTTCTGTCTCTGTTTCCCCTCTCTCTGTGTGTGTCTCTCTCTCCATATATATATATATATATACATGCATATATATGCATGTATATATTTATATTTTAAAAACTGTTGCAAATAGCTAGGAGGAAACAATTTAAATATCTAGAAACCACAGCCAAGATCGCACATGATCTAGCATCCAGCACTATGAAGAAGTGGAAGGGCACTTAAAAATTTCTCATTGTTTGGTTGATAGAAAGATTGGAATAAGATACTCCAAAATGTAAGGCATATAGGCTTTTAACCAAGAATAACTTATGGAAAAAAATTGAATATTCTCTTAAAGGGGAAAAATGGAACTGCAAGAAAATAAAGGACTTCCAAACATTCCTGAGGAAGAGACTACAGCAAAATCGGCATGTTTGCAAATATAGGCATGAAAAGAAAAATCATAAGGCAAACATAAACAAATAAGCATGAGGAATTAGAAAATGACAAACTGTTTACATTCCAATATGAGGAGAATATTATATATATATGTATATAAACATACATATATACATATACACATATATACATATACACATATATGTATATGTATGTGTATGTATATGTGTATATATATATATATACATATATATATATATATATATATATATATATACACACACACACACACCCCTTCAGAACCAAATCATCACTGGTTTTCAAAGAGGGAGTCAAAGAGAGGTACTTGGAATTCTGTTTTGTTTTGATTATCTTGGAAGAAAAATGAAAAGAGAGAGGAAGATGAATATGCTATGTGGGAGAAAAGAGAGGAAGGATATAAAAACTATCTTATATAACTGGGGTTCATATTGAGAAGTATACTTGAAGAGGAAGGAGTTGAAGGAACAGCTAACATTTGAAACTTCTTTTCACTTGAACAAATCAAGGAATGGAAGAATCCATATAGAGACAAAGTTGAGGATAGAGACATTTTGTTCTATAGGGAAACAGTACGTAAAGGGAAAAACTGAAATGGGAGAATAAAAAGGAGATATTGAGTGCAAGCAAAATATATTCTAGGTCTATACAGAATACAGAAATAATTATAGTGGTCATTTTTCTTCAGTCAAGAAATGAACACTAAGGGACTTTCAATCGAGAAATGGCTTGTATTGTATGTTTGTATGTAAATGTGGTGTAATACTACTGTGTTCTAAGAAATGATGGAGGGATGGTTTTATACAAATTTTGGACTATATGTATAAAATAAATAAACATTGTTCAATAAAATAAAGCATAACATTCATAGTAACATCCTTAATCAATACAAAGTGTCCATGTAAAGTCCTCTTTCATCTTAAATTGAGGTTGACTTCCAGATCCCATGGTTCTTTCTCTGTGTACTGACCACTACCAACTCTTGCCTGTATTCACATGCAGTCAGCTTTCTGCTCCTGCATCATGTCTCAACTCAGGGGGACTGCTACACTCTGCAGCTTCTGCCTCTGGGAAAACAAAGTTCAAGAGATCAGCAACAATATTGACACACCACCAGCATCATCATCTCAATTCACCTTCAAAATCCAGAGGTTCCGTGTTAACAACTCAGTTCACTGTAACATCTGTCAAGAGGGGCAACATCTCACTGCTGTTTTTCTGGCTACAGCTCTATTCACTTTCAAAGTTCAGAAGTTCCTTCAGCAAATCTCTGCCATCAGGGGTCTGCTCTCCTAACTCCTGGAGCTCTCCTCAGTCAGCTCTTGGAGGTTTCCTCCCAACTCTCAGCTGTTCTTCTGGCTCTCAGGTCTCATCTTAACTCTAGTCTTCTCAACACTGGCTGATCCCTTCAATGCTGTCTCTCTTCAAATATGCCTTCTCCTCACTGACATTCTGTTTATATTCAGTTCAACTCAGTATCTGAATGGACAGAGCTCACATGTACATATATGATTGGTTAAAATTCAGTCCAAAAAAAGAAGCAAAGATTCTACTTTGCGTGTGGTTATAGAGCATTGACCCATTTTATAAAGAGATACTCACACACACAAACACACACATACACACATACACACACACACAAAGAGAAAAATAAAACATTTGGCCTTAGGAAGGTAAGTACTATTACCTGAACTTTTAATTGTTGAGACATACTCCTAGAGAAATAAAGTGATTTACCCAATGTAACCACTCAGAAGTGGCAGAGACAGGATTGATCTTAGATGTTTGGCTTCATACTTGAGAGTTCTTTCTATAATATTAGGTTCCTTTAGGGAATATTATTTGATAATAGTAGAAAGAACATTGGAGTTTGAGTTTGAGTCTTTGGTTCAAATCTTAGTTTAGCTATGTACTACCTGTTTGGCCTTGGCCAAATTTCTTCCCCTTTCTGGGACTCAGTCTACTCGTCAGAGTCAGTATGGTGTAGTGGGAAAACTATAGTACTGCCTCCTTCACTTATTAAAACAAAACATATTTTAAAAATAAGTACCATTTTATGTACCAAAAGCGAAAGTGCCTAAGGACCCCATGTGGGAAACATCTGGAAGGATGGGTTGTCATGGCTGTCTTCAGATCCGAATCGCTGAAGGACACATGCGCATTTGTCAGTTCATAAATCCATTGGCATATTTACATGCATGGACTTGCTGGGTCTAATCTACGTCTTTCCTCCAAATGCACAGTCTATTCACTACATTATGCTTCTCTATACTAACTAATTTTATAACTCCAATCAATTCACTTTACATCTCTGAATCTGTTTCCTCTTCTATAAAATGGAGATATTAATCCTTCCCAGCAAAGAGAGCTATTGGGAGAATCAAATGAGATAATATAGATAGAGTACTTTGAAACCTAAACATGCTTTGCAAACGTCTGCTTTGGTTAATTATAAGCTCAGGAGCGAGGACTACATAATCTCCAATTATTCTTCAATCTATAAAACTATATGATTCAAGGAGCAAAAAATTATAGAGCAAAAAAAAAAAACTTCATTATGTGTGACCTGAGGATTTTTTAAAAGAAGAAACTGAGGCTTAGGATAATTAAATGATTACTCCAAGATTCATACCATCAGAAAGAGATTGGTTGGGATACGAAAAGCTAGAATTCCCATTTTTTTTTGTTTCACTTATTTTTAACATGGGGGACATCATACCCTGTCCTCAACATGATATATTTTTTAAAAAATGGCAATACTGAAAATTTTGGTATTTCCAAGTGAACCATCTATCCAACTATAATTATTTTCTAAAATGTTTAATTCCAACAAAGTTTGAATATATTGATAGATTAGATAGATAGATAGATAGATAGATAGACAGATAGACATGTGGATTTGTGTGCCTATATATTCTAGCACCAATGCCATAGTCATAGTGCCTACTGTGGCCATGAATATCCCAGCACAATTCTGAATCACAAAATACCACAGATTCTCCATATGGAGGACAGAATCAAAATATTTACTTAGACACCAGATATCTATGATGGTAATTTGAACTGGAAAATCTTTCTTATTCATTAATAGACCCATTAAGTCACATGAAGTCTGTGGCAGGAAGAATTTGTGAAATGGGTGGAGCAGGAGAGGCAGAGCTAGAGCAAAACTGAGAGAAAGTTGATCTTGATAGGAGCCAGAGCTAGGAAAGATGCAGGCTCTTGGGTAGTGTGAGTGATTTTGTGATTGTTTGTGTTTTTCTTTAAGAGGATCTGCTTGTAATAAGAGTAATGGACCTGGTTTGTGGGAAGCCTAACAAGGGGAAGGCTTGGGGATGGTGTTGTTCTCTGCATTGTTACTGTGTATAAATTTTTGTTGCTGTGATGGATTTGGATCTGAATAAATGTTTTGGTTCTGCCTTCCATGGGGAGAGTCTGTGGTATTTCATGATTCTGAATTGCACAGTGATATTCATGGCTGCCTTGGGTGCTGTTAATGTTGAAATGCTGCTACAATACTCAAATCCATCACTGTAACAAAAATCTATACACAATAAAAATGCAAGAAACAACACCAGCCCCAAGTCTTCCCCCTGCTGGGTTTACATGAACTAGGTCCATTACACAAATCAAGAGCAGGCTCCCTTGAACAAAATCACAAACAATCACACTAGCTAGCAGCCTTTTCACCTGCATCCTGCCTAGCTCTGCTCTAGCTTCACCTTTTCCTCTTCCACCCAGTCAGCAAATTCCCCCATCACAGGCTCCATGTGACTCAGATTTCCACATGTCCCAGGCAGGCCACATGGGTCTATTGATGAACAGGAAAGATTTCCCTATTTAAATTACCAATACACATATATGTGTGTGTGTATGTATACATGCATGCACACGTGTACATACATATATTCACACATATATGCACATACACACATATGTGCATGTGTCCACATTTTAATGTAATGCCATTTAAGGGTTCTGCAAAAAACAGTTCCATAATATGGTGCCAATATTAGAACATGCTTCATAATGTTTCATTGATTTATTCTTCCAATATTTTTTTCAAGATTCTATTATGTTCCAGGATCTGTGCTAGGGGCTGGGATACAAAAGTAAAAACAACAAATCAACAGCAGCAACAATGAAAAGCCTCACCCCTACTACACATACTACTGATCGATCAGATGTGTTCTGTATGCATAATAAAGTTGGTTCTGACAACTGACCTTTTGCCCCATGCTCAGAAAGCTTAATATGTAAGGTAGAAAGTAGATGAAGAGTTGTTAAACTCAGGGTCAAACTTCAGCCTTGCCCGGGAACCTTGTGAACAGCGAAGAAGTTTTCTGATTGTATTATAAAGCAATTTAGTCACTGGCTGGGCCAGAATAAATGTCCATGTCCTTGAATGATCTTTAACGACTGTCAGCTGGTTCTAGTGTCCATCTGTCAAGGTGAGTCTAGGCTAGGAGTGGTATTGTATAGGAGAAAGTCAAGCATATCTTAGAAGCTGAAGGTGGAGCTAAGTGGTATTTCTTCTTTGACTAATTGACTGTAGAATGTAGCAGCAGTGCCACTTTTCCAATAGATGACACTTCATCCAGCAATTTGAGCGAGTTTGTGGAACAGTTGAAATGCATCCAGCAGGGAGTAAAGGCACACATCCTGCAGGCACAAAAAGGCCCAGAGAGGAAGTCATTCAAGGGAGGCAGCTTTTTCAAGGGCTATGACCCCTAACAACAGAGAATCGACTCAATTATGGATTCAAGGAAGAACTAGTCCTTGCAATAGAGAACCAAACTGCAGAGAGGAGGACTCCATGAGGAGCGAAGGGCAATCAAGTCCCTGCTGCACTAGACTGTGAATTGACTTGGCCCCATGTGTTCTTTAGGAGCCTGCCTTACTAGCGCCATTATCCCAATGTGTGCTCATTTTTCTCAATGATGTTGCTTTATTTGCGAGTGAGTGTGTGTGTGTACCTGAGATTTAGATGTAGAGAGCATATTCTGCAGCTACTATCCTTTTTATGTCATCTTAACAAATGCCTTAGCCCTGAGCTACTTCAGTCTACTGGCTGACAATTAAAGTTAAGCTCACCAGGAGTCATTCAGAAGCTAATGAACTCTCCTAATGAGAACCCAAATCTGTAGATTACACTGAGAATCTATAGGAGTAACAGTTGTTGTGTTCTTCCTTTGTTGCCAAAAAGAAGACCATGCCATCAGAAAAATAATGACATGACTTGCACTTGACTGTTTTGAGTGAGGGAGGGCTGTGTAGGTCACCAGCCTTAATTCTCCTCAAGAGCCATCTGAATTCAGCCACCAGATATTCATCAGGATGACTGGAGATGACCCAGGATGAGGTAATTGGGGTTAAGTGACTTGCCCAAGGTCACACAGCTAGTGAGTGTCAAGTGTCTGAGCTGAGATTTGAACTCAGATCCTCTTTACTTCTGCTTTATCCACTGCACCACCTAGCTGCCCCAGGAGTAACACTAGTATTCTTCTGGAAGAGGAATCAGAGAATATCTGAGAATAGAGAGAGGTAGAGGGGGAGGGAGGGAGAGAGAGAGAGAGGATAGCAAGGTGTATATAGAATTCTATATATCTGAATATTTTGTAGATATTACACAGTTATGTATCATATAACCAAAGTATATACATAGATGTACGCATATATGTGCACACATAAATATGTATATGTGTTATATATGTATATGTGTACACACACTATACATGTATATGTATACATTAACAGCAATCACACATATAAGTCCATCGCCAACCTCAAGGCAGCATATAAACGTTAACTGTTTATGTTACTGTCATCGCCCTCATACCTTTATTCCTAGTAGTGGTCTATTGTGTTTAATATAGAATACTATTATAGTGTTTTATACTTCTGAAATCATTAGTAATTTCAGTTGTGTTCAACCCTTTTTGAACTCATTTGGGAATTTTTTGGCAAAGATACTGAATTCTTTTGTGTTTTCTTTTCCAATTCATTTTACAGATGAAGACACTGAGACAAACAGATTAAAGTGACTTGCCCAGGGTCACACAACTGGTAAGGGTCTTAGGGGAAATTGAAACTCAGGAAGTTGAGGTTTTCTCATTACAGACCCTGTACTTCATCAGTTTTGCCTCCTAGCTTCCAGTAGTACTAGTAATATTACTGCTATTTTTATATCTAATACAATCAACTAATATTCATAAACAAAACATAACTATGGATATATGCATATATATATACATATATACATAAAGAGATGTATATAGACATATATCCAAATCTATAACTTTCTTTCTCTTTCTCCATCCTTTTCTCTCTTTATACTGATTTATACCATTTGTATCTATCTCCCTAACTATATTTACACCTACATTTACTTTTATCATTCTTTTGTTTTTGTAGAACCCTATAGGACAATATTTTCAATATTTCATGAAATCGTATCTCAACTAGACAATTATACCAATCTCATAAATAGTCTTTATGATTCCAGTCTGTCCCATCTCAAATTCATCATCCTTTAAATATCTAAAATAATCCCCCCCAAACACAATTCTGATCATCCTAATACCTCCTTTAAGTATATTCAGTGGCTGTCTTTGCCCTCTAGGAGAAAACACAAATTTCTCCACTTGGTTTACAAAGCCTCCCTCCTTGCTGTGATTCCAACTACAGTAAACTTCTCTGCTCTGACTCAGCAGCCTTCTCACTGTGGAATTCCCAGTAGTCACTGGGGCCTTCTCTTGCTAGATTATCTCTCCACTCTTCCAGCTTCCTTTTCCATTAGAGAGTTCATTTTGGAGGCTGTCATTTTGAGAATGGGTCTAGGACAACCTTGCTTCTTCCCTCTTCTTGCTGAACTTCTGACTTCAGACATTGCCCACTTCTTTCTGTGGGAATATCTTCTCCACTCCCACTTATCATCTCCCATTTATGCCTCCTCTTCTCTCATTAGAATATAAGCTCCTTGAGAACTGGAATATCCTCTCTTTTGTTGTTATTTGCACCCCTAGCACTTGGTATATCTTTTGGAATACAGTAAACCCTTAAGAGTTACTTATTGCCTGCCTTGCCTTGTTTTCTTTGCTTTACCCATCATGATTAATCTCATATTATGTCCATAATATGTCTCTTACATAACGTGCCTCAGTTTGTTCCCTGGTCTTGAGCATTCTTTCTCTAGTACCTCCCAGCTTATTCTGTATGTCTGAAATATTGTTTCTCCGTATGTCTACCTATAAGAGTCCCTCATATCCTTCAAATCTAGGCTCAGTCATTCATCCATGAAAACTTTCCTAATCCTTCTAGTTCCAAGAGTTCTATATATCTACAAAGTACTAAGTTTTATGCATCATGTCTTCCAACAGATGATCCCCTTCACCCTTTTGCTGATTTATTCTAACTCCATTCTAAATTTGAGACTTATAAATGACAGATGTTTAATCAATATGTTTTAGTTGTTGTTGAAATAGATTTAGTTGAATCAAAGACAGTATGTTTCATATTCTTTGATATGTATCATAATAGCAATAAAGCTACTTAGATATATAGTTCTAAGTCCTAACTTCTAAGTTCTATGTCCTAATCCTAACCTATACATTGATTCCCAAATAATGGCTGAGGAGACTCTGGATCCTCAAAATTAATAATAAGTGAGGGGAAGGAATCAATAATCATCATTAACTTCAACATGGCATGTCAAAATATATCAGCAGAATTATTTAAACTTAGATACAATTCTACGTTGTAGATGAATGCAAGGCTCTTTTAAATGACAGCCTCAAGGAGGTGACTCACATTTCAGTTGGAAGTGCAACTCATCTATGAAACAGACACTTCCACAATCAGAAATTGTGGTTAGCGAAATGTTTAATATCATCGTCAATTCTGACCTTAGTGAACATGTGCAGAATGAATTTCCCTCCTCTCACTGGAGAATTGGAGACTACGGACTTACAGTTTTGTACGTACTATGGAATGTATTTTGATGCTGGCTCTTGTATATGTATTATATAAGAATTTTAATACAATAGGATACAACATAACATGATATGATATAGCATGTTTACCTATAAATTATATACCTGCATATTTATTGCTATAAGGAGAGACTAATTCTGTAGTAGGAAGCTGTTTGCTTAAAATAATTATACCATAAAAAAGAGTAAAATTGAAAATGAAAAAGAGATAGAGAAAATTGACATGTTCTCATAGCAGGTAAGGATTTACTAAAAAGCAAAAACAAAAACAAAAAACCTTGTTTCTTTGCCGTAGTACCATCCTCCTATACACAACACTAAATCCATTATCAAAAACTACAGTTTTGTTCAACATGCTAAATCAGCAACATCTACTTTTTTCTCTTCTTTAATTTCCTTGTCTACTCATTTTTTTATAAATAAGATTAGTGCTTTACATGTAAAGATATAATACCTCTAAAACTGGGAGTGGAATTGTCTAAACAATAGAAATAGTGAATTACAATGAGTCAAAGGCAGAGTTTGAAATCAGACATTCTGGGTTAGAATCCTAACTCAATCATTTAATATTCTATGTTAATATTACATTTTACATCTCTGGGCTCAAATTTATTCAGCTATAGATAGATAAATAGAAAATTATAATGGTTATCATTATTTATCACTAGTGATAATATAGTATATAGTAAGATTTAGTAATATGTTAGCCTAATATAGATGTCCCATATTCAATTATCTATATTTCATGTATTAAATATCCTTAAAAAACATATTAAAATTAGAGTATAGAACTAGACATGCTCTAAAGACACTTTCCTTTATAAATCCAACAATAGAGTTGATGAGTATGAAGGACAAGCTCATTTTGGAAAACACCACTTTTCTCCATTAATGGCATATTCATTCAATATTTCCTTTATACTCCAATAAAGTAATTTTTCTGTGACAGTTTAACAAAAGAAACCAATCTTTTACATACATACAAATAAACTAAGCTCTTTGTTCTCTGTTAGATTGGATAAATTCAATGCTTTTCTTTTAACTTGACAAAATCAGTAATAATTTTATAACCTTTTTGGTGTTGCTTCTCATGGCTTTTACCCAAAGGACAATCAGAGCTCTTAAGTAGATATGTTTCTTTGAAAAAAATTGATCCTATATAGTTTTTCCTTTCAAGTCAAAGATCTTGTTTTTCAAGTATACATTGTTTTTAAAATTTAAAATAAAGTGCTTCCATAACTTTCTTCTTTACTTGAACTTATAGGGTATACTAATCCATACCAGTACAATTTTTTTCATTAAAAATTATTCTCAATAGTTTGAAACTAGAATCCCTCATGATCATTTTGAAATTGTTTCATGCCCCACACTACCAAAAAACTTTTCTTTAAATATATTCTAATAACATGATCATTCGCCTCTTCTCTGGCACCATACATTCATTCCTTTCCAGATTTTGTTATCCTAGTGAAATCTGAAGATCAATACAACAGAGAGGAAGTCTACTTCTTCCTCATCACCTAGTCACTTTTTCTCTATTACTATCATTCACACCACTGTGACTCAGGAGCCCAAGGCTATAACCCCCACTGCTCTCTTCACTTTACATCCTATATCCAGTCATCACTATGGCATGTCAAATCCTTCTCTATAATGAATCTTAATTTGGCAATTTTCACAGTCAACATTCTGTTTCCACTTATAATCTATTTCTTTGGCTTCCTGAGATACTCTGACCTCTTCTTTCTCCTTCCAAACCACAGTAAAATAATCTTCCTAATATAACATTTTGCTCATTTCCCTTATCTATTTATTACTAGATTTTATGACTAAAGAAAGGGGAAAACATAGAAATCTGGAAAGATCTTTGGGAAATAAGACAAATTAAAAGCTAAAGGGAATGAATTAATGAATAAATGAAAAACATTTGCTACAAGTTGATAGTATCAAATAATGAGCTAAGTTCTCAGAAAACAAGTGGGAAAGTGAGACATATCCTGTCTTCAGAGAGCTTACTGTCTAGTGGAGGATGATATCACATATGAAAGAATGATGTTTAGGGAAAGCCTTTATCATCTGAAAATTCACAAGTCACAAGAATGGCAAAAATGCAACACAGAGTCTATTGACATGCCCTTTCCTGAAGCAATAATAATGGTTGAAAGTGAGAGGAGTGTTTGTGCATAATAGCTGTAAAAACCACTCAGCATCACCTCTTTAATTTCACATCGAACTAGAAGTAGGAGATAGGTTCTTGCATTTGCAAAAATAAAATTAAGAATCTCAGAGCACAAATAAATACATTTTAGAAAACCAGAATCACAGAGTCTAAGAATTGGAAGAGACCTGAGTGGTCATCTAGTGCAATGTGTACCCAAGAAAAGTACCTTCTTTAATATAACCGATGTGTCCATCCACTCTCCACTGTAAGAACTCCAAAGATGGGAAAATCATCCTGTTCATTTCCTGTCTGGACATCTCTAACTGTGATTTTACTGATATCAAACTTAAGGTTGCTCTTCTGTAACTGTTACCCTTTGCCCCTGAATCTGTCTTTGGGAGCTAAGTATACCAAGTGCAATTCTTTTTTTTTTTTTTCTTGTGCATGACAGCCTTTCAAATATTGAGATTAACTATCATGATGTTCTAAATCTCCTATTTATCAACTATGGTGCTTAGAACTATATTAAAAATTCCAGATGGCCTTGGAGCAGGACAGGAAGCAGAAAATCTCTCACAGCATTTTTGAGAGATATATGCCACTTCCATATTCATCTTTCTATCCATCATACTCAATTTCTTCTACACAAATGCAGTACTAAGATTATAATAGGTCCAAAAAGATTCTCCTTAAATACACAAATATTCAGATAGATATGTTATTTCATCCATGTGAATGATCCCTCCAGAATGCAGAATGTGACCTCTTTTCTTTTTCTTTCTTTTTCTTTTTTTTAGCATGCTATCCACCTCTTTCTCATTAATAGTCCCAACATTATACTTAGCATTAAAGATTTAGAATTGGAAGGGACTTTGATCACCTCATAGTCTAAACCCTATATTACATGGTTAAAGGAAACCATGGCCCAAGAAAGAGTGGGAATTCAAACTCAGGATGTCTGTTTCCAAAACCTTTCCTCTTTCTGCTTTACTACAGAGATGCTCAAACAGTACGTGAGAGAATAAAAGTCTGCTGCACACGGCAGCAAACATTTTGATGAATGAGAAGGAAAACTTTGTAGTTTAATACCCACTTTGCCACTAAGACACTGGAAAAAGTCAGTGGTAGAATAAAAAAGATTTCTTCTTGTTTCCAAGGACTTCAGTTTCTTTCCAGCATTTGATAGTCACCAATTCTGTGTTCTTAGGCAAGTACCTCAGGCTTCATGGGTCTTACTCACCTCAGTTATAAAATGAGGTTCTTGGACTCAGTAGTTTTTGAAATCCTATCCAGCTTCAGATCCTGTGAAATATTTTTGATGTGATGAACAATTTACCTTTAACTGGAAATCATAAAACCAACATTTAAAGAAGATCTGGAGCCATCTGGGTCTCTCCAAAATGTGCAGTGTAAGGGAAGCCTTCTCTTAAAGAGAAGAAGCATTTAGTCACTTCACAATTTGTTACAATGATGTGGACCCAGACATTCTTTTTATGTGTGGCAATTGTCCTTTCCCGTATGGTACTAATTGCACTTCTTTGACCAGGACAATATTATTTAACCTCATGAAATTATTTACCATAAAATTACTACCAATGCTTGTCTTTTACTTAATTAGTTCAAGGACCTACAGTTGACCCAAATTCTTGTAAACTTGCAGATCTACAGTGATACACTTAGAGAGTTGCCTGAGGCACTGATTCAGGGAGTTGCCCAGAGTTGTTCAGTCATCCATTGTTATAGGGGCAACTGGAGCCTGGGTTTTGTGATTCCAAGGCCAGGTCTATGCAAACTAAAGGGATGCTGACTGAAAGATGAAATTCATCATAGCAGTAATATTAGCCTTGCCATGTGTTCAGTATATTATCAAAAAATACTTCAGATTATATTCTGAAATCTCTTGCAGGTGATATAAGAAAAGCAGTATGGGGGAGAGCAAAGACCAATGAATTTTAACAGAAGAGATACCAGTTTTAATCTTAGATCCAATGCAGACTCACTGTATGACCAGCGGGAAGTCCAACTTATCTAAATGTGTAGAGATGGGAGGTGGGATGTCATAAGGAGAAAACTGTGGAGAGATCCTTGGAATTGAAGTCAAAAGATACAGAATCACAGCTCAACAATTCCTGGTGCTGTGACATTGGGCAAATCACAATTCCTTGAATCCTATTTCCTCCTCTGGCAAATGGAAAGATTTTGTCAAGGGGATTATGATTTATTGAGAAAGAATGAGTAGATACTACTGCCTGGGAAAATACCTCTTAAAGTGGACACATGTAGCATATCCCTCTGTCAAGCTACCCCCCACGACTTCTTGAGGAATTCATTCTGGGGCTTCCACTTTGTTTTGGTCCCAGCATCACCTACCTTAGTTCTCCTCTGGGATCTGATATTTTATTTGCAGATTTCCAAACTTTATTCCCTGTTAGGTACCTGACCTTTACCCCTTCCCACCACCCTTTCTTAGCTCTTTTATATACTGTCTTCTCTTTCTACAATGTAAGCTTTTTAAAGTCACAGACTGCCTTTTTGTTTTTTTTCATAGCCTAAGTGGCTAACTTGGGTTGTGCCTATTTTTCCCCTTACTCTTTTTTTACTTCTTTCCACACTGAGGGACAGAGAGGCAATTATCAATTGAAGAGGAATTATGCAAAATTAATTTTGGCATTTATTAACTGTATATTATGAGCAAGAAGTGATACTGTAGGACAACTAGGTGGCAAAATAGACTTTCCAGACTGGAGTCAGGAGTACCTAAGTTCAAATTTGGCCTCAGATACTCATTAGCTGGATGACCCTGGGCAAGTCACTTAAACCTGTTTTCCTCAGTTACTTCATCCATAAAATGAACTGGAGAAGGAAATGCCACAACACTTCAGTCTTTGCCAAGAAAATCTCAAATGGGACCTCAAAGAGTCAGACTTAGCTGAAATAAATGAAAATGGGTGAGAAAGTTTGCTTTGTGATATAGACTCTGTGTCTTTTTATCTTTGTCTCCATCTCTGTTTCTTCCTTTCTGTTTTCTTTCTGTGTCTCTGTCTTTCTCTCTGTTGCTGTTTCTTTCTCTCTCACCAATCTGGTATCAGTTACTTACTAACTCTGTGACTCTAATCTAATTTCTGTTTACTTCAACTGTAAAATGTGTATAATTATAGCCATATTTTGCTGAATTGTTGTCAGGATCAAATAAAAGGACAATTTATAAAGTGTTTAACACAGTGTCAAGCAAATACAGATGCTTCAAAATTGCTTATCCCTTCCCCACCTTCCATGTTCACATGTAAGAAAGGAGGGATATGACAACCCTTCCATCTCAGTTGATGAGGATTTCATCACTTGTATGATGAGGTTTAATGTGGTGCAATGGAGTTTAAGTAATTGTAAAATTATAGACCATCACAGGCGTTCATTTTATGAGATATAAACTACTTTCTCTGATCAAATTAAAGGAAACAACCTCATCGGTTGGGCAAAAATTGAACGTGTCTTTGGAAGGACTTAGATATCTAAGAACTTCCGAAAATCCCAAACCAGCTGCCACAAATGAAAGGGAAAAGAGGGTAAGTCTCTTTCAGGCAATAATTTTGGGGAGGGAATGAGGGGAAACAGGAGATTTCTCTGCTTTATCTCATCAGGAATGTCAGTCTTAAGATCCAGCTTCTCTATGAGTAAGACATATTACAATCAGCAAATAAAGAATCATACTAAAAACCCAGATACAGAGAAGTGGTTAATTAAGTGAAAAAACAGTTTTAGAGATTAGGGCTCATTGGGGCAGAGACAAAAAGCAGCTATATACTCACTAGGAAGGCAGCATTGACAATTGAGATTTGGTCCCTTGTTTGAGAGAAAGCACTTGTAGGTCCTATAATTCCAAGGTTGTGAGTTTCCTTTATTTACAACATGTCTGCCCCACTAAAATTATATTCTCAGTTGATATTCATTCTTCCCACAGACATGAAATTACCTGCATTTCTGAAAATGTACTCCAGATTTCTAGGAATGATAGGATTTCCTTTTTTTTTTGTAATGATTATTTTTTTATATTATTATGTTTGTCCTTCATTTTTGAAAAAGACCATGACAATATGAAATGCCTTTGTTAGTAGCTTGCTTCTAGGGGCCAGTTGTTATGGAGAAGCAAGTCACTGGGAGCTCATGAGGTGAGCACTCATGGAAAATGCTGACCCACAGGTTTATTCCCAGGACCTTAAGTAACAGGTAATTTCCAGGGACACAAACATTTGACGGAATAATCTAGGAGAGGTGCTGTGCACGTATTACAGATGATGAATAGAAGAGATTTTGGACAACATCATAACAACAACGATGATAATAATAGTAATAAAAACCCAGAGCTTTTATTCCCAGGAAATTTTCACAAATTGTCATGCTGTAATGAAAAATCGACAAATGGCATATTTTTCTTCATCTGTAAAGATATGAAATCTCAACTTGGGAAGCACTCAGCTCAATCAATCAAGTACAGAGCCCAATCAGCAGTGAATCAGAGAAAAACCCACAATTAAACTTGCTCAGCAAAGTGGGTTCTTCATTAATAGAATAATCTGAAATGCTGGGTGAATCGTGCAGCTATTATATTATGCAATGTTATAAGCAAATTATGTACCAGACGTTGAATTGAAAAGTATGTAGTTAAAGCAATGAACTTTGCAATGCCACCATCAGCAAATAATGCACCTTAAACATCAAATGATGACCTTGATCACCAAGAGGAAATTAGTTGGTGAATCACAATTTGCTTCATTGATTTCTTCTAGCTCTGAGCTTTGAGTTAGGATACATTTCTTCAGTGCAACTGAATTCAACTGATGGTGATAAAGTGCATTCACTATAATAGACACAGTATTAGGCACAAGGGAAACAGAAACTAATAGTCTGCTGCTCAGAGTAAAGTACAGTGCTGCCTAACCCTTTGGTAGTCTTGAACATAATGTTTCACTTAATTTCAAAACCCATATTTCTTGGGATAATTTTCAATAATCCTGTTATGTATCAGGTAACAGAGTGCTCTCTAAATTGAGATAGAGAGATAGGCTTATCCCCACATCATCCAGCAGGTACCTAGTTATAACTCATGTGGACAAAGTGACAAATTTGAGAAACGGTCGAATTTTGCATCTGACCACGAGATGAATATGGATTCTCTTTAAAAGTTTCGATCACTTCCTCAGTGGTCCCTGATATTCATATTTGAGAGATCAATAACTCATTTATACACTTCCAAAATATTTCCCTAGAAAATCATGAAGATATCTTTTGGTCCATCCAAATCAGTGAAGTGGTCCTATTACCTAAGAGTCAGAGAGGTGATGCTCAGTGTGAAGAGTGAGACATCCCTTTCTTTTATTTATTTTCCTTCTGGACACAGAAAATAAAGAAATGTATTTTGTTTATCTATCCATATTTGTTGAAATTATTTTTAATTGTATTTCCCCATTCCCAGTGGTGTTGGAAGTGAAAGGGAGAGAAAATAAATTTATTTTAATTAAAATATAACTTTAAAAGGAAGAATTAAGGAGTAATTCATTTCATCCAGATATGATGAGCTATTGATCATCTTTAAGTTTAATCTTGAGAACCATATCCAACAATAAAGCTTTTAGAAAAAGGGATTTTTGTATTTGCCTTTCCAAAGAATAGCAGTTCAGCTGAGTAAGAAAATGTAACACCTGAGCACCAGGACAATATAAAACATTATCGAAAGGATCACAGTGAAAACAAAGACTGGTGGCTGAAACTGTCTGGGAACAGTGGGATTTTTCAAAGTGGGAGCACTCCAAACATGTAACTGGGAATTTACATAAATTTTTATGAAAGTGGGAGAGGATTTGTTTATTTTCCTCTTTATTTATTTAATTTTTTTCCCCTTCTCAAATCCTCCCTCCTTGGTTTTTCTCAATCAATCAGACATCAGATGCCAACTCCCACATAATGTTTTCTCATCCTCCCGGTTTGCATACTTCCTATTTAATTTACTTGTTACGACTTCTAGACAATTTGTACTTATTTTTACCTGCATGTCATTTTTGCTCGATGCAATATAAAATTTCTTGCGTTGAAGGGATTCTCTTTTGCATGTGTGTGTTTCCATTTTCAATATACCCAGCCATCTTGCACATGCACAGCCCAGATACTCAACTGTGATCTCCTTGATTTGAGAGTGCCTTCTAACAATGCTGATCTAAATTTATCCTTGCCTACCCACTTGGTACAACTCTTCTTCCTATTTTACAAAATCTTGCCAAGAAAGAGTCCATTCACTGTGCTGGAGGCTTCTCTTAATATGTCTTGATATCATCAGAGCACCAGTGGAGCTAGCTGGTTGCCCAATTATATCCTTTTATTCTTGACATAAAAAAAGTCCTTCTAATCCAACTCACAAAATCTCTTGATGACATCACTTACTCATGATCCTCTTCAGAGTTTCTCATTGATTTTATTGTGAAACCCAATCATACTCACCTCTGGGCTTTTCCATTGTCTTCTGAGTTTTACTTCATTCTAGCTTATTTAGAGGCAGTTAGAGTTTATGTTGTGCTACCATTTAGCAACACGATAAAATGTTAGTATTTTTAAAAAATGGATTTTTGCTTTCATGGAAACTGTGGAGGCAATAAAAGAATGGTAAACTTTCTCAAGGTAATCAGTTCTATTGTCCTACTCATGCTCAATTCTGAACTGAACACATTGTCTATCTGTCCTGTTCATTCTATTTTTGTATGCCAAAAGGTTAGTCCTATAGAGTGTTCATTCAAAGACTACTTGAAATCTGGGCAATATAAATTCTCCACTTGGTCTTTCTTTGTTCATTTACTCTATCTTGCTTCCAAGAGGCTCTGTAATGTCCTGGGACTTGATGTAAGAAGTCTAATGTCATCCACGAAGAGGCAAATCTGCACCATGGCATCATTTACAGGAAAACCATCTTCAGCATGGACTTTGCCCTGAATATCCTCCCCCAAGTGTTGAATATATTCAATGAAGATACATATCTTGGTTTTATGCTTCATGTTATGTTTATTACTGGAGGATGGATGAATAAGATACTTATCTTCTAAGAATTCTAGACTTATTTTGATATAAGAATTAGTTACCTGTAGTAAAAAAAAAAAAAAAGAAAAAATGATTATAAGGAGGAACTTGGTTATACCAAATCAGATACATCTTTAATCAATAAAAAGAAAGCCCACCAGAACCTCATATTTATTCTCTACATCTTTCCGTCAAACCTGACTACCATTTCTTTTCATTACCTCTGTCTGCTACCTCATTCTCTACTGTCCGCAAACATGTCCATGTCTCCTTTATCCTGAAAAAAAATCCACACTTGATGCTTTCATCTCCTTTATCCTCCCATAACTTCTGCCCATTGTAATTGAGCTCATAAAGTCTGGGTCTTAGAGTTTCCTTCGTTTTTCTCTTCTCACTCTTTTCAAAAGCACTTATAATCTGGCTTCCACACTTATCATTCAGTCAGAACTGCTCCCTCCAAAATTATTAATGATCAGATACTTGCCAAGCATCCCTTAATTCAAGAGACTTTCCTTATTAATAGTTTCCTATTTATCTTATATATGACTTGTTCGTATATACTTCTTAGCATGTTGTCTACCCCAATAGATTGTAAGATCCTTGAAAGCAGCTATTTTCTTTTACTATTTTATATGCTCAGAATTTAGCACAGAGTGTGACATATAGCAAGGCTGCACACACACACATACACACACACACACAAAATAAAACATGTATATAGATATTGACATAGATACATAATTATTTTGATAATAAAGACATTATCTGTACTTTTTGTTCAGTGTTCTTTGTCAAGGCTTCCTTATCATTTCCAAATATCTTCAACAGTATGTTTTCAATTTGTGTTTAGATGACTCAATTTTTTTTCAATAAAATAATAGGACTTCGAAATAGTATTAAAATATATATTCATGAAAATGTTCACATACATAGCAATTGTTCATATACAGACTTTCATTACTAGAAGGGAAATTCATGTCAGTATGTTCAGTGCTGCCAAAAAATAACATATAGATTTTCTAGGGAAAGGTACCAAGACAAAAATCTGAGAAATTCCCCTAATTGTAATCTGGAATTTTATATCATAAGATTAAAGTAAGTGTGTTCTAGTGAAAAGGGAGGATTTGTAATCAGAGGATGATGGTCCACATCCTGGTTCTTATACTAATTAGGAGCAAGAATCTGGGCAAATCAATACATGTATCTAAACCTCAATATCTTGATCTGAAAAAAAAGGAGGGGTTGGATAAAGCTAACCTCTAGCATCCCTTCAATTTCTAAGTCTGTGAAAAAATACATGTTACAAAATGAACAATTTAGAGTAATTTCACAAACTGATCAGAATGAGAGTAGCAGAACCAGGAGAAAAAAAATTATACAGTAACAAGAATATAAAAACAAGAAACTTTAAAACCATAAAAAATAATGATCAATATAATACCCAAGCATGATACCAGAGAAACAGTGATGATATTTCCTCCTGTCTACTGACAAACAGAGGGGTTGAAGAATAAGGTATACATGCAGACATACAACTACATACATATATAAGTATATGTCCACATATATAAACACATGAATATGTTATATATAGGATATATTATTCATATATATGATAAAAATATTTCATGTGTATTTGTATGCACATATTTTATATATAATACATTTTGTGATATTTCCACATGTGAAGGTACATATATGTATGTGTGTATATATTTATGTATATATGTGTTTGTAAAAATGTATAGATAGATGGATAAAAGTATACATACATACATACATACATAAACACATGTATATTTTTGGAATTTCTTTCACTGTTTGTTTGCATTGTCTGTGTCTTTTCTTAAATCTCCACTAGAAAGAAATGGGAGTGAAAAGAGATTTCTGTCAATTAAAAAAAATTGAAAAAGAGAGTTTTAGGGAGTGGCACATCTGTGTCATTTTGCATGGACGTTCTTAAAGGCCACTGTCTTGCTATTTTTTTTCTTTTTTTTCCTTGAAATCAAGCTCTCATGACATGGAGTAATGGGAATTATTTGTAATGTGAAAACAAAATGAATATATAAAGCTTAAAAATTGGAAAATAAAACGAAAATCACATATAAATGACAGTAGATGATTTAGAGAATAAATTAGAAGCATGCCACTTAAATTCAGTGTTAAGCTTCATGCCATGAGTTCCCCAGTATCACAGGACACTGAAAAAGAGAAATAAGCATTTCCATAATTAAGCTTCACCGTTCAATTTGCTAAATAAATACTCCATCAGCTTTTCAGTAGTAAAGTCGTAAAATCTCAAATCCTGGTAGAAAGGTGATCTATTTGGATTAGTACCATGCAAAGTGAAAACAGAGGAAATAGTGAAATGTACATTTTATTCAGTGAGTCCTCTGGATCTCCTGACTGCTGGAATAATCCTGAGCAATTGAAAAAACACATCCTATACTACATTCTAGAATGTGCAGCAGAAACTAAAAACTGTGTTGTGCAAACACTGAAATGAAAAGAGGATCAGCAGATGAAATACATGGAATGTCATCAACAAATACCAAAACACTCCTCTCCCAAAATTTGTCTTGATTTCATAAAAAAAAAAAAAAACAAAAAAAATGGAGTGTAGATTTCAACACACATCTGATCAACACACATCATGACGTGTTAGCTTCTAATCAGACACTAGAAGGAATATGACCTGGACATGAATAAATTGCTGCTGTTATTTTTATCATTTAAAAATTTAATGGTCTTTTAAAAAATATGCCCCTCCCCACTGTTTGTTTCCTGATTTTCTGTAGTTTTCTCCTAAAGTTGGCTTCAGGTGGACTTCAAAAAAGCATGACATCATCTTGGACTTACACAACAAACATATAAGTGAAGTTAAATAAATGAAAAAAATAACAAATGAAAGAATGAATGAAAGAATAGATAGATGAATATAAGCATAAGAATATATACACATACATTATATATACACATTGTATATATGAACTATATATATGTAGTTGACAGTATAGATGGTGATTTTATATATTTATATATACTCTTGTGTCATCTACTATTTTACGTATTTTACTATTGCAGCTATGTGAATATATTTACACATACATACACAGTATATGTATATACAAGTATGTCACCTATTAGTATTGCAGTGATAAGTTTCAATATCACTCCCAGAACAAAGGCCACATCATCATCTTTACTCTAATGTGCCATTAAGGGACCAAGAAGTCTCTCCAATGACATCAACTAAAGCCTACATTCTTCTGAACTTTTCCCAACTTGTAGCTCCCAGAGATTAGAATATGGACTCCATGTAGCCAGTCAAGATGACTATGCTTTTCCAAAGGGATATCACCTATAGATATTTATCAAGCAAAAGTTACAAATCAAAGTTTCTGCTCAACACCTGGGAACATATTATCCACTCTACTATCTCATTCCCCATTGAGAGTGGACTCAGACTTCAAGTACTGGCTGTATCTATGCTATTGCTGGGGTAGGTCAAGCACTGTTTGGTCTTTGGAGGATGCTAGCATGAACTCCACCTCCCAGATTCTGCTAGAATCTTTCATTAAATTTACATTGTGCTTCACCCAAACTGCATCTATGTAGAAAAGAGACTAACCAAATGCTAGGACTCTGGTTATTTCCTTCCTGTATACCATAGTCCTAACTATGGCATACAGCCAGTCAATAGTCCTTTTCTTAACCATATGTTTAGCAGAGCAAAATAAATACAGAATTTCTGCCTATCTTCTAAATCAGGGATTAGATCTTCTATTTATTCAACATCAAACCATTCTTAAATTCTAGGTTCCACTGCCTCTTCCAGGTAGAGAAATGAATGAGCTCTACCATATTGTGGTTGATTTTAGTCAATAAGCATGTGTTAAGCACCTAGAGTGTGCCAGTCATTGTGCTAAGTACTGGGTATAAAAATACAAACAAAAACAAAGTTTTTGTCCTCAAGGATTTTACAATCTAATGGGGGAAGGCAATGAACAAAGAAAACTGAAAAGCAGGAGGAAGAGGGGAAGAGAAGGGGAGAAGGAACAGGACATGAATGTATGATATCAAAAGAAGCCCCAAAACAGCATAACTGGTGGAAAATGGATTGACGACTATGCTGACCCCTCCTTAAGTGGAAGACTCGGAGCCTGTAATGGTAATTTAAATAGGGAGATCTTTACCATTTTTTAAAAGGCCCATGTGACTTGCATGGCTCTCATGGAAGTCTGAGTCACATGGAGCCTGTGATGGGAGGAATTTGCTGAATAGATGGAACAGGAAGAGTGGATTAGGAAGAGGCAGAGCTAGAGCAGAGTTGGGAGAAAAAAGTCAGAAACGAAGGATGCAGGTAAGTCCACAGCTAGGTGTGAGTGTGAGAAGTGCATTTTGTTTAAGGGGATCCTGTTTGTAATTTGTGCAAAGGAAGCCTGCTTGTGAATTTTTAAGGAATCTGGTATGTGGGGAACCTAGTAGGGGGGAGGCTTTGTAATGGTGTTGTCCTCTGCATTATTATTATGTACAGACTTTTTTTTTTTTTTTTTGCTGTGATGGATTTCACTTTTTGGTGTCTAAACAAATGTTTTGGTTCTACCTTCCATGGTATATCGTGATTCAGAATTGTTCTGGGATATTCAGGGCCACCATGGGAGCTGTGAAGATCACATTAGCATTGCAGAGTCCTTGACTTTGCTCTTCTGTTAGACTGTCCAATCAGAGGGCAAAGAGTACTGAGCAGATGTGAGTACCACACAAATTCTCTTATCTAAGACAATGGGATTTTCCAATGATGAGTTTCTTACGGAAGGCATGAGGAAGTTCAAAGAAGTCCAAAAACAGTGTAGCTGGTGAAAAGTCATGTAGGAATTTTTATTGTGCTTGTCTTTGGTGCTTTGGTTGTTATCACCATCATCATCTTCATCATCATCATCATCGTCATCATCATCATCATCATCACCATCATCATCATCATCATTATCATCATCATTGTCATTGCTGTTGGTCGCTTTAGAGGTTTTTGAAAGCCTTCAGGTCAAGTGGATCCAACTTTCTGGTGACCTTCCCTAGACCTCTACACATTGTGTGAACATCAGTGGAGCATTGAGGCTGACCTAAAACTATCTCTTACTGGGCAAATTGCTTAATTCTCTGAATTCCAACCCTCTCTGCCCAACAACCTTTTACTGAAGGCTTCAGTCAGATTGATTGTTCCAAGCCTTCCAACTTTTAAATTCTAAGTAGTGATACTTTAGTATCTGAGTAGTATTTCCAAGTACTATTTTATTCTGCTTTATTCATTCCTTCTTTATGTCATTTCTTTGCCATAAAATGTTATAAAGTGCCATAAAATGCTATTAAAAAGAAAAATATCTCACAAAATTATAGGAATGTATGACACTTTTCTAAGTACCAGTGATACAAAGTGATACAAAGTGATACAAAGACAAAAACACAGTTCCTGACTTCAAGGAGCTCATATTCTAATGGATGTAAGGGAATAACTGCATTTTTAACAAATATTTCAAGGAAAATGCAAATTGATCTATCAGGAATATAGCTAATGGAGAATGGGACATGTCAAAAGCCTCCTGCAGAAGATTAAATTTGAGCTGAGATTTTAAAGAAGCCAAGAAAGCAACTAGGGAGTGTGTAGAAAGGAAAAAGAGAAAATTTTCCAGGTGGTAGTTGGGGGAGGGAGACACTACAAAGGTACAAAATAGGGAGATGGAGGATCACTTTTGAAAAGAAGTAAAATAAGTCAGTTTTGCCAGAACATAAAATGTGTTAAAGAGAATAGACTGTATGAATATGGGAAAGATATGAAAGGGCCAAGTTGTGGAGAAGTTTAAAATCTAAAATAGAAGATTTTACTTGTGACCTTGAAGACATAGGGAGCAAATTGGAATTTACAGAGTAACAACTGTAACATGACCATACCTGTACTTTACAAGGAGAACTTTGACAGATGAGTACAGAATGGGTTGAAGTGAAAGGAGAATTAAGGCAGGAAAGTGAGTAAGATATTTTTACACTAGTCAGCCATGAGGTGCTGAGAACCTGCACCAGGTAGCAGGGAGGTGAGAAGAGAAAAGGAGATAAATAGAAGAAATACTGGAATGAGAGATATTATCAGACTTAGTGACAAAGCTAAATACATATGATGGGCAAGACTTAGGAATTCAGGATATGTCTTCTGCAGTATTGAAACTGAGTGAACAAGGAAATGGTGGTCCTGTGGACACTAATAAGTAAGTTTGAAAGAGGGAAGTATTTTTATGTATTTATTAAAATTAAGATATATTTAATTTAATTCAAGATGCCTCCCAGACATCCATTTTGAGACGTCCAAGAGAAAGTTGTTCATTACAGGCTAGATTTCAGGAAAGTGGCTAGAGTTAAATAGATTTTCAGACTGTTAGTGTGTTGATTTAGTTTCTGTTTGATTCTTTTTTAGTGTTGCGTTTGGATGTTTGTTTTGTCTTGTCTTGATTTTTGAATGTTGTGGTCTCTCTCTACTAATGTAGACACCTTTCACCCTGCTCACTGGGGATGCACTTACAAGTTTCTTTTGAGATTAGGCTATGACTTCAAGCAGTAACAGTATGGTGGGGTCACTGTTGGTCACTGGGGTCACAATTTTATCATCACCTCTCTGTCACTTTTTAGCTTTCGACCACAATATCCAAAGATTTAGCTTCTCTTTTAGTGCATTTAGACAAGATGTGGGAATTTCCTAGATTGTCTCTGATTTATTGAAATTTTCCTTCATAAAGCACTGTTTTTCATATTTTCTAAAATGTTTCTCAAGGCCTAGAGCTTGACTGAGACTTCTCACATCACCAAGATTTCCAGAACTCTCTCAAAAAAATAAATGTAAGTTTTCCCCTCAGAAATTTCCTTGAGAGCCCAATTTTTAGGGATTTTTTTTGGGGGGGGGGAATAAAACAATGAGTTCTCCACATGGATTAAACTATTCTAACTTAATTAATGTTCAGAAATGACTACCTTACATGCATTGTCTAAGCCTAGAAGAACAATCTTATTGAACTTAATTTGGGGGGGGGGGATATGCTTCTTGAGAAAAAGGATTTTCTTCCTTTTGTATTAATATCTTCAGTACTGAGAACAATGTTTCTCACAAAGGGTGTACTTGTTAAGCTTTTTTTTTTCTTTTCCTTTTTACCCCTTCATTTATTTATTCACTCCATTATACTTGAAATGTACCAAAGAAGACCTATATTCACTTCCTCTCCAAATCTGACCCTTTTATGTGTGATATACAAGCCCATACAAGAGAAAATGTCATCCCAAAATTTCTTCCTCCCAAAACCAAAATGTCTCCCATAACCCTGACACCTTTCTTCCTATGTAAATGTCCCCTGTTTTTAAGCTATCTTTTTATGCCTCTTTCTATTTATTTTTTGGCAAATGTATCAAATGTTTCTTATGCATTGTCACTACTTAATCTTGACTGTTCCATTTGATGTGAAACGTGTTCCTTTGTCCCTCTTTCTGTAAAAAGTCATAGAATCTAAAACATATAAAGAAACTTAGAAGACTCGATCAATGCCATTCATTTTGCAGATAATGAGACAAAGCACGGCACAATGATGCCAATTGCCTCATTAAAAGCTAGATAACTAAGAAGTATCAGTTATCGAGGTGAGTATCAGTTAAATGAATTGAGGACATTTAACCTGGAGAAGAGAAAACTCAGTAAAATTATGGCTTTTGTTGTTTTGTCATTTCATACCTTTCTGACCCCAATTGAGTTTGTTTTTTCTTAGAAAAGATACTGGAGTGCTTTTTCAATTCCTTCTTTAGCTCATTTTACAAATGGGGAAACTAAGGCAAGCAAGGATAAGTGAATTGTCCAAGTTCACATACCCATTAAGTGTCTGGGGTGAGATTTGAACTCAGATTTTTCTGATTCCAGGCCTGACACTCTTTTCACTGCACCATCAAGCTGCCCACATCATTTTTATAAAAATGTTGAAAATGAAAGGTGGAAATGGTATTTACTTTTTTTATTCTATTTAGCCCCAGAAAGCAATACTTTGAGTGATGATTTAAAGCTTCTGAAAGGCAACCATGACCTTATTTAAAAAAATATTTCCTAAAAATTGTAGTTATTCTAAAGGTGAATGGATTGATTCTGGAGGTTGCCAGTTCTGTGTTATTAGAGGTCTTCAAGACATGGAAGCACGATCCCTGAAGGGATGTATTTCAACAGATATTCTTTTATATGTAAGTAATACACTCGATGACTACTGAAGCTTGTTGAGATCCTAAAATCAATCAATAAACACTGAATAGTCTATTAAGTAAAAATTAGAATTAGAAACCCACCCTTCTGATTCAATGTCCTCTATACTTGCCTATTTTGTTTCAAGAAAACTTGCTTCTTTCATGCAAGGACAATTATGATGGTCAAAAATATATGATCATCAGATTATAGGTCCATAGATTTACAGGGAGAAGGAAATGGACATCATTTATTACTGTCCCATTTTTCAAATGAGGAGAACTGATGATCTTGAAGGTTAAATTACTTGACTAGTTTCACAAAGATGCCAAATCACAGACACAGAATTTGGACTCAGCTATTCAGACTTTGAATAAAGCACTTTATCCACTCTGCTACACTGTTACCACTATTGATCATGTCTTTCAAAAGTTTACACAAATTATAAAATAACAAGTATTGTTGGAACTAAAAAAATCAAGACTAGTAATATTTTTGTTCTTTATAAATGGAATGAACAAAAGGAAAATAGGAAATCCTGTTGGTGAGATGATGAAGAAAGATGTAAACTCAGCCAAGAATATATTCAGTTACAAGAAAATTCAAATTTAAAAGTCAGAAACTCAATCATATCTCCAAATAGACTGTCCAGGAGGCAACTGTGTCTTCAGTAAACTCAGCCACTTGTTTCTGGGTTCCTTACCATTTTAACTAATGCAAAAATGAATGCATTCATTCTTTCAAACATTTACTCATATTTAATTACTTCATGAATTCATTGCATCATTCTTTGTGACATACAATTACTGTTGTATTCTCTTCTGAAATATGTCACAAAATCTCTATTTGTTAGTCTTGTTGTTGAGATACAACTGACTCTACATGACCCCCACTGGTTTTTTTTTTTTTTTGTCAAATATCCTGGAGAGGTTTGCCATTCCCATGTCCAGCTCATTTTATAAGAGGAAACTGAAGCAAATAGGGTTAAGTGACTTATTCAAGATTACACAGCTAGTAAATGTCTGAAATCAGATTTGAACTCAAGAAAATGAGTCTTCTTAACTCCAGATCCAGCACATTATCTACTATACCACCTAGATGACTATTTTCTATTTAGGCACCATTAACTAAGGGTCTTCTTTCTCTGTTTGTTTTTATTGGTTTCACCCCCTATTCTTTTCATTTGCTGCTTCCTTTTCCTTTTATTTATCATATTCTTTTCAGGAAATTGGGGTAATATTAGCTTGCAGTAAAATATGAAGTCAAGGCTAAGAACCCAAAACTCTGACTTCCATCAGAAGCAGTGAAAACAAAGAGGAAGCTCATTCATTGTTTGTTTTTCTTTACACATCTTTCAACAGACAATGTCTTTGTTTGAGTGATAATTATTCCTTTATTAAAACCTTTAGAAACAGAAAAAATGTGTTGTCATTTCACAAGTGAATTTGATTTTTTCAAGAGTTAAATTTCACAGAAGAAAGCTTGACTTAGCAAGCCTTTTTGTGCTTGTGCTCCAGCTGTATGACTTTACTACAACAACTATCCTTGAGAACAGAAGAACAGAGAGAAGCACAGGTCAAGTAAATAGTCTCATTGACTTGTGTTGGCTTTGGCCCTAGTCAGACTATATCTGAAATTCTATGGTTCAATTCTGTATGCTAAAATGTTATTTGACCTACACAATAATCTATTTCTGACTCTGCCTTTTCACTGAATGATTCCCATTCTTGAATGTTCTAGTGTCTTTTCTCCCTGTCCCCAACTCCTGATTTTACTAGTTTCCTTCATTAAAAATCCTACATTCTTCAGAACACTTCCTCCCCAAATTAGTGACTTCCCTCTAAAATCACCTGTAAGTTTCCCTCAATCTCTCTCTCTCTCTCTCTCTCTCTCTCTCTCTCTCTCTCTCTCTCTCTCTCTCTCTCTCTCTCTCTCTTTCTCTCTCTCTCTCTTTCTGTCATGTGTCTCTCTGTGTCTCTCTTAAATTAGCTGCATGTCACTCTTAGACAGAAAACACACTCTCTACTTGGCAAAGAATTAACTGTGTTTTATAAGAATGAGAGAGGAGCAAAAAACAACGAGAAGCTACCCCAAGGCAAGTAATCTGCAATGCAATTGTCAGACCATTCCCCAGAATTCTGACCAAAGAAAAGTGAATGTATCCACTGAAAAAGGAAAAATGGACAGATTTGGCTACATCATTTCCCCCAAACATTGTCTGTGGCTTCCCACTGCCTACTAAAGGTAGTAGAAGCTGAGGACATAGAGTACAGTTATAGAGAATGGAATTAAGGGCCTTAAAGAAAAATCCTTCCTCTCATAATAAGTTGTGGAATCATAAGAACAATCATTCGACTCTCCAAAGCCCCATTTCAGCCTCTGTTAAATGGGGATAATATTTGTAGGACATCTTTCATAAGTTTTTTTAAGCAACATTCTCTGTAATTTTTAAAGAATAAGAAAATAGGGAGGTTTTCTTATGACAACATGTCATGATTATAAAGCAAACAAGCCAAAACACAATGTTTTTCTTCTCCATGCATTCAATGAAGCATTTTCAATTTATCTCTCTAACACACATCATGCTCAACATAATTTATTCAAATTATTGATGTATATCATCCCTCTATTAAACTGTGAACACCATAAAGTCAGGCATAAGGCCTTAGCTCATTTCTTTACATTTCTCTAACAGTTATTCAAATCAAGTGCTATGCACACAGTGGATTGTTAGTACACCTTTTTATAAATCGATAAATGACTTAAATCAATCAATCAAGACATAGGGAGTTTAAAACCAAGTCAAGATAAAGGGAAGTTTGAAGAATGAATGAATGGAACTGAACAAGGGAAGTTTGAGCTAAGTTAGGAGAGACAGGTTTTTTATAAATGAATGAATGTTTGAATGAATAATTGAAAATAGAGAGGGGAAGTCTGAGTTATGTCAGGATTGACTGGACACAAGTAGGTAGATGAGACTGAAGTCTGTGTACATAGATGGATAGGGTGTTGGTGGAAGGAGGGAGGCAGGATGATTGGTAACCAAGGAAACCAACTCAGAACTATCACAGATTTACTGAGAGACATGGAGATGACAACATGAGTCTCAGAACATCCTTTTTTAAAGCAGAAAATACCCATCAGCCCTCCTATCTTTTACATCTTCAAGGGGTAAGAAAGGGATATATAAAACCAGTATTCTAAAACTGCCCAATAGGTATAAAATTTCAGTCCAAACAGATGCTGTGCTCATAGGGTCATAAATCAAGGCATGGAAAGGACTACCTTCCAATCGCTCTAAGTGTGGATGAGATCTAGCGGAGCATTCCTTTTCAGAAAGCCTGAACTGGATGTCTTGTAAGGGAACCTAAGATGCCAAGGGAGATGTATGTCTTCTTAACCAAAGAAAAATAGGAAGATAACTAGAAATTAGGACTTAAAGGTAGGGTTTTTCTTTATAAAGGGAGTGAGAGAAGAAAATAAACTGAAAAAGGGGAGTGAAAAGACTTCTATATTCACTCACTCACAGAGTAGCTAAGGAGACAGTGACAATGGTGCCAAAATTTATCACCCACTCTTCAAATTCTCCTCTTCCTTTGAGTCTAAAGAACTGAAAGATAAAGCAACAGGGGAAGGGATGTTTGTTGTTGGTGGGTTTTTTTCATTGTAATTTATTTGTTTAGTTTTAGTTTTAAGCATTCATTTCCACAAGATTTTGAGTTCCAAATTTTCTCACTATCTCTCCCCTCCACCCACCCCAGACAACATGCGTTCTGATTACCCTTCCCTCAATCTGCCCTCGCTTCTATTATACCTTTCCCTTTTCTTAGCCCCATCTCCTCCATTTTCTTGTAGGACAAGATCGATTTCTATATTCCATTTCCTGTATATCTTATTTCCCACTTTCATATAAAAACAATTTTCAACATTAGTTTTTAAAACTTTGAGTTTCAATATCTCTCCCTCCCTCCTCATCCATGCCCACTGAGAAGGCAAGCAATTTGAAATATGTTATATATGTGTAGTTATGCAAAAGACTTCCATAAAAGTCATGCTGTGAAAAAGACACTATATCCTACCCCCCATTTATTCCATTCTCTCTTTTGACCCTTTCCCCCCTCAAAAGTATTTACTTTTAATTATACCCTCCTTCCATTTTCTCTCCCTTCTGTCTTCCCTTGAGTCCCTGCTTATCCCTTTCTCCCCTACTGTCCTGTAGCGTAAGATAGATTTTCAGAGCAAATGGAATATGCATATTATTTTCTCCTTACGCCAAATGTGATGACAGTAAGATACATCTTTTCCTCTCACCTCCCCTTTCTCCCCTTCCAAAAAGCTTTTTATTGCCTCTTTGACGAGAGATAATTTGTCCCATTCTATTTCTCCCTTTCTCCTCCCAATATATTCCTCTCTCACCCCTTAATTTTATTTTTTATATATCATCCCTTCTTATTCAACTCACATTGTGACCTCTTTCTATATTATTTAATCCCTCCAACTACCTTAGTACTGAGAAAAGTTTTAAGAGTTATAAATATTATTTTGCCATGTAGGAATGTAAACAGTTCAACTTTAGTAAGTGCTTTATGATTTCTCTTTCCTGTTTACATTTTCATACTTCTCTTGATTCTTGTGTTTCAAAGTCAAATTTTTGTTTCAGCTCTGGTCTTTTCATCAAGAATGCTTGAAAGTCCTCTTTTACTGAATGACCATTTTTCCCCCTGAAGTACTATACTCAGTTTTGCTGGGTACATGATTCTTCATTTTAATCCTAGTTCCTTTTACTTCTGGAATATCCTATTCCAAGCCTTTCAATTCCTTAATGTAGAAGCTGCTAGATTTTGTGTTATCCTGATTGCATTTCCACAGTACTCAAATTGTTTCTGGCTGCTTGCAATATTTTCTCCTTGTCCTGGGAACTGTACAATTTGATTACAATGTTCCTAGGAGTTTTCCTTTTGGGATCTCTTTCAGGAAACAATTGGTGGATTCTTTCAATATTTATTTTACCCTCTGGTACTATGATGTCAGGGCAGTTTTCTTTGATAATCTCATGAAAGATGATGTCTAGGCTCACCTTTTGATCATGGCTTTCAGATACTCCCATAATTTTTTAATTGTTTCTCCTGGATCGATTTTCTAAATTGGTGGTTTTTTCAATGAGATATTTCATATTGCCTGCTATTTTTTCATCCCTTTGGTTTTGTTTTATAATTTCTCAATTTTTCATAAAATCATTCACTTCCATCTACTCCATTCTAATCTTTAAGGAATTATTTTCTTCAATGAGCTTTTGGACCTCCTTTTCCATCTGCCCAATTCTGCTTTTTAGGCATTTTTCTCTTCTTTGGCTTTTTGGATCTCTTCTGTCATTTGGGTTGGTCTATTTTTAAAGGTGTCATTTTCCTCATCATTTTTTGGATCTCTTTTAGCAAGTAGTTGACAGGTTTTTCATAGTTTTCTTGCATCACTCTCATTATTCTTCCCAATTTTTCCTCCACCTCTCTTACTTGATTTTCAGAATCCTTTTTGAGCTCTTCCATGGCCTGACACCAATTCATATTTTGCTTGGAGGCTTTGGATGGAGGAGCTTTGACTTTGATTTCTTCTGTTTGTGTGCTTTAACTTTCTTGTCACCAAAGTAAGATTATACAATCTGATTCTTTTTTTCAGTTTTTGCTCTTTTTCCCAACCATTTACTTAATTTTTGAGCTCTTTGTTAAGGTGGATCTCTGCTTCCATTGTGGGTGAGTGGTATACTCTCAGCCACTCAATTCCCCCACAGTCTGCCCTGGGACTGAGGCCCAAACACTCCACTGGTCCTACAGATTTTTTCCACTGACCTTCCAATTTATCCTCAGTGTTTTAGGATCCTGAAATTTGGAAACCACCACAGATGTGAGAGATTCATGCACCCAAGGCCCCCTCAGGTCCTTTCTGTGCACTTGAGGCCCACACTGGATTGTGCCCTGCCCCCACTGTGGTGCAGTAGGCACTTCTCAGAGACCTTCCAGGCTGTCTTGGGCTGGAGATTTGCTTCACTACATGATCCTTTGGGTTCTGCAGCTCCAGAATTTGTTTAGAGCCTTTTTTACAAGTATTTGGCTGGGCTTGGGGACAAGGTTCTAGAAAGTCTATGCTGTTGTTTTTGCTAGTGTTGTTACATTTTATTGAGGGAACTGTCTCAGGGGACTAGAGAACTGAAAAGAGGAGAGGGTAGGAGTGAATCATGGTCCTTATCTGAACCTCCCCACCCTTTTGTTCTTTAAAAGACTACATCTGACAGATCTATTTATTTTTTTCTCATAAACACCTATGATTGACTCTATGAATTCCCTTCTGTCTCTTTCTTCAGGGAAAGATGACATAGGGCATCTCTTGAAAACACGCAATAGAGAGTGACCTTTTCTACAGCACAGCTGGAGTCAGAATTCTGACTGTTGTTAGATAATTTTCAAGTTCTACTGGGATCCCAGTCATCAGTCATTTTTAAGTTTCTTAAATTCCCTTCCATGAGTAAAATTGTTATGAATTTGAAACCTTTAAGTCTTCCACATTAGAATATTATTCTATGGGCTCCACATCTTATATATTTCCTTTTCTTTTTCTATTTTTAAATCTTCATCCATAGTTTACCTTTCTAGCTAAATAGTACAGCTCAGAGTTAACTTTGCATCAGTACTAAATAGGAGTCTACAAAGCACATTCATGTACATGAGTAAGGCTGACCACATATAACATTGACTTTTTGCTTCTATTTCTAACTCTGTTATACTCCCCACTACACCCCACACAGCCCACCCTGTAATGTCTTGACCCTTACTGGTATTTAGCTAGTGATACTTTCTGCCTGTGAATCACAGAATATCACATTCTCACAAGAATCACAGTTGTGGGAGACTTAAATGGTAAAGAAAGATACATTATGGGTATAATTAGCCTGGTCACATTACCAATCACATCTTGTACAGGGAAATGCCTTAAAAGACTTCACCAAAGGCATGAATGACTGGAAAAGAAGGTGGGCTGTTCCCTTCATGAGTAGGAGGACCAACAGATGGATGGCCTGGGTGAGCATCACTGGTATCCAGGGAAAGTTACCAGACCTTCCAAAAAGCTTCCAACACATTAAATGGGTCTTCTCTCTATGGAGGATATATTGAAATATATGGACAAGGATTACACTAGATGGGAGGTCTGGACTGGGGGTGAACTTGATAAGAGAAAAAAAAAATCTGAGTTTAAATCCCACCTCAGTCACTTTTAGCTCTAAGCTGAATTTCCTGCATATCTTAGAATTTCAGTTTCCTCATCCCTAAAATGGGAATAATAATAAATAGCATACTTTCCTCACCAGATTGTGAGGCTAAAATAAGAAATATATATACGCATTACTTTGTAGAACTTATATTGCTATGTCAACCCAAGTTCTTATTTGTCTTATTTTTACCTGACTTGTTGGACAGAATGGCCACATGGATGAGTGTTTTTGCCTCAAAAAAGAAAGAACATGTATTTGAATGGTGACTGATAGCTGTAGTTACTTATTTAGAGTGAATTTCACATTAATTCATTTTTTTTACCCTAGTAGGTAGAACCAGGTGCAGTGGGCACATTTAAGCATCGTATTTGGGGTGGGGGATGGGAATAACAGAAAATATCACAATCTCCAAAACAATAAACTATGATCAAGAATGAGGTTCCCCATCTTTACAGACCTTGGAACAAAGACTGGTTTATGGCCATTTCCCAGTTATATGTCTGAGAGTATGATCAGACATGGATCAATTAAGATGGTCACTGACTTCTCTTTCATCTCAGAAATTTTGTGATCCCAGGATCGCAGCCCTTGAGCAGGAACAATGGTTTATGCCACCCGACATACTAGGATTAGAGAGCTGCTTGTTTCTTGACATTTAACCCTCATTATTTTTCACTCAGCCACTGATATCCCAATGGATAGCACCAGATAGGTTTAAGAAACTGACAAAAACTTATTAATTTATTTTTCTTTGTTACATATTGTTATGAAGCTCTGGGAATTATCATGACATTTATGTAGTTTACAAATATTAACATTCATTTCTTTTGCCTCTTTGTTTACTCCAAAGATATATCAATATTTCCATTACACAAGTACTATGTCATTGGCAATAGATAGGCCAATGACAAAGTACTTGTGTAATGGAAATGTTGGTATATCTTTGGAGTAAACAAAGAGGCAAAAGATAGGATGACAGTTCAAGACAGGTAGCTGCATGACCTGGTAAGCAGCAATACATTTATATTTCACAGAACGGATAGGGTCTTGGAAAAAGTATTGCATTCATGTAATCTGATGCTCAAGCTGAAGCTATGGTGGGAGTGGTGTTATAAGAAGGAACAGTGAGGGATTACTTGGACTTTTTTTGTTCTCTGTAGTACATGTGATGTTGGATGGAGAAGGTTCTATTAGTTGGGGCCACTGATTCACATTTTGATGAGGGTTTAAAATGTAAATGAAAAGAGAACGCCAAGGATGAAACATCTTTAAACTTGCAACAAATCATTTTATATTGCTTGAGTCCTGGGCTTCCATCCAAGCACACTCCTGACTTAATGCATACTGAATTCAGGGGGCTTAAGAATAGCCAAGATCCCATGGTGATTGGCAATCAGTTTAGAGACAGCTGCCAAAGCCAAATTGATTTTTTTTCTCTTCTCATTTGAAGGACTCCAGATAATTTAAGCAGGGCTAAAAATTTAAACATGCGTCTGTGACTTTTTTGATGATGTAAAAACATCCCCAGGAACAAGGTGATGTTTTACAAGATAAAACAGAGTGAATCTGTTGGCGGACCGATCCTGGCAAGATCATGGTACTGGAACAGGTTCAATGGTAGATTCTATTTAATAGCATCCCATGTGATCTTCATTAGGTCATCACACTTAGAAAGGATAACCTCTAATGGCTTACATACAGTGAGTTATTTCTCATACTTCTGCTTTTTAAAAGCATCTCTGGAATTCAGAAGAGAGATTTATTTTTCATGGAATCCCATTCAGCAGAGAAAGTAGCTACATTATTCTAGAGGGAAGAGCAGTTCAATTCAATACTTATGTCACAAAGTCAAGAGTGCTTAAAGTGAAGCAATGAACTTGGCATCCCAGTGCCCAAGTTCAAATCCTACCTTTTTTTTATTTCATTGGCTGTGCAACCTTGGACAAACCATTTGAACATTGTAGGTTTCACCTTAAAATGAGGGGCTGAATTAGATAAAGCCAGAGGTAGCTTTCTACTTCAGATCTGAAAATGTATTCCTGCTGGTGATGGTGGTGGTGCTGCTGTTGTGACAGTGGTTTGTCCTTTGTTCTAGAAGAGAGAAATGACATCAAAGAAATGATGTCACCATGGGCAAGTGAACTGGATTTACTTAAGGAAACTTGTGCAAAGTCACCAGTCTCACTTTCTCCTCTGAAGCCATCTAGGTCCAGTCACCAAATATGCATCAGGACAACCAGAGATGGCCCAGGAAGCATTGGGAGAACTTAGACTTTTCAAGGTAAGGTCTTTAACAGGTCTCAGTTTGACTGAGTCAGTGTTCATTCAATAAGGCTTAACAAGAAAGGAAGTAAAAAACACGACTCCAAAAATAGATCTGAGAGAGTAAAACCCTCAGGGTTTTTGACCAAAACAGAATTGTTATTTACATTAATTCTGAGGTAATCTAGGCCCCTAAATGACCAAGTTGGGCCTGACCTGGACCTATTGCTGGCCTTTTAATGAGAGTCAGAGTGATTGAGGTTAATGATGATCCTTAACAGAAATTTTTAAAACTCAGATATTAAAATTTACATTCCCTTTGGGGGCAGAACACCCGTGGGTGAGAGTAGAAACAAAGAAAGAAAAAGAGATGAAAAAATAAAGAAAAGAAGAAAAGAAGGATGGAAGGAGGGAAGGAAGGAAGAAAAGGGAAGCAAGGAAATGGTGTTGTCCAACTAGAAATTTGGTCCCTGGTGGGCATCTCCTCTATTTAGAGGTTACTGTTTGTCCTTAATTCTCTAAGAGGACTGTAACATTAGGGAGGTGATGCCATGAAATGGAAATGAATTGGTTTTAAGTTAGGGAGGGCTGTGCAAGGTCACTAGCCTCATTTTCTCCTCCAGAACATCTGCATACAGTGGCAAAATCAGGACAAGTGGATGTTTCTTGAAACTGTAGATGACCTAGAGATACAGAAGAAGGACGAGTAGAACTGAAACTCCTTGACTGCAGGAAGTTTTTGCATTTTTGTCTTGGTAACTCTAGCTTTCTGGAGTCCTAGCATGCTTGTTCATTGGCAATCCTTACTCACTGATGGAGATGAATTATTTTCTACTTGGAAAAAAATACATGACTGAACAAAGAAACAGGAATATGAGAAAAAATGTGGCACAGAATTGACTTAGAAGTCAAGAAGATCTAGATTAAAGGTCTAGTTCTGATGCATAATGGTGTGATCAGGAGAAATCACTTACTTTCTCATTGTCACATGACAAACAAACAAACCTATACCTATTAAAATAAAGCCCTTCTTTATTCTTAATTTATCTAAGATACTCATGATTCTTTGAGACTTGAATACTAAATTCACCATGGTAATTGAACAATTGTTTCAAGTAATCAACAAAACTGAAGATTAAAGAGCCCTGGAAAGACATTTTTTGTTTATTTATTCCTTTATTTCATTGCTTTTTGTTTACTTGCCATTAGTATAGAAAGCTTGTTGAATAACTATGAAGGACTTCCCACACTTTCAATTTGCAGGTTCAAGAATTGTGGATCAGATTGGTTTGGTGACTTGCCCAAGATCACAGTTATTCTGAGGCATGATTTGAGCTTTAGGTCTAGTATCCTATCCAGGACAATATACTATCACTTAAGGAATCAATTTTAAGGGTGGGGCTGAGGAATTTCCACAGATCTGTCTCATAAATCTGATTCACCTACATGTCAAGAAATCATCATCATGGTAATTGGCCCACTTCCAGAATGAAGGATCATCATCGTCATCACCATCAGTAACAACCAGAACAATTTTCCTGATAACGTATTTAATCCCTACTCAACATGTTTAGAATCTAAAATAATATTTTACCTAAACACAACAAATTAATCATAAAAATACAATAGATATCAATGAGGAAAATCTACTTACAAGTTTTCTCAAATCTCCAATGTGGTTGTGTAAATGGATTGTACAAATCCCTTGATTCTAGAAAAAAATATTTGACGTTTATCTTATTTCCCTCATAACTTGAAGAACACTCCTTAAGAGGAACATCTCTTGGGGAACAGAGCCAAGATGGCGGACTGAAAGCAGGGAGTTACCTGAGATCTACAAATTTCTTAAGATGTGTTTAAAATGTGAATCTGAACAAATTTTAAAGTGACAGAATCCACTATGAGACAGAGTGTGGCAGATTTCCAGCCCAGGACACCCTGAAAGATCCATGAGAAGGTTCTGTTACAGTAAGCTGTGAGACCTCAGAGCATGCAGGCTGCACCAGCACAGACTCTGGCCATAGCAGAGGGGCAAGAGTTCCATGTGGTCTGAGTTACCAGCTGCAGTGGAGATTCCCAAACCTCTCACCACAGAACTGGAGTAGAGCTGAAATGGGTGAGGGAGAAGTTTGGGGCCCATAGCAGTAACAGTGGCTGCTCCTGGGACTATCAGCCCACAAACTGAATGTGTGAAAGTCACCTACTTGAAATTCCAAGAGCCAGGATGGTGGAGTACACTGTAAGTCCTCTCACCATCCTTTGTTGAACTTGACAAACCCAGAGAACATTGACCTAAGAAAAGTACTGGAATACAAGAGATTGCAGGAGAGGTACAGCATTTTTTTTTAGCTTGAGAGGCTAGGGAGATTGCTGGGAAGGTTCTCTCCTACTTTGACTAAAGGATACCTGTGCAGGACCAGAGGTATCCCAGAAAGTTTAACCTCAGCAGACTACCTGGAGATTATGAGCCTCAGGAGTGTGGATCCAGTAAATGCCAACACCTGGACCCCAGGCATGCCTTAGCACAGTCAGGACAACTGGATGGACACCATGGCAGACAGGGCTCACTAATCACTGACCATGCTCTAATGCAGTCCGATGGGAGGAAGAGAGTTCCAGCAGCTAGACAATGCCCCCCCACACACCTGACATGAAGGGCTTCATTGTAACCCCAGAGAAGCTCAGATAGTCTTAACCTGTCCTCAGCCTTGGCCCACACCAGCCAGCTCAGTACCAGGTAAGCTGCAGCATTATATAGCTTATAGATGAAAGAACCAGAGGCCATAGTATACAAAACCAGTAACCAGGTCCCTAGTTCCTAGAACAAGAAGTTTGGGATGGAACTCCTTGTGCCAGGAAAAAGACAATCACCCTGAGTAAGAAGAAAATTGAAAAGCAAAAGCCATAGAATTTTATTATGGAGACAGGGAAGATGAAAATAAAAATTCAGAAGAGAATAGCATTGACATTATGCCCACATCTGAAATCTCAAAAGGGATTATGAATTAGTCTCAATCTCAAAAAGCATTCTTGGAAGGGCTCAAGAAGTATTTTAAAAGCCAAAACAGAGAGGAAGAAGAAAAAGTGATCAATGATATTAAAAATACAATCAGTTAGGAATATATGTCGAGGAACTATAGTCAGGCTCACAAAACACCTTGCAGTTTATACATTAATGATCAGAAGGATTGGAATATGATATTCCATAAGTTACAAGAACTTGGACTGCAACAAAATGATCAATTACCTAGCCAAACTTAGCATAATCTTTGAGGCAAGGACATGGACGTTAAATGAAATAAAGAATTTCCAGCCCTTCTTGATGAAAAAGTCTGAGTTCAATAGAAAATTTGATCTTCAAATATAAAACTTAAGAGAGGCATAAAAGTACATATAACAAAAGAAAAAAATGTTATTTAATGTGGGCAAACTATTTACATCCCTGTGTAGGAGGATGTTACCTGTTAATCTTGATAATTTTATATTTGTTATGGCTTTTAAAAGGGATATACATAGACAGAGGGTGTGGGTGTAAATTAACTGATGTCATGATGAAAAACCTGATAAAGAAATGTGAAGGGAGAAGTACAAAGGAAGAGGAAGAAAAGGGTAAATGACATTACATGAAGAGGCACAAAAACATATTGTAGAAGAGGGAAAGAAGGGAGGGAGGTGAGCATTGTTTAAGATTTACTCTCATCAGATTCGGTTCAAGGAGAGAATAAGATACTCAGTCAAGTATAGAAATCAATGTTGCCCTACAGGTAATGAGGGGAAAGGGAAAAGAGGAGTGCATGGTTGATTAAAAGGGAATAAATAAGATATATGGGCAAAGGGACAGAAAAGGGAGTGGGGCTAATAGAAGGAAGAGAAGATTGAGGGAGGTTGAGCTCCAAAGTAAAATTCTTTTGAGGAGAGCAAGGAATAAGGCAGAAATAATAGCAAAAGTGGAGCAATGGGATAGGATAGAAAGACACAGACAGTAATCATAACTGTAAATGTGAATGGGATGAACTTTCCCATAAAATGGAAGTGGTTAGCAGAATGGATTGAAAACCATAATTCTACAATATGCTGTTTACAAGAAACACATTTGAAGCAGGAGGATACACACAAGGTAAAGGTAAAAGAGTGGAGTAGAATATATTATGCTTAAGCTGAAATGAAAAAACAGAATTAGCAATTATCATCTCAAAGTAAAAACAAAAGTAGATCTAATAAAAAGGATAAGGAAGGAAACTATATCCTGCTAAAAGGGGAAAAATTTTTACAAGTATTATCTGTGATAAAGACCTGATTTCTAAAATATATAATGAACTGAATCAAATTTATAAAAACACAAGCCATTCCCCAATTGATAAATGATCAAAGGATATGAACAGGTAGTTTTCAGAACTAGAAATTACAGCTATCCACAGTCATATTTAAAAAGGTCTAAATCACTAGTAGTTAGAAAGATGCAAGTCCAAACAACTCCGATGTACGCATCACCCCTTTCGGATTAGCTAACATGGCAAAATAGGAAAATGATACATGGTGGAGAAGATGCGGGAAAGATGGAAATCTAATTCTTTGGTAGTGGAAATTTGAGCAGATGCAACCATTATGAAAAGCAATTTGGAACTATACTCAAAGTCCTTTAAAAATGTGCATACCCTTTGACCTAGTTAGGGCCATATCCCAAAGAGATCATAAAAATTGGAAAGAATCCACATGTAACAAGATATTTATAGCAATTCTTTTGGTGGTGGCCAAGAATTGAAAACTGAGGGGATGTCCTTCAATTGGGGAAATGGCCAAACAAGTTGTGGTATATGAATGGAATGGAATGGAATGTTGTGCTATAAGAAATGATGAATAGGCAGACTTCAGAAAAACCTCAAAAGACTTATATAAATTGATACTGAGTGAAATGAGCAGAAGCAGGAGAGCATTATACACAGTAACAGCCACAGTGTATGTATTTTTGATACACAGCCCTTCACAGCAATGCAGGGACTTAAAACATTTCCAAAGGATACATGATACAAAATGCCATCCAAATACAGAGGAAGAGTTATGAAATCTGAATTCAAAAGGAAGCAGACTATTTTCCATTGTTATGTCTTGTTTAGTTTTATTTTCCTCTTGGTTTCTCCCATTAATTTTTATTTCTTCCATGTAACATGACTAATGTGAAAATATCCTTAATAGGAATTTAAGCATAGAAATCATGTAACATTGCATGCCATCTTGTTGAGGGAGAGGAGTGAGAGGGGGAGAGAATTTAGAAATTATGGAAGTGATTGTTGAAAATGGAAAACAAATGAATACATTTGGGAAAAAATGTTAAAGAGCTGACTTTCTGGGGCAGAAAGGGAAGAGCAACATTTGAGATCTAATGATGTCAAAGCAAAATATATCAATAAAAGTATTTTTCAGGAGAAAAGAGAGCTAGGGATTCAATGCAGACACAAATCTAAATAGTGAGATTTGTCGTCTAATAAACACTACATTGAATATAGGAAAAAAGAAAGAGAAGCAATTCTTCCAATTGCTAATTCACCAAATTCAACTTTTTAGATAACATTTATCCCCAGCCCAAGAGGGAAACAATTGTCCAATGCTGCTCATAGCATTGGACCAGAGGGCCATCTCCTTATTGAAAGTTACGTTGACTCCAGCCCTGCTTGCTAATCATTGCTGGGAGAGGCATCGGCCGGTCCCCTGATATTTGTCACTTGGCCAAATCACCCCCTACATGTCATCTTTGAACTTCTACCCTCAAGTAGTCACATTCCTGTTACTTTGGGGAAAAACAGTGATGCAGTCACCTGACCACTTTTCTTGATGTAGACCTATCTGAATTGTCTTAAAGTTACACAAAAAAGTTGGTCCTACCTTGTAGCCACTGTTGATCTTCAGTGATCAGCCCATCTGTGTGTTGCTGCCTAGACATACCTATAACAAATTCTTTTTTAATTCTCTTTGTCCTGAGTTTTGCCTCATTAATCAGGAATAAAGTGCAAATGAAGAAATTTCTCTGTAAGTAATGTCTCCTGGCAAGTCCGTGCATCCCAACATTTGGTTGTAATATACTGGGGAAGTTTAAGAACATATTTGGCTTATTTTTGACACCATGAGAACTTCTGGTGGACCTTAATTATTTCTCTTTCACTATCTTACTGTGTTTCTACAGAAAACCTCCTAGATACAGGCTCATAGGATATTGAAATGGCAGGAATTTTAAGAAAGAGCAGATGACACAGAATCAAAAAGCACTTAATTTGGAGTCAGATCCCTAGTTGGGATCCCAGTTGTACCACACACTTACATTATGTTGGATAAGTCATTTCATCTCTCTGTATCTGTTTATTCACCTGTAAAATATGAGGGCTGAATAGAAGTTCCCTTCCAGCTTTCAACTCATTGAATGTGATGTTTTTTGTAATATTCTAAGCCCATTAAATTACTGAATAAAAAACAAAGATCTGAAGATGTAAATGGACTGGTCCAAGATCACAAAGGTAAAAAAAAAAAATAGAATTGAAACAGGTTTCCCATGCAGTTAGTCAATCTCTCTCTCTCTCTCTCTCTCTCTCTCTCTCTCTCTCTCTCTCTCTCTCTCTCTCTCTCTATCTTTCTGTCTTCTTTCTCCTCCTCCTCCTCTTCTTCTACTTCTTCTTCTTCTTCTTCCTCCTCTTCCTCCTCTTCTGTCTTCCTCTCCAACACACACACACACACACACACACACACACACACACACACACACACATACATCCAGATGAACACATGGGGCAGTAGATCCCAGAGTATAGGGTGACAGGCCAGGAGTCAAGAGACTCATTTTCCTGAGTCTGGCCTCAGACCCCTACAGACAAGGGAGCGTGGGAAAGTCATTTAACCCCAGTTGCCTCAGTGCCTCAAATGTAAAGTGAGCTGGAGAAGAAAATGGAAAAACACTTCATTGTGTTTGACTAGAAAAGCTCTAATGGGTTCATAAAAAATCGGACATGATTAAAAATGACAGAATATAATACATACATGATAATAGATACATATATTTATAGCACCCTTTGAACTATACTATTCTGCTTCTGCTAAGATTTTTATCAACTTCAAATTAAACCAAGTTGAGTGATTTGCCAAAGGTTACATACTGAATGTACTGTGTATGGGTAATAATGAGGGACAATGTCAGCCCCTTATTAAGAAAAAATCTGACATCCCACCATGTCTAGAATAAAATTGTGAAAATGCAGTCTGTCAATTCATGCTCCTCCCTCATATGACTTTTATATGTCTTCTAGTCCTATTTCACATTATTCCCCATTCATACTTAATATATTCCACTTAAATGTGGCCTTATTTTGATTGTCAGTACATGTCACTTGATTTTCTTCCTCCAAGGTCTCACACAGGATGGCCCTTTATGTGCAGTAACCACCCTCCTAATCTCAAAATCACACAATCCATTTTTCTGCTTAAAGAACAGCTTTGGTCCTCTCCTTCGAGGCCTTTTCCAAAATTCCTGCAATAGTTGGGAATTCTCTCTCTCTCGCACTTGAATTTTTCTTTTAAATTACTTTTTATGGATTTCTTATTTACTTACAACGACAAATGTACTTTATCCCTAATAGAGTTCGTTGAGAACAGGTTCTGATTTTTTATGTCGTTGTCCTTTTTCATTCAAAGCATATAGAATCCATAGTGTAAACTAAGTTTTGTTGAAATGAATTGTGCCAGGCCTAGAGGCCTGAGGGCTACCCGAGTCTTCCCTTACCTCTATTGGAGGTCTTCGGCTGGCCAAACCGGATACTCGTATGAGAGAAAGGATGTTCCAGAGTCGAACAAGGGTTGAGCTTTATTTCAGGGTCTAGTTACAAGTGCAGGGGAATTCTTCCTTAGGAGGGAGCGAAGAATCTCCCAAGGAGGCAAAGATCTTACAATAAGAGATTGGAAGTAGAAGTATAAGTGGGGAGAGAGGGGGAGGGAAGAGAGGAGAGAGGAAAAGTGGAGCCTTCTGTCCTATCCGCTCCACGCCCCTGCCCAAGAGAGGTTTCAGGCTTTCCTGATCCTACTTAAGCTCTCCAGCCGCATAGTTTGCATCTGAATACTGTGCCTGTTAGGTGTGCCCAGATCCGGGACAATCTCGAGGGCGGGGAGAGCTCTCTCCCATCACGTTTCTCACGGGAAGAGGCAGAAATACACGAGATAGCTTGGTTCACCTCGATTCCCAGTTGTTTCCTGGGGGGCCTCGTGAGAACTCTAAGATTTAGAAGTTCCCACCTTTACCCGCCCGAGACTGTCCACATGGAATTGAGCTTCCATCCCCAGCAGAATTGAATTGAATTGATCTGTGTAACAGATCTCTCAGTTTCATGATTCTTCACTATCAACTATCCAGTTGCCATATTCCAAGAAATATCTCTGAGGTTAGTCCAAGGAATCTATTTTAGATTCTCATTCCCTTTCCAACTTCCAAGTTTTGTTTTGCTTTGTTTTTTTAATTGACCATGCCTAATTTGGATTTTTGCACAACACCTGATTTATAAAGGATAAAGGTGACATTTTAATGTATGTCTGTATTATCCATTTGCATTAAAATGGTTCTTTCTTACCAGTTCAAATGCTCTCTTTCTTTTTCTCCTTACCCCAAAAGTCATAATTATTTCCATAGCAACCATGCAGGTTGTCAGAGACAGGGGATTTTCATTTGTACTAGGTCTTCCCTCCCCACAATTTGGGAGAACTTTTCAAAAATAAAAGCGTTTGTTTTAATGCAAATTTCATCAGTATTAGAGAACAAGTGAAGTTTAACTTTGAAAAAAATATGCTGCTTGTTGGATTTATTCTTTAATTACTGACAGAGAAATAAAAAGCACAACACAAAAATGAATGTCAAGAAACACATCAGCTAAGAAACTTTGCTAATTCTCCTCAGTTTTCTTGCCCACTCCTAATCAACTTCCTGGGGAAAACCCATTTTTTTTTCAAAACTCAGAAGAAAACATAGACCATTTTCCTTTCTGATCCCCTCTGTAATTGTCCATTTAGATGTCTCTGAATTTTACAAACTGTTAATTAAGCTTGATAGAAGTTCAATAGAGTGAGTCGAAAAAATTCTAAAATGCTTGAATTGAAAATATTAAGAAAAATGTCAAACATTAGTCAAGAGATGGCATTGGCATCAGGAAAAGATAGATTGTTTATACTCACTTACATGTCTACAAAGTCTTTCCTGTAATGATGATAATGATGAGGATCATGATGATAAGAAGAGGAAGAAGAAAGAGGAGGAGGAGGAGAAAAAATAAAGAAAATAAATATAGAGGAGGGAGGGAGGAAGAGAGAAGAGAAGGAGAAATGGAGGGAAGAAAGAAGGGAGATGAGAAAACTGAGGCAAACAGAGGTGAAGTGACTTGTCAGACACCTACTTAGTGTCTGAGGCCTAATAAGTCTTTCTCACACTTCCCACTATTCTATGTAGTTGTCAAGGAAAGGAGTTAGAGTATTAATACTAATTAATTAATAATAATAATATTAACTATTTGATAATAATGTATGAAGCTAACACTGTAATCATGAATCACCCAATGGGTATTAGAGAATCATCAATTATGTACAAGACAAAGATTTAGTCCCTGGGGTCCAAGGACATAAATAAAGTGGTCATTATCCTCATGGAGTTTATAATTCATTCTATAGGACAAACTGAAATAACATACATAGTTTGCTAACCTTAAACCACTACAAAATTGTTAGCAGTTATCATTCTCCTCCTCCTCCTCCTTTTCTATTTATTTTTCTTTTCTACATTCCTACTTCTTTTATGTAAAGAGAACCATGAAGAAACATATTTTTATATAGCTTCATCAAGCTGCTTCTGGACCATAGATTTTCATCCCCTACAGGGCTCATGTACAGGGCTGCCCTTGGGTGTATTAACTAGTTGCCTACATACTGGAAAGGATATATACCCCACAAATGTACTTCATAGGATTAGAGATTTCTCTTATCCTCTAGGTTTCTATGGGTCAGAAATTACACCATTAGAAACTCATAATGGAGTATCCTGGGGGTCAGAAGAAGACACACTCAGCAGTAGCAGTGGTTATTCAACCCTGTATGTGATGCAGCTGGTGACTTACCCACCAATCAGCTCGACTTAAGAAAGCTGGATTGACCCAGAGAAATAGGGAAAGAGGAATGAGGTAAGCTGAAGATACACTCAAAAGTGATTCTGGAATTATGTTGGCTCCTATCCTCTATCCTTCCATCATAAATGGAGTAATAGACAGATGGTATATAGGTAAAACCATATGTGACAGAAAGATAGGTATGTATATGCATATATACAGACACACACACACATACACACACACACATACACACAATATGGATAGTGATCTAATGACATCAATAACTTGATATGTTTACAACAACACATAACTTTACATAAAATATATATCTCTCTGTCTCTCATATATGTACCATACACATATTGATTTTTCCTGCTATTCTTATTTTTAATTGGCATTTAGTTCTCAATATATCCTTTCCCACCCAGTGATACATGCCTCATAACAATTTTTTAAAGAATGAAAAAATATTTCTTTAAAAAAGCTAAGTTAAACATGGCTGAAATTAGGTATAATATTCTATACCCATAATCCTTCACTTCTGCCAAAGACAAGAGAAGGCGAATTTTTTCAACTTTCTCTGGGACCAAAATATGTCATTATATTCCATGGATTTTGTTTGATTTGCCTTGTTGTAGTCATTGTGCAGATTGTTTCTCTGCTTCTACTTCTTTCACTCTATGCCATTTCTGCAAGGTATCTGAGGCTATTCAGCACTCATCATATCCACATTTTTGTTCAGTGCAATCACATCCTATTATTTTCCTGTATTACACCTTTTGTTTCTTTCAACTATTTCCTAGGCAACAAGCATCTCATTTGCTTCCATTTCCTTAAGGATACAGGTGAAGCAATAAGTAAAGACACCTGCTTTCAACCTCCTATAACTTCCTTATGTCTCTGTCCAGGAAACCCTAAGGAACTGTAGGGCTCAATGGAGTCTTTGAGGAGGTTAAAGGCACTGCCCGAAAATCATATGCATTTTTTCCCTTAAGTTCAGCTAATCTTTTCTACCACCTGCTGGGGAGACTCATCTTACAAATTACAACTTACCAATTAATGACCATTCTTGGTCAATAACTTGGCAATGGATGCATACCAGAACCTTCCTCTTTTCAAGTAATCATGAAACTTGATAATCCAAAGAAAACTCTGTGGCCATTTGGACCTATTTCATCCTACAAACCAATGTAAAATAACATGCCTAATGAATGATAATCAAGACTTTGCCTAAGACGTTCTTGAGTCCTCATAGCCTTCTGCATAGCTAAGATTAGATTTGTGAGTACCACCACTATGATCAGTATGTTAGCCCTGATATCCAGAAATGTTTTGCCTGCCTTTCAGTCTTTTTTAAATTAACTAACTGAGGCATTTTCTGCTTACACTTATTATGTGTGTGTATACACACACATACACATATGTATATATACAAAGTTTGTATATGTGTATATATTCATATATGTATATGTATACACACACATGTATATGTACATGTGTATACATGTGTATGTGCCCATATAATGTATATGTGTGTGTAATGTATGTGTATATGTATGTGTGTTTATGGTTATCTATCTATCATCTATCTATGTGTGGGTGCTTATTAGCTCCTTCACTAGAATATAAATGCTTTGTGCATAGGGATTATTTCATTTTTATATTTCTATACCCAGAACCTAGCACAATGTAGCAGGGTGCTAGGTAGTGCAGTAGAGAGAATGCTGTAGTTAGAAGCAGGTAGGACTGAGTTCAGATCCTGCCTCAAACATCAGCTGTGTGACTTTGGCAAGTAACTTAACCCAATTGAGCTTTAGTTTCTTCATCCATAAAATGAAGATAATAAGAACATGAACGTACAGAGTTGTCATGAAGATCAAAAGAGACAGTGACTGAAAAATGCTTCTTTAACTGTAAAGCATCATATAAATGCTAGTTTTAATAAATATGGTTGATTTGGTACAGATAGGAGCTCTTTCAGTCTTTAGGCTTCTTTGAGCATACGCCTACAAATACAATTATTGGGTTAATGCATATAGACATTTTAATTAATTTCTAGTTTTAATTCCAAATTGCTTTCCAAAATAATTTGGCCAATGCCTAGCCCCACTATCTCTTCATTTGCCTTCCTCATTTTCTGCAACACAAACAAATTTGTTCATTCCCTTTTTTTGTCTTTGCCAATTTTCTCATTGTGAGGTAAGTTTTCAGAGTTATTTTAATTCTCATTTTTTATTTTTATTAGCAATTTTGAAGAATCCTTACTATGATTGTAAATAGTTTATTTTTTCCTTTACTACTTCAATAAGTATTGCTTAGTTTCTTGCTTAGTACAAAGTACTAGTTCTTGGGAACATAAAGACATGTACTATGGGAGTATAGCTCTAACCCTCTGACTCTGTCCCCAACTCAACACTAATCTTGATGCAAGTTGGTACCAGACAAAATGTGAAATGGAGGATAGCGAGCTTTACAGTTTGACTGAAACTTGAGATATGTGAGGAGAACAGTGTAGCATAACTCTAGGAAGTCTGGATGGAGTCAATCTGTGAGGGATTTTCAATGCCAAGATGAGTAATTTGTATTTTATCCTAAAGGCAACTGACAGTTGGGAAGTTCCAGGTAAAATCTGTCCTTTAGGAATATCAGTTTAGCCCCTGTGAGCAAGAAGGATTAGAAATGAAAGAGGCTGGAGATAAGGAGACCAAATAAATAGTTAATGCATTAATTACATTATGACCATGTAATAGTCATGCATTACACCTTAGATGTAAGGTGATGAGTCCTGGAACCAGGGTGGGGATCATGGAAATGGTTATTTTTTATCCTTTGTTTTCAAAGAAGACCCAGTGACATCACAGGTGATGCCTTCATTTGTTTGTGAATTGGATTTAAGTGAAGCAGAATTGCTTGAACTCATTGAAGTCCAGTGATAAGACAAAAGTCAGGATAACTTTGATGTCTTTGATATCGGATCAAGTTCCAAACACTCCACAGCAATTGCTTCAGCCACCTTCATGGCTGCTAGGACAAATTTTTCTCCCTGAAGTATTCATAGAGTGAATTGTTCACATCCTTGGAGTAGATATCCTGAGGAGGAAACAGGTGTTTGTATAAAACCTGCTATGTGCCAGGCACTGCAATTAGCACTGCAAACATGTTGCTTTATGATACTACCTGTGAAATAGGTGTTGTTAATACTCCTGTTTTATAACTGAGGAAAGAGAGACAGATTTGCCTCAGGGTTATATGGTATTTGTCTGAGACTAGACTTGAACTCATGTCTTCTTTAATGCAGACCCAGCAATTCTATTCCCTGTTCCATCCAACTACTGAAGAATCTGAATTGGATGAGGTCTCAAGAATCTTTCAACTCTAGGACCCTGTGAAACTATGATATGTTATAACATGACATGACATGACTTGATGTAACATAACAACACAATATAATATAAACATGCACATAAATACATGTGCAGGTATATATGTATGTATGCATGTATATGTATATGTATATATACACATATGTGTATATACACAGATACACATGTGTATGTATATATATGAATATGCACATATATACACCTATACATATAGGTGTATATACATGTATATATGCATATGTACACATATACATATATGCATACACATGTATATGTGTGTATATGCATATACACATATGTGCATATATACATATATGTATACATATATATTAACATTCCTTCTCTTAATCCTACTGCTAAGGAAAAAAATGGTTCTGGGCTGGATGGCATAGTAAAAAGAGCCATATATATGAAATTGGAAGTTACACATTAGAATCATTCTGGACCTTATTGCATGTGGCACCCAGGACAAATGATATCAAGTCTCCAAATCTCAGTTTCCTTAGTATAATGGAAGGGTTGAACTCAATGCCCTCTAAAGTTCCTTTCACTTTAATTCTTTGACCATTACCATATATCATGATGAAATGAGATGACATCTAAGGCGCTTTGCAAACCTTCTAGAACAGGATAAATGCTATTTATTATTATTTTTACTCCTCCTATTATTATTATTATAATTTTAAGAACTATTACATGCATGTCATAGTTACCAAAACTTATTAATAAGGACTTAATAGCATCACAGACATGGAACAGCAGAAAGATTATGTGACTTCTACTGATCACACTTCAATCAAATACATAAAATAAAGACCCACTGAAAAGAATGTAATAAGAAGCAACTGGAGACTAAAACAATTGTCTATAGATTTTGTGGGTCAAAGAGTAAAACACAAAAACCACAGATAATTTAATTGAAGATAATGAAAAAAATGAGACCACATACGGGTTTTCTTTTTGAATGCAACAAAAGTAATATTTAGAGGAAATTTTCTATCTCTAAATACTTTCATTACTTAAAAAGGCAAAAAAAGAAAAGAGGTCAATGCATTGGGAATGCAAATAAAATATGAGAATGCCAATAAATTAAAATGTCTATTAAACACCAAAATTAAAATACTGGAAAAAAAGAAATGAAAAGACCAGACAATAAAACATTCAACTACTAAACAATTTTTTTTTTGAAGATTGCATTAGGGGCCATGAAAGAGATAAACTATTTACTAATTTGAGTAAAATAATGAAAGGGGAAACCTAAATTATCAGTATCAAAAATGATGAAAATGTAATTGACAACAAATGAAGAAAATAAAGGATATTGGTAGAAACATGCTCTCAACTTTATGCCAATAAAGTTAATAAATGAAGTAAATTAATATTTACAAAATGAAAAATACCTGAATTATTAGAAAAGAGAGAAATTAACTCAAATTTAGAGAAACAAAGTAGAAAAAAGTATCAAAGGGGACACACTTAAGAAACAGTATCACAGATGAATTCTATAAAATATTCAAAGAAATCTTAATTTCAATATTACATAAATTGCAAAGATATTAAAATGAGAATAAAATACTTTTCCATAAAGCAGATATGGCTTTCATACATAAACTAGCAACAAGGAAACTGAAAAAAAAACTATAAGTCAATATCCCTAATGTCAAAAACAATGTTAAATAAAATACTAGTAAAGGGAAAAAATAAGTCACTATGCCATTTTGAATTCATGTTAGAAATGATAGATTGATTTAATAATAGGAAAACTATAAACTTAGTTAAGTACATTAATAAAAAATAGCTATCACATGGTTATATCAATACATGCCCCCAAAAGCCTTTGAGATTATGTAACACACATTTCTGTTTAAAAAATTCTAGAATACATTGGCCCTTTTTAAAAAATGATAAATCATATATATCTAAAACCACAAATTACCTTTATATGTAATGGAAATAATGTTGAATCATTTGCAGTAAAATCAGGGATCAAAGAATGTCCATGGTCACCATTTTTATCAGGCATAGTGCTAGAAATCCTAGCAATAGCAATAAACTACCGCTAATAATGATATTCATAATAATTATAATAATAACAAAACAGGAAAAAGTGAATTACTAAGATTCCGCAGACCATGAGGTTTCACAGAAATGAAACATAACAGATTCGAGTAGAATGTGAGCTGATGATTGGGTAGGGACTCAAGAACTGTTTCTGAAGAAGCAAATCCTCACTGAACCTATTTCCTATACAAATGAAGTAAGTGTGGCCACGCGGACAGGCACAGGACTTTTGAATAAGTGTTTATTATCTGACAACCAAAGCCATTTTTCTGCCATTCCTCCTCAGTAGGAGGGATCAGTTAACAGTCAGTCACCAACATTCATTAAACACCTGTACCATCCACTGTGCTAAGCACTATGAATCCAAAGAAAGGCAAAAGACCATCCCTGTTCTGAAGGAACTCATTCTCTGAGAGGAGATAACTTGGGAGCAACTGTGAACAAACAGGACCTTTAGAGGATAAAATGGAGATATTCAAGAGAGGGAAGGAATTAGCATTTAAAATAAATGTTCATTTTATTCTGAACTTAAGAAATAAAACAAGCATTTCCATTACACAGTAGAATAGGAAAAAAAAAGATGATTGTACATGAAACTTCAAATCTATTATGTACAAGTTATTATTTCTTTTAAATATAAAGTTATCATTTTCTCTCTGTTCCCAATGGCTACCCTTAAGGACAAATACTCACACACATGCACACACAATAGACACAGATAGTATATATACTATCTACAGATAGTGTACACACACTTTTTAACCCTAACATGTATGTGGATACATGTATACATGGCCACACACATGCATATACACATGTGTATACACTATATACATATACACATAGATACATATGTGCACACATGTATGTGTGTGTGTTCTTTTTCTGACCACACACAGCATCTTCCTTCATGTGTCTTTTGTAGCAGATTCAGGTCTATAGAACTGTAGGCAGTTGTTCTTAAAATAGTATTATTGTTAATGTATACAATATTCTCTTGATCCTACTCATTTTGCTGTTCATTGTCCTGTGCAAATCAATACATTTTTTCTAAGATTATTAAGTTCATCATGTTTTACAGCACCATGGTATATCATCACAATCATATACCACAACTTGATCTATGTTAATGTATGAACCTAACACTGTAGTAATGAAGCACCCAAGAGGTATTAAATTATGAGCCAGAAAATAGAAAAGCTGACTTAGAAAAGAAGTTAGGAGATAGATGGTGCATAGAATGCAAGAGCAAGAAAAAACAAGAGGATGTAGAATTTTACAGCCTGAAGGTAACCAGAGAACACAAAAGCATGATAAAAACTGGCATTTGTATATTATTTCAAAGCAATTTCTATTTCATTGTGCCCTCACCAGAGGCTGCAAGGCAGATATAAGTGCTATTGTCATCACTCCCACATTCCATTTGAAGACACTGAATCTCAGAGATGTTGACTCACTCATGAGCACATAAGGGTCTCAGAACACAGGATATCAAAACCGGGAAAGTCCATGGACTATAGCTAGCATATGGAACTGACCTTAGAGGTCATCTTGTCCAATCTCTCATCTTAAAGATGAGGGATCTAAGGAACAGAGAGGATAAATAGTTTGCCTAATTTTTATGCTGCCCACATAAAAGGTATTCTTGGGACCCACATTTTGCTGACTCCAAACCCAGTCATCTGCATTTACTATACTCCATTACATCCTTTTCAAACTTGTAGAAGCAATGGGCTTGCTCAGTGGCATGAGGAAATAAGAGAAGGTACAGAATTAAAACCCTGGCCATATAACTGGAAAACTGATGTTCTTTATATTATGTCATTCTCTCGCTTCATAAAAGGAAAGTTCACATATTTTACATGGCTTGCCAACGTTTCTTTACTCTAATGCTGACAATTCAGAAAGTAGAGAAGTATTTTAAAAAATGTGTACCTGTGGTTGTGTTTCTTACAGTAAGAGAGTCATGACCCAAAAGTGAATATAAAATGTTGTGAATATATTCAAAGAACGATGGGGAGGGTGAGGAGATGAGTGAAAGGTACACAAATCAATTCACTGAATAATTACTAAGCACTGTTTATGTGATGAACTCTGTGCTCTTACTGGGGAAACAAAGACAAATAGCGGTGCCCTTTTTGATCTTAATTCCACTGTATATCCACTCATATGAATAATGCAAAATAAAGGTTTTGTGGTCTAATTAGTTCAGGATTTCTTTACAGTAATGAATATTGTGAACCACCCATGTTGGTCCATCCTGCACAAGTCTCATTATATCTTCCAAAACTTTTGCCTTAAAGGCTCCACCTAATGTGGTAGAGTTCTTCATACTTTTTTTATTCTTCACATTGGGAGCATACTTGTGGAGCAGTCTGACCATCTACCTGTCATCTTTTGCTATTCCAATGTGACCAATCCATGTTGTATTTCATTCATAGAATTCTTTGATAACATCCTGTACTCATGTCCTTCTTTGAAATTATTGGTTATTCATTGTAGCTTATTCATATTCATCATAAATTTTTTCCCTATTGCCCTCTGTGTGATAATCATGTCTATTTCACTGAGGCAGTGAGATTCTAGGTTTCATGGCCATAGGACAAGAACATTGAAAAGATGGACCTCTGCTGTTGTTAGAAGTTTAAGGATAGAAAAGTGTTCTGGTCTTTGGAAACCAATACAACCTTCATTCTTCTTCCTTCTCAAATGTGTGTTCAATTAATTAGGTATGTACATTTTTTTACTCCAATATACATACTGTTGAATATTCTCACTAAGGCTTATCCATTCAAATGCATGGTAAAATTTGAGAAATATTTCTTGTATTCATTTTGTCTTTTATGTCTGAATGAAAAGCCAAAATACCTTTGAGTCCCCACAAAAATTTTCCATTAGGTAATGAATAATCTTGGAAGTTTATAAAAATGAACCCAATGCCATCCCCAAGTAGGAGTAAATGGAAGATCTTGCCATCCACAGGTAAACAATTCCTCTTCAACCTGTATCTAGCTATCTCTTTCATCACAATTTCAAAGAGATTTAGTGACCCTACATTTGCTGATTTGTGCCTTAACTAGTGTATAATACCAGAGGGTCATTGGACAGTGTTAGTTCATTTGTTAAAATAATGAGAAATATGTTTGTGTGTGTATACACACATACACATGCAAATACACACGTACACATTTATACAGAGATAGGTAGATATAGACACACATATATGTCTATATACTCATGTGTGTGTTTCTTTTGGTGGTCTGCAATCCCTACCTTTGATAAATCTTCCCCTCATTTAGATGCTTTTCAAATTGGCTCCTTGATGCTCCCATATTCACATCAGTTTCAGCATGAATCTCCAGTACAAATGCTTATTCCAAATCAGGAGGATTTTCCAATCTTTATTCTTTTTCATTTTCTTTTTACAAGCTTTAGAGGCACTACAAAGGCTGTGATATCAAGGTATAAATCTTGTGCTTCAACTATCCTTTCTCATAAACAGGTTTTTTTTAATAATGACTTTTCTCAGTCTTTTCCATTTTCTATTTATTGTCCTATTTTCCCTTTCATTCTTGACTGCCTGCCTATGACACTCCATTGATCATTTCCTACCATCTGTCCACTTCATAGTCTCCTTTGTTACCTAAATATCGTTATCATAGTCACTTACTGTGGCTAGACCTACAGTTTCTATCCTAGACCTTCTCTTTTCTTTCTAAACTCTCTGGCTTGGTAAATTCATAAGATTCCTTGGGTTTATTCATCATCATTATGTAGGTAACTCCAAATACATATTCTTGTTTCATCTTTGCTCTAGTGAATCAATATATTTGCTCTGCAGATCTATCTTAAGGAAAATTCTCAGATGCTCAATAAGTGTTTTCATTTCTGTAAAAAAAGGAAGCAGGTTGATTTTTTGAAATGTTTTTTGATGGCCATCATATCCAATACCTACTAATTTTTTTAAAGAAAGCTTTTAAGAAGAAGAGGACCTAGATGGTAGAACAGAACAGGAATTATATCAATTTTACTGTTTCCCCCAAAACAATGCTCTCCTTCAAATACCTAAAAAAATACCAACCCAAATCCCATTGGGGAAAGCTAAAAAATAATCAGTGATTTTCATTTTCTCCAGTCCAGGTTGATAAAGGGAGACAGACAGAGAAGACTGCAATTGCAGGGATGGGGGTGTCTAGAAGAAATATCCATAGTCACAGCATTCTAGTAAAGGGAGAGGCTGTTCACTGGAACAAGAGGAAGTTCCAGACACATAGGTTTTTTTTCTCTAGAAATAGACATCTCCCCATTCTTGTCTTTTCACAACTTTGCATTAAATTCACAAAATATAATAGTGCATGCTGATTTGATCTAAGAGTTCTATCAGATTCCATAGAATTCTTTGACCATTTCCTCTTCATCAAGTAATGTTGGTACATAAGTAACAATTATTTTCATGGGAATATATTTGATAAATATTTATTTGTAGTACTGCCATATATGATGATTAAATGTCACATAAAATAATATTTATTGTCACTTTGGGGTGTGAAGATTGTGTGGTCAACTACTTTCTGTGCAATTCCAAAGAGTGCTTACGAGCCTCTTTCTTTTTAGATCTCACTTACTTCTTTCTTTTGATTTCATTTCTGGTAAGACTGATATGCTTCAGCTCCTCACATACATATGCTCATTGGTAATTGGAAAAAATCTTGAGTTCATCAATGGTATAAAGAGTATATGGTCCTTTCCTTTTACATTTTTGTCCAGAATTTTTCACCATCACTGACAAAGAAAAAGAATGGAGACTTTTATTATGATCATTTTAATTTTCCATATTTCTTGTATTTCATGAACCTAAAAATGGCTTTGTAATTGCTAGATGACCAGCCTCAAAATGAAATACTTTTCTGTATTTACCTATACTCACCCTCAAAAGTAGTCTGTCTCTTTAACCACTGCATCGTTAGAATCTTTCAAACATGCTAAGTTGCTAGAGCTCATGCCCTACTGGCCTAGCCATCAACATTCTTAGTCAACGCCAATCTAGTATGTGCTATCAGAGTAGGACGCATATAAAAGATATCTACTAAAAAAAATACAAAATAATTTTAGGGATTTCAATTATATTTGACTCTTTGTGTGCCCATTTGTTTATTTGTTTTTGTTGGGGTGGGGCAAAGAGTGGTTTGTCATTTCTTTCTCCATCACATTTTATAGATGAGTAAACTGAAGCAAATGGAGTTAATTGGCTTTCCCAGGGTCAGTTAAGTGTTGAGGTCAGATTTGAACTCAAGAAGATGAATTTTCCTGACTGCAGGCCAGCAGTCTATCCACTGCATCACCTAGCTGTCTGATTTTGGGGATGTGGAAGATCTAACAATTGGTGGAGGGGAAGTCTGAGATGAATTTTGAAGAGAACTAGGGATAAAGGAGGAGACACAGGTAAGCAAAGATCTTTAAAAAATTGAAGTCATTTGTATATAGTGAAGAGAAAATAGAGAAGAGTGAAACCTGTGAAAGTAGAGCTGTGAAAAGAGTGATCACATCACAGTGAGGCTCCCTGAGTTAGGGGACCAATCCTGATACTTGCTAACTGTGATCTTATGTAAGAGTGTCGACCTCTCTGAGACTCACTTATCCCATTTTTAAAAATGGTGACAGGTCTTTGACATTCAAGAGTGCCACTGACCTTTTATTAAATTGTTAATATCATTAATAAAATGACTAATTATCCAGAAATTTGTGATAATTATATTTAGAGTGGATTTAACTAAAATAGTTAAGTAGAAAGAAAGGTAACCACTATCATCCATGGATTTCAAACTGATTACACCCATTTAATCTTTAATCAGAAGTAGCTTAGGTAATCACTAACCACCTCACCTTATGAGCAAAGTGCTCTGAGACTCTTTAAGCAGGCTTTTTTGAATACTTTGGTGATTCTATGATTTTTATCAATATTTCTCCTTCCACCTATGATTTTACTTTCAGTCTCCCCATTCTTTTCAATTCTGGGTGACTTCTCCCATAAATCCTCCACAGAGATTACACTAAATGATCTTGCTTTTCTATCATGATTATATGGATATACCAATGGAACCAATAGGCTTTTCATCAATTAATCCTCATTCTCAAAAGTTCACTTCCTCATCTCCCTTTTTCTGTTCTATTTGCCATATCTTCTAAATAGAGATGCCAAATACTGCCCACAACACTCTTGGATGCCATTTGAAATAGACCAAAATGTAATTGGGAAACATTTAACAAAATCAATCAAGTTAAGATAAGAGTATTAATATATGATTTTGTAATTCAATATTTGGTCTGTATATATGTATTTTAGTTGCTCCATTTCTATTTGAGTTTGAAACTGCTATTCTAAACAATAGGTCTTGGGGGCTCCACATGCCATCATCTCCTTATTTATTACCCATTTCCCATGACCTACAATAGCCTAGGAGACTGTGACAAAAATTAGAAGGGAAGGGATTATCCAGAATGGATAGACCTATTCATAGTTCCACCAAGCATATGTTGAAGTATCAAATTTTTTCACTCCCACTCCAGCATTTGTCATTGTCTTTTCTTTTTTTAAAATCTTAGACAATATAATGAGTGTGATGTGGTATTTCAGAGTTGTTTTAATTTGCATTCCTCTCATTATTAATGATTTGGAACATTTTATATGATTATTGATTACTCTGATTTCTTCATCTGAAACTATTCATATCCTTTTGTCTTTATCAATTGGAGAATGTCTTTTATTTTTATAGATTGGATCACCTCCATAAATTTGAAAAACAAAATGAGAACTTTTTCAGAGAAACTTACTGTAATCCCCTCTCCCCTTTCTTCCTTTCCTTCACATTTGTTTCATTGTTTTTGTATATGAAATTTAAAAAAATATCAAAATGAACAATGTCAGCTTCTGTGATCCTCTCTATCTCTTATTTGATCATGAATTCTTTCCCTATCTCTATATTCTGCAGGTATTTCGTTTCATGTTCAGGCAATCTGCTTGTGATTTTCCTCATTATGTCTAAGTCATGTTCCCAATTTGAGCTCATCTTGGTATATAGTATGAGATGAGGATTGATGCCTGATCTCTGTCAGACTATTTTCCAGTTTTCCTGGTACATTTTGTCAAATAGTGATTTCTTGTCTAAATAGAGGAAATGTTTGCTTTATCAAATACTAGGCTACTGTGTTCATTTACTCTTATGTATTATTTACCAAACATTTAATTAATAAACCACTGCATTTCTTATCTAATAACAGAGTGTCTTTTGTAATTATTACTTTGTGTCATAGTTTGGGATCTGGTATAGGTGGCTCCCCAAACTTCTTATTTTTTATTAGTTTCCTGATATTCTTGACATTTGCTTATCAAGATGAATTTTCTGGTTGTTTTTTTCTAACTCAACTAATTCTTCATGGTCTGATTGGCATGTTACTGAATAAGGAAATCAATTTTGTTAGTATTTTTATTACATTTTTGACTCCCATAGTCATTTAATATTTCTTGAATTGCTTGATTTGTATTTCATTTGTGTGAATAGCGTTTTGTAAATGTTTATTTCCTATATGTGATAGGTTTAATTTCTAATTTGTTTTCTGTTTACAACATATATGGACAGTATCCCTTTATAATTTCTTGAAATGTTGCATCTAATTTATTTTTGTTTTTTATCATGTCTTTCAGGCAGTCCAATAATTCTTAAATTATCATGGTTGATTTATTTTCTGGACATTTGTTTTTCCTATGGAATATATCAGATTTTCTTGTATTCTTTAAGTTTTTTGACTTTGTTTCAGCATTCCTTGATATATCATCCAATCATTAACTTCTACATAATGCAATATAAATTTTAAAAAAATTACTTTCTCCAGTGAACTTTTATATTTTTTTTTTCCATTTGATCAGTTCTGACTTATAAGGAGTCACTTTTGTCAGTAATGTTGTATCTCTTTTACCTATCTATTAGTGCTATTTAAATGATTTGCTTGCAAGACACTAATTTCTTTTCCCATTTTTTTCTTTAGAGCTACTGTTTGATTTTTAAAGTATTTTTTTGCTTTAAAAAAATCTTTCTTTAGCACTTCTAGGAATTACTGTTGGGCTTATAGCCAATTGTCATTTTTCTTTAAGGTTGTGCTTGTGGACGTTTTTAAATATTGTCTTTTCAGTTCGGTTTCCCTCTCACCATAGAATCATTCTTTTTTTGGTCAGGTTCATTTTTATTGCTGTTGTTTGCTCATTTCTTAACTTTGCAGCTTATTTTAAAGTTCAGCTCTCTTCACTTGTGGGGGAAGGGAGGGAGATAGTTGGCCTGACCTTCTATTTATTATATTCTTTTTGTCTTCACACATTGATCCCAGGACCCGTAGGTTTTTGCTGCCTCCAAAATGTTGTGATGTGGGGAGAAATCTTGTCACTGTCCTTTTAGTCTACTCTCTGCTCTTTACCTATTTTTCCACCCCTACTCATGACTATGAGCAATTTTCTCTATCCTATGACAATCACCCAGAACAGAATATTTGGAAATAGCTTCCAAATAGCATCTGATTCTGTGTCTGGTGCAAGAAAAAAGGTACTGCAGGATTTTTTTTTTTTCTGGCTGAATTTCCTAAACATAGCTAAACACTGGTGCAACTTCAGTTACAAATGCTGCTCTCAGATGTTGTTGTCACCACCACCTGATGTCAATTCCGTTGTGCTCTTGAGTAGCCACATTTCAATAACTGTATATCTCTCTTTTTTGTTAAAAGACTGTAGGATGGAAAAAAAAATTACTCAGTCTTTTTTTTTCTTCATTCTCCCAATCAGAATACTATTCAAAGTGTGTTTCTTCTGTGGTCATTTTTGTAGGAAAAGTTTTAGGGGAAGTTTGGCAGTTGTCACCTTTCATTTTTTCATCTTGACTTTCCCATATATTTTCTTTCATCAGTCCATCTCTCCAAGTCAATCATGTTACCCTGATTCAGCCAAGCTCCGTTGAACTAATTTATACTCACTAAATTAAAAATAGATTGATTCAGAAATTAGAAAACTAATTTGCAAATTTACCCTGTGAATGTAACTGCCAACCAGATGGGTATATTTGTGTTGGCTAAGAAATGTTTTCTCTTCCCAGTAGGAAAATCTACTTTGGAAACTAAACTAGTTTGGGAATATTAATGAATATTTGCAACAAACTATGAGAGCAAATTGTCTCATCTTTACTATGAGAATGTTTGTCCCATAAATGACTTTCTTTCTATCATAATATATCTTGTTTCTGCCCTCACATTAGCTATTCATATATATATATATATATATATATATATATATATATATATATATATATATATATATATATATATATATATATATATATATATATAGAGAGAGAGAGAGAGAGAGAGAGAGAGAGAGAGAGAGAGAGAGAGAGAGAGAGAGAGAGAGAGAGAGAGAGAGAATTTGACTGGCTTCCCTGTCTCCAGTTTTCTCCTCTCTAGAAAATTATATTCACTGACGCTTCCACAATCTCCTTATTGCAATGTTATGATTTCCCAACTCTTCTGTTCAATATTCTTCTGTGGTTTCCTGTTGTTTATAGCATAAAAGCAATAACTTTTTCATTCCAGCATTAAAAGGTTTCCATCATGGGTCTTCATAATCTTCTAAGGATTTCTGCAATCAGAGATGCTACCTCATCCAAAGAGAGGTACTTCTCTATTTCCAGCCTTTCTTATCTCATCATAAGTCCCATCTTGTACTCTATTCCCCAGGAAACCTGAGCTTTTTATTTATATCAAATGATCTCTAGGTGGTTCTACCATTCAACATGCACCCAATTCTTCAAATATTGGATCATGCCTTATCCATGCAATAAAGTTTGATATGTAAATTATTTCCCCCATTTCCCAGTATTTCTATTAAAATTCTCATAAAAAAAAAACAATGTGGTATTGTAGAGATTGAGAGTTGGAGTCAACAGAGTCATGAGTCTAAATTGTTCCATGTGTACTTACTGGTCATGTCTGTCGGAAAATCATTTAATCTGTCTGAGTCTCTGTAATTAATTCGTTAAATGAAGATGTCCTCTGTTAGACCTACCTGCTGATAGGATTTAAGGATCAAAGATGTTTTTGGCAGTGCTGAAATAACAATGACGTTTACTAATGCTTCTGGGTTTTTTTTTTTTTAATAGTGTCGCTTCTGGATGTAGTTGTTATGCCTCCTATTCAAAAGAAAAGGAAAAAAAAGGAAAGAGCCTTCCTTATACAAATGAAAACAAATTATACAAAACCATCTTACACCACAAATGTGCTTGATATTGTATACAGCATCATCCAGCTGTTATCACTTTATTGAAAGGATCATAAGGTGATAATTGTGGAGCTTGAAGAGAAATCAAAGACCATTTTTCCAGATGTTTCACCTTACGTGAGTTACTTAAGGTCATAGACGTGATAAAGATACAAGGCTCTATTTAAGTTCAGGTTCTTTGACTCCAGAGCTTTCGATCTTCCCTCTATACTAACAGAAATGTCTTTGTCCTTGTGGGGCCAAGATAGGTCATCATAATTGTTTAGTCTCTAGGTTCATTTTAGTGTCCTTGTCATTTATATTACTGTACTCTTCGAGTGTTATGTATTCCTGACTCTACTCAACTTTTTACCAGTTCATACACAACTTTGAAAGTTTTTTTTTTTTTATTTCTTTATGTATATCACTTGTTGTGGTACCATGGGATGTCATTGCTTTCTCTATAACAATCTATTCAGTCACTGGTCCATTTAATAGGTGTGCCATTTTATTCATTAGAATGTAAAATGCTTTCCAAGATTCAAATTGTTGTGTAAATATGAGTCATTATAGTCATTTCTTTCCATCAAGGTGACCCATTTAGCTCATGTTCCTTCCAGGTTCCATTCTCAGGTACCCAAAGGTGAAAAGTATTTCTTTCTCCTCAAATGTGTCATAGTAAGTTTTCTTAACCCATTACTTTTCACTTATGCTATTTTTCCTTTTAACAAAATTGATTCTCTTCCATAATCCTTTTGGGGTAATATATATGACAAGCTCAATGCTTTATTTTACCATTTTCTTTACAGCACACAGCAAGAAGCTTTGCATATAGTTTCACTTACAATATTTTTGTTAAATTCAAGAAAAATGAATATAATAAATCAATTTAATCTTATGAAATGCCTACTGTGTACCAGGAACTATGAAAATCAGGAAGGATATGAAGGAAAGCAAAAGACAGTTCATCATCTCAAGGAATTCTAAGTCTAATTAAAGAGACAGCATGCAAATAACTACGTACATACATTCCATATATAGGAAAAATAGAAGTAATGAACAGAGAGAAGATACTAAAATTAAGGGGAAACAAGAAAAAGTTACTGTAGAAGTGAGATTTAATCTAAGACTTGGAAGAACCAAGAGAGGACAAGGGGAGGAGAAGAGGGGTAGAAGACTTTATGACAGTGAGCAGAATAAGGACATGGATTATTTTGAGGAGGGGAAAAGAATGATGTCAATATTACCAAGTGCATGCATAGTGTGTGGAGTAAGAAAACTTGAAAGTTATGAAAGTCTTTCAATAAAAATCAGATTTTATAATTTATCCTGAAAGTGAAACAGAATTACTAGGGTTGAGTAGAGAGGTATAATGACCAAACACAGAAACTTTAGGAACATCACTTTGACTGCTGAATTTAAACCAGCAGGATATTGCGATAGTCTAGGTGTGGAGTGGTCAGGAACTGAAATAATGTGGTGGTTGTATCACCTGAGAGAAGGTGGTCGCACATGAAAGAAAATAGAGGTAAAATTATGTGATTGGATATGGGGAAAGAGAGTGAAGAGACATGGATAATTCTTATGTTATGAGCCTGGGTAATGCAGAGTATGGTGTTACCCTTGAAAGTAGTAGGAGGTAGGCTTTGATAGAAATTATAATCAGTTCATTCTCGGACATAATGACTTTAAGAGATCTACAGGATATTTATTTTGAGATGCATGATAGGGAGTTGAAGATACAGGATTGAAGATCAGCTAAGAGTTTAGGACAGGAGATCATCAGTTTAGAGATAATTTAATCTGCAAGAGCTGATGAGATAACAAAGACAATGTTAAAGAAGAAGAAAAGAAAGGTCCTAGGAAAGAACCCTGGTGCCCCTCCCCACCAAGATTACTGAGGACATTCTGAATGAATGCCTACTCTTTGAAGACTAGGGAGAAGTGATCAGATAAAGAGAAGGACCACGAGAGAGTCATGTCCCAAAAACAAAAAGAGAAGAGAAAATAAAGTAGAGAGTGTTCAATAGTGTCAAAGGCTGTAGAGAAGCAAGAAAGTTGAGAATTGAGAAAAAGGCTGCCAGGCCTAGAGGCCTGAGGGCTACCCGAGTCTTCCCTTACCTCTATCGGAGGTCTTTGGTTGGCCAAACCGGATGCTCGTATGAGAGAAAGGACGTTCCAGAGTCGAACAAGGGTTGAGCTTTATTTCAGGGTCTAGTTACAAGTGCAGGGGAATTCTTCCTTAAGAGGGAGCGAAGAATCTCCCAAGGAGGCCAAGATCTTACAATAAGAGATTGGAAGTAGAAGTATAAGCGGGGAGAGAGGGGGAGGGGAGAGAGGAGAGAGGAAAAGCTGAGCCTTGTGTCCTGTCCGCTCCTCGCCCCTCCGCCCAAGAGAACTTTCAGGCTTTCCTGATCCTACTTAAACTCTCCAGCAGCATAGTTTGCATCTGAATACCGTGCTGTTAGATAACAATAGTGTGCCCAGATCCGGGACAATCTCGAGGGCGGGGAGAGCTCTCTCCCATCACGTTTCTCATGGGAAGAGGCGGAAATACACGAGATAGCTCAGTTCACCTCGATTCCCAGTCATTTCCTGGGGGGTCTCGTGAGAACTCTAAGATTTAGAAGTTCCCACCTTTATCCACCCGAGATTGTCCACCTGGAATTGAGCTTCCAACCCTAGCAAAGGCCACTGGATTTGGAAATACATTATTAGTAACAGTAGAGCTCAGTATAATACAGACCAAAATCGATTTGATAGTTCTACAGAGCATTATATCTTTGTCAGGACTGGTCAAACATTGACCATTTTTTTTCTGTGTTAAAGGACATAGAAGTAGATGTGTCATTTAAATGTTCTTCATTTTTTCCTTTCTTTTTAAAAATAATTAAATTATTTTTTAGTTTTCAACATTCACTTACACAAGACTTCAAATTCCAAATTTTCTCCCCATCTCTCCCTCCTCCCCACCCCAAGATAGCATGCATTATGATGACCTCTTTGCCCAATATATCCTTACTTCTATCACCACCCACCCCACTCTCTTAACACCTTCCCCTGTATTTTCTCTTTAGGTCAAGATAAATTTCTATACTTCATTGCCTAGATATTTTATTTCCCCATTGCATGTAAAAACACTTTTTAGCACTCGTTTTTAAAACTTTGAGTTCCAGCTTCACTCTATTCCACCCTCTGCACCCATTCCCATTGAGAAGGCAAGCAATTTGATACAGGTTATACATGTGTAGTGATGCAAAATTCCTCTACAGCAGTCATGTTGTGAAAGACTATTTCCCTCCATCCTAATCCCCCCTAAATTTATTCTATTCTCTCTTTTGTCCCTGTCCTTCCTCAAAAGTGTTTACTTCTGATTACCCCTTCCTCAGACTTGCCATTCCTGCTATTATCATATGTATATATTCTCTCCAACTACCCTAATCCTAAGAAAAATATCAAGTGTTACAAATATTATCTTTCCATGAAGGAATGTAAACAATCCAACTTTAGTAAATACCTCAAGATTTCTCTTTCCTGTTTATTTTTTCATGCTTTTATTGACCCTAGTATTTGAAAGTCAAATTTTCTTTTCAGTTCTGGTCTTTTCATTCAAAATGCTTGAAAGTTCTCTATTTCATTGAATATCCTCATTTCCCCTGAAGGAATATATTCACTTTTCTGGGTAGCTGCTTTTTAGTTTTGATCATAGCTCCTTTTACTTCTAGAATATCATATTTCAAGCCCTCCAATTCCTTAATGTAGAAACTACTAGATCTTGTGTTAACCTGAATGTGTTTCCACAATACCCAAGTTGTTTCTTTCTGACTGCTTATAACATTTCCTCCTTGACCTGGGAACTCCAGGTTTTAGCAACAATATTGCTAGTAGTTTTCCTTTTGTGATCATTTTTCATGAGGCATTTGGTGGATTCTTTCAATGTCTATTTTACCCTCTGATTCTAGAATACCAGGCAATATTCCTTAATAATTTCTTGAAGGATTATGTCTAGGTTCTTTTTTTGATCAAGGCTTGCTAGTAGCGCAATAATTTTTAAATTGTCTTGTCTACATCCATTTTCCAGGTCATTTGCTTTGAAGGAGGTAGTTCTCATTGTCTTCTATTTTTTTTTCATTCTTTTGGTCTTCTTTTATAATTTCTTGATTTTTCTTGAAGTCCTTAGCTTCCATCTGCACCATTCTAATTTTTTAAGAATTATTTACTTCGGTGAGCTCTTGGACCTCCTTTTCCATTTGATTAGTTCTGCTTTTTAAGACATTCTTCTCCTCATTATTTTTTGGACCTCTTTTGCCATTTGGGTTAGTCTACTTTTCTTTTTTTACCACAAGATTAGGCAATTATTCATTATGTTTTCTGGAAAAGAAAAAAAAAACCATCACATATTTTCGTTGGGATACAGACATGCCAACATTACATTTAGCACTGTAAAGACACATGTCAGGTAGTATGACACTGATTCCGGTAAGACCAACTGCTTACACGCACACACACACACACACACACACACACACCACAGTTTTTAATGGTTTAAAAAACCCAAATTTGTTACTTTAGAAAAAAAACATACGCAGTGCGTTTTCAGCAATATTATAGCCACAGCTCTGATTACTTGGTCCAAACAGAAGTAGTAGTTTCCTCATATGTTGATATGGCTTCTCTGCACTAAATCCCATCAGGACAAGAAAGTGTTAGGGCAGGTTTAGTAAAGATTGAATTGTTGCACAAATGAACATTTACTCATCAGATCCCATCGATCTCTTCCATGTCCATTTCCAGGCAACCTCTTTGGAGAAGCTTTATTGATTTGATTCAAAGTCTCTTGTGGAATCCGACTCACATCAACATCACTTTGGTTTGATGTATCCATTTCTAGTTCCTGGACTGGCCTTTTTGTCTTTCTAGATTCTAGAAGCTGATGAAGCCCAACAACGACTAGAAGCTGATGAAGCCCAGCTCCAGCAAGGAACATATACATAAAGACTGTTCTTCCACCCAACCCACCTTCTCTTTCAATAATTGTGACTGTTTGATTGTAGATGGCATCTTGGAACATGTTGCTGTTTAAATCTTTGTAATTCAGATTAATGACTAGACCAAATGGATGCCCACCCATGGGCTCTGCAGGGATGAAAGAATACTCAAATATTACCTGCCTCTCGGGTGGCACTACAGTATTCAGAGGAAGAGCTGTGAAATTCTGGATATAAAACTGGTAATCTTGAGGCTAGTGGAATGAGGCATCTAGAGATTCAACAATAAAGTCTTCTACACCCTTGTTGGTAACACCTACCAGGAGCTTCACAATATTATTTTCTGAGAAATCTTCTCCTTTTATAAATAAGGTAGTTGTCTGCACTTGGTGAGGCTTCAGGTTCACCAGAGAGGTCGTCTTCTTTTTCTTCTGCCAAATCTGTGGGTTCATCTTCTATTTCTGCTTCATCATCTTCATCTTCAATTATTGTATCTTCTAGGGCTTCTTCATCCTCTGTAGTATCTTGGGCCAAAGCTATTTACCCTCCAGGGCTGTCCCTGAGCAGTACTGTGGTGGGGAAGACAAGCAATGCTATCAGGATCAACTGGGAGAGTAATCTCATGGTGCGACCAGCAGGCTTTTCAGCCTCCATAGGCTTTTATGGCAGCTTCAGCAGTAATGGAGATACTCCTCGGATTAGTCTATTTTTCAAAATATTATTTTCTTCAGCATGTTTGGGGTCACTTTTAGCAAACAGGTGACGTTTTTCATGATTTCCTTGTAGAAATTCTCATTTCTCTTTCCAATTGTTCCTCTACTTCTCTCACTTGATTTTCAAAATCCTTTTTGAGCTCTTTCATGGCCTGAGGCCAATTCATTTTTCTTGGATGCCTTGGATCTAGGAATTTTGACTCTGTTGTCTTCCTCTGATTGAATGTTTTGATCTTCCTTGTCACTAAAATAAGATTTTATAGTCTGATTTTTTTCTTGTTTTTGCTCATTTCCACAGCTAATTGCTTGACTTTTGAACTACCTTGTCAAGGTACTTCTTTGCTTCCAATAGGAGGGGAGGGGAGTACTGTCCTCAACTTTAGGGGTTTTGTTCAGCTGTTTGCAGAAATACTTCTAGGGATCCGCAAATTTTTGCCTTTTCAAAGATTTTATGATTGCTCCTCTCTTGGCTGGTGCTTTGGTCTCTGAGTGACCTCAAGTACTCTTTTCTTCCTTGAAATGGAGGAGGATTCCCTCTCCACCACTGCTAAAAGCCCCACCATGCCAACACTCCACCTTGTTTTAGGATGCTACCCATGTCTATGACCTACATCCAAGCAGTGAAAAGAAAGAGAATCCTGCCTTAGCACCAGCAAAGAGATCTCTGTTATCCCCCACTGATCAGGTTCTAAATTGCCCCCCTCCCACAATCTGTGAGCCAAGAGCTCCACAAAGAACCATCATTTCCTCTGCTATTATTGCCAGGGACTCAGTCACCCCCTCCACTGACCTGGGGCTAGGGCTAGACCATGCTACTCTCACACATGTCCAATAGGCTTTTCCCACAGACCTTTCAAGTTGTCCTAAGAATTTTGGAGTAAAAAAATCTGGAAACTACCACATCTGCCAGTGATTCAGTCACCCAAAGCTTGCTCAGGCCTAGTTGTACCAGTGCAGTACATGCTGGAGTACGTTCCACTCCTAGCCCATTGAGCTAGCTGTTTTCTATATGTCTTCTAGGCTGTCTTGGGCTGGAGGTTTACTTTACTCCAATTTCTGCGGTTTCTGCAGGGCAGAACGTGTTTAGAGTCTTCTTTATTAGATATTTGGAAGGGTTTGGGGAAGAGTTGAAAACCCTCTTTTATTCCACCATCTTGACTCTGCTTCTCTATACTTCATTTTTTTTTAGAGAAAGAAACTGAGACCTGTTGGGACTGGAAGCTCAATTCCGTGTGGACAGTCTCGGGCAGGTAAAAGTGGGACTTCTAAATCTTAGAGTCTTACGAGGCCCTCCATGAACAGCGGGGGTTCGAGAAGGTCAGACCAAGCTAGCTCGGCTAGCTCGGGTATTTCCGCCTCTCCCCCGGAGATACCTGATGGGTGGAGTCTCCCTGCCCTCGAGGTCGTCCCGGATTGGAGCACACCTAGTTACCTAACAGCATGGTATTGAGATGCAAACTGTGTGGCTGAAGATTAAGTAGGATTGAGGAAGCCAGAAAGCTCTCTTAGCACGTGTGGAGCCAAAGAGAAAAGTAGGGCTCCGCTTCTTTTCTTTTCTCTCTCCCCTCCCCCTCTCTCCCCGCTTGTACTTCTACTTCCAATCCCTTAAGCTTAGCCTCCTTAGGAAATCTCCCCCTCTTCCTCCTAAGAAAGAAGATCTCCCTGCACTTGTAACTGAAACCCTGTAATAAAGCTCAACCCCTGTTTGGCTCTGGAACGTCCTTTCTCTCATACGTGCATCCGGCGTGGCCAGCCGAAGACCTCGGGAGGTGAGGTAAGAAAGACTCGGGTAGCCCAATACAGGCCTCTAGGCTTGGCAGAGACCCAGACACGTTATATGATTTACTTGCATAGTGTCACAAATATGTGGGAGATTGATTTAAAACCAACTCCTTTGAGTGAGATGCCCCTTTCCTCCCCACTCCCACTTCTGCCCATTGCACATGATAATACTTAATAAAAACTTACTATGTGACACGCATTTGATACTTTCAACAACCATGGGAGATAGATACTAATATTAGCGTCATTTTACATATGAGAAAACAGGCAAATAAAGGTAAAGTGATTTGCCCAGAATCACAAAATTTGTGAATGTCTGAATTCAGATTTGAATTCAGGTTTAACCTGACTCCAAGTGCAGTGCTGTATATATCACACCATATATCAGAACTCAGTTATTTCAGTATTCTGTAACAGTTACCTCAAATTTCTATATTATCATTCTACCTAGAATTCAGAAGACCTGAGTTCAAATAATATCTTTGATGTATACTACCTGTGTCATCTTGGGCAAATCAAACAGCTACTTCAAACATTTCTTTCCCCATCTGTAAAATGAAGTTTATATTGCGTGCTACACAAAGTTAAGTATTCCAAAATATATATGCAAAGCTTATCAAAAGTATGAAATTATTATATAAGCATCAGTTATTATTTCCTATAAATTCTCAGATATTAACTTATATATCATTAATTGGAATTTAAATTCTATTGGATACATGATAATGCACTAGTCATTTAATTTATAAATCTCAATTTTATTGTTTGTGAAATGTTGGTAAAGTTATTAATTATGTACCAAATGGGCAGCTGCATGAAAAAATGTTATAAACAAGATAGAGCTAAAGAAATTCAACATTACTATCAATGTAATCAGAAACACTCAGTTTAAAGCTTTTTATTTTATTCAGGAATCATCCTAGTCTTATAGCAAGTTCTAAATAAGTCTCTCTTAATGTAAGCCCCAGATGACAGATTTAGGAACAAAGGATGGAATATACAGAGGCAAATTCATTATTTTTGGATAAGTGAGGAAAGGGGGAGAGCTGCTTCCCAATAATGAAAGAGAGAAGTCCAGAACAGTTGTGGGTTCCCTCCCAATGATGGGCTTCTAACAAGGGTTGGGTAACTACTTTGGGGGTAGTTTTTAATTTATTTTTTTTCCTAATATTGTTTGGTCTATATGGTCACTGCTATGCCTTCCAATTCTGAAATTATTTGTTTCTTTTCAGCACTTTTGAAGATTGCTGAATTTGAGTTATATATGTTCTTTTTTTATTCTTTTCAATATAAGAAGGTTATGGAAGTCTTTTCAATGTTTTTTAAAGAACAAACTGTGTACAGAGCTAAAGGAGATCCAAAGGAGATCCAAAATTAAAATTTTATATTATGAAATTGGAGGAAAATGAGGTTTAAAAAAAGGAAGTCCACAAAAATGTAGGAATGTGTGGAAAAAGTTTGGAAGGCAAAATTACCAATATGTGCCCAGTGGATATTCTCCTCAGAATGATGGAAGCAGTGATGGGAGGGGAGGAATCAAACTGGAGACTAAAGTGAAGATTGACTGTGTCACTCATAATTATCTAGGGCACAATTATCTTGGCTGAATTTCTCATTCTATCTTGAGGAGGGTTGGTGGTCAAAGTGGTCATTGCCTCACTCAGTTCAAATGAAGAAATTGATTCAGAGACATAAAGTGTCTTTGCCAAAGGCACACATGTAACAAATAGAAAAGTCAAGTTGCAAACTCATTTTATATGTTTTTTAGTCTCTTTCTAATTGACCTGGATGACTAAGGTGACATTAGATTTATTTGTTTCTTTCTATTTTTGTTTGTTTGTTTTGCCTACCACATCTTATTCTTGAACTGACATTGAACTTGTATTTCACCAAAGCCTTTTTTCTTAATTTTTAATTTTATTTATTTATTATTTTTTTTTTAATGTTTAACAATCACTGCCATACAATTGAGATTTTATCCCCTCCACACCTACCCCCCACTACCCCCCTCCCTCCCCAGGACTGCATACAATTCTGTATAGGTTCTACATATACTTTCCTATTGAGCATATTTTCACTACAGTCATGCTATGTAGTCAGACTAAAATAAATGAAAGAAATCATATAACAAATCAAAACATGATTCACAAAAACATACACATACACAAACATGATCTGCTACATTTTGCGAATGACTTCCATATTTCTTTCTAAGAGTGTGGAAGGCATTTTGCCTTGAGAACCACAATTGGGATATGTTTTTTTTTTAAGAAGTTCTTGCGTTATTACGAAATTCCAAGTCTACCAGAAAAAACTCTCGCACACTGTGGTCGTTGCTGTGCACAAAGTTCTCCTGCTTCTGCTCCTTTCACTCAGCATCAGGTCACATAAGTCCTTCCAGGCCTCTCTGGAGTCTTCTTGTTCATCATTTCTTATGGCACAATAGTACTCCATTACATTCATATACCATAATTTATTCAGCCATTCCCCAATTGATGGACATCCCCTTGACTTCCAGTTTTTGGCAACTACATAGAGTGCTGCTATAAATATTTTTATACATGTGGGACCCTTTCCCATTTTTATGATCTCTTGGGGATATAGTCCTAGTAGTGATATTGCTGGGTCAAAGGGTATGCACATTTTTGTAGAGCTTTGGGCATAGTTCCAAATTGCTCTCCAGAATGGTTGGATGCGCTCGCAGCTCCACCAACAATGAATTAGTGTTCCAACTCTCCCACATCCTCTCCAGCATTTATCATTTTCTTGTTCTGTCATGTTTGCCAATCTTAGAGGTGTGATGTGGTACCTCAGAGTTGTTTTGATTTGCATCTCTCTAACCAATAGTGATTTAGAGCATTTTTTCATATGATTAGAGATATCTTTAATTTCTTCTTCCGAAAATTGCCTGTTCATATCCTTTGACCATTTATCAATTGAGGAATGACTTGTATGATTATACATTTGAGTCAGTTCTCTATATATTCTAGAAATGAGGCCTTTATCCCCGAGCTTAGCTGTAAAAATTCTTTCCCAATTTGCTACATCCCTCTGGATTTTGGTTGCATTGGGTTTGGTTGTGCAAAAACTTCTCAGTTTAATGTAATCAGTTATCCATTGTGCATTTCATAATGCTTTCTATCTCTCCTTTAGCAAAAAATTCTTCCCTTCTCCATAGATCTGATAAATACACTATTCCTTGCTTCTCCAGTTTGTTCATGGTATCAATATTTATACCTAAATCATGTACCCATTTGGACTTTATTCTTGTGTACGGTGTCAGGTATGGGTCTATGCCTAATTTAAGCCACACTGTTATCCAGTTTTCCCAGCAATTTTTGTCAAACAGTGAGTTCTTATCCCAGAAGCTGGGGTCCTTGGGTTTATCAAACAGAAGGTTGCTATATTCCTTGCCTACTGCATCTTGAGTGCCAAGTCTATTCCACTTGTCTACCTCTCTGTTTCTTAGCCAATACCAAGTGGTTTTGATAATTGCTGCTTCATAGTACAATTTGAGGTCTGGTAGCACTAGGCCACCTTCCCAAGCATTTCTTTTCATTAGTCCCTTTGATATTCTGGACCTTTTGTTTTTCCAAATGAATTTTGATGTTATTTTATCCAGCTCTAGAAAATAATTTTCTGATAGTTTAATTGGTATGGCACTAAATAAGTAAATTAATTTAGGTAGAATTGTCATTTTTATTATATTAGCATGGCCTACCCATGAGCAACTAATGTTTTTCCACTTACTTAAATTTGACTTTATTTGTGCCAAAAGTGTCTTGTAATTGTGTTCATATAATCCCTGGGTTTGTTTTGGCAGGTAAACTCCTAAGTATTTTATACTGTCTACCCGAGCTTTAAATGTGATTTCTCTTTCTATCTCTTGCAGTTGGAATTTGTTGCTAATATATAGGAATGCAGAAGATTTGTGTGTGTTTATTTTGTAACCTGCAACTTTGCCAAAGTTGTTTATTATTTCAAATAATTTTTTACTTGAATCTCTGGGATTCTCTAAGTAGATAATCATATCATCTGCAAAGAGTGATAACTTAGTTTCTTCTTTGGCTATTCTTATTCCTTCAATATCTTTATCTTGTCTAATTGCTACAGCTAACATTTCTAGTACCATATTGAATAATAGTGGTGATAATGAACATCCTTGATTCACCCCTGATCTTATTGGGAATGCATCTAGCTTATCCCCATTGCATATAATGCTTGCTGAAGGTTTTAGATAGATACTGATTATTATTTTATGGAAAGTTCCCTTTATTCCTACGTGCTCCAGTGTTTTTAGTAGGAATGGGTGTTGGATTTTGTCAAAAGCTTTTTCTGCGTCTATTGAGAAAATCGTGTGGTTTTTGTTGTCTTTTTTTTTGATGTGATCGATAATGCTAATAGTTTTCCTAATATTGAACCAGCCCTGTAATCCTGGTATGAATCCTACCTGATCATAATGTATTAATCTCATGATAAGATGCTGTATTCGTTTTGCTAAAATCTTATTTAAAATTATTGCATCTATATTCATTAGGGAAATTGGTCTATAATTTTCTTTCTCTGTTTTGTCTCTTCCTGGTTTGGGTATCAAAACCATATTTGTATCATAGAAAGAATTTGGGAGGACTCCTCCTTACCCAATTTTCAAAAATAGTCTATATAGTATTGGAATTAACTGTTCTTTAAATGTTTGATAGAATTCACTTGTGAATCCATCTGGCACTGGAAATTTTTTCCTAGGGAGTTCATTGATATCTTGTTCAATTTCTTTTTCTGAGATGGGGTTGTTTAAGTATTCAACTTCCTCTTCTGTTAATCTGGGCAATTTGTATTTTTTAAAATATTCATCCATCTCGTTTAGATTATCGAATTTGTGGGCATAAAGTTGGGCAAAGTAGTTTCTAATTATTGTTTTAATTTCCTCCTCTTTGGAGGTGAGTTCACCCCTTTCATTTTTAATATTAGTAATTTGATTTTCTTCTTTCTTTTTTTTAATCAGATTGACCAAAGGTTTATCAATTTTATTAGTTTTTTCATAAAACCAACTATTGGTATTATTTATTAATTCAATAGTTTTCTTAATTTCAATTTTATTAATCTCTCCTTTGGTTTTCAGTATTTCTAATTTGATATTTACTTGGGGATTTTCAATTTGTTCTTTTTCTAGCTTTTTCAACTGCAAGCCTAAGTCATTGATCTCCGCTTTCTCTATTTTATTTATGTAAGCATTCAAAGATATAAAACTTCCCCTAATAACTGCTTTTGCAGTATCCCATAAGTTTTGGTATGTTGTCTCACTATTGTCATTCTCTTGAATGAAATTTTGGATTATTTCTATGATTTCTTTTTAACCCAACCCTTCTTTAGAATTAGATTATTTAGTTTCCAATTGATTTTTGGTTTCTCTTTCCATGGCCTTTTATTACATGTAATTTTTAATGTATTATGATCTGAAAAGAATGCATTGATTATCTCTACCTTTCTGCACTGGATTGTGAGATTTTTATGTCCTAGTACATGGTCAATTTTTGTAAATGTTCCATGTACCACTGAGAAAAAGGTATATTCCTTTCTATTCCCATTTAATTTTCTCCAAAGATCTATCATATCTACCTTATCCAGAGTTTTATTTACCTCTTTAACCTCTTTCTTGTTTATTTTGAGGTTAGATTAATCGAGTTCAGAGAGGGGGAGGTTGAGGTCCCCAACTAGTATAGTTTTGCTTTCAATTTCTTCCTTCAACTCCCCCAACCTCTCCTCTAAGAATCTGGATGCTATCCCACTTGGAGCATACATGTTTAGTAATGATATTGCTTCATTGTCTATGGCGCCTTTTAGCAGGATAGAGTTTCCATCCTTATCCCTTTTGATTAGATCTATTTCTGCTTTTGCTTTGTCTGAGATTAGGATTGCTACTCCTGCCTTTCTTACATGAGCTGAAGCACAATATATTCCGCCCCATCCTTTTACCTTTATCCTATGTGTATCCTCCCGTTTCAAATGTGTTTCTTGTAAGAAGCATATTGTTGGATTATGGCTTTTAATCCATTCTGCTATCTGTCTCCGTTTTATGGGAGAATTCACAGTTATGATTACAATCTGTGTATTTCCCTCCACCCTCTTTCCCACCATTTGTGCTTTTAGCTCTCCCATCTCCCTTCCCTTCCTCAATAGTATTCACTTTTCTCCCCCTCCTCCTGTAGCCTTCCCCTCCTTCTTTTAGCCCCCCTCCCTTTTACTCCCCTTTACTCTTATTGCTTCTTCCCTCCCTTTTAGCCTCCCTCCCCTTTCTTCCCCCTTCCCCTCCTACTACCTTATAGAGCTAATTAGGATTATCTACTTAAGATTATTGTTCCCTCCTTTAAACAAATCAGATGAGAGTACCTCTCAAACAATGCTCATCTCCCTCCCCTCCTTCCCTCTATTATAGTTTTGTACTTCTTCCTGTGATGTAATTTGCCATTTTCTGCTTCCTCCTTTTTACACCTCCTATTACAATCCCTTCTCATACTTAAATCATATTTTTGACATGACATCATTTACTTTATACCCGTTCCCTCTATGTATATCCCTTTTATCATAATAGCTGCACAGTTCTCAAGATTAACAGGTATCATCTTCCCTTATAGGGAGGTAAACAGTTTGCCCTAATTGAGTAACAAGTTTTTTTTTTGTTGTTGTTTTTCTCCCCTGTTTACCTTTTTATGATTCTCTTGAGACCTGCATTTGAAGATCAAATTGTCTATTGAGTTCTGGTATTTTGGTCAGGAAGCTCTGGAAATCCCTTATTTCATTGAATGACTTTCTCCTTGCCTGAAACGTTATGCTGAACTTTGATGGGTAGTTGATCCTTGATTGAAGTCCCAACTCCTTTGCCTTATGGAATATTGGGTTCCAATTCTTTCGATCTTTTAATGTAGAAGCTGCAAGGTCCTGTGTGATCCTAACTGTATGTCCTTGATATTTGAATTGTTTCTTTCTGGCTGCTTGTAGTATTTTCTCCTTCACTTGATAGCTCTGGAATTTGGCAAAGATATTTCTTGGGGTTTTGAGTTTGGGATCCCTTTCAAGAGGGGAACGCTGTATTTTTTCGATGAATATTTTGCCCTCTGAGTCTAGCACTTCTGGGCAGTTTTCCTTGATGATTTCCTGGAAAATATTGTCCAGACTCTTTTCTTCATCATGGGTTTCTGGCAGGCCAATAATTCTTAAATTTTCTCTCCTGAATCTATTTTCCAGGTCAGTTGTTTTTCCAATTAAATATTTTACATTTTCTTCTATCTTTTCATTCTTTAGTTTTTTGTTTGACTGATTCTTGTTGCCTCATTGAGTCATTAGTTTCTACTTGCCCAATTCTAATCTTCATTGTATTGTTTTCTTCAGTTAACTTTTGCATCTTCTTTTCCATCTGACCAATTTTTCCCTTTAAGGAGCTATTTTCTCCATTTAATTTTTGTACTTCTTTTTCCATTTGATCAATTTTCCCAATTAGGTTTTGGGTTTACTTTTCAGTTTGATTAACTCTTCCTTTTAGGGAATTATTTTCTCCAGTTAATTTTTGAACTTCCTTTTCCATTTGTTCAATTTTCCTTTTCAAAGTGATACTATCATCAGTGAATTCTTTTTTTATAATTTACAATCATTGGCCAGTTTTTCTTCTATTTCATTCTTCAGCTGTTCCATGTAAGCTAGTTGTGCTTGCGAGAAATTCATAGTCCCTTCTGAAGTTTCAGATGGAAGTACAATCTCAGCTCTGACCTCTTTGGTGTTTGTGTTTTGGTCCTTATCCCCATAGAAAGATTCTATGGTTTTTTCTCTTTTCATCTGCTTTTTCCGATTCATGATGTTGGCTGAGTGTTTTAGCTTCTGGTTCTTTCAGTCAGAAGGTACAGAACTTTGTGTTGAGATGATGTGTGAAGAAGCTAAAAGCAGGTTTTTGTTTTTTATTTCCCAGATCAACCCTGGGGTTAGCTTGTTAGGTGTGTGGGAGGAGTGGTCTGGTCACAGGAGATCTCCTCAGCTGACCTGAGGTAAAGGCAAGGTCAGGGGATGGTGATCCCAGCTTCCCTGTTGTCTTCCCTTTTCCCCTGGAGGGCTGAGGCACACCTAGATGCTAATGCATGTTCCCACCCCTCCTGGGGCTCGTCTCCCGGCGCTGAGGCTTGCCTGGGTCTCAGTGCGAATTTTCTCTCCCCTGAGTCCTCTGTCCTTCCGGATTGCCTCTGCCACAATAGGAAGAATCCCCCTTTGTTATTTTCTTAGCCTCTCGTGTTATGAGACTATTTGTCCCCTTCTGCTGTTCCCGCTGATCCAGGATTTTTCTGGGGAAATATTTTATGGTTCTTTCACGTTCATCAGGGGGGAGGAGAGAGCATTTACTGATCACTCCTCCATCCTGGCTCCCGGAAGTTCAAGTAGGTGACTTACCGAAGTTTAGTCTTCAGGCTGAAGGTTTCAAGGGCTGCTGCGCTGATATCTGGCGCTCAGCGGCTCTCACTGGCTCGGTTTGGCTTGTCTCCTGCTCTGCTGGTTTGGCCCATCACTCTTGGGCTTCTCAGGTCCCTTCCTCCCTGCTGCGCTGACCACGCTGAGCTGTGCGCTGGGGGTCACCCCCATGGAACAGATCCTTCCCATGGACCTTCCAGTCTAACCTGGGCTCCGAATCCGTCAAAGTCTGTCACCCACTGGATTCCGCACCTCCAACGTTTGGTCAGATTCTCCTTTCAGAGGTATCCAGAGGAAATTATCCAGGAGCTTAGGTGAGTCATTGTTTTCACTCCGCCATCTTGGCTCTGCCCCCACCAAAGCCTTTTTTTAATATCTGATCTAAAAGGTCCTACATATCACATATATGCAGTAGATTTTTAAGAATCTAAATGGAAAACTTCATACTTATCCTGATTATGATTCCTTATTATATTCTGTCTAATAAATGTATTACTCTCTCTAACTCTTGGGATCATGACTCTGAGATTCAATATGAACCACAGTGCTTTGTGTTATTTGAAAATTTGATGAGCAGACCATCTATGCTTTTATCTAAGTTATTGATAAGAATATGATATTGAAGTGGGGAAATTTTATTTCCGAGAGGCAGTTCACTAGAGCATTCTTTCCTAGTTGACTTGGATTTAATCATTACTCTACTATTGTCTTCCATCCCAAGTCTTCTGATTCCGGGTGGAATTACAATAACAAAAATTTGGGGGTAACTGTCAGAGAAGATTGAAATAGTTGAGTTCTGACATGTGGTACAATGGAGAGAGAATTAGGTTTAGAGTCAGAACAGAAATAAATTCAAATACAAAGATGAATGCCTACCTGCCAGTTTTTCTCTGGATACTTCATTGACTAAGATTACAGAACACCACACATGAAAGCAACAAGGTGCCATGTACTCATGGCCATATACTTGCTGGGTGTGAGATAGGGCTGCCACCCTTCTCCAGACTGAACAACTCAATGTATTATTTCTTCATTCACAAGTCAGGAAGACTGAAGATTGGATCATTCTTCATGCCAACTCAATTCTATTTCAAATCCACCAGCATTAAGTCTTCTCTTTACACCATTAGGAGATATTTTTTCATCAAATCATACCAACTTCTTAAATATTCACAGTTAACAACTGGATTCCTAAAATGTTATATTTTAAACAAGAAAGAGAAGGGGAATATCTGAGAATACTTTGCATAGCTCACCATGAAAGGTAGATATGAATATACTGCAAGGACTGAGTTCTGATATTTACTACATTTTTACTAAATTGTAAATCCACCCCCACCAGAATGTACATTTCTTGATTATAGAGATGGCTATCATAATATCTTTTACACAGTGGGCAGTTTTTCAATTAGATATTTTACATTTTCTTCTATCTTTTCATTCTTTAGATTCTATTTGACTGATTCTGGATGTTGCATAAAGTCATTTAACTTCTACCTGCCTGATTCCAATTTTTTTCAAATTATTTTCTGCAATTAACTTTTGCTTCTCCTCTTCCATCTGCCAAATTATTCCTTTTAAGAAGCTATTTTCTCCAGTTAGGTACCTCTTTTTCCATTTTTCTAATTTTCCTTTCAAATTCTTCTGTGATTTCTTTTTTCATATTTTTTAAAAGTCATTGGTCAGTTTTTCTTGTATTTCTCTATTTTGGCTTTTAAAATCCTTCCTGAGATCTTCCAAGAATGCTATTTGTGCTTCAGACCAGTTTATATTCCCTTCTGAAGTTTCAGATGGAAGTACAGTCTGAATGCTCACCTTTTTGGTATTCGTGTTTTGGTCCTTGTCCCCATAGAAAGATTCTGTGGTCTTTTCTTTTCTACTTTGCTCTGTTTCTGTGTCACAGGGGGCTCTGTCCCCCAGTTCTTGTGCCTAAAAATTGAAGCTTTGTTTTGTTGTGGCCTCCTGTTCTTTCACCTAAAAGCTAAAATACTGCAGATTACCTGGTGCTGAGCTGGCTGGTGTTGGAAAGCAGAGACCAGGTGAAGTCTTTCTGGGTTTCCCTGGAGTTAACCTGCAACTAGCTGAGCTAAGTGTGGGGAAGCACTGGTCTAGCCACAGGGAGTCTCCTCTGCTGGACTAAGCTCAGAAGTTGGTGATCTCATCTGTCCTAATGTCTTCCTGATTCCCCTGGGCTGCTGAGGTATGCCTGGGATCTTAGTATTGGTAGTTGCAATCTTCACCTCCCAGGGCTCATAATCTTCCAGTATGCTGAGGACTAGGACAGCTCAAGGACAGCATTAGTTCAGCCACAGCAAGAGGGACCCTCCTTAGCAATTTTCCTAGCCTCACATGCTGAGATTGTTTACCCCTTCTACTACTCCCACTACTCCAGAATTTTTTCTGGGGAGATATTCTCTGGGGTCTTCAAGGTCAACAAGGAGAGGGAGATAGCAATTACTGATCTCTCCACCACCTTGGCTCCAGGAAGTGACAGTAGTTGACTGAATGTTTATTGGATTAGTGTTATTAAGTTATTATTAAGTGAATGTTTATTGGATTAGAGTGATTCCAGTGATCCAACCTAATGAATCCACTTATCTCTATCACCATTCATCTGCTACTAATTCTATGGATGCAAAGGGAGAGGAAAAATAGAGAAGAAAGTAATTGGTTCTATCTAGAAATATAGAGGAAACAGTGAAGTAAGTTGAAATCTCCCTCAAAAAGCAAGCTAATAATACAATCACATATTTAAGATAACCTGATTGTATTGGAATAGAATGAGGAAGGTTTAATAAAAGATTGAGATACATCTTGGGACACTAACAGAATCAAATTTAGAACTAAAGAGAACTTCAAAAGTCAACTAGTCTTATTATTATCTCAACTGTCCTTTTTATAAGGAAGAAAACAGAGTCCCAGATAAGAGAAACTCTTTGCATAAAGTCACACAAGAAAATAAAGTGGCAAGACTCACACTCAAACCCAGGATCTCTGACTAAAAATTTAATACTCTTTAACTAAGTCCATATAATAGAAAACGAGAAATATCATTAATTAATGAGAAACATTTAATTTAATTAACTATTGTGAACTATATACATATATATATACATATATATAGCATATATATATACATATATGTATATACATACACACACACACACTACATGAAAGAGATTCAGGTAATTAGCATATAAAAAGATGAAGATAAAATTGTCTTTGCCCTTAAAGGTATCTCATTTTCTTAGGAGAAGGGGGTTGGACATGTACAAAGACTATGAATATAGAATAATCTTATAACAGAAAATATTGGTAACTATTTAATAAATACTCTGAGATAGATTTGAATTATTTTTTCCTAAGGACAAAATCCATTTTCTTTTGGTTCTTTCTGCTATCATATACCAACCTTACTCCTGTCCTTTGATTTGAAGATTTTTCACTCTCCTAACTCTCAGCACTTTCTGATCTCTAATTTTCTTCTTCTTTTTTTTTTTAATTTGCTTTCCTCCCATTCCCTATTCATGTCCCTGTTCTCACAAGGGAAATTTGAGAAAAAAGTTAATCTCATACACTCCTACACCTTTAACTATGATTTCAATGTGAACTTCTTAATTTGTAATTTCTAGCAGTAAACTTTCACTAACCTGGGCATTTTCCCCTGCTCATTTTGCTGCCATCACTCTACAGCATACTTGTCATTATCTTCAATGCCTCTTTCACTTGTTTATCCATATAACTATTTTAATGCCCAGCTCAAAACAAAAGAAACATGAGTCATGCATGCTTATAGTTTTCTCTGACTTCTCCCTCTCTCTCTCAGTACCTGTATCCAATCAATTGTCAAAACATAATTATTTTACCTCCACAATTACTTCCATATCATGGCTTTCATTCTTATGGCTATTCTCATTCTCATCACAATTGGTTCAAGTTCACTTTATCTCTCCCATGGATTATTACAATAACTACCAAATTAGTTTATTTGCTTCAAATCTTAAATATGTTATCAGATCAATATTTCTCTGGCACGCAACTAATTATATTGGTCCCCTGCTCAAAATACTCTGATTTTCTAATAATTCTCCAATCAATCAGCATTCATTAAGTGTCTATTATATGTGTGTTAATCACTTGAAAAAATGTTGTTGTTCAATCATATCTGTCTCTTCCTGACTCCACCTACAGTTTTCTTAGCAAAGGCATTGGAGTGGTTTCCCATTCCCTTCTCCAACTCATTTTAAAATTGAGGAAACTTAGGCAAAAAAGTTAAGTGACTTGCCCAGGCTCAGCCTGCTAAACCAAGTCTGAGGCCAAATTAGAACTCAGAAATATGAGTCTTCCTGATTTTAGGCCATCTAACTGCCCACTGAAAAAAGAAATCCAATTAAAACTTTAAAAAAAGATAGTCCTTGCTCTCAAGTTGCTTACTACCTAAAATAAGTGGAGATGTGTGTGTGTTTGTGTATGTGTATTTGTGTGTGTTTGTGTGTGTGTATGCATAGGGGGTGATGGAGAAGACCAAAGAAGTCTGAAAATGGTATAATTCATGGGAAATGGATAGAACGCTGTGCTGATTTCCTTTCTTAAACATAGCCCCTTTATCCCATGGTCCTGCTCTTCAGATGAGGGCCCGGTCAAAGGGGAAGAGAGAGCTAATAGGTTAGGTAAACTTGGCAGATTCAAATTTGTATGATATTGAGGTTTCTCAGTGATGAACTTACTGGGGAAGAGTCCCAAAGCAGTATGATTGGTGGGCAATGTAGAGAAAGTTGTATTCAATTCATTTTTCCAATAAACTTAAAAAGTTTAGCCTGGCATTGGAAGCCCCTACAACTATGTGATGATTCAAATTTCCTTCCTTATTTTTTTTTACTGCATTTCATGAATTTGAATGCTCATTTACACTAGAATATTTCAGAAACCCTGATAATTTATCATGCTTTCTTACTCATTTTATTATGCTTGGAATTGCCTCTCCCAGCTTGAATGTCTTGGTGGTGTACTTCAAGCTCTAGTTCAAGTCATTACAATTAAGCTATGAAAAAGTATATATTTTTTTTTACAAATGTGGAAGGAGTCATAGTCTTTCCTTTGTAGGAAGTGAAATGACTTCACATAGATTGTACATAGGGATTGTCAGGAAAAGAAAAAAAACTCAGTCAGTCCTTGTGGGGTATATATTTATGTTCAACCAGTGGTAGAATATTCCAAGGTGGTATTGTCTGATCAGCCACAGTGGGATGCATTGTAACTTGACTCTAATATAAAAATGTCATTTTAGTTGTCTTCAGAAACAAAGGGCAATAACCAACCAATCATAAAAAAGCAGAATCTATTCTGAATGTTCTGCCGAGGGTTCTGAGAGAATAAATTTTTTCTTTTATTTGTTATATATGTTTGCGTATTTACTTAATTTATTTTTCTTCCTATTTCCTTTTATCATTCCTTTTTCTTTCTCTTTATTTTCCTTCCTTCCTTCCTTTGTGCCTTCTTTCCTTCCTTCATTTTCTCCTGGAGATATGCTTTAATTTCTTTCCCAACTCATGAAAATAGTCTTATGAATTTTGGAGGGTTAGAGGATTTGAATTTTTCATTGAAATCCAAAAAAATTCTACTTGGTACAGAAGTGACTGGCAATTGTATTTGCACTGAGAACAGGAGTACTTTAGGACAATCATAAAAGGCCCCTTCTAGACTACTAGAAGTCTGAATTAAAAGCTGTGCCATGCCTCAAAGGGGCATCTCAGGAAGCAGAGCAAAGTACTACCAGAGAGCAACAGTTGTGAACTATTCTGTTCCATATGTACTGAATAAGTCTGAGTCCACCTTCTTCTGGTCTCTGGTTGTGCTTCTGGGATAGTAGATCACAGACTTAGAGGGTAATGTTTTGTTCCAAATGTTCCTCCTGAATTGAACTTAGTAAATTTCCCTCTTTGAAAGATAATTTATTCAGGCTGACAAATTGATATCAACTACTAATCATGCTAGGGGTAGACATATAACTTGGGACTTATGAGTTGTATGACATTAGAAAGATACTATTTCACCCCTCAGGATACTATAGAACACTAAGAGGAATTGAACCAGTCTTGCTCTGGGTCCTCAATCTGCTACTGGCTGTAAGCAATTCCATAAAATGTACTCCATGATGATTTTATTTTTTTCCATAAATTCAACCAGTTTGGCTGAATTAAAAATATAATCTTTTACAATTCATTTTAATTTACTTCCTCTAGATTTTCTTTCCTTATTGAAGTTTTAGTATCATAGTAAAGGGATTCTTTCATGCTTTTCCCTGAGAAGTATACATCCTCTCCCTTAGAATATAGTACAGTATAGTATACATATATATATGTACATATATATATATAAATATATACATATATATGTATATCTATCTATCTATATATATATAGATGTATATATATAAATATATACATATATATGTATATCTATAGATAGATAGATAGATAGATAGATAGATAGATAGATAGATAGATAGATAGATAGATAGATATAGTAATCTTAGATATGAGTGGCAAGAAGAGTGATGCTCCAGTAAGCTCTCCTATCTTAGACAGCCAGAGTGGAAGTTGAAATCCAAGGATGAAAAACCGAATCAAAGTCCCTATTGTTGAAGATTTTAGCAGATTATCAATTGGTGTGTTAATAATTGAAAGTTTTCTGTCCAGGTTTCTTAGAAGACTTGAGAATGTGGAGCATTCAGATGTATTCATGCCTGTATTCAGGCATGAAATATTCAGATATAACTGAGACAAGAATTACTAATTCACAGTGAATTAGAGTCCAGTAAATGACACTGCTCATGAGTTCGGCTGAATATTACAGAAGCTTTCTTGACTGATTCAGAAGTGTTTTAGGGTCCTGTACTTAAAGTCCTGCTTCAGTGTGGTTATTCTGAATGTGAGAGGCTCCAGGCTCAAAATTTATAGTATTCTCAGCAGGAAAGTAGATTTATGATAGTTTCTCCCCAACAGAGGTGATAGTTACTAATGGGAAATACACCAGTAATTCTGGGTGGTGCAGGGTAAAATGCACACTGTTTTAAACCCAGAAGAGAGGAGCACAAATCTCATCTAGGAAACCAACCAGTGGGATATCCCTAGGCAAATCATTGACTCCCTGAGAATAAAATTTCTATCTGTAAAATGGGTTTAGTAACAAATTTATATTTATGCTATCCACTTCCAAGAGTTTTTTGGGGGAAAATCATTTCCAAAGCTTATATTGGTACATTAATATGATTCATTCTTTTTTCTGCTTGCTCTTTTTTCTATCCTGAAGTAAAAGTAACAATAACAACAGTAATAATTCACCTTCATGTATTACTTTAAGATTTTAAAAATGATTTTGCAAATATTATCTCCTTTGATCTTAACTATCTTTGGAGGTAGATCTCCTTCCCATTTTACAGGTGAGAAAACTGAGGCTGAAGCAACATGATTTGCCCAGGATCATATAGTTAACAAGTATCTGAGGAAGGTTTTGAATTCAGATGTTAACTCAGACTCCAGTACTGTATCTATTGTGCCACGAGCTGCATAATTCTTAGTCTAGTTTGAAGGGCAGAGAATCATGCCTATTTCCCTGAATTTCAGTAAATTTCAATAACCTTCTAAGTAATTGATCTGGCTCATGTCTTTCCTATCTTCCATCTCAATCCGTCTTCCACTCAGTTTAAATACAATTTTACTAAAGTACATATCTGACCATGACATGTTGCTACTCAATAAATTCTAGTTATTCACTATAATAGTTGCCTTTATGACCAAATGTAAATTACTCATTTAGATGGAAATTTTAGAAACCTCTAAGGAACAAACTGTATAAATTGATGTAATACATTTTTTAACAATAAGAAAAAAAATCACTAACATGAAAAATGTCATTTCAAAATTATATCTATTTATAATTTTATGTATTTCAAATTCATTTGCTCAGATTTGAGAAATTGTGACATTTTTTGATTTGAGTTGATGAATCTGGTCCTCTCCACAATCTAGCATCTTTTGCATCTCTGGTCTCTTATACTACACTCCACATACTCCACAATCCAGCAACACTGTCGTTCTTTCAGTTCTCTTATGTGAAACTCAATCTTCTGGTCCTGAAAATTTACTATAACTGTTATAAGACAGAAATGTTCTCTCTCCTCATCTGTCCCCCCCACCTCAGTTCCCTTACTATTTGAAAGTCTTCAAATTTCACCTTCTGCAAGAAGGTTTACTGCCACCCACAGTCCTAGGGACTTCACTTTTAGATTCACTATCATTTGGACTCTATATATTTTATATATGCATAGTTTTTTGTAATCCTCTCTTCCTTTTGGATATGAGCACTTTGAGGTCATAGATCATATCTTTACCTCATAAATAAAAGAAAACAAAATCATTATATTAAAATTTAAAAAAATGGTTCAGAATAATTTCATGTAGGATTACTTTAGTCACCTAAAAAGACAGCTAATATGTGATTTTAACTTGGGTTATTCACATGAATTCTCCGTATTGCTAGCTTTGAGTCTTTGACATTTTTTTTTCCTCTAAGAGGCAGTTATTCAGGAGCTACCCATATTTCTTGACTAGAAATTCTGAACATAGGGGTCATAGACTCCCAAAAGATCAATGGGCAGATTTTGAAGAGCCCTAAAAACTTTGGGGAACTGTAATTATTATTTCAATAAAATTGGTTGCTTTTATAATTCTAGGGACTTTATTTCATAGATTTAAAAATCTTTGTTTACAAGACACTTTTTGCACAAATAAAGTCAGATCTAATAAAGTGGAAAAACATCAGATGATCATGGGTAGGTTGAATCAATATAATAAAAAAGACAATTCTACCTAAATTAATTTACTTATTTAGTGCCACCCCAATTAAACTATCAGATAATTATTTTCTAGAGCTGGATAAAATAACATCAAAATTCATCTGGAAGAACAAAAGGTCCAGAATATCAAAGGGATTAAGGAAAAGAAATGCTAGGGAAGGTGGCCTAGCTCTACCAGATCTAACATTGTACTATAAAGAAGCAATTATTAAAGCCACTTGGTACTGGCTAAGAAACAGAAGGATAGACAAGTGGAATATGCTAAGTACTCAAGACACAGTAGGCAATGAATATAGCAATCTCCTGTTTGGTAAACCCAAGGATCCCAGGTTCTGGGATAAGAACTCATTCTTCGACAAAAATTGCTGGAAAAACTGGATAACAGTGTGGTGGAAACTAGGCATAGACTCATGCCTGACACCCTACACAAGAATAAAGTCTAAGTGGGTACATGATCTAGGTATAAAGATTGATATCACGGACAAACTGGAGGAGCAAGGAATAGTGTATTTATCAGATTTATGCAGAAGGGAAGAATTTTTGACTAAAGAAGAGATAGAAAGCATTATGAAGTGAAAGAGGGATAATTTTGCTTACATAAAACTGAAAAGCTTTTGCACAACCAAAGCCAATGCAACCACAATTCAGAGGGATGTAGTATGTTGGGGAAAAGAAATTTTAGAGTTAATCTCAGGGATAAAGGCCTCATTTCCAGAATATATAGAGAACTGAGTCAAATGTACAAAAATTGATAAATGGTCAAAGGATATGAACAGGCAATTTTCAGAGAAAGAAGTTAAAGATATCTATAATCATATGAAAAAATGCTTTAAATCACTATTGATTAGAGAGATGAAAATCAAAACAGCTCCAAGGTACCACATCACACTGATTAGATTGGCAAACATGACAGAACAGGAAAATGATAAATATTGGAGAGGATGTGAGAGAGTTGGAACACTAATTCATTGTTGGTGGAGCTGTGAGCTCATCCAACCATTGTGGAGAGCAATTTGGAACTATACCCAAAGGGCTACAAAAATGTGAATACTCACTTCTAGGACTGTAAAAATATCACTTCTAGGACTGTATCCCCAAGGGACCATAAAAATGGGAAAGGGTCCCACATGTACAAAAATATTTATAGCAGCACTCTTTGTGGTGGCCAAAACTGGAAATCAAGGGGATGCCCGTCTGTTGGGGAATGGCTGAATAAATTATGTTATATGAATGCAATGGAATACCATTGCACCATAAGAAATGATGAACAAAAAGACTACAGAAAGGCCTGGAAAGACTTATATGATCTGATGCTGAGCGAATGGAACATAACCAGGAGCACTCTGTGCACAGTAACAATCGCAGTGTGTGAGAGTTTTTTCTGGTAGACTTGGATCTTCATAGCAACTGCAAGGACATTAAAAAAAAAATTTCCAATGGTCTTCTAAAGCAAAATGCCTTCCACATACAGAGAAAGAACTATGGAATTCAACTGCAGAATGTAGCAGATCATTGTGTGTGTGTGTGTGTGTGTGTGTGTGTGTGTGTTATATTTTGATTTTTTATATGATTTCTCCCATTTATTTTAGTTCTTCTACACAGCATAACTATAATAAAATGTATTCATTAAGAACGTATATGTAGATCCTATATAGAATTGTATGCCGTCTTAGGGAGGGATGGGGGGGGGTTAGGTAGGGGGAAAAATCTAAGTTTTATGGTAGTGATTGTACAGCATTAAAAATAAATAAAATGAATGTAACAAATAAATAAAGATCTTTGTTTTTGGAGTCCATAGGCTTCAGTTTTCCTAAGGTATCTGCTAAAAACACATTTACAGAGAGAGAGAGAGAGAGAGAGAGAGAGAGAGAGAGAGAGAGAGAGAGAGAGAGAGAGAGAGAGAGAGAGAGAGAAAGAGACAGAGACAGAGACAGAGACAGAGACAGAGAGACAGAGAGACAGAGAGACAGAGAGAGAGGAATCCCTGCTCTAGAATGCTCAATCTCCAAATTTTTTCATTTTAGGTTTCTGTCAAAGTAATCTCCAAGGCTCTCTCAATCCATAAGAAATCGTACTTTTCTAGGAGAAAGTTTGTTTCTCTGGTCACATTATCAGAGATTTTAATTCATCTTTCCTTTAGTCTTTTTAATTCTGTTTCATTCTTTATGACTCCATTTGGGATTTCTTGGCAAAGCTACTGGAGTGGCTTACCATTTCCTTCTCCAGCCCATTTTAAAGATGAGGAAACTGAGACAAATTGGGTTAAGTGATTTGTTCTGGTCACATAGTAAGTTTCTGAGATTGGATTTGAACTAGGTCTTCCTCACTCCAAGACTGGTACTTTATCTACTATGCTACCTAGCTGCCACTCCACATGAACCATTGAATGGGTAAATACATATTACTGCTTCTGGAATATAGATAGGAGTATAAATCTTGAAAGATCTAATCCCCAGCTGAGGAAACTAAGCCTGAGAGGGATACTAGTGGCCTCAAGGTCACATTTAGTCTTCTGGGTCCTTGGGTAAAGCCTTTTGACCGAATCCATGTTTTGCAGAACAAATTATTTTATTAAGGAGATTTGTTTTGTGAATTTTGGATTCAGTCAAAAGGCCAAACCTGAGTACCTTGAGGCCACAAGTTCCTCACCCCTGGCCTAGTCCATAGTCTCAGAGCTTACAAAATTTCAGACAGGATTTGGATCCTAGATTTTCTGCATACATGTCCAAGACTTCAACTACTACCCCATGCTGCTATGTGCACCTGTGAAAATAGAACATAAAGTTTGAATGGTACAAAGGGAAGAGAATGATTTCTTGAGTCAAAGGAACTGGGGTCTCTTTAATTAAGCTAGTACCAGGTATTCATCTGACCAGAGTATGTCTTCCTGGAAGGTAAGATATACCATTGTCTTAATTTTGCAGATGAAGAAGCAGCTCAGAGAGTTTCTCAGATTCATACAGCTATTAGGTATCTGAGAGGAATCATCTTAGGGCAGTGCTAGCAACTGGAAACCAAAGAGGAGTTATCTTTCTCCTTTTAATGTACTCAGTAAAGAAAGTGGCACAATTCTAAAATTCATGCTGGGACTACAGGGAGAGTGAAGAGGGGGACTCCCATAATTATTATCCTCTTTTACATTGCTTAGAGTTTGCAAAGCATTCTGCATACATCATCTCAGCCAAACCTCACAATAAATTTTTAAGGTTAATGCCACAGGAAATATTGTCTCCATTTCACTGATGAGAAAACTGAGGTTCTGAAGTTTATATGTCCTCCCTGGGTTGATTCCTAATGAGTGTTAGAAGTGGCTCCCAGTCCATTGCCTGCTGGAACTTCCTGCTGTGATTTCCTTACATCCCACTCTATTCTTTTGTAGGTCATTAGACAGTGGCTTGGCAGGTGACTTGTTAATGAAATGGCTTACCTGGCAGCATGGGCCTGGCACAGCCTTCCATTCACATTTCAGACTGGTCCAGCTGACATCTTCCCCATTCCATGGGTTGGAGCTTTTGCTTCCTCCCTAAATGGATTAACCTGGCCTTGCCCTATTTGACATTACTCATTTTCTTCCTATCTCTCCAATTCGCCAAGGTCACCATTCATTCTCCTTGTGAATTCCCAGTTATGTGCCTCTCAAGCAAACTGAAAATAAAAAAAAAAAAAGCTAAAAGACTCTATTTTTCTCTAATTCTCCAAACATGTTCAGCCCCAGGGTCTCCTATACGGTCATTTGAACATTTGCATCCTCTTCAATTTCCCCAACACCCCTAAAGCCAGAGCTCAGTGGTCACCAAGGGCAACTATTTTTATTAAGGTTTCTCACTTTGAAACTATTTCTATCAGGTTTCAACCAGATGATAAAAAGCAATTTCAGTAAGTGCTTCTTTTAATCAGTTTCAGGCCCCAGATGGATCTCTGAGGCTGCCCTTGCAGTCCACTGGAGTATCTGTCCTGGGTTCTCTTCGTTTCAGAAAATGCATTTGGCTTCAGGTTGGTCATTTGGTATTGAACATCTTGTTACATCCAGGATTTAGCTCCTTTAGTTTATTTTTGGAGGTGTTTCTTTTGCCTATCCGATGAGACTATCCATTGTGCCTCACGGCACAATGTCCTAAACCTGATATACTTATATGCTTCTGCATGTGCTAGACCTCATTACAGCTTCTACTCATAGTCTTACGTAATACTAGAGAGCTTGGGAACTGTTTAGATCACATGGAGTAAGGGACAAGGTTTTCTTTAGGAAGACTTCTATTCAAATCTCTCCTCTCATGCTTACCAGCTATGTGATACCAGGTAAGGCATATATTCTCTATGAGCCACTATTTTCCCACAATTGTACATGAATGTCATGGCATCATCTCCCTGATGTCATGGTCCACTTTGAGAATGAAGGTCAAACAATAACTACAAAGTGGAGATAGAGGTAGACTGGCTTAACAGAGAAATGGAAGGCCTTGTATTCAGAAAGACCAAGCTTCAAACCCTACTTTGACTCTGTGGATATGTGCAGATGCTTTGTCCAGTCAATGCTCAGGGAAATGATTTGTGTTGTAGAGGGAAGCTTCTGATTGGAAGTTGCCTCTGTGTGGTGGAATAATAGTGGTTAGGGCTAAAGACTTCAACTAAACCATGAAGAAAAATGAAGTTAATAATTATACCTATCAAACAGAATGAAGTGAATAATGGATGTTTGCAAATCTCAAAGGGCTATAAGTGTCAGTTTTCATTGCTGTCATTATTACCATATCAGTACTGGAATCAGACTTAGAATTTTTTAGACCTTTAAGAGCCTGTGAGGAAGTATAGAGGGAAGGAAAAAGCATCCTGGCCAAGGGAGATTGATCTACCATCAGTTCTTGGAAGATAGAAGGAGGCAAATCAAAGTGGGATATTAGAGGAAAAAGAAACTTAATAATATGAAATTTTCAAAAGTACCAGACACTGTAGTGTCTCCTCACTGGATATACTCAAAGCTAGATGGTCCTTTGTCAGGGTAGTGTGAGAGGTCAATGTGCACAGTGAGACCCCCTACACTGAGATTCTGTGATCTGGCAGTCAAGAAAGACCTGGATTCAAGTTTTCCCTCTGATGCCTACTTGCTCTAGGACCAGGGACAAGGCATTGACCCTCTCTTAGATTCATTTTTTAAAAGAAAATGATCTAATTTCCCTTCATGCTTCAATCTTAATTTTTTCTACTCTAACTCAGAAACTTCTATATCCCAAAGGCTTCCTCGATCCTTGAAATTCACTCTACCTACCCCCTCAAATTCCCAGCTGCTGGAATGTATGCCCTTAAAGGGAAGGAACTTTCTGCTAGATGAGAGCAGAGGTAGGTGGCTGATAGGGTGAATAGAACTGTGGGCCCCAGGCAGGAATATCCAGCCTCAGATACTTACTGAATATGTGATCCTGGGCAAGTCACTTAACCTCTGTCTATCTCAATTTCTTCAACTGGAAAAGAGGGATAATAATAGTACTACCTCACAGGATTGTTGCGAGTCTGAAATGAGACAATGTCCATAAAGCAGTTGGTGTAATACCTAACTATTAGTAGGTGCTTAATAAATGTGTGTTCCCTTTCTATTTCCTCACTTTTGCATGCATATGTATTCCCAGTTCTTAGCACAGTGACTGGGATATAATTAGCTTTCAGTTTTCTTTAGGCGTCGGAGGGTTCCGGGCTCCAAAACTATGATATGGGGACTCTCTAGGTCTCAGCCAGAGGATATAGAATGAATGCTCTTTCAGGGCAAATGCATATTTTAATCTTTATATTCCTAGAACCTATCATGGAGCAATCAATCAATAAATCATGAAGTAATAATTAAGAAGTATATATTGGTTGATAGAGATATAAGGGATTCTAGAGACCAATGACTCCATCCCACTTGTTTTAGAGATCAGTAACATAGAGGTTTGTATGTTTCTCCCTCATGAGATGGGGAGCTCCTGAAGAAAAGGAATTGAGATCCCCTTTCTTTGTATCCACAGTGCTTAGCACAATGTGCACTGCATAGTAGGCCCTCAATAAATGCTTTTTGATTGAATGAAGTGACTTTCCAGAGAATATGCTATAAATGACACCATCTGAATTCGAGCCCAGTCAAAATTAGAGTTTCAAGCTATCTCCTAGAATATAGGGAATCAGCAACTCATCTGTCTTAGAGAATTGTAAAGGGAGTTTGGGAGAAAAAATGCCTTTTCCAGGGTCATCTAGCTAGTGTCCTGAATCTATGGGCAGTTCAAAATTCATTATTCCATTCAGTCTTCCAGATACCAGGGTAAAAAGACACAGAGGAAACAACCTCAAGCATCTTCCATCCTACTAGGTCTGAACTAATGGTGAAGCTTGGTTGTGCAACTATCCATCGAACAATCAACAAACGTTTATTAATTGCCTCCAAAGGGCCAAACACTGTGCTAAGCCTTGAAAATGCAGAAGGAGGGAAATAAAAGTCTCGACCCTCAAGGAACTCTTCAAGTGAATCAAAAGTCTGTCTTTGGAAAAGAGAAGAATCAAAGCTGGCTGAAATTTTAACTGCATGTACCTCACAGTGTCTCTAAACTTTATGAAGAAGATTTATAAAACACTATAGGCAAAGTGCAGTACTAAGGTTATTTTATTTTATAATTCACTGTAAAAATAGAATGAGATTTCTGGAGAGATCCGATTTACAGAATTCCTCTATTAAAAGTTTTTCATGTCCCATTAGTGTATTGTCTGTGCTTGCCTCTTAGAAGCTTTATAGACTTTCTCAATAGTATCTTTTATTTTCTCTCTCACCCCACCCTCATTCTCTGAGTATCCTCCTGACCTAGAAAAGTACTTCGAAGTCAAGTTTAAGAATAAACAAAACTATTCGCATTTGTAAAAAATTAAAATAAAATCACATTTCCCCTCTCCCCAGTCCTAGCCTTGCTTTTCATTGAAAAAAAAAAAAAACATTGTATGGAAAAAAGAACTTCCAAATTTGCATTTAAATAAGGGTGATTCAATAATGAATATTATTAAATGATAAGCATTGTGAAAAATAACACTGATTTTCCATTGAAAAGCCAGTGTGAAAAATGGTTTCTGAAAGAAATGTAAAATATTCTTTATATATTAACTCAGTAAATGTAAACCATGATGGCTCAGACTATAAAGAAATTATTATCTTAAATATCAGTTAATTCGATTTGTACTAAATCTAGTCTTCTCTGTTACCTTCTGGAAGGTGTGACTGGACCCTCCTAGATGAGAAATGAACAGTGCCATTCAGCACTTAGAGAGTCTGAAGGAATAAAGCTTCTAAGATGCCAGTAAATCCAGCCTCAAAAGAAGTAAAATGTTTGCTTTCCCACTCTGGCCCAGTACAAGCTTTTAGATATTTCAATTAAATAGAAGTTAATTAAGTCACAAAAACCATATATTTAAAGTGAGAAGGTGATCTGAACACAATGATACTCTAGAATTTAAAGAGCATATTTAAGGCTGCTTTTCAAGTACTTTATGAGGCCACTGTTTTGGGGGGTTCATTCTGTAGATTGTCCTGTAACTTAAAGCATCCTAAAGTCCTTTCCCCCTTGTCTTGAAATACCATAAAACTTGTTCTTAACTTGTACCAGAATAATTACTTTTGTCTCCCTTATCTTCTACACCCTTTTTTTCTTATCCTATTCATGATCTTTAACCACCGTAAAACCCTAAAAATGTTATCCTGGACCATAAGACATTATTTTTTTCTCCCTCATCCTGTGTCATAAAATCTCCCCTGTCCCCATGTTTCATATCCTGTCTTTATCTTTAGCCACCATTAAAAAAATCTGAAATTATGTCATCATCCTGAACATCTCTATATAAGCCTAGTTCCCCCAAATAGCAGGGCCTCAGTTGGTTTTCTTGTTAAATGTCCATGTGCTTTTCACATTAATAAAACTCCTGACGGCTAAAGGGAATATCTGAGTGAATTCTTTCACACCTGAACCCCACTCTCTCGTATCTCATCTCAAGAAAAGGATCTGAGGCAATCCAACCCAACCCAGTCCAAAACAATCCAATTCCACACTTTCTAAATGAAAATTGAAGTGAATTACTCTGTGGCCTGGCATTGGTAAATGACAGAGGTAGAGTAGGAGCATGGCTTGTCCAGTTAAGAGAAAATGAAGGGGCTGAAGGTATCCTTCCAGATTACATCAAATTTGCACTTAGACTTGCCAGGGAAACTGGGAGGAGTTCTGGCGACTTGGAATCCCAAGTAATTCCCTTAAGTCTATGAAAATCCAAGATAGACCAACATCTCCATTTTCAAAAATTACCTTTAAGAATATAGAAAGGAAGATTAAGATTTTTTAAAGGCATTGGGGCACAAAAACATTCTTTCTTGCTTGATACTCTGATATCTAACTCATTGATATTTTAATCTTCTGGTTTTAGAGAAAGAATTAAGTTTCTGACATTCCTTCCGACTACTTAACATTATGTCATAGCTTTAAATCTGGAAGAAACCATAGACAATATCTGGGAGATATATCCCCCCAAAAATGATAGATACATTTGGGTTGTAAATTGTCATAGGTCACATTCCTATAGTACTTTAAGATTTTGAAGAACTTTCCTTTCAATTTAATGAAGAAAATGAAAGCCTTGTTGCTCTCATGCTACAGATAGAACTTCAAGAGTACAATTCACTCAATCAAAGTCCTAGGACTAGGTAGTATCAGAGCCAGAATTTAAACCCAGCTCTCATAAATCCAAATCTAGACCTTGGCAAAATATTAAGACTTCTCTTATAGAAGCAGTGGTATTGACATCAGTTCTGGAACTTTGTATCCCATTTTAAATAAAATTGAAAAGTTTTACAGTTGAAAGACACCTTAGCAACTATCTATCATCAATGTTAGTCAATCAATCCATCTGCATACATATGTATAATATGTATATAATATATGCATATATTTACAAGCACATATAACATATGTATACATATGTGTACATATGCATAGGTATATATGTGCATCCACATTTACATACACATACATGGATCTATATATAGATCTATATCCATATGAAGATATGTGAATACACACATATGCATGTTTTTATATGTGCTATATCCATATCTATATGTTCACATATACATAGTGTACGTACATATACATATATTAGAAAAACTCAGCAGTTCATCAACATTAAACAAAAGATCAATACTGTCTGTTAATATATGCATAATCTCTATTTACATAAAGAAGAAAGGCTGGTGTATTTTTTCATTTGTATTTGGTGTATTTTTAAGTTTAAAAATGATCTACTTTTAAGTGCTATGTTATGTTGATGACTACTCTTTCTGATCTGATTTAGGGGAATCTGGATTCTGGGGAATCCTTTGCTTTCACTGATTGCTTTCAGGTATCCTGATGTAATACTGATGGAAGGCCTTGTTCCCTATAGTCCTTGGTGAGTCAATGACTTTTATGACTCAGCTATGCCTTTGGAAGAAAAGGAGAAGCTATGGGCTAAGGAAACTAAAACTGAATGACTGAGTCATGAATTTCCTGCAAGCAATTATTTTTCTAAACTTTAAAATGTTCTCTGAGATTAAAATCCCTATGTTGGCTCACTAATTTCATGTCTTTTATAAAGAAAAAATTGTTGAAGATCTTCAAGTTGAGATAAAATCATCCAACATCAGCTTAGGAAAGATTTCAGATATTTTCTTAAATAGATAATATTTTTAAAGTGTCTTGTAAATCTACAAAGACTACATAATTGTTGCTGCTGTTCAATTGTGTCAGACTCTTCATGACCCCATGGATCATATCATGCCTATACCCTTTATGGGGTTTTCCTGGCAAAGATAGTAGAGTACCTTATTATTTCCTTCTCCAACTCATGTTACAGATGGAGAACTAGAGGAAAAAGAATTGAGTTGCCCAAGGTCACACTGTCAGTAAGTGTCTGAGGTCACAACTGAAGTCAGCTCTTTATGATTCCAGGTCCAGCACTCAATCTGCTGATTCTACCTCTACTATAAAATACTAGTTGCTATTATTATTAATTATTACTTCACTGTTATCCTTGTGATGTGAAAAGAAAGACATAACCTCCTTATTTTGGTGGTTAACATATGGGATTTCAAGGACAAAAGTAACAAAGAATGAGCATATATGAATAACAGGTGCCCTTCATTATTAGAGTATACAGTCACATTGATGTCATCAGAGGCCTATATAAGTATTCAGGCTCTTTACCGAGGACTTCTTCAGTATGGAAAGCCCCTGGTGCAGAAATCTTCTCTACCAATACATAATGGCAACTCCTCTGTGACTGAGTCTTAATGAATGGTTCAAATTCTCAGAAATTCAATGAAATGGCCACAGTCAAATAGGAAGGGTTAGGGTGATGCCAACTGTGATAGTACTGTCTTCCATTCATTTTCTCTTTTCAGAGGTAGGAAAATTTTCCTAAAGAGTCTTCTTTTCATCTTTCCTTCCACTTCTTTTTCCCTACTTTGCCAAATACAGAGTTGCTGAAATAAGCTAAGGTAATATTTGAATATTCTAAAGTTTAAACCTCATTTTTTGAGGTTTACCAAATCTATATGACTGGGCTAAACATGCATACTTGGCCCAAAGTGAATGTTCCCCAAACTACCTCCTTTAAGTTAAATATATATACTTAAGGATTGAATTGCTGTTTCTTTTCTCACCCATGGCTCACTGTCTTGAGTTTCTATAAGTGCTGCTTTCTTCCCCTAAGAAGAAAAAAAGTCCACTGCAGAGCATTGTACCAAATTACAAATACGAACCCAGCCATTCCTCTAGCAAATCCCATTTAGAAGCTCTAATACCCTCTTTTAATAAAGGTTTCACCATTGAGATAAAAATTAAATGTTTGCCCCTGTGATGCATTAATAACTCAAAACCTTTAATTATAGCAGTGCCCAATTTAATTAAACCCTACATTACAGACTGTCAGCCTTCGCCTTACGGGCCACCCTTTTGAATGGTTTATAGCTGAGCTGTAAAAACCTTTCCATGCTTCAGAGGGGGATACCAGCTCTCCACTTGAGGGCTATCATTATGCTTAATATTGTATTTTTACTTTATCCATTGAGAATGAAAGTCTGACATACCTAGCATTGTTTATCGGACCCTCATTCTTTTCACTTAAAAAGTCATCCATGCCTTTCTCTACTTAATAGCTCCAGGATGGAGGCTGTCAGGTAGTCTAGAAAACAGAGCCAATGGTAAGCAACACTAGAAGACATTAAAGGCAAATTTCCTTGGCTTAAACACACATGCGCGCGCGCACACACACACACACATGAACATTGATTTTGAATCTATATCTGAAGACCCCTTCCCTTTTCAAGATGGTAACATAACAGTATTATAAAAATAATGATGATAGTAGTAATAGTAGTACTAATAGTAGTATTAATAACAAACAACCAGCATTTATATAGCATTTTAAGTTTTTCATTTCATTATACAAACATTACCTAATTTGATCCTTACAACAATCTTGGAAGAGAAGTTATGCGACTCGCTCAGGGTCACAAAGCTAGTAAATATCTAAAATCAGATTTGAATTCAGGTTTTCCTAATTCCAAATCTAGTACTCCATTTACTATGTATCCTGGGTCATTGCCAGTCTGGAAGACAGAATGATGCTGGTGACTTTGTGCAGCTCTGCATCAATTAAATGTGATTCATATACACCTCAAGACACTCCCTGTGTTGTCATTTTTCTTTGAAAATGGGCTAACAATGACAACATGCCACTGATTTGTCATTCACAAACTACCAAGAAGGTAACTTAGAAATGTAGCTTAATTCAATAAGCATGTATCTAACCCTAATCTACTATGTGCTAGAAATTTGGCTAGATACCGGAATCATGAAGAGGAGAAAGAAAATTCCTGTCATACGTTTTATTGGAGGGAAACATGCACAGCTCAATCAGTATAAAACATGTACGAGGTAAACAAAGTACAATTTTGCCAAGGGAGCATGGTGGGAGAAGAGAAAGAGTAAAAGCATAGAGAATCACACTCTAAGCTCTTTGGGATCAGAAAATGCCACATATTAGTAATAACCCTTGACCTAAGTCTCTGAAGGAGCCAAGGGGAAGCAGACTTAAGGGAAATGCTGTTACACTTAGAATCAGAGGACCCAGCTTCCAATTCGAGCTCTGCCTTGCACGAGTCCATGAGCAAAGTATTTCACCTTTCTGAGATGTCATTTTCTCACATTTAATGGAGAAATGAGGATTAAATGATTGTCCTATGCCTTTACCTTTTAAATCCATATTATCTTATATAAATCATGACCTAAATCTAAGATTTTATGGAACTTAAATGAGTTATGAATTCTAAGAGGTGGAGGTGAGGAAGGAAAACATGCTAGATATAAAGCACAGAGAGTTGACAGCATGGAGAAGAAAATAGAGTATTCTCATCATCACCATCATCATCATCATCATCATCATCATCATCATCATCATCATCATCATCATCAGGCAGTTCAAAAGACATCTCAGTTAAACTGCTACCCAAAGCATGAATGCCCTTCATAAAGTCCCTGACAAAAGACTGTATGGGCTTCATAGATGCCTAGAAATAAAACTTCAGGGAAGAAATTCCTGATTTCTTTGTAAACTTAGCTAATATAAGCTCAATATTATTTAGCGAGAACATTCATTCATAGGATGATAGATATTTGATGATCCTAGAGTGTAATATTTTGCATTTGACAAATGATATCTGAGCCCCACTGATACCAAAATATATCGTATTTATCTTCCACAAACAAACAAACAAAAAATCTGCCTCCTTGTAACCTTTACTCAGCTCTACTGGTTTTGCCCTCTGGCAACAAGAAAAACAAGTTGAATCTTTCTGCCAAATGACAGTCATTCAAATACTCTAGGACAGCTGTCATGCTCCTGTTTAGCCTAAGGACACTAACCTTCCTTAGTTCCTTCAACTAGTGTTTTATCAACATATCAACTGATTTTTTATTCCATATATTAGATTCTTTACTCTGTTGATTCCTTCTATAAATTTGATTTGGAAAACATCCCAGATTACCCCAGAACTGTCCATACTCTGAAACCCAATAGTATTTATGGAACACAACTCTTATTTGGTAATGAATTATACTCTGCCTTTTGTTATGCTCTTTCCATATATTGTTAATTCAATTTCACTCATTTTGCAAGGTTAAATTACTTTAAAAAAGAAAGTTCTAGCCCTATTAGCTTTTTTTTTTCTTAAGGAGAGTATAATCTTCTTGAAGGCAAAACAGTATCTCAGTACATTCTAGTGGAAAGTCTTGGCATTCGGGAACCACATCAATATTTGATGATGGGCAAATCACTTTTTCTCTTTGAGCATCAATTTCATCCTATGGGAAAGAATGAAAACAGTGCCTATGGTGTCTATTATGTGAATGCTGTGAGTCTAGACCATTGTAATGCACATGCAGTTCTGTAGAAAATACAAAGTATGGGTATTAAAATGCCAGGTATTATTATAGATTGTGTAGAGAGTTCTGCTGGAGAGGGATAAAAATGCAGAGCATCTTAGTTTTCAATTAGTTATTTGACTGATTCTAGTATTTAAGCATCTTAAAAGTTCTGACATATGAGCCACTCCCTAGAAAACACTCTGATCAGCACTCCCAGGCAGGCCATAAGAGTCGTAATGTCAGTGAATGAGATCCTAGCTCAAATCTAGCCTCAGACATATACTTGTTTTGTAACTTTGGGCAAATCACTTCAGTTAATAGTACCTACATTTCAAAGCTATTGTGAACATGAAATGAAAAGAGTCATAAAAAGCTTAGTCCAGGACCTGAAATTCAGCAAGAAATAATGATAATAATAATAGCTATCATTATAATTACAATTCATATAATTATTATTTTTATCAGAGGCAGCCAGGTCACTCAGTGGATACCTCACTGGGCTTGGAGTCAAGAAGACCTAAGTTCAAATCCAGTCTCAGACACTAGCTGTAATTCTAGGCAGGTCACATAACCTCTTTATGCCTTAAAGCCCTGGAAAAGAAAATGGCAAACACTGTAATATCCAAGACAAAAGACCTTCATAACAGTACTGACATGTGATGGTCCACAGGGTCATGAAGATTTACACATGACTAATGAATAGACAAATAATGATAATAGCAATTTATATTGTTATTATATTTAAGAAATCAATTCTATATCAAATTCGTGAATATGTTTTAGAATGCATGTTTTGTGTCTTCTTTTATCAAGTATTGATACTGGTAGCTCTAAGTATGGTATAAATGATTTTCTCAATCCTACCTCACATAAGTAATTTGATAAGATGTATAATTGTTTTTTTTTCATAGATTGTAGAGTAAGTGCAAGAAGTCTTTCAGACTGTAATTGACATCATGCAAGCATTTTATTCCAATAATCTGAGCAAATATAGCCAGGTACCAGGAGTCAGTTAAAAATTATTAAAAGAATTAAAAGCATTTGTCAGAGATTATGGGACAAACAGCATTCTAGCACAACTGGGGATGAAGTGGGAAAATATAGGTCTGAACTTTGACAGATAAGGGAAATATCATGTCTATTGTTATCTCAGAAAAGAAGATCTGGGCCAAAGGACGTCCTTATAACACTTTGACTAAAATTATCTATTTTGTTACCTCAATATTTGTACTAACCTGAATTTTGCCTTAAGCACACACAGACTAGGAATCAGCTTCTGTTGTTCTCATTTAGCTGTTTTACCATCTTGTCTGATCCTATTTGGGGTTTTCTTGGCAAAGATTCTGGGAAGTTTTGCCATTTCCTTCTCCAGTTGATTTTACAAGTGATGAAACTAAGACAAACAGGCGTAGTTGATTTGCCTAGGGTCACATAGCCAGTAGCCAGATTTGAACTCAGGAAGATGAGACTTTCTGAGTTTAGGCATGCCACTCTATCTACCATGCCATCTAGCTACCCAGGAGTTAGGTAGAGATAGCTATAAATATGAAACTAGATAGAGAGCAAAATCTTGTTCTCAAAGTTTGGACTTTTTCCTAACTGAGAGATTAGAGAAATAACAGCTGATCTCTTAAGTAAATTTCATAAATAAATCCCTCAAGTGACAGAGCTGTGAACCACATGGAATTTGAGGGGCATTGTATTTTCCCCAGGCTTAAAATGTGCTAATTATTACAATATTATGTTAGATATTAATTTAGACATTACTAGTTTTGTGGTCCTATGACATTTCCTTCATTTCTCTGATCCTCAGGCATTTTATATGTAAAAAGAGCACCTGTAAAATACCCCAACATCTACAAAAACACTATTTCTTTATTTGATTCAAGTCCACCTAGTGATGTGAGTTGACATATGCCAATAAAGCAACTTAGAAAGAAGGGAAGGGGAAGAGAGATGCTTGGGTACATGACTTTTTAATTTTTTTTACTACTATCTAATCCATGACCTCTTCAAGTTTGACGGGAAATATAAGATACAGGATATATTTAAGTGATGGGAATGAATAGAGTATATTGCAATGTCTTTTGCTAGACAGATATGGTAAAAATACTGTAAAGAGTAGAGTGTCTTTTAGAACTTTCTTCAGTCCTTAAAGAGCTGAGACCATCTTATTGCATCTGCAGGATCTGCTGCTTCAAGGCTTATGTAGTGTCCTGCCTGAGGAGCTTCCTCTTTATCTTCCTGCTCTTCAATAGCAGGAGCTTAGGATTCTTTCTTCCCTATTGCCCTGTGTCATCCAGTTGTTCTCCCTTGAGGGAAAATCTGGATTATAATAAATGCTAGATTTTATCTCAGAATAATAAATCAATGAAGTAAAATATGTATTTTTGGAACCAAACAATCTTTGCTACAAATTCGCCAAGAACTTCAAATAAGAATACACAGAAAGGAGACAGGAGCTAAGCTGAATTTTCTTTAGTCAACAACTTTGATTTCTATACCTTTCTCTTGGCTGTTTTTTGGTTGCTTTATGTGACCACTGTAAATCAATGTCCATTTTGATGAGATGATGAATCAGATGTGAAAGAAAGTTTTACTTCAAATTACCTCCTCCTCCCATCTGCCCTCCTTTCTATCACCCCCAAACTCTACTTATGCCCTTACTCCCTACTTTCCTGTGGGGTAAGATATGTTTTCATACCAAATTGAGTGTGTACATTATTCCCTCCTTAAGCCAAATGTGATGAGAGTAAGGTTCACTCTTTCCTTCTCAACTTCCCCCTTTTCCCCTCAACTGAAAAAAGCATCTCCTTGCTTCTTTTACATGAGATAATTTGCCCCATTCCATCTCTCCCTTTCTCCTCCCTATATATTTATCTCTCACCCTTTAATTTTATTTTTTTTAGATATCATCCCTACCTATTCAACTCACCCTTGCCCTCTATCTATATGTATATAATCCCTCCAACTACCCTAATACTGAGACAAGTCTCAAGAGTTACAAGTATTATCTTTCTTTGCAGGAATATAAACAGTTCAATTCAGTAAGTACTTTATGATTTCTCTGTTTACCTCTTCATGTTTCTCTTGATTCCTGTGTTTGAAAGTCAAATTTTCTATTCAGCTCTGGTAGTTAAAACAAGAATGCTTGAAAGCACTCTATTTCATTGAATTACCATTTTCCCCTGCTGTATTATACTCAATTTTGCTTTGTAGGTGATGCTTGGTTTTACTCCTAGCTCCTTTGACCTCTAAAATATCATATTCCAAGAACTATTATCCCTTCATATAGAAGCTGCTAGAACTTGTGTTATCTTGATTGTATTTCCACAATATTTGAAGTATTCCTCTCTGGCTGCTTGCAATATTTTCTCCTTGACCTGGGAGCTCTGGAATTTGACTACAATATTCCTAGGAATTTTACTTTTCAATATCTATTTACCCTCTGGTTCTAGAATATCAGGGCAGTTTTCTTTGATAATTTCTTGGAAGATGATATCTAGGCTCATTACTTGATCATGGCTTTCAAGTAGTCCAATAGTTTTTAAATTGTCTCTCCTGGATCTATTTTCCAATTCAGTTGTTTTCCAATGAGATACTGTACATTGCCTCCTATTTTTTTCATTCCTTTGGCTATGTTTTATAATTTCTTGATTTTTTCATAAAATCCAGCTTCCATCTGCTTCATTCTAATTTGTAAGGAATTGTTTTCTTCAGTGAGCTTTTGTAACTTCTTTTCCATCTGGCCAGTTCTGCTTCTTAGGGTATTCTTCTTCTCATTGGCTTTTTGGATCTCTTTTGTTATTTGGGTTAGTCTATTTTTTTAAAGTTTTATTTTCTTCAGCATTTTTTGTGTCTCCTTTAGCAAGCTGTTGACTCATTTTTCATTATTTTCTTGACTTACTCTCATTTCTCTTCCCAATTTTTACTCTACTTCTCTCATTTGATTTTCAAAATCATTTTTGAGCTCTTCCTTGCACTGAGACCAATTCATATTTTTCTTGGAGGTTTTGGTAACAGAAGCTTTGACTTTGTTGTCTTTTTCTGTTTTTAATACTTTGGCCTTCCTTGTCACCAAAGTAAGATTCTATAGTCTGATTCTTTTTTTCTGGTTTTTGCTCATTTTCCCAACTATTTCCTTGTTTCTTGAACTCTTTCTTAAGGTAGTTTTCTGCATGCAGTGGGGGTGGTGGACATACTGTCAACTGCTCAATCCCCCCCCACAATCTGTGGGCCTAGAGGTCCAGAAAGAGTGGCTACAGCTGCCCCTGCTGCTGCTGTGGCTGCAGTGGGTTCCTCTTACCACTCCCCCTTCTTCCACACTACAGCCAGGGTCAGACTTCTCTACTCTCTTACACAGGCCCTACAGGTTTTTTTCACTGACCTTCCAATTTTTCCTTGGAGTTTTGGGGTTGTGAAGTCAGGAAACCCTCACAGGTATCCAAGATTTAGTCCCCCTAAGGCCTGCTTCTGTCATGTCTATACTGGTGTGGCCCACACTGGAATAAACTCTGCTCCCAGGGTGGCACAACAGACACTTCCTAGTGACCATTCAAGCTGTCTTGCACTACAGATTTGCTTTACTCTGTCACTCTATGGATTCTGCTGTTCCAGAATTTACTTATAGTCATTTTTTATAGGCATTTAGCAGGGTTTAGGGGGAGAGCACTAGCAAGTCCATGCTCTTACTCTGTCATCTTGTCCCCAACTTCTTAAGTCTAATTTTAAGGACAAATTATCTCTTCTTCCCCTTTACTTTCAATGGGAAAAAAATAATAATAAAACCTGCCACCCTTGCATCTACCAGAGATATTATAAATACTATAACATCTAAGCATTTGACATGTTGTTTGTCATAAAAAATTGCATGGGAAACCAATTGTCTCATTTACTTTTCAGAAAAATGGAACCTCTCACAATGGATCTGTTTGGGACTTGGGATGGGAGAGAATTAATATTCATTTAATAAAAAACATTACAGAATCACAGAACATGAGAGTTGTAAAGGATGTCAGAAGCCATCTAGTCCAAATCATATTTGGAAAACAATCCACCATCACAACCATGAGAAGTCAGCATCCAGAATCTCTGTGAGAAATTCCAAAGTGAAGTAATTTTGTGCCTTCTGAAGTAGCCTGTTCATCCCTGGGGCACCTTTCATTATTAGCATTGCTTTTTTCTCCCCTGACATTGAGAGAACATTTACTTTTTTTACCTTCCATCCTTGCTCTTAGCTCTACCCTCAAAAGTCAAACAATGTGATTATTTTTAATCATCTCATTGACAGAATACAAATACTTGAATTCAGCAATCATACTAACCACCTCCAAGCCAAGTCTTCTCCAGAATAAACAAGTTTTGTTTCTTTTTTCCCTAAAAGCTTTATTGATGATTAGGAATTATAATTATGGAAACTATGAGGAATATATACTGTGTCATCTCTCTTTCTCTCTCTGTCTCTCTCTTTCTTTCTATATATATATGTATGAATATATATATGTGTATATATGTAAACATGTGCCTATGTATAGACATTTGTGTAGAATTATGAAATTATATATGTAAATATTGAGATGCATGCATATATTAACAAATATGTATATGGATATGTGTACTCACAGGTGTATATTTAGAGATATAGCTTTATGCGTACATGAGTGTAGATACACACTTGTGTAATTATCATTATCCCATACACAAAATAATTGGTCAAAGTGACATAATTGAACAAGTACCAGATTTTGAGTCCACAGACATGAGTTTGAAGTTTATCTCACTTCTTCCTGTAGATATGACCTTGGCCAAGTTGATTAATTTTCATGTTCTTTTTTTAAAATCTTTTTTCAATGAAATGATAGTGATAGACTAATGGTAGACCTCTAATATCCTTTGAAGCTATAAATCTTTGTTCCTACAAAAATTAGGGCAGTAAATTTTCAAGACTTCTTTTACTTCACCGTATTGAAAAATATTGCAGTTAAATATGTAACTTTTTGAATGAAAGAGTCTGTTTCCAGAAAAAGATTTTCCTTCAAGTAACGCAGACCTTCTGTCATGAGCAGTTCCAGACCTTATTGATAAAAACTAATTTTCCTCTTATGGGACACTGGCATATTAAGGCATTTGGATTCCTTTTAGGTCAGCTCAATTTAGTGAACTTCACTTAACAAGTATTTTATTCAACTTACTATGCCAAGTGTTGCGGGTTAAAATAAGCTGGGCCTTGACTTCAAAGATGTTACATTTTAAGAAGAAGATATGCATTATTTGTACAAATAAATAAAATCACAAGAATACCTAACAATTCCAAAGATAGACTAATAATAACTTAGGTGTACACATGAAAGACCTGGAAAAAAATCATGCGTAAGGTGATCCAAGCCTGTCTTTTGAACAAAGCTAAGGGGAGGAGAATAGAATAGACATGCCAAAAATGGGGTATCACTTGTGCCAACACACAGAGTTATGAGAGAGATTGTGATTTACAGAATAAAGTGACCATGTAGTTTGTATATTATTTTTCTACCTTCTGTTCTGGTTGACCAAAACAAAGCAGTGTCTTCGAAAAGCTTCATCATTCTGTTGGCCTGACTTTCTCATCCGCTGGAGGCTGGGCATAGTGGAAAGCAAATCTCCCTTGGGAAGAGAAGGATTACTATACTTAGAGGTTCATGTTAATTCAGCATCTTCTCTTCCAATAGAAAGGTGACTAACAGTCTTCATTTTCTTACTGTTTGCTAGGAGCAAATATTCATACATGGCCTTGCATCCAGCTATGTCTGGCTGGGCTCAGGACAACTCTCAATTGGTAATCCATAATTATATTCTTTCTAGGAATGACTTTGACTTATATTGCTAAAGATCCTATTTTAATTATAGAGGAATCCTTTTTGATAGACATAAATATATTTTCTATGTTAACTATAATCACCTGATATTCCATGTTCTCAGCTTATATTAAGTTTGTATATACATTATCAAGTCAGTTATTTCCCCGATAGACTGTGAGTTTGACAGTTTCCCTTAAATATCTTTCTAAAAACAAACTCTGTCTTTATTTAGTAGAGTCTACCTCCTAGACACTTGAATTAACAAAAAATCCTGAATTCTTCTCAAGAGATGTGGTGTATATACAGGCTCATAAAGAATGATGCAGGGGAGAGGCAGAGGCATGAGGGTGAAGAAAAGTCCTTGACTCACCTGAGCTCCTAACAAAACTCCTATGAACACCTTTAAACAATGCCATAAAAATTCCTGGAGCAGCAGAACCCATAAAAGGACAGGGTGAAATAATTTTCCAGTCAAAGACAACTCAGAAAGTTCTAAGGAAAGGTCTGATACACCAGGGTGAGAGGGAAATACAGTTAAGCACAGGTTGTACCAGCACCGACACAGTCACTGTTAACCCAGAGCAGGCCTTGGCAGCCATTGCATCAGCAGCAGCAAAGGCTACTTAGAGAGCTCTCAGTCCATAAATAGTAATGGGATCAAACAACTGATAAGAACAAGATTACAAGGGTGTCTTTGCTAGCACTGAGGTGGGACCCTCTTACTTTTCCCCTACTCAGATCTGGGTTGCAGGCCCAGATGAAGTCCCAGGATGAGGAGGAGCACTAGTACACAACAACTTGTGTGTCACAGTGAAGCAGGGACCCTCATCACCATGTCATGCAGAAAAGCATCCTTGTGATTGCTCACAGAACAGAGTACAGGCCAGGGGAGCAGTAAACCAACCTCTCCTTAGATCAAACCACCCTGGAAGAACTGAAAACTTACAGATTCCTAGAAATATTTCTAAAAACGACTGCACAAAAACCCTGAAGTTTGGGACAGTGTGCCCTTAATCCTAGAAGAAAAGGCCTACTTTAAAAAAAGGATTCTGAATATCAAGTAAGAGAGGTGGAGAAAAAGTTGGGAAGACAAGTGAGAGTTATGAAAGAAAATCATTAAAAAAATCAATAATATGGTAAAGGAGACATACAGAAAATATACTGAATAAAAGAATTCCTTAAAAAATAGACTCTTTAAGAAACTTAAATGGAAAAAGAGGCACTCCCCCAAAAAGTGAGAAGAAGAATGAATTGAAAAGCAGAATTGGTCAAATGGAAAAAGTGGCACAAAAATTCACTGAAGGAAGAAAGAAATTACTTAGAAAGTAGAACTGGCCAAATGGAACAGATAGTACAAAAGCTCACTGAGGAAAATAATGCCTTAAAAATTAGAATGGTGCAAATGGAAGCTAATGACATTATGGGATTTCAATAAAGAATAAAATAAAACAGAAAGAATGAAAAAAAAGAGACAATGCCAATATCTCATTGGAAAATAACTTACATGGAAATTAGGTCCAGGAGAGAAAATTTGAAAATCATTGGACAACCTGAAAACCAAGATCAAAAAAATTACCTCAGACATTATAATTCAAGAAATTATCAAGATAAAATGTCCTGATATTATAGCACCAGAATATAAAATAGAAGTTGAAAGAACCCACCAATCATCTCTTAAAAGAGATCCTAAAATTAAAACTCCTAGAAATATTGCAACTAAATTCTAGAGCTCCCACATGAAGGAGAAAATACTGCAAGCATCTAGAAAGAAGCAGTTGAAATATCATGGAGCCATAGACAGAATATAATTAGAGTTAGCAGCTCCTAGCTTAAAGGATGAAAAGGCTTGGAATACAATATTCCAAAGGGCAAAGGAGTTAGAATTACAGCAAAGCATCAACTATCCAACAAAACTGAATATAATCACATAGAGGAAAAAAAATGAACATTCAATGAAATTAAGTATTCAAGCATTCTTGATGAAAGGGCCAGAGCTGAAAAGAAAATTTGACAAGACACAAGAGAAGCATACAAAGGTGAATAGGAAAGAGTAATCATAAGGATCTTAATAAGGTTACACTGTTTACATTGCTACATAGGAAGATGATAATTAAAAGTCATGAGACCTTTTTCATTATTAGAGTAGTTGGGAGTGTATATGTATAGAGGGTACAGTTGTGAGTTGAATATGAAATGATTATATCTAAAATAAAATTAAGAGGTAAGAGAGGGAGAAGTGAAAAGGAAAAATAGAATGTGGCAAATTATCTCACATATAAAAAGATAAGACAAAACCTTTTACAGCAGAGGGAAAGAAGAGGGAAGTAAGAGTGAGTAAATCTAACTCTCTTTGGAATTGGCTCAGAGAGGGAATAACATACATGCTCTATTTGGTGTAAAAATGTGTTACACTACAAGAAAGTAGAAGGGGAAGGAGATAAGAGAAGGGAGGATGATAAAAGGGAGGGCAGATTGAGGGAGAAAGTAGTCAGAATCAAAACACTTTTGAGAAGGGACAGGGTGAAAAGACAGAGAAAATAGAATAATTGGGAGGGAGAGAAATAGGATGGAGGGAAATATACCTTTTGGGACAAAGTTATAAGGAAGTTTCTCTGATAAAGGTAGCATTTCTCAAACATATAGAGGATGGAATCAAATTTATATAAAAAAATCACAAGAACCACTGCCCAACTGATAAATGAGCAAAATACAAGAGGTAAGAAAAAAAGGTGAGGTAATCAAAACCATCTATAGTCATATGAAATAAAATGCTCTCAGTCACTATTGATAGGAGAAATGCCTATTAAAATAATCCTGAGGTATTACCTCATACTTTTAGTTTGGTTAATAGGACAGAAAGGGAAAATAACTAATAATAGAGAGGATGTGGGAAAAGCGAAAACAATGCATTAATGGAGGAGTTGTAAACTGATTGAGCCATTCTAAAGAGCAATTTGGAACCAATGTCAAGAGGAATAAAATCATGCATACCCTTTGATCTAGCAATACCACGACTGGGTCTGTATCCCAAAAGAAATTTATAAAAAAAAAAGGAGAAAGAACCTATATGTAGAAAAATCTTATCTATTGGCAAAGGTTTGAAAATTAAAGGGATGCCCATCAATCAAGGGGTGACTGAACAAAGTGTGGTATGGGATTGTGATGGAATATTATTTTCCTATAAGGAACAATGAACTGGTTATCCTCAGAAAAATATGGAAAGATTTACAGAAGCTGAAACAAAGCGAAATGTACTATGTGCAAAGTAACAGTACTACTGTAAGATGATCAACTATGAATGACTTGGCTATTCTCAGCAATATAATGATCCAAGGCAATTCTAAGGGACATATAGGAAAAATGTTATCCATTCTCAGGGAAAGAACTAATGATGGCTGAAGCATTTTTTTGACTTTCCTTTTCTTGAGGATTTCTTTTGTGTTTATGATTTTTTTCACAATGTGGCTCATATAGAAATATGTTTTGCATAACTACACACTCACACATACACACACATACATATATTATATATATGGATATGTCTATCTATATCTATATCTATCTGTCTGTCTGTGTATCTATCTATCTATCTATCCATCTATCTATCTATCTATCTATCTATCTATCTATCTATCTATCTATCTATCTATCTATCTATATGTCCTATATTGAATTACTTGCCTTCTTAATGAGGGGTCTGGAGAAAGAGGAAGGGAAACCATTTGGAACTGAAAGTTTACAAATGAATATTAAAAATTGTTTTACATGTAATTGGGAAAAAAATAAAATCTAAATAACAACAAAGAATGATGTAGAAATTTGGGCCAATCTTTCCCCAAACTTTACTCACTAGAAACCATTAGAAGATTCAAAAGGGATTGCTACAGAACCCTTACAAATATTTCATTAAATAGAAAGTGTAAAGTGTTCCTTCAGGCAACTTTCTTAGTGCATTAGTCACCACTCCCTACCACATAGTTGGCTTCTGGCAAAACCTTCTGATCTTTTTTCTTTTCAAGTCTTTGATATAACTGTGATCTTAGTAATGTAGGAAATCTCTTTTTATAGTAATGATCAAGATTTTACTATACTTTTTCTTTCTGTATAATTCTTATCTATCTCTTTTTATCCACTTTACATAGAAGACCTCTCTGATGAACTGTGCATCTTTCTGATTTGCCTGTTTTATTATAATAGAATATTATGTTTCCATATTTTGACTACCCTAGAATATTAGGGCTGCCATCAGTTATTCCTCACTTTCATAGAATGTCTCAATTGTTCAGTCTTTTGTCTCTTTGCTATTATGTTTTTAAATTTCTGTTTTTGTGCAAGTAAGTCTTGTAAAATGTCATTATATACTTTTCAATTACATTCATCGTTTATTGACTTTTGGGTTTACTGTAAATTATATTCTCACAACATTACATCATTGCTTGACCGGTTCAAAGACATCAGTGAAAGCCATTTAAAATCATTGTAAGCTCTGAACAATAGTGTTCTTTGCCCACTTTATTCAATATTAGACTGTTTATGTTAAGATATGGTTAATGAATGATTGATTCAACTTAATTTCAATAAAACTACGTGTCATCATTTGGATAAATGTGTATTCTTCATCTATTTTCTTATCCTGTATGAATATTTTGGCTAGTGTGTACATGTGTGTGCAAATGCCTACAGATATCACTGAAAATTTGTATATTTTACTGGGGGTTGATGAATGAATAAGACAGTTTTTATTAAAAATTCACTATGTGCTGCTTCCTACAGTTTGATTTCTTGGGAATACAAACAAAACTAAGGAGTTAGTACCAGCTCACACTCTCATTGAGGAAAAGCAAAACAAACAAACAAAAAAAATTAGTTGTCAGGAACATTTTAAGAAACAAATTCCTAAGACTTTCCAGCAGAGAAATTGGTAAGGCCCCAAAATTTTAAGTTTATGAATGTAGCACTGATGATAGCACCAGTGATCTGTATTTAAAATCTAACAAGTCTCAGGCCTAAATTCAAGGTAGGTTGTAAGGCTTGTTTTTTTTGTCTGACCATAGGGAATATAGTTGGTGACTCTCATCTCATTAAAAGCAGATGAGCTCACAGGCAGGCTTCTGGGATGGCCCAGACATAGGGAATAAGGGGAGAAGGGAAGACAGTAGGAGAAGGATCCTCAGTGATATGCAGTAATCTGCAAGCAGAACTGGTGGACAATCTTACTATTTAGAAAAATATCTGTTATTTATAAATCATATTTCATGTTCTCCATGAAATTGGTAACAATTTTAGGCAAACTAACATCTTCATGTATGTGACTCACTTATCATGAAAACCAGAAGGCTGACTATAAATCATATCTTCTCCTTTTGTCATATCTGCACAACTTTTTACCAAGTAACTTGGAACACTTGGACTCTTGAACAAGACTATTTTTAGTCCAAACAGTAGGATGGTGCTAGGGCATATGACTTACAGCTACTTCTAGGAAGTGTATTTGTGTAGACCACCAGGTGGCTCTTTAAGTGAGGCCTAAAGCAGTTCATTCCAAATGGCAAAGGCTCCAAAAAACCTTGATGTGGTCCAGCCCTTTCCCTAGTGACCTGATTGACATGTAAAATCTAGGGGAAAATAAAGATGACATGGAAATAAAAACTATTGATCAAATTAAAAGTGTAGTACTTGTCCTTATTGTAATTTAAGGAAATAAAGTCATGTCTTAAAACATTTCCTGACTATATTCTCTCACTTCCCCCCCACCAATTTGATTGCTCAATATTTGCCCTCAATTTAATCTCCAACAAATTCACTCATTTGTCCTGAAGGGTTTATTATATTGTAATATTTATTTTAGTACAAATAAATGGCAAAAAAAAAAATTCCAAAATGAAAATTCCAAAAATTCCTACATTTATTTCCCCTTAATTTCTCCCTACTTCAAAGAATTATAGATTAAGAAATTGAAAAAAATTATTAATCACATAATCTAACCTTCTCTTACAATTTCAACTGGGTCAAACTTATGCCAAGTTAGGATAACTCTGTGAGCTAGCCTAACCTCTTAAATATTTCATCAAATCAGCTGTGAATTCATTTAGTTTTCTTCTCTTTCAAATCCTAGTCTACTCAAGACTTTCAGGGTAAAACCAGCAAAATAGTCATGTATGACACTCTTCTAGCCAAAGACAACACAGGAGACTGGAAAGATAGATTTGTGATGTGAAGGGAGGACACTAGTTTAGAGCCAACAGGGATGAAACACCACCAGTGAAACTGAGTGATGGTGAAAGAAGCAGCAGTGATTGTGAGAGCTCTCAAGCCAGAGAGAGTAAGGGGGTCTGGCAATCATTCAGAAATTATATATTGTGGGCTATCACTGGGCATAAGAACAGATGCTGTTTGGTAACTCCCTTGGCTATATCTACTTCTAGGTCATAGTATAAGGGTAGAGAGGAACACTTTCATTTAAGAGGAAGTTGAAACCCAGAGGGGCAACTGTTTAGCAACTAAAATGCCTATATTTACTACTGGGTCCCAGTTCGAGTGGAGAAGAACACTTTCAGTCAAGAGGTAGTGGAAACCTTGAGGAGCAGTATCACTTCTAGCCACAAGGATCAGGGGTCCAGAAAAACTGTTTTATTTACTGGGACCAAGGAAAATGGGGCCCTGAGGAGCAGTACTGCTTGCAGTCCCAAGGGATCAGAGGGCTTTCTGGGGCAAAAAGAAAAAGATAAAGAAAAAACAACTCAGAGCAATGACCGCACCTCTCCCAAGTTGTTACCACCTGGGAAAGACAAAAAATCTTTCAAACCCCCAGGACTAGCTTTGACAACAGAATTGTAAAAAAAGCCTGAAACTTGATACAGAGTCCCTCCTTTCTATACCACGCCCTACACACACTCAAACCAGGAACAGAAACCCACTTAAATTAAATAAATTAGGGGCTCACTGAAGAAAACAGTTCTTTCAAAATTATTATGGAGCAAATGGAATCTAATGCCTTTGTGAGAAACTAAGAAATTATAAAACAGAACCAAAAGGATGAAAAAATAGAAGAAAGTGTGAAATATCTCATTTAAGAAACCACTGACCAGAGAAATCCATCCAGGAGAGGTAATTTAAAGATTATTGTTCTACCATGATAAAAAAAAAAGAGCCTAGACATCACCTTTCAAGAAATTTTTAAGGAAAAAATGCCCTGATATTCTAGGACCAGATGGTAAAATTGAAATGAAAAGAATCCAGTGATCACCTCCTGAGAAAGATCCCAAAAAGAAAACTCTTTGGAATATTGTGGCTAAATTTCAGAATTCCCAGGGCAAGGAGAAAATATTTCAAGCAGCCAGAACGAAACAATTCAAATGTTGTGGAAATACAATAAGGATAGCACAACATCTAGTAGTTTCTACATTAATGGATGAAAGGTTTGAAATATGATATTCTGCAGGTCAGAGGAGCTAGGATTAAAACCAAGAATGGTTTACCCAATAAAACTTCAGGGGAAAAAATGAACATTCAATTAAATAGAGGACTTTCAAGTATTCTTGATGAAAAGACCAGAGCTGAATTAAAAAAAAAAAAAATTGACTTTCAAATACAAGAATCAAGAGAAACAGGAAAGGTAAACAGGAAAGAGAAATTATAAGGGATTTATTAGAGTTGAACTATTTACATTCCTACATGGAAAGATGATATTTGTAACTCATGAGACCTTTCTCAATATTAGGGTAGTTGGAGGAGATAGATCAACAGACAGACAGACAGACAGATAGATAGATAGATAGATAGATAGATAGATAGATAGATAGATAGATAGATAGATAGATAGATAGATAGATAGATAGATAGATGGCAAAGGGTGAGTTGACTATGAAAGGATGATATCTAAAAAAATAAAATTGAGAGTTAAGAGAGAAATATATTGGAAGAAGGAGAGATGTTGATATAGAATGGTGCAAATTATCTCACATAAAAGAGGCAATAAAAAAGATTTCACAATAAAGGGGAATTCAGGGGGAAGTGAGAAAGAATGAGTGAATCTTATGCTAATTGGGTTTGACTTAAGGAGAGCATAACATACACAATCAGTTCAGTATCTTACCATGCAGAAAAATAGGGGGAAAGGAATGAGAAATGAGGGATGATGGAATGGAGGGCAGAATGGGGAAGGGGGTCGTCAGAAGCAAACACTTTAGAAAAAGTCAAATGAGAAAATAGAATAATTGGGGGGGGGTGGAATAAGTGGAGGGAAACATAGTCTTTCACACCACAACTATTATAGAGGTGTTTTGCATAACTACATATGTATAACCTATATTGAATTGCTTGCTTTCTTAACGAGGGTGAATAGAGAGGGAAGAAGGGACAGAATTTATAACTCAAAGTTTTAAAAACAAATGTTAAAAAACTGTTTTTACATGCAAGTGGGAAATACAATATACAGACAATGGGATATTCAAATCTATCTTGCCCTTCAAGAAAGTAAAGGGGAAGTGGAGAAGAGTAGGGGAGGATAAAAGGGAGTGTAGACTGGGGAAGGAAGTAATCAGAATGCATGCCATGTCAGGTTAGGGGGAGGGGAAAATGCAAAGAAAATTTGCAACTCAAAATACTGTGGAAATGAATGTTGAAAACTAAAAATTAATCTAATTAATTAATTAAAAATTAATGAATTTCAGCTTTTAAAAATTTGAAACAATAAATTAAAACAAAAGAAGACAATTGTGAATGGTAATGAACAGAATGGGAAAGAGGGGAGAATACTGAAAAAAAATATTACTTTAACAAAACAGAACTGGCAAAATGGAAATAATCTCACAAAAGTTATTGTAGAAAATAATTTCTTACAAATTAGACAGTGTTCGTGTAAACTAATGACTCCATAAGACATTAAGAAAGTATTAAAAATGTTTTAAAGAAGAATGTGTGAAATAGCTTAGTAGGAAAAAATGGTCTGAAAAAGAGACTGAGGAAATTTAATTTAAGAATTATTGCATCACCTATAAACCACAATCAAAGAAATATCCTAAATATCATAGTTTAAGGAATTATTAAGGAAAACTTGTTCTGATATCTTTGAAACAGAGAGTCAGATAGAAATAGAAAGAATTCACCAATCAAAACCAGAATGACATCTCAGATTGAAAAGTCTCAGCAACATGATAGCAAAATGTCAGAGCTCCTGGGTCAAAAAGATAGTAACCAGAATGCAACCGTTCAAATGCCATGGAGCCACAAGGATCACAAACGATCAAGCAGATAGTATCTTAAAGGAGTAGAGAATTTGGAATGTGATATTCCATATATCAAAAGAGCTAAAATTACAACCAAGAATTACTTACGCAGAAAAAAGGGGAAAAAAAACAGTATAATTCTTCAAGGGAACAAAATGGAATTCTAATGAAATGCTTGATTTCTAAGCATTCCCAATGAAAAGATGAGATCTGAACAGAATAAATGGTTTTCAAATGGAAGATTAAAAATTAATGTCAAAAAGATAAAAATTAAAAAGACATCATAAAGGCCATATTATTAATATTAACTTTAATTTTTTCTACATAGGGAGATGATACATGTATCTCCTAAGATCTCTATTGTTATGAGGGCAGTTAGAAGGATTCTCCATAGAAAGACAGTGTAGGAGTGAGTTTTGGCATGATGTAAAAAAAAATGAACAGGTGAGAAAGAAGGATGCCATTGGAAAAAAAAAGAGGAAAAATGAATAGGGAAATTAAGTCCCATAAAAGAGGTATACAAGGAAGAGCATTTACAATGCAGAGATGTGGGGGAAGGACAATAGGGGATGAGCAAAGCTTGAACCTCACTCACATCTAAATTGTTTCAAAAGGGGTAATGTGTGATTGTGTGTGTGTGTGTGTGTGTGTGTGTGTGTGTGTGTAATAATAACAGTAGTAGTAGTAGTTGTAATAGTAGTAGAATTACTGGTAGAAATCTCTCTTATCCAATTACCCAACAGAGAAGTAGGAGGAAAAAGGGAAAAGAAAAGGGAGGGAGTGGTGATAAAATGCAGAGTAGATGAAAGAAAGCTGTGATCAAAAGCAAAGGAGACTTTAGCAGAGGGACAGTAGAAAAGAAAAAAAAAGAAACAGAAACAAGAAAATAGATGGAGGAAAATGCACAGTTAATAATCACAACTGGAAATGAGAATGGGGTGGGTTTACCTATAAAACAGAAGCAGACTCTAGACTGGATTAGGAGCCAAAATCTAAAAACAGTTTATTTACAAGAAACACACTTGAAACAGAGAGTCCCACAAAGTGTTTAAATAAAATACTGAAGAAGAATCTATTACATTTCAACTGAAGTAAAAACAAAAGGCAAAGGTAATAATCAGGATCTCAGAAAAAACAAAAGCAAAAATAGACCTAATGAAAAGGTACAAGCAGTAAAACAACAACTTGCTGAAAGGAACCAGAGAAAATGAAGCGACATTAAAATTAAGGCTATATTCCCAAACTGGCAAAGCATCCAGATTATTTTTTTAATTCAATATTGAATTTTCATCGAGTTTTTGATATTTATTATTGTTATAATTATTAAATTATTAGTTCCAAATTTTCTCCCTTCCTCTATCTCCACAATCCCCAGACCACTGAAAAGATAAGTAGTTTGATACAGATAATATGTATGCAGCCAAGCAAAACTCATCCATACTAATCATATTGTGAAAGAAATTTTGGACTACCCAGCAAAAACAGACAGTTTTAATTTGCATTTCTTTAATTAATAATATGTTAGAGTATTTTTTCATATGACTAAAAATTGTTTAGATTTTTTTCATCAGAAAACTATTTTGGTTATACCCTTTGAACATTTGTCAGTTGAGGCAATAACCTCTATTCTTATACATTTGACTAAATTCATTATATATTTAAATATGAAACCTTTTTCTGATAAACTACTTACATTGTCACACCCTCTGACTTTCTGCTTTCCTTCTGAGCTTGGCTATAATTATTCTATGTGTTCAAAATCTTTTTAACTTCATGGAATCAAAACTATCCATTTCACATATAATTTTGCTCTCTATCTCTTATTTATTCATAAATTATTCAGGTATCCATAAGTCTGATAAATAATGTTTTTTATCCTTTGTAAATTTTTGCATAAAATTTCTATCTATATCTAAGTCATGTATCCATTTGGACCTTATCTAGGTAAATGGTGCAAGATATTGGTCAATATCGTGTTAGGTTAACCTTACTGAATGTCTTATGATTTCTCCTTCCTTTTAACTTTTTCATGCTTCCCTTGAGTCTTGTATTTAAAAGTCAAATTTTCTACTCAACTCTGTTTTTTTCATCAGAAATGCTTGAAATTTCTCTATTTCATTGGTGTCCATTTTGTTTTTCTCTGGTGGGTGATTCTTGGTTGTAACCCTAGATTTTGTGCACTGTGGAATATCCTAACAATGTATAATACAACAAACCTTTTAGTCTATTAATATTGTATCTGATAAATCTTGTGTTGAACTGACTGTGGCTTTATGACATATATGTGTGTGTATTTATATATGCATGTATATGTATATTATATATGTGTGTTCATATACATACACACTTATATATTGTATATTATATATAATATATACACACACACATATAATACATCAATGCAAATATATCAGAACTAGGAAGGATGCAGGCAAGCAGACTGCTGGCTATCATGGGTGAAAAAGTTTGTTTATGATTTGTTTAATGGAGCTAGTTGTGGAAAGCCTAGCATGGAGAAGGCTTGGGGATGGTGTTGTCCTCCGCATTGTTATTGTATATAGATTTTTGTTATTATGATGGAATGGACTTTCTTGTGTCTGAATATATGTTTTTGTTCTGTCTTCCATGTGGAGAGTCTGTTGTATTCTGCCATTCAGAATTGTGCTGGCACATTCGAGGCTACCGTGGGCACTGTGAATATCATGTTGATTCTTCAGGCTCCACAGGGGGCACTGTGAAAATTTCCGGGTTTTTGTGCACCTGTTTTCAAAGATGGTGCTGAGGGTCTATAATTCTTCAATTCTTCCAAAGTAATCATTTAAGGAGAGGCATGTTTAATCCTGTCCTGGCCTATGCTCTGATCTATGAATGACCATAAGCACTCTTTTCTGCCCTGGAAACATGACCATTTTCCCCACTCCTCTGTGGCCATGAGCTCAGGTGTGCTAAAGCTCCTCCTCACTCAGAGATTGTTTCCCATGACCTCAACTTGGATTGAAGTATGGATAATGCAAGAGAATCTTGCACCCAGTGTGAGCAAAGGGCACCTTTTAATCCCCCTCTGACCAGTTGTTTGATGCCAATTGTTGAACACATTATCTATAGGATGAGCAATACAGAAACTACTACTGCCTTTGTTGATTCAGGTGTCTCCAACTACGGTGCTGGAATGTATTCTATTTTCTCCCTAGTGTAAAAGATCTTTTCTGCCTACTTCTAAGTTGCCTTAGACTGGAAAATTTTACCCCATTCTTCAGAGAATTCTGTCACTTCAGAATTTGTTTTGAGGCATCGCTTAAAATTGTTTGGAGGGAAATTTGGGAGAGGTTGGAGGAATCTCTGCCTTTGCTTAGCCATCTTGACTCCATCCTCCATAGCATCAAAAATCGTAAATGAAAAGTTAAATGAATTACAGAAATAAACAGTAAAACTACACTCATGGTGGTCCTCAACTATTCCTATTCAGATCTTGATAAATCTAACAAAAATAAAGAAAAAAGAAATCAAGGAGACTAACAGAATCTTAGAAAAGTTTTGAATGGGAATAGAAAGGAATATACCTTTTTATGAGCTGTACACAACATCTTTCCCAAAATTGAACAAATATTGGGGCATAGTATACAATCTTGGTCCACTCTCTCCAAATATGACACACTTTCATTGCCTCCTGATACCTGTTTATCTTTGTCAGTATCTTTTGGAAAGAAAACCATTATTGGTGTTTAAGGTTCACATTCTATTCCTGGACCTAGGTTTGTGTGAATTTAAGCAAAACACTTAATGCTTCTGAATGTCATTATCCTCATTTGCTAAAATGTAATTTAAACTCCTTCATGGCAAGGACTTATTTTCTATTACTCTATCACCTGTATGTAGCTCAAAACCTGGAATGCACTAGATACTTATTGCTTAATTTCTGTTGAATGAGTGAATGAATAAATAAACAAATGAATGAGAACCAGAATGCTAACAGCACATAGTTTAAAGAGGAATGGTGATACTAAAATGAGAAAATACATGCATTTGCTTTGCAAAGATTAACACATATCTATAGAAATATGAGCTTTGTTTGTGCTGATGAAGATGCAGAATTCAACTTATTTTCAGTTTATCTATTTTCAGATTTTCTTTTTTTGGGGATTGAAGTGAGAAAGCACTATGTCAAAACTGTCTCATTCTTCCCTTCTCTCCTCCCCACAAATTTTATTCTCCTGTGCTCAGGAATAAGTTATTCATATGTTTCAGCTAATCTAATGTAAGAGACATTCTTAGTGAATCTTTAAATCACGTTCTCTCTCAAAATCTGTGTGTGTGTGTGTGTGTGTATAATATCTTTGTAAAGAAGTATCTAAAGTGAACATGTGAATGTACCCATAAGAATGGCATAAGAAATAGGAAATATACATAAATCTCAGAAAAATAAAATGAATATGCCATAAAATGAGTGTATGAGGGAAAAAAGAATAAAACTAAATATGAATTCAAAACTGATTCTATGAAATATTCAAAATGCACTTAATTCAAGTGTTATATAAATCATTTGCAAAAAATGAGAAAATAATGTCTCCTAAGAAATTCTTTTCATGAAGAAATATAGTTTTGATATCTAAACTGTAGGAGGATAAAAGAGAGAAATTTCTAAACTAATATTACTGATGAATACCAATGCAAAAAAGTGTTTAATAGAATTCTAGTAGAGTTTAGAACAATCCATTAAAATAATTTTTACATTATTATCAGTTAATAATTACATATAGAAGATTAGTTCAATAGTTGGAAAGTATAAATGTAATGGAGGAGTTGAGAGAGAAGAGGAGAGGAAGGGCAAAGAAAAAAGGAGAAGAGGAGAGAGGGTGATGGAGACATGATTAAGGAGGGAACATAAGAGAAAAATTTCAGAATTTGTATTTCAAAAAGGAGTACTGACCTTAGCTTGGTCAGCTGACTTAAACATACACATGCAAGTGCATACACATGAGCTTGAGCAAATTTTGCCCTGAAGAATAATAGTTTTGTTCTTCAAAAATATTGTACAAGGGAAAAGTCAAATGATAATTAATCACATGCAGCAAAGACTTGAGGTAAGTCACTTATATAATTAATATATTGTTCTTTCAAAAAATTGAATAGACCTGGATAAGGCCCAGAGGAAACTGTCACTTCATAATAAATGCTTCCTTGTGCACAACCCTGGGACACAGTCTTCTTTTCAGCTTATGTCTCTTGCTTATTTTCAGGCTTTTGCCGATTTGGGGAAGTTATATTGTTAAAGAATAAGAGATTTTCCTGCTTGATGTAACTACATGATTTACTTGTTGCATTCTTTTGCGAAGATAGGCCAACATATCTGCAACTGGAAAATAGGATTGTTGTTACCAAGATGGCCCCAAATCTGAAAAAAGCCATTCCCTTTAATGAATTTAAGAAATGTAATTAACAAAAAGACTGAATCGTTGGGAAATACTTTGCATGTGGTTTGGCACCCTATATGCTCTTAATAAAATGTTTTGCTCCAATCTATTCATTCATTCTTTCAGCAGGCAAAAAAATGGTTGGTACAAAATCATTTTTCCAAAAAAAAAATTGTTATAGAGAATATTTACAAGGCAATATGGAAGGGAGAAATTTTGACCAATACTTTCATCTCCTGAATACCATTTGTTCAGGATTTGGTGTTTACTTGGTTGGTTGGTAGATTTCTTGTTCTATATAAAAGTCAAAGCTTATATTTTATTTTTAAGCATCTTCTCCAGCCTAAAATAGTCAATTGAGTCAATTTTAAAACTGGTGGGATTAACTTTCCTTAAAGGAATTAGTGTGGTGGGGAAAAGAAGAGGCTTAAAAATATTTGAAAGAAATGTCACAAATTACCTAAATCCTATGCATTACAAAAATAAAAAGTTCAAGTTACACTTGGCATATCACTGTAAGACTGCTCTCTGAAGGGCAGACCTCAGAATTAAGGATGTAGTTATTGGAATTTCCTGCTTTTTGAAAGTACATTAGTAGATTGATCATTTGTTTCCAAATAGGAAAACACAGCATAGACCTTCAGTTCCAAATTTACTGTTTTTCTCTGTCCTGTACAATGGTTCTTTCTCAGAAAGAATAAAAAATGAACCTTCCACCAAAACAATAAAAAAAAAAACATGTAATGTATTTTTAATTTTCAGAGACAATAATTTTATGACTGAATTTGTCTCTGAAGAATACATATGGAAATAAAACTTTCTTCTCTTCATAGGTGAAGGATTATGTACTCCCAGGATATGAGATATTTTCCAAAAGGGAAGCCAAGTGTCATGCTATATAGACAACTGGACTATGAGTGGGAAAAGTTGAGTTCAGTCTCAGACACTTAATAGCTGTGCCAAGACAGAAAAGTCACTCAAATTCTTTCAGTTTCCTCATAAACAAGATAGGAAAAATAACAACTACTGCCTTCCTGCTTTGTAAGGATACTAAGGCATAATATTTGTAAAGTACTTTGCAAAATTTAAGGAGTTATATAACTTCTGCCTACCATCATCATTATCATTATTATTCTGCTAGGGTGTAAGTTAGAATTAAGAGGTTGGCCAGAATTTCGATAGTGATTTCTCCCCACTCTTTTGTGTCAGGGGATGATTTTCTAAGAAACAAAAGGAAGATAGAGGTATATTTGGCAATAAAGGCAACATAAAATTATAGAAATCTATATATGTATTTTAATGTTGTATAGTCCTCTTCTGAGTTCCCATGGACAATTGAGTGATACTCCAATTAGTTAAGAAAAAAAGGATTATGAAATCTTACAAGGTAGATAACAACTGCAAGATGGAATTGGAGTGAGAAAAAAAAGACAAGACAGAGACAGAGCAGGAGAAAAATGACCAAGGAGTCACTGTACCTATTTTGAGAAACATTCTCATGGGCAAGTTGCTAAGATTCCTTTGCCTTGCTTATCATTATAGACCTAAGGCAACACAAAGAGTGGATAGAAGTGGGTTCATACCCTCCAGGGTCTAAACACATGAGAGGAGGTAATTTTCTGAAACTGGTAATAAAGACTTCACCACTTAATTCAAATTCCTTGTTATTCACTTTATATTCTGGTCTGATGAAATGTTTATTTGCCTTCTGAGGCCATATTCTATGAAGAACTGGTTGATAAAGCACCAAACCTTAATAGAGCAGGGAATAGTGGAAATCAGAAGTTTCTCTATCCTCCACACTATCTTACTTAGCTTCATTCTCACATTGTTTACCAGTTGCTTCATTACTGCTAATAAAATTTTAATGTGTCCCCCATCATCAGAAAGTACAACAGCACCTATTTGCTACACCCCACTCTGCCTTCTCCATTTAGTAGCTACCCTTCTTGACAATGTCATCTAAAATTTCATTCATTTTTCAGTCATGCCTTACCATTTGTGATCGCTTTGGGGGTTTTTGTAGCAGATACTGTAGTGGTTTGCCATTCCCTTCTCCATCTTATTTTAGAGATAAGGAAACTGAGGCAAACAGGTTTAAGTGACTTCCCCAGGACCACAGAACTAGTAATTATCTGAGGCTCAGAAAGATGTCTAAAATAAGTGTATCCAATTCCATTACTCTCCAATTTTTTACACTCTGGTCCCTGACTTCATCATGCAACTGAAACTATCCTATCCTTTGATACAAATGATCTTTTAATTGCCCAACCTAATTATGTCTACTTCATCTTTATCATTCTTCACCCCTCATCCATCTTTGACATTGACAGTCAACCCATTCTCATTAATACTACTTTCTCTGAAGGTTTTCAGGATGCCACTATCTCCTGGTTTTTTCTCCTAAGATTGACTTTTCCTTATTCTCATTTGTTGAATTTTCATCCACATCACAATCCCCAACTGTTTGTGTCCCCCAAGGATGTGTCCTAAGTAGTCTTCTCTCCTCTCTATGTGCTATTTCACTGGAGGATTTCAGTAGTTCCCATTCATTCAACAAGCATTCCTACGCAACTGTCACTCAGTTTGCTTTATTTTGCCCTAATTTAACCCCTGACTTGTAGTCTCACACTCCAGCTGCCTATTAGATATTTCAAACTGGATGTCCTGTAAGCATTTTAAGATGAACATGTCCAAATTGAATGTCTTCTCTCCCTCTACTTTTCTCTTCCCACTCCCCTATTACTGTTCTGAATGCTGCCATCTTCTGAGTCTTGAGGATCACAACCTAGGTGTTTTCTGTGTCCCTACTTTTATCCATATATATCCAAACAAATGCCAGACCTTGCCATTTCTCCCTTTATAATACCACTTATAACATGTCCCGTTCTCTCCTCTGACATTGGCAACTCCCTGGTGTAGGACCTTCAGCACCTTACCCTTTGGTTATTGTACTCACTCGCTGATGGGTCTCCCAGACTCAAGTCACTTCTTATTCCTCCTTATCCTCTATGTGGTCACCACATTGAGCTTCCTAAATCACAAGTCAGAGTAAAACCTGGAATCAATCAACTGCAGTGGCTCCTTACTCCCTCCCATACCAAAAAAGAAAACCATTTGTTAACATAAATCCTCTGATAAGCTGGCCCTTCCTACTTTTCCTACTTTTCAATCCCCCTCCTTAACCCTCTCCCTCCACACACAGACACTGACATAGTAACACTGTCTTTGTTTTGGACATAAAATATTCCATCTCCTGATGACTTGTATTTTCAGTGGTGGTTCCACATGCTTATAACTTTCTCCTTATCTCCTCCTCTTAGTTTTCCTGGATTCCTTCAATCTCAGCTAATATCTCACATTCTATAAGAAGTCTTTCCCAATCTCTCTTTATATTGCTGCTTTTCCTTTCTTGATTGCCTCTGATTTATTTAGTGCATAGCTTGTTTGAACATGTTTGTTTACGTGTCTCACCTCTGAGACTTTGAGTTCCGTGAGAGGAGGAACTTATTTTTTTACTCTTCTTTACATCCTCAACTCTTAGCACAATGTCTGGCACATAGCAGGCATTTAGTAAATAATGATTGATTGACTGGCTGCCTAGAATTGGAAAACAGATGACCAACAAAAATGAAGTCCTAGACAAGAAGCCTAAGGAAAAGTACATCAATGGATAATATTTTATTGCACTGGGATCCAAGTAGAGTCCAGATTTGTGGAATCAGCTCCCAGACTGTTCAACCAGGTATTTGGGTAATACTCATAGACAAAGGGTTTGGAGAATGGGCAGGCATTCATATTGTGATCTGTATTATAGGAGGGTCATATATGATATCACAATCCACTGCAGCATGGAAATATTGGGGAAATGTCATTTAATAGGATGTTATGCCTTTCATTCTGGCTGGTCAGGGAAAGATCCTCTAGAAAATGTGGGCTTGTGAGAAGAGGTTTGGAATAGATGATGGATCCAAGAAATTGAATGTCGGAGTGGGACACTGCAGTGGGGGTTGTGAACAGAGCTCCTTTAAAATCAGTTTATGCTAAGAGGTCCATGTCAAAACATATTATAAAGCAGCAAGAACCTGGAGAGTTCTGGAAAGAAACCCATTCTATGGAGATTAGGCAAGGGTAGGAGAAAAGGGGATTATGTGATATAAAAATAGCTCCCTGGAAATCTTTGCTTGATACCAGTCTATCTCTTATCCCTCCCAGCCAGTAGCATGTTAGCAACCAGCACTCAATTACCTTCTGGCTATTTGATTTTTTTTATTTGTGTGTGGGGGTGATATGTATGTGTGGGGATATCCGAATCCCCCCAACTAGGCTCCAGGCAAAACAATATCCCGGAATAATGGGACCTAGCATGATTCCTGTTGACAGGAGTAAGAAACAACATTCTCTGTTAACATAGCAGGATGCCTTAATAAATAAATGCATTTTTAGTGATTGATTGGGAACCAATTTGTTGCTAAGAAAAGTTGGGGAGTTGGTGAAACTTCCATTTGTCTGAGCTTGGCATTAGTAAGACATAGACTTTCTTAAAATTCTTAAGGACATAGATGAACAGACCTAGATCCTAGCACAAACCACCTGATAAGAGCAAGTATCAGAAAATGTTATATATCAAAATTTGAAGTCCTATGTTGTCTGAGGTTGCTTTTCCTTGCTCTCTCCTTCCTTTCTTTGTAGGAGTTCAGAAGTGAGGAGGCTCATCCCCTTCTCTTCATCTCAGAATTCTCTCCATCAATGCCATCAAATTTCTAGGCTAACAGAATGGTAATGTGATTTCAGCCATGTAGGGACCATCCAGGAGAGAAAACTCCATCTACTAATGAGGGCTAGCAGCTTCTTTGCAATTTGTCTTTGAGAGTTTCTTTGAGCAAGGGACATTAAGTGAAATTTAGTATAGAGCAGAGGTGGGGCTTGGGCTCAGCTTTCCTTGACTTGGAACCCAGTTACGTGTATCTGGTCTATATCAGAAGACCTCTCAAAAGTCACAAACAATGACAACCACAATACCTGCTAGTATGCAATTTTTTTTTGTGTCCTTTTCAGGATAATCATTCATGTGCTAATGTCAAAATATAAAATGATCATGTGTATCTGCCTCAAAGAACTTGCCTAGACAGCTCTCTCTATCTATCTCTGTCTCTCTCTCTTTCCCTCTCTCTCTCAACAAACATAAACCCATCACACACACATACACACACATTCACACCCACCCACCACACCACACATCACATACAAGACCTCAACTATCATCCTAAAACAGCTGGTTCCCAATTCTAAATATCCTGTCATCCTTCTCCTGAGCTTCAGCTACCTATCTCCAACTATCTGCTACTTGACATCACCTGGATGTCACAAATGAATCTCAAACTCAACATGTTCAAATCAGGATTTTTAGTAAGGCCTTAATAATTCTTTGCCTGATTCTTTTCATGTAGTTTTACATAAAAAATACAAGGCACAAGGGGTTTTTAGTGTTTCCTTTGTTTTCTCACCATCTCTGATTTTTTCATAGAAGGGATCTCACAAAGTGAGTGCTCTTTACAGCAATTCAGGTCCTGTTCATCCCTTGACACAGGAAATAAGTCCCAGAGAGTTGTCTGAGAGTTAAAGGGGTAAGTTTATTTGTCTAGGTTCTTATAGGCAGACCAGCTTCAAAGGAAGAATTTGAATTCAGTTCTTAATTATATCCCCTCCAAAACTCTAATATCTTAGTCCCCCAATCTACTCAACTCTTATGATATACTCTACACAACAGCACTTCAGATTTGTACAGAGGAATGCAACTTGACTTTGCCCTCACTTACAAGTGTTCTGCTTCTATATGCAGGAACTCAAATTCCTTTATCTGATTATAACCTTTCATCATGCCATGTCTATCTTTGTATCACATTCACTTTGTTCTCTCTCCCAATTATAAGTTCCATTCATTTCAACCTTCATTTCCTTCCCAGGTCATAATTCTTAATCTAGCTATACTTTTCTTCATTTTCTTTCTTCACCATCTGGTGAATCAACTCTTTTTGATCATTTGTCATTCTTGATTTCCATATGTCTTAGGTGATTGCTGATTATGTAAAAATAATGACCAATATGGATACTTCCTACATGATTGATCTTCATTGCCATTCAGATGGTGCTGACTAGAGGTGAGAAACTTCACAACACAATACTGGTTGAATCCACTACAAATTCATCTTATTCTCTCAACTGGGCCCTCAACTGGGAATATCAGTGCAAATAATCTATTGACCCACACTCCAGGTCTAGTCAGTGGGGATTTCTTATCTTTTTCTACTTCTCTCCAAAGTCTTCCCTTTTCACCCACGGTCTTAACTCTTATTGCCTCATATTCGCTGAAAAATGAAACTATTCACTGAGCCATCTAATCTCTCAACTTCCTTAATTCACATCACTAATACACCTTTCTCTACTATCTCTTCCTTACTTCCAGTCTCAAGTAAAGAGATGGTCTTTCTACATGCCAAGGCAAATACCTCTAGTTACAGCCTTGATCCTATTTCCTTGTGGCTTTTCTGACAAATCATCACCATTCTTATCATGGCCATTACTTCTCTTATGTTTAGTCTCTTCCTATTTACTGGCACTTGTCTCTCTCATAACCATATCTAGGTTTCCCTTATCTGTCACTCATTCCTTCTTTATCTTACTCTTTCTCCTGCCCTTAGTGAAAGACTCCTTATCCTGGAGTCTGAGAAAGAATTTTTAAATGATATTTTGATAATTTTGTATCAAATATTTGGTTTCCTTTATAATCTTATATATTTTATTTTGTTCATTTAAAAACATTATTCTGAGTATTCACCAAATTTTGCCAGACTACAAAATTCTGCTGTGGCCTGATGGTTAAGGGATCTCTGATCATGTAATTGGGGGGTGGGACTACTGGTTTCTTCCCATGCAACCTGTTAATATTAAATCTTGGGGTTTATCTCATGTATAATTTCACTTGTCCTTGTCACCTAATACTCTACCACATTGGCAACTGACCCAGCTAACCAAGTTCCTGAAAATCTCTTTTTTTCTGGGCCAGAAACCTCTCTCTGGTCAGTTATTATTGATTAAGATGCCAATGGCAGTAGGTCCAAAGGCATTATTAGGTCATTTGTTTCCAACACAGAGAACACTTATGGTGTAGATCATTTATTAACCAAGAAAGACATTCCAAGATAATGGTCAATGAATAAAAGTCCTCCCTCACCTTTTCATTTTTAATTGAAGTATAACAAATCCAGCAGGAAGAGCAGACATGTTATGGCATATTGCAGATTTCCTCATATTCTTATTTTATAAAAATGCTCCTTTGAACTTCCTTTTTTCCAGACTCTGTGGTTGATAACTTCAATAACATCCTTGTTCCTCACTCTCTCACCCCATCAAGGCAATAAATTGACAAGTATTGTCGCTTTTACCACCACATTTCATACATCCATGACCTTCTGAACACCCATGGAACCAACTCTTGGGTTGCTGCCTTCATTGTCTCTCCTCTGAATTACTTCAGTATTCTTATAATTGGTCTTCCTCCTTCCAGTCTTTCCTTAGTGCAGTACACACTCCACACTGGTACTAAAATTATCTACATTATATTAATAAAAGTTTAGTTTCATTCTTGAATTTAGAATCAAATATTTTTTTCCTCTTTAATCTTTTTAACATTACTATGTTGTACAAATGTAATTATATGAATTATTTTGTAGAATTGGATATTTTTTCATTTAAAAAGAAGTAAATGTATAAACATGTGAGTTACATAATCAAGTTACACAAACAGTTTGGATAAACAGAGCCAGGAGAACTTTATACTAAGTAACAGCCACAGTGCGCAAGGACTGTTTTTGATAGACTTAATGCTTCACAGCAACATAAGGACCTAAACATTCCCAAAAGACTCATGATGCAAAACGGCATCCCCATCCAGAGAAGAATCAGAAGGCAGAACAAAGCAGACTATTTTCGCCTTTGTTATGTTTTGTTTTTCTCATGGTTTCTTCCATTCATTTTAATTCTTCTGTGCAACATGACTAATGTAAAAATGTGTTTAATAGGAATGTAAATGTAGAACCCATATAAGACTGCATGCCATTTTGGGGAGGGAAAGGGAGAAAATTTGGAACTTATGGAAGTGATTATTGAAACTGAAAAGGGATAAATTAGCACCTTTGTGGGGAAAGTTTAAATATCACTCATTTAGAAAATTATCAAATGCTATTCAGTGGAAAGGACAAGAGAGGCTTAGAGAATGGGACCCCACCCTTAAGGGATTTGCATTGTCACTGAGCAAGTAAGAAATATTAACTTAAAAAGGTTATTGGACTATGCAAAGTAATACATAATATAGCCATTGATTACATGTAGTATTATAGGTAGCAGGTATTACAAATATTGTAAAATAATAATGTGGAGAAAGGTATTTAGATTAGAATAGATGGAAAAGACTCCATGTTAGAAGTGGGACTTGGAAAAATGGAACAAATTGGAGGAAGGAAATATTTGACTGACAGAGGACACCATTCACCAATAGCTTCCTCTTCTCTCTTCCACCTCACCTCACATCACACAATTGTTTCCTGTCCCTATCTCCTCCTTCAGCTCTTTCTTAAATGGAAAGGAGGCTCTTCTTTTTATAAAAGCTAATCTTCCCATATGTGCAAGTAATCTCTTTCATCCCACCTTCTTTTTTAAATTTTTATTTTAGACTTACAAACCAGAACACAAATATAGAATAGAGAAAAGAAACAAAATCAAATCATAAATTCAAATATTGGAATTTAAAGACAAAGTAAGAAATGGGGGAAGCATATCATGTTCATAGCAGAAGATAAAAGAGGATTCAGAATATGCAACAATAAATTTTCATTTCAAGAAAGCCTGTATGTTGAGAGCTGTCCATCTTCTCTTTGCTTCCTTATAAGTTTTCTTTGGTTTTCTGCTGTACACTATTTTATTTTGTTCTTTTTCTGCATCCCCCTTCCACTCCTCCCTCCCCAGAAGACTACAATTAAGTGCAGATATATTTCTTTATAGCTATAGATATGTATATAAACATTTACCTATATACATGCATATATAGACATAAACTTTCCCAAGCAAATTCGACTCTGGACCTTTAGTTTTATGTTTATGCATATCTCCTGTTTCCTATCCTTCCTCCTCTACTTCACTTCTAGCCACTATCTTGCCTTCCTATTACTTGTCTAATCCCTTCAAGGACCCCTTCCTTATCCACCCATTCCCATCAATCTTAACATCCTTCTATAGCCAACTATAACCTATTCCCTCACCCTCCCCTTTGGAGATCCCATCTTATTCTTCCATTCCCATAAATATTCTTCAATTGCCCCCTTTTACCTAATCCTTCACCCTCCACTCTAAAGATTCCTCCTTTGTCCTCTCCCCCTTCCTCATCTCCTTACTATTTATTTCTTCTGAATTAAGAAGACTTTTAAACTCTTCTAAATACAAACACATATGTATGCTTATATGGATATGTGTGTGTATATATACATACACATATATATGTGTGTGTATACATACACACACATATATATGTGTGTGTGTGTGTGTGTGTGTGTGTGTGTGTCTGTGCAGTGTTTGTATTGTTCCGTCTTAAACCCATTCCCAATCAAAGTAGGTTATCAGAACTACCAGCCCTCCTCCCCCTTCTAATTCCTCTATATTGACTCTTCCTCTTTCACCTCTTTTATGTAAAATAACTTCTCTTTTTAGTTGTTCCTATATAGTTTTGCCTTTGAAATTCATATCATACTCAGGTTTACTACCATTCTTTCTTATGAGCTAACAAATTATTAAGAATCTTTCACATATGTTTTGCATTTTACATATATTAAAAAGAATATATATAAAGTCTATCCTTACTGAATCCCTTGTAATCACTTTTTGGTATGTACCTCGTATTTCTCTTAACTTTGTATGTCAAATCTTCTAGCAAGTTCATTTTTTAACAAAGTCATGAAAGTCTATTTGAGGAAATGGTTTTATTTTTCCATTCAGGTTTATGGTTAACTTGGCTGGGTATATTTTTAACTGAAACCTCAATTCTTTTGCTCTTTCACATATAGTGTTTCAAGACCTTTGTGATTCTTTAATTTCTCCATTGTTAGGTATTGAGTGAATCTAGTTGTGGCACCATCATATTTAAATTGTTTCACTATTATTGATTTTAATATTTTATCCTTGAGCTGGGGTTTTGGAATTTAGATATGACATTCTTATGTGCTTTCCTCATAAGATCTCTTTTAACTGGTGATCAATGGATTTTTTTCTATTTCTTTTCTTTGATTTTTAATTTATTTATTTAACTTTTAACATTCATTTTCACAAAATTTTGAGTTTCAAATTTTCTCGCCATTTGTCCTCTTCCCCCACACCAAAACACTGAGCATTGTAATTGCCCCTATCATCAATCTGCCCTCTCTTCTATCATCCCTACCTTCCCTTGTCCCCATCTTCTCTTTTGTCCTGTAGGGCAAGATAACTTTCTGTACACCATTACCTGTATTTCTTATTTCCTAGCAGCAAGAACAATACTCAACAGTTGTTCCTAAAACTTTGAGTTCTAACTTCTCTTCATCCCTCCCTCCAAACCCATTCCCTGTAGAAGGTAAGAAGTTCAATATAGGTCTTATCTGTGTAGTTTTGCAAATGACTTCCATAATAATCCTGTTGTATAAGACTAACTATATTTCCCTCCATCCTATCCTGCCCCCAATTACTTCTATTTTCTCATTTGATCCTGCTCCTCCCCATGAGTGTCAACCTCAAATTGCTTCCTCCTCCGCATGCCCTCCCTTCCATCACCCCCCCCACACTGCTTATCCCATTCTCCCCCACTTCCTGTATTGTAAGATCGGTTTTCATACCAAAATGAGTGTGCATTTTATTCCTTCCTTTAGTGAAATGTGATGAGAGTAAGCTTCAAGTTTTTCTCTCACCTCCCCTCTTTTTCCCTCCACTAAAAGTCTTTCACTTGCCTCTTTTATGAGAGATAATTTGCCCCATTCCATTTCTTCCTTTCTCTTCCCAATATATTTCTCTCTCACCACTTAATTTCATTTTTTTAAGATATGACCTCGGGCGTTGAGCCAAGATGGCGGAGTGAAAGCAATGACTCACCTAAGCTCCTGGACATATTCCTCTGGATACCTCTGAAAGGAGAATCTGATGAAACTTTGGAGGTGCAGAATCCAGTGGGTGACAGACTTTGACGGCTTCGGAGCCCAGGTTAGACTGGAAGGTCCACGGGAAGGATTTCTTCCGCGGGGGTGAGACTGCAGTGCACAGCGCAGGGCGGACAGCGCAGCAGGGCGGAAGGGACCTGAGAAGCCTGAGAGCGGTGGACGGAACCAGTGGAGCAGGATACCAGCCAAACCGAGCCGGTGAGAGCCGCTGAGAGCCAGATATCAGCACAGCAGCTCCTGAGACCTTCAGCCTGAAGATTAAACTTCGATAAGTCACCTACTTGAACTTCCGGGAGCCAGGATGGAGGAGCGATCAGTAAATGCTCTCTCCTCCCCCCTTGATGACCATGAAAGAATCATAAAATATTTCTCCAGAAAAATACTAGATCAGTGGGAACAGCAGAAGGGGCCAATAGTCTCAAAGCACCTGAGGCGAGGAAAATAGCTAAGGGGGATTCCTCCTACTGTGGTGGAGGCAAACCAGAAGGACAGAGGACCCAGGGCAGAGAAAACTTGAACTAGGACCCAGGCAAGCCTCAGCACCAGGAGAGGAGCCCCAGGAGGGGTGGGAACACGTATTAGCATCTAGGCATGCCTCAGCTCTCCAGGGGAAAAGGGAAGACAATAGAGAAGCTGGGATCACCATCCCCTGAGCTTGCATTTGCCTCAGTTCAGCTGAGGAGATCTCCTGTGACCAGACCACTCCTCCAACACACCTAACAATCTAACCCCAGGGTTGATCTGGGAAACAAAAAACAAAAACCTGCTTTTAGCTTCTTCACACATCAGCTCAACACAAAGTTCTGTACCTTGTGACTGAAAGAACCAGAAGCTACAACACTCAGCCAACATCATGAATCGGAAAAAGCAGACAAAAAGTGAAAAAACCATAAAATCTTTCTATGAGGATAAGGACCAAAACACAAACACCAAAGAGGTCAGAGCTGAGACTGTACTGCCATCTGAAACTTCAGAAGGGACTATGAATTTCTCGCAAACACAACTAGCTTTCCTGGAACAGATGAAGAAGAAAATAGAAGAAAAACTGGCCAATGATTTTAAAATTATAAAAAAAAGAATTCACTGATGAGAACATCACTTTGAAAAGGAAAATAGAACAAATGGAAAAGGAAGTTCAAAAGTTAACTGGAGAAAATAATTCCCTAAAAGGAAGAGTTAATCAAAAGGAAAAGGAAACCCAAAACCTAATTGGAAAAATTGATCAAAAGGAAAAGGAAACACAAAACCTAACTGGGAAAATTGGTCGAATGGAAAAAGAAGTACAAAAATTAAATGGAGAAAATAGCTCCTTAAAGGGAAAAATTAGTCAGATGGAAAAGGAGATGCAAAAGTTAAGTGAAGAAAACAATATGATGAAGATTAGAATTGGGCAAGTAGAAACTAATGACTCAATGAGGCAACAAGAATCAGTCAAACAAAATCTAAATAATGAAAAGATAGAAGATAATGCAAAATATTTAATTGGAAAAACAACTGACCTGGAAAACAGATCCAGGAGAGAAAATTTAAGAATTATTGGCCTGCCAGAAACCCATGATGAAGAAAAGAGTCTGGACAATATCTTCCAGGAAATCATCAAGGAAAACTACCCAGAAGTACTAGACTCAGAGGGCAAAATAGTCATTGAAAGAATCCACCGTTCCCCTCCCGAAAGGGATCCCAAACTCAAAACCCAAAGAAATATCGTTGCCAAATTCCAGAACTATCAAGTGAAGGAGAAAATTCTACAAGCAGCCAGAAAGAAACAATTCAAATATCAAGGACATACAGTCAGGATCACACAGGACCTTGCAGTTTCTACATTAAAAGATCGAAAGAATTGGAACCCAATATTCCGTAAGGCAAAGGAGTTGGGACTTCAACCAAGCGTCAACTACCCAGCAAAGTTCAGCATAACATTTCAGGCAAGGAGAATGTCATTCAACGAAATAAGGGATTTCCAGAGCTTCCTGACCAAAACACCAGAACTCAATAGACAATTTGATCTTCAAATGCAGGTCTCAAGAGAATCATAAAAAGGTAAACAGGGGGGGGAAACAACAAAAAAAACTTGTTACTCAATTAGGGCAAACTGTTTACCTCCCTATAAGGGAAGATGATACCTGTTAATCTTGAGAACTGTGCAGCTATTACGATAAAAGAGATATACATAGAGGGAACAGGTATAAAGTAAATGATGTCATGTCAAAAATATGATTTAAGTATGAGAAGGGATTGTAATAGGAGGTGTGAAAAGGGGGAAGCAGAAAATGGCAAATTACATCACAGGAAAAAGTACAAAACTATAGTAGAGGGAAGGAAGGGAGGGAGATGAGCATTGTTTGAGAAGTACTCTCCTCTGATTTGTTTAAAGGAGGGAACAATAATCTTAAGTAGATAATCCTAACTAGCTCTATAGGTAGTAGGAGGGGAAGGGGGAAGAAAGGGGAGGGAGGCTAAAAGGGAGGGAAGAAGCAATAAGAGTAAAGGGGAGTAAAAGGGAGGGGGGTCAAAAGAAGGATGGGAAGGCTGCAGGAGGAGGGGGAGAAAAGTCAATACTATTGAGGAGGGGAAGGGAGATGGGAGAGTTAAAAGCACAAATGGTGGGAAAGAGGATGGAGGGAAATACACAGATTGTAATCATAACTGTGAATGTGAATGGAATGAAATCTCCCATAAAACGGAGACGGATAGCAGAATGGATTAAAAGCCATAATCTAACAATATGCTGCTTACAAGAAACACATTTGAAATGGGAGGATACATATAGGATAAAGGTCAAAGGATGGAGCAGAATATATTGTGCTTCAGCTCATGTAAGAAAGGCAGGAGTAGCAATCCTAATCTCAGACAAAGCAAAAGCAGAAATAGATCTAATCAAAAGGGATAAGGATGGAAACTGTATCCTGCTAAAAGGCGCCATAGACAATGAAGCAATATCATTACTAAACATGTATGCTCCAAGTGGTATAGCATCCAAATTCTTAGAGGAGAGGTTGGGGGAGTAGAAGGAAGAAATTGACAGCAAAACTATGCTAGTGGGGGACCTCAACCTCCCCTTTCTGAACTCGATAAATCTAACTTCAAAATAATCAAGAAAGAGGTTAAGAAAGTAAATAAAACTCTGGATGAGGTAGATATGATAGATCTTTGGAGAAAATTAAATGGGAATAGAAAGGAATATACCTTTTTCTCAGTGGTACATGGAACATTTACAAAAATTGACCATGTACTAGGACATAAAAATCTCACAATCCAGTGCAGAAAGGTAGAGATAATGAATGTATCCTTCTCAGATCATAATGCATTAAAAATTACATGTAATAAAAGGCCATAGAAAGATAAACCAAAAATCAATTGGAAACTAAATAATCTAATTCTAAAGAAGGGTTGGGTTAAAGAAGAAATCACAGAAACAATCCACAATTTCATTCAAGAGAATGACAATAGTGAGACAACATACCAAATCTTATGGGATACTGCAAAAGCGGTTATTAAGGGAAGTTTTATATCTTTGAATGCTTACATAAATAAAATAGAGAAAGAGGAGATCAATGACTTGGGCTTGCAGTTGAAAAAGCTAGAAAAAGAACCAATTGAAAATCCCCAAGTAAATACCAAATTAGAAATACTGAAAACCAAAGGAGAGATTAATAAAATTGAAATTAAGAAAACTATTGAATTAATAAATAATACCAATAGTTGGTTTTATGAAAAAACTAATAAAATTGATAAACCTTTGGTCAATCTGATTAAAAAAAAAGCAAGAAGAAAATCAAATTACTAATATTAATAATGAAAGGGGTGAACTCACCTCCAATGAGGAGGAAATTAAAACAATAATTAGAAACTACTTTGCCCAACTTTATGACCACAAATTCGATAATCTAAACAAGATGGATGAATATTTTAAAAAATACAAATTGCCCAGATTAACAGAAGAGGAAGTTGAATACTTAAACAACCCCATCTCAGAAAAAGAAATTGAACAAGACATCAATGAACTCCCTAAGAAAAAATTTCCAGTGCCAGATGGATTCACAAGTGAATTCTATCAAACATTTAAAGAACAGTTAATTCCAATACTATATAGACTATTTTTGAAAATTGGGTAAGAAGGAGTCCTCCCAAATTCTTTCTATGATACAAATATGGTTTTGATACCCAAACCAGGAAGAGACAAAACAGAGAAAGAAAATTATAGACCAATTTCCCTAATGAATATAGATGCAATAATTTTAAATAAGATTTTAGCAAAACGAATACAGCATCTTATCATGAGGTTAATACATTATGATCAGGTAGGATTCATACCAGGATTACAGGGCTGGTTCGATATTAGGAAAACTATTAGCATTATCGATCACATCAAAAAAAAAGACAACAAAAACCACACGATTATCTCAATAGATGCAGAAAAAGCTTTTGACAAAATCCAAAACCCATTCCTACTAAAAACACTGGAGAATGTAGGAATAAAGGGAACTTTCCATAAAATAATAAGCAGTATCTATCTAAAACCTTCAGCAAGCATTATATGCAATGGGGATAAGCTAGATGCATTCCCAATAAGATCAGGGGTGAAACAAGGATGTCCATTATCACCACTCTTATTCAATATGGTAGTAGAAATGTTAGCTGTAGCAATTAGACAAGATAAAGATATTGAAGGAATAAGAATAGCCAAAGAAGAAACTAAGTTATCACTCTTTGCAGATGATATGATGATGTACTTAGAGAATCCCAGAGATTCAAGTAAAAAATTACTTGAAATAATAAACAACTTTGACAAAGTTGCAGGTTACAAAATAAACCCACACAAATCTTCTGCATTCCTATATATTAGCAACAAAGTCCAACTGCAAGAGATAGAAAGAGAAATCCCATTTAAAGCTAGGGTAGACAGTATAAAATACTTAGGAGTTTACCTGCCAAAACAAACCCAGGGACTATATGAACACAATTACAAGACACTTTTTGCACAAATAAAGTCAGATTTAAGTAAGTGGAAAAACATTAGTTGCTCATGGGTAGGCCGGGCTAATATAATAAAAATGACAATTCTACCCGAATTAATATACTTATTTAGTGCCATACCAATTAAACTATCAGACAATTATTTTCTAGAGCTGGATAAAATAATATCAAAATTCATTTGGAAAAACAAAAGGTCCAGAATATCAAAGGGACTAATGAAAAGAAATGCTTGGGAAGGTGGCCTAGTGCTACCAGACCTCAAACTGTACTATAAAGCAGCAATTATCAAAACCACTTGGTATTGGCTAAGAAACAGAGAGGTAGACAAGTGGAATAGACTTGGCACTCAAGACACAGTAGGCAAGGAATAGAGCAACCTTCTGTTTGATAAACCCAATGACCCCAACTTCTGGGATAAGAACTCACTGTTTGACAAAAATTGCTGGGAAAACTGGATAACAGTGTGGTAGAAATTAGGCATAGACCTATACCTGACACAGTACACAAGAATAAAGTCCAAATGGGTACATGATTTAGGTATAAATATTGATACCATGAATAAACTGGAGAAGCAAGGAATAGTGTATTTATCAGATTTATGGAGAAGGGAAGAATTTTTTACTAAAGAAGAGATAGAAACCATTATGAAATGCAAAATGGATAATTTTGATTACATTAAACTGAGAAGTTTTTGCACAATGAAACCCAATGCAACCAAAATCCGGAGGGATGTAGTAAATTGGGAAAGAATTTTTACAGCTAAGCTCGGGGATAAAGGCCTCATTTCTAGAATATGTAGAGAACTGACTCAAATGTATAATCATACAAGTCATTCCCCAATTGATAAATGGTCAAAGGATATGAACAGGCAATTTTCAGAGGAAGAAATTAAAGATATCTATAATCATATGAAAAAATGCTCTAAATCACTATTGATTAGAGAGATGCAAATCAAAACAACTCTGAGGTACCACATCACACCTCTAAGATTGTCAAACATGACAGAACAAGAAAATGATAAATGCTGGAGAGGATGTGGGAGAGTTGGAACACTAATTCATTGTTGGTGGAGCTGCGAGCGCATCCAACCATTCTGGAGAGCAATTTGGAACTATGCACAAAGCTCTACAAAAATGTGCATACCCTTTGGCCCAGCAATATCGCTTCTAGGACTGTATGCCCAAGAGATCATAAAAATGGGAAAGAGTCCCACATGTACAAAAATATTTATAGCAGCACTCTTTGTAGTTGCCAAAAACTGGAAGTCAAGGGGATGTCCATCAATTGGGGAATGGCTGAATAAATTATGGTATATGAATGTAATGGAGTACTATTGTGCCATAAGAAATGATGAACAAGAAGATTTCAGGGGGCCTGGAAGGACTTATATGACCTGATGCTGAGTGAAAGGAGCAGAACCAGTAGAACTTTGTGCACAGCAACGACCACAGTGTGCAAGAGTTTTTTCTGGTAGACTTGGAATTTCGTAATAACGCAAGAACTTCTTAAAAAAAAAATATCCCAATGGTGGTTCTCAAGGCAAAATGCCTTCCACACTCAGAGAAAGAAATATGGAAGTCATTCGCAAAATGTAGCAGATCATGTTTGTGTATGTGTATGTTTTTGTGTATCATGTTTTGATTTGTTGTATGATTTCTTTCATTTATTTTAGTCTGACTACATAGCATGGCTATAGTGAAAATATACTCAATAGGAAAGTATATGTAGAACCCATACAGAATTGTATGCAGTCATGGGGAGGGAGGGGGGTAGCGGGGGGGTAGGTGTGGAGAGGATAAAATCTCAATTGTATGGCAGTGATTGTTAAACATTAAAAAATTAAAAAAATAAAAAAAGATATGACCTCATCCTATTCAATTCACTCTGCGCTCTGTGTGTGTATGTGTGTGTGTGTATGTGTGTAATCCCACCCACTACCCAGATACTGAAAAGTTTCAAGAGTTACAAATATTGTCTTTCAATGTAGGAATATAAACACTTCACCTTTAGTAAGTCCCTTATGACTTCTCTTTGCTGTTTACCTTTTCATGCTTCTCTTCATTCTTGTGTTTGAAAGTGAAATTTTCTTTTCAGCTCTGGTTTTTTCATCAAGAATGCTTGAAAGTCCTCGATTTCCTTGTAAGACCATTTTTCCCCCTGAAGTATTATACTCAGTTTTGCTGGGTAGATGATTCTTGGTTTTAGTCCTAGTTCCTTTGACTTCTGGAATATCCTATTCCATGCCCTTCAGTTCCTTAATGTAGAAGCTGCTAGATCTTGTGTTATCCTGATTGTATTTCCACAGTACTTCAATTGTTTCTTTCTAGCTGCTTGCTATATTTTCTCCTTGACTAGGGAACTCTGGAATTTGGCCACAATGTTCCTAGGAGTTTCTTTATTTGGATTTCTTTCCGGTGGTGTTCTGTGGATTCCTTGAATACTTATTTTGCCCTCTGGTTCTACAATCTCAGGGCAGTTTTCCTTGATAATTTCTTGAAAGATGATGTCTAGACTCTTTTTTGATCATGGCATTCAGGCAGTCCCATAATTTTTAAATTGTCTCTCCTGAATCTATTTTCTAGGTCAGTTGTCTTTCCAATGAGATATTTCACATTATCTTCCATTTTTTCATTCTTTTGGTTTTGTGATTTCTTGGTTTCTCATAAAGTCATTAGCCTCCATCTGTTCCATTCTAATTTTGAAAGAACTATTTTCTTCAGTGAGCTTTTGAACCTCCTTTTCCATTTGACTAATTCTGCTTTTTAAAGCATTCTTCTCCTCTTTGGCTTTTTGAACCTCTTTTGCCAATTGAGTTAGCCTATTTTTCAAGGTGTTATTTTCTTCAGCATTTTTTGGGGTCTCCTTTAGCAAGGTGTTGACCTGCTTTTCATGCTTTTCTTGCATCTCTCTCATTTCTCTTCCCAGTTTTTCCTCCACTTCTCTAACTTGATTTCCAACATCCTTTTTGAGCTCTTCCATGGCCTGAGCCCATTGAATATTTATTTTGGATGTTTGGGATACAGAAGCCTTGATTTCTATGTCTTTCCCTGATGGTAAGCATTGTTCTTCCTCATCAGAAAGTAAGGGAGGAGATAGCTGTTCACCAAGAAAGTAACCTTCTATAGTCTTATATTTTTCCCCTTTTCTGGGCATTTTCCCAGCCACTTACTTGACTTTTGAGTGTCCTCTCCACACCCATCCCACCTCCAGGTCCACCCAGCTAGTGCTTGGGGGCTGAGATTCAAATGCTGCTCCCCAGACTCAGGGCTTTCAGCAGGGGCTGGGCTGCTATTCAGTGTGAGATTAAGTTCAGGTGCTCAGCTGGAGGAAGGGCCACCTTGGGCTTAGTTCCCTCAGGGCGTTTATGCAGAGACCTTCAACAATGGATCTGGGCTCCTGCCTGCTTTGGGAGCCCCTGTCTGCTGCCTCCTGAGGTGGCCTGAGTCATGAGGACACCACACTCCCCTCTCAGCGAGCCAAAAAGACCCTCTCACCAACCTTTGGTATCTGTGGGTGGAGGTACCTGCACAGCTGCTGGAGACCCCATCCCTGAAGCCTGCTGGTATCTGCTCTTCTCAGTGCCACACAGCCAAGGCAGGGCTGGGCTCTGCTCTAGGTCTGGTGCTCGAGGGACCTTTCAGGTCAGTTTTTCAAGTCTCTCTGGAACAGAAATCTCCTCCGCTCCTTTGTTCTGTAGCTTCTGCTGCTCCAGAATTTGTTGGGAGTTCTGCTTTACAGGTATTTTACAGGTTGTGGGTTTGGAGCTAGCATATGTGTATCTTTCTTCTCTGCTATCTTGGCTCCTCTCCTCTTTTTTCTCTATTTCTACTTTCCCCCACTTGTTCTAATGTTTCAGAACAATTTTATTTGATTATTTCTTATATTATTGTATCAACATTCTATGTTTCATCATAACTTTTAGTTAGTCTGATTATTTTTGTTTTTTTCCTGCTTAATCTATTGCCAGATCTGTTGCTTTTCTTTTCTTTTTTTTTTTTTATTTTTTTTTTATTAATTTTTTTATTTTTTTTAATGTTTAACAATCACTGCCATACAATTGCGATTTTATCCCTCCCCACTTACCCCCCACTACCTCCCTCCCTCCCCACGACTGCATACAATTCTGTATAGATTCTACATAAACTTTCCTATTGAGTATATTTTCACTATCGTCATGCTGTGTAGTCAGACTAAGATAAATGAAAGAATCCGTATAACAAATCAGAACATGATACACAAACAGATACACATACACAAACATGATCTGCTACATTATGTGAGTGACTTCCATATTTCTCTCTCTGAGTGTGGAAGGCTTTTTGCCTTGAGGTCCACCATTGGGATTTTTTTTTTTTTTCAGAAGTTCTTGTGTTATTACAAAAATCTAAGTCTACCAGAAAAAACTCTCACACACTGTGGTTGTTGCTGTGCATAAAGTTCTCCTGGTTCTGCTCCTTTCACTCAGCATCAGGTCATATAAGTCCTTCCAGGCCTCTCTGAAGTCTTCTTGTTCATCATTTCTTATGGCACAATAGTACTCCATTACATTCATATACCATAATTTATTCAGCCATTCCCCAATTGATGGACATCCCCTTGACTTCCAGTTTTTGGCAACTACATAGAGTGCTGCTATAAATATTTTTGTACATGTGGGACCCTTTCCCATTTTTATGATCTCTTGGGGATATAGTCCTAGTAGCGATATTGCTGGGTCAAAGGGTATGCACATTTTTGTAGCCCTTTGGGCATAGTTCCAAATTGCTCTCCAGAATGGTTGGATGCGCTCACAGCTCCACCAACAATGAATTAGTGTTCCAACTCTCCCACATCCTCTCCAGCATTTATCATTTTCTTGTTCTGTCATGTTTGCCAATCTTATAGGTGTGATGTGGTACCTCAGAGTTGTTTTGATTTGCATCTCTCTAACCAATAGTGATTTAGAGCATTTTTTCATATGATTATAGATATCTTTAATTTCTTCCTCTGAAAATTGCCTGTTCATATCCTTTGACCATTTATCAATTGGGGAATGACTTGTATGATTATACATTTGGGTCAGTTCTCTATATATTCTAGAAATGAGGCCTTTATCCCCGAGCTTAGCTATAAAAATTTTTTCCCAATTTACTACATCCCTCCGGATTTTGGTTGCATTGGGTTTGGTTGTGCAAAAACTTCTCAGTTTAATGTACTCAAAGTTATCCATTTTGCATTTCATAATGCATTCTATCTCTTCTTTAGTAAAGAATTCTTCCCTTCTCCATAGATCTGATAAATACACTATTCCTTGCTTCTCCAGTTTATTCATGGTATCAATCTTTATACCTAAATCATGTACCCATTTGGACTTTATTCTTGTGTACGGTGTCAGGTATGGGTCTATGCCTAATTTCCGCCACACTGTTATCCAGTTTTCCCAGCAATTTTTGTCAAACAATGAGTTCTTATCCCAGAAGCTGGGGTCCTTGGGTTTATCAAACAGAAGGTTGCTATATTCCTTGCCTACTGCATCTTGAGTGCCAAGTCTATTCCACTTGTCTACCTCTCTGTTTCTTAGCCAATACCAAGTGGTTTTGATAATTGCTGCTTTATAGTACAGTTTAAGGTCTGGTAGCGCTAGGCCACCTTCCCAAGCATTTCTTTTCATTAGTCCCTTTGATATTCTGGACCTTTTGTTTTTCCAAATGAATTTTGATATTATTTTATCCAGCTCTAGAAAGTAATTGTCTGATAGTTTAATTGGTATGGCACTAAATAAGTATATTAATTTGGGTAGAATTGTCATTTTTATTATATTAGCCCGGCCTACCCATGAGCAACTAATGTTTTTCCACTTACTTAAATCTGACTTTATTTGTGCAAAAAGTGTCTTGTAATTGTGTTCATATAGTCCCTGGGTTTGTTTTGGCAGGTAGACTCCTAAGTATTTTACACTGTCTACCCTAACTTTAAATGGGATTTCTCTTTCTATCTCTTGCTGTTGAACTTTGTTGCTAATATATAGGAATGCAGAGGATTTGTGTGGGTTTATTTTGTACCCTGCAACTTTGCCAAAGTTGTTTATTAATTCAAGTAATTTTTTACTTGAATCTCTGGGATTCTCTAGGTAAATCATCATATCATCTGCAAAGAGTGATAACTTAGTTTCTTCTTTGGCTATTCTAATTCCTTGAATATCTTTATCTTGTCTAATTGCTACAGCTAACATTTCTAGTACCATATTGAATAATAGTGGTGATAATGGACAACCTTGTTTCACCCCTGATCTTATTGGGAATGCATCTAGCTTATCCCCATTGCATATAATGCTTGCTGAAGGTTTTAGATAGATACTGCTTATTATTTTATGGAAAGTTCCCTTTATTCCTACGTTCTCCAATGTTTTTAGTAGGAATGGATGTTGTATTTTGTCAAAAGCTTTTTCTGCATCTATTGAGATAATCATGTGGTTTTTGTTAGCTTTGTTGTTGATGTGGTCGATAATGCTAATAGTTTTCCTAATATTGAACCAGCCCTGTAGTCCTGGTATGAATCCTACCTGATCATAATGTATTAATCTCGTGATTAGATGCTGTATTCGTTTTGCTAAAATCTTATTTAAAATTTTTGCATCTATATTCATTAGGGAAATTGGTCTATAATTTTCTTTCTCTGTTTTGTCTCTTCCTGGTTTGGGTATCAAAACCATATTTGTATCATAGAAAGAATTTGGGAGGACTCCTTCTTCCCCAATTTTCAAGAATAGTGTATGTAGTATTGGAATTAACTGTTCTTTAAATGTTTGATAGAATTCACTTGTGAATCCATCTGGCCCTGGAGATTTTTTCCTAGGGAGTTCATTGATGCCTTGTTCAATTTCTTTTTCTGAGATGGGGTTGTTTAAGTATTCAACTTCCTCTTCTGTTAATCTGGGCAATTTGTATTTTTTAAAATATTCATCCATCTCGTTTAGATTATCGAATTTGTGGGCATAAAGTTGGGCAAAGTAGTTTCTAATTATTGTTTTAATTTCCTCCTCATTGGAGGTGAGTTCACCCCTTTCATTTTTAATGTTAGTAATTTGGTTTTCTTCTTTCTTTTTTTTGATCAGATTAACCAAAGGTTTATCAATTTTATTAGTTTTTTCATAAAAACAACTATTGGTTTTATTTATTAATTAAATAGTTTTCTTTATTTCAATTTTATTAATCTCTCCTTTGGTTTTCAGTATTTCTAATTTGGTATTTACTTGGGGATTTTCAATTTGTTCTTTTTCTAGCTTTTTCAACTGCAAGCCTAAGTCATTGATCTCCTCTTTCTCTATTTTATTTATGTAAGCATTCAGAGATATAAAACTTCCCCTAATAACTGCTTTTGCAGTGTCCCATAAGTTTTGGTATGTTGTCTCACTATTGTCATTCTCTTGAATGAAGTTGTTGATTGTTTCTATGATTTCTTCTTTAACCCAATCCTTCTTTAGAATTAGATTATTTAGTTTCCAATTGATTTTTGGTTTCTCTTTCCATGGCCTTTTATTACATGTAATTTTTAATGCATTATGATCTGAAAAGGATGCATTGATTATCTCTACCTTTCTGCACTGGATTGTGAGATTTTTATGTCCTAGTACATGGTCAATTTTTGTAAATGTTCCATGTACCGCTGAGAAAAAGGTATATTCCTTTCTATTCCCATTTAATTTTCTCCAAAGATCTATCATATCTACCTTATCCAGAGTTTTATTTACCTCCTTAACTTCTTTCTTGTTTATTTTAAGGTTGGATTTATCTAGTTCAGAGAGGGGGAGGTTGAGGTCCCCCACTAGTATAGTTTTGCTATCAATTTCTTCCTTCAACTCCCCCAACCTCTCCTCTAAGAATCTGGATGCTATACCACTTGGAGCATACATGTTTAGTAATGATATTGCTTCATTGTCTATGGTGCCTTTTAGCAGGATATAGTTTCCATCCTTATCCCTTTTGATTAGATCTATTTCTGCTTTTGCTTTGTCTGAGATTAGGATTGCTACTCCTGCCTTTCTTACATGAGCTGAAGCACAATATATTCTGCTCCATCCTTTGACCTTTATCCTATGTGTATCCCCCCGTTTCAAATGTGTTTCTTGTAAGCAGCATATTGTTGGATTATGGCTTTTAATCCATTCTGCTATCCGTCTCCGTTTTATGGGAGAGTTCATCCCATTCACATTCACAGTTATGATTACAATCTGTGTATTTGCCTCCACCCTCTTTCCCACCATTTGTGCTTTTAACTCTCCCGTCTCCCTTCCCCTCCTCAATAGTATTCACTTTTCTCCCCCTCCTCCTGCAGCCTTCCCCTCCTTCTTTTAGCCCCCCTCCCTTTTAGTCCCCTTTACTCTTATTGCTTCTTTCCTCCCTTTTAGCCACCCTCCCCTTTCTTCCCCCTTCCCCTCCTACTACCTATAGAGCTAGTTAGGATTATCTGCTTAAGGTTATTGTTCCCTCCTTTGAACAAATCAGATGAGAGTACCTCTCAAACAATGCTCATCTCCCTCCCCTCCTTCCCTCTACTATGGTTTTGTACTTCTTCCTGTGATATAATTTGCCATTTTCTGCTTCCCCCTTTCCACACCTCCTATTACATTCCCTTCTCATACTTAAATCATATTTTTGCCATGACATCATTTACTTTATGCCTGTTCCCTCTACATATATCCCTTTTATCATAATAGCTGCACAGTTCTCAAGATTAACAGGTAGCATCTTCCCTTACAGGGAGGTAAACAGATTGCCCTAATTGAGTTGCAAGTTTTTGTTTTTGTTTTTTCCCCTCTGTTTACCTTTTTATGATTCTCTGGAGACCTGCATTTGAAGATCAAATTGTCTATTGAGTTCTGGTGTTTTGGTCAGGAAGCTCTGGAAATCCCTTATTTCGTTGAATGACTTTCTCCTTGCCTGAAATGTTATGCTGAACTTTGCTGGGTAGTTGATCCTCGGTTGGAGTCCCAACTCCTTTGCCTTACGGAATATTGGGTTCCAATTCTTTCGATCTTTTAATGTAGAAGCTGCATGGTCCTGTGTGATCCTGACTGTGTGACCTTGATATTTAAATTGTTTCTTTCTGGCTGCTTGTAGTATTTTCTCCTTCACTTGATAGCTCTGGAATTTGGCAACTATATTTCTTGGGGTTTTGAGTTTGGGATCCCTTTCCGGTGGGGAACGGTGGATTCTTTCGATGACTATTTTGCCCTCTGAGTCTAGTACTTCTGGGCAGTTTTCCTTGATGATTTCCTGGAAGATATTGTCCAGACTCTTTTCTTCATCATGGGTTTCTGGCAGGCCAATAATTCTTAGATTTTCTCTCCTGGATCTATTTTCCAGGTCAGTTGTTTTTCCAATTAAATATTTTAGATTTTCTTCCATCTTTTCATTCTTTAGATTTTGTTTGACTGACTCTTGTTGCCTCATTGAGTCATTAGTTTCTACTTGCCCAATTCTAATCTTGATCGTATTGTTTTCTTCAGTTAGCTTTCGCATCTCCTTTTCCATCTGGCCAATTTTTCCCTTTAAGGAGCTATTTTCTCCATTTAATTTTTGTACTTCTTTTTCCATTCGACCAATTTTCCCAGTTAGGTTTTGGGTTTCCTTTTCCATCTGATCAATTTTCCCTATTAGGTTTTGAGTTTCCTTTTCCGTTTGATTAACTCTTCCTTTTAGGGAATTATTCTCTCCAGTTAATTTTTGAACTTCCTTTTCCATTTCTTCAATTTTCTTTTTCAGGGTGATGTTCTCATCAGTGAATTCTTTTTTTATGGTTTTAAAATCATTGGCCAGTTTTTCTTTTATATCCTTCTTCAGACGTTCCAGGTAATCTAGTTGTGCTTGCGAGAAATTCATAGTCCCATCTGAGGTTTCAGATGGAAGTACAGTCTCAGCTCTGACCTCTTTGGTGTTTGTGTTTTAGTCCTTATCCCCATAGAAAGATTCTATGGTTTTTTCACTTTTCGTCTGCTTTTTCCGATTCATGATGTTGGCTGAGTGTTGTAGCTTTTGGTTCTTTCAGTCAGAAGATACAGATCTTTTAAGTTGAGTTGATGTTTGTCTAGGCTAAAAGCAGGCTTTTTTTTGTTGTTGTTGTTTCCCAGATCAACCCTGGGTTTAGCTTGATAGGTGTGTGGGAGGTGTGGTCTGGTCTCAGGATATCTCCTCAGCTGGCCTGAGGCAAAGGCAAGGTCCGGGGGATGGTGATCCCAGCTTCCCTATTGTCTTCCCTTTTCCCCTGGAGGGCTGGGGCACGCCTAGAGGCTAATGCGTGTTCCCGCCCCTCCTGGGGCTCGTCTCCCGGGCTGCGGCTTGCTTGGGTCTCAGTGCGAATTTTTCTCTGCCCTGGGTCGTCTGTCCCTCCAGATAGCCTCCACCACGGTAGGAAGAATCCCCCTTTGCCACCTCTCCAGCCTCTGGTGTTACGAGACCACTCGCCCCTTTCTGCTGCTCCCACTGATCCAGGATCAATCTAGGGAAGAATTTTATGGTTCCCTCACGGTCATCGGGGGGGGAGGGGAGAGCACTTACTGATCACTCCGGCATCCCAGCTTCTGGATGTTCAAGTAGTGACCCACTGAAGTCCCGTCTTTAGGCTGAAGATTTCAAAGGCTGTTGCGCTGATATCGTTGGCTCGGCCTGGCTTATCTCCTGCTCCGCTGGTCTCGCCCGCCACTCTCGGGCCCCTCGGGTCGCCTCCGCCCTGCCGCGCCGACCACGCTGCGCTGTGCGCCGGGCTCTTACCCCCGCGGAACAGATCCCTCCCGTGGACCTTCCAGTCCAGCCTGGGCTCCGAATCTGTCAAAGTCCGTCTCCCACTGGATTCTACACCTCCAAAGTCTGGTCAGACTCTCCCCCCAGAAATATCCAAAGGAGTTTTTCCAGGAGCTTAGGTGAGTCGTTGCTTTCACTCCGCCATCTTGGCTCCGCCCCCCTGTTGCTTTTCTTATATTTCACTTTCTCTCCTATGTTTTCATTATTCATATTTTGATTAATTATTTCTTGATCTCTTGTAATCTCTCTAGCTTTGCCTAACCAAATTTTAATTTTTAATGTATCATTTTCTCCCTTAAGATTATGGATCATTTTTTCTAACTGGTTGGCTTTCCTTTAAAAATCTTTCTGTTTTTCTTGGATTATTTTACTCTATTAATGATTTTCCCCTACCTTAGTGATTTGAATTTAAAAGAGTTTTTTAAAGATTTTCTACAAATAAATTCTTTTTTAGGCAGATGGTCATTTAATGTTATTCTTTGGGAGTAGAATGGAATTTCTTTGCTTCTATATCCTCCCCTGAAGCTGAATTCTGGTTTTCTCTATACCCATAATAACTGTGTGTGATTGAATTCTTTCTCCTTTGCATGTGCAATTTTTGTGATGATAGCTCAATTTTTGTAATCACCTCTAACCCTGGGGTAGAGGGGATGGTGACTCTTGCCCCAGATCTTCAATTCTCCCTTCTAGCTTGAAACTAAAAGCAAATCTCCTGTAAGTGACCACAGCCAGGGTCTTTCTGCCCCACTGTTTCTACACTTAACTAGCATGTTCTTATTCCTTCTTACCCCAGCAGCTCTCCATAGCACAGTTGGATCTGGTGTTCCTTGTCAGCAGAGGATTCCTTTATCTTACTGGCTCAGATGCCCAATTACCCTCGGTATCACATTTCTTATGTCTGGGGCAAAAACAACCTCCCAAACCAACTAATCCCAGGGCGTGCTGCTTGTTCTTTAAGCAGTCCCTAAACAGACATGTTTACTCTTCCCAGGGCACAAACCACATCCTGAAATTTTTCTTCTGATCTCAAATTGTCTAAAAATTTCAAATTGTTTCAAATTGTCTACAAGCATGTATTCATCTTCCCCATCAGAAAACTCTTAACTCAGTCCAACCATTCTCATTCACTATGACCCCATATGTTTCCTGAATTTTGAGCCTAAACTTGAGATGGCTGGCAATAATAGATATTGACATTTCCTTTCTATTGAATTTATTTCCTTAGTATTCTTGATTTTCACTCCATCCTTCAAATGTAAGTGCTTTCTGTAAGTTACTATCAGTCTAGGAATTAACAAATCTAATGTGTGAGTGTGTCTGTATGTGTGTGTGTGTGTGCGTGTGTGTGGATATGTGTTTTATCATTTTCCTTCTTTCTTGAACTCTGCATCATTGGCCCTGTCAATCACCCTCTTCTTCTTGATATTCTCCTTTCTCCAAGTTGTGACACTGTTCTCTCCAGCTTTTCCTCTTTCTCGTATGACTATTCCCTTTGAGTCTTCTTTGCTGAATTTTCATGCAGGTCATGCCCACTCACCTAGCATGTCCCACATAGCTCAGTCCTGGTCCCTCTTCTAATCTTCCTCTATATCATTTTGCTTATTGATTTCATCAGCTCTCATTGGATTCCATTATTATTTCTGTGATGATAATTTTCAAAAATGATGCCTTTATCAGAAACAATGGATGTAAAAAAAAAATGGTTCCCAGCTTTCTACTTTCTTTCAATCCTAGCTTGTCCTTCTCCTTTTTTTCCTTCTACTGTAATATGTCTTTTGTACCTCTTCATGTGATGGAATTTGCCCCTTTCTGCCTGCCCTATTCCTCTTCTCCAGCGTAGTTTCTTTTTACCTCTTTTTTATTTCATTACATTGAAATCAACTTGAACCCACATCCTCTGTCTATGCATATCCTTTTCCAACTGTCTTAATAGAGATACAGTTCTCAAGAGTTACAAGTATTATTTTCCTGTGTAGGGAAGTAACAGTTTAACCTTACTGAAAAACATGTTTGTTTGTTTTTCTTTCCTCTTTACCTTTTTATGTGTCTCTTAAGACTTGCGTTTAAAGTCTGAATTTTGTGTTCAGTCCTAGTCTTTTTATTAGAAAAGTTTGAAATCTCTCTGTTTCATTTAATGCTCATCTTTTCCACTGAAAGGTTGTGCTCAATGTGACTGAGTACTTGATTCTTGGTTTTAATCGAAACTCCTTTAACTTCTGGAATATTATATTCCAGGCCCTCTAATTCTTTAATGTAAAAGCTACTAAATCCAGTGTAATCTTGACCGTTGCTCCTTCGTTTGTATTTTTTTTTTTTGTTTTAGCTCCTTGCAGTATTTTCTCCTAGACTTGATAATTACAGAATTTGTGTGTTGTATTCCTTGGAAATTTTATTTGGGAATCTCTTGCAGGAGGTGATCAATTGATTCTTTCAATAAATATTTTACTCTCTATTTCTAGGATATTGGGGTAGTTTCCCTTGCTAATTTCATGAAAGATACTGTCCAGACTCTTTTCTTGAAAACGGCTTTCATATCTTTAAGACATTATCATACAATATTATATCATAATATCATAATAATTAAATTGTATCATAGTAAATTATACTGTATTATATTTTATTATATCACAGAGTATTATTCTATGCTATTCTACCCTGAGTTATCCTGTGATTCAGTATGCTATATTATGTCACTCATATTGTAATATTTTACCATCTTATGTTATTATGCACATTATGTATGTTATTTTGTAATACCACATTGTGTTGCAACGTTTCATGTCATATCACGTTACATCAAATATTACATCATGTTGTTTCATCATTTGTCCTGTAATGTCATGTCATTTTATATCACATCGTTTCATATTGGCAGCAAGATGATGCAGTGAATGGCACGCTGGACCTGGGTCAGGTAGATCGTCATTCAAAACTGCTTCGGATATTCATTAGCTATATGACCCTTGGTAAGTCAGTAACATTCTTTACTTTCCAATTCGCTCATCTCTAAAATGAAGGTAAAATAGCATCTTCCTCCAAGAGTTTTTATATCAAAGGGAACAACATGTAAAACATTTTACAAACCTTAAGGAGTTGCATAAACTGCCATCATCATTGTCGTATCTTCATTGTTGATATTTCTATGCCCTAATCCAAGGGCCTTTTTAGAAAAAATAAATGTGCCATGTGTAGTTGAGATGTATGTATTTCTCTGATCCTCATTCAACAATCTCCAGAGGCCTACCACCTTAGTGTTTTTCAGAAATTCTGTTGATTTTCTTAACTTCTTATTTTGTTTTTCTTGTAGGTTGGATTTACCTATGTCTGTACATAGTAAATTCAGATAACCAAGGATTATTGTTCTATTACCTAGTTCTCTATAACTCATTTTAAATCATTTAGCATTTCCTTTAAGGATTTAGATACTATGAAAACATACATACACACATACATACACATGTGTATGTATTCATGTGTATATATGTATATATATATTTGTTTCTATTAATTGATTACATGGTACTTTCTCCAAATTGTAGTTTCTCTGCTAAGTGGGGTGCAGTGGGAAAGAGCACCAGTGCAGGCGTCAGGAGGACCTGATTTCAAATCTCACCTCAGACACTTGACACTCACTAGCTGTGTGACCTTGGGCAAGTCACTTAACCCCAATTGCCTCATCCTGAGTCATCTCCAGTCATCTCCAGTCATCCTGATAAATATCTGGTTACTGAATTCAGATGGCTTTGGAGGAGAAGTGAGACTGGTGACCTGCACAGCCCTCCCTCACTCAAAACTAAGTCATGTGCCAGTCATGTCATCATTTCTCCGATGGCGTGGTCTTCTTTGGCAACGAAAGACAAACACACACACACATGCACACACATGTACACACAGTTTCTTTTCTTCTCTTTTAACTGGGTCTATATTTTCTCTTGTTTTCTCTGGAATTATCATTACTACCTACTTTTCTCATATCACATATATTTGATTAGGATCTTTCCTTTTCCCTGAGGATATTACCTAGAGCAGAACTCCTTGTCTCTGACATCAGCCACCCAGACTCCCCATTTTATTACAAGCTAATGGTTTTCACTTAGGAGAGGGATAGAATAAAAGCTTTTGACATTAATTCAGCCTCCCATAACAGATTTTGCATTATTCAAACCTTAAAAGTGATAAACTGCTTTTAGCTGTTTTCCATTTGTTCTCATGGGGCCAGTAAACTCTAAGTCCTTAATTAGGAGCATTTAGAAAAAAATAAAAACAACAACAACAACTTTGGATTACTCCAAGTTCACATAGTTAACCAATTGGTCCAATCCTAAACTGATGCCTGTTACATATTTTGATACAGCCACTTGAATAACCTTCTAAGGGATAAACAAAATTTAAGTAAAAGGAGAAATACAAGCATCCCACTTCCTGAAATGTACTTCTACATCTCTGTCTCGTGTAATATTTACCTTCCTTTTCGTTCCTTCTCCTTCATGAAGACATCCTTGATCCCATAATTGCTACTCCCCCAATTACTTTGTATGTCTAAATTTATGCATATTTACTTTCTTATTTTGTTATATATTTTCTATATGTAACTAGCTGGCTAGTTAACAGTAAGTAGCAATTATATAACCCTTGCTTATTTGTAAATTGTTCTACAAATATCACCTCATTTAAAGCTCACAAGAACCTTGAGAGGTAGATACTGCTGTTACACTCATTTTATAGGTGAGGAAACTGAGTCAGGCTAAGTCACTTGTTCCAGGTCACACAACGAATAAATGCTGAGGCAAGATACAAACTCTGATATTCCTGAGTACAGGTCAAGAACCCTATCCATAGTGCCTAAAAGTAGTTAGTTATACATACTTCCCTGTGTAGATGAGTACATATTGCCTTCCTCATTTTAGCATAATCTCATAAAGAAGAAGAACTATTTTTTTGTCTTTGTAACCCTTGAACAAAGAGAAAACAAGCAAATGGCCAAGATAATATTTTTTCACTCTAATAGAATAAAGGATATCAGGAAATGAGGGTAAAGGAGTTCAATACGGAGCTAGGGATTGCACCTGTGCTTTCACCAGCAGAGTTCACCCTCAAGATGAAGGAACTTCTTCTACTCATATGAGTTGCATTTTCTCTGGAAGTTCTAGTCTTGGAGCGATGGCAAGAAGACTAGAAGATTATTGATGATTCAGCTAGTACGTGTCAAAAGAAGGATTTTATCCCAGGTTTTCTTGGATCTAAGTCCATTTTTTTAGCTGGAGATACATGAGAATGTGGTTTATGTAGAAATAAAAAAGAATATAAATCTCCAGAGATTAAAGAGAGTGAAGTTTGAGGGAATACCATTACCTTTGATTCGCAAGTTACTGCTGACCTTTAAGACCATAATTCCAATAGAATGCTAAAGATTTCAAATTATAGAGATCTAATTTATAAATGCCTGAGTAACAAATGATCCTAATCAAATGACAGTAACAAAAGTCCATCACTAATTAGAGACTGCTAAATCAAGCAAAGGAGATAAAGAGAGCATAGTCAATTCTAACTTACTTTCACAAAACTCACTTTAATAACGTGCTTCAATGACATTATCTATGACCCATGGTTCAGTTCTATAACTAGTTGGACTATAGTCATTTTACAGATAGGGAATCTGAGGCATAGAGAGAAAAAATGACTTGACATTGTCATACAGCTGCTAAGGATGAGGTTCTATTTATTTCTTTACCCTTACTTCTTTACATTTATCTATTTATTCCTTTCTATTCTTACTTCACATACAGTAGTTTGTATTACTAATTACTGGAGAACTGGGTCAAGCAAAGCATGGAGGTGAAGGGGGAAAGAGGAATTTTCCAAACTGCATGCCGGAGGGTAATGATAAATAGAAAAGATACTTGAGTGGAAAAAGAATAACCAAAGGACCAGTTCTAGAAGCAAAAGGAAAAAACTGTCATTAAAAAATATTGGAAATATTAATGAGACAAAGGGAAAAAATATCACAAGGGGTCCTGTGAAAACTGAAAAATGTACATCTTGTGGCCTTGTCACCTTTATTTGAAATATTTTGTATATAAGGACTGATACTACAGAACGAGAGAAGAGGAAATCATTTTCCCATTTTCACAATGAAGAGAATGAAGTATATAAATTAGAAGCCAGTGAACACAAAGTGACATCTGTGAGGAAAAATAACCCCCATTACACATGAAGAACGCTTTTAGCATTCATTTTTTACACGACTTTCAATTCCAAATCTTTCTCCCTCCCCTTTTTTGAAAATGGTAGGCAGTTTGATATAGTTTATACATGAGATATTATGCAAAATATATTTCACATTTATCACAGTTATGGAAGAAGAAACATATCAAAAGGGAAAAAACACAAGAAAGGATGAAGTAAATAAAAAAGTGTTTCGATCTGCATTCAGAGTTTATCATCAGGTTTTTTGTTTTATTTTGTTTTATTTTTATCTGGATAAGGATAACAATTTCCATTGTGAGTTCTTAGTACTGATTTTGGATAACTGTATTGTTGAGAAGGAATAAGTCACTTATACTTGATCATCACACAATGTTGTTGATACTGTATACTACATTTTCCTGGTTCTGCAGATTTCATTTTACATCAGTTTGTATAAGTCTTTCCAAGTTTTTTTTTTTTCTGAAATGTGCCTGTTCAATATTTCTTCTTGCAAAATAATATTCTATTACATTCATGTACAACAGCTTATTCAGCCATTCCCCAATTGATGGGCATCCCCTCAGTTTCCAGTATTTTCCAACATGAATAAGGCTGCTATAAATAGTTTTGCACATGTCGATTCCTTTCCCATTTTTATGATATCTTTGGTATACATACCAATAGTGGTATTCCTGGATTAACAGTAACACAGTTTGGTTGCCCTTTGGGTATAGCTCCAAATTGCTCTGATCCTTTAATGTTTTAGCTAGCAGATCCCTGAGTGATCCCAACTGTGAATCCCAACATTTAAATTGTTTCTTTATGATCACTTGTATTATTATTTTTCCTTTGAGATGATAGTTGTGGAATTTTTCTACACTATTCCTTGATTTTCTTTGGGTGAGATCTGTTTTCTTAGGTGATTAGTGGATTCTTTCAATGCTTATGTTACCCTCTGGTTCCAGGATATGAGGGAGGTTTGCCTTGATAATTTTTTCAAAGGTGATATCCAGGTCCTTCTTTTGATTACGACTTTCAGGTAGTCCAATGATTACGATATTGCCTCTCCTTGATGTATTTTGTAGGATAGTTGTTTTTCCCATGAGATAATTTATAATTTTTTCCATTTTTCATTATTCTGAATGTGTTTGATTGATTCATGGTGTCTCATATAGTCATTAGTTTTCACTCGCCCAATTCTAATTTTTAAGGAATTGTTTTCTTCAGTTAGCTTCAGTACCTTTTTTTTTTTTAATTTGGCCATTTCTACTTTTAAAGGAGTTGTTTTCTTTTTTATTTTATTTACTTTCAGTGTTCTACAATCACTTCCATATGTCTTAGATTTTTCCCCACCCTATCCCTCTACCTCCCTGCTCCCTCCCTGAGATGGCATACAATTTTATACAGGTTCTACACATACATTCCTATTAAAAATATTTTCACCTTAGTCATGTTGCATAGAAAAATTAAAATGAATGGGAGAAATCATAAAACAAAGCAAAACGTAATACAAAAGAAAATGATCTGCTTCATTCTGTGATTGAATTTCATACTTCTTTCCCTGGATGTGGAAGGAATTTTGCCTTAAGAGACCATTGGTAATTATTTAAGTCCTTGCATTGCAATGAAGTATAAAATCCCAGAAAAATTCCTTGCGCACTGTGATTGTTGCTGTGTACAAAATTCTCTTAGTTCTTCTCCTTTCACTCAGTTTCCGTTCAAATAAGTCTTTCTGAAGTCTTCCTGTTCATCATTTCTTATAGAAAAATAGTACTTCATTACATTCATAAACCACAATTTATTCAGCCATTCCCCAGTTGAAGGGCATCCCTTTGATTTCCAGTTTTTGGTCACAACAAAGAGAGCTGCTATAAATATTTTTGTACATGTGGGACCCTTTCCCATTTTTATGATCTCTTGGGGATACATTGGAATAGGTTACATAATCAAGACACAGAAGCCAATGAATACAGCAATCTACTCTATGATAAACCCAAGGACCTCAGCTTCTGGGATAACAACACACTGTTCAACAAAAATTTCTGGGAAAACTGGATAACTATGTGTGTGGCAGAAACTAGGCATAGACCAATGCCTGATACCGTACACAAGAATAAAGTCCAAATGGGTATATGAGCTAAGTGTAAGGACTGATACTATAAACAAATTGGTGGAGTAAGGATTAGTGTATTTATCAGATTTATGGAGAAGAGAAGAATTTATGACAAAACAAGAGACAGAAAACATTATGAAGTGCAAAATGGATAATTTTGATTACATTAAACTGAAAAGTTTTTGCACAACCAAACCCAAAGCAAACAAGATTAGGAGGGAAGCAGGAAATTGGGAAATAATTTTTCCAAGTAGTGTCTGTGATAAAGGCCTTATTTCTAAAATATGTAGAGAACTGAGTCTCATGTACAAGAATACAAGTCATTCCCCAACTGATAAATGGTCAAAGGATATGAACAGGCAGTTTTCAGAGGAAGAAATTAAAGCTCTCTATAATCATATGAAAAAATGCTCTAAATCACTATTGATTAGAGAGATGAAAATCAAAACAACTCTAAGATAGCACATCACACCTATCAAATTGGCTAACATGACAAAACAGGAAGATGATAAATGTTGAAGAAGATGTGGAAGAGTTGGAACACACTAATTCACTGTTGGTGGAGCTGTGAGCTGATCCAACCATTCTGGAGAGCAATTTGGAACTATGCCCAAAGGGCTACAAAAATGCGGATTCTCTTTGACCCAGCAATACAGCTTCTAGAACTGTATCCCCAAGAGTTGTTTTTTCAATGAATTTTTGCATCTCCTTTTCTATTTGGCCAGTTCTGCTTTTTAAGCACTTTTCTAAGCTGTTGACTTATTTTTTTCATTATTCTCTTGTACCACTCTCATTTATTTTCCCAATTTTTCTTCTATCTCTCTTATATGATTTTTAAGCTTTTTTATGGTCTCTTCCATGAGTTCTTTCTGGGCTTGAGACCACTTCCTGTTTTTCTTTGGAATTTTACCCACAGTTGTTTTGACATTATTGATTTAATTTTGTATTGGTCTTCCCTGTGATCATAATAACTTTCTATGATCAGATTATTATTATTTTTTTTGTTATTGTTGTTCTTGCCTATCTTTTTTTTGGTAGGAGAAGGGGGCTTTTTCCTTACTTTTAAATTTGAGCTCTATTCCCAGAGTGGAAGGGGCACTATCTCAGGCTTTTTTCTCCAGGGGCTGCGACTCTGGCTGTTTTCTTTGTGTTGTGCTGGTCTAGTCTGAGGCCCACGAAGGATGCATATGTCTGGTACTGTGTTGGTGGGTTAGCTGGTGGTACTGGAGACCACAGTGGTCTGGCAGCTTACCTGCTGCTGAGCTGGAGTTCTAGTGGTGGGATCTGGGCTGTGCTGAGGCTGAGTGGGATGTTTCTGAATTTTTTGTAACTACACTGAAGCACATTTTGGTCAGGCCTCTGAAAGCTACCTGTTTGCCTGTGGCTATGCTGAAGCTTGGCAAGCCTGCTGCCTGACTGCTGGTTGTTTGCTTAGGAATCTATAGGATTGACATTTACGTCTTTGCCTGTCTCTGTGCTGTAGCATGTGAAGGTCTGGCCACTGTAGGATTCCAGTTTGCCTGGTGCTACATTAAAGCACATGTGGTTCTCTGAGATATCCCCTGATGATGATAAGGCATGTGTGTGTGTGTTTTGGGGGTGGGGCAGTCCTGGTATTGATACTGGCCTGTTTCATCACACTGTGCTCATGATATCCTCCTTTTTTGCCCAGGTTAGGCTTTCTGCTGGCTTGCCAGGATGCTTCTCTTCATAGATTGTACTCCCCTTTCATCAAAGTGAGATGGACATTTCTTGACAACCTTCCAAGTTGCTTGGGCTAAAAAATGGTTTCACCACTCTTTTTTTGCTAGTGTTGTTGTTCCAGGATTTGTTTGGTGCTCTATTTTATGGGTGTTTGAAGGTGAGTATGGAAGAGTTACTGTGATTTACTGTTTACTCCACCATCTTCAAAGCTGTCCTTCTTTAATCAGTCAAATTTTTTTTAAGTGATTTTATGTCAAGTCCCTGTGAGAATCATTGGCAATACAAAAAAAATTAGAAACATAATATTTACCCTCAAAGAACTTACATTCTGAAATGGCAGAAACCATGTAAATAATTAAGTACATTCAAAGGAAGAGACAGAGGCACTCAGAGGGAACAAACTATCATTGAGAGGTTGGGGTGAGAAAGGCATTCAACAGAAGGTGGACTGGCTATCTAGCTATCCTGACTCCAGTTACAACTTTGGTTTATCACACTCTTCTGCATCATAAGAATGATGCTATGTATATGTCTGTCTGTGCTGTCCTAAAAATAGATATGTATAGACCATGATGTCAAGGACATGATCATTAAATTAAAATGTGTATATTTATCTTTGCATCCTTTTAGTGGAGCACAGGGTCTTGTATGTGGTAGGTGTTATAGAAGTATATAGCAAGGAATCAAAACCGAGTAATGTATAGTCTACCTTGACATGCATAGGCTCTCTCTCTCTCTCTCTCTCTCTCTCTCTCTCTCTCTCTTTCAAAGAGTATATAAGAAATCAGAATCAGTCCTTTGTTGTGGTTACAGCAGCAGCAGCAGCCTGAAACACTTGGATTTAAGTGCCACCTTTGACTCATCCTAATGGAGTGACCCTAGCTAGGTGAGTCACTTGATCCTTTATAAGGCAAAAAAAAAAATAAAAATAAAAAGAAGGCATTTACCTGTATTTGTCAGGTGGACATTTCTTCACCCAGGACTTTCTTATGTCAATAAAAGTATAGGGGGATTCCATATTTCTATATGCAATGATGTCAGTCAGCCATTGGATATTTATCAAGGGCCTAGTATGTGCAAGGTGCTGGGGATGCTAAAAAAAAATTCAAAAGGCAGTTCCTATCAAAAAGTGTTCATAATATGCAAGTGACTACATATTAAAAAATACAAACAATATGAATTAAAAATAATCAACAGAAGGAATGCATGAGGACTAAAGAGAATAAGGAAAGCCTTCCAGTAGATGATGGAATTTTATCTGCACCTTGAAGGAAGATAGGGAAGTCAAGCATCAGAGAAGAATAATGAAAACATTTAATCATGGAAAAAAGGTTCATACAAAAAGAAAGAAAACAAGAGATTAAATCATATATTGAGAATCGTTACCATTTATATCAATCAAATATTAAGAAAATTAGTTAGTTTCCCCTCATTTTGCCAGTTATTCCTGGTAAGGTTGTACAAGTTGTTACTAATAATATTATTATCATTATAATTCCATTGCTGCCACATTTTATTATTAATATTGTCATCACCATATTTCTAGTAGTACTAGTAGTAGCAGCAACAACAGTAGTAGTACTCCCTCATTTTTATTTGTACACTGCTGATCTGATAGATACTCTCTTCAGATGAAGCTACCAAGCTATTATTCATTCATATTCAATATTCTACAGATTATTGTGTATTCAAATAAAATACCTATATCCAAGAGTGATAAAATATCCATATGCCTTTGATATTGGGTCATCTATTACAAACATTGCTTTAAAGTTTTCATGGATCAATGGGCGGACCCAAGATGGCAGAGTAGAAAGATGGACTTGTTGTAGCTCTCCCTCAAAAGCCCATAAAATATCTTTAAAAATGACTCTAAGTAAATTCTAGAGCAGAAGAAGCCACAAAACAACAGAGTGAAAGATATTTCCAGGCCAAGGAAGGCTGGAAGGGTGACAGGAAAGGTCTGTCAATTCAGTCTTGGAGAGGAATGCAACTAATGGAGAGGAGTCCAACCTTGGCCTCATGGCTCAGCCTGGACAAGATCAAAACAGGCTACAGGAGTGGAATTCTGGGTAGCACCTGTGATTCCCAGATTCCTCAACCCACAACCACCAGAGACAGCTTCAAAGGTCAGTAAGAAAGCTCTTTCACCTGGGTGAGAAGGGATCAGGGTTCTGCCCTAGCCATGGCCCCAGGTAACCCAGAATTCATTTTTGGAGCCCTCAGGCTAAAGCCTCTAGGGGAATCAAGCAGCTGATCTGAATTTCAGCACTGAGTGGCAGCTCTGGGGTGAGGAGAAGCACTGGCATGGTGGAGCTGGAGGCGGTTGTGGAGAGGGAACTCTATTCGCAGATCCTGGGCGGAAAAACTTATAGTGGCTCCCAGAGCATGGTACAGTTCAGGAGAGGAGTAAATTCATCTCCCTTGATTGTACCACCTTAGAAAAACTGAGAACTTACAGGTCCCTAGAGTATACCATCCACTTTGCAAAGGACTCAAAAGTCAAATAACTGGCTTGGAAAATGCCCAAGAAAGGGAAAAATGTAACAGTATAGAAGGTTACTTTCTTGGTGAACATCCTTTCAGATAAGAAAGAACAAAGCATAATATTAGAGGAAGACATCAAAGTGAAGACTTCTTCATCCAAAACCTCCAAAATAAATTTGCAGTGGTCTCAGACCATGGAAAAGAAATTTTGCAAATCAAATAGGAGAGGTGGAGGAAAAAATTTGGGAAGGAAATAAGAGCAATTCAAGACAATCATGAAAAGAGAGTCAACAACTTGCTAAAAGAGACACAAGAAATGCTGAAGAAAGTAACCCCTTTAAAAATAAACTAACCTAAATGGCAAAAAAAGGTCCAAAAAGCAATGGGGAGATAAATGCTTTAAAAAGCAAAATTGTCAAATGGAAAAGGAAATTCAAAAGATCATTGAAGAAAACAATTCTTTAAATATTAGAATGGACAGGATGGAAGCTAATGACTTTATGAGAAACCAAGAAATTTCAAAACAAAACAAAAAGAATGAAAAAAAATGGAAGAGTGTGAAATATCTCATTGGAAAAGCAACTGACTTGGAAAATAGATCCAAGAGAGATAATTTAAAACTGGTGGGACTACCTGAAAATCATGATGAAAAAAGTGCTTAGATGTCATCTTTCATGTAATTATCAAGGAAAACTGCCCTGATATTCTAGAACCAGAGAGCAAAGTAAATATTGAAAAAATACACCATTCACCTCCTGAAAGATATCTGAAAAGAAATACTCCCAGGAATATTGTAGCCAGATTCCAGAGTTCCCAGGTCAAGGAGAAAATATTGCAAGTAGCCGGGAAGAAACAATTTGAATATTGTAGAAATACAATCAGGATAACACAAGATCTAGCAGCTTCTACACTAAGGAATTGAAGGACTTGGAATATGACATTCCAGAAGTCAAAGGAACTAGGATTAAAACCAAGCATCACCTATCTAGAAAAACTGAGTATAATATTTTAGGGAACAAAATAATTATTCAATGAAATAGAGGACTTTCAAACATTCTTGATGAAAAGACCAGAGCTGAATAGAGAATTTCTCTTTCAAATACAAGAATCAAGAGAAACATGAAAAGGCAAACAGGAAAGAGAAATTATAAGGGACTTACTAAAGTTGAACAGCTTACATTTCTACATAATATTTGTAACTCTTGAGACTTTTCTCAGTATTTGTGTAGTTGGAGGTATTATATACATACATACATACATATGTATATACATACATACATATGTATATAAATACACAAAGGGCACAGGGTGAGTTCAATAGGAAGAGATGATATCTAAAAAATAAAATTAAGGGGTGAGAGAGGAATATATTGGGAGGAGAAAAGGAGAAATGGAATGGGAAAATTAAGTCTCATAAAAGAAGCAAGGAAAAGCTTTTTCAATAGAGTGGAAAAGGGGAGAAGTGAAAGGGAAAAAGTGAAGCTTACACATCACTTTTGGCTTAAGGAGGGAATAACACACACACTCAATTTGATATGAAAATCTATCTATACTACAGGAAAATAGGGAAGAAGAGGAAAAATGGGCTGTGGGGGGATTATAAAAGGCAGGGCAAATGAGAGGAGGGAATAATTAAAAGTAAACATTTTTGTGGAGGGACAAAGACAAAAGAGAGAATAGAATAAATGGGGGACAGGACAGGATGGAGGGAAATATAGTTAGTCTTTCACACCATCACTATTACAGAAGTCTTTCTCATAACTATACATGTATGGACTATATTGAGTTGCTTGCCTTCACAGTGGGGATAAGGAGGGAGGAAGGGAGAGAAGTTGGAACTCAAAGATTTAGGAATGAATTTTGAAAATTGTTTGTGCATGCAACTACAAAATAAGAAATACAGGTAATGGGGTATAGAAATCTATGTTACCCTACAAGAAAAGAGAGAAGACAGGCATAAGGGAAGGGAGGGGTGTGATAGAAGAGAGGGCAGATTGAGGGAAGGGGGAATCAGAAGCATGGTGTGTTGGGGTGGGGAAAAGGAAGAGATGGGGAGAAAATTTGGGACTCAAAATCTTGTGGAAATGAATGTTGAAAACTAAAAATAAATTAATTAATTAAAAAAAATAAAGTTTTCATGGATCAAGGTCAAATATGTAGGTTTTGATCGGCAGATCACTTGGTGATTATATTCTCATTCCAGTTTTTTGATTGAATAGTTGATGTTATCTCAAGGTCGATAATGGCAGTATGAGACTTCCTACTTTCCAAACCATAGACTAAGTGATTGTCTGGTATATAATTATTGTACCTAGTTTCTATTTTGTTAGATGTGCTGTAGGTTTTGCTTTTTGTAGAAATTTCTAAGATTTCCTTACATAATTGTCAGTGTTCATTAAATCTAGCCTCCTTGAGCATAAATACTATAAGGTATGTGATCCAACTAAATGTGCTAAGATCTCTTTGTGTAGATTTCCCTCTCTCAACATTGTGTCATTGTTTACCTTGATCTTTTTTAGATTTTTTAAAAAATTTTCTTTATTTTTAAATTAAGTAATTTATTTGTTTTCAATTTTTTACAATCACTTCCATATATCTTCAATTTTTACCCCTTCCTCCCTGCTTGTCCTCCCTCCCCTCTCCCTCTCCAAGATGGTGTCCAATCTTATATAGGTTAAATATATAGTATATAGGTTAAATGCATTTTCACCTTAGTTAAGATGCACAGAAGAATTAAAATGAATGGGAGAAACCATGAAAACAAAACAAATCAAAACACAAGAAAAAATAGTCTGTTTCATACTGCAGTCCATTTCCATGGTTTTTTCCTCTGAATATGGAAGGCATTTTGTCTCAAAAGTGCATTGGGAAACTTTTTAGGCCTTGCATTGCTCTAAAGGGTTAAGCCTGCCAGAAAAATTCATTGCACACTGTGGTTGTTGCTGTGTACAAAGTTCTCCTGGTTCTGCTTCTTTCACTCAGAATCAGTTCATATAAGTCCTTCCAGGCCTCTCTGAAGTTTTCCTGTTCATCATTTACTTTGATCTTTTAAGCTGGAATTATATTTTCCCCTTCTTTCAAAACCAAGCTCACCTGTCACCTCCTCCTATGACCTTTCAGGTAAAATTAGTTCCTCTTTCTTCATGTAATAATAATTCCCTTGCATGTGACACTTCAAAGTAAACAGTTTTCCCCATATCTCCTTTCATCCTCACTGCCCTGTGAGATAAGTGCTTTTATGTCCCCATTTTCCTTATGAAAAACTGAAGTTCAGAGAACTTAAGGGATTTGCAAAGTATCTAACAACTACTTGTGCCAGATATAGAACTCAAATCCAAGACTTCCTGAATCCTAGTCTCATCTTCTATCCCTTATACTAGGAAGTTATGTATATTTCTAGGGCACTTTTCCCAGACATCTTATTTTTACTTATCAAACTTCCTTTGAATCATTATTTGTAAATGGATCTTCCATCATGGAGTAAACCCACAGATAACTCAGGATTATAGCAAAGAAAGGCTATTTCTAATTCATGAGAACGTTATCCACCCATTCCTTAATCCATGCTTTAATTCATTCTCCTAGTAAACATTAATTAAACATCTTCCTGACACAGCACTGAGCATTGGACTTGAAGGAATAAGGTAGAAGAACAAGGTTAATAGATTTTATCCTCAATCCAATATATTTGCTCATTGACTCGAGCACCTTGCAGGTAGTTTATGAGCCCACACTTTCAAATGCCCTCCAACAGCATCTAAATGGGTGTAGTAATAGGATGTATCTAATGATGACAACATGTTTACCAAAATTCATTGGAAGATCAATTAAATAAAGTTAAATTACTTCAAATTTAACTTGAACATCATACAGGAATTTTAAATAAGAGTTACATGTACTCTTATGTATGGCAGTGGCAGAAATCAATTTATTTCTAATAAATAGTACTTAACATATGCCTTACTAAATCAAAAAGATTGTAAATGGTCACTAAGTGTCAGTTAGAATGACTCTTTCCAAGAATTATAGCTCGGACTAATGAACAGGAAGATAAATTTCCTACTTACACAGCAATACCTGATTTTTTTGTTGTCTGATGACTCACAGGGTGGTATGAGGGTTGAAGAGAAAACTGGGCTTCTTTTAAAAGTGCAGTCCAGGAAAGACCAGCACCAGTCCCTAAAGCTGCAGAAGTTACCTCTGACATAGGGAATTCTAGGATATTAGAACTGAAATGGTCCTCAGAGATCACCAAGTTCAACCTCTTCGTTTTATGTTGGAAGAAATACATTGAGATTCACTGCAGTTAAGAGGCTTGCCTGGTATTACAGAGGAAGTTTGTGGCAGGCCTAGGGACTCAAACTAAGATTTCCAGATGCCCCCTCTGGGGCTGTTCTTTCTAGTACAAAAGTAGAGATCAAACATGCTATGGGTCCATGGACTGCCACCTGAAGGAAGAATAAAACACACCATAGTCACAATACTCAATGTGTACAAATAACATGTTTACTTGGTACCCTTAGACTTCAGATAATCCATGGGCCTTGGCTCTTCCATACTTTCTCTCTCTCTCTCTCTCTCTCTCTCTCTCTCTCTCTCTCTCTCTCTCTCTCTCTCTCTCTCTCTCTCTCTGTCTCTCTCTCTCTCTGTCTCTCTGTTTCTCTCTGTCTCTGTTTCTCTCTGTCTTTATTTCTTTCTCTATCATTCCCATTGATAAATTAAAAAAAAGAAGAAAGGAGAGAAAAGGTAAAGAAAAAAATAGAACAGGAGAAGAGAAAAGAAGAATAAAGAAATACCCTCATAACAAACATACACAGTCAAGGAAAACAAATTCCTACTTTGGCTACATCCAACCAAGTTATGCCTCATTCATCCATCATTGTTGTCAGTATTCTAGTAGCATGCTTCCTTGTATGCCTTCTGTGATCATGAGTGATCATTTCTTTAATCAAAGTCCTTAAGGCTTTTAAATTTGTGTATATTTAAAATGTTGTTATTGTACAAAAAGTTGTAAGTGTTCTGCTCCCCTCACTCTGTATCAGTTCATATATCTTTCCAGGTTTCACTAGAACCACTACTTCCATCCTTTTCATGAAACATAGTAATCCACAACATTAATACACCATAACTTAGTCAGCATTTTCCAAATTGATGGATTTGCTCTTAGCTTACAATTATCTGCTTTTACAAGAAAAGCTTTTATAAATATGCTTTGTATTTATCAGTCCTTTCATCTCTTTGTTTTCCTAGTGGTATAAAGCTAGTAGAGGTATTGGTCAGGAAAAAACAAGGGTACACACAGTTTTGTAACTTTGGGGCAAAGTTCTAAACAGCATCGCCCAATGGCTGGACCCATTTATAACTCCACCAAAACTGCATTCAACATTTGTTATTTTTATTTTTTATAACTGTCAATAGGATGAAGCAAAATCTTAGAGTTGTTTTGATTCATAATTCTCTCAGTAATAATGACCAGAGCACTTTTTCATATATTCTACAGGATTTATTTATAATATGTTCCAAAAAAGTTCATTTAACATACCATTGTTTTAATAATACTTGATGCAGACTTTGTTTACAGGTTTGCAAAACATTTAATACATTTGTTTAATTTTAGCCTTACAACATTTCTTGTGCATTAGATAAAACTATCGTTATTTCTATTTTACATAATAGGTAACATAGGCTGAACAAGGTGACTTGGCACACAGCTATGTCAGACATGGGATTTGAACAGAAATCCTTCTGATTCTAGATTCAATACTTGTCCCAATTTATACCATTTAACTACCAGTCAGCTACTTACAATGCTCAAAAGTTGCACTATTCAGAGAAGTGTTTGTGTGTGTGTGTGTGTGTGTGTGTGTGTGTGTGTGTGTGTCCTTCATTGCCAAAGAAGACCATGTTATCACGGAAATGATGACATGACTTGCACTTGACTTTGTTTTGAGTGAGGGAGGGCTGTGCAGGTCACCAGCCTCACTTCTCCTCCAGAACCATCTGAATCCAGTGACCAGATATTCATCAGGATGACTGGAGATGACCCAGGATGAGGCAACTGAGGTTAAGTGACTTGCCCAAGGTCACACAGTTAGTGACTGTCAGGTATCTCAGGTGAGATTTGAACTCAGGTCCTCCTGACTCCTGCCCTGGTGCTCTATCCACTGTACCACCTAGCTGCCCCTCAGAGAAGCAGTGTGGGCAAATGATTAGAAAGCTTACCTGGAATGCAGTAAGATTTGGATTTCAAAGTCTGCATGTGACACTTATTAACTGTGTGGTCTTGGACAAGTTTCATAATCTCTCAGTGCACCAGCAGCTCTCAAAATCTATGGATTTTAAAACAAGTACCAATCTTCTTTAGTAAAAGGAATATCCTCATCCTGCCATTCCTATTCAAATGAAGTGAGAAGTCCCATCAGATATCTCTATCTCCATCTCTAGTTCTATGTATAGCCCTTATTTTTGAGGAAAAGATCTCTGCTATATTACTATATTGACATAATCATATATCTATATATTTATATATCTACATGTATGTCATATGTACAGATGTGTGGATAAATCAGTTGATAGATATAGGTATGAAAATACATATATAATACATGCATGGAGAGAGGTTGGGATATACGTATATATGTATGTATTAATGTAGTTATTATAAGTGAAAAATAGACATTTCAGAATGCAACATTACACACAAACTAAAGGGAATTTTCCTTTCTGTGAGAGTTGGCCTGAAGTGGAAAACGTTGCCTCAGGAGATAAGACTATTCTCATCACTGAAGTTATTCAAAGTTATGATGATTTCTTGTCCAGGCTACTATAGAAGAACTACTTAAATGTCAGACTTGGTCGTCTCTGCTTTCTCCTTCAATTCTGCCTTCCAGTGATACTTTGATATATGTTCTGGATCCTACTTAGTAATACATGCAAGTAATGATTTCAGAGCTGGGCTATTTCTGTTCATATTTTAGCCATTGTGAGCAATTCCAAAGGGGGGGGGGTGATGATGAAATAACAACAGAGACACGTGGGGACAAAAGCTTCTCTTGTCACAAATAGATCCTAATTCCTTTGATCTCAGCTGCACAATGCATGTGATTATACATATTCAGATTCAATCATTACTGTTCTACAAAGAAGTATTAAAGGGAAGAAAGGCTATTGATAACAAAAGCCCCTAAATGCCAACCAAAGTGTAGGAGTTTTTTATCATAAAAGGAGTCACTTTGCCATTTTTCACTGCAGCATTTCAACTGCCAATTGGGATTAGTGAGCAAAGATGGGTTGGACCCTTTCCAGGATATGCCCTGCTACTGAATCCTGCATTTAAAGAGCTATTAAGATGTTAGACAGATGATAATGGAGTTGCCTCCCAGTGGTGCAGCTTGGACCTAGTCTCCTGCTTGTCATTCCTGTGGCTAGTGTCTATAAGAAATAGTCAGAAGGGATTAGACAGCCAAGGCCATTTTATCCAAGTAAGATTTTTCAAGCAGGCATCAGAGGAGAGGAACCTAATGCTCTTAATCCTTAGAAAATACAGACCAATGGGGAGGAGGAATAATATCCAGGTTTGGCTAGAGCCCTTTAAAGGAAAATATTCTATTGAGTTATATGCCATTGTGATAATGCAATTCTACCTTTTTCACATCAAAATTGACATTTCTTTGGAACTAGAGACACACTCAGAGAAATAATATATTAGCACCACTTGTGTTCACATGGAGACTTATGGTTTTTGAAGGATTTTGCATACAATGTCCTTGTCTGGCTGATAATGCAAATATTTTCTCCATTTTGCAATCCCACTCAATGTAGTTCATGAAGTTCTAAATCAAAATAAATTATCTCAGATCACAGAGCAGATCCAGGACTCCAACCTTGGATCTCTGATTCTAATTCAAGTATTTAATTTCTTTTTTATTGTCATCATGCCCTTTCCCACTATTTTGTACTGATTGCATTTGTTGCTGTTGTTGTTACAAATTTTGTAATTACTATGCTCATAATTTATTATTTCCATCATCTCATTCTTCTCATATTTTAATAGGGTTTGAATAGAACCAACTCTGAAACAAGTAACCATCCTACCATTATTCATTTATGCTCAATTTTCTACAGATTACCATTTTTTAAAGGCTGTTTTTTATATTGGAACAAAACATTAGAATGAAAGATCTTTTCCAGTGGACTTTTGGAAAATGTTCTCAGTTCTATTCCAGGAGTAGACAAGACAACTGGGATGCCAAGCGTTCCATTGAATTCATTTACAGTTTTAATTTCCTCTTCCAAGATGCTACATTTTGAAAGATTTTTATTTCACAAAACTTGGAGATTATGAATATTTTCCATGAAAATATTCATCATGTTGTTCTGAAGATTTTATGAATGAATGTCGTATACAGGTGAGTATGAGCGATAGTACAATCTATGGTAATCTCTCATTTCTATAGAGCTTAGTGGTTGAGTTCTGGAGGATATTTTGATGTATAAATTTGTAGTTCAGGGATTTATTTTCCAGTCCATGAAAGACAGCAAACTTCCAATGTGTAATTTTAGCCATTTGGTCATATTGTCTTAGATATTCAGTAAGAGCTAATTTTAATAGGCTGCCGGGATATGCATCATAACCTCTTTGCATAATCTGCATTGATCACAAAGTCTGGGCTATTTAAAAGCCCAGAGAAAATGAGATAATATTGGTAAAACACTTTGCAAAACTTAAAGTGATATATAAATGCTAGCTATTCTGCTAGGTATTGAGTATAACCCTTTGATTTTCACTGACAATGATTTTTCTCTAAATTACCATCATAAACCTTCCTGTTTTCATAAACAAATCCGCATGACTCAGACACTTGTTTGATGATTCTTTGTTAATATGTTTTCTGACTTGATGTGACTATTGATTGCACTTTTAGGATGTTGGTTTTCTTTCCTTCCTGAGGGTTGTGCTCTCTAGACTTCAACACCCTACCTATGGGGTGTCCTCAGTCTGGAACATTCATCTTTCTCTGCTACCTTCTCAACCTAGAACACCACTATGCAGGTGCCCTTCCACCATTGCTGAGTGTGACTTGAGTCATCTTTTGGGGCTGGGGCCCAGGCCAGTCAACCTTCCTCCGTTTTTTAGATTCCAATTTTGTACATTTCAATGTCAATCCATTTCCCAGGTTTCTTCATCTCACTTTTTCAAGTTATGCATGCATCTGTGTGTGTGTGTGTGTGTGTGTGTGTGTGTTGTTGTTGCTGTTATTGTTGCTTTCCCCTATTAGAATAAAATATCCTTAATAGTAGGGATATTCTGGAATGCTTTGGATTCCCACCATTTTTTAATAGTTGCTAGCACATACTAGGCATTGAATAGATGTTTGTTGCCTTAAGTTACCAAAATAGTTCTCAAGATTTCTATTCTAAGGCTCCCTTTATACTTTAAAAAATATGACCATTATGTACATATGTATACAGCAAAAGATTTTATTTATGTGGATTATATCTATGGCTATTTGCATATTAAAATCAAAACATCTTTTTTTTTTTTTTTTTTTACAAATTTACCTTGTAGATCTCACTGACAAAAGTTCAGAGAACATTTGGGGACTTTAAGAATGCTTCCTTAGACAAATAGGCTGTATTCATTTTCACCATTTATTCTACTTAACTTTTTTATTAAAAGATATTTTCTTATTCTAAACTATTATCAGAAGGTAGAAAAATTGTTCCCCCACAACATGCCCTTTCCTTGTTCTGATATGTCTGCTCCTTTTCATTCAAGATTTCTTAAATTTTGACATCTACATTTTTGGTTTTATTTTGTTTTTCTTGTGTTTTTCTAATCATTTTTAATAATCTAATGATTCTTATATTATCCCTCATTGACATTTTTTATTGTAGATAAGTTATTTTTAATAGAATATGATATCCCTACTATTTTTTGTCTTCTAAGGCTCTCATTTCCTTTGGATTATTTTCTGAAAGACTATAATTTCCTTTATATTTTCAGCAAAATCATTTTTCAAGAGTTCAAGATGAAATTATGAATAACAACAACAAAAACTATATTGTCTTTGATGTTCCACTTAGAGATTAAGTGCCGCTACTATCTTCTTCTAGGTTTCTCCCTTGAGTGCATCTAACTTATTTATCTTCAACATTTTCTTATGATTACTAACTTTTCAAATCATGCTTTCTGAATTTGGACATTTTATAGAAGCCAGGCTTTTTATACCTCTGAAAGTATTGGTGGGTACGTATGCATAATTTGTACTAATATATATTATTTAGTGCCTTGGTAATGAATATTTCATCCTTCAAGGACCCAAAGAGCAATTGTCTAGAGCTCAGATAAAGTGATATATATAGGGTGGTGTATGATTCTGTAAATTAATTTTATCAAAGATAATTACTGAAGTGGGATAGTGAAAAAAAAGTTGCTACAAACTTTCCCCCAGATGCCTGGGATATGCTCTTCCACAGACAGTCTTGCATTCATCAGAAGAGTGAGGTTAGATTTAGTGATGGGAATCTATAACAAACATAAATAGCAAAGTGATATGTTACAACTCCCGGTACTTTTTGGGTTAAAAGACTATTTTTGAATATCTACCTTATATTCTTCTATAATGAAGCAGGCATTTGACTTAGTCAACAGAAAATTACCCCAGAGTTAGGAAAACCTGAGTCCAAATCTAGACCCCAAAACACACTAATTGTGTAACCCTAGACAGACTACTTAACATCTATATGCTTTAGTTTTCTTATATTTAAAGTGAAATTAATAATAGCACCTACTATGCACAGTTGCCATGATCATCAAATGAGATAACATTTGCAAAGTGCTTAGCACAGTACCTGGCACATAGTAGGCATTTAATAAATACTTGCTCCTTCCTCCCTTATGTAGGAGAAGGAGCCACATTCACTGAAGCTTCATTCCTCCTTAGATGACTGGTTTTGTACATATATGTGTCTTCAGTACATTACTCTGCACTCAGGTAGATGTGTTGTCTAGGCAACTATATGGGGCAGTGGGTAGAGTGCTGACCTTGGAGTGAGGAAGATCTGACTTAATTCAGCTTTTTTTTGTTTCTTTCTCCTTTAACAAACCATCACTGTTCTGTTTTTAAAGCTGTTTTCATCAAGCATACTATCCACCTCCAGAAAAGAATTCACATTGATTGAATACAGACTGAAGGGGACTTTTTACTTTCTTTCTTTCATTTTTTTTTCTTTTATTTGAATCTTCTTGTGAAAAATAACTAATATAGAAAATGTTTTACATAATTGCACATGTGTGACCTATATGCAATTGTCTACCATCTCAAGGAAGGAGGAAAAGTGATAGAATTTGGAAGCCAAAAGTTAAAATAAAAATGTTAAAAAAAAGTGGAAAAAAATTAAAATAGTAGTGATAAAAATAAAGTTGTTTCCTTACAAAAAAGTATAATTATTAACTTTTATGTCCTTGTTTACCAAAGAAAATGTGTTAAAAAAAAACAATTAACCATGCACTTGATATGGCCAGATCACCTTAAAAGTATTGCTCTTAGTAGGAAATATCTGTTTTTGACTCTTAGTATTGTAAGAATGTAATATGACCAGAACTATTGAAGGGATCTTTTGATTTTTTATGGCTATGATGGCTTTTTTGAATGAAGTTTACATTTTCATCCTTTTTCCAAGTTCCACTTAGTAAAAAAGTACCTGCTATAAAGTTAAAGGTTAAGAAATGTTTTTTCATCCACTATTCAATTTATTCAATTTGTATAATTGTCCTTTCTTTGTCAAAAATCATTGGGAGTAGGAGGACTGTAGAGAAAATTCTTCAAGAAGACTGATATCAACTAATCAATCCATAAACATTTCCTAAGCAACTGGTATGTGTCAGACATTGAACTAGGCAGTGTGGATGTAAAGGCACAAATTTAAGCCCTTGCCTTCAATAAACATATATTCCATTAGCAGAGATTAGATTTAAATATCTAATGGTGTCACAAAAGTCTTATTGCAATTTTAGCTTCAGTACTTTAAAACTGCACTAACACTTTGGGCAACCCGACATATAAAGTTCTGGAGAGAATCGAAACTGGAATTGTGATTCCACTGGTAGAGGCAAATCCCTCTATCAATTCAGGTCAGCATTTTTTTTTCCTGAAAACTACAGACTTATAGAGGTGCCCAATGCATGGAGAGTTCAACTGTCTTGGAAAAAGCCACATAGCCATGAAGATTAACAGGGAAGATTTGGACCCCATCCATATGATTTTCAAGCCATATCTCTATGCATTATACTACTCTGTCTCTTAAGCAAAACACATGCAAAATAATTTAATCCAACTGTCTGGGGAAAGCCAGCAGCAACAGGTGGAAATCAAGGAAAGCCTCATCTTGGAAGTGACATTTAAGCTGAGTTTTCAAGGAAAGAGATTTTAAGAAGTAGAATGGAAAATGTATTCCCAGACACTCGTTATGTCACATCTTATGAGGACTATGTAGATGTAAGATGGAACAGGAAGTGTAAAAATTCTAGAAAGATATTTTGGAGTTAGATTGTAAAAAGCGTTAAATGTCAATCACAAGATTTCTAAGTAAAAACAATTAGAGTCTGCTGGGCAAAAAGCAATGTGGTCAGAACTTTAAAGAAAATTCTTTTGGTAACTGTGTGGAGAAGGGAATAAAGAGAAGGGAAACTTGGGGCATCAAGACCTAGTCAGAAGGAATCTATCACAAAATTAGTGAAAGGAGATAAATTAGAGTTATGCCAATATGAGTGGAGAGAATGAGAGAGAAGCAAGAATCCTTGTCATTTTAAATCAGCAATTAAATTTATGTCTTCATTTACAATGTCACTGCCACCACTGTAACCCTTACCCTTATCATTGTGCGATAACTAATCAATTTCTTTCCATGTTTCCTACTTCCTGCACAACTCCTCTTCCATTATGCAAAAGATCATTCTTAAACCACCATTTTCTGTTTATCATTCACTTAAAAACAAACAAACATACAAAAAACCCAAACAAAGTGAAAGCCAGTGGTTGCCTATTATCTACAGATTAAAGTATAACACACTTAATATGCATTGCAGAACCTCAATGATTTAACTGTAAACCTCTTTTTTTCAAAAAAATATATTTATCAACTTTCTTTTCTCCTAGAAGAGAATCAGAAATGTTGTCTATGGCCTCAGAATAAAACTCTATCCTCCCTCCACAAGGTAGCCTTAGATGTTAATTAAGGGACATAAATTTGACCCAACAAAATTTCTGAACTTACATCTCCATCATCATGAAAATTTTTATGAATCTATGGATTTGTGTGACCTCAGCATCCTTTCTGGAGATAGAAAAAAGGGTTAATTATTATGCATGGTAGAGTTTGAGGAAGGTGTGATTATTCAGTATGGTCTAAAATCATTGGATAGCATATCAATTGCTAGAAAGCCCTTGGAAATGATAGAATCCAAACTTTTCATTTCACAGATAAGGAAAATGAGACCAAGAGAATTGTGACTTACCTAAGGTGACAAGGTATTTGACATTAGAAGAGGGTTTTAATTTAGGACTGCTTAAATGTAAGCCCAGTCTTTCATTTATTTACACCTGTCTCTAAGAATACAAAGCAACTATGTGATATGTTAGATAGAAAAGCCAAGGTAATATTTAGGAGCATTTAAATATTTTATAGCTTCTAGAAATAATGAAGATCTACGCCGATTATATTTTGCCTAGTCAGATAATATCAGAGCTATTTGTTAATTTTAGACGTTGCATGATGGATAATTTTGATAATATAAAGAGTTTACAAGGTATTACAACAAAATTGGTAAAGTGCTCGGGCCCATGCTATATGAAAATTTCATATTGGAACTGGATATGTTTACTCATGAAGAAGAAAGGGAAGATTCATAAAAAGCATGTCAAACTCTATTCAGTTATTTGAAAGGTTATTATATGAGAAAGACATTTGATTGTTTTTTTCATTTGTCACCTAAGTTTTAGAGCTAGGAGCAATGAATTAAAGGTGCAAAAGAAGCAATTGAAGCATGATGGCATCATTTTTGTCTAATAGAGATTTTCTGAATGGATAGGTACAATACTATCACTGGAGGTTTTTGAACCAAGGCTGGTGAATATGGCGTATTTTTTTCCTGTAATGGGTCAAATTGATGACTTCTCAGATCAATTATCTTTCTGAATTCCTGAAATTTTACAAACTAAAAAAGAAAGGAAGGGAGAAAAGAATAAATAATAAAGATGAGACAGAGAAAGAAAACCAAAGAGATAGAGTAAGAAAAAAGATCGGAAGAAGGAAGGAAGGAAGGAAGGAAGGAAGGAAGGAAGGAAGGAAGGAAGGAAGGAAGGAAGGAAGGAAGGAAGGAAGGAAGGAAGGAAGAAGAGAAAAAGAAAGAAAGAATCAAAACCACTTAGTACTAGCCAAGAAATAGATGGGTAAACCAGTGGAATAGGTTAGGTACTCAATACATAGTAGTCAAAGAACATACCAAACTACTGTTTGATAAACCCAGGGACCCCAGCTTCTGGGATGAGAACTGACTATTTGACAAAAATTGCTGGGAAAACTGGATAACTGTGTGTGTGGCAGAAACTACTGTACACAGAAATAAAATGCAAATGGATACATGATCAGGTATAAAAACAGATACTATAAACAAATTAAGGGAGCAAGGAATAGTGTATTTGTCAGATTTATGGAGAATGGAGAAATTTTTGACCGAACAAGAGATAGAGAACATTATGAAGTGAAAATGAATAATTTTAATTACATCAAATTGAAATAAATCCAATGAAACCAAGATTAGGAGGGAAGCAGAAAACTGGGAAAGAATTTTTACAACTGGTATCTGTGATAAAAGTCTCATTTATAAAATATATAGAGAACTGAGTCAAATGTACAAGAATACAAGCCATTCTCCAATTGACAAATGGTTAAAAAAATTTGAAAAGGCAAAAAATTAAAACTGTCTTTAGTCATATGGAAAAGTGCTCTAAATCACTACTGATGCAAATCAAATAACTCTGACGTACCACATCACACCTATCAGACTGGCTAACATGACAAAACAAAATGATAAATGTTGGAGAATATGTGGTAGAGTTGAACACTAATTCATTGTTGGTGGAGCTGTGAACTGATCCAACCATTCAGGAGAGCTTTTTGGAACTATGCCCAAAGGGCTACAAAAATGTGCATGCCCTTTAAATCAGAAATATTACTTCTAGGTCTGTATCCCAAAGAAATCATATAAATAGAAAGAGTACCACATATACAAAAATCTTTATAGTAGCTCTCTTTCTGGTGACCAAAAAACTGGAAATCAAGGGGATGTCCATTAATTGGGGAATGGTTGAACAAGTTGTGGTATATGAGTGTAATGGAATACTATTGTGCTATGAGAAACAATGAACGGGAAGAATTCAGGGAAGCCTAGAAGGACATATATGAACTGATGCTGAGTGAAAGGAGTAGAAGCAGGAGAACTTTGTACACAGCAATCACAGTGGAAGAGGAATTTTTGTGGTAGACTTAGTCCATCATTGAAATGCAAGGACCTAAAAAAATCCCCAATGGACTCTTGAGGCCAAACATCTCCCACATCCAGAGAAAGAAAAATGGAACTGGATCACAGAATGAGGCAGATCATTTTCTCTAGTGTCATGTTTTGTTTTGTTTTTTTATGGTTTCTCCTATTTATTTTAATTCTTCTGTACAACATGACTAAAGTGAAAATTGCATTTAATAAGAATATATGTGGCAGTTAGGTGGTGTAGTGGATTGAGCACCAGTACAGGAGTCAGGAGGACCTGAGTTCAAATCTCATCTCAGACATTTGACACTCACTAGCTATGTGACCTTGAGGAAGTCACTTAACCCTAATTACCTCATCCTGGGTCATCTCCATTCTTCCCAATGAACATCTAGTCACTGGATTCAGATGACTCTGGAGGAGAAGTCAGGCTGGTGACCTGCACAGTCTTCCCTCACTCAAAACAAAGTCGAGTGCAAGTCATGTCATCATTTCTCTGATGGCATAGTCTTCTTCAGCAATGAAGGATGAACACACATGTGTAGAACCTGTATAAGATTGCACATTATCTCGGGGAGAGAGTGAGGAAGGAGGGAGGAGGAGGGAGAGGAAAAAAATCTAAAATATATGGAAGTAATTGCAGAAAACTGAAAACAAATATAATAATTAAAAAAAGAAAGGAAGGAAGGAGGTAGAGAGAAAGGAAGGAAGGAAAGGAGAAAGAAAGAATGAGAAAGAAGGAAAGAAAGAAAAAATATCCAGTGAATATATCTCAGATGCTGTTCAAGTGTAAGCACAACTTGTGCCTAATGCCTCCAGCACAGGAGCTTTAATTCCCCAGAGAATGAAAGAAGTTATTCTCATAATGTGCTGTGAATTCTTTGGATTAGATGCACACTATAGTTCAAGCATATTTTTATTAGCATTTTAAACTATTCAGTTTGAATTCCAATTTCAGCCAACCGAGGCAATAAAACAACAGTTCTAAAATGAATTTCCATTCATCTGACACATTTATGACTCCAGCTCTTCTCTTTGGGGTCAGCATTATCATTAGGTTACAATTTATGAGCAATACACTGGAACCCAATTAATTGACTAACAGTTAAAAGATCAGGATGTCTGCATTCAATTTGTCTCAATACTCAGGAGAAATACAATAACGAAGTCTAAAAAAAGAAAAGGAAATACCTTAGGGGATTTCCTTCAAAACAGAGTTTTCACTCAAAAAAAGGAAAGTCACACCTCAGCTCCTATCTAGGTAGGGTAGGTTATCTGGAGTCAAAGAAGGTCTAGATCAAACCAATCACCCCCTATGGCTCTGGCTGCACTTTTTACTAAATTTCTATCCCACAAGGGAAGTAGATCTTCACTATGGCCCAGTAACTGTATCTATTTATGTAGCTGTCCAGATAATGCCAAGCAAAATGTTAACTACCCCTTTTAGTTTTTAATCTATTTTTATCCTTGAATTAAGAAATCACAGGATGTGGTGCTGGGAAGGATCTGTGCAGTGCAAATTCTTTATTTTATTGATAAAGTAACTGAGGTTCAGGGAAAGTAAGTCACCCAACGTCACATGAGAACACAGCATAATGGAGGTTGCCATTCAAAATGGAAAAAAGAAAAATAATTTATTTAATTAAATATACAGCAAGATGCTCAACCAATACCATAGCTGTATGAATACCTGGGATACTGATGTCTCTAGATAACAACATCAAAGACTTATCCCATACAGGGATTTATTCTTTACAAAGAGCTTCTCATACCTTATCTCTTCTGAGGCTTCTAATACCTCCCACCATGAGGCAGATAGATGGTGCAATGGTGAAAGTACCAGTTCTGTAGTTAGGAAGACTCTTCTTCCTGACTTTAAATCTGGCCTCTGACACTTACTAGCCTTTTGACTGTGGTTGCAACCTGGTCTTCCCAATTCCTCATCTGTAAGATGAGATGGAAAAGTAAGTGACCAATTACTTTAGTTCCATTGTCGAAACAAACACATAAATAAATGAGGTTACAAAGAAGCAGACATGACTGATCTGAATCAGTGACAACAACAAAAATAACTCACCCTGATGTACCACAGAGGTCTCAATAACTTCTTGGCCTGAGTCAAGACCTAGGTTCTAATTCCTGTCTTTCAACTATTACCTTTGTGACTCCAGATATATTCAACTTCTCACCTCTCTAACAAACTGTCCACAACTTGGAGTTTCAGAGAATGTGCTTGTAATTTTAATTATGTCAATAAGAGTTAAAGATCTTCTCCACCTATTAATAGACCTGTCCATTAAGGGAAGTTGGCTTAGGGGAGATTTGTTTTGTAGGAAGGTGCACATCTTTTGTTAATTTCTAATGGGGCAATGGTTTTCAAGGGCTGTGATGCTCTTTAGTGCTGGAAAGTGTATAAATACTCTGAGGTGAGGTTTTGCTTTGGGTCTTATACATTGGAGTGGCCAGACAAGATTCTAGGTAGCCACTAAGGAGCTGTACCCCTCACCACCAACTTCACTTTGAAAACCCAGATCTTGGTGATTCTTTCTCTGGTAACTATACATACATGGTCAGACAGCTGGATTTGTCTGTTGATCTGTGGTGTATGCATTGCTTATGCAGTTGGAAGCCCTGTCTGTTGGTCTTTCTGTTTGGAATTTCTACTTGTATTTTCCCTGAAGTTCAAAGTGCTGACTTTTTTCCCTGAATTAAGTGAATAATATATGTGCTTGATTAAAGTAGATTGTTGACCTCTCAAAAGTTGCTTTCCCTTTAGAAAAGTAGATCTTAAAACCCATGAAGCAGACTGTCCTGTGTATGTTGGGGTCCTTGCTGTTACAGTGTTAACCATCATGTGTAGAAGTTTTCTCATCTGAGAGTTCTCTGGCCCAGTGGAATCACATTTCTAGAGCCTAACCCTAATGACCACATGAGAGTAACCATATCTTTTTACTATATATACATATATATGTATATATGTATGTATGTATATATGTATATATGTATATATAGATATATGTGTATGTGTATATAGATGTATAGATATACATATATAGGCATATATTATATATGTATGTGTGTATATGTATATATACATATATATGCACACATACATGCATATAATATATACACACATGTATAAATACATATAACATACATGATAGAGATAGAGAAAGAATACTTTGCATAACGCACTGAAAGCATGAATATAAAAGACAGTCTCTCCTATTACGGAGGTCAGGGTCTAATTGGGGTAACAACAAACGCAGGAGGTTTCAGTCACAGGGAAAGGACACAAGATCCTTAAGGCACAGCTGCAAAGCAGATTATAATGTATCTTATTTAATGTAATTTCCATTGATAACACCCAGTACCAAGGACTTTGATTAAAACTAATAAATTGTTTTCTGCCAGAAAGACTCGTGTGATCACAAATTCAACACTGGAAAGAGTCTTAGAAATCATTTGGCTGAAGCACTTAGTTTTACAGATAAGGAAAGTGAATATTCTAGAGAGGGAAGGAACTCAGAATCATAGATTACAGCAACAAGTTACCTTGAAGACCATCCACTACAACCTCCCATTTTACAGATGAGAAAAGTGAGTCCTGTAGAGGTGATTTGAACCAGGTCACACAGATAATCAATATCCAAGGTGAAATTTGAATCATGAATTCCAATCCATCACTCTTTCCTTTGCAATAGCTCTGCAACCTGCAGGCAAATGGAAGTGAGGGAAAGTGAGGCCTTCCATCTACCCATTAGTCTTGTTAGTGATACTGAGCCTCAGTGTCTGGGAGATACCATTTCAGTCTCCCTCAGCAGAAGCCTCAGGAGGCTCAGTGGAATCCTGATTTCTTTGGCTTTTTTATTTAACCAGAGCCCAGATGGAGGAGGAAGCTAACAGAGAGGGATTAGAGGGGTTTATTCAGCCCAGTCAGAAGACAATCCCTGCCTCCTTTCCAGCTCCACTAAACCCCTGATCTCACAATTGCATAAAATTATCACTGGCATTAAATCTATGCTAATTTCGCCCAGGACTGGGAGAAAATGATTTAACCTAGCACCCTTTCTCAATGTCATTCACAAGATCTAATTCCTGAGAAAGGATTGTTCCTCTTCCAAGCTGGCACAGGGATTGTTTAGGTATTATTTAAATGTCCTATTAATATTCATTAAACAAACTGAGAATAACTTGGAAGTACTGATGAGCTGTTTGGAGGGAGTTGTTTAGACATATTTGGCCACAGACTTTTCCCCCTAATAAAATGAAGAAATATTATAGTTGCTGCCAACATACTTAGAAGAGTTAGGCTGAGAATGGATTGAGTAGTTTGATAGAATTGCAGTTACATCAACACATTCACTCATTTCTAAAAACAAACAAACAACAAAAAAAAAAAAAAACCATGCAAAGGAATAAACCAGGCATGTTCATTCACACCTATAATGCCAAATCCTAGGGGAGGATGAGGCTGCTGGATTGATCACATGATCTGAGGAGTTACAGTAGAACTAAAGCTATTGGATGTTCACACTAAGTTTGGCACCAATAATATGAGTTCTTGGAATCAGAGTGGCCCCACCAGTCTGCCCAAAGAGGTGGAAACTAGCCCAGGTCAGGAACAAAAGAAGGATAAATGCTACCAAACCTTGTCATCAGTAAGACTGGGGTCATTAGTGGCCACTCTACTTTCTGGGACATTTGAACATTTTCATAACTAGATCTTTTCTCCTGGGAAACTTTTTAGTCTGTGCCCAAAATTCTACCACTATAATGGCAATTTAAATGGGAAGATCTTCCTCATTCATTAAATAGGCCCATGTGATCTACCTGGGTCACATGGAAGTCTGAGTCATATGGAGCTGTGGCGAGAGGTGCTTTCTGAACAGGTGGAATAGGAAGAGGCTGAGCTGGAGCAGAGTTGAGAGGAAATTAGTCAAAGTTCAGTCAGAGCTAGGAAGGAAGCAAGCAGCTGGCTAGCATGAGTGGAAGAGTTTGTTTGTGATTTTGTTTAATGGAGCTGCTTTGTGGGAAGCCAAGCAGAGGGAAGTCTTTAGGATGGGGTTGTTCTCTACCTTGTTATGGTGTATAGATTTTTGTTACTATGATGGTTTTGGCTTTCTGGTGTCTCAATAAATGTTTTGGTTCTGTCTTCCATGTGAAGAGTCTGTTTTATTCCACAATTCAGAACTGAGCTGAGATGTTGCTGGCCACCATAGGCACAGAGAATATTGCACTGGTGCTACACCCACTCAAGCATCTGTGGTCACATTCTGTTCACCATTAATGTACTGGTATTACTGATGTTTCCTCAGCTGTACGGCAATCTACAGTGAGGAAGTCAACATGAAGTGAATGAGCTATCTCCTCATCTCTACCTTTCAGAAATCTTTTCCATTAAGGTTCAACTCACATGCCACATTCTCTATGGAATTTTTACTCATGTCCCCAATAGTACCTCTTTATTCAAGTTATATTGCCTTGTTCTTATTTGTTTGAGTTGTGTATCCTGCCATAAAAATGTGAGCTCCTAGAGCGTAAGGATAGCTTCACTTTTGTCATTGAATATCCATTGCCTAAGAGGAATGTGGAGCTGGTCTTGGGGCTATTTTTTCTTTCCTTTTTGATACTACTTCACTTGGTGCTTGGATCAACTTTTAGACTTCGTTAACATCTCTGTTATCATTAGTATCATAAGTATCATTAGATACTTAGACCTATTCATCCTGTCTAACCTGTCTGCTAACCTCCAATTTTGCATAGTCAAAAGCCTTTCAGACATCCCAAACTGGATGTCCAGTAAACTAAATGTGTCCAAAATGGAACTCCCTAAGTCTCTCCCTAAGCTCTTTCCCCTCCCTACTTTTGCTCTAACTGTGTAGGGTAGCACCATCCTTCCATGCCCTTGGGTTTACAACCAAAAAATCATCCTAGATTTCATTGTCTCTGACACTTCATCATCACCTCCCAGCTGGATTATTGCAATATCCTGTTACAAGATCTGCGCGCCTCAAGTCTCTCCTCACTCCATTGTATTGTATGTTCAGATGCAAACACTCATACTGCATCTAGGACAGAAGTAAGAACTTCTACCCTGATGTCTTACGTGTCAGTTTCAGAAATGCAAACCTTAACAGCAAGGAAAGGAATCTCTCCTCATTTGCCTCAATTTTGCAGGTGAAAGATATTCTGGATCATATTTAATGAGACCAGAGATGAGGAGAAAATGATCACAGCCTGAAGTTTTAAAATAAAATCATGAAATTACAGGAAGGAATTCTGCCTTTTTTTTCTTCCCTGGATTGCATCACAGGTTTATGAGTCACATTAAGTCATGGAAGAAACGATCCCCATACCCCAGAAAGCCAGATTACTAGCAAATGAGGACAACAGAAACAAAAGGAATGTTATTGCTCCAATGAATTTGAATCTCTTCTAATTAGACTTCTAATAACCCCGTTTGAAGTTCTGTGGACATTATTTAGATGTACACTAGCCATTCCATCTAAAATAAATTGAAATAAAAATATAATGCAGCAATGACAAATATACCCTGTGCAAAGTAGTGTGTCTCCCTGACAAGTACTTTAAAAAAGACTAAAAGTAATAAAAATTACTGCTGAAAAAATCAAAGGGTTCCATTCCGAGATTTTATGGATGCCATAAAAAATGAAAAAGCAGCACTAGTTAAGCCAGACTGATGAACTGATATACTGCCAGAAAGGCATTCAAGGTTGTGTGGAAACAGATTTAAAGTTGATATATTTCAGATACAATATAATTCCATTGCATATTAAATAGGAGCAAACCAGGCAGATGTGGTAGACATTCGCCGGATGGTTTGAAATGAACTGTTGATGCCTGACTAACTTTTCCACTGCTAAATTTAAAGACAGAATGAAACTCAAACTTTGGATGACCACAACTCTCCCTATGGCCAAGATAATTATGGTAGAAACTATAAGATCATGAGTCTAAAGCTGCAAAGGACTCCAGAACAGTCTAGTTCAATCTTTTCATTTTATAGATATGTAAAGTGAGGCCCAGAGAAGAAAAATACCTTAGTTCCACAGCATCATAGATTTTGAGCTGAAAAGCACCTCAGAGGCCATTGAATCCAACATATTCATTTTATACATGAAAACAGTGAAGCCCAAGAAGGTAAAAAAAAAAAAAGCAATGAAAAACAAAAAACAAAACTTGTTGAGGTCACATAAACAGGATACATCAGAAGCAGTATTTGAACTCAGATCTTCTTACTCTAAAATACTGACACTTGGAACCTGATCAAGAAACAATTAAATATCAAACTTGATTAATGTTGCTATGCAGTCATTTTCAATCATATATGACTTTTTGGAACCCCATTTTGTGGTTTTCTTGGCAAAGATACTGGAGTGGTTTGCCATTTGCTTCTCCAGCTTATTTTACAGATGAGGAAACTGATGTAAAACAGGATTAAGTGATTTGATAGTAAGTCTCAGACCAGATTTGAGCTCAGGAATATGAGTCTTCCTGACTCCAGACCTGGCATTCTATCTACTGTACCACCTAGTTACATGGCATTCATTGTGCTTGGTGCTGAAGATATAACAATAAAAGGAAATAACCCCTCTTTTTAAGGAGATGACATGCTATTAAAACAGATGACATATAAACATGTCATTAAATAATCTGTATATCCAAAATAAATGGAAACTCTTGGTGGAGAGTTGCTAGCAACTGAAAGAATGAAGAAAGATTTAATTAGAAGGTAAAAATTTAGATGACTGAAAGAAATTGGTGATCTCAACAAATTGAAGTGAGGAGGGAGTGCTTTTTAAGACTAATAGGATTTAGAATCTGAATATTAGAAAGGATCTTAGAGTTAGTCTAACCAGCCAGTTAATAAGTATTTATTTTTAAGTTAAAATCTCAGTTATTATTAAGGGTTTAAAACAAACTTAATAAAGTAATTACAATATAAACAGTCAAACAGGAATCACATAGCAGCATAGAGATAATATTGATTCTTTTTCCTAAATTCAATTCCCACTTTGCTACTTGTCTTGCATGTGGTCTTAGGAGAACTGCTTCCCTTCTGAGGGCCTCATTTTCCTCTTTTGTAAGGTAGGAGAAATAAGCTAAAAATATTCTGTCTAGCTCTAGAACCTCTGAAACCTGTGAATTCAATTCAAATTAATTCAAAAAAAAATCTCTGAGGGATCATCTATGTTGGAAGATATTATACCAACTATATGAAGTGCTAGGGAGAGAAAGACAAAAAAAATCTCTGCCGCGGTAGAGTTTATATTTTATTTTATTTTTTATATTTTTCTTTGTTTATGTTTTACTAAAAATAGTGATGGGGAGGTGAGGTATTGGGATAGAAGGTAAGCATGTAGAAAGATATGCAGTTACATTGCAGAGTATATAAAATGCAAATTAAAAAGCAGTTTTGAAGGTGAAAGAACACCAATGAGTTGATCCATAAAATGCTTCTGTAGGCAATGCCACCTGAAATATGCTTTGAAATATTGCCTCAATCCCTCCCTTATAGAGCCATTTTCCCAATTTGTACTAATACTTGTAGTTTTGGTCCCTAGGGAATGAGTTCTCTCTGAATTCTAGGGATAAACTTATGTGTCTATAACTAGGACATTTTAGCTTTTGAGACAGTACCAAAGTGAATCCTATTAACAGATACCTGGCCAGTTGACCCAATTAGCTTTGAGAAAAGGTATTTACTCAGCTGACTTAAATGGAAATAATAATGGTTACATAATGGTTTTTATTCTCAACCTGGGCACACTTACCCATAACTTTGCCTAAAGTCTCCATTATCTGCTGCCTGTGCTAATTTTGACCTAATAGCTAACACCAAGAAAACACAGGTGCTCCATCAGCCATCACCACATCATCCATACATGGAACCATGAGTTGCCACGAAAGCAGAAGTTTTGAATGCTTCAAATAAGTTCATTTACCTTGGTAGTGTACTTATCAGGGATGTACACATTGACAACAAGGTTGACACACACACTGCCAGAGCTAGCTCAGTGTTTGAGAGGCACCAAAAAAAAGTTTAGGAGAGAAGAAGTATTACACCGAATACCAAACTGAAGGTCTACAGAGCCTTTGTGCTGACCTCCTGCCAAGCCTAGAGGCCTGTATTGGGCTACCTGAGTCTTTCTTACCTGTCCCAGGTCTTCGGTTGGCCAAACCGGATAAACGTATGAGAGAAAGGTCATTCCAGAGTCAAACAAGGGTTGAGCTTTATTTCAGGGTCCGGGTTACAAATGCAGGGGAGTCTTCCTTAGGAGGAAGAGGGGGAGATTTCCTAAGGAGGCTAAGCTTAAGGGATTGGAAGTAGAAGTACAAGTGGGGAGAGAGGGGGAGGGGAGAGAGGAAAGAAAAGAAGCGGAGCCCTACTTTTCTCTTTGGCTCCACACGTGCTAAGAGAGAGCTTTCTGGCTTCCTCAATCCTACTTAATCTTCAGCCACAAAGTTTGCATCTCAATACCGTGCTGTTAGGTAACTAGGTGTGCTCCAATCCGGGACGACCTCAAGGGCAGGGAGACTCCACCCATCAGGTATCTCCGGGGGAGAGGCGGAAATACCCGAGCTAGCCGAGCTAGCTCAGTCTGACCTTCTCGAACCCCCGCTGTTCATGGAGGGCCTCGTAAGACTCTAAGATTTAGAAGTCCCACTTTTACCTGCCCGAGACTGTCCACACGGAATTGAGCTTCCAGTCCCAACAACCTCCTAGTTGTATGCCTGTGAAGCCTGGACAGTCTACCAGCACTGTGCCAGAAAACTGAATTGCTTCCATTTGAACTGTCTTAAGAAGATTCTGGAGATCACCTGGAAGGAAAAGGTACCAGACACTGAGGTCCTTACTCAAACTAAACTACTTAGCATTCGCACTATGCTTCAGAGGGCACAGCTCTGATGGGCTGGCCAAGTTGTGCAAATGCAAAATGTGTGCTTCCAAAATGACTATTTTATGGAGAACTCACATGAGGCAGACATCACGTGGTGGTCAGAAGAAGCTATACAAGGACACTCTCAAGGTCTCTCTCAAGTACGTTGGATTTGATGGTATGACATGGGAGACACTGGCACAGGACCACTCAGCATGGTGTGCCCACATCAGAAAGGGTGCTCTGCTTTATGAACAAAGCAAAATTGAGACAGCACAAAGGAAACATAGGATGCTCAAATTTGGAGTATCCATCCCAAATGTTCACATGGACTGTCTGTGCCCAGTCTGTGGTAGAGCATTCTGAGCTCATATTGGTCCAATCAGTCACACTTGAACACTTGAGACCACTTTATCATGGTGATGCCATTTTGCTCCTCTTTGAGAATGAAGAAAAACAAGCAAGGTGTATTATATATAGGAGAAGTGAGCACAAACTAAAAAAAAAAAAAGGTAAAGATACTAAAGAATACTTGAAAGACTTCTGCAGTCTCTTAGTTTACTGGAATTAGTTTCCTCCAATCAGAGAGCCTCACTGAACTTCCCCTGAGGCATAGATCTCTTCTGAACTCACAGAATGGGTACCTGTGGAGAGCCTGGAACCACTACTTCTCTCTACAAGGAGGAGTTTCTTTCCCTGAAGCTGTCTTTCCCAGGATGAATATAATTACGTGCTTGATTTGAAGTCTTCTGACTCCAATTAGATGCACTCTATCCTTTTAGTCAAATCTCTTATATGGTCAACTGGAAGAGGGGGAACTAAATACTGGTGGAAAAACTCTCCCATCCCTACAAATAGCAATTCCCTTTCAGCATTTTGGCTTAAAGTGGATACCCCAAATAGGAGATTACCTACAATTATAATAATGTTACTCCAAACTTGACTGACCTCATTGATATCATCTCTCTCTCTCTCTCTCTCTCTCTCTCTCTCTCTCTCTCTCTTCCAGACAGATGATTGATGATTCATCCATTCACAAGAAGTCTCCATGGGTTACCATCTGCTTTTATTCAATGGTTAAAGTACCATAACCCCCTCAAATTGACATAAGACAGATAGATGGCCCAGTGAATAGACTTTTAGACTTGTAGTCAAAAAGATGAGTTCCAATCCCACCTCATGTAGTAACTAGCTGGGTAACCCTAGTCATTTACCAATTTCCATCAGCCTCAGTTCCTCATCTTTAAAATCAGAAAAACAATAGTTTCCATCTCACAATTTGTTGGGAGGATAAAATATAGACAATATTTGTAAAGTGTTTTGTGAACCTTAAAGTGTTCATTATCATTAAATATATGTAGTTTAGATTTTGATTGATTTAATTGGTATATCTAAGCATTATTGGATTAATTAGGATAAAGGTGGAATCCCACCCTTAGAAAATGGAGGTAGAATTTATATGAGAAGGATGTGAGGAAGAAGTACATTCCAAGCTAACAAAAACCACATGATTATCTCAATAGATGCAGAAAAAGCTTTTGACAAAATACAACATCCATTCCTACTAAAAACATTGGAGAATGCAGGAATAAAGGGAACTTTCCATAAAATAATAAGCAGTATCTATCTAAAACCTTCAGCAAGCATTATATGCAATGGGGATAAGCTAGATGCATTCCCAATAAGATCAGGGGTGAAACAAGGTTGTCCATTATCACCACTATTATTTAATATGGTACTAGAAATGTTAGCTGTAGCAATTAGACAAGATAAAGATATTCAAGTAATAAGAATAGCCAAAGAAGAAACTAAGTTATCACTCTTTGCAGATGATATGATGATTTACCTAGAGAATCCCAGAGATTCAAGTAAAAAATTACTTGAATTAATAAACAACTTTGGCAAAGTTGCAGGGTACAAAATAAACCCACACAAATCTTCTGCATTCCTATATATTAGCAACAAAGTCCAACAGCAAGAGATAGAAAGAGAAATCCCATTTAAAGCTAGGGTAGACAGTATAAAATACTTAGGAGTCTACCTGCCAAAACAAACCCAGGGATTATATGAACACAATTACAAGACACTTTTTGCACAAATAAAGTCAGATTTAAGTAAGTGGAAAAACATTAGTTGCTAATGGGCAGGCCGGGCTAATATAATAAAAAGGACAATTCTACCTAAATTAATATACTTATTTAGTGCCATACCAATTAAACTATCAGACAATTACTTTCTAGAGCTGGATAAAATAATATCAAAATTCATTTGGAAAAACAAAAGGTCCAGAATATCAAAGGGACTAATGAAAAGAAATGCTTGGGAAGGTGGCTTAGCGCTACCAGACCTCAAACTGCACTATAAAGCAGCAATTATCAAAACCACTTGGTACTGGCTAAGAAACAGAGAGGTAGACAAGTGGAATAGACTTGACACTCAAGATGCAGTAGGCAAGGAATATAGCAACCTTCTGTTTGATAAACCCAAGGACCCCAGCTTCTGGGATAAGAACTCATTGTTTGACAAAAATTGCTGGGAAAACTAGATAACAGTGTGGCGGAAATTAGGCATAGACCCATACCTGACACCGTACACAAGAATAAAGTCCAAATGGGTACATGATTTAGGTATAAAGATTGATACCATGAATAAACTGGAGAAGCAAGGAATAGTGTATTTATCAGATCTATGGAGAAGGGAAGAATTCTTTACTAAAGGAGAGATAGAATGCATTATGAAATGCAAAATGGATAACTTTGATTACATTAAACTGAGAAGTTTTTGCACAACCAAACCCAATGCAACCAAAATCCAGAGGGTTGTAGTAAATTGGGAAAGAATTTTTACAGCTAAGCTCGGGGATAAAGGCCTCATTTCTAGAATATGTAGAGAACTGATCCAAATGTATAATCATACAAGTCATTCCCCAATTGATAAATGGTCAAAGGATATGAACAGGCAATTTTCAGAGGAAGAAATTAAAGCTATCTATAATCATATGAAAAAATGCTCTAAATCACTATTGGTTAGAGAGATGCAAATCAAAACAACTCTGAGGTACCACATCACACCTATAAGATTGGCAAACATAACAGAACAAGAAAATGATAAATGCTGGAGAGGATGTGGGAAAGTTGGAACACTAATTCATTGTTGGTGGAGCTGCGAGCGCATCCAACCATTCTGGAGAGCAATTTGGAACTATGCCCAAAGGGCTACAAAAATGTGCATACCCTTTGACCCAGCAATATCGCTACTAGGACTATATCCCCAAGAGATCATAAAAATGGGAAAGGGTCCCACATGTACAAAAATATTTATAGCAGCACTCTATGTAGTTGCCAAAAACTGGAAGTCAAGGGGATGTCCATCAATTGGGGAATGGCTGAATAAATTATGGTATATGAATGTAATGGAGTACTATTGTGCCATACGAAATGATGAACAAGAAGACTTCAGAGAGGCCTGGAAGGACTTATATGACCTGATGCTGAGTGAAAGGAGCAGAACCAGAACTTTATGCACAGCAACAACCACAGTGTGTGAGAGTTTTTTCTGGTAGACTTAGATTTTTGTAATAACACAAGAACTTCTTACCAAAAAAAAAAAAAAAATCCCAATGGAGGATCTCAAGGCAAAATGCCTGCCACACTCAGAGAGAGAAATATGGAAGTCACTCACATATTGTAGCAGATCATGTTTGTGTATGTGCATGTGTTTGTGTATCATGTTCTGATTTATTATACGATTTCTTTCATTTATCTTAGTCTGACTACTTAGTCTGACTACATAGGAAAGTATATGTAGAATCTATACAGAATTGTATGCAGTCATGGGGAGGGAGGGGGGTAGTGGGGAGTAGGTGGGGAGGGATAAAATCGCAATTGTACGGCAGTGATTGTTAAACATTACAAAATAAAAAAAAAAAAAAAAGAAGTACATTCCTTTTGAATTAAGAGGGTATCTAATAGCTATGTGACCCTGGGCAAGCCAATGTCCATCTTTGATCCTCAGTTTTCTTACCTGTAACATAATAATAATTTGTTTGTCTATCCTTTCAGTCATCTCTGATTTTGTGACCCATTTGGTGTTTTCTTTACAAAGATGTTGGCATGGTTTGTCGTTTTCTTCTCCAGCTCATTTTCCAGACTGAGGCAGACAGAATTAAGCAACTTGCCCAGGGTCATAGGCCTAGTAAGTATCTGAAGTCAGATTTGAACTCATGAAGATGCCTTGCTGATTTCAAGCCCACTGTTCTATCCACTTCCTCATTTACCATATATTATTGCAAATTATTATAGCCATTATCATTTTATCTAGCTACATCTTCAATGAATTTACAAAATAATACTCAAGGAATAAAATAGTTTATATACAGTTTTGATGACAAATTGTTTCAAATTTTACAAAATGTTTTATATGTTAATTCACTTAATCCTCCCAACAACCTTGTGGGGGAGGTACTATCCTTGTCCACATTTTATAGCTGAGGAATGTAAGGCTGCAACAATTGAAATGGATTATCCATTCCATATCCTGACATATCTGAGGCAGAATTTGAACCCTGTTCTTTCAAGCTTCCTTTAAAGTAGACTTTCTATCCACTCCATCAGTATACACTCTGGCTGTTCTGTGTGGGTGCCTTTGGGAACTGTCTCTGTAAGTTGCTGATGCTGAAAATATGACCTGTCTGGACCAGGTGATTTTCAGCCTCTGAACTTAGCTAGACTGAAATTCAAATGAAAGTCATTCCATCTACTGCTTGTGTTTTTTTTTTTTTTAATCCAAAGAAAAACAAAGTTTATTAAAGATTTTCCATATTGGGTTGACTCTTAAGGAGCATAAGAATTTGTAATGCTTGTATTCAAAAATGGGCCAGATAGAATTTCAGCTAGACAGAGTCTCAGCTGGATTGAATCTGAGTGCCTTCATGGAGGCAAGATGAAACTGAAATACAGAAAAGACTGCAGGAAGGATCTGGAGGTGGCCCAATAGTCTAGAGTGATGGGAGGAGGGGTTTAGTGAGGGTCTTGAGGAGAAGTGCAAGGAGGACCTTAATGGAATTGGGGTGGCTGGTCTAGGGTTGGAAATAGCTGGAGGCAATCAGGAGATATCAGACAATAGAGGATATGGGAGGGAAGCAGGCAAGGCAATCCAGAGATAACAGACAAAGAAGGGCCAGGCTAGGTTATGGGTAACAGATTTGAGTATGAAAGTCCAGATTAAGTGGGAAGGTTCAAGGGGAGTTCAAGGAGGTTTCCAGAGTCTGAATCCTATCATTCCCCTCTCAAAGAGATGTAACCTAAATTCTTTTGGGCTAGAGGGCAAAGGTCTCAGCTTATGAAACTGCTTCCTCTTGGCAAGGGATATAGAGTTGTCCCTGCCTCCATGGGTCCTGTTCAGGGGCTATATAACCGGAACAGTCCTCTGAAAGTTGATGCCTTGTACTCTGGAAAAGACAAACCTGGCAAGGAGGTTAAGCAAACAAAGAACAAACAGGCACAAAAGGAGTATAGGGAAAAGACAATTTTCCTGGCATAAAAGACAATTTCTCTGGAGAGAACTGAAGATGAATATGGCAAGGCCAAAAGATGAAAGGGCATGTTTGATAGGGGAGGTTCTTTTCTGTCAGGTATCCCCTTTCTTTCCAGATTGCGCCATGGACATGTAGAACAAGAAAGCATATTTTGAGTAAATAAAAACATCAGCTGGTCTGGGGTCAGGTCCTCTCCTTTCATCAACATACAGAGTGAATGACTTTTCTAGATTAGGTTTAGTTTTGAAAGTCTCAAAAGCTTTAGCCTGATCTGAGTCAGGACCTTGAGTGGATTCATAAAGGGGTTTAGCAATAAAACCAAAATCAGGAATCCAGAGTCTACAAAAGCCTTCCATGCCCCCAAACACTCAAAGTTGTTTCTTAGTGGTTACAACAGGAATAGTCCTTTTGTTCTTGGAGGTTAAGGAGAGGGAGATGGGAGTGAGTTCATGGCCCAGATAATTAATGGACTAGCATGCCATCTAGACTTTATTCAAAGAGGCCCTATAGCATTGAGTGCCCAAGAAATTAAGAGCTTCTGTAGCAGCAGTCAAAGAAAACTCCTGGGTGGTGCTACAAATAAGAATACCATCCACATACTGAATTAAGCTACTATCTGTTAGTTTCAGGTCCTTTAAATACCTTCCCAAAGCCTGGCCAAATAAATGAGGGTTATCTCAAAATTTGGGGGGCAAGGTTGTCCATGTTAGCTGACACAGACTTGATTCCCCAGGAAGAATACATTCAAAGGCAAAAATAAATTTTGAGTCTATGTGAAGAGGTATACAGAAATTCCCAGGGATCTGTTGGAATAACAGCTTCCTTAACAACCTTGAGATTTTGAACCATTTGGTAGTCTACATTAGACTTTTTTTCAGGAAGGATTGCAGTGTTCCATGGAGATGAACAAGGGACAAGGATTTTATACTTAAGAAATTTTTCAATTAAAGGTTGTAATCCTTCCCAGACCTCAGACTTAATCAGATACTGGCTGAGATGGGGGAACATTTTAGGATATGGGAGGCTAACAATGACTGAGTGGCAGAAGTAGCTTGCCCTGGAAATCCTGAATCCCAAACAATTGTCTCAACTGTCTCCCACACTTTCAAGCAAGCATGGGGAGATCTGGTGATCAGAGGCAAAAGGAAGATGGGAGTTTTAACTAGAGAAAATTGACTACCCAATTTCACCATCAGGTCCCTTCCGAACAAGGGGGCTGGGTCAGAGGAGGGCATAAGGAAGGAGTGTTTAAACAACAGATCCTCAAATAGGTTAGGGAGCAGGTATGTCTGGAAACATTTCTTAGTTTCCCCTTCAATGCCTATGAACCAAGGGGTCAAGGGGCAAGTAGGGCCAGAGTAATTAGTTAAAACAGAGAATATAGCCATGTTAAAGTGGGTAACCTTACTTTCATTCTCAATTTTTGCCCAGGACTTGGTGAGAGAGGTGGAGAAAGTGGGAGTGCTGCCAAGCTCCAGGCTTCCCCATCTTTCTAAGTCTTGAGAAGACTGGAGGACAGGGTACCGGAGGGCAGCTCTACGACTTTTCCAACATGGGATCAATCCTTCCTCCAATGTCCTTTCTGGTCACATGGGCATGGTTGGAGGGGCACTCCTTGGACCAGTGACCCCCCTTGTGGCATCGAAAGCAGGCTTCCCTACTTCTCTGCCTCTAACTCTTGCCCTTCCATCCCTTTCCTCTGCTGCAGCTAGGTCTCTGATGTTAAAGACTCCAGAGACTGTCTCCAGTAATTGGGCCTGAGGTATTTGGGATCTCATTGCCAATTTCTGCAGTTTACTCCTAATATCTGGGGCAGACTGATTAATAAAGCACACACTAAGGATTGCTGTCCCTTCTATAGAGTCAGGATCCAAATTTTTATACTTTTTAATAGCTTCTACCAGCCAGTCTTGAAAGAGGGCAGGGTTTCCCTTTTCTCCCTGAGTAATTTTCCTAACTTTTAGAAAATTTATTTTTTTTTTAAATGTAGATTTTAGGCCTTCTAACAGGCAAATTACCTTATGGTCTCTCTTTCCTCTATCCCATCCTGGGTTACTAGTGGAAACAGCAGCTGCTCCTGAGGGGGGGAGGTATTTCGTGAGATCATTGCTAGCCAAATGATCCCCAAACTTTTGGGTGTGTTCCCAGACTCACCTCTTTTCCTCAATGGTGCAGCAAGTAGAGAACAGGGATATGTCTCTAAAACACTCAGTAAACTTAGTGGGGTCTTCCAGGTATCTCCCTAGTTTCCATTTATCCTCAGTGAGATCTGAAATGGAGAACAGAACAGAATTGTCCCACTAAAGGCAGGTACTTCCTTCAGGGGAGAAAAGCCTTGAAGGGGCTTGGGAAGAAAGATAGGAAGTCCCATTTCTTGTGAGAGCAGGGCTGGGGGATGCTGACTGTACTGGTTTGGGCTGCAAAGTCAAGGGATTGAGCTGACAGGGGGAAAGATCCTCTGGCACCTTAAGAAGAGTAAGGATCAAAGGGGGAGATTCCCCAGAGAGTGCAGTGGGAGCAGGGCCTAAGGTCAGAGTGGATGTTGTCTCAGGAAGAGCAGTTGCAGAGGGAGGCACCTCAGTCAGGCCCATGGCTGGGACATGAGCTAGAGGCCCCAAGGAGGGGAAGGTCATGAGCAGAGATACTATAGAGACTGCTGTGAGGGTGGGGTCTGAGCTCAGAACTGGAATAGGGTTTCCTTGAATGAAAGGGCCAGTAGAGGAGTACAGGGTAAGAGACATGGAAGGTAAATGAGGCAGAAATCAAGGGGGGTTGGGGTAGAGAAAAAAGAAAGGGACACTAAAGGAAAGAAGAGTTGGCCAATGAGGGGAAGGTATGGGAAATCAGGAAGGTTGAGGGAGGTTGAGAAGTGGCAGGAGGGCTTAGGAAAGGCATGGGAGCAATAGGAGGTTGGGGAACAGGAAGAAAACTGAGGGGAGATTGGGGAAGGAGTCAGAGTTGGGATGGTGGAAAAGGAGGCAGGAAAAGAGGGAGTCCATGGCCCTGAGGGCCATAAAAAGGGGGTCATCCAAAATATCCAGTTTACATACATTGCCCTTTTGTGGGGTGTCTCTACCTACAAGCATTTTACAATCCTTTTTAAAGATGGGGTTCTGGGAAAGTTCAATGAAGGCCATTATGTAGGGCATTTCTATCCACTTTCCTTCTGGGCAACAATATAACTCTAATACTTGTAAAAGTATTACATTGTAAGGTCCCCAAAATGGGCCACACTTCATGGTCCTCCATGTGATACTGAGGCCAAACTGTGCTGCAAAAGAACATTAGTTTTCTCTTTTTAAGTTCTATAGGGAAGCTAAATGTTTTCCAAATCTGTAAAAGACAACCCAAAAGTGATTTTTTGGGGACTGAAGAGGAATAACTCATTACAGGAGTGGGGCTGGACATCCCTCCCTCTGTAAAGGAGGATGTGGGAGTAAGCCTTGAAAAACAACAAGAGAAAAAAATAGCTGACATTTTCCTAATTCCCTAGTGTCGAGGGAATTTAGAGAGCTGGGCATACACTTCCCAATAGGAAACTGAGGCAAAAAATAAAATGATTACCCAGGGTGACACAACAAGTAAGTATCTGAGGCTACATTTGAACTTAGGACTTTCTGATTCCAGGCCGAGTGCTCTACCAACTTCACTGTTTAAATGCATTCCACCTTTGGTCTTGCCGGTTGGAAGAGTGTTGGACTGGGAGTCACAAAGAACTAGGTTTCTATTCTGCCTCTGACCCTTATTAACTCTGGGACCATGGAAAAGTCATGTCACTTACATCTCCTCCAGTGTGTCCTTCCTGTTTTACTGGTTAATAGCAGTTTTAAAGCAGGCTTTACTGAAAGATCAAGATGCTGGTAGAAGGCTGGGAAGGGAACACTTGTCCTCTCTTAGATTTATGGTATGTCTTAGTAGAATATGAGCAACCTGAAGACCATCACTATTACCTTTTTTGTCTTTATTTGAAGAAATCCAGGTTAGTGACATACATAAATAGTAGCAGGAGAAACACCTGCTGAGTTTAACTGAATTCTGAATCAAAAGATTAAAGTGAAAAGAATATCTATTACTAGGCACTGTAACTATTAATGGATAGCATTTACATATAGTTTTAAGTTTTGCATGTGTATGTGTGTATACATATTATATACATATATATAATATGTGTATGCATAATATATATACATATGTATATACTATATATAATCTATGTATCTATAGATTAGATAGAAACCTATAGACAGAGAGAACCCTATTTCTATTTCAAGTAAAGAAGCTCAAAGTGAGAGACGTTAAAAGATTTTTCCAGGGTAATAAAGTTAGTAAGTGTTTGAGATAGGATTGAACTCAGGTCTTTCTGACCTGCTCATGTCACACCAAACTCCTTGTCCCTCAGCCTCTTGACCTAAATGTCATTCTCAGCTCTTCCCTGTCTCTCAGCCAAACCAGCCAAACTCTTGCCCAGATTTTTTGATTTTACTGTCTCTTCCAATTTCATCCTTCTTTCCTTTGATGTTGCCATAATCCTGGTGCAAATCTTCATCGTCTCACTCTTGGATTATTCCAGTGGCCTTCTGGTTGATCTCAATTCAAATCTTCCCTAGCTCCAGTTTATCCCCCATTCAGCTGCGAAAGTAGCTTTCCTAAAGCATAGATCTGAATATATCACCTCTCCAATACATCACCATATGCATGCATGTGTACACACACACACACACACACATACACACACACACATTCCATTGGCTCTCTAAAGCTTGGGTTAGGTGTTCAAAGCCTCTCATAATCTTATGGTTCTTCTCCTATATGTTTACATTCTTCTCACACATGCATATGTTTCTTACTCATGATACTGGCCTCCTTGCTTTTTTTCAAATAAGACATTCCCTCTCGTGATTCTGGGCATTTTCCCTGGCTGTCTTGTGGGTGTTGTAATCTTTTCTTCCTCATCTCTGCTCCTGACTTCCCTGTCTTCCTTCATGTATCTAATGAAACAGCCCTATCTACAAGGAACTTTTCCCTCTCCCTCAATTCACAGGCCTTCCCTCTGGTGATAATTTCCAATTTATCGTTTGTTTATTTTTTGTTTAACATATTTGTTTTCATGTCCTCTTCTTCATTATACTGTGAGTCTCTGGAAGAAGGGATTATTTGTAAAGTATTTATTGTATTTTATTTTCCCCTTTCATCTCCAGTGCTTAGCACAGTGACTGTCACATGGTAGGTTTTTAATCTTTTAATAGATGCTTATTGACTGACTGATTCCAAGTCCAGCGTTCTCTCTACGACCACACTGACTGAACTGTTAGCGAAGGAAGTAGCCAGGGATTGTTTATTTATTTATTCGGCCTGGGGTGCTGAATAAGTCTATCTCTGGTTTTTTTTTTTTTGTAATGTTCCTACTATCCAGATGAAATCCTGCCAAATATGCATAAGTATTCAGAGAATGAAGGCTTATTGCATTGGAAGCCAAGAAGTACAGAATTAAGATAAATTATTGGATTAGGTTAAGTTGCCTCAACCAATTGCTTGGGAAATTCAGTGATCACTTTCTTTCCATGGAGAAGAGAACCATGAGAACTCTACCAGAGTGATAAGCATCCTAGATGACTACTGAGTGAGAAGACTTGGACTCGGATTCCCACTTTTCCATTTATTCATAGTACCAGCCATATGAATATGGAGGAATCTCTGAGTCCCAGTGTGCTTATCTGTAAACAAGGGTGTGGCGGTCTTTACTGCCTATTTTCTAGGCCTCTTCAAAGAAAATGTGGTTCTGTATTTTCAATGGATGTTGCTTAGCTAGAGAGGAAGCAGAGAAAGGTTTCAAGAATACAGGAGGGATTTGATTTCCAACATCAGGAGAATCACTTAAGGAAACTGAGGATGCTTAATCTAGAGAAAAGAAGACTAGTAGGGGGTGGGGGAGATAGTAGTTGTTTTCATGTACTTTTAAGGAGCTGGATAGAAGAAGGATTGCTGCTATTAGAGGGCCAAACTAGAGCAATGGGTGGAAACTGGGAAGGAGAAAATTTACACGGAATGTCTGGGAGAATACAACACAAAACAGCAAACAAAAATCTTTCTAATAATCAGCTGTTCTAAAGCAGAATCAATGTCTTCGAGTGGTGGTGTACCCTCCCTCCACTGGAGATAGCGATAGAGAAAGGAGATTCTTGTGCACATATGTGTGCTTGGCCAACTGGCCTCTGTCATCCATCCCATTCCTGAATTTCTACGATTACAGGAAAATGTGATCTCTTTGTGACATTATATTTGTGCTCTCTTCAGCCTAATTTATATAATGGGATGTGTTGAAATTAAAGGACGCGGGAAACTTAATCAGAATCTGTGGCCATTTAGTTTTGACCTGGATATAGGATTTCAGGAATTAATTCACTGTCCATTTAACTTTCAGTCTATCTGTATTGATAGGTAGGCTATACGTCAGAGTTGTGTGTGTATGTGTGTGTGTGTGTGTGTGTGTGTGTGTGTGTGTGTGTGTGTGTGTGTGAAAGAGAGAGAGAGAGAGAGAGAGAGAGTTTTCCCTCCTGCAGAAACACTCTGTCTTGCTACACATCAGTGCTTAAACACATATTTCCATAAATTCACTCTCAACACATGTATCAGAATTAGTTGAGGAAACAACATGACTTTATTCTGCTCTACATAGAGAAACAGGCACCAATGCTTCTCCTAGTAAAGTGATAGTAGAGAATCAGAAGCCTGTAAGATGACGTATCAGAAGACAAGTAAAGCAGCCACAAAAGTAATGACAAATGTTTTACATATATTAATTCATTTATTTCATGAGACAACACATTAAACTGAGTAAATAGAATTACAATCTTTTATATATGAGGAAACTATGGTTTGGAGAGGTAAAAGGAATATACACATTAAATATGTTGGGGAGAGTGTATGTGGAGATGGCTAGGGTGGTTCAGTGAATACAACACTAGACCTTGAGTCAGGAAGACATGAGTTCAAATTTGATATCAACACTCACTAGTTGTGTGATTCTGGGCAAATTACTTAACCTCTGCTTGCCTTAATCCAGTGGAGGAGGAAATAGTAAACAACTCCAGTATCTTTGCCAAGAATACCCCATATGGATTTGGACTTAGTTGGGCATGACTGAACAAGATATGTGCATGTGCATGCATGTATACATGTATGCATATGTATATACACACAAGCATGTGTATAGGTTTATATATGCACATTATGTATGTATGCATAAATCTATACACATGCATATTTATACATATAGATATATATTTGGGGTATACAAGCAGGTGGGTGTGTTTGTGTGTGCGTGTGTGTGTGTGAGTGTGTATGTGTGTATGAGGGGAACTGTCTATCCTTTTTTTTCTTTCTTTTCAATCCCCAGTATTTCACCAAGAGTTGCAACTTAATAATTTCTTGTTCATGATAATTATAACAGGCCACTCTAGGGCCAAAATTGGATATTAGAGTCTTAAACCATAGCCTAGTACATACATTTTTTGAATGAAAGGAAATCCAATTCTGAAATCTGTTCTTATTCTCATTTCTCTGACAAAGCCATCCTATTTTGTGACTAAAATGGTGCTAAAGCTTTGAGGTACTATGGATTCAAAAGAAAAGCAGAATGTCAACCTACTTCCCCTTGAACAAGCTAACATGTGTGTATGTGTTTGTGTGAGAGAAAGACAGACAGAGTGCAAGATACTGAAACAAGAGGCGGAGCAGAGACAGAGACACAGAGAGATAGAGAAAAAGAGACAGAGGTAAAAAGAAACAGGGAGAGATGGAGATAAACAAAGACAGACACAGAGAGTCTGAGAAAGAAACAGAGTCAAAGAGAGATATAGACAGAGAGAGAGAGAGAGAGAGAGAGAGAGAGAGAGAGAGAGAGAGAGAGAGAGAGAGAGAGAGAGAGAGAAACAGACACGGTGATTTTTTTTTTTTTAATCTGAGATGTCAGTGAAAACAGGTGTCTTGAAAAGACCTACATGTACAAAAATATTTATAGCAATTCTTTTTGTGGTGGCCAAGAACTGCATATTGAGGGGATGTCTAATAATTGGGCAATGGCTGAACAAGTTGTGATACGTGATGTAATTGAATACTATTTTGCTATAAGAAATGATGAGCAGGTGGACTTCAGAAAAATCTGGGAAGACTTGTATGAACTGATGCTGAATGAAGAGAGCAGATCCAGGAATACATTGTACATGATAACAGTCACATTGTATGATGACTGATGTCAATAGACTTGATTCTTCTCAGAAATACAAGGAACTAAAACAACTACAAATGACTCATGATGGAAAATGCCTTCCACATACAGAGAAAGAAATATGAAGTCTGAATGCAGATCAAAGAATATTATTTGCCTCCTTTTTTGTTTTTTTGTTTTTTCTTTCTCATGGTTCCTCCCATATGTCCTAATTCTTATATACAACATGGCTAATGTGAAAATATGTTTAATAAGAATGTGTATGTAGAGCCAACATTGGATTGTACACTGTCTTAGGGAAGAGGAGGGAAGGGAGGCAGAGAAAATTTAAAACTTATGGAAGTGAATGTTGCCAATTAAAATTAAGTATATTAACTGATAAAATTAAAAAAAAAGCCATCTCCTCAGACAGGAGAGTCCATGTTATATGAAACAGTGTACATTTGATTTCATATTTTGTAAAGTATAATTTTAATTCAGCTTTTGTCTTTCATCAGTACATAAAATTATGGAAGTTGTATGAGGTTGGAGACTAATGTCAGCTCTCCACATGCTCAGAGAAACCCCTCTCCAGTAATCAAAACTAGAGAATAGGTATCTCCCAGTGGGAGGGAGAGTGACATGACTCTAGGTCTCTAGAAATGCCCACATTCCAAATCATTGGTCAAATAAGAGGAAACAAGATGCCTCCTATTCTTACTGTACCTTGAAGTGAACTCCCTCCTTCCTTACCAACAAAACCTCACAGATACACAGTTAGATAAAGATGTTGTATTTGCTTGTTAATGTAAGCTCTGTGAGGTCAGGTACCATCCACAGAACTTAGCACAGGATCTGGCACATTGAAAACATTTAATAGATGCTTATTGATGGATGACAATCAAAATGCTATGTTAATAATATAGAAAACCCCAAATACTACAGCATAATCAAAACTAAGTTGTGAAAGGGACCTAAACTTGTTGGTTGGTTGTTGTCCTTTGTCTTTGAAGAGGACCAAAATGACATCACCATGAAAAAGCAAAATTTCAGTATGTCTGACTGTGGCTGATCAGAATGCTCTACCACAGGTTGGGCACAGATAGTCCCTGTTAATATTTGGGGTGGATACCCCAAATTTGCACAAACTGCATTTCATTTCTGCTGTCTCAATTCTGCTTTGCTCAAAGAGCACAGCACCCTTTCTGATGTGAGCACACCATGCTGAGTGGTCCTGTGCCAATGTCTCCCATGATGCACAGCCAAATCCAAAGTTCTTGAGAGAGACCTTGAGAGTGTCCTTTTATCATTTCTTCTGGCCACTATGTGATTGCCTGCCCCATGTGAGTTCTCTGTAAAATAGTCTTTTTTGGCAAGCACACATTTTGCATTTGAACAACGTGGCCAGACCATCAGAGTTGCACTCTCTGAAGCATATTTTAAATACTTGGCAGTTCAGCTTGAGCAAGGACTTCAGTGTCTGGTACCTCATCCTGCCAGGTGATCCTCAGAATCTTCCTGTGACAGTTCAAATGGAAGTGATTCAGTTTCTTAGCATGGCGCTGGTAGACTGTTCATGTTTCACAAGCATATAACAATGAGGTCAGCACAATGGGTCTGTAGACCTTCAGTTTGGTATTCAGCTACCTCTGGTAATGCATGCATCAACCTCATTGTCAAGGTGTACATTCCCAGAAAGTATACTCCCAAGGTAAGTGAACTTATCCACAGAATTCAAAACTCCATTTGTTGTAATCAACGTTTCCAAATATGGATGGTGTGGTGGTGACTGATGGAGCACCTGTGTTTTCTTGGTATTAATTATTAGGCCAAAATTAGCACAGGCAGCAGGAAATTGATCTACACTCTGTTGCATCTCAGCTTCAGAGGCTTCACTGAGTGCACAATCACCTACAAGCAGAAAATCATGCACCAGCACTCCCTTCACTTTGGTCTTGGCTTGTAGCCTTTCCAAATCGAAGAACTTACCCTCAGTACAGTAGTTGACACTTATGCCATGTTCATCCTCATTGAAAGCATTTGTCAACATGGCTGAAAACATCATGTTAAAAAGCATGGGAGGAAGCATACAGCCTTGTTTCACTCCAATGGTGACTGGGAAGGAACGAGAACGTTGTCCATTATCCAGAATCTGGGCAAACATGCCATCATGAAACTGACATACAATATTGATGAACTCTGGGCAACCAAATTTTGACATAACTTTCCACAAACCATCACGACTAACAGGGTCAAAGGGCTTGATCAGATTTATAATCGTTGTGTACAGACATCTGTTTTGCTCCTGGCATTTTTCCTGAAGTTGTTGGTAAACAAACACATTTATGGACCAAAAACCTATTGTGAATCACAATTACTCAGTGCTGATGGAGTCACATTGATTAGTGATAAGGACATGATCCTAGAGAGATGGGCTCAACACTTCCATAATGTTCTCAACAGACCATCATCAATCAACGCTGAGGCCATTGACCATTTACCTCAGGTTGAAGTCAATCCCTTCTTAGCTGAACTTCCAGCTGAAGAAATGGTTTGAGGGCCATTAGTCTCCTTTCATGTGGCAAAGCACCTGGTGCTGATTCTATTCCAGCTGAGATTTACAAGGTAGGGGGACCACTGCTCATACAAAAGCTGACTAAAATTTTCCATTTTATATGGCAAGAGGAGGTTATCTCCCAGAAGTTCAAGGATGCCTCCATTGTCTATCTCTATAAGGGTAAAGGGAATAGATTGTCCTCCGACAATCACAGGGGGTCTCTTTCCTAGTCATTGCTGGCAAAGTTCTTGCTAGAGTCCTACTTTAATAGACTTATCCTTCACCTGGAAGATGATCATATACTTGAGAGCCAGTGTGGCTTCAGAAAAAGGACCTCATCTTGTACCCAAACAGCATCACCAAAAATGAATAATTTAGCCTTAACATAAAGACCTCCAGTGACCAGTAAGCCATTTACCTCTTGACTTATCCCATTCTGTCTTTTGGCTAGATCTCATTGCTTTTGCTGATGTTTTGTTTTTGGTTTTTCTATTTGTTTGTGTGTTTATGCATGTGTGTGTGTGATTTATTTTATATCTGAGTGCAAGGTTTTATGTATTTCTATTTAGTTTAATCTCTTATAGATTCAGTTCAGCTAGTGCTCAGAATATGTCTGACCTTGAAGAAATTCAGTCTTCCTCTTTAAAATGAAGGATGGGGATAGATCAGACTGTTTCTTTGGTCCCTATAGAACTCTGATCCTATGAGTCTCAAGAAAATGAAATATTCTTCATCTATAGTGTCTCACATACTTCAAAGATGGTAGAAAGGTAGATTTTTCATCTCTATTCCAGGGTCCAGCTTGAACTCATCCCTGAGTCTAAGACAACTTGGTATTCTCTATACTGTTTACACTAATAGGAAGCAGCAACACCAATGAAATCATTAATTTACTGAAAGATATTTGAAAAAACAACCTATGGGCAAGTATAATGAGTTTGAATGTGAATGAGAATGTAGTTCATAGATTCTCAAAGAGGGCAATACTGCTCCATGAGGGGTGCTGGTACAATCCAGGGGTCAATAGTAGCATCACATGTAATTAAGAGGTATTGAATAAAAATAAGAGGACAGTGGAAGCATAAGGAAAACAGGGAAGAAAGAAAAGAAAACAAGAAAATTTCGAAAAAACATTTGTGCATGTTTAATTTATGCATATTTAACATATGTACATGCTGAAACCATAGTTATCACATTATTTTCCAAATAAACACACAAAATGCAAGTTATAATGGATCAATGGTCATGTTCACTGAGAGATTTTAACAAGCAAATGTTGGCAGGTGAGCATGATGCACATTGACAGGAATTCCAGCATGCATGAGCAGGAATATGTGTGTGCAATGACTTCTTTATGATAAAATTCTATATGGTTACGTGATGCAATATTGTATAATCAAAATTTCAATGTAGAAAAAAACACAAATTTACAAAAAATATTAAATTCAAGATGAGCCTATGAAAATATGTATTTTATTGAAATGATACAAATTTCAAAAAGTCAAAGGGAAAAAGAAATTGGATTTCCAGGAGGCACTGAGTATTTTTTAGGGTTGTGTGAAAAAGGAGACAGGAGGCCAAATAAGTTCGGAAGTTTGGAAACCCCTGCAGTAACTAAAACTCAAATCATCCTATGACATCTCATGGTAATATGGGATGAGACAAATGTGACTGACATCCTGATGTCCATACCTTCATTATTTTCTTCCACATTGTCAATAAATTCTTGCTTAGCTTAGCTTAGCAAAATGTGTGTGTATGTATGTATGTGTACATATATATATATATACATATATATATACATATACATAGCATATATGTATATATATATATAGAGAGAGAGTGTGTATGTATATAACCCATTGCTGAGAGAATTGAGAGAACTGCTTATCACAAATGAAATGATTGTTTCCCTGGCTTATTCTCAATAGGAGGATAATTAGCAATTAATCTGGGGTCAAATAACGATAAGGAAGTAAAGTTGGGGAGCCATGAATATAGATATATATATTATCTTAACCTATTCTTTTTTTTAATATGTGATTAAATCAGTTTAAAAATAATCAGAATATCTTGTACTTATTTAGTGTTTACTTTTTGATCAGTTACATATGAAATCATTTTTAAACATTTGTTTTTAAAACTTTCAGTTCCAAATTCTCTCCCTTTGTCTCTCATCCCCCACTGTGAAAGTAAAGAATTCCATATAGGTTATACAGGTATAGACATGCAAAACATATTGATGATTGTGATGTTGTGAAAGAAAACAGAAAAAAAACCCTCAAGAAAAGTAAGGTGGAAAAAATGCTTCAATCTATATTCAGACACCATCAGTTCTTTCTCTGCGGATGGACAGCATTTTTCATTCTAAGTCCTTCAGAGTTGTCATGGATCATTGTATTGCTCCAAATAGCTAAGTCATTGTCAGCTGATCATCATAAGAATTTTACTTTTATTTTGTACTTAGCACATTTCACTTTGAATCAATCCATGTAAGTCTTTCCAGGTTTTTCTGAGAGTATCCTGCTGATCATTTCTTGTAGTAGAATACTATTCCATCATAATTACATACCACATCTTCTTCAGTCACTCCCCAATTGATGTTTCCCCTCAATTTCTAATTCTTTACTCCCCAAGAGCTGCTATAACTATTTTTCTACATATAGATGCTTTTCCTTTTAAGTTTTTATGTCTTTGTGTATAAAGCCTTAGTACTGTTATTTCTATAGTCCTTTGGGCATAGTTCCAAATTGCTCTATAGAACTGCTTAATCAATTTACAACTTGGAGAACAGTACATTAAAGTGTCATTTTTCCCACATCCCCTCCAACATTTGTCATTTACTTTTTCTGTCCTATTAGCCAATCTAATAGGTATGAAGTAATATCTCAGAACTGCTTTAACTCCCATTACCCTAATCAATAGTGAGTTATCTTATACAAATATACATATGTATATACATATGCATATATATCTATATATACATATATGTAGATAGATAGATAGATAGATATGTAGATATATGGCCATAAATTACTTTAATTCCTTCATCTGAATACTGATAATATCTTTTGGTCATTTACCAATTGGGGAATGGCTCTTATTTTTATAAATCTGACACAGTTTTCTATACGTTCCAGAAATGAGACCTTTATCAGGGAAATTTTGCTTCAATTTTTTTTTCATATTTACTGTTGCTAACTTCATTTCCCTCTATCCTATTCTCCTTCCCCTATTTATTGCACTCTCTTACCCCTTTCACCCTGTACCTCCTGTACCTCCTCAAAAATGTTTTGCTACTGATTACCCCTTCTCCTAATCTACCCTCCCTTCTATTGCTGTACCCCCTTCTCTCATCTTTTTGCCCTTCTATTTTCCTGTAGAAAAGGATACCTGATTCCATACCTGATTATCTGTGTATCTTATTTCCCAGTTACATGTACAAACAATTTTTAATATTTGTTTTTAAAACTTTGAGTTCCAAATTCTCTCTCTTCTTCACTTTCCAACCACCCTCATTGAGAAAGCAAGCAATTTTGATATAGGTTATACAGATGTAGTCGTGTAAAATGCTTCCATGGTAGTCATGTTGTGTGAAAGACTAACTATATTTCCCTCTATTCCATCCTGACACTCACTTTATTCTATTGTCTTCTTTCACCCTCTCCCTCCTCAGAAGTGGTTGCTTCTGGGATAGAGCCAAAATGGAGGAGGGAAAGCAGGAAATCTCCTGAGCTCTCCCCAAACTTTTTCAAATACCTCTACTAAGGGAATCTGAACAAATTCTGGAGTGGCAGAATATGCAGAGATATATTGTGGCAGATTTCCAGTCAAAAGAACCTGAAAAGTCAACAGGAAGTAACTGTTGCACCTGGCTGGGAGAGGAGCACAGTCTAACACACAGGCTGCACCAACATAGACTCCACCATAGCAAAGCTGGAGCAGACCCCAGTGGACTGAATCACTGGTGGTAGTGGCAATTCTCAGACCTCTCTGGGCAGGAGGGATGTATGTCCTAACTGGGTGAGAGAGAAGTGCAGTCAGGCCTGTGGCATTGGCAGCAACTACTCCTGGGATCATTAGTCCATAGACTAAACATTTGAAAGTAATCTATTAAAACTTTTGGGAGCTAAGATGGAGGAATAGACAGTAAGTCACTCTCACCCTCCTTTGTTGCCCTTGAAAAACCAGAGAACAGTGGCCAAGGAAAAATCTTGGAATATTATAGAACCAGAAGAAAGAGACTACAGCAGTCTTTTATCACAAGAAGGTAGGGGGATTAACAGGAAAGGTATCTCTTGCTGTGGCTCCAGGGGATCAGTACAGGACAGGAGCTGTTCCAGCAGGCCAAAAGCAAACCTCAACTCAGCAGACCAGTGGGGGATCCTGAACTCCAGGGAAAGGAACAGGCAAGCACCAATAACAATCCCACAATACCCTCAGCTAAGCACCAGATCACCTACCAGATCACTACAACCCTAAATGCCAGCACCAGAGGCCACATCAAAGAAAATCAGTAAACAGATTCCTAGCAAAAGAAGTCTGGGATAGTGCCCCCTGGGCCCCAAAAGGAGAGATCAAATTTAAAAGTTAGAAAAAAAAGGCAAACAACGTGAAGAAAAAGAATAAAAAATATAAATGACCATAGGGAAATATCCTGTTGACAGGGAAAATTAAAACACAAATTAAGGACAGGAAAGCACAGTTAATATACCTATATCCAAAACCTTAAAGGGGAATATGAACTGGTCTCAAGCACCAAAAGTCTTCTTGAAAGAGCCCAGGAAGATGTTTAAAAATCAAATAAGAGAGATAGAAGAAAAAAAATTCAAAATAAAATTGACAAAATAAAAAAAATGAACATTAAAGAAAACAACTCCGTATAAAGTAAAATTAGCCAAATGAAAAAGGACATACAAAAGCTAACTAAAGAAAACAATTTGTTAAAAATTACAAGTGGACAAGAGGAAGTAAATGACATCAAAAATCATTCAAACAAAATAACAAGAATAAAAAAGGTAGAAGAAAACATAAAATATCTCATTTGACCCAGAATTGGGTCATATACCAACAATTGACCCAGAAAATAGATTCAGGATAGATAATTTAAGGATTGTTGGTCTTCCAGAAAGTCATGATAAAAAAGAGCCTTGATGGCATCTTTCAAGAAATCCTCAAGAAAAACTGCCCTTAAGTTCCTAGAACCAGAGGGCAAAATAGTTATTGAAACAATCCACTGATCATCTCTTAAAAGATATCCCAAAGTAAAAATACAAAGAGATTTTGTAGCTAAATTCCAGGATTATTAGGTCAAGGAGAAAATCCTACAACCAGCCAGAAAGAAACAATTCAAATATCATGGAACCAAAGTGAGGATTACACAGGACCTTGTTACTTCTTCGTTAAAATGTCAGAGGGACTAGAATGTGATATTTCATAAGCCAAAGGAGCTTGGATTACAACAAAGGATCAACTACACAGAAAAATTGAGCATAATATTTCAGGGTAAGAGATGGACATTCAATATAGTAGGGGACTTCCAGACTTTCCTGATGAAAAGGTCAGATTTCATTGGAACATTTGATCTTCAAATACAAGACTGAAGAGGGGCATAAAAAGGCAAACAACAAAAGGAGAAAAAAAAATAGAATGTTATTTAATAGGAACAAAGTGTTTACATCCCTACATGAGAAGTTGATATTTGCAACTCTTGAAATCTGTAACTTTATTATACCATATAAAAAGGGAAATAAATAGATAGAGGGGTCAGGTTTAATTTGATATTGATATGATGATAAAAACCTAAATAAGAGTTGAAAAAAGAGTGTAATGGGAGAATAGAAAAGGTGGAGGCAGAAAAGCATAAATTACATCGCATGAAGAGACACAAAAACATATTGGAGGGAAAAAAAGAAGGATAAGCATTTTTTGAACTTCACTCTCATTGGATTTGGTTGAAGGATGGAATAAGATACTCAGGTATAGAAATCTAACTTGCCCTATAAGGAGTAATATAGAAAAGACAAGAGAAAAGGAAGGAAATGACAGAGGGGGGGAGAAAGAATAATGAAAAAGAGAAAGAAAAGAGAGGGGGTGGATAGAAGGGAGGGAAGTTTGAGGGGGAAGTGGTCAAAAGCAAAACTTTGGTGAGGAGGGAAAGTGAGAAAGGAGGAAGAAAATCATAAGAAGGTGGGAAGATAGGATGAAGAGAAAGACACGAATAGTACTCATAACTAAATGTGAATGAGATAAACTCTCCCATAAAATGGAATGAGATGGCAGAATGGATAAAAACCATCATCCTACAATATATTGTTTAGAAGAAACACATGTGAAACAGAGGAATACACACAGGGTAAAGGGAAAAGGCTGGAGAAGAATATATTATATTTCAGATGGAGAAAAAAAAATAAAACAGAGGTAGCAATCCTGATCTCAGATAAAGTAAAAGCAAAAATAGATTTAATTAAAAGATATGAGGAAAGAAATTATATCTTGCTAAAATGCACCATAGACAATGAAGCAATATCGTTATTGAACATATTTGCACCAAGTGGTACAGAAACCAAATACTTTGAGGAAAAGTTCAGGGAGTTACAGGAAGAAATTGACATCAAAACAATACAAGTGGTGGATGTCAATCTCCCCCACCCTGAACTAGATACATCTAATAAAAAAATAAACATGAAAGAAGTTAAGGAGGTGAATAGAATTTTAGAAAATTTAGATATGGTAGACTACTGGAGAAAACTGAATTGGCACAGAAGGAACCATACATTTTTTGTGAGAGTTACCTGGCATCTACAAAAAAACTGACCACATAGTAGGGCATAAAATCCTCACAGTCCAATATAGAAAAGCAGACATATTAAATGCATCCTTTTTTAGCTCAAGTTGCAATGAAAATTATATATACGAAAGGCCCATCAAAGGTAGACTAAAAAATCAATTGGAAACTAAATAGTCTAATCCTTTTTTCTGTCTTGGGATGGGCAAAGAGGAAAAATAGGGAGAAAGTTTGGAACTCAAAATATTGTGGAAATGTCTGCTGAAAAATAAAAATAAATAAATAAATTTAAAAAAAGAAACCAACTCTTGGGTACCACCAATCTGTCAGATTGGCAAACATGACAGAACAGGAAAATTGTCAATCCTGGAGAAGATGTGGAAAAATTAGAACACTAATGCATTGTTCATGGAGTTATGAACCGATCCCATCATTTTGAAGAGTAATTTGAAACTATCCCCAAAGGGCGATAGAGGTGTGCATAAGTTTTTATCCTACAATGCCAATTCTAAGGATGTATCCCAAATAGATCAAACAAATGGGAAATGACCCCACACATACAGAAGTATTTATAGTTGCTCTTTTTGTGGTGGTAGAGAACTGGAATTTGAGGGGATGCTCATCCATTTGGGAACGGCTAAACAAGTTGTGATATACGAATATGATGGAATACTATTTTGGTATAAGAAACGATTTTCAGGCAGATTTCAGGGAAACTTGGAAAGATTTATATTAACAGATGCTGAGTGTGGGGAGCAGAATCAGGAGAACATTGTACACAGTTACAGCCACATTGTTGATAACTAACTTTGACAGACTTGGCTTTTCTCAGCAATGCAAGGTTCTAAGAAAACTTCAAAAGACTAATGATGGAAAATGTTATCCATGTCCAGAGAAAGAATTAGAGAATCTGAATGCAGATCAAAGATTACTATTTGTTCTCTCTCTTTTTGTTTTGTTCTGTTTAGTTTCTTTTCTTTTCATTCCATTGATTAGAATTCTTCTTTGCAACATGTCTAGTGTGAAAATACGTTTTTTGTGAATGAATATGTACTGCCTATATTAGATTTCATGCCATCTTGGAGAAGAAGAATGGGAGGAAAGGGAAGAAAATTTTGAACTCAAAAGTTTGTGGAACTGAATGTTGTAAAAAAAAAATTCAAATAAATTTTTCAAAAGTGTTTGCTTCTGCTTATACCCTGGACTTTGTTTAGAGTCATTTTTACAGGTATTTTCAAGAGTTTTGGGGACACCTCAAGTGATTCCCTGCCTTTCCTCCACCATCTTGGTTCTGCCTCCATAATATCTCTAAAGCTAATGACAAGCAAGCACTGTCCTTTGCAATAATCATTCCTATCTTTGATTCTTATAGTTATAGTCCTACAGTGAAATTACATTTTATTTTAAAATACAAAAATCAAGCTAAAGAAATTTTGTTCTGAAGTAAGCATTTCAAAAGGATCCTATCTAACTCATTGAATTGAATAATAAATTGTGGAAAGGTGACATTTTTTTTTCTTTTTTTTTTTGAATCTATGCACTTGAAAACTGTATACCCATTGGCTTTCACTTTTGATTTTACAGATTTGGCATGAGAAATTTAAAGAAAAAAAGCCAGTCCTTTCTCTGGGAAATATGGTTATAAATTTTAATTGGAAAACATTGAGCCTTTTAGAAATTTTTGACAAAGTATCGTACCAATTTTTACGTACCTTAGGATCAACCTTGTCCAAATATTTTCTCTTTCTTAATAGTTTGTCAAGGACAGAATAGTATCATATAGTCTAAAGTTTGAAAAGCATTTCACAATTATCTCTTTCCAACATTTCATTTTATTGAAAATTGACCTGAAACCCAGAAATTTAGAATGACTTTTCCAAGGTCATATAGTTAGTAAGCTAAATATCAAATCTATATTTATCAGAAATTCTTAAGCTAGTGAAACTCATTGTAAACGATTTATTTTCCTTCCATATTCCTAGAAATTCTGCATCTCTGTGTAAGCACCATCTATATACTATTTTTTTTGAAAATTTGTATTTGCTCATTAGCAACTCACTTGAGTTTCCTATTAGATCAAGTTCTCTAGCCCCTACACTACTAGTAAATTTTTCCTCCTTATGAGTCATACATATGGGCTACTTAGCAACCAATTGACTCCCCATGACTTGTGACTATATGTGTGAGGGAGTCCGAATGGGGATGGGGTTAGAATTCGGTTATAAACAGCCATGTGCAACATGAGCAACAAAATAAAGGACAAGACATGGTCTATGATTCTCCATAATCTCTCAAAATTCTCCAAAACAGAAATTGTGCATCAAAGATAAAGCAACTTGATCTGTGTCCATTGGGCAGGATACCCAGAATTCAAAAGAAGGTTAAAAAATCCACAAAAAAAATGACTTGATGCTTAGTGATCCAGAGCTAACTCAGAATCTTTCTCCCACCTATGAGTCTACACTAACAGATCCAAAGATATTACACAGACTTATAACAAAATTCAACTCCTAAAACATATTTACTCTCCTTCTTTCCAATGCAACAGAGACTCCAGCTCCAGGCTATTCTCATTTGACCTGTCCATTGCAAACACTCAGCATAGTCATAGCCATAGTAAAGCCTCAACCCCAAAGCACCAGCACTGCCATACCAGAGGACTAAGAGACAGAGGAACCAAGAAAAAAAAAAAAGCAGGATGGGGTGGTGGGCTCCACTAAGCCTGACGAAAAGATACACAATATACCTGGGGCCAGTTTCAATCACCTAAAATTCAGTTGTGACAAAGACCTAAGCTGTTGAACCCTGAATTTCCTGGGCATTGGAAGATACTGAAATGCTTTGTGCTCCAATGATCAAGGAAACCACAATGAGAGGAAAGGGGTAGAAGAAGTCAGAATATAGAATGAAATTACCAAAGACTTCAGGGAGAAGATAACTCAACAATCTCAAGTACAAGCAGATAAATTAATAAAATAAGAAAATATTAATCCAGATCTAGAAAATGAATTCAGGCATCTAAATAAATACTGCAAAATAAAGGAAAAATATCTAATTCTCGGTGAGACAGAGCACATCTTTGGAATAAGAGGAACACATAGAACCACACAAAAAAGTATTCTGGAGTGGTTCAAAAGGGAAATGAGAACAATGTGTGCAGAGGTTATTGTCTGTTTAACAACAACAAAAGTATAGAAAAGAATCTGCCATGACAAGACTCACCATAAAAACAAGAGAGAAAAATGGATTAGGAATGAAAATGCACAGAACTATAGGAATATATAGAATAAGAGAAGCAAAAACAATATTAAAAGAAATGATTGATATACAATTAAAAAATGCTGATCTCAAAGACAGGTTGTGTAGAGGTAAGTACAGGATCATAGTTCTCCCAGCACATCACAGCAGGGTAACACAATCTTAATAGCAAATGAAGAAAATAATAGAAGAAATTTGCCCAGAACTTGTTAACTTAGAAAATGAAATTCTAATTGAAAGAATTTATAGATCCCTTTCAGGGCAAAAACAACATTACAACAACCAACCAACCAAAACCAAGGCTGTGACCTCAAAGACACATAGTAGTTATATTTAAAATTCAATTCAGAAACAAATTCTGAAAGTGATTAGTACAAAGATCTTAAAATACAAAGGAAAGGAATATTTAAATAACTTAATTCGAATAATACAAGACTATTCTGCACATACCTGAAAATATAGAAGGGAATGGAATAATATTTTCTTAAGAGTAATGCAATTCAGGATACAGCCCAGAGTTCCTGACCCTGAAAATCTTAGCTTTATCATAAATAAGAAAAGATGTACATTCAAAAATACAGAGGCTTTAGGGACACATATAAACATACATACATATAAATATACACACACACATATATATAAAGAAATATATACAACATATGTATATGTATGAAAAGAGATAAACAAGGAAAGTATAAATTTCTGAAGGAATTATAGACAAAGAACCAATATCAGCAATAATTAATAACATATATCATCCAAATGCATTAGCATTCAAATTCATAATGGCAATATCTAAGATACAAGAGGAAATAGATAGGAACATTATGCGACAGAAGATTTCAGCATCCCTTTCTCTGTTTTGGCTATGGCTAAGAGAAAGAAAAACAAAATGAAAAAAAATAATACGAAAATGAGCAAACAGCTGGGAAAAGTAGAGTAAAATTTATAGCATCTTCCAAATGGGACATCAAAAGTGTAGACATATATCTCAATACCAAATGGTACTTTTAGAAAAACTGGCCATGTATGTATAAAACTGAGAGGGTTTTAAAAATAAATCTAAAAATGCAAAAAAAATAGTTAATATATTCTTTATAGACAAAACAATAAAAATGGTCATTTCTTTGAGACCCACAAAGGATACAGACCCAAATAAAGACTTGAAAATGAAATCTTAAAGAATGAGTGGACCAAAGAACAAATCATAGAAATAACTGATAACTATACGAAGAAAATAATAGTAAAACATGCCAAATTTAATGAGATATAGCTAAAGCAGTCCTAAAGGGGAAATTTTTATCATCACAGATATATATTGACAGAATACAAAAAATAGAATTAATGAACTGAACATTCTTTTAAAAAATCAGAAAGTCATCAAATAAACAAAAGTAAAATAAGCACAAAGGATGAAATATATAAATAAAAGACAAAAACATCATAAAAACATATAAAAGCAAAAGATGAATCTTTGAAAAGTCATAGGCACCATGTCTGGATCAGCTGCTTTTATGTCATTTGTTTTAAGGAAAAGGGTAATTTCTGCATTGAAATTTAGTCTTTCACTTGTGGATTACATTACTTTAGGAAATTGTTTCAAATATCCCCTTTTGTATTTTCTCATCGTAGGAAAAGAGGGTTGGTCTTTCCATAGCTCTTTGGCTCCATAATATTGCGACCAATATGATTTCTGTCAGCTCAAAATGAATGATACTCTGACCCTATTTTGAAATTAATGGGAATCCAGATTCCTCATTGTAAACTAGAAGAAGGAACAAAGAACTGAGTGGATAGAATGGAAAGTGAACTGGATTTGGAGTCAGTGGGAACTTGCTTCAATTATAATTTCATTGTTATCATTTAGTTGTTCAGCCATCTCTCATTCTGTTTCCCCACACAGAGTTTTCTTGCAAAGCCATAGCTGTGATTTGTCATTTCCTTCTGTAGTGGATTAAGTGACTTGTCCAGGGTCATACATCTAGGGAATATCTGAGGTGGGATTTGAACTCAGTTCTTCCTACCTTCAAGATCAGCACTCTTTCCACCAAGTCACCTAGCTGCCTCCAAAAAGAATCTGTGTTATGCTGAAAGGAACTATAAACATTAAAACAATATCAGTATTAAACTTATATCATCCAAATGCATTAGCATCCAAATTCATAATAGAAGTATTATCTCAGGTACAAGAAAACATAGACTGTAGTATCATAGTTATAAGGGACTTCAATTTCAATATCTCTTACTTATCACCTTAGCCAGTGGAGGGTAGAAGATTGGAGTTTGAGTGACGAAGACTTGAATTTAAACCCAGTCTCAGATATTTACTATCTATGAGATCTCAGGGCAGTTACTTATCTTATGTCTACCTCAGTTACCTACATTGGAAATCCCCATACCAGGATTTTAGGGTTCTTGTAATATGAGAAGATATGATACATACATGCATACATATTTATATTTATACATATATGTATGCATGTATGTATGTTTGTAATGTTTAACACAACATGGAGTACATAGCAAATACTTAATTAATATTTGTTTCCTTCCTTTATTTTTTTTTTACCTTCCTTCTTTCTTCCTTCTGAATCATGGAAGGTCATGTTTTCATAAGAATTCCAGGAAAGAGAGTCAACCTACTGAGCACAGTATTGAACTTGAAATAAGGAGGACCTCATGTTCATTAGATCACTGCAAGGTAGGGAATACCAGATTTAGCAAATCTATTCTATATATTCAGAAGCAGCATCAAGCAGTGGATAAAAACCTAGCCTCAATGAGAGGAAGACCTGGGTTCAAGTCTTGCTTTTGATATGTACTAATGATATAATCCTGGTACCCAATAACAACTCACTAAAATTATAAGTTACAGAGAAGGTGACAATGTACATTAGTAGAGAGAGCTTTCTCATCTGAGATTTCCCAATACTAGGGAAATAGTAGATCTTGTCCACATCCTATCTAAAGATGAATATCCTGACTTTAATATTTACCAATAGATTGATCTTAGGAAACAGCTAGGTAGTTCAATGGTAAGAGTGCAGGTTCAGTAGTCAAGTGTGTTTGTCCTTCGTTGCTGAAGAAGACCATGCCATCAGAGAAATGATGACATGACTTGTACTTGACTTTGTTTTGAGTGAGAGAGGGCTGTGCAGGTCACCAGCCTCACTTCTCCTCCAGAGCCATCTGAATCCAGTGACCAGATATTCATCAGGATGACTGGAGATGACCCAGGATGAGGCAATTGGGGTTAAGTGACTTGCCAATGAATGTCAAGTGTCTGAGGTAAGATTTGAACTCAAGTTCTCCAGACTCCTGCACTGGTGCTCTATCCACTGCACCACCTAGCAGCTTCAAGTTGACATACATTCAAATCCAATTTCAGACCCTTATTAGCTGTGTGATCCTGAGCAAGTCATTTAACTTCTATTTGCAATAATTTAGTGGAGAAGGAAATAGCAATGCACATCTTTGCCAAAAACTCCCCACATGGATAGTGTCATCCAAGGGGTCACATGTTGGGACTGGAAGCTCAAATCCGTGTGGACAGTCTCAGGCGGGGAAAAGTGGGACTTCTAAATCTTAGAGTCTTACGAGGCCCTCCATGAACAGCGGGGGTTCGAGAAGGTCAGACCGAGCTAGCTCGGCTAGCTCGGGTATTTCCGCCTCTCCCCCGGAGATACCTGATGGGTGGAGTCTCCCTGCCCTCGAGGTCGTCCCGGATTGGAGCACACCTAGTTACCTAACAGCACGGTATTGAGATGCAAACTGTGTGGCTGAAGATTGAGTAGGATTGAGGAAGCCTAAAAGCGCTCTTAGCACGTGTGGAGCCAAAGAGAAAAGTAGGGCTCCGCTTCTTTTCTTTCCTCTCTCCCCTCCCCCTCTCTCCCCCGCTTGTACTTCTACTTCCAATCCCTTAAGCTTAGCCTTCTTAGGAAATCTCCCCCTCTTCGTCCTAAGAAAGAAGACCCCCTGCACTTGTAACCGAAACCCTGTAATAAAGCTCAACCCCTGTTTGACTCTGGAACGTCCTTTCTCTCATACGTGCATCCGGCGTGGCCAGCCGAAGACCTCGGGAGGTGAGGTAAGGAAGACTCGGGTAGCCCAATACAGGCCTCTAGGCTTGGCAGTCACAGAGTCAGATGTAATGGAAGAACTGAATAGTGACTAGAGTGACCTTGGCCAACTCTCTGGATCTCAGCTTCTTCACCTGTGAGAGGATCAAACAGATGAATTTCTAAGGCTCTTTCCCTCTTAAGTCGATGACACTTTGAAACTGAGGTTCAAAGGTAAAAATGACTTGTCCAACTTCACAGGGGTAAGAAATAGTGGATCTAAATCTCTGCCTGAGGTTGCTTAACTTGCAGTAAGTCCTCTGTCCCCATCCCTGCCTGCCATCACTGTCATCCTTGACAATTACATAACCAAAAAAAAAAAAAATTCCTTAATTTAAACATCAGGAAGAAAAAAATATATATTCTTTTGAAGTAAACCTGGGTGAAGGGGGAAGATTAAAGTCACACTAGGGGAGAACACAAGCAAAGATAAAGGGCAAGCAACTCCAGTGGCACATTTTGAGTCTGAGGGAGGTGGAGGAGGCTGAGAAGATTATGCAAATATCCCTGAATCAGAATCAAATCTTGTTTGGGGACAAGTATCTTCCTAAACTTAGGCAATTAACACAGAAGTAATGAGGTTTTCAGATGTAAATAAGAAAGCTCCTTAGCTTATCCCTCTTTGAGGTGACTGGTGGAAAGCTTTTAGAGTAAAACAAAGGCATGGATCATAGGGTCATAAATTTAGCACTAGAAGGTATGTGGAAGACATCTGGTCCTAGTGCTTCATTTCATAAATAATGAGAACATAAGATTGGCAGGAACATAGGAGGAGATGTTAGATGTCACCTAGCCCCACTGATACATTTTACAGAGGAGTTGACAAAGGCCTAGGGAAGATAAGTGACCTGCCCACTGTCCAATATCTGAACCCATGTCCTCCATGTTTTCTGTTCTTTTCCTTTGTATAATCATCTCTTCTGAAATGGCAAGGGAAGGGTGGTACATATGAAAGAGCTCTGCACTATAAATTAGCACTATAGATTACCTGATGACTAGTTCTCAATGATACTAATTGATTGTAAGCAGGAGTATGTTAGTAAATGTTTAACATACGGATCTCTGAACACTAAAATACATGTGAGAAACATTTTAGCTTAACTATTAATTTAATTTTCTCCATTACTATCTTAAATCTAGACAATCAACAAAATAATAAATCAAGCTCTTATTAGTAGCTTTTGGGTATTTGCAAGGTATAAATACTTACAATGAAAATTTAATAATATGCTCCTAAGCCAGTACATGCTAGGTAAAGGACATAGCTAGTTATAAGTTTCTGAGACAATTTCTTCCCATTCAATTGTAGTGCCAATGCAATATTCACAGCACCTGTGGCAGCCATGAATATCCCGGAACAATTCTCAATCATGAAATACCAAAGACTTTCCACATGGAAGACAGAAGCAAAACATGTATTCAGAGATAAAAAAAAAAAGCCAAATCTATCCAAGTAATAGAAATCTATGCACAGTAACAATGCAGAGAACAACACCATGCCCAAGCCTTTCCCCTGCTAGGCTTCCCATAAACCTGCTCCATTAAACAAATCAGAAGCAAGTTTTTTCACTCAAATTAGCCAGCTGCCTGCTTGCTGGTATCCTTCCTAGCTCTGACTGCTCTCTCACTAACTTTCTTTTAGCTCTACCTCTTCCTGTTCCACCCTTCAGCAAACTCCTCCCACCACAGGCTCCATGTGACTCAGACTCATTCCAAGTGGGGCAGGCAAGCCACATCACCCTATTAATGAATATGAAAGAGCTCCTCATTTAAATTACCATTACATGTGGCTCCAAGATCTTTCATATTCATTACATAGGTCTGGTTGGTGGGACAACTGATGTCAACAGAACTTTATAACAATAACACAGATCACACAAAATAAGCACGTACAATTATATCTCAGGGTAGGACTTGAGCACAAGCACTGCATTATTCTCTCCTCAAACAAATGGGGTCCAAAATATTGGATTAAGGGGCTAAGGTCTTTTCTTCCATAACTACTTCCTTCTGAGATTGGATTTGAGCTCTCCCTGCCCCAAGAGGTCCCATTAGAGGGGTAAGTTCTTTACCTGATACCCTGAGCTTGGTCAATGCCAGATGCAGGGGTGACACATCAAAGCCATGGACAGGGGGTGACATCTGGCATAAACAATCAGGCATCTGCAAGTGAAGGTGATTAAGCCTGCAAAAACAAATCTGACAAACAAGGTGAATGGACAAAAACTAAAAAGAAACAAGGATATAATAACCAGAAGCAGGGTAGATATAGGGTTAGTCATGCTTCTGGAGTCCATGAAACCACTATCATGGCCTCTTGCACTGTTTCCTGTTTCCTAATTTGCAGTTTTGGGGGCCATCATTCTGGCTACAGGTATGCCCTCTTTAATCTGAGCTGGGGTTTGGTCAATTTCCCATTCCCTCTATAGGTGTGATGAACTTGGATAGAACTGCAGGGATGGTTCTCATATCCCTGCTAGTTCTAAAATTAAGCTTCTTTCCTTGATATATTTTATCTATTTTTTTTTAGTTGGAATGCCATCTATTCTTCCAAAATCTACCCTTGCTATCAATAGAGCAGTAAACAATACTTTTCTTGTCAATGTATTCTGATTTTGAATACACTGGCTATTTACTTTTATCTTTTATCTTGAGAAAATTGATCTTTTTCACTGATTCTTGCCATCCAAGATACCCATTCTCCCATCCTTTGGAGGAAACCAACTCAAAATATCTGTCACCTCCTGTTGAGTAAAATCCTCAATCACCTCCCCAGGCACTTGGAGGGGCCCATGATTCTCCTGCTTCCTTCTTAGTATGGGATGAACATCAGCATCCTCATTTGTTTCATTCTCCTCACACACATCCTCCTGGCCTGTGTTTAGGCCTGAATCAAGCCCAGTCTGTGCAAAGGTTGCATTCACTTTCCCATTGTTAGCTTTCCACTTCCTGTGAGACAAAACAATAAGTATTTTTTCTTCACCACCTGAAATTCTCTAGTTTTCTCTCTTAAAGGATGATTTGAACATCGCAGGATAAAAAATTTCTCCTGTAAGCCAGTCAACTAACTCTCTTTCCATTTGGGCCTTCTCCTCCAGTACCTTGTCTCTGATTTTACATATAATTAGATATCTTGCTAGCAAGGCCCAGCCTCTTTTACACCCCTGCCATTTCTTTCCCTGGTTCCATTGGTATTCCCTGCAAACATCTTTCTAAGTCTCTGGATTCCCCCTTCTGTAGCCTTAGTTTCCATTTTTTCATAAAACCCTGTGCCTTTAAGCCATTCTCTTGCTAGGGAGGAATAAGGCAAATTCTCCCACCCTGGGACATCCATTTCTTTCTCTGTCTCCTCTGCCTCCCAATAAAGGTCTGATATTTCATGATCCCACCCTCCTCGCCATTTGTTGCACCAATTCACAGTGGTGAATTGGTGGCCATGAACATCCCAGAACAATTCTGAATTGTGAAATACAACAGACTCTCCACATGGAAGACAGAACCAAAAATTTATTCAGACACCAAAAACCCAAATCTATTATAGTAATAAGAATCTATACAAAACAACAATGCAGAGAACAACACCACCCCAAGCCTTTCCCCTGCTAGGTTTCCCACAAACCAGTTCCCTTAAACAAAATCACAAGCAAGCATTTTCATTCACGCTAGCCAGTAGCCTTCATTCTCCCTAGCTCTGACTTCTCTCTCACTAATTTCCTCTCAGCTCTTCTCTAACTCTGCCTCTTCCTGTTCCACTCTTTCAGCAAACTCTTCCCACCACAGACTCCTTGTGACTCAGACTCATTGGCTCATTCCATGTGACCCAGGCAAGCCACATGGGCCTATTAATGAATATGAAAGATCTCCCCATTTAAATTACCATCACAGCAATCCAATTCGTTGAATCCTACAATCATTTTTTAAGCACCCACTATATACAAGGCACTATGGTAAGTGTTCAATGTTCTTATATACCTGAGATATAGATTTAGGGCATTCCTTCCAAGGATTGACTGAAAGCCACTTATGCCTGCCAATCTGTAAAACTCTCATGGATATTTTAATAAATTCATGCCTTTTTAACATCCTAGGGGCCTTAATTTCCTTTGACATTAAGAAGATGCCCATGGATAAGACATTTCAATTCAACAAACATTCATTAAACAGCACCTGTGTATCCAGCATTATGCCATGCACAATGGAGATAGTAAAGGGCAATAAATTAACATCTAGTTTTCTTTTCTTCAGTTACAGTGCATTCTTTCTTATTTTTCTTTTTTGTTCATACATTTTTGGAGATATTCTCCATTCCCATTCCCTGTCATAATTTCAAACTCATTTGTTGGGCCCTACTCAGTCCAGACCATGATGAAACAGCAGTGACTCTGGATTTCCAACAGTTTGGAATAAGAACACAAGGGGAACAAAATCCCACCTTTAAGAAGCTTATATTGTATTTTAGAATGGTCTGGGGCTTGATATAGGAAAATTGATCATATTGAACATTTCTTGATAGAGGAAAAAGAGCACTGGGTCTTATCTAAGAATCACTAAGCTTAAATTTTGCCTCTGGCATTTACTATATGTATGATTTGGGACAAGTCCCCTAATCTCCCTCAGTTTGCTCACTTGTACCATGGGGAGTACAAGGGAAATATTTATGATCATCCTTCCTATGATCATTTGTAGACAAAAGAGGCAACAGTACAAACACTACAAACAAGTCGATGAAAAAAAGGCTTCTGGGGGGAGAGGATTATAAGTTGAGCTTTATGGGGAGTAACAGATTCTAAAATATAGAAGTGAAAAGGAAATACATTGTAGACATGGGGAGGGGTCGACACAATGATCTTTAAAATTTCCTGCAGGTATGATATACTGTGTGGACCAAAAGGACAATGTTCACCTTACCATGAAAGTTTTCTGTTTACCTTTTGATATGAATCTTGTATTTTCCATTCTCACCAAATCTCCAGAGTCATTGGTTTTCTCCTTTTTGTCATGGCTCTCTGCCTTTGTAAAATAAAGGGATGACTGTCATCTTCTTGCCCCAAAATGTACTTTGTCAATACATAACAGCACAAATGCATAATAGAATTCTGTCTTTGAGAAAGGACTTTCCAATGAACAAAAAGCAGAATGGATCAGTAACCAAGTGATCTTGGAATTTTCTAATATCTTACTTTGGAAGGATACATGACAGGGTCATGCAGAATAGAAATAACCAGTGTAGCACCAATGCAGTATTCACAGTGCCTATAGCAGCCATGAATATCCCAACACAATTCTGAATTGTGAAATACAACAGACTCTCCACATGGAAAGCAGAACCCAAACATTTATTCAGACACTAGAAAGCCAAATCCATCATGGTAACAAAATCTATACATAAAAACAATGCCGAGGACAATACCCTCCCTGCAATCCAGTTCCATCAAACACACCACAAGCAGGCTATCTTAAACAAAATAAAAAATAATCTGTTTTCATTCACACTAGACAGCTGCCTGCTTGTCTGCATCCTTCATAGCTCTGGCTGGACTCTGACCAATTTCCTCTTAGTTTTGCTCTAGCTCCACCTTCTCCTATTCCACTCTTCCTGTTCCACCCATTCAGCAAACTTCTCCCACCACAGGCTTCATGTAAATCTGACTCATATGACTCAGGTTTCCATGTGACCCAGCAAGTCACATGGGCCTATTAATGAATGGGGAAGGTCTTCCCATCTAAATTACCATTACAGTCAGGAAGCTAAATGTCAGATAAATCTTTTTCTTTTAATTTCATGCAAACTGATTAGTGGAGTCATATCCCCCTTTCAGAACCACCAGGCAGGCCTGGGCTTTGAATTAGGATGTTCAGAAAATGATCATACTGGTGAGAAAGGAATTGGGGGCTTATTGTAAAGATATTTAAAGACACAGAGAAATCATATTGACTCTTGACTGTTGAATACTCATATAATAGGCTCATCTCTGGGAAGACTTGGGCAGTACTTTCTGATAGGCCTTTGTGATCCATAAAAGAAAGATAATAAAATTTTTTGAATGATGTCAAAGTCCTGAGAGGTTGATGGAGGGAAGGAAGGAAGGTTAATTCAGCCTCAGAGGGGAGACAGTCAAACTGCTGTGCCTGGGAACTCAAGACATTGTATAATTTAAAAAAATATCAAATTCTCCATACTTGTCCTTGCTTAGTGCATTTTTTTAAAAGGAGGATGCAGAACCTGGGGAAAACCGACTCCCTGAACTAGTGAAGACAAATTGAAACATATATGAATACTGTAGAATATCTGAGGTAGGAAATAAAATGATGTAAATAAGTAATAAGTCAATAAGAATGATAACTACCTGGTTTGCTGAATCCTGCTTCAACATTTCTAGGTAATTCAGAGACTAATAATTAAACTACTTCTTTCTCCTAAGCTTGAATCTAAAAATTTCTGCCCTCCACATCTACAGAGACTGGAGCCTTGGGTTTATCATTCAATGACAGTTTCTTAAAGCATCCTGCAAACTCTGTATCTTTCTGTCATGGTAATTTAAGAACATAAATGCTTTTTGTTAGATCATGAATGTCAGTTTTTTCATTTCAAAATCATATATATGTATATATATATATACATATGTATGTATATATATATGTATATATATATATATATATACATATATATATATAAAACAGAAGAAAATAGCTTACATGTCTCTAGCTCTATGAACTCAGACATCTCTAGATGACCTTAATGTCTGTCCCTCACTGTACAGATGAGAGCATTGTAGTCCAGGGATGTTAATTGACTTGTCCAAGGTCATATGAATAGAAAATATTGGAACTTCAGTTGGGACTTGAATGCAGGTTGTTGGATTCATTAGCTAGTGTTCATTTCATTGTGACATTTTCTTGACCCAAATAATGAGGCAGAATGGGAACCTTGCAACCCAGTCCCAAGTGTTTGAAGTTTTAGGAGTGATTTCTCATGTATAAGGAGCTTAAACTAGGACATTTTGTCCCTAAGACAATCAAGCAATCCATACACATTTAAGCACCTACTATGTGACACTCTTTCTGGGAAGTCCAGGTGAAACAAAGATAAGAATTAAACAGGTCTTTCCCTCAAGGAACTTACAAAACTATTATAGGGAGACAAGACTGGAACAACAGATATAAAGAAAATGTATTTGTGTGTGTGTGTTGGATACTGCTTAGAGAAAGAGAGGACATCACCTCAGCCAATCCAATGGCAGCTTCCTTTTTAAGTAATTATTCTTAGTAAGTAGGGATTGAGAAGCAGCATGGTATATTGGGTTACAACAACAACTATCCCTTATGTAACACTCATCTTATTTGAATCTTAAAAGAATCCTGGGAGAAAAGTGCTATGTTCACTGCCCATCCTAGCTGCCCCAACTTGCCTCAGAATCAGGTGCAATTGGTTTCAAACTTTACTTTTGATTTGTGTTTGCTATCAAAATGAAAATTGTAAACTAATTTCCAATCCACATTGATGGAGAAAATTTTCCATTAGGGAGTCTTCTGCACCAACAAGATCGCAAGTCCAGATTCCTCCCCCAAAATATAATTCAGAGAATGATACACAAAATTAGAAGGGATTTTGGAGACTACCTAGTCCAATGTCTTTATGCTACATAAGGGGGAAACTGAGATTATACGGTGGATCAATACATTGCCTTAAGATGAGACATGTAGGAATCTTCAGAGGTGGGATTCATACCCAGATTCTCTGTCTTTGAAACTACTGTCTTTCCTTCATCCTATGCTACCTCATTGTCAGTTGCTAAACTTTTTTGCCTCAGGTGGAAAATATTGTTGTAGACCTCTAAATTTTGCCCTTGGAAAATAGCACCATTTATCCCACCCAAGTTACAGCTCTGGTTTTTCTGACATTTTGACTTCCTTCTCCATTGCCTTACTGATAGTCTACCCATTTCCTGAATAATAGGAGGTCAATAAAGCTTAGATGTGTATTTTAAATACACCATTAACTCATGCAAGAATTCTACCTAATTTTCTTTTACAAGAGCTGTATTCTAATATTATTTTGTGGTTCTTTGCTTTTAGAAGAACTTTTTATAATTTATCTATTAAAATGCCAAGTATTTTATTTTCATTTAATTACTACGATATAAATACGTGTCTATATAACAATGTCTATATATCAATATATCTCTATGGAGACATATACATGTATGTATACAACTTGGCAAGAAAGCAATATTTTAATTTAATTATAGAATTATACTAAGTGCCATTAGTGGGTATAAAATAGCTCAGAGTAGTACAGGATGGATGATTTTCCTCCCTTATTATATATGTCCCCAGGCTCTTTCAGCTAGGCAGAGATCTTCACCTTTCTAGCCAGTTTGCAGTAATTAACAGAAGCATAAACAAGCAAAATTGGATATAATCCAAGAGAACTGGGAAACAAATCCTTAAAGAGATTTTCTCACTAGCCTTTTCCAGATTTATTATTAGTCTCCTATACTTTATCCAGAAATAGTGAATCAATTAAACTCAACTTAACAGATGTTTATTAAGCATCTGCTATATGTAAGTCTTTTAGTGCTGGGGATACTGAGATGAAAAATGGCACACTTCTTGTGTTCCTTGAGCTTCAAATCTGGGGAGGGAGGGGGCAGGGGAAAGACTGAATGATGAAATAAACATAATAGGGATCAGAGAGGGAGACAAATTGAAAGGAAGAGCATATTTTCCCTTCTGTAGGTAAAGATATGGTAGAAAATGGGTATGAAAGGTCACATACCCTGTGGGGTATGGTAGCAACGTGAGTCAGTCTTATTTAACTGTATTTCTTTTGTTGCAATGGAAAGGACTCAGAGGATATTGGAATTGACTGAGATTAAAAAAATGGTGAACACTAAATGATCTGTATTGGATAGAATACATAATATTTGTAGGTAAAGAGAGTAAAAATTGCTGAAATGTTAGACTGGCATCATATTATAGAATATTTAAAAGCATCAGCTATAGAGACTGTGTTCCTCTATTCCCAAAATACAGAGGATTAATTACTTTTCTTAGAGAAGAAACTTCAGTCCAGTGGTGGTATAGTAGACACAGCATTGTCCCTGATATAAAAAAAAAAAACAAAACAAAAACAAACTTAAAACTCAATCCCAAAACACACTACTTGTTTGACCTTAGACGAGTAATTTGAATTCTTAGAGTCTGTTTCTTCTACTTTCAGTGGGTGAGGCAAATATATTGATACTATGCACCTCACAAGATTGTTGTAAGGAAAACATTTGTAAACCAAATTAGATGTAGATGAGAAAGCTGCTATTTTGGTTACTAGTACTTTTCTTTTCTTTTTAATTCTTAAGTATTTAAGAGTAATAGAAAATATGTCTGCAAGAAAGATTATATTTCTCATGAAGCTCTGGTCAGAAAATTCACTTGATTCTTGAGAAATTAATTTTGGTAAAATTATGCTCCTTTGGCACAGGGTCTAGAAAGTCAAAGAGTTCATTGGATCTGCATCTCACCACTGAACCCAGATGGCTCTGGAGGAGAAAGTGAGGCTGGTGATTTTGCACATCCCTGTCTCATTTAAATCAAATTCACTTGCATGTCAAGGCATCACCTTTCTGATATCATGGTCCTAGTCAAGAAAAATATAGCACAAACAATGATATTCACTTCAAGAAAGAAGGACAAAAAGGTGCTTGAATTGTTTTCAAAATCAAATGAAGGGTGAAGAGAGAGAGAGAGAGAGAGAGAGAGAGAGAGAGAGAGAGAGAGAGAGAGAGAGAGAAAGAGAGAGAGAGAGAGACAGAGAGACAGAGACAGAGAGACAGAGAGAGACAGAGAGAGAGAGAGAGAGAGACAGAGAGAGAGACAGAGAGACAGAGACAGAGAGAGACAGAGAGAGAGTGATAGAGACAGAGACACAGAGGAGGGAGAAGAAAAAGGGAAGGGAAGAAAATGAAGAAAGGAGTGGAAAGGGAATGAAAGGAAAGATACGTAAAGAAAGGAGAGAGGAGGAAAGGGGAAAGTCAAGGAAGAGAAGAGACAAGAATTTGAAGCAGAAGCAGAAGTGTACTCTACATTGAAGGAGAGAAACATATCTTGTACCAACTTGCTTCTTCCATACCACTTGAAGCCAGAAAAAACAAGCAAACAAACTGAATTCCCAATTCCAGAAGCAAGACCATTGGAGGTGAGGCTCTTCCTCGATTATTGCATCTGATATAAATGGTATAAAATCCACACAAAATGTACCCTTTCGGACAACAAAGCAGAAATCCCTTCCTGCTCCTAATTATCATAAAATCGCTGGCCATTGTTTCCACTTTGGTTACTATTTCTCCTTAATGACTTTTCCCTCTTCCCCTTTTTGTTCCAATGAATTCTCCCTGATACACAGAAATATTTTGATAATAAAATTCAACAATTTAATCATTTGGATAACCTCTAGAAGTCACAGAAGTACAAATATACGTCCAAGTTGGAGTAGCCCTTAACCTCTGGCTCAGAATGGAAGTGAAAAACAACCTTCCATAGAAATTCACCAACTCTTTCAAGATGGCTTTGAGTTCTTTCTAAATCAACCCAAAGCTGTATAAGCAAGTTAAATAAATAAAGACCAAAAAGAGAGAGTTTTATAAAGAAATCAGATTTCTCCTAGAAAATGTACATGTGTATATTTTGATGAGCTCAGTAACCAAGGACAACAGTGACAACAGACAAGTGCCTGTGAGAGATATTGCCTATGTTGTCATGACACCACACCATGAGTCTACCTTTTGTTCGGTGATAGGATCTTAATTCCTACATAATTAGTACTGATTGTTTTCTTATTTCTTTACTTATTGTTTACATTAGATATTAACTCTGTTTTTGAGTGGTTCTTCTTATGGTAGGGCTTGGAAAGCACTGTATGAAAGTAGGAACTCTGAGTTTTCCAAGGAGTGTTGATAAAGAGACTAAAATGGACTAGCATGAGCATCTAGCTGGGGCAGAGGAATAGAGTACTGCTAACACGATTCAGAAAGACCTGAATTCTGACATTTATTAGCCTTGTGGACCCGGGCAAATTATTTAATACATATCTAAGCTTCCTCATTTGTACAATGGTGTTAATAATAGTACCGATCTCCCAGGTGGCTATGAGGATAAAATGAGAAATGTGTTTGTAAAGAATTATATAAATGCTGACTCTCGTCAAAGTATTTTGGAGGCAGCTTCATTAAAGTTGGAAGATTAAAGAATCATAGTAATATAGCTGAGCATAATTGCTCTTGTCATTTGGAAAGGGATGATGTAATTACAACGTTGATAGGAAAAGTGAAATTATCTGTTTGTTTATCCCAAAAATATGCAAGAAACTATTAACCCCAGGAATTAAATCAATATAAATATCTTAAATTCTTGGATATCCAGTTTTATGTAAGGCCTTTTATGAAGTTTTGGGTAAACAGCCAAAGAAATTAGTTTTTTGATTGCTCTATGCTGTATGTCTTTGATATAGATGCCAAGGAATAAGGCAGCTAGGAGCAAAACAGAACATGTCTTTACATAAGAGGGCATGGAGACTATGTATTGATTAAACATAATTTGCATAAAATAGATATCACCCATCACTCACAAAATCCCCAAAGCATTCACTAATCACTTCTTGATCATGCAAGGATTACAATGTCTCTTCATGGCCTAATGAACATGGCCTTAATGAAACAGGACTTCTGCAGAGGCTATCTCCAAGCTTTATGGCAAGCTGAACAAACAGCTACAGTTGTCATCTGAAATAATAAATTTCTTTCATTTTAGTTTAAATATCTTCTAGGTTAATTCATACTTCATAAAGACGACATTGAATTTCTTTGCATTATGTCCTAACATTAAAAAAAATCTTGGAGCTTAACATGTTCCTTGTTGGGTTTTTAAATGAATTAGGGGGAAAATGAATGAGGCTGGATAGTGCACTGTGTGAAATAAAATATTCTGAAAACCATCACGTATTTTGAATTGATAGTAGACAGTAAAAATGACTCTGTTTACTGAATTCATTATTAAGCATTTTAATTTAGAGATATTAGCTCAACTTATGTTTCTATCTTAGTATATCTAGTATTCCCACTAGCTGTCATCCTATTTCTCTCTTCTGTGTCAAGGCTAAACTCCTTGAAAAAGCCATCTACATACTGTATCTCTATTTTCTCTTCTTTTTTCTCTCTTCTAAGATATCTCCCATCTGGTTTCTGAACTTGTCATCCAATTAAAAATGTTTTCTCAAAAATCATCGATGATTTCTTAATTGAGAAACCTAATGACCTTTCCTAATCTTCATTCCTCTGTGCAGTACATGATACTTTTGATTATTTTTTCATCCTGGATGCTCTCCTTTCTAGATTTTCATGCTGTTTCTCTGTCCTGGTTTTGCTACCTATGTGATCCCTCCATTTCAGTCTCCCTTGTTTCTTTCTCATCATGTTAGGACCACTAACTTTAGGTGCCCTCAAGGGCTCTGTTCTACTTTTTCTTCTTTTTCCCCTCTATCCTATTTTGCATGGTGCTCTTATCAGCTCCCACTTGCTCAGACATTATCCTCATGCCAATGATTTCCAAGTGTATATAAATATCCAAACCAAGTGTATGCCTTGGGCTCAAGGTCTACATGCCTGATTTCACAGACAATATCTCAAAGTGATTTCTCGTAGACATCTCAATCTCAACCTGTTCAAAACAAATGTAATTATTTTTCCCTAAACCATCTCCTTCTCTAAATTTTTGGATACTTCTTTTCTTCTCCAGGTTTTGTGATACATTTCTGTCCTACTATTCTCCTACATCTGACTACTTCTCAGTTACCTTTTAAGTTTCTTTCTTCGGGTCACCCCTACTAACCCTGACAGTCAACCCAGACTGTGTCCTGTGCTGTTATTTCTTCACCCCTCCATGTTATTTAGGTTCATGTTCTCATATGCTCCCATGGATTCAGCTGGCATCTCTTTGTAGATGATTTTCATGTATATTTATTCAGTCCTAACTTTTCCTCTGACCACTAATTTCATCTTTCCAACTACCTCTTTGACATCAAAAGTGGATGTTCTGCAGACACCTTAAAACCAACATGTCCTAAAAAGTCTCTCCTAAATTTTTCTCCAAACTCTCCTTTTTATTTCCTCTGTATATATCTTATAACTGCCAAACTATATCTCCCATTAAAATGTGATCTCTTAGAAAACAATGTTTGCCTTTTTGGCTTTTTTTTTGCTTTTATCCTCAGAAATTAGCACATTATCTGGCAAGTGGTAAGTGCTTCATAAATACTTATTAATTGATTGACTGATTCAGTAAAGGCAGCATTGTATATTACATAAAACATTGGACACGACATTGGAAAAACCTGGATTCAAAGTCTACCTATAACAGAACTTGGGCTTTGAAGAGATATTAGATACTAACCCAGTCTAATTAGACCAGTCTAACCCATACCTGAAAAGATTCTTTATATAACCTGCAGGAGACCAGTCATGTACCCTCTACTTGAAGAATTCCAATGACAACTTTTTTCAGATATTCAAAGGATCATGGCATGGAAACAAAATTTTAATGTTTGCATGATTGGATCTGAACACCATTAAGTCTATATCCAACAGAAAATTTAAAAAAAGAAGGAAATAGTAAAGAACCTATATTTATAACAGTTCTTTAACAGGTGGCAAAGAATTGGAAATTTTGAGGCAACGCCCACTGAGGGGGGAGTGGTTAAACAAGTTGTTATATATGATTGTGATAGATTACTTCTGTGCTATAAGAAATGACGAACATGCAGAATTTAGAAAAGCCTTGAAAAATATACAGGAATTGATATGAAGTGAAGTGAGCAGAACCAAGGAAAAATTTATATGTAGTAAAAGTAATACTGCATGATGATCAATTGTAAATGATTTAGCTATTCTCAAAAATACAATGATCTAAAACAAATTCAAAGAATTCATGATGAAAAATGTTACCAACCTCTAGGGAAAAATATAGATTCTGAATGTAAATTGAAGCATATTTTTTCAAAAAAGCTAAAAACATCTTGTTTGAGTTTTCTTTCAGAACATGACTGACATGAAAATATATTTTCTATGATTGCACATGGAATACCAGTAATCAAATTGTTTACCTTCTTATGGGGGATGGGGAGGAAAGAGGGAAATAGAGAATTTGGGACCCAAAATTAAAAAAAATAAAAATTACATATAATTGGAAATAAGTATAAAAAAAAAATAAAAAAAGAATGATCACATCTCGATCTAGAGGAAAGCACCAGGAGCCAAAGATAGGAATTACAATAGGGTAAAAGCAAGTTTGATTTCAGGGGAAAGAAACAAACTTCCTGTTCAAGTTTACTGTTGTTCCATCATGTCTGACTCTTTGTGCCCCTGTTTGGCGTTTTCTTGCCAAAATACTGAAGGGATTTAGCATTTCCTTCTCTAGCTCATTTCACAGAAGCAGAGCTCAGGGAAAGAGGGTTAAATGACTTGCCTAGGGTTATTCAGTTAGTAAGTGTCTAAGACCAGGTTTAAACAGTTCTTCTGACTCTAGACCCAACACTCAATTCAGTGCATACCTAGGTGCCAACAAATGACATTGGTTTTGTCCAGGTGTTTGAGTCTTGTCTGACTCTGCATGTCTACATATGGGATTCTCTTGGAAAAGATATTGGAGTGATTTGCTGTTTCCTTCTCTAGCTCACTTTACAGATAAGGAAAGTGAGGGAAGGAGAATGAAGTGACTCCCTCAGAGTCAGAGATAATCAGTGTCTGTGGCCAGATTTGAACTGAGGACAGATGTGAAGATGAGTCTTCCTGACTCCAGACCCAGCAATAGTAACATTAATGAGATGTATGTTAATGAAAGATCTTCATATCTATCTAACCCCTAAGTTAGGTGGCATAGTAACACTTCTGCTATTCTGCCACTTTTCAATTGTGTTCAACTCTTTTTGACATCAATTGGGAGATAATGGAGTGTTCCATTATTTTCTCTAGTTCCTTTTAAAGGTCAGGAAAAAGAGGTAAACAGAATTAAGTGATTTGGGCAGGGTCACAACTATTTGTGTGAGGCTAGATCTGCACTCAGGAAGTTGAATCTTCCTGACTCCAAGCCTAGCATATTATCTACTATACCACCTAACTCTCATCTTCTTATGTCGACAATTACAAGTGTCTTTGAAATGGTATTCATATATTGTAGCATCATGTCTCAGTTCATTCCTTCCTTCTTACTCTCATTAACAAGGTTGGGGGTCTCTAAACAGTAGGCTGCTCTGTTTGACTCTGGTTGGTTGGTTGTTGTCTTCGTTCTTATAAGAGAACCAAAATGCCATCACTATGCTAGAATCAAGTTTCAGTGTGTCTAATCACGGCTGATCAGACCAATTAGAGCTGGCAAAGCTCTGCTACAGGTTGAGCATAAATAGTCCCTGTGAATAAAGGGGGTTGATACTTTAGATTTGTGTATCCTGTATGTCCTTTGACCTGTTTCAATTCTGCTTTGCTCATAGAGCACAACACCTTCTCTGACATGGGCAAGCCATGCTGAACAATCGTGTGCCAGTGTCTCCCATGTCACCTGATCAATTCCAAAGTTCTTAAGAGAAACCTTGAGAGTGTCCTCGTTTCACTTCTTCTCACCATCATGTGAGTTTTTGTCCTGTGTGAATTCTCCATAAAATAGTCTTTTTAGCAAACTTAAACTTTACTTTTGAAAAACATATCCAGTTCATTGGAATTGAGCTCTCTGCTGTAGAGTTTGAATGATTGGCATTTTAGTTCCTATAATGACCTCGGTGTCTTGTACCTTATTCTGCCAAGTGATCTTCAGAATCTTTCTGAGACAATTCAAAAGGAAGTGATTCAGTTTCATGGGCATGGCATTGGTAGACTGTCCAGGTTTCACAGGCATACAACAATGAGGTCAGCATAGTGGCTCCATTCATCTTCAGCATGGTAGTTGGTCTAATAGTTCTTCTCTCCCACACTTTCCTTCATAGCCTACAAAATACTGAGCTAGCTCTGGTAATGCATGTGTTAACCTTATTATCAATGTGTACATCCCTGGAAAGTACACTACCAAGGTAAATGAACATATCCATAGCATTCAAAACTTCTCCATTTGTTGTAACTGGTACTTCCACATATGGATGGTGTGGTGGTAGCTGATGGAGCTGATGGTGCTTTCTTGGCAATAATTGTTAGGCCAAAATTAACAGAAGCAGAAGATAATTGATCCATACTTTATTGCATCTCAGTTTCAGAGGCTGCATTGAGTGCACAATCATCTACAAACAGAAAATCATGCACCAACACTCTTTCCATTTTAGTCTTGGCCTTTTCAAGTTGAAAAATTTACCATCAGTGCAATGACTGACCTTGATGCCATGTTCATCCTCATTGAAAGCATCTGACAATATGGCTGATTCTTTAAGGTGAAAAGAAAGTGAATAGCTGTTAACAGAGCATCTACCATGTGTCAGGCATTGTGCTAAGCATTTTACAACCATTTGATCCTCAAAAAGTTCAAAACAACTTCCTCAGAAAAGATGTTTTCAACTCTTACCTCTCTTCATTTTTACCCTCTAAAAAAACATGTATTTACCTTTTCTCAAATTAATATTTTTAAAAATAATCTATCCATGGTTTGCCAATAGGATTCTTATAGATAAAAAATAAAAAATAAAAGAGAAATGAAAAACACTGCACAAATGTACAAGCACACTTTCCCCTCAACTCCAAGCATGGCAGTCATTTGTCACGTATTCTTGTGCATCTTTGAAAAATATGCTGCTTCTCTTTTACTCCACAAAGAGAATGTGTCAATCCAGTTTTAATTCCCACTGCCAACTTCCAATGCCAATGATCTTTGTATTTGTACTCAATATGCATTTAAATACAAAGGAGTCATATTTGAGCTCTTATTTGACTCTCAGAGAGATAGCAGCAATTTCTGTGCAATAGTCATTCGGAGGCAATGTGGTCCACTATTTTATCCTTGGTGTTTTCAAACCTCAACATTTCAAAAGCCTGAATGATTTCACATGTATATTGAACCACATATTGCACCACTTACAACTCTGAAATTATCCAATTATCCAGAAAGTATCCAAGGCCTCTTCAGTAGAAACAAAAAGAGCAAGAATCCAAATGCATATTTGCATTATGTAAGACTTTAAACTTTACCGCACATTCTTACCATTAACAAATTATGGTCCTACTGGGTAGCACATCAACATTTACCAAACTCAGAATATCTTAAGAATCTAAAAATCTTTCAAAGTACCACTGGCCTTTGATCCAGTGGTCTAACCTTGAACTCCCTGGGCCTGTTTTCCTAGGTATAAACATTGTAATGACTGACTTACATTTTATTCTGTATTAGGCTGACATAGACCACAATGGTAATGATCAAGAGATTGAGGACAAAGGGATATCTTAAAAAGAATGTGGTCATCATTGTAATCTGTCTCTAAGAAGATGTTTCTATGGAGGCCTCATTTAGTTCATAGGATCCTGGAAGGCTCATTGACTTCTTTCCACTCCCAGCCTGACTACGACTTTCTAGCTTCAAGTGAACTGTGATGCTTATGATACCAACATCATGAATTTGGTTTCCATATCGACCAATTGCCTTAGTCCTGATACATGGAGAATCACTTTGCAGATGCATACATTGATCAGAACAATTAACAAATTACAGGAGGTCAATGATGAAGAAAATTCATCAGCATTTCTGGAAACAAGCAAAAAATAAGAACCAAAATTTTCACGTTCACATGAAAAGTTTGGTTTAACACATGATGTATCAGCTCTTTCATGAGAACATATAATTTTTAATGGTGATAATGTTTCCAGTTTCCTTTGAGTTGAAACACTAAGATTACTGTCAAAGTCTCTGTCTCCCTGCTACACCCTAATCCATCAGCTGATTACATAGTCTCAGAGGACTAAGAGATCTTAAAGGTTACATAAGGCCATTTTATAACTGAACAAAAATTCTTTCTATAATTTTACCAACAAACTCATATTTAACCTTTACTTGAAGACTTTCATGAGGAGGTCTATCTTTGGAAGTGAGTCAGCTATATGGCTTAGTGGATAGAGTGTTGGCTTGGAGTCAGGAAGATCTGAGTTCAAATTCAGCATCAGATACTCACTATGTTATCCTATAACCTTTATTTACTTGAATTCACTGGAGAAGAAAATCGTAAATCACTCCATTTTTTCCAAGAAAACCCTTAGAAACTACTGGTATATTGTCGTACACACATCACAAAGAGTCAGACACAATTAAATGACTGAGCAAAACCAATCTCCTGAAGCAGACCCACTCACTTTAAAGGTACTGTCATTGTTGTTTCATGTTTTTCTTTTATAGAGTAAAACCTCAGCTCAGTAATTTTACCAACGGCTCTCAATTCAGCCTTATGACACAATGAAGAACAAGGCTAATCACTCTTACACGTGACAGTGCTTCTAATACTAGAAGAGAGTTAGCAAATCAGGTCAAAGTCATCTGTAAACCAGACTGAACAGTCTTATTCTACCTGTCTGTCTAGCTATCTATCTGTACCTATTTACATGCACTATATATGCACATAGATGTGCATATATGTCCATAGTCATGTATGGCTATATAAATGTATATAAATACTTCTATACATATAGCATATACGTGCATATAATTTATTTGTTTTTTATGGATGTGCGTGTGTATGTGTATATATGCACACATATATAAATACATATACATACATATGCATGTGTGTATGTATGCATGTGTGTATTTGTATGTGTGTGTAGTGCATGTGTGTGTATTTAATTTGTGCTTTTCATGTTGGAACAATTAAAAACAATAAGCATTTCAATATACAAAGAAGAAATGTAAAAGATAAGAAAAAATAAGCTTTCATTAAGTGCAATTTGTTTTTTGAGAAATATATATAAATATGTTTTTATATTTCTCATGCATACACATGTACTTATATGTGTGCATGCGTGTATATATAAACATGCATTTTATACACACTCAAGTACTCTGTCTTCTTTCTCTGCACATATCCGTATCTGTTATTTGTGACTCTCCTTCCTCTCTTTTTTTTAAGTTTCTTGTATTTATTGAAATTATTTTATCCTACGTATATCTTTTGTCTATCACTACCTTCCCTCTCACCATACTGTTTAGCATAGTCAAGAGACCTAGAGTCTCCTGATCAACTTTGCTGTCTCTTACTTTGCTTTGTTGTCTAGCTTAACAGTGCTCTTCCTAAATATAGTACACAAGACTGAACACAGTAATTCACAAAAAGCCTTATAAGGGGAAGTACATAGAACTATATGATTCTTAATTGTGGAAGTTATGCCTTTCTTAATGTTGTCTATTTTTATATTCGTTGTCTAGTTGTTTTATTTTTCGTTAATTTCTTTGTTTCTCTTTAACTGCCATCCCTAGATGTTAGCTATAGCCTCTGAGAATATACAGAAGCAAAAAACAAAAACAAAAAAACCATCTTTAAAATTCTACAATCTAAATATAAATTTTATAAATGAAAGAGCAGAAACAGGAAAGGCAGGTAAGTTGTGTAGTGATTAGAATACTGGACCTGAAGTATGAAAGACCTGAGTTCAAATTGAGCCTCAGACAATAGTTGTGTGCTAATAGTAATGTTTAAGACACTTATTTTTGTCTGCCTCAGTTTGCTAAAATGTGTATCTACCTCTCAGGATTATTACAAAAATTAAAGGAGATATTTGTAAAACACTTAGCACAGTGCCTGCCAAATATCAGGAAGTTAAAAAAAAGCTTGTTTCCTTCCTTCTTCCAAAGTGATAATTTGAACTCTCACCTCCTATTTTCCAAAGGTAACCTCCATGAACTCTCCCACAAACAGAAAATACCATAAGATATAGTGTTGGAACCTATGATAACCCTTAAACTATCTGTATTTTACTGGCCATTCTCTTTTCCTTTCACCTTCAAATTTTTCCAAATTCAGAATCTTTTCCACTGAGTACTATGTGAGCAAAGTATTTAAGTTTCAGTTTCAGTATCTGACCTTCTAGTGAATAGTGTGAGTTAATTTCATTAACTTTGATTTGATCTCCTAACTATTTGGGGAACTCTGAAGTTTTGTCCAGCATCACAATTCAAAATCATCATTTCCATGGTACTCAGCATTCCTTACAGTCCAATTCTCACAGCAATACTTTGCTACTGGAGAAAACAAACAAAAAACACAGTTTTGACTCTCTGGATGTTTGTCAGTAAGGTGATGTCTATACTTTTTAGTGTGCTCACCAGATTTGCCAGAGCTTTCCTTCCAAGGAGCAAGCATCTTTTAATTTCATGGCTGCAGCCGTCATCTGCAGTGATCTTTGAGCCCAAGGATATAAAATCTGACTCTGCTTCCACTTTTTTCTTTATTTGCCAGGGAGTGATGGGTGCAGTTGCCAAGATCTCAGTTATTCATTGTACACAGTGTCAGCAGCTTTGTCCAATGATTAACTATAATATACTTAGCTCTTCTTAACAATACGATGATGCAAGATAATTCCAAAAGACTTGTGATGGAAAATGTTAACCATGTCCAGAGAAAGAAGAAGTCTGAATGCAGATCAAAGCACACTATTTTCATTTTTTTTGTTTATTCTTTCTCAGAGTTTTTCCCTTATGTTAGTTTTTTTTTTTTGTTCTTCCATCACAATGTGACTAATTTTGAAATATGTTGAGCATGATTAACTTACATCAGATTGATGGCTGTTTTGGGAAGGGGAGTGGGAAGTGAGAGAGGGAGAAAAATTTGGAACTCAAATTTTACCACACAAACGAATATTTCAAACTATCTTTACATATAATTGGAAAAAAATACTCTTGAGACAAAAATCAAATCAAATGATAAAACAACTTTGTTCTTTTGATATGAAGCCTCAATCAGCTTCTACAACTTTCATATTTCACCCTCATTAGAGGCTTCTTAATTCTTCTTCATTTTCTGCTTTCAGAGTGGTATTATCTGCATATTTGAAATTGTTGATATGCCTGTCATCAATCTTAAATCTGGCTTTTCATTCATCCAGTCTAGCACTTCATATTACATACTTTGCATATAAGTCAAATAAATAAAGCAAGAATATTTAACTTTGCTGTAATTCTTTCCCAATCCTAAACCAGTTAACTGTGATAGGCTCAGCTTTGATACTCCTTTATCTTGGAGGACTTTCCTCATTTTGCTGTCATCCACATAGTCTAGTGTAGTCATTGAAATAGAAGTATGTGTGTGTGTGTGTGTGTGTGTGTGTGTGTGTATGTGTGTGTGTATTTTTCTTTCTGGAACTGTCTTGCTTTCTCCATAATCCAGTGAATATTGGCAATTTGGTCTCTAGTTCCTCTACCTCTTCCAAAACCATCTTTCTCTTTTTACTTCTCTTTGTTTGATTCTCTATCTCACTCACGGCATTAGCTGTTCCAAATTCTTCTCTCCTCAAACCAATCCAGCCAACACTTATTTTCACTCTCACAGCCAAAGACCTTGCCTCACAGTTTAATGTGTGTGTGGGGTGTCCATTCCCAATGAGCTACTTCTTGTCTTCTCTATATCTCAAACTCCCTGACATCATATTCCATTTGCTCTTCTTTGTTCCATTTTTTGAGGCTCCAAGCTCTTCCTTAACAGATTGTCCCCCCATCTCTCAAATTTTGTATCTCTTTCCTAATATTAGTTCTTTCACTCGTAGCTATAGAAAACAAAAAGGGAAAACAAGATCTTGACATTTTTAAGCATACTAAAGAAGAGGGGAAAGGAAAGCCTCACTTAATCAAACATATTTATTCTAAAACTTGTTGAGGGCCAGGGTGGAGTGCAGTTGACAAGATCAGGCTAGACCTTTGGAGAAACTGTTCTTTGAGACTGTGCTCATTATCATCTAGAATGGTTTTCCATGCCCCTGGGGTGTTGCTGTCTCCATGAGACAAACAAGAGAACTACAGAAAACAAGGGATATGTAAAATAGATGGCCTCTGGGCTAACAGTCTTTAAGACAATAAGACTGATCAAATCAAAAGGACAGGAGACTAGCAGAATGTGACATAGACTTCCAGTTTCTGTCTATATATACCCTGACCCTCAGATCAATAGACGGAGTTGGCCTATCTTCCCTCGCCTCCCGTGTCTTTCTTCTTCACCACATCACGTAGCAGTGTGGGGATGCAGGCCATCCACTACAAAAACTGTCTTGTCTTCCCCTTTCCCACCTAATCACTAGAGACAGTTGTTTCCTTACAAATGCCCCTGCTTCCTCTCCTCTCCCTCAGTTCCTAACCTTAAACAATCTGGCTTCCAACTTCTTATTCAAATGAAAATTCCCTCTCCCAAGTGAAAATGCCCTCTCCTAAATTACCAACTGTTCCTCAATTCTGAAATCTATTGACTTTTACTCAAAATCTTCATTCTTCTTGACATGTCATTACCATTTGACACTTTTGACTTCTATCCCATGCTTGATATTTTCACTTTGTTTTCTTTTTCCTGACTGCATTGATTCTCCCACCAGGCTTGCTGTTCCATCTTAGCCTCTGGATGTTTCATTGGCATCTTACCATTTTCAAAATATAATGCATCTTCTTTTTCCTCAAATCTATCCTGCTACTCAACAGTCTTCTTTCTCTCATGGGTACCACCATGCTTCTAGTCACCCAAGTTTACAACTTCAGCATATTCCTCAACTCCTTATTTTCCTTCTCCTTATATATTCCACATATTCAATTATACATATTCCCATTTTTCTATCTCAATAAGTCTTTCCCATTTGTCCCTTCTCTTTTTTAATTTTTTGTACTTCACTCTAATCTTCTCTCACTCCATTCCATTCTTTACATAGGTGTCAAAATGATATCTTTAAAGCCCAGATACAAACATATCAGTGCCTAGGAAATAAACTTCAATGGCTCCCTACCTCCTCCAAGATCAAATATAAAACTATTTTCCTTTGAAGCACCTTATAACCTGAGACCTTCCTACCTCTCTAGTCCTCTTGCTATACTTATTCCCTGTGTTTCCTTCCAGTGACATGGGCCTGTCAAGAATGTGTTATTCTTTGTAAAGGAAGCTCCACATCTCCTGACTCTGTGTGTGTTTGTTAGTTGTATCCCATGTAAGGAAAGGACTCTCCCCTCACCTCCACCTCCTTTCAGATCTCTAGTAAATTTATAACTGCTCCAAGAAGACTTTCCCAATCCTTCTAAATGCTAGCACCTTTCTTCTGGTGAGTGTATATGTGTGTGTACATACAGATACATAGGCATATATATACAAACACATACACATATACATATGCATAAAGAGAGAGAGGGAGAGAGATAGAGAGAGAGACAGAGAGACAAAGAGAGAGAAAGAAAAATAAAGGGGAAGAGGAGAGGGGAAAATGGAAGGAAAGAAGGTAAACAGAATGGAGAAGGTAGTTTTTGCAAAGATTAAATTAGATAACATTTGTAAAGTGTTTAGCACAGTGTCTAGCACATAGCAGTTGCTATAGAAATGTCTATTCCCTTTCTCAATTTCCCAATGGATTCCTTCCCTCTTCTCCCCCAATACTTCTAGTTCAGCCTAACAGAGGAAAGTAAAATCAATCTAATCCTTCTTTCTGGAGATATTCTTTCATCTCTTTGAAAACTTCTAGCATTCCCTCCCTGACTCTTCCTAGTTTCTGTCACATATCAGTTGTTTAATTCAGGGCCAGTCCCTCAAGTTCTTGGGACCCCCTGGGCAATTCTCCAAGATGGAAAGTTTTATATGAATTGTTGATATGCATCGGTGGATGGAGTTTCAAACAGAACCAAACAAAATGACTGTGCAGAACATCCCAAAAGGTTTTGTGTGCCATGGGTTTTTAATTTTAATGCATGGGGGTGGGGGACATATAAGGATGTGGAGAATTGCTTCTAAATTATTCACACCTTTCATTTCATGATGGGTACATGGTGTTCCTGGCTCAGCATAACAATTCAGCTGGGGGATTAACACCCAGGCTATAGACAATAACCTTCTCTGTAAGAAAAGCAAAGCTCTAATTTAAAAAAAAAAAAAGGATTTCACTTACATTAACTCTTATAGTTTGGGTTATGTTTCAAATATGTTTAAGTGGAAAACACCAAGATTATAGTGATATATCAATTTTGTATTACTTCAGAATGAAACTATAGTTGATATTAAGAATAATCAAACCAAAAGTAATTGCTTTTGAATCAACATAATAGCTTAATCTATATAATCAAAGCAGCATGTTATAAGGAATAGAGGGTTGGGCTTAGACTCAGGTTTACCTGGGTTCAAATCTTGCCTCACACATGTACTAGATATTTGACCCTAGTAATACAACAAATCTCTCTCTCTCTCTCTCTTTCTCTCTCTCTCTCTCTGTGTGTGTCTCCCTCTCTCTGTCTCTGTCTCTCTCTCTCTCTCTCTCTCTCTCTCTGTGTCTCTATCTTCCACCATGCCTACCCCCTTCTCTTGCCTCCTCTGCTCTTTTCCTCTACTCTAACCAAGAAAATTACATATTATTTCTGTACCTATTGTACTGATACGTGGTGTAGCACATAAAGAGTTTGCTCAGAGTCAAGAAAACTCCGAGTCAAGTTCTGCCTTGGAGACAGACTTGCTGCTTCACTCTGGTGACATCTGTTAACCTCTCACAGCTCCTCAGGGAATTTTGTCAGATTAAAAATTGACATGAAGGTGCAGATCTGTGCTGCTAGATGAAATTTCTCCCTAATACTGTAAACTGAGGGAATTAGTTGCAAATGCTAGAAATACGTTTGCGTGTGTGTGTGCGCATATGTAGGGATATGCATAGAGGTTTTCAGTTAATTATTTAATGATAATAATAGTAATGACATTAATATAGTATTTCAAGGTATCTAAAATATTTCATAAATATTGTCTCATTTAATCCTCACAACAACCCTGAGAGATATGTTACTACCCCAATTTAACAGATGAGGGAACTGAGGTAGATAGAATTGACTTATCCATGGTCACATGGCTAGTAGTTATTTGAGGCTGCACTGAACCCCAGATCTTTCTGACTCCAGACCCAACTCTCTTGCCTACATTCCCTTTATCTTAGTAATAATAACCCAACATTTCTCTAGATTTATACTTTGTTGTGTCAACATTTCAATTGTTATCTGATCAGTTTTGTGACTTGCCTAACATTGCCCGTATTTATATGGTTTTCTTCAGAGTTTGCATTTACAGCTTATACAGGACTGTCTACCTCACACATATCATGTATTGTGTGTTTTACATATAGTATATATAATAAGCATAATTTATATAATATGTTTAATGTGTACAATACATACATAGCACTTGAAAGCCATGTAAGTAGTAAGGAGTTGATCCAATATTTGAACCCAGGTTTGCTGACCTCTGATCCTATGCTTTTTATCTCAAACTCCATACACTGAGACAGGGATAGAAAATCACATTGCTCTTGCAAATAACTACAAAAAGTATCTCCAGGCACTGTCTACTCCCTACCCCAAAGCAAACAGTTATTCCCTGGAGTCATCTGTGTTCTGCATCCCCTTTCTCATCCCTGTTCCAAGATTTAAATATTTATCATCCTTGTCAGATTCAGACAACCCAAAGCATATCAGTGACATCAGTAGGTGAGAGCTAACCTTTGTACCTGCTTTCCAGTTATTTAGAGGTTTCTGTCTTCCAGAATTGTGGCTGATTATAAGGAACGTCCATGCCATCCAGCACAGACTTGTGTGAGCAAATGGTATCCACTAGCATTGGATTTGGAGATTGAAGCTATGGTTTTGAATCTGGCCTTTGTTACTTCCATGTGTAAACCTGTGTAATTCACTTTCTTTCTCCTGAGAATCTTCTAGCCTGCTCTTGCGCCATAGGGAGCATGTCCTGGAGATTTTAAGCCTTTCAGATCTGGAAATTCTGCCTTCTTGACTTTCCCTTGCCTTTCCAATTCTAGAAAGATAATCAAACAAATGCTGGCATTATACCTAGAAAGGTGGGTTAGTCTATTCCCCTAGGGTTATACTTAGCATGCAAATAACTTTTAAGCCAATATAACCCTCCCTGGCCAACAATCCCATGTATACCTTGCCTCCCCCTAAGAGAAGGGAAAATACTTAATGGTGTCTTCATTATTTATTTACATCCTTAGTGTTTGACACAAGGTGTTTTGAAATTTAGTTAACTCATTTGTTCATTCCTTGAAAATGTATTTTCTCATCTTCAAATTAAGGAGGTGAACTATATGTCTTTAAAATTCACTTCTAGTTTTCAGATTTTAGGATTTCAATTACTGAAAAGTTTTTTATGTCCTTTATTAGACCACATAGTCAATTAGTAAAAGGACTGTGTTTTAATTTTGTTTATATCAGTTCATTCAAGAAATGATCAGAATAGAAAGATAAAAATAAAAGAGGTCTCTGAAATCAAGGGGCTCACTTGTTTTCAGGTAGTTCAATACATACAAAAGTAAATTTAAAGTATTATGTTGTAGATATAAAGCTGGTCTTAGAATCAGGAAGACTGGTTCAAGTTCCACTACTGATGCATACTGACTTGGGGACTCTGAAGGGTCACCTTAACCCCAGGTAATCAGGAGGGAAGATGTCAAGTGAAGTGAATGAAACATGTATCAGAACAACTAGGTGGTACTCTGAGCAGAGTACTGGACTTCGAGTATGTAAGATGTCAGTTCAAATACCACCTACGACACTTAGTAGAAGGAAACCTCAGTCTCTTCCTATGTAAAGTAACTCTTATCTGCCAGAGTTGTAAGGATGAAATGAGATAATATTTGTAAAGAACTTTTCAAATACACCCTAGTTATTATTGTGTCTTAAGTATAGTAACTATGGAATAAATGTTTGATTGATTGTTGTCCTTTGTGTTCAAAGAAGACCAACATGACACCACTATGTTAGAGTCAAGGTACAATGTGTTTAGCTATGGCTGATGAGACAAACATAAGCTCCAAAGGCTCTACAACAAGTCAGGCATACATAGGCCATGTGAACATTTGCAGTGGAGATGTCTCTACATTTGTGCATCTCACATTTCTTTTGAGTTACTGCAATTTTGCTTTGCTCATAGACCACAGCACCTTCTTTGATACAGGCACTCCATTTTTGGCAATACTATTCCAGTGTCTCACATATCATGTAATCCATTCCAACATTCGTCAACTAGACTTTCAGTGTCCCAGTATGCCCTCTTCTGGCCACAATGTGAGCACTTACCACTTGTGAGTTGTGTGTGAAATAGTCTTTTAGGCAAACTTGTATTTGGCCTTGGAACAATGTGGTCAGTCCATTGTAGCTGTGCTCTCTGCATTAACATTTGAATGCTTGGTGGTGTGGCTAGAGAAAGGACCTTAGTGTCCAGTACCTCATCTTGTCAGGTGATCTTCAGAATCTTTCTAAGACAATTAAAATAGAAGTGATTCAGTTTCCTGAATACTGGTAGACTGTCCAGTTTTCACAGGCATACAGCACAATAGCTCTGTAGACTTTTAATTTGGCAGGTCATGGAATACTTGTCTCCCACACTTTCACAGCCTATCAAACATTGAACTAATTTTGGCAATGCGTGTCAACCTTATCATCTATGTCGACATCCTTGGAAAGTATACTACCAAATGAAGTGAACTTATTCACAGCATTCAATATTTCTCCATTTGTTGTAACCAATGGCTGTCTATATGGACGGTATGATGTTGGCTGGTTGGGAACTTGTATTTTCCAATAAAACCTAGGGAGAAGCAAGGAAAGAAGGAATGGAGGAAGGGAAGAAGGTAGTGAGGAAGAAAGGGAGGGACAAAAGAAGGGAGGAAAAAAAGAAAAACAAATGGTTATAGATACAGTATTGAGAATTCCCAAGGATAGACAAACATACTTCAAAAATTCTTAGTCATCGACAAACAAATGATTGTTTTCTATTTTGCTATTTTTGGATGATAGAGTACACAAAGGGGCATAGGAATTTGTAAACAAACTGAGTTCAGTTCATTCATATGGAGTCAGGCCCAAATTTGTCCAAATAGATGGAAGCATGGAACAGAAAATCCCGAACAGTTGATTATAGAATATCATTTACAATTTACTTCATAATATATGCTATAATTGACATCTAAATATATTTAACTCTCTAATTATGTTTTATTGAAACTAATATTAAAATTGTTATCTATTCTTGAATCACATGATCTCAGGGAAATGGGAGGAGAATATACTCACAAAGAAAGCTTAGAGAAAGTCAAACAGAAATAAATTCACATATACATAGGGCTATAATCAAGAAAAGATTATATGAGTTTTGTATAAGGGTGACAAAACAAATCAAAACAAAACAAAAACTTAGATGGCGCTAATAACATTCGCTGTCCTTAAGTAGCATGGAAACAACCAAGCTTAGCATTTGGGTAGCAACACTTATTTGTTAAAAAAGATAGTAATTAGATGGCTGGCAGCTGACCATACACATCCCAATGAGTTTTTCCCTGGCCTTCATCCCACCAGTATCCTCTCTCCACAAATAGAATTAGAATATTGGAGGATGTTTCTGTACCCTAGGACATTTTATGATATTTGACTCCTGTGTAAAAAATACACACACACATCCACACACATTTTATGTCTATATATAGAAAATCAAAAGTTTTGATGTTCTCAAGATGTATCAATTGACTAAGGATGTTTGCCTAGGTTTGGAAGGATTTGGAATGCGACAACATATCACAAGGCATTGCTTCCATTTTTCAACAACAAGAATAAGGAAAAAAATAGTAATGAAAACATTGATAGCAATATTAATCTTCATTATCATTATCATAAAAATCCTTTGGTATCCAGTTGTCACAGTGCATAGAGTGTGGGACATACAATGAAGACGAGTTCAAATCTCATCTTAGATGCTGATCAGGTGCAACATCCTAAAAAGGTCAATTAAAATTTGTCTCCATTTCTTCATATGTAACGCTTACCTCTAGAGAATTGTGATGAGGATAAATGAGACATTTTTAAAATACTTTGAAACACTTTTTGAAAATACTTTGAAAATCTTAAAGCACTAAATAAATGGTAGTCATATTTATTAATAATAATAAAACAATAACAATTGCTATTAATGATCACATCTGTATTAATAATAATAAAACAATAACATAGTTGTTATTAATGATCATATCTATAAGTTGGCATTAATATTAATGGTATTAATTACTTAATTTATAATAGCACTTATATATCACTTTAAGGTTAACAAAGTACTTCACAAAGGTTATCTCACTTGATACTTACAATAAGCAAGAGAGGTATGTGATATTATGTTCATTTTATGCTTGAGGATCCAGAGGTAGATAGAGATTAAATGACTATACAAGGGTTACACATTTAGTAAGTAGTTGAGGCTAGTTTGGAACTCAGGTTTCCCCAACTCCAAGTCTGGTGTTCCATTCTCAGTGCAATCTAGCTATCTCTGAAGAAGTCAGGTTAATATTATTATTAACATCAAAAGCATTTTTAATTTAATTTAATGTAACATTTTTGTTTTAGTTTCATTTGGTTTTATTATATATTATATTATCTTTGTGTATTATGTATACATTATATACACATACGTTTATATAAATTGGCAGGAGGGGAATCACACTATGCGGTCAATACATGCAAAAAGAAATGTATGAAAACATTTGCAAAGATGATTCCACTCACCATCAGCACATGGAACGTGCACACACTAATCTTACCCAACCCTGCCCTGATTACTGTGGCAGGTGGGGAATTCCACCATGCAGTTGAAACATAAAAAAATATACGAAAACATTAGCAAAGATGATTCCATTCATCATATAAATAATAAAATTCAATACATTTTAATTTAATATTTATTTTTCTCATCACATAAAAAAAACCTTAAACATTCATTTAAAAAAATTGAGCCCCAAATTCTCTCCCTCCCCCACCTCCATTGAGAAGGCAAGCAGTTTGATATAGGTTATCCATAAGATCAATCAAACGCACTTATCACCAAATTTATTAATTTATTTGTTTTCGGTTTTCAACAATCACTTCCACAGGGTCCAAATTTTCCTCCTACCTCCCACCTCCCTCCCCAAGATGACATATATAGATTCTACACATACATTCCTATTAAACACATTTTCACATTAGTCATATTACATAGAAGAATTACAAAGAATAGGAGAAACCATGGGAAAAACCAAACATAACAAAGGAGAAAATAGCCTGCTTCATTCTGTGTTGAACTCCATAGTTCTTTCTCTAGGTGTGGATGGCATTTTTTATCATGAATCCTTTGGAAATGTTTTAGGTCCTAGGGCTAAGACAATTAAAAACAGTTCTAATACACAGTTGCTGTTACTCTGTATAATGTTCTGGATCTGCTTACCTCACTCAGCATCAGTTCATATAAGGCTTTCCAGGTTTTTCTGAAGTCTGCCTGTTCAGCATTTCTTACAACATAATAGTATTCCATCACATTCATATACCACAACTTGTTCAGCCTTTCCCCAACTGATGAAAATTCTTTCAACTATTTTACAGTTTTTCCAGCATTTTTTTGTCAAACAGTGAGTTCTTATCCCAGAAGTGGGCATCTTTGGGTTTATCAAACAGTAGGCTGCTATAGCCACTGACTGCTGTGTCTTGTATACCTAAGTTATTCCATTGATGTACCCCCCCTATTTCTTAGCCAATTGCAAGTCATTTTGATGATTGTTTCTGTATGATACAATTTAAGATCTGTTATTGCTAGGCTACGTTCTCTAGCATTTCTTTCTATCAATTCCCTTGATATTATAGAACTTTTGTTCTTCCAAATGAATTTTTATATTACTTATTATAGCACTATATTTTGGTAGTTTGATTGGTATGACATTGAATAAATAAGTTAATTTAGGTAAAATTGTCATTTTATTGTATTAACTCAGACTAGCCATAAGCAAGTGATTTTTTGCAAAGATTTAAACATGATTTTATTTTTGGGAAAAGTGTTTTGTAATTATATTCATATTATTCCTGGGTTTGTTTTGCCAGATAGATTCCCAAATATTTCAGTGTCTACAGTAACTTAAAATTGGATTTCTCTTTCTAGCTCTTGCTGTTGGGTTTTGTTAGTGAGACATAGAAATGCAAATGATTTCTGCGGGTTTATTTTGCATCCGGAAAATTTGCTAAAGTTATTTATTATTTCTATATTTTTTTACTTGATTCTCTATGATTCTTGATGGATATGATCATATTGGCTACAAAGAGTGATAACTTAGTTTTTTTTTGTGTGTATTATATTTCATTCTATTTCTTTTTCTTCTCTTATTGCTAAAGCTAACATTTCTAGTAACATATTGAATAACAGTGGTGATAAGGTACATCCTTGTTTCACCCCCAATCTTATTGTAAATGCTCCTATCTTATACCCATTACATATGTTTGTAGATACTGCAGCTAGGGTGGTGCAGTCGATAGAGCACCAGTGCAGGAGTTAGGAAGGCCTGAATTCAGATCTCACCTCAGACACTTGACAATCAGCTATGTGAACTTGGGCAAGTCACTTAACCCCAGTTGCCTCATTCTGGGTCATCTCCAGTCATTCTGATAAGTATCTGGTCACTGGATTCAGATGCTCTGGAGGAAAAGTGAGGCTGGTGACCTGCACAGCCCTCTTTTACTCAAAACAAAGTCAAGTGCAAGTCATGTCATTATTTCTCTGATGACATGGTCTTCTTTGGCAACAAAAGATGAACACACAGATAGATACTACTTATTGTCTTATGGAAGGCTCCATTTTTTCCTATGCTCTCCAGTGTTTTCAATAAGAATACATTTTTAATATTCTCAAAAGCTTTTTCTGCATTTATTGAGATAATCATATGATTTCTGTTAGTTTTCTTTTTTATATGATCAGCTATGCTGATAGTTTTCCCAGTACGGAACCAGTCTTGCATTCTTGGTATAAATCCTACCTGATCAAAGTATATTGTTATCATGGTAAGTTGTAGTAATCCTTTTGCTAATATCTAAATTTTTTTCTTGCATCTATATTAAGTAGGAAAATTGGTCTATAATTCTCTTTCTCTGTTTTGGCTCTTGCTTGTTTATCAATCAGCACCAAGTTTCTACCATAAAAATAATTTAGTCAAAATTCTTCTTTGCCAATTTTCCCAAATAGTCTATATAGTGCTGAAATTAACTGTTCCTTGAATGCTTGATGAAATTCACTTCTAAATCCATCTGACACTGAAGATTTTTTTCCAGGGATTTCATTGATATCTTGTTCAATTTCTTTTTCTGAGATGGGGTTATTTAAGTGTTTTTCTTACTCTTCTGTTAATCTGGGTATTTTGTATTTTTTAAATGTTCATTCATTTCATTATGATTGTTAAATTTATGGGCATATAACTGGGGAAAATAATTTCGAATTATTGCTTTAATTTCATCTTCACTGGAGGTGAATTCACTCTTTTGAGTTTTGATAATACTAATTTGATTTTCTTTTTTTAATGAAATTGACCAAAGTTTTACTAATTTTATTGGGTTTTTTTTCATAAAATAAGCTCTTAGTTTTATGGATTAGGTTAATACTTTTCTTAATTTCAATTTTACTAATCTCTCCTTTGCTTTCAAATATTTCTAATTTGGTATTTAATTGGGTATTTTCAGTGTGTTCTTTTTCTAACTGGATTTTTCAGTTGCATACCCAAGTAATTGATCTCCTCTTCCTCTATTTTATTCATATAAGCATTCAGAGATATAAAGCTTCCCCTAATAATGGCTTTCACCATATCCCATAAGATTTGGTAAATTGTCTCATTATTGTTATTCTCTTGGATGAAGCTGTTAATTGCTTCCAAGGTTTGTTGTCTGACCTACTCATTCTTTAGGGTTACTTTATTTAGTTTTCAATTAATTTTTGGTCTATCTTTCCATAGGCATTTACAATATATTTTTTATTTTATCAGGATCTGGAAAAGATGCATTGACCATTTCTGTCTTTCTACATTTTATTGTGAGCTTTAATGTCCTAATATATGGTCAATTTTTGTGTATGTGCTACGTACTTCTGAGAAAAAAGGGTATATTCATTTCTACCCCCATCAACTTTTCTCCAGAGGTCTATCCTATCTATCTTCTCCAGAATTCTATTAACCTCCTTACCTTCTTTCTTGTTTATTTGAGGTTAGATTTATCAAGTTTAGGGAAGGCGAGGTTGAGTTTCCCTACTAGTATAGTTTTGCTGTCTATTTCTTACTATAACTAACTCCCTTAATTTTGGATGGCATACCACTTGGTACATATGTTCAGTAATGATATTATTTCATTGTCTATGGTATCTTTTATTAGGATATAGTTTCCTTCCTTATTCCTTTTGATTAGATTTATTTTTGCTTTTTCTTTGCCTAAGATAAGGATTTCTATCCCTGTTTTTTGTTTGTTTGTTTGTTTTTACTTCAGCTGAGCGGAATATATTCTACTCTAGCCTTTTATCTTTATACTGTGTGTATAACCGTGTTTCACATGTGTTTCTTGCAAACAACATATTGCAGAAATATTGTTTTTTAGTCCATTCTACTATCCACCTCTGCTTTATGACTTTAGCCTATTCATACTTATAGATGATTATTATCTATGTCTTTCTCTTCACCCTATTGTCCCTCATTTATGTTTTTATTTCTCCTTTTTCCCTTCCCATCTTCAAGAGTTTTACTTTTGACCTCTGCCTTGTTCAATCTTCCCTCCCTTCTACCCTCCCTTTTTTTCCCTTTTCCCCTTATCACTTCTTCCCTTCCTTCTAACTACCCCCTCCTTTTTCTTTCCCCTTTCCCCTCCTAATGCCTGTAGGGCAAGTTAGATTTCTATACTTAATGGACCATGTTATTTTCTCTTTGATCCAAATCTGATGAGAATAAATCTGAAACAATGCTCATCTTGCCCTCTTCTTTCCCTCTACTATAATATGTTTGTGTACCTCTTCATATGATGTAATTTACCCTTTTCTGTCTAGTTCTTTCTTCTTCTCCTTCACACTTCTTAGTTTTTATCATCAAATCAGTTAATTTATGCCCACACACTATCAATGTATATCCCTTTTAAATGTCATAAGAAATATGCAATTCTCAAGATTCACAAGTATCATGCTCCCATATATGGATGTAAATTAATATTACTGCTAATATTAAATAATACATTTCCCACCATTTACCTTTTTATGCCTCTCTTGAGTCTTATACATGAAGATCAAATTTTCTATTGAGTTCTGGACTTTTCATCAGAAAGGCCTGGAAATCCCTTATTTTGTTGAATATCAATCTCCTTTCCTGAAATATCATGCTCAGTTTTGCTGGGTTATTGATCCTTTTGTATAGTCCAACCTCCTTTGCATTATGGATTATCATATTCCAATCTCTCTGATATTTTAATGTAAAAGCTGCAAGGTCCTGTGTGATCTTGAATGTAGTTTCTCAATATTTGAATTGTTTCTTTCTGGCTACTTAAAGCATTTTCTCCTTGACCTGATTGTTCTGCAATTTGGCAAAAATATTCTTTGGTGTTCAAAATTTGGGATCTCTTTCTTGAGTCATTCTGTGGATTCTTTTGATGACTCTTTACTCTCTGGATTTAGGACCTCAGGGTAGTTTTCCTTGATGACTTCTTACAAGATAATCTACAGGATCTTTTTCTCAGCATGGCTTTCCAGGAGACCAATAATTCTTAGATTTTCTCTCCTAGATATCTGTTTTCCAGGTCAGTTGTTCTTCCAATTAGACATTTTTTCTTTTCCTCTATTTTTTCATTCTTTAGATTGCATTTGACTGATTTTTGATTCCTCATAGAGTCATTACCTTCTACTTGCTTAATTTTAGTTTTTAACAAATTGTTTTCTTCAGTTAGCTTTTGTACCTCCTTTTCCATTTTTCTAAGTGTTAATTTTAAGGAGTTATTTTCTCCTGTTAGGTTTTATACTTCCTTGTCCATTTGGTCAATTTTACTTTTGTTAAGGAGCAGATTGTATTTTTTTTTTAATTATTGGTCATTTTTTCTTCTACCTCTCTAATTTGACTTTTTAAATCCTTCTTCAGCTCTTTCAAGTATGTTCTTTGGGCTTGAGACTAGTTCATTTTCATTTTTGAGGTTTCAGCTGTGGGTATATTGTCACTGCTGCCCTCTTCTGTATTCATATTTTCATCTTCCCTGTCCCCATAAGAAGATTCTATGATATTTCCTTTTCTAATTTGCTTCTTGCTCATGGTCATTGCCTTTTTCCTGGCTTTGAAAATGGATCTCTGCTTCTGGGGCATAGGGGCTCTATCCTACATTTCCTGTGCTGGGAGCTAGGGGCCTGATTATTGGCTTTGTATGCTGTGGCCTCTGGTTCTTTCAACTAGAACTATATAATGCTACAACTTACCCAGTGCTGAGTTAGCTGGTGTACCAAAGCTGAGGCCAGATGAAGACTGACTGAGTTTCCTCATCATTCCACTGAAGCTCATGGCATGTAATGTGAGGGAAGGGTGATCTGGCATCTGAAGGTCTCCTGCATCCCTAAGTCTACACTAGAGTACGGGTTGGGTCAGAGGCTGGTGAATGCTGTCTCTGCTGGTGTCTGCCAATTCCACTGGCTTTGCTAAGGCATGCCTGTGGTCTTAGTGTCAGTTCTCACCAGCTCCAGCCTCCTGGAGGTGAGGATCTCCTATTGATCCACTGAGGCTGGGCTTGCTGTGATGCCTCTGGTCCTTCACTGGTCCCCTTCAGCCACAGCAAGAGGGAACCTTACTGTTAATTTCCCCAGCCTTCTAAGCTAAAGACAGCTGTACTGTTTCTGTTGGCTCCACAATTCTAGTATTTTTCTAGGGCAATATTCTCTGGGTTTTTCAAGGTCAACAAGGGAGAGTGAAAGGACTTATAGTATACTCTAAAATCTTGGCTCCCAGAAGTTCAACTAGGTGACTATTCAGTATTTAATCTGTGTGCTGATAGGCACAGGAGCAATTACTGCTACTGTCAGGGACCCCACAGTCCTCTCTTACCCAGCTCCCCAAGACTCCTGTCATGCTGAGATGTTTGGGAATCTGCACTGCTCCTGGTGACTCAGACCACTCAGGGTCATCCCCCATCTGATATAGCAGAGTCTGTACTGGTGTAGCCTGCACAATCTACACTTGGTGTACAGATACTTTTAGTCAATCTTCTGGGCTGTTCCTGCTTGGAAATCTGCCACACTCTATGTCCTAGTGGATTTTACCACTCTCAAATATTTCACATTCATTTTCTAGATGTATCTGAAGGAATTTGTGGAAGAGCTCATGTGAGTGAGTCCCTGCTTTCACTCCACCATCTTCCTCAAAAGCATTTTTGATGGAGTTTTTATATCATGGTTGGGTTTTTAATGTGAATTCTTGGGACTCTTGGGGATCCACGAGATTCTTTGGAGGATCCATGAGATGAAAATCATTTTTATAATCCCAGTAAATATGTTAATTAGAATATAGTAATTGTTTGTACTTACAGCTCATACAAACCAAAGCTCATCTGACATCCTCAATCATTTTTAAGAGTAAAGCAGGATTCTTGAAGTGAAAAAGTCTGAGAACTTTTTATTCAATTATAATTTAAAATACATACATACATATACATACAAATATATGTATGATAAATGATATCTCACATCTTATGAGAATTTTTCTCTTTTCAAAGTGAATTGACATATATTAACTTATTTGATTATCAAATTAAATGTAGAGATAGGCAGTGATGACTATAAACATTCTCAATGAACAAATGAAAATTTTCAATGAAAGTATAACTAAACAAATCTTACAAGGCTAAATTTTGGCAGGACCTATTTACAGCTAGGTGGTACAGTAGATAGAGCACTAAGCCTGGAGTTAGGAAGCCCTGAGTTCAAATCCTGCTTCAGTTGCTGACTGTGTGATCCTAAGTCACTTAACCCTGTTGGCCTCATCTTTAAAATGTGGTGCAGAAGAAAATGTCAAATTACTCCAGTTCCTTTGCCAATAAAACCCCAAATAGGATCAGGAAAAGATCCTATTTGATATCAAACATCATGACTGAAATTGCTGAATTTGAACTAGTCTTGGAATAAATTCTTTATTTCTTTCCATCCTTATCCATAAGGTTATCAAAATAATTCCTGAAAGCTAAGTGGTACAAAAAATATGTATAGATATTGTGTATATGAGTATGGATCCATATGTGTATAAAAATTGTAATGCCTGAGTGTTTTTAAAAACATTCATTTCTGCTATGAATTGTTCAAGGTTCTCTCCAAAGAGGCAGAGCAAAGATCACAATTTAGCATTCCTCTTTCTCAGTGCCGAATTTCATCTCCTTCTGTCTTTTATTCATGGTATGAAAGTGATGCATGATTGTAGGCTTTGAATTTTCCATGTGTGCAATAATCAATAAACATTTTGCTTTAAAAAAGTACAGAGGAAAAAGCATTGCATTTGAAATCATGTGTTTATAAGATCAGAGATTTCCAGCAGAAAGAAACTTTAGAAGCTATATCCCAAGTCTCTTATATTATACTTAAGCACAATGAAGTTTAGAGAGGGTTAATGACTTGCCCAAGGTCACATGTTGTAACAAGGAAAGGATGTGAATTCAAGTTCTTTTCCTCCCAATTCAGTGTCTATTAAACTGTGGACAAATGGCTTTAACCTAGATAGTTTGATTTGGAATCTGAGTTCTGTTACTTACTACCTAGAAGACTATAGGTATGTCATCATATTCTTTGTACATCAATTTCCTCATAAATTAAAGGAGGAAACTAATCTAGATCTAAGCTTCTTGAGTTTTATGGGTCATTGACCCCTTTGGTAGTCTAGTAAATGAAGGCTGTTGACCCCTTTTCTAGAAAAAAAAAATTTTAAATGTTAAAAAGACATAAAAATACAAGGAAGCCAATCTATTGAAATAAAAATGAGAGATAGAGAGAAACAGAGAGAGATAGACAGACAGAGGGGTGGGGCAAGGAGGGAGAGAAGGAGGGAGAGAGAGGGAGTGAGTGAGAGAGAAAGAGACAGAGAGAGAGAGAGAGAGAGAGAGAGAGAGAGAGAGAGAGAGAGATCCTTAACCCCATCCTATGAAATATATCCAGGTAACCCTGGGGTCTGAAGAATTTAGGTTAAGAATTCTTAGTGTAGGGGAATATTTTTGTCAAAGATTTAAATAATCAGCTTCTACCAAGAATAGAATTCAGAAAAAAAAATCAGGCAATATACTTCAAATTGGATTGGTTAGCAAAGCGCCTGACTTATGAAAGGAACTTCATAAATGCTTGTTGATTTATTGACTGATCTAAACAAAGATGGGCAGGGAGATGACAATGAAAAATGCATTGTAATTTAGTGTTCTGAATTAGGACACGGGTTAAAAATTCCATCTCTGCTACGTCCTGTCTCTGTGACAGTAGAGAAGTCATTTGATTTTTTTGTATATAAAGGTTTGTCGTTATAACACCCCTTCCATCTATAAATATGATTTAAAAAGGAAAATACGGAAACAAAAGCCATGATTCAACTCCCCACCAGTCTCTGTATGGCTCTTTTATCAGGAGGAGGCATGGAGTCCCAACTTCTGCTCTGAATACCATGATGAGTGACAGCAAAGGGAATCATGAGTGAGGTCTGTCTGCAGTGGATTCACAGATGAAGTAAGATGTTGGACTTTCCTCACCAAGTTTTCCTCAGTTAATTCTAATCACGTAAATAGTGTGTGTGTGTGTGTGTGTGTGTGTGTGTGTGTGTATGTATTGGGGGGAGATTGGTGTGTGCTGTGTAATGTCTATGTTAAAACTCACTCAAATATCCTTGATTAATGCTTCCAGAAATACCAAGGAGGGCAATTCTCCAGAAAAAGGAAAATCAAAGACTAGACAGTTGCACGAAATGACCTCATGTTTAGTGATAAAACTGGAGATTATCTGAGAGGTGGAAAATCAAAAGCTACGTAGCATATATGGTGGTGGGGGAGGGGTGACAGTGTGTCTATGTATAAATGTTATATAGAATACATTTAAACAAAGATAATAATGAACATATGTGTATATAAACACATATCTACACATATTTACATACATATACATATATATGTACTGGAACATATGCATATACTTAATATAAACTCTTATGTTCACATTCATGACACGGTGTTTATGTATGTGTGCTTATATACACATATGCACATATACATATGTGTACATATAGACATTTTGCATAGAAACATATCTTCTATGTATACCATAAGTGTATATACATATAGAGAGAGAGAAAAAGAGAGAGAGAGACAGAGAGACAGAAAGAGAGACAGAGAAAGAGAGATGGAGAGAGAGAAAGAGAGAAACAAGGGCTTGTGATAGTGGGTACAGTGCCAGTCCTTTAGTCAGGAAGACTTCTCTTTGTGAATTCAAATCTTGTCTTTGACTCTTATTAACTGTGTAACCTTGGACAAATCACTTAAGCCTGTTTGCCTCAGTTACCCATTTGTAAAATGAGCTGCTGGAAGAAATGACAAACCACTCCATTATCTTTGTTAATGTAGTACCAAATTTGGTCTCAAAGAGTTGGACGTGATTGAAATAATTGAATACAAATAATGTGTGTGTACATATGCATGAATGTATGTATATATATATATATATATATATATATACACACACACATAACATATATAGATGTAGATGGATATAAACATAATCATTTACATATGAGAAAGGGAGAGAGAGAAAGACAGAGACATTGAGAGACTTAGGGAGACAGAGAAATGCATTACTTCTTGATGAAAAGTTATTGACTGCTCCAAGCCAGGGGACAAATCGATAACAAGGAACAGGAGGGAATTTCTTGGGTTCTTTGAACAAATAAATCATGATATGTGGAATAGACACCCTGTAGAACATCCATTTAAAAATAAATAAATTTCTCTGACAAGTTGGCCCAAGCACTTTTTGGCATTACTATAAAAGTGAAGGGCCTACTAAACTAAACTACCCTCAAGAAGGTGAATGAACTGAGAGTAACTTTTCTTTGGCATGGCAATCTTCAGGATGAAGTTTAATTACAGAAATGATTGTGGAGTGGATTGATCACAGCATCCTATGCCCATCAGGTATATAATGTGCTCATCTGGAGCTTTAAATCTGGAGAATTACTTGTCCTCCATTTTGCTTGCCTTTCATTTATTATTCAGACCATTTTCTTCCCTCATTATACATAAGACTATAGATCTAACACTGGAAGGAAACAAAAAGTACATTTAAGTGAAAACCCCTCCTTTTATAAATAAGAAAACTTAGGCCAAATAAAGGTATTTTTTTTTCTTTTTGTCTAAGATTTCATTGAACCCAAGTCCCATGACTTGAGGGTCCCTACTTTTGTCACTCTAGACTCCCTTGCCTCCTGGTTGCTTCTTAGTTTCCTTGAGATTTCTTTCCTTGCCTTCCAAATTTCAACTTAAAATAATTAACTGGCGTATGGATTTTATTAGGTGAGAATGTTATGGCCTGGGAAATTTATGACTTCTTGAATCAGGGAGATTCCCAACACTCATCCATTCAACAGCCAAATATGAGCAAATTAGTGTGCTAGTAGTTATGGGGCAATGTTGTGGTTGTTTGCCCTTTGGTTGTTTGAGGAGGCCCAATGATATCACAAGTGATGTATTGACTCATGCCTGAATTGCTTTTAAGTGAGGCCAAGTTGCACAGAATGTTCAGCCTCACTCTATTTTCTAGTCATTAAAGTCCAGTGGCGAGACAAAAGTCAAGGCAATTCGAGATGTCCTGGAATGCAGCAGATGACCTTGGGGACTTGGAGGTCTGACCAAGCTCCAAGAACTCCACAGTGCCTATTTCAACTATCTTCATGGCCAATGAAACAAATTGTTTTCATCAACTCATTCCACCAAGAAGATTCAAAGATATACAAGAGACAAAGAAACAAACTAAACTAGTTTTAGCCCTCAGGATGATTACTGCCTGCTGAGAGCTACACAATGGAATCAGATACATAAACACCTTGAGGAGGGAGCCAGTTCTAATAACTGAGCATATCAGAACAGCTCTGTGGATTCTTCAAGCAGGGTCCCTCATTGGTAGTATGTGGATGTTCAGTTCTGTTCTCATGTTTCCATAAGTCACTATATTTACAGGGTGCTTTTCCCTTCCCTGCACAGAGACTGTATTTGAATTTAGAGGAAAGGAATTCTTTACAGAGTAAATCCTACCTGGTGAAAGGTGAGGTCAAACCAAATCTCTTTCAAATGCGTCCCTTGGTCTAGTGACCTCTTCTGAAGACAGTACCCCCAGAAGAGGCACAATGCTCAGTTCAAAAAGGAACTCTAAGATTATTTTGAACTAGGGGATTAAACCCTTGATAGAGGTTATTAGGAGCCCAGGACTGGGGGTCCCAGAATCATGAAAAGTACATGTATCTAATATCTCTCTATACCTCTATGTATTCTTAAACTAGCCCTATGCAAGGAAAAATACCATGGGCATGTTCCATTTAGCAGACCTCCTCTGAATCTATTAGTTCCTTCATTTGAAGGCAAATATGTATGCTCTCATATGAAATTTCTTCGTTCCTAGGACGGACTTGTTATTTTGAACACTCTAGTATAAGACTGTAAATAGCAAGAGACAGGGAATTGTGTGTGAGGATGGTGTGTGTGTGTGTGTCTGTGTGTGTGTGTCTGTCTGTGTGTGTGTGTCTGTCTGTGTGTGTGTGATGGTGGGTGTGGAGGAATAGTTGTAGAAACCAAAGCCTTTCTGGGAAATATGCTAATCTCACAGAAGGAATGGGAAATTTTATTTTTTAAAGATATTTATCGCTAATGCCTTATTTAGAGACTGTGAAGGGCTAGAGAGGCAGTTTGGGAAAATAGGAAGAACAATGGCTGATTTTGAATCTCACCTCAGACATTTACTATAATTGTGTGGAGGTGGGGTGGTCACTTCATCTCAATGAGATTTACTTTCTTGAAGGGGATGGCCTAGATGAATGTAGGCTTGGTCTGACCAAAGTTTATTATAGTGAAATTATTAATAACTTTTTCCTAGATGGTATTGCCCCAAGTCCTTTCTAGATCTAGGCCTATGATTAGGCAGTCAGTTTTCTCAGTGGACAAAGTACTGGACTTAGAGTAAGGAAGAAATCAGTTCAAATCCACCCTCAGACAATTAAATGCTCTGTGACTATGAGCAAGTCACTTAAACTCCGAACCTCCATTTAAATGCAGGTAATATTAGCAGTTAAGTTCTTATGATGATCAAATGAAAGAACACATATAAAGTGTTCTGTAAACCTTCAAGTGTTATGTGCAGGATGGCTACTATTATTTAGTGTCTGTATCTGTACTATGAAAGGATCAGATTTAAAGATGACGAAGGATCCTTTTATTTATAACTTTATGTTACTGTAATTTTACCTATGTTTATTTGAGTAAGTCATTTAACCTCTTCTCTACTCTTTGGTGTTATCTCTCTCTCTGTCTCTCTGTGTCTCTGTCTCTCTGTCTCCGTCTGTCTGTGTCTGTGTCTTTCCATCTGACTGTCCATCTCTCTCTGTCTCCCTCTCTTTCTCACATTTTCAATAATAAGATAACAGGTTTCAATAGTTTGAGATTATAAGAAGGTGCCATAGAGAAGTGGGAAGTGTGTGTGTATGTGTATTGGGGAGTAGGGAGGGTTGAATACTGAATTTGGAGTCAAAATACCTGAATCAGAATGCAGGCTCTTCTATTTGGTACTTGTTTGACTACAGAAGAAGTCATTTGATATCTCTGGGACCTACTTTTTTCATATGTATAATGAAAAGTTTGGACTAGAATCAGTCAGTCCTTGTACATGTATTAAGTACTTAGGAACCTTAGTGCTAAGCACTAAGCAAGGTAGATACAGAAGTGAAAAACTTACTGCCCTCAAGGGAATTACATTCTACTGAGAGAGAAAGTATATGAACATTTGAGTATATAGATGATAAGTAAAACAGGAATGCAAAGCAGTTTGGGGTAGAAGGCCCTGGAAATTACTGAGCTATGGAAGCCTTCATGTAAAAGATCGAAGTGGAGTTGAGTTTTGAAGTTAACATAAATAAGACATGGAAATGAGAAGGGATACCTGCAGGACCATTCAAGTCTAAATCTATTTACATGCATGAATACACATATATACGCATATATGTATATATCAATTTATGTGTATTTGTGGGTGGGATACATTATTATTTTATATCTCTGAATGTTTATTAACTACGTAATGAATGGGTTGGCATCTAAGATATCCAAGATCTTCTCCAGTTCCAAAGCTATGGTCCAGCATTCCAGCAAAGATTAATTTATATAAGAAAATATACCATGTTTGCTGAAAATCAAGGCTAAAAGTCAAGCTGGTCTGCCCCTGTAAGAAGGAACCTTCTGATTGCTCAGTCTCATCTCTGACTCACCTCTATTTCCTCTTAAATCATTCAGAATACTTCTAAAAAGGAAATTCTTAGAATGCAGAATCTGGAGCTTCACCTAAAAACTCACCATCATTTAGAGCCCTCAGGCTCCAGTTTAAACAAACTCATTAAAAAGGGTAAAGAGAGAAATGACACAGGGTTTGCAGTTCCCTGAATTTATATAAATTAGAAGTTCACATGAAAGTATCGGCTGTCATCGAGTGAATCTTTAGCACTTGCTTTCTGACATTAATTTTGTGAAATACACAGAAATGAAAGAAGAAAGAGATTAAAATAGGATATATAATCCTTATTATTCATTTTTCCCTGTGTTTGTCCATTACTCTAACCCTATGTAACTTTAAAAATTTCTACCTAGGTCAATCTCTTAGACATTTCTGAGTCCTGCAAGTTCAGCTTTGATGGTATCTACTTTATAAATTGAGTTGGGTTTGAACTAGGAATTCTCTATTGAGTATAGAATTCTGTTGGCATCAATTGGTTCTAGACTAAATTCTAGACTAGAGGTCTGCCAGGCCTAGAGGCCCGAGGGCTACCCGAGTCTTACCTTACCTATCGCAGGTATTCGGCTGGCCAAACCGGATAAACGTATGAGAGAAGAGACTTTCCGGAGTCAAACAGGGGTTAGGCTTTATTCAGGGTCTTGGTTACATGTGCAGGGGGAACTCTTCCTTAGGAGAGAGGGGTCTCCCAAGGAGTCAAGATCTTACAGTAAGAGATTGAAAGCAGAAGTGGAAGTGGGGAGAGAGGGGAGAGGGAAGAGCGAAGAGAGGAAAGAGGGAAGAGGGGCCTTCTGTCCTGTAAGGGCCCCTCAGCGCTAAGAGAGCCTTCGGGCTTTCCTGACCCTACTTAAGCTCTCCTGCCGTATCGTTTGCACCTCAATACCGTGCCTGTTAGATAACAATAGGTGTGCCCAGATCCGGGCCAGTCTCGAGGGCAGGGATGCTCTCTCCCATCACGTTCTCACGGGAAGAAGTGGAAATACACGAGATCTCACTCCTCAATTCCCTGCTGTTCCCTGGGGGGCCTCATGAGAACTCTAAGGTTTAGAAGTTCTCACCTTTACCCGCCCGAGACTGTCCACATGGAACTGAGCTTACACCCCCAACAGAGGTCGCCAATCTTATTTAGTCTACTACCCCCTTTTAAAAATAATAATAATAATTAGTGCTCCCTATAAATCTACTTTCTTTAGTTTTTTGACATTTTTGTCAACTTAGAAATTATGATTTTTAAAATGACACAACTTAATTTAGTGATTTATTGTAAATTTGTGGAACTTTCCTGCATTCAAATTTTGATGATGCAACATTGTGCCATGTAACCATATAGTATCATATCACAAACAAGTCATTACATGCACATACTCCTGCTGGACTTCCCGACAATGCACAACATGCTTGCCTTCCAACACTCACATGTTAAGATCTGCTGGTGGACTTCACCATTGATTGATTATAACTGGCATTTTGTTTGTTTATTTGGAAAATAATGTAATCACTATGACTTTACCTCTGTTACTCAACAGATGAAATATGTGGGAATGATTTTTCTCTTCTTTCCTTATGCTTCCACCGTCCACTTATTTTTATTCAACACCCCCAATTGCACCCAAAGTTACTACCAATCCCCCCGGTCATTCTAGAGCCACCCCCAGGAGGTGGTATCATCCACTTTGGGAATTTATGTTCCAGACCTTTATATCCCAGGTTCATGGAATCTTCAACATATAAGTCTAGTTCAACATGCACTAAGTCCCAATTTCCCTTAGAAATATTCTTATCAAATGATCATTCAGTCACTACATGATAATCCCTAGACAGGAGGAGCTCACAACTTCTGAGGTAACCTATTTCTTTTTAGGAGAGCTTTAACAGGATTTCTGTACTATTATCTAATTATTATATACAAGTCTCCTAGATATTCCTTGTTCTGCTACTGAGACTGAGCAGATCCAAGATAATTCCTCTGTCATTTGACCACCATTCTAAGAAACATTTTGTGACAGCTTTCAAGTCTTCCTGAATCTTTCTTTTGTATTATTTCTGAAATTTTATGATTTATTATTCATGTATATTTGTATGTTGAGCATTTTTCTTCAACTATTAGTTTTAATGTGTACATTAAAAATTTTTTTGTGAACTTTCTTAAGGTCTTCTTAACCAACTTTAAAAAAATGCAGGAGATATTTGCTTAATAATGGATCTAAGGCTGTTTTGCATTTAGAATAATAATTTCTTCTGAAAGTCCATAGATGTTATGTCACCCTTACTATTACATGATTATTGGTACTCATTATAGATTTCTTATAGTTTTAATTGATTTGTTTTTATAGATATGTGTTATGTTTTGTAATGTTATAATGTTATGCTATGCCCCATTATGTTACGTTATATGTTGTTATGCTATATATGTTTTGCCCCAGAAGGAGGAGTAAGTGGTACAAGAATCAATACTTGAACTTCAGATCATGAAATGAGATGCTGAAGTTTCCAACAACATTGCTCAGAATCTCATTGCATAACCACATCATGGTGCAAGAGGGGAAAAAGGAACAAAATAGAGTCCGAATAATTTGTTCAGTACTCAACTCTGATATTGACTCGCTACATCTCTGTGAGTTGGCCATTTAAAATCTGAATCTCAATTTTGTCCTTGGTAAAATAAGGATTATTATGATATGTGGAATTCAACATCTTCTTATGGAATTATTTTCAGTCAATTATCATAAAGCTGATGTTGGTACACAAATGTAACAGTAATAGTGTTATTCTTATTTTTATTCATATTAGTAGTAGTAGCTGCTGTTGCTGTCACAGCTGTTATAATTATGTAAAACAAATAGATGTCTTTGGACAAAGAAGTCATCACTGAGAAGCCAGTCTCTCAGTGATTGGCCTCTAAGTATTTAATTCAAATTGTTCTCAGAAAGTAGATGATCTCCTTTTAAAACCCAATTAGAAGCTGCATTAGCATGCAAGAAACTTAGAATGGCAGTTGACTGGCTTTCAAAAACTTAGTGTCACCTTCACACTGTGATATATCATCAGGAGTAGACTTGATGAGGCATATGTTGGCATGAGCATGATATAACAAAGAACAAATTAGAAATTTCCAAAAAAAAAAAAAATTAGGTAAGAAGGATGCTAGTAGGGAATTGCTGATAGGAAGAGAAATATGAATCAGACAGTTGGTGAGGGGGAGAGATAAAAGGTGACAGCTCAGTGTTTCACTGCATCTACATGGCATTGGTAAAAGATGAGGAAGAAGAATGTTGGGTGGATCCCATGTTAAAAAATAACAAGTACAACAGCATCAAATACAAAAAAACTTAACGGATGATATGAACAAAAGTCAGAGGGAAGAAGCCGATATGAATTGGTGTGATCTCCGTTTTAGGGAAATTCCAAATGAATTAAACTACCTAGGCAATTGGGCAATTGAATATATATTTAAATGTGAAATTCACCTTATTCTGATTAGTCCATGAGGATGAAACTAGAAGCAACAGATGGAAGGTATTGAGACAGAGATTTAGAGAAGTAATAGCTTCCTACCAATGAGAGTCCAGAAATGAATTTTTTTGGACACTTGGTGGGCTGCTCATCCCCAGAAACATTCCAGGAGACACTGAATCATACAACCCTTGTTTTTAGAGAGGATAGCCAAGTAAGTACAGTTGATATTGTACTTCTAGATAACTTCTGAGTTCCTATTCAACTTTGTTTTTCTCTGACCATTTCTGAAGCTGAGAATTATTTCTGGCCATCTATCAGTATGGAGCTCCCTCTGAGATCTAAATAAATCTATCTAGATCCTACAGGGTTCTAATTAACACTTCTTATTTCACTTAGGGGTCATCTGCTGATGACTGAGACTGCAAAAAAATGAAAAGGAGAGCTACATATCAATCCAGGCTTCAAGAGATTTCAAGCAGAAAAAGGACAAGCATACTATAAATGCAGTTTATATTTTGTTATGTGGATTTTATGGTTTGCAAAATACTTTACAAGCATTCTGCCATTTTGATCTCACCACCACTCAGTGAGGGAGGGACTACTAGTATTCCCATTTTGTATTTAATTTAGATTTAAAAGATCTTAGATTCCCAGAGGTTAAGTAACTTATAAAGGAACACCATTATTAGGTGTTTGAAGGAGGATTTGAATTCAGGTTTTCCCAATTTCTGTTCTTATACTTATCTCTTATGCCTTTACGGAGATAACCCCTGACAGAATCATGCAGTCAAGGTAATGGAGCAAGGCAGGAAAATTTAGAATTGACTCTCCTAATACAGGCTTTCAAGAACAGGATTAAACTTATGGTATTTCTATTACTATTATAACTTCCCATTTCACTTGTTATTTGATTAACAAGGAAATTTCAGGTTGCCAGAAGTACATGGAAAGGAGAATGTAATTTGAATCACAGAATATCATAGTTTTGGCTGATCAAGAAATATTTATTGACTAATATAAGCCATCCTGCTGGAAGTGCAACAAGCTGGAGCCAGGAATTTTGCTTCATGAAGCCTCTTCTGCTCTCCTCATTCAGAGACTAGTCCCTCCATATTCCCCAAATACTTGTCATTTTGTATATATTAATGTAAGTTATAACTGTCATTTCTTGAGTAGATTAGTCTGGATCCTATTTGATGCTTCCCAACTATGCCCTAATTATCGAATTTGAATATTACTTACTCATTGTAATCATCATCTTTCCACCATTGAAATCTTGGGTTTCGTGGGCAATTCTGCTACATGAGTTTGGAGAACCCAATTATGATGCCACTTTGTAGCACTTCCTCATAGTATCCATGCCGACTCACTAGGCTTCTTCTACCCAAAATGCCCAGCTTTCCTTCAAATGTCATCGTTTGCTGTTATAAAGTACACCGCTGGAAAGCAATGTCTTTGTTTCTTGATTTTATTTGCATCTCTAGGACTTAGTGTATCATATCTATGCATTTATCTGTTATCAACATTTGTCTCTATTATTCTATTATCTCTCTATCATCTATCTATGTATCTATCTATCTATCTATCATCATCATCTATCTATTGTCTATCTGGGCAGGAAAATCTAAATTCAAATCTGATCTCAGACATTTACTAGCTGAGTGACCACAATGAGTCACTAAATCCTATTTGCCTCAGTTTCTCCATCTGTAAGATGAACTGGAGAAGAAAATGAAAAACCACTCTAGTATCTTTTCTAAGAAAACCCCAGTGGGGTCACCAAGAGTCAAACATGACTGAAATGACCTAACAATGGGAATAAAATTTGTGTCTATCCCCTTCCTCCTTGATTGATAGGACTTAATACTTTTCAGGCTTTTCCTTAACCTTCTTGTATCATTTTGAGCTCCTTACAATTTCTCATCCACCATATGTAATCTCTTGCTAAGGTCTATTAGTTTTACATTTGCACCATCTCCTGAATATTCCTCTTTTCCTCCTTTGAAATTACTCCGGCTTTAGTTACTTTTCATGACCTCGTGCAGGGATTATTGTCATACATCTAGTAGTGGGCTTTCTTGACTTTCTTGCTGATTCAGTTAACCCTCCATTAAGTCACTAGAATGATTTTTCTGAGGCAATCATCTGATAATATGACTTCTCAAATAAACTCCAATGGTTTCATATTGGCTCTAGGAACAAATATAAAATGCTCTGGTTGGCTTTCAAAACCCTCTATAACCTATTGATTTCCTATCTTTTTGGTTTTCTTGTATCTTACTGCCAGGTATATACCCTTTGGTGCAATGACACTGGTCTTCTGGCTGGTCCACAAAAAAGACTCTTGATTTCTTGGCTTTCAGCTTTTGAATGTCCCAAATGTTGGGAATACTCTCTCTCTCTCCACTGCTCAGACTCACCTCCCTGGCTTCCTTTAAGTCCCAAAATAATCTCTTTTTTAATGGAAGTCTTCTCTAACTCCTCATAATTCTAATGCCTTCCCTCTGTTAATTATTTCCCACTTATTCTGTATATAATTTGTATGTATTTATTTCTTCGGCGTATTGTCTCTGTCATTCATTTGTGAGCTGCTTGAGGCAAGGAATGTCTTTTTCCCCTCTTTTTGTATCCCTACTATTTAGCACATTGCCTGGAACTGTGAGCTCAGTTTCTATACTGGGAATAATGGCACTGTCTTCAGTTTCAAGTGTTACTCTTTTTTTTTTTTCTGTTTTGTGGGGGTTATTTCAGAATCATATACATACACACATATATACATACATACATACACATATATATACATACACACATATATATGTATGTATGTGTGTGTATATATATATACATATATATATGTGTATATACATATATATATGTGTGTATATATATATATATATATATATATATATATATATATATATCATAATAGCTTAGAGCCCTCAATTTGGAAAATTCCTAACATTCAGATAGTGCTGTGAATACCTGCTATATTTTTATTTTATTTTTATATCTGTGGCTAACCCTCTTTAATTCTGAGTCAAAAACTAGGATACAAGAAAGATATATAGTTCATCAGTCAACCAGTCAATAAAACCTATAATAAATATCGTTATGTATTAGGCAATGTGCAAAGAGTTAGGGATAGAAAACTAAGCAAAACAAAAGAAAACAAAACAAAAATATCAAGTCTCAAGTTGCTTTCTTTCTAATGGAGACAAATAACTATGAATACAGAAAATATATAGTGAGAAGATTTATCATAATCTGAAAGGGGAAAGTATTAAAAACTGAAAAGTGGAGGTGAAGAGGCCAGTGTGAAACAATAGTGATTGGGAGAGCATACATTATGTTTGAGAAACTGAAAAGAGCCCTGAAATGCTGTATTTTAGAAGATTTGGATGTGGATAAAGTGTAAAGAAATCAGAAAGGTAGGAAAAGAGTCAAATTATTAAGAGATCTACATTTCAAAAGTAAAATTTATATATTTGATCCTAAAACTGAGGGAAGGCACCTAGGGTTCATGAACATTGAGGGACTGTCAAATCTGCACTTTAGAAAGAATCAACTTGTAAGTAGGTTATATTATAATGTCATTTGCTGGTCAACCAATGGGAGAGAAATTTGATGGAAGAGTAGACACTTGTTTGGTACTTCTCTTAAACTTAGACAAATTGGCTATAATCAGCACTTGCAGCCTGAGAAGTTCCAGTATTCTGTATGGGCCCTTTGGTCATCCTGCATGTCTCACTTTTCTGCCACAGTGCAGTGCTCTTTGTACTGTCATCTTTCCGGTCATTATTTCAGTTTCTGGTATTGTCTATTGCACTTACATCTCTAATTTTTTTCACATCAGTTTTTAAATCTTTTTTGATGCTGTGAGTGCTGTCTCCATGGTCCTGCTGCTAGTCAACTATTATAATGCCCACTCCTTTCTCTCAATGATGTCTCCAACACTGCATTTCCCTTTGACTCACTCTCATGTTCTGGACTAAAACTGATGATTATCCCAATTCCTCTCAGGGATGAGATGAAACATTTGTCATTCTGATCTCCACATTTTAGGAAGCTAGGCAGTTCTCAACTACCTGTTATGTGCATTCAGTGTCCTGATAGAATGCGTGGGACTTCCAAAGAGAGACAATTTGGTTTTAGTTTTTGTATCCCCAGCCTTTAACATTGTTCTTGGCGTATGATGGGCAATTAGCAAAGGGCTGTTAGGGATATAAAGAGCAAAATCAATATTTATTTCAAAGGACCTTAAATTCTATCTGTGACCCAACCAAGGTTTGAACAGAAATACCCCCAAAATCTTTTCCGGAAGAACATTATCCAGTCTCAGTAAAATGACCTACACTATATTTGAAGAAATAGGATATAATCCTTTTAAATTTAAATAACAAAACCAGATTTAAGTAGTAGTTGAAGACACCAATGAAAGGCACATCACAAGGTACAACATGATACCTTGTGAATGAAGTACATAGACAATATTTGTTGTAACAGTTTACCAAATACAATAGAAATCATTTCAGGTCAGGATGGGAAGTCACAAAATATCGCATTAGAAAGTGATCTAATCTAATCTTTATATTTAAAACAACAATCTGTCAGGGAGGGAAGGGAGAGTGAGGGGGAGAAAACATTAAACTTCTGGAAGTGATTGTTGAACACTGAAAACAAATAAATAAACTAAATTTAAAAAAAAATTTGCTCTATGAGACCAAAGAGGAAAAGAGCAAAGAAATCTCATCATTCAAACATAGGACCAAAAAACAGTGATCATATCACTCATAAAATATGTTTTCTCTAAACATCTCCAATTGTTGCAATAAATACATACATATACACACATATATGCACGTGTGTGCACATATGTATATACCTACACATATATACATATGTAAGTGGGCATATGCATGTGCATATGTATGTACATATTTATATACATATACACACACGTGTGTGTGTTTCTGTATTCATATGGTCTGAATTATGTTGGTTGCCTTACTGCAAATGTTTTTCAATTTCTCAAAGCCCTTTGAAAACTTGGCACTCAGCAGGTATTATTTCAGAAGCATTTGACCAGTCAAAGTTTGTGTTTTAAACTACTGAGTTGCTTGAGTTTGGGGGTTCTGAACTACAGTACTGCTAATGACAATTAAGCATCTCTACCAAGTCCAATATTAAGGACTGCTTCTTCAAGTATCAGGTCACTAGATGCTTAAAGAAGTATAGCCATCTGATATTACATATAGATGTTTAATTTTAAAAGAAATTAAAACAAAATATAACATGTATTCTAAGAAATTGTAAGGAATCTTTTTTTGCTAGAGCAGACAGCTACTGTAAGGCAGCAGGAATAAGGGAAGATTGGGGGGAAAGTTGGGTGTCCCCTGCTGTAGGGAAAGGAGCCAACTGAAAATATTATCAAGGTCTAAATTAATCTTGCTTTCATAAATGTATGGTCACATGGTAGCCATGTTATCTCACTTTCTATAGCTGTATTCAAAATAAATTTTCTCTCATCAAGGAAATGCATTTTGTTCAAATGAAATCATTGTGCATTTTTTGATAAAAGTCAGAATTAGAGCTGTCAATTCTTTAGATTTTCTCTCAGAGAGAAAAGAAACAAATCAGGAGTAAATGAATGAAGCTTCAACTACGACAAATATATATTTTAATATACCAACAAGGGATACTAAAAAAATTCTTGTTCTTTTCATGCTCCTGTGGAAAGGACTGATTTATAAAACACCTTTTAGTAAAACAACGTCCTCTCCCACTTCTCCCATGCCCCACTTCGGAGAGCTCCCACCTGGTGACTGATGACTCTTGACTAGGTTGAAAACAAAAACTTACATTTTTTAGAGATGTGGTTTAAATGTTTTCACTCATTATCCTCACAAAACCCTATGAGATAAGTGATAGCAAAATGCTCATTTTAGAGCCAAAAAGTTGAGATTCAGAGAGATTAACAAATATCAATAGGATAACAAACATTATTTATCCATCCATCTATGTATGTATCTTTCTATCTATCCATCTACCTAAGAACTTTAAGGTTTGCTAATTTCGCTATATTACTTCATCTGTTTCTAATTAGAATCCTGTAAGGTGCTATCATTATCTCCATTTTGCCTTCTATTAAATGACATGTCCAGGGCCACAATCAATAATTATCTGAGGCAGGATTTGAACTCTTGGTCTTCCTTACTCCAAGTTCTGTGATCTATTCATCAGCTACTTCGCTGAAGCATTGAATGACTTACGCAGAGTCTGGAAACCAGTGATTGAAGTGATGTTTGATCACAGATCCTGCCCTCTGGCCATTAAACACATTGCCCAGGGTTTAGGATTTGTTCATTTCGAGTTAAGTGAGAAAGGCAGGGATAAATAATTATGTGTATTTGAAAAGTAATAACAACAGTAACAAAAAAAAATCCACAAGATTTTCAGTTCTTTCTTAACTACATTAGCTGTAAACTACTCCTTTTCTTAAAATGAGACAAAATGGGCAAGTTTTTCCCTCAAATAGCACATATGGGCTCTTACTTTTCAACTGTTTCTGTTCTCCTTCCTCAGAACTGCTACATCTCCTGTTCACATCTTTTATTTCCATTTAAGTCTCTGTTCCATGTTTCTTAGATTCTAATGGATGATTTTCTTCTAAACCTCTTTACTATTTTTTTGAACACAATCTTCACAATGTCTCCTCCTTTCAATTTATAAAAAAATATTTTCAAGGCTTCCAGAGAACCAAACTTCTATAATGTCCTTCATTTTCTACCTTACCCCATTCCTAGTGATTCCAAATTCTTTTGTAAGGGATTAGCTTGCCTCCATCCTTGTAAGACAAGAGGTAGAAGGAAATAATGATGTTTTAAAAGTATAAACAGAATGATTTACATTTCATTATTTCATATAGAATGCTAACCTCTTTTATTATGTCCAGAAATGACAAGTGAGTGTTACAGGAACACCAAAAAAGTTATCCAAGCTTGGGTCTGGGGGGAAGCCAACCTTAAAATAGCAGAAGATTTTCAGCACTTCTTTATTCCACAGCAATAACCCCTGAGCTTAGGAAAACCTTGAGAAGGTGCTATACTTTGTATGAGTATTCTTAATGTAACCTTATACTCTACCAGCTGTCTCTAATTCTCTCTGTCTCTCAGGCTTTTATCTACTTACCTTAACATCTGGCATTTTAAAGATCCACAGAAGAATGATGATAACAGGAGAGTTTTAAGGGACTTCAGGAGACATCTCATCATTCTTTTATCTGAAAAAGAAATGAAATGTTCATGAAATATACCCAAGATATACTCATCCAGCATCTGCTTGAAGACTTCCATGGGAGGAAACCCACCAACTCTCAAGACAATATTTCACTGGGGAATCACTTTCATTTTCAGAAAGAGGGTGTCTGCTCAGATGTGTGTTAAATTTTATCCTATCATAGTTGGAGACTGGTCAGAGAGCCCAGGACTGAGAACCATATGCAGTGTATGCCCTGCCTGAAACAGTCCTCTGCTCAAAAAGTTACTGAGCCTCAATAATGGAGACCCCTGCTTTCAACATCAGAATTTGCATAGTGATTTAATGAGTGTTTCCTATCTGCTTGCTATGTGTTAAAGTGAAGCTTTTTGATTGGCCACTGAACTGAAGCTTAGAGGACATACAAAAGTTTCCAACTCCTTGACTTGTAACTCAGAGACAATATGTGCCAAATACTTACCACTATTCCTAGGACATGATAGGCAACATGTCAATGCTTTTTCTTTTCCCTCCTTTCATTTTTTTCTCTTGTATTATGTTAAAATGAGGAGTGCATGAGGGCTTTCAAGGTTATGGTTCTCAAGGCTAGGGAGGGGTAAATGTCCTCTTGAGGAATGATACATCTAAGGTAGGGATCCTTCCTGTTTATGTTTCCTTTCATTTTCAGTAAAACTTTGTGAAATTTTGAAGGGTCAAGTAGCTATAGTAGAATCTGTCAGCATTCAAGTCATTTGCTGTCCAAGTACAAAAGGTGCTTGATGGGACCAGCAGGAATCCACAGTAGCTAAGACACCATGTCCTACAACAAGGGAGTGCCTTTCAAGTGAGTAATTTTTTTTGCATCCAGCAACTTGTTGGGGGTGAATTCTTTGCAGTAACTACTTTAAGTTTCCCCAGAGACCACGTAAGAAGGGCAGCATCTTCTCCAAATTTGGGGGAATGATTTGTTGCTTCTGTTTTTGCTACATCTTCTTGGAAAACATAACTTTGTGAAAGTTAATTGATAATAAATGGTTGAATGGATAGTAGAACATTGATAACTGTGTCCATCCATAATATAGGTAAGAAATTAACAGTAAATGGTAATAAACATACCAGAACATGGACTCAAAGCAATAATGTCAAAATAAGTTTCTAACCCTTTCAGGGGTACCTCTACACTCTGAGGGGAATATGTAGCAAGACTTGGGGACCTGATCCAATAGTAAAACATTGGGATAAGAACCTCAAAATATATGCTACACTGATACCCAATGTCAATTTGCCTTTTTGAATCTTCTGTGTTTGAATATTTCAAGTATCAGAGAAACACAAACATAGATAAATAAAATGTCTTTCTTTACAGATACATTTGGGATTTTGTATATTATGAAATATAGATGATTGGAGATGGAAAAAATAATTACTTAATTCCCCTTCCTAATATAATAATGTGCATTTTTTTTTTAACAAAGAGTGCAATTGGGGTTGTATGGAAAGTGACTTTTAGTGTGAGTAAGGTAGATTTTAGTGTATGGAATTAATTTTTATTATTATTTCTTGGAGTTGTTTCCCAGGATCCACAGCCATAACAGTACTCAGTTCCCAGGTATGAGATATGAATTCCCACAGTTATGGTTCAAAACATCTCCACCATTTGCAGAGAGTTATATAATGGTAAATAATCTAAGCATTCACTGCAGCTGCACAATGAGATACAGGGATTCTGTGATGAAATCTTATGAGGCTATTGATTAATATGCTTTCTTTGTCTGTTAACCTGTAAAACAAGTGGTCACCAGACAGTGAATGAGGAACCCTCAGGGTTGAATGCACAAATGCTGCGTGTATCTCAACTGGCCCCCATTGAAGTTTGGGGGGACCTTAGGGTTGAGTGCACAAGCTGGAATGCTGTGCATGTCTTGACTGGCCTCCATCAAGGCATGGGGTAGAGATCCGTCTTCTCCTCAACTGGCCTCCATTGAGGCTTCAGGGGATTTAGGGGAAGCACAAGTTGAGCCTATCTTGATTGACTCCATTGAGACAGAGGGGTAGTTTCTCCCCAACCCTTCTCTTCCAGTACCTGAGAGAAGGGTGATTAGCGAATGCTGTAGGAGTTTGTGCTCTTAGGACAGCAATCACTTCTGAGAAAACTAGACAAGAATAAAGTAAGGTCATTAACCCCTTCTTAGCATCTTTCTTGTCTGACCAAATCAAGAGTGAACCTGTGCTAGCAGCCCTCCTGTGTGCTTTGTTTATCTCTCTTACAGGAGTATAAGCCAGGAATTAGAAAATCAACTCACATATAACAATTAGGTTTTGAGTCCTTTCCTCCGTGTAAGTACAAAATTTATTATAATTAATTTATTGATGAGAAACTTGATCATAGTATAACAGATTTATTGTTGGAAGTGATTTTTGATGTCATCTATTCCAACTCCCTTGGTTTGGAAATAAAGTATGGCATCTGGATCTATAGTTTCTATGGAACACCCATATAAGGTTACTCTATCCACCAGTGTATATCAGCAGTTGAGGGAATTGCCTAGATCACCGAAACATTAAATGAGTTACTTCCTCAGTGTCACATATACCTCCCCAGTGTCCCCAGTATGTGACACACCTAGGATTTAGTTCCAGGTCTCTTTTATTTCAAGGCCATCATTTGCCACCACTTGGCCATGAGTCATCATTTTAGAGATAAAACAACTAATATCCAGAATGATTAAGTGTGGTCCAAAAGTCTCCAAAGTGTGATATAATGAAGAGTACTTGAATTGAGGTCAGACAGCTTAAGTTCAAATCTTTCCTCCATGACTTACTATCTGAGGTACATGGGGTGTTCAGAAGGAGCAGCAGTTTGGCATGAGGGTTTTCTGAGTACTTTTCAGGGCTGCTCATCCAACTTTGGTGTCCATTTGCACCCAACTCTTAGCTGTGGTTCCAAGAAGTTGTAGCATACACAGTGGCCACTCCTCAATAAACTCAGCTGATAAACTAAACCAGGCTGAGGGAAACCAACAGGTCTTAAATAGAAAATTGTGAAGATTTCTCTGGCAGAATGAATGGATAACAATAATTTGTTCCAATAAATCTGAAGGCAACTGAAGCAAGTGCTGTGGAATGCTCATAGCTTGGTCAGACATCAAAAATGCCCAAGTCATCCAGTGCATCCTGAGCCATCCCCAGCTTTCTGTAATTTTGTCTTACACTGGACTGTGAAGATTCTGTAAAAGAATGTAATGCTGATAATTTATTGCAACTCTGCCTTACTTAAAAATGATTCATGCACAAGTCAAGATATCACACCATGGCCTCATTGATCTGCTTTGAAAATAAAGTATGGACAACAACTACATGAAAGATCTTGAAAAACTCAACTAACTTCTTCGGGCCCCAGTTCTACATCCATACAATAAAGGATTGGCTAAAGGTTTGATTCAATAATAAAGCTTGTGGGGTAAGGCTGAACAATGTTAAATTTCCATGATTATGCAGCTGGGAATGTTTTAATGTGCCACGACATTTCAGGTATTCTGAATTCCAAGTCCAACCTTTTCTGGATGCTAGAGTTGCTGTTCTAATAATAGAGCCTTATCTTGTCTGCTTACTTCAAGGAAAATCAGTCACAGTCAAATTATTTCTCCATTTCCAGAGGATTCCCCAGCAAGGAAATGATATAATTTCATGCTATGTACTTTATGTCTAACTGCATTCTTTTTTTCTTTCTCCACTACCTAACATTCTTCTCACTGTATTTGCAAGCCCATTTCCTCTCATTCATCTTCTCAACGGGAAATGATCACTGATGCTCCTCGTTAACAATATTTGGAATACTTAAAGATTTTTACTTTCAATCATGAGTCTCCTCAAATTAAGTTTGTCAGTCCATCTACTCTGTTCTTCATGGGTCCTGTTTTAAATTTTCCAAGGAAGATAGTGGGGTTCAGTAGATTGAGTACCATCTTTAGAAAGTGGAGACTTGAATTCAAATCTTATCTCAGATATTTACGAATTATTGGACCTTGGGCAATTCATTTAATTTTTGCTGACCACAGTTTTCTCCTCTATTAAAAAAAGAGTTTGAACTATATGATTTATGAGGTTCTTTCAAGCTCTACACCTATGATCCTATAATCTAATAACTCAAGGTCTAATCTCTTTTCTGCTGCTTGCTACCATGTGATCTTGTGAAAATCATATCTTTGGACTTCAGTTTCTCTTTCTATAATGTGAGACAGATATAATAGCCTACAAAATGTGGAAGGTAAACTTGATTGGATGTGAGGACCTCATCCCAAGATGCTGGCTTCTCTTCTTTCTACTTTGTGTCTTTGAATGAGACATTCATTCTGTCAAGGAGAGTTCTTATGTTAATGAGAAAGCATCCACAATGTAGCAATATAACCACTACACAGTAGTAAGCATGTAGTAAGCAGTATCCATGCACTTGTACCCATGAGTGAAAATTTGAAAATATAGTTCCAAAATTTCTAAATAGTAAACACAATTTTATATACATGATTAAAATACATATGACATTAAAGAGGCAAGACATGGCTTAAAATTTTGCAGTAGTAGAAGTTATGTTACTTCTACTGCGATCTTTCTTAGGCTGTTTTGTTATCTGTAAAACTGAGTTGTTAGTTGACCAGTATAGTCTTTCTCGGGTCTACTTTCTATGATTCCATTCTCACTCTATCACGCAATTCAGTTATATCTCCCCCACCCAGCCTGTTAAATTATGGCTTGAATTTCTGTTTCTTCAAATATAGAACCTAGAACAGGAACATCTATGCTTTTTAATAGGAAGGATTTTTGACTCTGTTCTTCAATAGCCTGAGTTATGACATTAAGGCTGTTTTTGAGCCCAGCAAAGTTAGGAAACAGTATTGCAAAACAAAATACTTGATTCTGGGGGGAGGAGTCAAGATGGCGGAGTAGAAAGATACACATATGCTAGCTCCTAACCCACAGCCCATAAAATACCTATACAGAAGACCTCCCAAAATACTTGATTCCATCTTGAGTTATTAACTCTGGACAATCTTCCCATTAATATCAAGGAACCTTCCTGAAACTCAGCAGTCAGTCACTGTGTTTTGGAATAGCAGGAATTAGAGGTGGAGCCAAGATGGCAGAATGAGAGCAACTACTCACCTAAGCTCTTAGAAAAACTCCTTCAGACCCCTCTAAAAAGAGACTATGACCAAATTTTAGAGTTGCAGAATCCAATAGGAGACAGAGTGTAGCAGATTCACAACCCAGGACAGACTGGAAGATCGACGGGAAGAATCTGTTTCATGGGAGTGGAAGAGCTCACAGCACACAGCACAATGCATCCCAGGCTGCAGCAGGGCAGAGCAGGAAAGCCCCAGGGTAGCCTGAGGAAGCTGCATGGCAGGATAGCAACTCAGGGCAGGAGTCCAGAGCAGAGGACATTCAATGAAACAAGGGATTTCCATATATTACTGATAAAAAGGCCAGAACTCAAAAAAAAAAAAAATTCAGTCTTCAAATGCAGGTCTCAAGAGAGGTGTAAAAATTTAAACATGGGAAAAGAAAACCTTGTTACTCAATTTGGACAAACTGTTTACCTCCCTATAAGGGAAGATGATACTTGTTAATCTTGAGAATTGTATATCTATTATGAAAAATAAAAGGGATATGTATATATATATATATATATATATATATATATATAGATGGAGGGAGGAGAAATAAAGTAAATGATTTGATGATAAAAATGTAATTTAAGCATATGAAGGGGTTGCATTAGGAGATACGAAAAGGAGGAAGCAGGAAAAGGTAAATTATGTCACATGAAGAAGTACAAATTTATATTACAGTAGAGGGAAAAAGGGGAGGGAGATGAGCATTGTTTGAGATGTATTCTCATCTGATTTGCTTCTAGAAGGGAATAACAAACTTAATTAAGTATATAAATCTAGCTAGCTCTATAGACAGTAGGAGGGGAAGGAGGAAAGAAAGTAGAGGGGAGACTAAAAGGGGGTAAAGAAGTAGTGAAGATAAAGGGGAATAAAAAAGAAGGAGGCTAAAAGAAGGAAGGGAAGACTACAGGAGGTGGTGGTCAAAAATTAAAACTTTATTGTGGAGGGAAAGGGAGAAAGGAGAACTACAAGCACAAAGGGTGGGAAAGAGGATGGAGGGAAAGAAACACATAGTAATCATAACTGTGAATGTGAATGGGATGAATTCTCCCTGAAAATGAAGACATGGTAGAATGGATTAAAAGTCATAATCTAACAGTATGTTGTTCACAAGAAAGACATTTGAAGCAGCAGGCTTCACACAAGGTAAAGGCAAAAGGTTGGAGCAGAATATATTGTGCTTCAGCTGATGTAAGAAAAGTACAGGTGGCAATCCTAATCTCAGATAAAGCGAAAGCAGAAATAAATCTAATCAAAAGATATAAGGAAGGAATCTATATTCTGCTAAAAGGTACCATAAACAATGAAGCAATATCATTACTAAACATACATGCTCAAGTGGTATAGCATCCAAATTCTTAAAGAAGTTAAGGCAGTTATAGGAAAAAATAGACAGCAAAATTATACTAGTAGGGGACCTCAACCTCCCCTTCTCTGAACTTGATAAATCTAATCTTAAAATAAACAAGAAAGAAGTTAAGGAGGTGCATAAAACTCTGCATAAGGCAGATATGATAGATCTCTGGAGAAAACTGAATGGGAAGAGAAAGGAATATACTTTTTTCTCCGTGGTACCTGGCACATATACAAAAATTGACCATGTACTAGGGCAAAAAAAAAAAAAAGATCTCACAATCCAGTGCAGACAGGCAGAGATAGTCAATTTATCCTTCTCAGATCATAATGCAATAAAAACTGTATGTAATAAAAGGTCATGGAAAGATAGGTCAAAAATTAATTGGAAACTAAATAATCTAATACTAAAGAAGGAGTGGGTTAAAGAAGAAATCATAGAAACAATCAACAGCTTTATTCAAGAGAATGATAATAACAAGACAACCTACCAAGTCTTATGGGATACTGCAAAAGCAGTGTTTAGGGGAAGCTTTATATCTTTGAATGCCTACATGAATAAAATAGAGAAAAAGGAGATCAATAAATTGGGCATGCACCTGAAAAAGCTTGAAAAAGAACAAATTGAAAATCCCCAATAAATACCAAAGTAGAAATAATGAAAACCGAAGGAGAGATTAATAACATTGAAATTAAGAAAACTATTGAACCAATAACTGAAACTAAGAGCTGGTCTTATGAAAAAACAATAAAATTGGTCAATTTGAGTAAAAAAAAGAAAGAAGAAAACCAAATTACCAATATCAAAAATGAAAAAAATTTCCTCCTCACTTCCAATAATGAGAAGATCAAAATGATAATTAGAAATTACTTTGCTCAACTTTATGGCCACAAATTTGACAGTATAAATAGAATGGATAATTATTTAAAAAATATAAATTGCCTATATTAATAGAAGAGGAAGTTGAATACTTAAATACATCCCATCTCAGAAAAATAAATTTAACAAGCCATCAACAGACTCCCTAGGAAAAAATCTCCAGGGCAAGATGGATTTACAAGTGAATTCTATCAAGCATTTAAAGAACAGTTAATTTTAATACTGTATAGACTATCTGGGAAGATTGGGGAAGAAGGCATCCTCCCAAATTCTTTTTATGATACAAATATGGTTTTGATATGTAGAGCAGGAAGAGACAAAACAGAGAAAGAAAATCATAGACAAATTTCTCTAATGAATATATATCCAAAAGTTTTAAATTAAATTTTCGCAAAAAAAATACAGCAACTTATCATGAGAATAATACATTATGATCACATATGATTCATACCAGGAATGCAGGGTTGGTCCAATATTAGGAAAAGTATTAGCATTATTGACCATATCAACAACAAACTAACAAAAAACACATGATTATCTCAATAGATGCAGAAAAAGCTTTTGACAAATTACAACACCAATTCCTATTAAAAACACTGTACAGCACAGGAATAAATTAAACTTTCCATAAATTAATAAGCAGTAACTACCTAAAATCTTCAGAAACCTTTATATGTAATGGAGATAAGTTAGATGCATTTCCAATAAGATCAAGGATGAAACAAGGATATCCATTACCACCACTAATATTCAGTTTGGTACTAGAATTGTTAGCTGAAGCAATAAAAAAAGAAAAAGAAGTTGAAGGAATTAGAATAGACATAGAGGAAACTAAGTTATCAGTCTTTGCAGATAATATGATGACATATTTAGAGAATCCAAGAGATTCAAGTAAAATAATAAACAATGGAAATAATAAACAATTCTGACAAAATTGCAGGTTACAAAATAACCCCCCAGAAATCTTCTTCATTTCTACATATTAGTAACAAAGCCCAACAACAAGAAATAGGAAGAGAAATTCCATTTAAAGCTAGGGTAGACACTATAAAATATTCAAGAGTCTTCCTACCAAAACAAATCCAGGGACTATATGAACACAACTACAACACACTTCACACAAATAAAGTCAGATCTAAGTAAGTGGAAAAACATCCATTGCTCATGGGTAGGCCAAGTCAATATAATAAAAATGACAATTCTACTTAAATTAATTTACTTATATACTGCCATACCAATCAAATTATCAGATAATTATTTTCTAGAGCTGGAAAAAATAATACCAAAGTTCATCTGGAAGAACAAAAGGTCCAGAATATCCAGGGAACTAATGAAAAGGAATACTAGGGAAGGTGCCCTACCTCTACCATATCTCAGATGGTATTATAAAGCAGCAATTATCAAAATCACTTGGTATTGGCTAAGAAACAAAAAGGTAGACCAGTGGAATATGCTAAGTACACAACACAGAGTGGTCAATGAATACAGCAATCTCCTGTTTGATTAACTCAAGGACCCCAACTTCTGGGATAAGATGTCAGTGTTTGACAAAAATTGCTGGGAAAACTGGATAACAGTGTGACAGAGTTGCCTGACATCATACCCAAAAGTAAAGTCCAAATAATTACATTATCTAGGTATAAAGGTTGATACTATAAACAAAATAATGCAGCAAGGAATAGTGCATATATCAGATTTATGGAGAAGGGAAGGATTTTTTACTAAAAAGAGATAGAAAGCATTATGAACTGCAAAATGGATAATTTTGATTACATTAAACTAAAAAGTTTTTGCAGAACCAAACCCAATACAACCAAGATTTGGAGGGAAACAGAAAACTGGGAAAGAACTTTGCAACTAGTGTCTGTGATAAGGGTCTCATTTCTAAAATATATAGAGAACTGAGTCAAATGTACAAGAATATAAGTCATTCCCTAATTGATAAATGATCAAACAATATGAACAGACAGTTTTCAGAGGAAGAAATTAAAGCTATCTATAGTTATATGAAAAATGTTGTAAATCTCTATTGATTGGAGAGGTGCAAATTAAAACAACTCTGCGATACCACATCACACCTCTCAGATTGGCTAACATGAAAGAACAAGAAGATGACAAATGTTGGAGACCATGCAGGAAAGTTGGAACATTAATTCATTGTTGGTGGAGCTGTGAGCTGATCCAACCATTCTGGAGAGCAATTTGGAACTATGCCCCAAAGGGCTACAAAAATATGCATCCCCTTTAACCCAGCAATAATGCTTCTAGGACTGTATCCCCAAGAGATCATAAAAATGGGAAAAGGTCCCACATGTACAAAAATATTATAGCAGCACTCTTTGTGGTGGCACAAAACTAGAAATCAAGAGGATGCCCATCAATTGGGGAATGGTTGAATAAATTGTGGCATATGAATGTAATGGAATACCATTTTGCTACAAGAAATGATGAACAGAAAGACTTCAGAGAAGGCTAAAAAGACTTATATGAATTGATGATGAGTGAAAGGAACAGAATCAGGAGAACTTTGTTCACAGAAACGAACACAGTGTGTGAGGATTTTTTCCAGTTGACTTAGAACCTCATGGCAATAGAAGGACATAAAAGATTCCAATAGTCTTTAAGGTAAAGTACTTCCCCATCCAGAGAAAGAACTATGGAATTCAATCACAGAATGTAGCAGATCATCTTCTTTTGTATTAAATTTTGATTTGCTATATGATTTCTCCCATTCATTTTAATTCTTCTATGAAACATGACGATGGTGAATATGTAAAAAAGAAAAGAAAACAGAATTGCAGGAATTACAAGGTAACAATTTTACTTATTTTGTTTCAATGCACATTGACCATGCTTTGGGGCATGTAGGGAAACAAGGATGACTTCTAATTCCCATACCATTGATGTTGAAAATGAACTGATCTTACACATAGCATTGACGATCTTTCAGCTGCTCAGATTAGCAAAGTGGATAGAGGGACAACCTTGGAATCAGGAATATCATATCTCTGTTCCAATTCTACCTCCAGCACTCACTTTTGATATAACCATTAACAAGTAACTTAATAGGTCTGGGTCTCCAACTCTTCATTTGTAAAAGAGGGAAAATAAAGCATACAGTACCTATTTCATAGGGTGGAACCAGGCTCCAAAGAGGAATGTATGGAGTGGACTTCAGTTAATCTATTGACTTAAGACTTGGAATTTCATAACTGTAGAGATTTCACTTCTGGGGAGCTATCTCTATCTACTCATATCTATTCTATACCTTCCTACTGTTTCCTGAATACAATAGAATTTTTGAGTAATATTAATAAATCAATAAGCATTTGTTCAGTTCTTGCCAGGTATCAGTAACTGTGCTAGGTGCTTGGGGTTCAGAGACATAAATGAAATATTCTGTACCTTCACAGAGTTTATAACTTGTAACCTGCTAGAATGGAGACTTCGTGAAGGTAGAAACTCAGTTTTTAAGTATTTCTATAACTCTTCCAACATCTAGGAATTTTTTCATGTAGTATGCTCACAATCAATGATTGCTGAAAGAATTAATGAATTGCTGAATGAATAGTTATCTCCCAATATCACAACAACTTAGTTGTTCCACTATCGTTATATTTTATTTGAAATTAAGTATTGGATTGTTGCCCTTTATTTATTTTGTTCATTCATTCACTCATTCCCTAAAAATATATATATTAATACTCCTTGGGGGAGGGTGGAAAAAAAAAGAATAGCTGATGTCTTAATATAAGTTATGATCCAAGTTCCCCAAGAAAGCAGGCCCAAAGCCAAGTACTATAATTAATCACATAGTTATTTACAAAAATAATCTAGCCCATGCCTTCACCTTCTTCACACTGAATAGAATCATTGGTACTCTTATCATTAGACTGTCATGGCTACCCCATTATTATAAGGATAATGAGGGGGAAAAGCTTACAATTGGTTCAAATTATTTTTCACAGCTTTTCTAGCAAATTGGAAGAAGGGGGTTGATTAAGTGGTATGAGAAGGAGTAGGGCTTGAGGGCATTATTACAAGTCATTCATTTGAAATACTGCTTAATATTGACTGCATAACTTTTATTTATGGGAAGGACCAGAATTTTGCTTATTTGAGTGCTTGAAGAGAAAATTCAATGGAATTAAAGAATCATAGATTTAAAGCTGGAATGGACCTAAAGGTTATCTAGTTGAACAAGTTTGTTTTAGAGATGAGACCCCCAAATTGGAAATTATGTTCCCAGAGTTATTAGGAAGTGAGTTGAAGATCCAGAATTAGAATCTTGTCCTTTTTACTCCAAGTTAAACATTTCTTTCCCACCCACCACACTTCCGTTCAATGAGTATTGAACATGAGATAACTTAGCCTTTGTTTGGGGGCACCAATTCATTTTTCTCAATAAGCAAAAAGGTTTATTCCATAGAATCACAAAATCGCCAATTTGAAAATTACTTCAAAGTATTCTAGTTCATAACATGCATCTTGCTTTCTACCAGGAACCTTTCCCAGTCTTCTTTAATATTAGTGCCTTTCTTTCAAGCTAATTGGCAATTCATAGATAGATAGATAGATAGATAGATAGATAGATAGATAGATAGATAGATAGATGATAGAGAGTAGAGAGTAGATAGATAGACATATGGAGATAGTTCAGACAGTTGCTTGGATGGTGTTTCCACCATTAGACTGTAAGATCCTTGAGAGCATGGACTTCCCCTCCCAGTTCTTTCTATCTCCAGAACTTATCACAATATCTGGTACATGGAAGATATGCAGGAGGTATTGAATAAATACTTCTTGCCTCAAGTTGACATGAACAGAAATCCTAACTATATCTTACATGTAAATCCTATCTAATTTTAACCAAGTGATTATTCAGTCTTGGCATGAAGACCTTAGGTTGAGGGTACTCACAACAACTGTTCTTTATTGTTTCTAATTTTAAGAAGTTTCCCTCCCATGAATCTGAAATTACTTTAATACTTTTATCCATCAGTCTTTTTTTTTCTTCACCCTGGGTCCAAGCAAAAGTCAGAGTTGCCAGTCTTTCAAGTAAAAGAAGATAGTGATCAATCAATAACCCCTTGCTATTCAATCCTTTTAAGATTATCATAATCTCAGAAGCATTTATGGTCTAATTTTTGGTTTCCTCATCTTCTAAATAATTTTTTTTCTCTACATTCTTCCAACTTCTCAATGTTCTTAAAATGTGGTACTTAGAACCCAATGTAACTAGGTTCATATTAATGTGAACAACAAATCCTACTGAATGGTTGCATTATTTGAATTCACAATGCATATTTCCACTGAGGTATAGCAAAATATTCTTTTGTACCTAATTATAAATTTGGACAATGTGAATTCAAATTCAAGAAAACTCTTTATTAGTTTCATTTTTTACACTAATTGAGAACTACCTGTATCAAAGCATATCTGTTGTTTGACCTAGAACCAGTATATTGGAAGAATCACTGCCTTCATTCTATATGATCTTTTTATTAATTCTTAATAAAATTGTGCTTTCTCTCTTCTAAAATACTAAAAATTTTTACTATAACTCTCAATTAAGCCTCCAGTCCACTAGGTACCACAGATCTTTTGCTCACAGATTATTTTCCAATAGCATTCCATAGTGGATATAGTGGATAGAAATCTTCAAAACATTGAAGTAATTTTTATCCCATCCGATGATATAGTAGATAATAATTTTCAAGAAAAAAAAGGTAAAAATAATGAAATGAGACAAAATTTACATTAGTAAGTCATGTAACTGCTAGAGGTTCATTGAAATTGCATATTGAAGCTAAGTGACTGAAAATCATTCCAAAGCAGCTAAGTAATGAAGAAGCTAAGTTATCAGCTTTTACCAAAGACAACCATCTTTGCGTAATACCACCCAAATCACTTTGATTTGGCAGTTTTCAAGTTATTTTGGAAATTCCTGAACCACATACTAAAGGACAGCAATCTTTTAATTAGAAAACATAGTTCCTTTATCCCATTCTAGATGAGAAATATCAAAGATAACATTTGTACGACTATCTCTTTGGCTGTCATCAGCTTAATTAGTATTGCAGAATTCAAAAAGAATTCTCAACATCTGCTCCCAATCTACTAACCTCTTCCAACTTAAACTCTGAGAGTTTGAGACCTGCCAGTGACTGGAAATATCATCTAATTCTATCCCAACACCTTAAAATTGAGGAACCTCTAGTACAAAAAAAGTTAAATGATTTCTCAAGATCACATAGCCATTGAGGAGCAAAATCATAGTCAGACCTCAAAATTCTTGATACTTGCTTGTGCCAATAGTATTTATATGGTATCATATTCCATTCTTTTATTTAACAAATAATTGACTTTTAAGCAAACTTTTAAGCATCTACTATGTCTGAGGCTAATGACAGTGTTCTATGAAACTATCAAAGACGATAAATTGAAGAGAATGAGTTAAGCTTCTGAGAGACAGAGTAGATGGGTTTTCCTTACTCTAGATTCAGCAGTTCTTAATTTAAAATCTAAAGACCCTTTCCCTGGCAAGGTTCTTTTATAGATTTCAGGAGGTTGATAAACTTTAAAAAAGGAAAAAATTACAGCTGACATTTGGTTTCCTGTCACTCTATGCATTTTAATATATACATTTAAAAATATTAATCTTAGAAGAGTCCATAGGCTTTACCATATTGATAAAGAAGTCCATAACACATACACATGCACACACACACACACACACACACACACACACAAGCACACGCACACCCTTAAAACAAATGATATCATACATTTACTTCTTATCCTCTATGGAGAAGCTGGATATATAACACCTAAGAGCAAATAGACAGCTTAACACAAAATATATTCAAAGTCATTCTGTAAGACAAGAAGGTCTAGCCATAGAGCAGAGGGTGTGCAGTAATGGAATGTTGCAGTGGTTGGTACAAAAAAAAAAGCTTGATTATAGCTAAGAATTCCAAGAGGAACAGTTGGTAAAGGAAAACCAGGAATGGTTTATTCCAGACAAGAGATACATTCTGTAAATATATTGAGGGAGAAGCTGAAATGATCAGTACAAGGAATGATAAATAGGCCAGATATATGATAGTAAGTGGAAGGAAATAATTCTGGAAAGATAGGTGGGCTTTTAATATTTATTTATTTATTTACTTTTGGTTTTCAACATTCATTTACACAAAATTTTGAGTTCCAAATTTTCTCCCCATCTCTCCCCTCCCTCCACCCCAAAACACCATGCATTCTGATTGTCCTTTCACCCAATCTGCCCTCCCTTCTATCATGCCCCTCCCTTCCCTCATCTCAAACATTTTTCTTGTCTTGTAGGGCAAGATAAATTTCTATGTTCCATTACCTGTATTTCTTACTTCCCAGTTGTATGAAAAAACAATTCTCAACATTAGTTCCTAAAACTTTGAGTTTCAATGTCTTTTCCTTCCTCCCTCCCCACTCATCACCACTAAGAAGGCAAGCAATTCAATATAGGTTATACATGTGCAGTTTTGGAAAAGACTTCCATAAAAGTCATGCTGTGAAAGATTAGCTGTGTTTCTCTCCATCCTATTCTGCCCCGCGTTTATTCTATTCTCTCTTTTGACCTCGCCTCTCCCCAAAAGTGTTTATTTCTAATTACCCTTTCTCCCACTTGCCCTCTTTTCTATCATCCCCCCACACACTTCACTTATCCCCTTGTCCCCTACTTTCCTGCAGTAGATAGATTTTCATACCAAATTGAGTGTGCATGTTATTCCTTCTTTAAGCCAAATGGGAAGAGAATAAGGTTCACTTTTTCCCTCACCTCCTCCCTTTACCCCTCCACTGAAGAAAATTTTTTATTGTCTCTTTTATGAGAGATAATTTGCCCCATTTCATTTCTTCCTTTCTCCTCCCAATATACTTCTCTCTCACCCCCTCATTTTATATTTTTAGATATCATCCCTTCCTATTCAACGCACCCTATGCTCTCTCTCTCTCTCTCTCTCTCTCTCTGTGTGTGTGTGTAGATAGATAGATAGATAGATAGATAGATAGATAGATAGATGATGTGTGTGTGTGTGTGTGTGTGTGTGTGTGTGTGTGTGTGTGTAATCCTTCAAACTACCCAAATACTAAGAAAAGTTTCAAGAGTTACAAATATCATCTTTCCATGTGGGAATGTAAACGGTTCAACTTTAATAAATCCCTTATGATTTCTCTTCCTTGTTTACCTTTCCATGCTTCTCGTGATTCTTGTGTTTGAAAGTCAAATTTTCCATTCAGCTCTGGTCTTTTCATCAAGAACACTTGAAAGTCCTCTATTTCATTGAAAGACCATTTTTTCCCCTGAAGTATTATACTCAGTTTTTCTGGGTAGGTGATTCTTGGTTTTAATCCTAATTCCTTTGATTTCTAGAGTATGATATTCCAAGTTCTTCAGTCCCTTATGTAGAAGCTGCAAGATCTTGCCTTATCCTGATTGTATTTCCATAATACTCGAATTGTTTCTTTCTGACTGCTTGCAATATTTTCTACTTGACCTGGGAACTCTGGAAATTGGCTACAATATTCCTGGAGTTTCTCCTTTTGAATGTCTTTTAGGAGGTGGTCAGTGGATTCTTTCAATATTTATTTTCCCCTCTGTTTCTAGAATATCAGGCCTGTTTCCCTGGAAAATTTCACAAAAGATTTTATCTAAGCTCTTTTTCTGATCATGGCTTTCAGATAGTCCCATAATTTAAAAATTTTCTCTCCTGGATCAGTTTTCCAGGTCAGTTGTTTTAACAATGATGGGATATTTCACATTATCTTTCATTTTTTAATTCTTTTGTTTTTCTTTTGTAATTTCTTGATTTCTCATAAAGTCATTAGCTTTTTTCTGTTCCATTCTAATTTTTCAAGAACTATTTTCTTCATTGAGCTTTTGGACTTCCTTTTTCATTTAGCTTATTCTGCTTTTGAAAGTATTCCCCTAATTGGGTTTTTGGACTTCTTTTGCCAGTTGAGTTAGCCTGTTTTTAAAGGTGTTATTTTCTTCAACATTTTTTAGGTCTCCTGTAGCAATCTGTTGACTTGCTTTTCATCATCTTCTTGCATTGCACTCATTTCTCTTCCCAAATATCCTCCACCTCTCTTACTTGATTTTCAAAATCTTTTTGAGCTCTTCCATAGCCTGAGACAACTGCATATTTATTTTGTAGGTTTGGGATGCAGAAGCCTTGATTTTTATGTCTTCCTCTGATGGGAAGTGTTGTTCTTTCTCATTTGAAAGAATGGAACAAAATACCTGTTCAACAAAAAGTAACTTTCTGTAGTCTTTTTGTTTTTCTCTTTTTTGGACACTTTTCCAGCCAGTTACTTGGTTTTTGAGTATTTTGTCAAGAGGGGGCTATACCCTGGGGACCTGTAAGTTCTAAGTTTCTCCATGATGGCACAATCAAGGGAGAGGACTTTACTTCTCTCCTAGCCTGCACTCTGGTCTGGGAGCTACCAAAGCTTTTCTGTCCAGGATCTGAAAGTAGAACTCCCTTTCCAGAGCCTCCACCAGCTCCATCATGCCAGCATTCTTCCTCACCCCACGACTGCCACTCATGACTGAGACCCAGATCAGTGGCTCAATTCCCGCTGCCTCTGTGTGTGTGTGTGTGTGTGTGTGTGTGTGTTTGTGTAACCTGCTGTATCACTAGATTAGAGTTCCCAGGCATTCTCTTAGCCCCTTTTCAAAGTTCATAAGAAATGTCTCTCCTTTCTTTCAGAGTCTGAATGCACTGCCTAGTTCAGTCAACTCAAGTACCTCCACTTCCTTTCCTCTCATTCTCTTTTTAACCCCTTATGATCTAACTTCAGAACTTATTCTTTTGCATTTTCTTTCTCCAAAGTTACTAATGATCTAGGAAATCTTTGACACCATTGATTACTTTCTTCTTGACATTCTCTTCCCTCTATGTTTTTAGGGCAGAACTTTCTACTGGTTTTTCCTCTACATCTCTTATATCATACATTCTAACCATATGTGTCCCTCAGTTTTCTGTTCTTGGACCTCTTCTCTTCTCCTTTTATACTACTTTACTTGGTGATCATATCAGCTCCCATGAATTTAATTGTCAATCTATGCTGATCAATCTCAAATCTACTTTCCCTATTCCAGTGTCTCTTCTGACCTCTAATCTCACATATCCAGCTACCTTTCAGACAGCTAGAATTGAATGTATCGTAGGCATCTTAAACTCAGTATATCCAGAACTTATCTTTTCCTCTAAATCCTCCCTACCTTTCACATTCCCTATCACTGTAGAGGGTACTACCATCATTCCAGTCCCACAGGTTCACAATCTAAGAATCATCCTGAATTTCTCATTATCTTTTAAACACTTTCCCCACCCACTGTATCCAAACTGTTGCCAAAGCATATTGATTTCACCATTGTGGCATCTCTTGAGTATGTCTCCTTCTCTCTTCTGACACTACCACCTTTCTTGTGCAGGTCTTCTTGACCTCATGCTTTGATTATTATAGTATTGTGCCCCATCACATCTATTTCTGCTCCATTCCATCTTTTTTGTAGGCACCAAAGTGATTTTCCTAAAGCACAGTGTTGACCATGTCACCTCCCTGACTAATAAATTCCAGAGGCTTCCTATTTCCTGGAGTTTCAAATATAAAACGGTTGTTCAAAACCTTGCATAAAGTAACCCATCCTACCTTCCTAGTCCTCCTACAGCTTAATGTCTGACACTTTCTCCTCAATTGAGAGACACTGGCCTCTTGGGTGTTCCAGGAAAAAGACAGTCTACCTTTCACATCCAATAATTCTGTGCCTGTCTCCCATGCCCAGAATGCTGTCTCTTCTCTCTGATTACTCACCTCCCTGGCTTCCTTTAAGTTCTATCTAAAATCCTACCTTTTGGAGAGGCTTTCCTCAAATCCTCTTAGTTCTAGTGTCTTCTCCACATCAATTATATTCTATAGATTCTATACATAGCTTGCTTTGCATATATGCATTTGCATGTTGTCTCCCAAATTAGATTGTAAGCTCCTCAAGGAAAGGGACAATCTTCTTCCTCTTTTTTTTTTTTGTATTTCCAGTGCTTAGCACCATGGCTGGCACATAGTAGGTGCTTAATAAGTGTTTGGAGCAGCAAGGGTGTGCACTGCATAGAGGGCTTTTCCTAGAGTCAGGAGAAACTGAGTTCAAATCCTTCTTGAGACAATAGCTGTTTGATCCTGGGCACCCTACTTGCCTCAGTTTCCTCGCTTGGAAAATAAACTGGAGACAGAAATGGCCAACTATTTCATTATCTTTGCCAAGAAAACCTTCAATATGTCAACGAAAAATGGGATACAATTGACAACTGAACCACTAACATAACAAGTTTTTTTTTTTTTAATGATTAATCGATTGAATCATGAAAACTCAGGATGAAAAAAAGACAAGAATAAGTTATCTTAGTTTATTAAAACCTTGAAATATAACTGTCATCTAACACTTCAGGTTCAACTTGGAGATCTCCAGATGAATTAAAATTTGGAGTTGAGTTGGGGTGAGAGAAGTAGTTCAAAGTTGAGGAAAGGTGGGTTTGAAATTAGAGAAATTCTTCTTTTCTTGACTTCACATTTTTACTCACATGGTTGTTCATGGCTATATTACAGCCCCCGTTCATTTCTCTCCCTCAGAATCTATAGTTTGGCTTAAGGAAGAGCCTGATATTTCATTTTAAGGGATATTTTTATTTATTTATAAATATTTATTATCTGTAAACATATTATATGTTTATAAATACATTTACACATATAATGTGTATTTATAAAAATTATATATTTACTTAAAATTCACAAGATCTTCCTACAGTTCTTAGTGATCTCCCCCTCTTGAATTTGCTTTACATACCTCAGTATATATTCATTCTTTCATCCATTTGTTTTTCATCTGTGTATATATTTTCCTTCCAGGAGATTATAAATTTATGGGGAATAGTGGATATTTCTTCATTTATTTATGTTTCCATAAAAAAACAGTGATATGTTCATAGAAGATGGTTAATAAATAAATCCAGGTGGAATTCAATTGATTTATGCCTTTAAATAAGGCTGGGTAGGTAGATGGTGTAGTGGATAGGGTGCCAGCCCTGGGATTAGAAAGATTCATCTTCATGAGTTGAAAACTGGCCTCATATATTTACTAACTGTGTGACTTGGGACAAGTCACACTTAACCCTTTTTGCCCCAGTTCCTCATCTCTAAAAATGATCTGGAGAAGGAAATGACAAACCATTCTATTATTTTTGCTGGGAAAACCACAATTTGTGTCATGATGTGCCAGACACTACTAAAAAACGGTTGACTAAAAATATGGCTCACCAAACTAATTATTTAAGAGGACCTAAATACAATGACTTCAGTGAAACAATAGTTCTTGAAAATTAGCCTAATCAATTCTAGGTTTCCTCCTGGAAGTTCACAAAGAAAGGGATCAAAGGCCACTCCCCCGCAACTTCTTCCTCTATCAGGGATTTTGACAGCCAGAACCTCAGCAGTCCCCATTTCCAGTCAGGGAATAATTGTTTCCGAGAAATTTTGCTCATTCATCCTGACCAAATTATATATACCTTTTCAAAAGGAAGTAGAAAATTTATGCCTTTATTTGGGTTGACTAGCTTGAAAATAATTTTTTAAAAATATTTTGTAGAAAACAAAGTGGAGAGAAGTAGTTTGGCAAAATATTTAATGAACAAACTTATGAGTCAAGAAGACCTGAATTCCAGTCCTGCTTCTCATACAATTTGACTCTGTGATTATTTTACTCTGAGACAATCATTGAATCTGTACCATAGGAAAACTTTTATGATTTTAAATTACAGACCATATATGTGTATATATACATACATACATACATACATACATACATACATACATACATACATATATATATATATATATATATATATATTTGGATTGATAGAAGACATTTCTTAACAAGAGTTCCATACACCAGCAAAATTACCGGCTCAGTTCAGGGAGATACATAAAGGAGGGGGGAGAGAGAGACAGAGACAGAGACAGAGAGACAGAGAGAGAGATTATCTTTATCCTATCATTGAAGTGTCACTTTTATAACCAGTAAGTATAAGCATTTGGTAAGGTTTGAAGGTTTAGTGTGAAAAATGGGAAGACATATCCTTCTCAGACCTCAGTTTTCTCTTCCTACTATGTATCCCAGAAAGTAAGACCTTTATTTGTCACATACCTTGAGATGTGGGCTCTCAGTTCAAAGATCAGAACTTTCCTTATGACACCCATTCTCTAACACCCTGAATGTGCTTCACCAGGTTGCTTAAAATCATAATACCAAGTCATGTTGTGTTATCTATTTTATTAAGAAGTTCAAAACTTATTAATGAATCAAAATTATAAAATTTAATCATAATTTGGCTCAGCCCCCATGAGAAATTTCTTAGATTCCTAGACAAATGCTTAAACCTCTAAACAATTTAATCCTATGAATAACAGTGCACAGAATGTTTTCTTACAATACGTTCCTTCTCTGCATGCAATTAATAAAAAGGATACGAATTATAAAGCAATTATAATTGATCATGGTTGACAAGAGATAACATCAGGAAATAGAAACAGCTAAAATAAATAGTAGAAATCAAGCAGAAAGTTCCAGGATTCTATGGTCATTGAGGAAGCAAAGCGAGAGTTAAGATTTAGCCTGATTTCAAAGGGATGAGCACAGCCAACATTTTCAGCTGGGTCTAGTCACTCCTTTATACCTTTCCCCAAAATGTTGATTCTTCATTAGTAGTACCTAAGACAGTAAATTCAATTCTGAACCACCTAGTTGAGAGTCTCTAAGTTTATTTGACAGAATACCTCAACAGACTTCTCTCTCCCTTCTGGTACCTGCCATTCCTTCATCATACCCAGAAAACACCTAGTAGTCTACCTTTGGTCTCCATCACATGCCTTCTCTTCTACAACTAACCAGCTGACCACCTCTTAACTCAATCAAATTCTACCAGTGGGCCAAGTCTGGAGATAGCCAGAGAACCATGGGGCAATAAGAAAATATAGAAAATATAATTTTTTTCTTAGACAATAACTCCCAGAATTCAAAATCAAGATTTGGACATTTCCCCCCTCTAACAGGGAACTCTATCTGAAAACACTGAATTATAAAAAAGAACTAAAATCAGGGGAATGAACACCCACTAAGATATATATCCTGGATTTCAGGAAGGGCCTTATTTCAACTGACTCCATAGGAATATTGTTCATATCTTCTCAAAATGTATTGCTATCTTCCTTCCTTTCACCTCCCCTCACACATTCCAGATCCCCATTATGTGTTGTCTTCCTGAATTGAATATAAGACTATAATATGTCTAGTAGTCATTATCCTGTTTGCTTGAATTTCTGTATAGTAAGCCAGGCATTATTAAGCGCTATGGATAGCAACTGAATGCATAGAAATGACACAAAGAAATAGAAATTAAATGCATACATATGTGTTAATAAGTGCATCCTATATATATGAAAAATAAGTGCTTCCTGTATGTGTAAACATGTCTGTATATAATATACACACATTTAACAAGTACTTACTATAACAGGCATTGTTAAACATCATGGATAGCCAGGTAGATAAATAGAGAGACAAATAGATATAGAAACAGGCATGTGTATCATCATCATCATTCAATAAGCCCTTGTTTCAACAATTATTAATTTATTAGTTTGTGCTAGTATAGCCAAGTTCAAGGGATAAAAAGTAAATCAATAAAGTCCTTTCAGAATCTCACATTCTAATGATAACATTATCAGGTTAATGATAGGTGCATGCAAGATATACACAGAATAATGGAAAAATTAATTTCAGAGTAAAGGCTTTAAAAGCTGGGTGAACCTAGAAAAAATTAAGAAAAACATTCTTCATCATCACCAGCAGCATCACCAGTATCAATTTATATAGCACTTGCTATGTACCAGGTACTGTATTAAGCATTTTACAACCATTACCTCATTTTGGCCTCACAAAAACACTGGGGGTTGATGTAATAAAATTTCCTCATTTTTCAGATGAGTAAATTGAGGCAATCAGCAGTGAATTAACTTGCCCAGCGATACACAGATCATAAATATCTGAGGCCAGATTTGAACTCTGGTCTCGCTCATGTGTATCTGGCACTCTATTCCTTGAACCACCTGTCTATAGGATTTGAACTAAATCTCAAAGAATGCTAGGAAAATTAGAAGATGTAAGTGAATTAGTGACATATCCCAGTCAAGAAGGTGGCCACTGAAACAAGAGATGTGGAGTGACATGGCTCAGGAACAGCAAGTATTCAAGTGTGACTTGATAGAGTTATGTGGATTAAACTATAAGATACGTGGGGGTAAAGAGGGTCAGATTAGAAAGGATGTGAAATGTCAGGCACAAGAATTTACATTAGATCATGGAGATTATAGAGGAACATTGACATTTATTGAATAGGCTCATGATATGGTTAGATCTAAGTTTTATGAAATATAGTGATAGATAAATTGGAATAAGGAGAGACTTGAGGCAGAGAATTAAATGGGATAGACATAAAAATACACAGGAAGGAAGTCAGGAAGGCCTCAATTAGAGTGGTGTATATGTGAGTCCAAAGAAGGTGAATTAGAGTGGAGTGACTTAGTGAAGGTAGAATCTATAAGACTTAGCAATTGATTGGGTGAGGTCAGGTGAAGAGTCAGGGATAACAACCAGGTTGCAAGCCTGCATGACTGGGAGGATGAATGTGTTCTCAAGAGTAATGGGGAAGTTTGGAAGACAGGGTGGCTTTGTGGAAAGGTAATGAATTTGGTTTTGAACATGTTGAGTTTGATATGCCTATGGAATGTACACAAGATATTTGGTGATGTGGGATGGGACTCAAGTCAAATAGACTAAATGTCAATAAATAGACTTGCTACTCTCCATCTGAGAAGATGATGATTGAACCCATAGATGCTAATGGCATCATAAAATGTGATATCATAGGGAAAGAATAAAAAAGCTAAGGATAGAGACAAGAAGGACACCTACTATTGATAGATGTCACCTTGACAAAGATCCATCAGACAAGACTGAGAATGAATAGTCACACAGATAGTATGAGAACCAAGAGAAATCAGTGTCATGAAAGTAGAGAGAGAATGCCACTTAAGCAGAAGATAATCAAGAGTGTCTAAGCAGTAGCGGCATCAGCTGAGGTTAGACATGTCACTTCCAGTTGAATTTCTTCTAATTGAAGGCAGATAAAATAGAATCAAAAAGATTGTTCACAGAGATATTTTGGCAAGCACTCTGCAGCATGCTTACAGTGCTGCTCTATGGTTTGTTGTATTTTAACTGCAGGGAATTAGATGAAACCCTTGGGCTCTTCCTTTTGAGACTTAAACCCCATTTTCCCTTCCTTTTCTAGGGACAAATTCCCAGGTAAAGGACATAGACAGCATTTGATAAATTCTTGGACTTTCTCCATTGTAATCCTTAGTTTTCCTTCCCTGGGTTTTGTATTTAAAGATCCCTATTGGTTTGAAGAAGATTGAGTTGAGAAATCCTTTCTATTCTCACTGGAGCCAGTACAAGTCAGGCACTGGAACTCCATGAATACAATTACAATACACTCTTCACACAAACAAAAGCAGATGTAAATAATTAGAGAAATATTAATTGCTCAGGGGTAGTCTCAGTCAATATAATAAAATGCCAGTGCTACTTAAATTAATTTACTTCTTCAGTGCTACACTGATCAAACTACAAAGAATTTCTTCATAGAGCTAGAAAAAATAAAAATAAAATTCATTGAAAGGGCAAGATAATCAAGTGAATCAATGAAAAAAAAACCAAAACAATAGAAGGGGCCCTAGCAGTACAAGTCTAAAACAGTACTAGAAGTCTGTAATCATCGAAATAATATGGTACAGATTAAGAAATAAAGTAATTGATTAATGGAACAGATTGAGATTTCATAAACATACAAGAGAGGGTGATGCTCATGACAGATAAAATCAATAACTAATTATATGAAATTTTTAAAAAAGTTTTTGTACAAACAAAGCCAATGTGGCTACAATTCAAAGAAAAGCAAAATCTGGGGGTGGGGAGGGATCTTTGCAGCAAATTTCTCTGATCCAGGTATCTTTTGTCAAGTATATGGGAACTTTTCCAAATTTATGAGATTATGGACTATTCCCCAAATGATAAATAATCAAAGCATATGACTAAGCAGTTTTTAAAGGAAGAAAACAAAGCTATCAGTAGTCGTATGAAATATACTCTTAAGTCACAAATAATTAGGGAATTTATATTAAAATAACTCTGAGGTACCATCTCACACTTATCATATTGGCTAAGATGACAGAAAAGAAAAATGACAAATACTGGAAGGGAAAATATGGGGAAATGGGAACATTAATGCACAGTTGGTGGATCTATTGTTAGTTCAATCATTCTAGGAAGCAATTTGGAACTATGTCCAAAAAGCTATTAAACTGTATATACCTTTGAACCACCCAATACTAGTACTAAATTTATACTGCAAAAACATTTGAAAACAAAGTTAGAACAAACTCTATGCATGAAAGTATTTAGCCAGTTCTTTTTATCACGGCAGAAAAGTGGAAACTGAGGGGATGACCAACTGTGATAAACAATTTATGTGATATTAATATGAGATAATACTGTGCTATTAAAAAATAATGAAGGGGGTAGCTTCAGAAAAAATAAAAACTCACAAGATGTATATGAAGTGACTCAAAGTGAAGTGAGCAGAGCCAAAACAGTGTACTGTTTACAGTGGTAGCAATAATATAAAACTAATCAACTATGAAAGACAAAAACTGTAATTGATACAATGATCCCCTCATAGTTCCAAAGGACTCATGATGAAATGTGCTGCCCACCCCAGACAATGAACTTAGAGAACAGATTGAGGCATTTTTTCACTTCATTATTTTTTATAATTAAATTTATTTATTTAACTTTTAACATTCATTTTCACAAAATTTTGGGCTACAAATTTTCTCCCCTTTTATCCCCTCCCCCCCAAACACCAAGCATTCTAATTGCCCCTATGACCAATCTGCTCTCTCTTCTATCATCCCTCTCTGCCCTTGTCTCTGTCTTCTCTTTTGTCCTATAGGGCCAGATAGCTTTCTATACCCCTTTACCTGTATTTCTTATTTCCTAGTGGCAAGAACATTACTCAACAGTTGATCCTGACACTTTGAGTTCCAACTTCTATACCTCCCTTCCTCTGTACCCCTTCCCTTTGGAAGGCAAGCAATTCGATATAGGCCAAATCTGCGTAGTTTTGCAAATGACTTCCATAATAGTTGTGTTCTATAGGACTAACTATATTTCCCTCCATCCTATCCTGTCCCCCATTACTTCTATTCTCTTTTGATCCTATCCCTCCCCATGAGTGTCGACCTCGAATTGCACTCTCGTACCCATGCCCTCCCTTCTATCATCCCCCCCACCCTGCTTGTCCCTTTATTCCCCACTTTCCTGTATTGTGAGATAGGTTTTCCTACCAAAATAAGTGTGCATTTTATTCTTTCCTTTAGTGGAATGTGATGAGAGTAGACTTCATGTTTTTCTCTCACCTCCTCTCTTTATCCCTCCACTAATGAGTCTTTTGCTTGCCTCTTTTATGAGAGATAATTTGCCCCATTCAATTTCTCCCTTTCTCCTCCCAATATATTTCTGTCTCACTGATTGATTTCATTTTTTTTTTTAAGATATGATCCCATCCGGGGGCGGAGCCAAGATGGCGGAGTAGAAAGACGAACATACACATAGCTCTGAACCCACAACCCACAGAACGGCTAGAGGGGACCAACTCACGGTGAATTCTGCACCCAGAGGCCACAGAATATTGGAGCAAGGGAGATTTCTGTTCCGGAGAGACCTGCAAACCTCTCCCAAAAGGTCCGTCGTGCTGCAGACGCAGAGCCCAGGCAAGACCTGAGGCGTCCGGGGCTCCAAGAGGTACAGATCCGAGCAGGCTTCAGGGACAGGATCTCCAGCGGCGGCACAAGCCCCCCCACCCACAGGTGACGAGGGTCGGTGAGAGAGTCTCTTTGGAGGGTCGAGAGGGGAGTGGGGTGCCCCCATGGCTCGCCCCCCCCCCCCCGAGAGACAGAAGCTGAGAGGCGGCTGCAGACAGGGACTCCCCAAGCGGGCGGAGCCTGAATCCATTGTGGAAGGTCTGTGCATAAACCCCCTGAGGGAACTGTGCCAGAGAGACGGCCCTGCCCCGATCTGACCATCTGAACTTAATTCTCACACTGAATAGCAGCCCTGCCCCTGCCAAAAGCTGTAAGGCTGGAAGCAGCATTTGAATCTCAGTCTCCAAACGCTGGCTGGGAGGACCAGGAGGCAAGGTGGGTGTGAGGAGAATATTCAGAGATCAAGCCACTGGCTGGGGAGAATACCCAGAAAAGGGAAAAGAAATAACACTATTGAAGGGTACTTTCTCGGAGAAAAGACACTTCCTCCCTTCCTTTCTGATGAGGAAGAACAATGCTTACCATCAGGCAAAGACACAGAAATCAAGGATTCTGTGCCCCAGCCCACCCAATGGGCTCAGACCATGGAAGAGCTCAAAAAGAATTTTGAAAATCAAGTTAGAGAGGTGGAGGTAAAACTGGGAAGAGAAATGAGAGGGATGAAAGAGAAGCATGAAAAGCAGATCAGCTCCCTGCTAAAGGAGAACCAAAAAAATGCTGAAGAAATTAACACCTTGAAAACTAGCCTAACTCAATTGGCAAAAGAGGTTCAAAAGGCCAACGAGGAGAAGAATGCTTTCAAAAGCAGAATTAGCCAAATGGAAAAGGAGATTCAAAAGCTCACTGAAGAAAATAGATCTTTCAAAACTGGAATGGCACAGATGGATGCTAAGGACTTTATGAGAAAGACAGATATCACAGAACATAGCGAGAAGATTGGAAAAATGGAAGATAATGTGAAATATCTTATTGGAAAAACAACTGACCTGGAAAATAGAATCAGGAGAGACAATATAAAAATTCTGGGACTACCTGAAAACCATGATCAAAAGAAGAGCCTAGACATGATCTTCCATGAAATTATCAAGGAAAACTGCCCTGAGATTCTAGAACCAGAGGGCAAAATAAATATTCAAGGAATCCACAGAACACCGCCTGAAAGAGATCCAAAAAGAGAAACTCCTAGGAACATTGTGGCCAAATTCCAGAATTCCCAGGTGAAAGAGAAAATATTGCAAGCAGCTAGAAATAAACAATTCAAGTACTGTGGAAATACAATCAGGATAACACAAGATCTAGCACCCTCTACATTAAGGGATCAAATGGCATGGAATAGGATATTCCAGAAGTCAAAGGAACTAGGACTAAAACCAAGAATCACCTACCCAGCAAAACTGAGTATAATACTGCAGGAGAAAAAATGGTCTTTCAATGAAATGGAGGATTTTCAGGTTCTCCTGATGAAAAGACCAGAGCTGAAAAGAAAATTTGACTTTCAAACACAAGAATGAAGAGAACCATGAAAAGGTGAACAGCAAAGAGAAGTCATAAGGGACTTACTAAAGTTGAACTGTTTACATTCCTACATGGAAAGACAATATTTGTAACTCTTGAAACATTTCAGTATCTGGGTACTGGGTGGGAGTACATACACACACATGCACACACGCACACATACATAGAGACAGAGTGCACAGAGTGAATTGAAGAGGATGGGATCATATCGTAAAAAAAAAAATGAAATCAAGCAGTGAGAGAGAAATATTGGGAGGAGAAAGGGAGAAATTGAATGGGGCAAATTATCTCTCATAAAAGAGGCAAGCAAAAGAATTATTAGTGGAGGGATAAAGAGGGGAGGCAAGAGAAAAACATGAGGTCTACTCTCATCACATTCCACTAAAGGAAAGAATAAAATGCACACTCATTTTGATAGGAAAACCTATCTCATAATACAGGAGAGTGGGGGACAGGGGCACAAGCAGGGTGGGGGGGAGGATGAAGGGGAGGGCATGGGTAGGAGAATTCAATCCGAGGTCGACACTCATGGGGAGGGAAAGAATCATAAGGGAATAGAAGTAATGGAGGACAGGATAGGATGGAGGGAAATATAGTTAGTCCTATACAACACAACTAGTATGGAAATCATTTGCAAAACTACACAGATTTGGCCTATATTGAATTGCTTGTCTTCCAAGGGGAAGGGGTGGAGAGGGAGGTAGCTAAAGAAGTTGGAACTCAAAGTGTTAGGATCAAATGTAATGTTCTTACCACTGGGAAATAAGAAATACAGGTTAAGGGGTTAAGAAAGCTATCTGGCCCTACAGGACAAAAGAGAAGATGGAGACAAGGGCAGAGAGGGATGATAGAAGAGAGAGCAGATTGGTCACAGGGGCAACTAGAATGCTTGGGTTTGGGGGTGGGAGGGGATAAAAGGGGAGAATATTTGTAATCCAAAATTTTGTGAAAATAAATGTTAAAAGTTAAATAAAAAAAAAAAGATATGATCCCATCCTCTTCAATTCACTCTGTGCACTCTGTCTCTATGTATGTGTGCATGTGAGCATGTGTGTGTGTGTAATCCCACCCAGTACCCAGATGCTGAAATGTTTCAAGAGTTACAAATATTGTCTTTCCATGTAGGAATGTAAACAGTTCAACTTTAGTAAGTCCTTTATGACTTCTCTTTGCTGTTCACCTTTTCATGGTTCTCTTCATTCTTGTGTTTGAAAGTCAAATTTTCTTTTCAGCTCTGGTCTTTCCATCAAGAACGCTTGAAAATCCTCTATTTCATTGAAAGACCAATTTTTCCCCTGAAGTATTATACTCAGTTTTGCTGGGTAGGTGATTCTTGGTTTTAGTCCTAGTTCCTTTGACTTCTGGAATATCTTATTCCATGCCATTCGATCCCTTAATGTAGAGGGTGCTAGATCTTGTGTTATCCTGATTGTATTTTCACAATACTTGAATTGTTTCTTTCTAGCTGCTTGCAGTATTTTCTCCTTGACCTGGGAACTCTGGAATTTGGCCACAATGTTCCTAGGAGTTTCTCTTTTTGGATCTCTTTCAGGCAGTGTTCTGTGGATTTCTTGAATATTTATTTTGCCCTCTGGTTCTAGAATCTCAGGGCAGTTTTCCTTGATAATTTCATGGAAGATGATGTCCAGGCTCTTCTTTTGATCATGGCTTTCAGGTAGTCCCATAATTTTTAAATTGTCTCTCCTGGATGTATTTTCCAGGTCAGTTGTTTTTCCAATGAGATATTTCACATTATCTTCCATTTTTCCATTTTTCTCGCTTTGTTTTGTGATTTCTTGCTTTCTCATAAAGTCCTTAGCCTCCATCTGTGCCATTCTAATTTTGAAAGAACTATTTTCTTCAGTGAGCTTTTGAATCTCCTTTTCCATTTGGCTAATTCTGCTTTTGAAAGCATTCTTCTCCTCATTGGCTTCTTGAACCTCTTTTGCCAATTGAGTTAGCCTATTTTTCAAGGTGTTATTTTCTTCAGCATTTTTTTGGTTCTCCTTTAGCAGGGAGCTGATCTGCTGTTCATGCTTTGACTTCATGTCTCTCATTTCTCTTCCCAGCTTTTCTTCTACCTCTCTAACTTGATTTTCAAAATTCTTTTTGAGCTCTTCCATGGCCTGAGCCCATTGGGTGGGCTGGGACACAGAAGCCTTGATTTCTGTGTCTTTGCCTGATGGTAAGCATTGTTCTTCCTCATCAGAAAGGAAGGGAGGAAGTGTCTTTTCTCCGAGAAAGTACCCTTCAATAGTTTTATTTCTTTTCCCTTTTCTGGGCATTTTCCCAGCCAGTGACTTGACCTCTGAATATTCTCCTCACACCCACCTCACCTCCTGATCCTCCCAGCCAGCATTTGGGGTCTGAGATTCAAATGCTGCTTCCAGCCTTAGGGCTTTTGGCGGGGGCAGGGCTGCTATTCAGTGTGAGATTAAGATCAAGTGCTGAGGTTGGGGCAGGGCCTCCTCTCAGGCTCAGTTCCCTCAGGGGGTTTATGCACAGACCTTTCACAATGGATTCAGTCTGCAGCCCGCTTGGGGAACCCCTGTCTGCACCCGCCTCTCAGCTTCTACCTCCCGGGGGGGCCTGAGTTATGGGGGCACCCTACTCCCTTCTCGACCCTCCAAAGAGACTCTCTCACCGACCCCTGTCACCTGTGGGTGGAGGGACTTGTGTGGCCGCTGGAGATCCCGTCCCTGAAGCCAGCTCAGATCTGTTTCTCTTGGTGCTGCGGCCGCCGCCACAGCCTGTCTGGGCTGGGCTCCGCGTCTGCAGGGCGACGGACCTTTTGCGAGAGGTTTGCAGGTCCCTCTGTGGGTGGAGAGACCCGCGTGGCTGCTGGAGATCCCGTCCCTGAGGCCCGCTCGGATCTTTTCCTCTTGGTGCCGCGGCTGCGGCAGGGCTGCACTCAGCTCTTAGTCCCGGTGCCCAGTCCGCAGTGTGAAGGACCCCCCCCGCGAGAGGTTTGCGGGTCTCTCAGGAACAGAAATCTCCGTCGCTCCAATGTTCCGTGGCCTCTGGGTGCAGAATTTGCCATGAGTTACTTCCCTGTAGCCGTTCTATGGGTTGTGGTTTAGGAGCTATGTGTATGTGCCTCTTTCTACTCTGCCATCTTGGCTCCGCCCCCCCCCCCCCCACTTCATTATTTTTTTTCTTTTTTCCTTGGGTACACACATAATTTCATTCTTAAAATTTTCAAGGGAAAAATATCACTAGCGTTGAAATCTTTGTTATCATGATTCATACCACAGGGGCCATTGGTCAGAACTGCCAAAATCAGTGGCCTCTCACCTTCCCTGACCTATCAGTCTGACTACCCTGGCAAAAAATGAAAGAAGAGGCTGTCAGGACTTCATCTTAGTGGACTCATGCTGGCTCCTAGTGATCACCATTTGCTTCCCTTTATAAATACTTCCAAACTCCCTAGAATGCAATTTTCCTGGGCACTGATATCCAGCTCATTAGTCTGTCGATTTTAGAATTCACATAATTGGGGACTTCTGAACCATGGGGTCATAAGGATGAAAAGAATGCTCTTCTTGGTAGTGGAAACATGAGAATTCACAGGGGTGGAGAGTCTTTGTCCCAAAACTACTTGGTCCAATAAAGGAATGACCCCAGTCCAGCCTGGATTGATCTTCATAGACCAAACCCTGATATGAAGGAAGCACAGTGAAAGCTATCCTCAGTACACCAAGGAGAGGGAAGTGGGCCAGGCTACTCCAGTGGGAGGTGCTCACAAAGAGCCCAACTCCAACACCTAGGTCTGAGTCAGTGTCTTGTATATAGCCCTGTTCTTTAAAGGGTCCAGCTCCAAAACTTTGGGTCTTTCTACACCATCCTGGGATAGGGGGAAGAGTGCATCCTTTTGTTCCCCACCAAAGCCAAACTGGTCAGCAAAGCAGAAAGGAAAAGAAGGCATTAAGTGCCCTCCTACCCTGGATCTGCTTCAGTCAATGAGAGAAGTACCAGATGGAGAAGGTCCAGGAGGTAAAGGGGGGAGGAGAGGGAGCATGATCAACTAGGAAGAAGTATGCTAGGGGTACCCACATCTATAACCTTGGGTCTACCCTGAGTGAGGTTGAGTGAATCTTGTGGGGAAGTCACCCAAACTTTCTGCAACTTCACTTCCCCTCCATAGAGCAAAGGGTTCTCAGGGCCATGGCAGTGGTTCTGTAATGGCATCTACTGCCCATAGTTGGGAGGAGGCCCTGCCCCTTGCCACTCCATAGCCCAACTGCATCTGACTCAATGTGATCTGGTGCTGGGGGAGGGTAGCATTTGGTCCAGACTGACCATATCAATAGTCTAGCCCTGGGTCTTGTCCCCACTTTGGAGAGTAGAACTCTCACATGAAGGTCTAGACTCTGCAGCAGGTTCCAGACCTGGACTCTGAACTTGAAGAGGATCTGAGAGTAAAGAGCAACATCTCCAACAATGTCCCTACATTCTAGAGCAAAAGTTTAACATGCAGAACTCGAGACAGCAAGGGCTATGGGAGTGTTTCCACTGAGAGTTAGGAAAGGAGGCCCAGTTTTCACTGAATCAAATGGCATCATTCATGTCAGGAGTGTTTCTGGGGAAGAAGAAGTCTCATCCTTCTCTCACTCTCATCTTGTTCCAGATTCACAAGGGCCAGGAAAGAGGAAAGTTCTGGTTTCTGAGTCACCATAACCAAGCAGGACCAAGTAAAACTAGCTCCTAGGGAGTCCTGGGGCACTTGGGAGGAAATACCCACACTGGGAATATCTTTATCCATTCACAGACAAAGAGCCAGGGAGGTTTAGATCCCACCTGGGCTGCCTCCCAGGGATCACTCCTCAGATCCCGCTCAATGCTTCAAGGAAATCCCACACCTCCAAGAACCAAGTGGGCAAAGAGGGAAAGAAACTCAGGCTATCCGTTCTCTTCAAAGGGGAGGAGCAAAGACGTAGAGAGAAAAGGGACCTTAAAAGTCATTTTATCCAACGTCCTCATTTTACAGATGAGGAAACTGAGGCTGAGAGAAGTGACCTGCCCATGGTCATGTAGAGACTAAGGAGTTGAGCTGGGCTTCAAACAAGTTCCCTCTGAATTAAATGCTTATTGCAGTAGAACACACTACATGAGAGAAAAGGAGACTGCTAAGACTCCTTTTGCAGACTCAGGTTCCCCACCCACAATTCTCACCCCCTGAAGGCATAGAAAGCCAACAGGCTGATGGCAGGGACTTAGGAGGGCCTGCTCACTCCATCAGCAAGTCAGGAATGTGAACCTTTTACAAACCATACAGTCCTCCTCCTTGCTTAAGAAAGGGGGAGAAGGAGAATATTCAGAGGTCAAGTCACTGGCTGGAAAAATGCCCAGAAAAGGGAAAAGAAATAAAACTATTGAAGGCTACTTTCTTGGAGAACAGACATTTCCTCCCTTCCTTTCTGATGAGGAAGAACAATGCTTACCATCAGGCAAAGACACAGAAATCAAGGATTCTGTGTCCCAGCCCACCCAATTGGCTCAGGCCATGGAAGAGCTCAAAAGGAATTTTGAAAATCAAGTCAGAGAAGTGGAAGAAAAACTGGGAAGAGAAATGAGAGAGATGAAAGAAAAGCATGAAAGGCAGATCAGCTCCCTGCTAAAGGAGAACCAAAAAAATGTTGAAGAAATTAACACCTTGAAAACTAGCCTAACTCAATTGGCAAAAGAGGTTCAAAAAGCCAATGAGGAGAAGCATGCTTTCAAAAGCAGAACTAGCCAAATGGAAAAGGAGATTCAAAAGCTCACTGAAGAAAATAGTTCTTTCAAAACTAGAATGGCACAGATGGAGGCTAAGGACTTTGCAAGAAAGTATGATATCACAGAACAAAGAGAGAAGAATGGAAAAATGGAAGATAATGTGAAATATCTCATTGGAAAAACAACTGACCTGGAAAATAGATTCAGGAGAGACAATTTAAAAATTTTGGGACTACCTGAAAGCCATGATCAAAAGAACAGCCTAGACATCATCTTCCATGAAATTATCAAGGAAAACTGCCCTGAGATTCTAGAACCAGAGGGCAAAATAAATATTCAAGGAATCCACAGAACACCTCCTGAAAGAGATCCAAAAAGAGAAACTCCTAGGAACATTGTGGCCAAATTCCAGAGTTCCCAGGTCAAGGAGAAAATACTGCAAGCAGCTAGAAAGAAACAATTCAAGTATTGTGGAAATACAATCAGGATAACACAAGATCTAGCACCCTCTACATTAAGGGATCGAAGGGAATGGAATAGGATATTCCAGAAGTCAAAGGAACTAGGACTAAAACCAAGAATCACCTACCCAGCAAAACTGAGTATAATACTTGAGGGGAAAAAATGGTCTTTCAATGAAATAGAGGATTTTCAAATTTTCTTGATGAAAAGACCAGAGCTGAAAAGAAAATTTGACTTTCAAACACAAGAATGAAGAGAACCATGAAAAGGTGAACAGCAAAGAGAAGTCATAAGGGACTTACTAAATTTGAACTGTTTACATTCCTACATGGAAAGACAATATTTGTAACTCTTGAAACATTTAAGTATCTGGGAACTGGGTGGGAGTACACACATACACATGCACACACACACACACACATAGAGACAGAGTGCACAGAGTGAATTGAAGAGGATGGGATCATATCTTACAAAAGTGAAATCAAGCAGTGAGAGAGAAATATATTGGGAGGAGAAAGGGAGAAATTGAATGGGGCAAATTATCTCTCATAAAAGAGGCAAGCAAAAGCCTTATTAGTGGAGGGAAAAAGAGGGGAGGTGAGAGAAAAACATGAAGTTTACTCTCATCACATTCCACTAAAGGAAGGAATAAAATACACACTCATTTTGGTATGAAAACCTATCTCATAATACAGGAAAGTGGGGGATAAGGGGATAAGCAGAGTGGGGAGGATGATGGAAGGGAGGGCATGGGGAGGAGAGTGGAATTTGAGGTCGACACTCATGGGGAGGGACAGGATCAAAAGAGAGAATAGAAGTAATGGGGGACAGGATAGGATGGAGGGAAATATAGTTAGTCCTATACAACACAACTATTATGGAAGTCATTTGCAAAACTACACAGATTTGGCCTATATTGAATTGCTTACCTTCCAAAGGGAAGGGGTGGAGAGGGAGGGAGGTAAAGAAGTTGGAACTCAAAGTGTTAGGATCAACTGTAATGTTCTTACCACTAGGAAATAAGAAATACAGGTAAAGGGGTAAAGAAAGCTATCTGGCCCTACAGGACAAAAGAGAAGATGGAGACAAGGGCAGAGAGGGATGATAGAAGAAAGAGTAGACTGGTCACAAGGGCAATTAGAATGCTTGGGTTTGGGGGGGGAGGGGATAAAAGGGGAGAAAATTTCTAACCCAAAATTTTGTGAAAATGAATGTTAAAAATTAAATAAAATAAAAATAAATAAATAAATAAATAATGATATTCAAAAACAACAAAAAAAAAAGAAAAAAGAAAAAAGAGAATGAAAGACAAACAAAAACAACAACAAAAAAAAAAAAAAGAAAGGGGGAGAAGGGGGATAGAGCCAAGATGGCAGAGTAGAAAGATGCATATAATCTAGCACTTCCCCCACAGCCCATAAAATACCTGTAAAACATGACTCTCAACAAAATCTAGAGCAGCAGAAGCCACAGAATAACAGAGTGAAAGAGGTTTCCAGTCAAAGGTAACCTGGAAGGCCAACAGGAAAGGTCTATCACATGGGATGCTGAGCAGAGTGGAACCCAGCACTGGCCAATTGGCACTGGGAGGAGCAGGACCTGAACAGACCTCCAGGGAAGAATTCTCAACAGGGAGGGTCCCAGATCCCTCAACTCAAAAGCAACAAAGAAAGCTCCAAAGGTCAGTGTGGGAGGGCTTTCCCAGCTGGGCAAGAGGTGAGAGGAGTCCCCTCAGCACTGGCCCCAGGTGGTGGCAGAAATGACAACCATAGGCAGCGGGTGGGTACATTAGCAACAGAAGCAGCCTGGGTCCATTGTCTAAGCAGCTAATCTTAAAGCCTCTGGGGGAATTGAGCAGCTGATCTGAATCTCAGCCTTGAGCACCATACTGGGGGGAGGAGGAGCACTAGGACCCTCCTCTTGACAAAGGATTCAGATGTCAAGTAACAGGCTGGAAAAATGCCCAAAAAAGGGAAAAAAAATAAGTCAATAGAAGATTACTTTCTTGGTGAACAGGTTTCTCCTTCCATCCTTTCAGATGAGGAAGAAGAAGGCATACTGTCAGAGGAAGTCAAGGCTTCTGCCTCCAGTACTTCCAAAATGAATATGAAATGGGTTCAGGCCATAGAGGAGCTTGAAAAGTGATTCAGCAACTTACTAAAGGAGAACCAAAAAAAAAAAATGTTGAGGAAAATAATACCTTTAAAAATAACTCAATTGGAAAAAGAGGTCCAAAAAGTCAATAATAAGAAGAAAGCTTTAAAAAGCGCAATTAGCCAAATGGAAAAAAAAGGTTCAAAATAATTCTTTAAAAGAAAGAGTGGAGATCAGGGAAGTTAATGACTATGAAATAACCCAGCAAGTTACAAAACAAAACCAGAAGATTGAAAAAATAGAAGATAATGTGAAACATCTCACTGGAAAAATAACTGACTTAGAAAAATAGATACAGTAGAGACAATTTAAAAAATTATGGGACTACTTGAAAGCCATGATCAAAAAAGAGCTTAGACATCATCTTTCATAAAATTATCAAGAAAAACTGCCCTGATATTCCAGAACCAGAGGACAAAACAAATATTGAAAGAATCCACTGATCACCTCCGGAAAGAGATATGAAAAGAGAAACTCCTAGGAATATTGTGGCCAAACTTCAGAGTTCCTAGGTCAAGGAGAAAATATTGCAAGTAGCTAGAAAGAAACAATTTGAGTATTATGGAAATACAGTCAGGATAACCCTTCTGCATTAAGGGATCAAAGGGCTTGGAATAGGATATTCCAGAAGACAAAGGAACTAGGATTAAAACCAAGAATCACCTACCCAACAGAACTCAGTATAATACTTTAAAGGAATAAATGGTCATTCAGTGATATAGAGGGCTTTCCAGCATTCATTATGAAAAGACCAGAGCTGAAAAGAAAATTTGACTTTCAAACACAAGAATCAAGAGAAGTGTGAAAAGGTAAACAGGAAATAGAAATCATAAGGGACTTTCTAAAGCTAAACTGGTTACATTCCTACATGGAAAGATAATATTTGCAACTCTTGAGATTTTTCTCAGCATTTGGGTAGGTGGAGGGATTACACACACACACACACACACACACACACGCATGCACACACACACATAGACAGAGAGTACAGGTTGAGTTGAATCAGAAGAGATGATATCCATAAAAAATAAAATAAAATTAAGGGGTGAGAGAGGAAAGTATTGAGAGGAGAAAGGGAGAAATGGAATGGGTCAGGGTATAACTCATAAAAGAGATAAGAAAAATCTTGTTCAATGGAGGAGAAAAGGTAGGAGATGAGAGGGGGAAAGTCAAGCTTACTCTTACATGCTCACTAAATTTAGTATGAAAATCTTACACTACAGGAAAGTAGGAAAGAAGGGGATAAGTGGGGTCAGGGGGATGATAGAATGGAGGCCAAATGGGAGAAGGGATTAACTAGAAGTAAACACTTCTGTGAAGGGACAAGGTCAAATGAGAGAACAGAAAAAAATGGGGGGCAGGGTAGGATGGAGGGTGATATAATTAGTCTTACACAACATGACCATTATAGAAGTCTTTTGGAAAATGACACATATATAGCCTGTATTGAATTGCTTGCCTTCTAAGTCGGAATGGGTAGGGAGGGAGGGAAAGAAAGAAGTTGGAATTCAAAGTATTAGAAACAAAGGTTGAGAATTATTGCTGCATATAACTGGGAAGTAAGAAATACAGATAATGGTTTACAGAAATATATCTTGCCCTAGAAGAAAAGAGAGAAGATGGGGATAAGGGAAGGGTGGGGTGTGATACAAAGGAGGGTACATTGAGGGAAGGAGTAATCAGAATGGAAGGTAACATGGGGTGGGGGAAGGGGAGAGATGGGGAGAAAAATTGGTACTCAAAATTTTGTGGAAATGAATGTCAAAATCTAAAAATAAATAGATAAATTTAAAAAAAGAAAGGGGGAGGAGGGAGGCAAAAGTATACTTGTGTGTTTGTAAATGAGTATAGGGTACTACAGCTAGGCTGACTATGTACCACTTGAATTGATGTTTCTGTTTGTCTGAATGTCAATGTTTCCTTATGGATGCACTTGTTTGATGACATATCTAGAGTGCTTTCTTATGAGTGTATGTGTGTGTGTGTTGAGTTGTAGGTTTGTGTAATCTGGTCCTGGGTCCCTGAATACAATATATCTCAGTGTGACCAAATATGTAAGTTTTTGGAAAAGAATCCATCATTCTGAGTGCGTCTGCAAGACTGGGCATCAATCTGTGTGTGTCTCAATGTATGGTGTGTACACAGGGGTGCAAGTGTGTTTATTTCTGAGCATGAGTGTGTGGGTGTTGTTAAGAGTATGTTAAGGGCTGCAGGAGAAGCATTTTTTCACTTTATTCTTTTTCCTTTCCTTTCTTTTTTCTTTTTTTAAGCATGAGTAATAGATATATTTGTATGACTATATTTGTTGTGGTTTTCATATTTCTTACATTTTTCATGAGTAAGGGTCAAGTAGAGGGAATATGATACTGAAAATAAAATATAATTGATTTTTAAAGGCACTCAATGTGAAACAAAATTATCTGAGATATTTGCTATGAAAATAATTTTAATGTAAATTTTATTTTTCAGAATCCACTTCTAGTCTTACTGTAAGGCACTGAACTCCAAAAAAGGTAGGATAGAAAGCCTACCCCTACTCTAGCCCTTTGCTGTTTTTTGCGTACTGTTTCCACCACTAGAATATGAATTCCTAGAGGGCCGGAACCCCCTTTTGTCTTGCTACATATCTCTAGAGCTTAGCTCTCAGCCCCATACTTAACACTTGTTCTGTGACTTCATGATCCCACATCTCTACCCAAAGAAAAACAAGGGAGGTAGGTGGGGAAAATAAATCCTTAGTTAATATGAAAACTGTAAGTGAGGAATCTTGAAGAGTCTTCGTGCATGGAATGGTTTGCTGCTGTTCAGTCATTTTTTTCAGTTCTGTACAACTCCTGGTGACCCCATTTGGAGTTTTCTTGGCAAAGATACTGAAGGACTTTGCCATTTCCTCGTCCAGCTCATTTTCCACAAAAGAAAGCAAAAGCAAGAAGAATTTAGTGACTTTCCCAGAGTCATATAGTTAGGAAGTGTCCAAGGCCAGGTTTGAACTCATAAAGATAAAGCCTTCCTGATTCCAAGCCCACTGCTCTAGGCCACTCTGCCACCTAGCTGGAACGATTGCCATCTATACATAGGGCCCTAGATATGTTCACATCACCACATAATATTTTCTTTTGAACACTTCCCAGTGAGGAAAAGGAGGAGAGTGGAGCATCAGAAGGGACATAGTAGGCATCTGACCAAGAATATCAAAAAGATCAGCTAAGGCTGTCTCTCCATTTAGTTCTAAAAGTCTAAGAAATATGACTAGGAGGAGATACATTTGAAGTAAAAGCCTAGTTGTAGCTACCCATTTAGATTTACTCAAAAGAATAAGTTTATTGAATGGAAAGGTGAAGTGTTTGCCACATGATAAGTCATTAAAGTCTTGTTGAAGGAGTGACTAAACATTTTCTATTCTCTCTCTCTCTCTCTCTCTCTCTCTCTCTTTCTGTCTGTATGTATCTCTGTCTGTCTCTCATGTTTCCCCCTTTCTCTTGCTTTGAAATAATAAGTTAAATATATTCTAGAGAAATGATGCTGATTCTAATGATGACGTGATTCTGTTGCACTTACCATACCCCATTATTGCTGACTCATTGGTACTTTGGATCATATCATAGTTTTACACCAGAAAGAGACCTCAGAGGTTATTTCTTCCAATTCTCTCTTTTCATCCATGTGAAAAGTAAAGCTCAGTTTTCTCGTGTGTGAAGGTTGAGTCACTTGCCCAAGGGTCTTCTAGCAGTGGATCAGAGGGTCAGAAGGGAGCCTAGCTTGCTGACTCCTGATAGTGCTGTTTCACCATGTCATATGCAACACCAGTTCTGAAATAAGCTTGTCTAAGCCACATCCTACTCCACCTCATCCTCTTATAAATGCTACTGAAGGCTATTATAGTTAATAGTACTTTTTCCTATTGCACAAACCTTTCATGCTTTTGGTAGGAACATCTGAGACCACAAATTTTGATGACGGCTGAACAAGGTGTTGCCATCTGGCCAAAATGACAAACCAACACTAGTGAGCACTAGACTTGCAATTTATTAAATTTTCATGATAATGTATTAATTTATTCATTAAAGTCTTATCACATTATTGGGAAAAAATATCTCCATTTTGAGACCAAGATAACAGTAGTTACCACATGAGTTGAATGTCATATTCATTTTAATAAGAGTTTTAGGTATGGATATTGTTATTTGGTGAATTTTTTAAAATCCAGTGAGTCAAATTTTACTCTGCTTACATGCTTTAATGAGATTTTAATCATCCTTGATATATTTATTCAGGTTATTTGTTTCACAATATCAAAAGACCTTAAGTGTAATTGAAGGAATCACTATTCCATCTTGAGCTCAAATATTTCTCTAATTCCCATTTTTTAAATAGTCCAAAGTTCTAGAGAAAAAAAAAAACAGTATTCTAGTTCTCTGTGTTTGTGTCTCTCTGTATCTGTCTCTCTCTGTCTTTCTCCCACAAGATTAATTGTAATAGAACTATAGAATTTAATGGAATTTAAGACTTTATGTAGATTTTACGAATAGTGTCATTTTCTAAAAGGACAAGCGAGTATAAAATTAACTTTGGTTTGCTGAGATGTGCAAACATGTGCAAAAGAGTGACTTTAAGTAAAAGTGCAATTGATGAAGCATGCTGACAAACAGAATGCTAACATCGGTCTTCATAAATTAAGAAAATTTCCCTAAACAGCCAGATCTGCACTCTCTGATATCCAGAGCCTTCCCATGGCTGAGGTTGCTTCTCCCCTCTCCTACTCTCCCCCGTCATTGCTCATAGAAGTTAGCACTGACATATAAACAATACATTCATCATTTGGTAAAAGTCTGTCATGGCTTTCTCTGAATTTGGCAAAAGTATGGAAAGGGAATGTATTGTCTGATGATTGGAGAAGAGATAAAATGAAAAGCAATGCTGAGAAACAGAATGAAGGAAAGGAGAAATGCCAGCAGAAAAAAACAAGATTCTTAATATTTACATATATTTATAATCATGAAAATTAGGCACCATCACGTGATAATGATATTTATACCATGAGTCAGTTGAGAAGATGTTGGATTTACAATCAGTTGCCTTTGCTTCTATCTATGAGCTGTGTGTGACTCCAGACAAGGGGACAAGTCAGCTAACCTCCTCTGGCCTTCAATTTTTCATGTAGAAAATGAGGAGTTTAGACTATGTAATCACTAAAGGCCATTATAACTTTGAATTTATTTTTATGTAAACTCTCTTAATGCAGTCCACGGTAGGTGGCAATGTGCAATGGTCAAAATTATTAGTCAACATGAAATTCCTTAGTTTCTGAAATTAAAAATAGCAGAGAAACACTTTCCTTCAGCAATTCATTGTATTTTTTTTTCAAGAGGACATGTTATATATGTTCCTTTATCTCTATCTCTATATCTAGCCATAATCACTGATTGATCATTGTCTCAGTCAAACTGAGATCTTCTACATATGTGAGTTTTTACAAAGGCCAAGATATCCCACTGCATCCAGGTCATCTCCAGGAGTTCTGATCCATATCTGGCCACTGAACCCAGATGGCTCTAGAGGAGAAAGTGAAACTGGTGACTTTCATTGCCCTCTCTCACTGTACTGTAATTCACTTGCATGTCATGGCATCACCTCCCTGATGTCGTGGTCCTCTTTGAGAATGAAGGACAAACAATTACAATAATTACTATGTCAATTTCTATGTGATTCTCAGTCGTTGTAATAGACACAATCCTAAAATGACTGACTCATCTTGAATTTGATCTGACCACGTGTACTCAAGAACTTTAAAAAATATCATGAATGTCATAAAATATTCATATGAGTTGTGATAAATGGATATTTGCTAAGGTAACTTGATGTATGCATGTGTTTTCTGAATATAAGATGACTAATAACCTTGTCAGTGGTCTTTTAAAAAAATTAATGATAACAACCGAAGTGCATTGGATCAATTTGGTAGTGACGTTACTTCAAATACACTTGGATATGGATTAAGTATTAGTTACATAAGTGCAGCATTGCCAGATCCCAGCTAACTGATTGTCAGGCTTTGTGTTACAATAATGACCAAGATCTCTAGCCCAGTTATGGCCAATATTGTACCAACCTTATAAATTGCAACATGAGAATCCAGGTTCGAGGGTGCCCTACAGGTAATGACTGCATCTTCATTTGACAGTACCTTGTGGCAATCACTGCCCACAGCTAAAGGCCTCCCTTCCTTCAACAACCCCAGACCTCTATTATCCTCAAATACAGACATGCAATCATCATTACATAAAGTACTCCAACTCTAAATGACAAAATCAAAAAGGACTTCAGAACTGGTCAGGTCAACCAGTATCTAGAGAGAAATTTTCTGTATAATATGCTTTTATTATTTCAAGTATTTTTTATGCTATATAACTATTATCACTACCACCACACCCACCATGAAAAGAACATCAACAATGATACCTACCATGTATATAGCAAATCAAGGTGTGCAAAGTATTTCATGTATGTTAATTCATTTGAGCCCCACCTTATTGAATGGGGAAGATTATTGTTTCTATTTTACAAACATGGAACCTGGGTCAGGGTGAATTTAAGTGCCTTGCCCAGGGTTACAAATCTAGTATATATTCTTAGCAGGATTTTCTGTGTCAATCCATCAATGAGTGTTTATTAAGTGCTTATTACAAGCCAGGAATTATGTTATGCATAATCCTACACAAGTAATTTAACATCTCACTTCCCTCAAAGTCTTTAAGTTGTAGGAAAATAGTAGAAATCTAATAGTAGAAATCATTTTCTTCCTAGGGTCTCCTTTCTAGGTGATAGATCAAAAGTCCCTCCCTATCCTTATGCTTCTTTATATGGTGACTTGAAGTTCAAAGTGTCTTTCTCCCAGTATCTTTGTGACACAGGTAGTGTAAGTATTGTTATTCTCATTTTCCAGATTAGTAAACTGAATCTTAGAGGTGAAATAGTAATTCCAAAGTAATGAGGTTGTTTAAAATATTATTGTTAGGACAAAGACACAAATATGATCTGAAGCTAAATCTCTCACCTCCACGTCTGGCACTCATTTCACTGCACCATGACACCTGAATATCCCTCTTTCTTTCTCTCCCTCTCTGTCATCCGTCCTCCCTCTCTTCTCCCTCTACAAACATTCAGCTACAATGCATCTAACTCTTAACTTTGCCTGAGTTTAAATTTATTCCTTATTTTAAAGTTATTCTAATGCTGTACTTATTATTTTTTCCTGTTCTTTATCTGCAGCTACAGTTCATTTTGACTGCAAGGAAAATCATACTTTCCCCCTGAATAAGCTTATTATTGAATTCTCATCACCCAGAGGTGCCTCTTCGTGCCTGCCCCACCTCTACTGCTTCTTTCTGTGTTTCTCCCCATTGTCTGTCTTAAGTTCCTTGAAATCAGGCACCGTTTTTATCTTATTTTTATCTCCAGTACAGTGCCAGAGAAACATTAGGTGCTTATACATGTTTATTGAATTGAATCCTCCATTCCTAAAATTGATCCTCCTTGATTCAAGTTGATTGTCTATCTGTCTGAAAGAAAAGTTGACTTAAAGATGGCACCTTCTGCTCTATATCCAGGCTTCTCCATCTCTCAGATTGAAGGTATCTAAGAAGCCTGTCAGAGGACTGCCTCTCATGGTAGGTGAACATAGACATATGAGAATTAATATAAAGTTAGTAATATCAGCCCTCTGCTTATCACACATTCAGCTACTTCCAGTACAGATGCTCAAAAAATATATATATTTAATTAAGATAGATGTAGGGAGAACAGCCAGTTGAAAGTTGAGTTCACTTTCTTGAGGTGTATTTTCTGGTTGAGCATCCTGAGAGACAAAAAGAAGTTTGAAGAAAAGAGTGAGAATGAGGGAAGGAAGAGAAAAGGTGTGTGAAGAAATACCCAAGGTGCTGTGTGGAAAACTGGCCAGGAGAAAAGAGGGAGGCTCAAAGGAATAAAGCTATCACCAGAAGGCTATTAATAATTCAGGCACTGCATTTCCTTCCTGATCAGTCAATTGCATCTTGTACATGACATGTTGAAGACAAATTTTCAAGTCACATTTCTGTACATAAATCTGAGATCTGGAAGCAAAAGTGCTTTAAGAAGTATAGCATAGTCAAGTAGGGAGAATACAGAAACTGAAATCAAAAGACTGATATCACTTATCAAGTATGTTATAGTGAAGATATTTTTCATGTCTGGATCAGACCAGATAGTTTAGTGTCTTCCATCTCTCAGATTTTTAGATTATCTTCACGTAAGCCTTGATATTCATTACCCTTTTGCCTCTAGGAAAGTCATTTCTATTCTCCATGTTCCATCTGGCTTGGTCTCCAACTCTCAAACTATGTGTCTACCTCCACCCCATCAGCTTTCTCAAACTGACAATGCTTCAACTTCAGACCCTTCTCAGGGGTGTTCCTTCCTTCCCTTCTGATCTTCCCCATCCTCCACTCCCACAAGCTTTGATTTCAGAATGTGTAAAGAGCTAATGATGGTCAGAGAGTCCAACGGACTGGAGTAGATTTGATGTAAAACTAGAGAGCAGAGGCAGGGGTAGGGAAGTTCAGCCTTTTCCTGTATGAACTTTGTCCCATCAGTAAGTTGGTGTGCATGTGTGTGTGTGGGGGGGGGGTATCGGGGGTTCTGGCCTCTGGTGCTTAGAAGTTCCTGAGAAATACACCCAGAATTTCAGAAGATATGGACTTAGAGTCTTTTTTTTATTTCTTGTCTCTACATATTTTCCCTGGAGTGAAGGTTTTGTTAGTAGTTTAAATGAAGCTGTAATTCCCTTAGCAAAGTTATCTGTTAGAATGACGTATTTATTTTTTATCTAAAATGGCCCTATATTAATCAAAGGACACTTTAGTCCTACATATTCTAAAATTGTCTATCCTTGTTTCTTGGGAAATATTTGTAAATATGGTGTGTGTGTGTGTGTGTGTGTGTGTGTGTGTGTGTGTGTGTGTGTGTGTGTGTGTGAATGAAAGAGAGAGACAGGGAGTGGAAAGAGAGAGAGTTTCTTTCCCAATGTTCTATTTACAAGTTTAAAAAGTATCAAAAGAAAAAATTTTTAAAATATTTGAGAGGAACATACCTATAAAGGAGAATTACAGTTTTGTGGAGAATATAATATATTTTAGTAACCATGATTAGATTTAAAATAATCATCAACTCTATATCTAGACCATTGAGAATATTTCTTTTCAAGGGGAGAATATTAGCAGAAAATAAATTCCTACACTGTTTCCACATTCAGCGTCACAGGAATATGACAGGCTGGCAGAGGTTTGCACTTTTTTGTTTGTTTGTTACCGTTAGACAATGTGGTATGATTAGATGAACATGGAGTTTGAAACTGGTGGAACTGGGTTTGAAATTTAGGTCTACCAACTCCTAGGATATCTAAGGCAAGTCACTTCATGGCCTTGCCTCATCTGGTTTGATGAATTTCCTAATTTGAATAAGAAGAGTTTGACTTATAAACATATAATGTTTCAAGGCTCACAGTATATTTTTTGTATGGTTATCAAGCACATTCTGATGTGGACACAGTTGAGCTAGGTACTTTAGTCAATCCTACAATATTGGACTTTTTATTCTCTTTGGAATAGGTGGTGAGCTGTGCTTCTGATGTAGTTGGGTTTTACGGTTAGTCCCTCCAAATGGCTTATAGATTATGCAAATAATATTCAATCAATACTCAAGACTATTGGTGGTAATATGCTAATCTATTGACATAATTACCATGATGATTTCATATTTTATACATAACTCATTTCAAGAATGTCTTTCTACTTATATTCAGAAAAAAAATAGAATTATTAAATCCCACATGGATATATTACTATTTTAAAAATACGTTTTAAATCTATTTGTGAAGGACTTTACATTCTATATCTTTTTTTTCTTTTTATTCTTTTGTTAAAGAGGAATGTATTAAAAACTTCTACCAAGTATAATGGATAAAAAATGTGGTCCACTCTTTGAGTAATTTCTAATTTAAGAAAAAATACACTAACATTTTCAGATGAATGTGACATTGAAAATATGTTATTTTCTGTCTTTCAGAAGCAAGTAGAAGATGCAACTCAGTATGATACTATGTTGGAGAAGGAGGAGATGATGTTTGGTCTTAAGAATCATCAATGTTATTTCAATGGTACCATATCAAAGGATCTATGATATTGCTTAATCCTCAAATGCATGCAATAAATGTGAAATAGTCTTGAAGCAATTTAGCAAGAAATTTTGTGAAAAACATGTCCAACAAGAGGGAGACCATGTTGAGAAGTAAATTTATGCCTACGACATAGGTATACTGCAACCACATTATAGTATTGGACATAGATGCTTGAAACTATTCTTTTTTTTTTTTTAATACAGGTAGTTCTGGCTCAAAATTCAGGCTGTACTAGGCTTTATGAAATCCAGTTGGCTAAGAAGGAATGTTGTTTTACTTATTGTCTAGGGGAACTGGGTTCAAATTCCTCCCCCTCCTCCAGTAGTTAAGTGACTTTGAAGATGTCAATTACCCTCTCTGGGCCTAAGGCATATCTACTAAAGATCTAAAATCTTATGGTTGACCCTGATGAAGGTGGTACCTACAGTAGGAATTCCCTATGGTGATAAACATTTAATATAACTATATACTATGTAATGGTATTGAAACAAATTTAGCACCACCTAAGTCTGTAAGTTAATTGCTCTGCTTTACTACTATGCTATTAATTCCTGTTACTTTTGTCTCTAGAAAAATCCCAGAATCATAGAATTTTAGAGCTGTCAGCAACCTGAGGCCACATTTTTTATCACAACCTTGAAAAATAATTTCCTTTTCACCACACCAAGTAAGTGACCATTCAGAATTTGAAAGTCTATTAGGCAACTAGAATTTATTATGCCCTTATTAGGTGTCAGGCACTGTGGTAAGTACTGGAGATACAAAGAAAGGAAAAGACGGGAATGAGGAGGGAGAGCTTTGGCATTCAGATGTGTACTGCCCTATGAAGAGGGAGAATTTCAAGAGATTCCCAGAGAAGTTCTTCCCTGCCTCACAGGACAAATTTCCAGTCCTTCTCCACCATGCCTGCCTACTGAACTGGTACTGTATTCTAACCACAGTCTGCCAATAATGAGTAATCCCTTTAAATAGCTGAGATACAAAAATATAGTAACTAGTTCACTTTACGATTCCACTAGGTGTGGAGCAAGCAGTTAGCTGATCCTCATTATAATATATGCTTTCTAATAAAATAGAAATCCAGATATGTAGGATTAACTATTTACAATAAATATATAAATGCTTTATGTAAAATTGTTAATGGAATGTTTCCTGTTTAATTTTTCTTAGCAATAAAAGTATTTAGAGCATATTAATAGAGTCAGACTTAATTTACTTTATCCTCATCTTTCTTCATATTCATGACTTGTAATCTTGGAAATCATTTTTTTCCAACCTCCTGCTAGTTAGCTATTATTTTTTAAATGAATGAGTTCATTAAATTTGGGTTCAGATTTAATTGTTCCTTATTGGAAATGTCAGCTTTCACAGTTCATTAATAAGGGTATTAGTTTAAAAGGAAGAGGCAGTGGGTGGGAAGGGGGAGGGGAAGGACTCATTTGAAAGGTTCCATTGTGATTCTGATTTGTATTTAATATTATGCTGATTTCTTTTGTGACCCTTATTGAATTATGAACTGGGGCTGAGATTGGGGTGATAATACCACAAGGTTTTTCTGATATGAGGTGACAGCGTTCACTACTGTTCTCTTTTACTAATTTTGACAGCTCAGTTTAATTCATATGAATTCAATAAACATTTTTTAAATGTCTAGTCTGTGTCAGGAACTGAGGGTGCAAAGACAAAATGAAGTTATTCTTATTGTTAGGTATCTTATTTACTATAGGAATTATCATGTAAATAGAAAATATAGATTGGAGGTCATTTATAGGAGGAAGGTAACAGTCTAAAAATAGTCTTTGGTTCCTCTTCTGTACAATGATGATGTGCACACCCATATTACCAAACTCACAAAGCTGTTTTCAGAAAATTATTTTGCAAATCTGACAATGTTATAGAAATTACAGTTATTATTTTTACTAATATTATGATTGAGATGAATGGATTTAAAATATCAGTAATGATGCAGAAATTTGCATAACTTTAGGTAAAAGAAAATTTAGTAAGAATGTAGTACCAGTAACATCATAGTTATCTTTACATTTTCTCTGAAAGTTTGGCATGTGTCAGTTGAAAAGGGGAAAAATAGAAACACTCTAAGTAGACAGAACCTGTATGTCTGGTTGACTTAAACATACTTATGTCATGGATGTCCACCAATTGGAATATTTTATGAAGTTTCAGAGTGATCAAACTTATACTTTCAGTATATGATAATTGAGCAAATTGGAATGAGGAATGGGAAAAAAGCATAAGTCTGAAATTGATGAATGTTTGTACCTGGTAAAATGAGAATATATTATCAATTTCATTTCATTCCTGAAACTAGTCCTTACTGAATAGTAGACTCTTAAAATGAAATAGGGCAAGTTATCCATTTGTGCATAACTAATATGAAACTAATATAAAGAAAGCAATCTGTGACAGAAATAATGGATATTCTATGAAAATGTGACATTGAATAATCAGAAATTATTGTGTACTTGCTAGGTTAAGCTTCTCTATTTAGTAGAACAGTGAAAAGGGAAATACAGGTATAACATTAATTCATTCACTCAGCATCAGTATTAAACACTGGCTGTGTACCTGAAAAAATAATAGACACCATGAATAGGAAGACAACATGCGCACATGCACACACACAGATGCAAAATACCCCATTCATATCATCTCCTTTCTTGAAGAGACTAAATTCTCCTGGGCAAAATATCATGTAAACGTATAAGGAAAACAAAAGAAAATCAACATAAATTATACACACATATACATGTGTACATATACACACATACATATGTATATATGCATACATATGAGACAGAGAGAGAGAGAAAGAGAGAGAGAGAGAGAGAGAGAGAGAGAGAGAGAGAGAGAGAGAGAGAGAGAGAGAGAGAGCATAAATTAACTTCACTGGGCAAGGGCATTAAGAAGAGTCAGATTGGATGGTGTGAAGACAATTTGTAATAGAAGTCTTATTCTCTAGGTGATTTACCAACTGAAAAGTTGCTAGTTCACTCCAGATCAGCATAGATACATACGGAATGAAAGGTAGTAGATGAACTATATTTCACATTTAGGGCATACAAAATCTCATCCATACACTGTGGGACTGGGGATTCACAATAACCCTACAAGTTAAGTACTATAAATACTTCAATCCTCATTTGGTACAGGAGAAAATGAAGGCTCAGGAACATCAATGACTTGCCAATTTTCAGAGAGATAGATGTATAAGTCTATCTGTAAGAGGAAGTCCTATCTTGGAACAATAATAAAAAATATAGTTTTCTAATACAGTCACATAAATATATTTACATGTTATGTTTATGGTGCAGAAGAATAACCCTGTATTTTCTAAGCAGTCTCATGAAATAGATAGCCAAATTCATAAATTCCCCTCATGATCCATTTGAAATATGCATGAAAAATATTGTGTCATCTTCATGACAGGAAGGTTAAGAAGCTTACCCAGAGTAATTCAACAAATAATTGTCATAATTTTTGACTATTTTTTAGTTCTATTTATTTATTTTTAGATTTCGACATTCATTTCCACAAAATTTTGAGTTCCAATTTTTCTCCCCATCTCTACCCTCCCCCCACTCCATAACACTTTGCATTCTGATTACCTCTTCCCTCAATGTGCCCTCCCTTCTATCATACCCCACTCTTCCCTTATACTTATCTTTCTTTTCTTGTAGGGCAAGATACATTTCTATACCCCATTACCTATACTTCTTATTTCCCCATTATATGCAATAACAGTTCTTAACATTCATTTCTAATATTTTGAATTCCAACTTCTCTTCCTTCCTCCCTCCCCACCCATCCCCACTGAGAAGCCAAGCGATTCAATACTGGCTATATGTGTGTCTTTTGCAAAAGATTTCCATAATAATCATGTTGTGTAATACTAACTGTATTGTCCTCCATCCTACCCTGTCTCCAATTTTTTTCTATACTCTCATTTGACCTTGTCCCTTCCCAAAATTGTTTAGTTCTAGTTACTCTCTTCTCCCATTTGCCCTCCCTTCTATCATCCCCCTGACTCCACTTTTCCCCTTCTCCCCTACTTTCCTGTAGTGTAAGATAGATTTTCATACTAAATTTAGTCAGGATGTTATTCCTTCCTTAAGCCATATGTGAAGAGAGTAAGCTTGACTTTTCCCCTCTCATCTCCTACCTTTTCTCCTCCATTGAACAAGATTTTTCTTATCTCTTTTAGGAGTGATAGCCTGTCCCATTCCATTTATCCCTTTCTCCTCCCAATATTTTCCTCTCTCATCGCTTAATTTTAATTTTTTTTTATGGATATCATCTCTTCTGATGCAGCTCAACCTGTAATCTCTGTTTATATGTGTATGTGTGCATGTGTGTGTGTGTGTGTGTGTGTGTGTGTGTGTATAATCCCTCCACCTACCCAAATACTGAGAAAAGTCTCAAGAGTTGTAAATTTATTTATCCATGTAAGAATGTAAACAGTTCAGCTTTAGAAAATCCTTTATGATTTCTCTTTCCTGTTTACCTTTTCATACTTCTCTTGATTCTTGTGTTTGAAAGTCAAATTTTCTATTCAGTCTCTTCATCATGAATGCTTGAAAGTCCTCTATATCACTGAATGACCATTTTTCCCCCTGAAGTATTATACTCAGTTTTGTTGGGTAGATGATTCTTGGTTTTAATCCCAGTTTCTTTTACTTCTGGAACATCATATTCCAAGCCCTTCTATCCCTTAATTCAGAAGCTGCCAGATCCTGTGTTATCCAGACTACATTTCCACAATACTCAAATTGTTTCTTTCTAACTGCTTGCAATATTTTCTCCTTGATTTGGGAACTTTGAAATTTGGTCACAATATTCTTAGGAGTTTCTCTTTTCATATCTCTTTCAGAAGGTGATCTATGGATTCTTTCAATATTTATTTTGCCCTCTGGTTCTAGAATATCAGGGCATTTTTCCTTGATAATTTCATGAAGGATAATGTCTAGGCTCTTTTTTTGGTCATGACTTTCAAGTAGTCCCGTAATTTTTTTTAAATTGTCTCTCCTGGATCTATTTTCTAAGTCAGTTGTTTTTCTAATTAGATGCTTCACATTACCTTCCATTTTTTTCCAATTTTTTGGTTTTCTTTTGTAATTTCTTGTATAGTCATTAGCTTCCCTGAACTCCAGTCTCCTTTTTAAAGAACTGTTTTCTTCAGTGAGCTTTTGAAACTCCTTTTCCATTTGGCTAATTCTGCTTTTTAAACATCCTCTTCCTCATCTGTTTTTTGGACCTCTTTTTCCAATTGAATTAGCCTAGTGTTAAAGGTGTTATTTTCCTCAGCATGTTTTTTTTTTTATTATTATTATCCTTTATCAAGCTGCTGACTTGCTTTTCAAGCTCTTCTATGGCATGAGTCCATTTCATATTCATTTTGGAGGTACTGGAGTCAGAAGCCTTTACTTCCTCTGACAATATGTATTGTTCTTCCTCATCTGAAAGGATGGAAGGAGATACCTGTTCCCTAAGAAAGTAACCTTCTATGGTCTTATTTTTTCCCCCTTTTTGGGCATTTTCCCAGCCAGTTACTTGACTTCCGAATTCTTTGTCAAAAGGTCATAGTGTTCCTCCTTCCCCCAGGACCTTGATCAAGGCTTAGATTCAGATCAGCTGCTCAATTCCCCCAGGGGCTTGGGATGGGGGCAGGGCCACCACTGAGGACTGAGTTTCAGATCCCCTTCTTAATTCCCCTAGAGATTTTAAGCTGAACTGTCTGGACAATGGATCAAGGCTACTTCCACAGCCACCATAGATGCCTGGTGGTGCAGCTGCTGTTGTGACCTCTACCACCACCTGCGGTCAGTGCTGGAGGGACCCTGCTCCCCTCTCGCCCAGCTGGGAAAGCCCTCCCACACTGACCTTTCAAATTTTCTTTGTTGCTTGTGGATAGAGGGATCTGGGACTCTCCTTTCTAGGGATTCTGCCCCACGGCTCTGTTGTGATCCTGTTTTTCCCTGTGTAATGGCCAGGGCTGGGGTCGACTCTACTCAGTGTCTCATGGGATTGACCTTTCCTGAAGGCCTTCCAGGTTACCTTTGGCTGGACATGTCTTTCATCCATCATTCTGTGGCTTCTCCTGCTCTAGAATTTGTTGAGAGTCATTTTTAAAGGTATTTTATGGGCTGTGGGTGAAGTGTTAGAGTGTATGTGTGTTTCTACACTGTCATCTTCATAATTGTCACATTTTGTAAAAAGTTTGGTCTTCTGGGGGGGCGGAGGCAAGATGGCGGAGTAGAAAGACACACATACACATAGCTCTGAACCCACAACCCACAGAACGGCTAGAGGGGACCAACTCACGGTGAATTCTGCACCCAGAGGCCACGGAATATTGGAGCGAGGGAGATTTCTGTTCCGGAGAGACCTTCAAACCTCTCGTGGGGGTCCTTCGCGCTGCGGACTGGGCACCAGGACTGGGAGCTGAGTGCAGCCCCGCAGCGGCCGCGACACTGTGAGGAAAACATCCAAGCAGGCTACGGGGACGGGATCTCCAGCGGCCACACTGGTCCCTCCACCCACAGAGGGACCTGCAAACCTCTCACAAAAGGTCCATCGCGCTGCAGACGCAGAGCCCAGCCCAGCCCAGACCTGCTGCAGCCACAGCACCAAGAGAAACAGACCCAAGCAGGCTTCAGGGACGGGATCTCCAGCAGCCACACAAGTCCCTCCACCCACAGGTGACAGGGGTCAGTGAAAGAGTCTCTTTGGAGGGTCGAGAGGGGAGTGGGGTGCCCCCATAACTCAGGCCCCCCCGGGAGGTAGAAGCTGAGAGGCGGGTGCAGACAGGGGCTCCCCAAGCGGGCGGGAGCCTGAATCCATTGTGGAAGGTCTGTGCATAAACCCCCTGAGGGAACTGAGCCTGAGAGGTGGCCCTGCCCCGACCTGACCATCTGAACTTAATTCTCACACTGAATAGCAGCCCTGACCCTGCCAAAAGCTGTAAGGCTGGAAGCAGCATTTGAATCTCAGTCCCAAAACGCTGGCTGGGAGGACCAGGAGGCAAGGTGGGTGTGAGGAGAATATTCAGAGGTCAAGCCACTGGCTGGGGAGAATACCCAGAAAAGGGAAAAGAAATAAAACAATTGAAGGGTACTTTCTCGGAGAAAAGACACTTCCTCCCTTCCTTTCTGATGAGGAAGAACAATGCTTACCATCAGGCAAAGACACAGAAATCAAGGATTCTGTGCCCCAGCCCACCCAATGGGCTCAGGCCATGGAAGAGCTCAAAAAGAATTTTGAAAATCAAGTTAGAGAGGTGGAGGAAAAACTGGGAAGAGAAATGAGAGGGATGAAAGAGAAGCATGAAAAGCAGATCAGCTCCCTGCTAAAGGAGAACCAAAAAAATGTTGAAGAAATTAACACCTTGAAAACTAGCCTAACTCAATTGGCAAAAGAGGTTCAAAAAGCCAATGAGGAGAAGAATGCTTTCAAAAGCAGAATTAGCCAAATGGAAAAGGAGATTCAAAAGCTCACTGAAGAAAATAGTTCTTTCAAAACTGGAATGGCACAGATGGACACTAAGGACTTTATGAGAAAGACAGATATCACAGAACATAGCGAGAAGATTGGAAAAATGGAAGATAATGTGAAATATCTTATTGGAAAAACAACTGCCCTGGAAAATAGATTCAGGAGAGACAATGCAAAAATTCTGGGACTACCTGAAAACCATGATCAAAAGAAGAGCCTAGACATCATCTTCCATGAAATTATCAAGGAAAACTGCCCTGAGATTCTAGAACCAGAGGGCAAAATAAATATTCAAGGAATCCACAGAACACCGCCTGAAAGAGATCCAAAAAGAGAAACTCCTAGGAACATTGTGGCCAAATTCCAGAATTCCCAGGTGAAAGAGAAAATATTGCAAGCAGCTAGAAAGAAACAATTTAAGTATTGTGGAAATACAATCAGGATAACACAAGATCTAGCACCCTCTACATTAAGGGATCGAATGGCATGGAATAGGATATTCCAGAAGTCAAAGGAATTAGGACTAAAACCAAGAATCACCTACCCAGCAAAACTGAGTATAATACTTCAGGAGAAAAAATGGTCTTTCAATGAAATGGAGGATTTTCAGGTTTTCCTGATGAAAAGACCAGAGCTGAAAAGAAAATTTGACTTTCAAACACAAGAATGAAGAGAACCATGAAAAGGTGAACAGCAAAGAGAAGTCATAAGGGACTTACTAAAGTTGAACTGTTTACATTCCTACATGGAAAGACAATATTTGTAACTCTTGAAACATTTCAGTATCTGGGTACTGGGTGGGATTACACACACATACATGCACACATGCACACATACATAGAGACAGAGTGCACAGAGTGAATTGAAGAGGATGGGATCATATCTTTAAAAAAAATGAAATCAAACAGTGAGAGAGAAATACATTGGGAGGAGAAAGGGAGAAATTGAATGGGGCAAATTATCTCTCATAAAAGAGGCATGCAAAGACTTATTAGTGGAGGGATAAAGAGGGGACGCGAGAGAAAATCATGAGGTCAACTCTCATCAGTTTCCACTAAAGGAAAGAATAAAATGCACACTCATTTTGATAGGAAAATCTATCTCACAATACAGAAAAGTGGGGGACAAGGACACAAGCAGGGTGGGAGGGAGGATAGAGGGGAGGGCATGGGGAGGAGAATGCAATTTGAGGTTGACACTCATGGGGAGGGAAAGGATCATAAGAGAATAGAAGTAATGGAGGACAGGATAGGATGGAGGGAAATATAGTTAGTTCTATACAACACAACTAGTATGGAAATCATTTGCAAAACTACACAGATTTGGCCTATATTGAATTGCTTGTCCTCCAAAAGGAAGGGGTGGAGAGGGAGGGAGCTAAAGAAGTTGGAACTCAAAGTGTTAGGATCAACTGTAATGTTCTTACCACTCGGAAATAAGAAATACAGGTTAAGGGGTAAAGAAACCTATCTGGCCCTACAGGACAAAAGAGAAGACGGAGACAAGGGCAGAGAGGGAGGATAGAAGAGAGAGCAGATTGGTCACAGGGGTAATTAGAATGCTTGGGTTTGGGGGGGGGAGGGGATAAAAGGGGAGAAAATTTGTAACCCAAAACTTTGTGAAAATAAATGTTAAAAGTTAAAAAAAAATAAAAAAAAATAAAAAAAAGTTTGGTCTTCTGAGGACAAAAACAAATAATAGGGACATGAAAATGTTAACAAGTCTTAGAATTCTGTGATTGTTTTACATGAAGTACTGATTCTCTTAAGATCAGCATGAGAGCCAAAAAGATTTTATTTTATTTTATTGCTGAAATGAAAGCAAAAGTTCAGAGAAGTTCAATGAAACAATAAACACTACGCAGTAGGGTTGAGGTGTTTTGAGGATAAAACAACAACAACAAGCAAGGATTTATTAAGCTAAATACCAATTCTATTTCTCAAATGTAGGAGCTAAAATAGGATCTAAAGGAGATAGATTCCACCTTACCCTCTCTACCACCATCTGTAGTGTGGCTAATTTTTTTTTTGAAGTCCTGAGCTATGAGTGAAAATTAATTCACTCAACACACCTCAGTTAAGAGAGAAATTAATTTCTTTTGGGTATGTGGCATCATTTTTGAAATAAGGAAATATTATTGATCGTTACCTGACAATTTCTTTTGAGTGTGATTTACACAGATAAGAGGGAGGAACTATAGAAATGTGTGACAATATGGATCCTTGAACATTGCCTTTGTAAAACTCTCAAATATCCATAAGGTGAATAATACTAGTACCTCCATGGACACAGATCACCTCCAGCCAATTCATGGACAGGGCTGTCCCATTAAAAGAATTTATTTCTCTGTTCTTATTTTCATCCTTTAACCATTAGAATGGCCATGATATAACTTCTCTAGATTAACCCTTGAGTTTACCTGTGCAATATTTCTTGGATAATATATGATGGGAATGTTTTCTATCTTAGAGATTTTTGAAAAATAATATTTTGTTTTCCACAATTATATATAATTTTTAATTTTTACTTTTTTATTCAGAATTCCAAATTCTATCCATCCCTTTTTTCCCTCCTCAGTATTAAGCAATTAGATATATTATAAGTGTTAAATCATATAAAACATGTGTATATTAGTCATTTTATGCAAGAAAATGAATAAAATACAAGAAAAAGAAAGAAAGAAGGAAGGAAAGAAAGAAAGAAATGAAGGAAAAGAAAGGATACTTCAGTTAGTATTCAGATAAACATTTTTTTCTCTGGAGGCTCATAGCACTTTTTATCATGAGTCCTTTAAAATTGTTTTGTATTATTGAAAATAGTTATATCATTTACAACTGATCATCAATACCAGTTGGTGCCCCAACATAAACTGGGGGACTTGCTATCACCGGTTCCTAGAGCTGCATTCACAAAAGAAAAGGCAACTTTTGAGGGGTTAACAATCACTTTAATCAAGGACATGAGTCATTCATTCCTTTAACCATGCACATGTGTCATTCACCTAATTCAGAGGAGTCGGTACCCTGAACTTCAAAGAAAATACAGTAAAATCAAAAGATCCACAGATATGACTTCCTTTACCTGAATTCAACAGAAAACTGGACCCCAAATGTCTGACCATAGTTACTGGAGAGGGAAGCATGCCATCTGGATTCTCAAAGAAGGGGACCTCCTTAGCAGCTTCCCAGAGTCCTCATCTGGCCAAAGAAACATTTCCTGCCAGTAAACCCCAAAGTATTCAAACAGACATGACTTCCTCTGACTGACCCTAACTTATCAGACATGTACAGATTTCTGACGATTGCTACCAGAGAAGGAAGTATGACATCAGCATTCTCAAAGCCAGAGGGTTCCTTAGTGGCTTCCCAGAGTTCTCATCTGGCACTCAAACCTTCTTACCAAAAATGAAGCCCCAAAGTAAATCCTCAACTCTAAGTATTTATACCTTTTTTAGATTTAGAGAATCCCACAACCCTCCACAACCCTTGAGAACCAGTGACTCATTAACAAAAGGCTTGGTCCTTCCCACAAATCTTCCTTAATCAAACTCCCCTAAATATACAGGCCCATTAATAGGCAAGGATGATCTTTAATCACATTAAAATTGTTGACAATACAAATACATATACTATTTCTAATTAAAGAAACTCTTGTTTCTGTATTGTACACCTTGTGAAAAGACTCTTGATTAATAAAGGCAAGATTCAATCAGAGGCACTTGATAACACTAAAACAAAAACACCAAAAGATCATATTTGGTTTGCCATTACATCATCATACAATATTGCTGATAGTGTGTACAAATGTTCTCCTGGTTCTGGTTAATTTACTTTGCATCAATTCATGTTTATCTTTCCAGGTTCTTCTATTAATCTGGGAAATTTATATTTTTATAAATGTTCATCTATTTCACTTAGATTGTTTGATTATTGACATATAATTGATCAAAATTGCTGATAATAATTGTTTTAACTTCATCTTCATGGTGGTGAATACATCTTTTTTCACTTTTAATAATTTCTCTATAATTTTCTTCTTATATTTTCTAAATCAAATCAACCAATGACTTATCTATTTTACTTTTGTCTGTTTGCTTATTTTTCATAAAATTTTATTTGTTTCCTTTGTGTCAATTGTATTAATCTCCCTTTTGATTTTCAGATTTCCAATTATATTGTTAATTAGAGGTTTTTAATTTTTCTTTGTCTAGGTTTCTTTGAATATTGTTTATTTTAGTTGCATATCCAGTTAATTGATCTGTTCTTTCTCTATGTCACTGATGAAAGTATTTAGAGATTTGAATTTTCCTCCTAAGCACTGCTTTGGCTGAATAGCATAAATTTTAAAATGGTGTCTGATTGTTGTCATTCACTTTCCTGAAATTATTGATTGTTTCTATTATTAATTCTTTGATTCATTCATTCTTTAGAATTGGTTTCTTAAGTTTCCAATCTATTTATAATCTTTCTCCACAGAATTGTACTTAGTGTGGTTTTATTTCATTGTGATATGAAAAAAATGAGTTTAATTTTCCTACTTTTCTGCTTTTAGTTGTGAGGTTGTTGTATCCTAATTTTTATGTGGTTAAGTTTTGTGTGGGTGCCATGTACCTCTAAGTGAAAAGATATATTTCTTATTATTCTGTTTTATTTTCTCCAAAGTACTATCATGCAAAACTTTTCTAAAATCCTATGCCTTTTTTTATATTTTATTTGGATTTATCTAGTTCTGAAAAGGGATAGTTGAGGTCCCCCACTAGTATAATTTTACTTTCTTTTTCCTCCTGTACTTCATTTATTTTTTCCTTTCAGAATTTGTATGCTCTGCCATTTGGTGCATATATGTTTATTATTGATGTTATTTCATTGTCTATAATGCATTTAAAACAATCTAGTTTCCCTGATTATATCTCTTAATTAGAATATATTTGCTTTGGGTTTTTTTTTTTTTAGATCATTATTGCTATCCCATTTTTTTTCTTTTTTACTTCAACTGTAGCATAATGGATTCTGCTTTGCCCTTATTTTTACCCTATTTGTGTTTCTCTGCTTCAAATACTTCTTTTGTGAACATTGTGAATATCACATTGTGGGATTCTGTTTTTATTTTTACTTGACTCTCCTATGTGTTTTGTTGTTTGAGTTCATTTTATTCCGGCTCACAATTATAATTAAACTGCTCTAACATTTATGCAGTTCTTAGAATATATATCATCTTCCTATGTAAGAAATTAAGCAATTGAACCTTCTTAAATTCCATATGACTTCTCTTTCAAGTAAATGTTTATATGCTTTTTTGAGCCTTCTGTTTAAAAGCCCTCTATTTCATTTAATACACATTTTTTTCCCTTGAAAGATAATACTTAGTTTTGCTGGATAGATGACTCTTCTTTATGATCCTAACTCCTTTCAACTATAAGATTTCATATGTTAAATCCCCTGATTCTATGATGTAGAGGTTGCTAAATTTATTTTTGTTGTTCTTGCTGTTGCGCTGATTGTGTCTCCATGGTATTTGAATCATTTCTTTTTGGCAGCTGTCAATATTTCCCCCCCTCTCCCCCTTGGTTGGAATCTTTGGCACTTTTCTGTAATATTATTGGAGGTTTTCAATTTGAGATCTCTTTCAGAAGGTGAGTGGTGAATTATTTTCTTTTCCATTTTATCCTCCAATGTTAGTATATTAGGCAAGCTTTCCTTGATAATTTCTTGGAAAATGATGTCTGAGAACTTATATTTTTAAATCATGCCTTTCACATAGTCCAGTAATTATTAAATTATTTATTCTGGATCCATTTTCCAGGTAACTTGTTTTTGCAATGAGATCTTTTACATTTTCTTCAATTTTTTTTCATTCTTTTGTCTTTGTTTTATTGTTTCTTGAAGTCTTGTGGAGTCATTAGCTTCAAATTGCCCAATTTAAAATTTTTAGAATTATTTCCTTCAGAGACTTTTAGTACCTCCTTTTCTCTTTGGTAAATTCTGCTTTTTAAATAAATCTCTTCTGTGAATTCACATGAACTTTTTCCAATTTGACCAGTTCTGAATTTTTAGGAGTTCTCTTTAGTAGAATTTTGTGCTTCTTTTACCATTCCACTATTCTTTTTAATTAAGATGATTTTTTCATTGTTTTTGTGCCTTTTTTTAACCAAACTGTTGACTTTTTTTAAAAGTTTTCCTTAAATCAATGTCTTTTATTTCCCTATTTCCTTCTGCCTCATTCATTTTATTGATTTTTTTAGCTTTTTCAGGGCCTGGAATAACTCGTTTTCTGAAAGGGATAGTGAGTTAATAAAGGAGAAATAGAAGGATGACCTATCAGGAGTAAAGACCCAGTTGACAATATGTAACATAAATTTGTAGTGAACCTAACAGAAAGTTTGAATTATTATCTTTACCTTTTTTGAGAAGCACTTATGTAGGAGAAAAGGCTGCAAAAGATGGGAGTGATTCAATGTTGAAGCTTAGAAAGATGCATGGTAATATGACAAGGGAACTAGGAATGCAAGAGAAGAAAACAGTATAGAATTGAACTGTGAGTAACGGAATAAGTTGGGACAAAGAAGAGAGTGCATAGTGCAGATATGATGATGGGAAAGAACTTAGGGGTTTGAATATCACATTGTGTATAAAGGACAGAGTTTTATAAGAAAAGGCAAAGAAAGAAGTAGAAAATTAATAGATTATTGTATGATAAGACTTCACAGTTCTTTCACATGGATATTGTACATTTATGTATTAAGGGAAGATCAAACATATAAACACATCTGTAAGTGTCTCAGATTCAGTGGAGTAGTAGGCCATAGAAAATGAATATGTTTAGGAACTGAATGATTTTGATATTTGAGGGAGTGTCAATATGTATTTCTTTTGATTAACTATTTTTTAATTACTATTTCTTTTTAGCATTATTTTCCTTTCAAATATTGAGGTCTAGATTCTGTACCTAAACTTTAACTCTTTTACAAAGCTATTGTTTCATTCTTGCTTCTAATGCATTTTGCTATTGACTTGTGTTTTATAATTTAATTCATTCTATTCACATTCATATTTATGACCACTAACTATATTTTCCTCCATCCCAGTTTTTAATTGATTTTTCTTTCTATCCTGTCCCTCCTCAAGTCTTTTTTGTTTCTAACCACTTATTCTCTTAATCCACCCTCCTTTTTATCATCCCCTCCCCATATCTAATATTTCTTCCCCCTCCTATTTCCCTTTGGGTAAGATAGATTTTTAAAACAACCTGAGTGTGTCAATCTATCCAATATGTATGTATGTGGATAAATTATAATTAAATTGAATTGGAATGAATATTCCAAAACAGTTTTGAATTTAGTGTTATAATTAACTTCTTTATTATTTTGGATTTCAACTCATTCATGGCTTAGAAGATGATCTTCGTGACTTTCTGCATGATATATGAATTCAGTGCCTTGTGCAGAGCATTTAATAAATGCCTGTTGACTGACTGAAAATGTTAACATTCAAAGAGGTTGACAGTAAGTCTTCAAGATCAAACTCAAAGTATTTCTCATTTAGTAGATTCTGGTAGAATTTGTATTCTTATGGCAGAGAGTAGCTGGACATATTAGCCAAGAATACCAGGGAGAATTTTGGTAATGTTAATGAGAATTATCAGTCTCTAACTCATCTGTATCATATATTTGAATATTTGATTTGGCCTATTTTATGCAGTGATACACTCTTGTTCATTTTTTTCCCGTTTCCCATTATTTAGGAAATGTTGTGTTAGTTACAATGCATCAGAAGAGACCCCCTAAAGTTGTCAGGAGGTATCTCCTAATGAAAACCATTTGTGAATAACAAAGACACAAACTGTCATTCTTCCAAATAATCTAGAGTATGACTATGGTGTATATGAACTCAATAGTACATGGTACATGAGTATGGCAGTTGCAAATAAGTCATTTTCAGGTTCAAGGCAAACATGAGACATGGGGATATTTCCAAAAAATGCTTCATGGAAGAGATAGCACTCAAGCTTTCATTCATAAAACAGAGATCTGAGTATATCACTCCCTCATGGAAACAACAACAACAACAACAAATAAACACTAAAAGAAAAAAAATCTCATGTGGCCCAATATAGTCATTAGGATATAATATAAATATAAAATTTGAATATCAGGCATTAAAAATCTTATATAAGATCAGTTCCACATACATTTCCAGCCTTAATTCACATTATTTTCATGTTATTCAAATATCCTATTACGTGTGATGAGAATTCCATTTATTTGCCCTCTCTATGCCATTATATGGTTGATCCCCAATCAATGTTGGTATGTATTCCCTCTTCATACCCAAATATTAAGGAAAAGATTGAATATTTTCATTTAAAGTAGAATTCAGGTGCCACTTTCTGTAAGATACTTTCAGAAATTCTTTGATGTCATTGCCATCTCTCTGTTAAAGTTAATTTGCTTTTACACATCTATAAATCTATAGTTTTTTTTTCCCCCAACCCAAATGTCCACTAGAATGTAAGCTCTTTAAAGACAGGAGCAATTTCATTTTTATCTTTGTTTTCCCAATACCTAACCCATAGTAGTTATGTAGTAAAACATTTTTTCATTTGAATTTCATTATTTTTCCAAAAGAAATAGTTAATTTGTGCAGAATTTCTTGTTGCAGAGCCAAATGCCACATTCCTCGGGAATGTTAATTGTTTATTAACATATAGAAGGACTGTTGACCTTTCAAGTTACACACACCTAGTTCTTTATAGGCAGTGGTAATGCCACTTAACATGAGGAGCCATCCTCTGGTCTTGTTATTTTTAGGAAGGTAACCTTTCAAAGAATGCAATTTTCTGAAGAAAATCTTGAAATTGGATAAAGACAGAGTCTGAATTAAAACAAGGTTTTATACTCAATTTTTATTTAATGAGAACATTTTCCTAGAGCCACCATTCTTTGACTCTTCAAAGATTTTTTTAATCTTATCAAATAATTCAATAGGTGTTTTCTCTTAACTGTGATTTTTTACTATTCTTAACATTACTCTCACTTCACCATAGCACTCTCCTCTTACATTCCTCAACAGAATTAAAGAAAAATAATTGAGCAAAACTTAATTATGTGTCATCCATGTGTTACATTGCATGTAAACATTCAAAAGCCTTTATCCTTCACCTACCGGGGCTCTGTCATCTGTTCCCCAGAATCAGATTTGTCCATTAAATCAATTTGAATTCTCATTTGTTTTGGTATTGATTTTTCTTACATACTGTGTTCATCGGTTTCTTTCCTCAGCACGTCTTCTCAAGTTTCTCTACATTCTTAATATTTTTTTAGTTCTTATGATAATATTGCATTATATTCATATTCCAGAGCTTATTTAACAGTTTCCCTATAGATGAAAATTGCATTATTTTGGGGGTTATGTTTCACTAACACGAAAATCATTGCTATGAATATGTCGCTCCATAGTACATCTTCCTCTTTCTCTTTGACCTCTTTAAGCTGTATTCCTAACAGTGATACCACTGTATTAAAAGACATGAACAATTCAATCCTTCATTTTTGGGAGAGGGAATGAGATTCGGTTGCCCTATCTTGAAAAAGTTTGAAGAAAAACAGTCATTTCTGGCTCATATTCTTCTACTGATATATTTTGCCTCATTTTTGAGACCTTGCTCTGGCCTTCCTTTCCTAGACAACCAAGTGGCTCTTCCCTTCCTTGAGCTTACCATATTATTTCCAGATGATGGAGATGCCCCTGACCAACTTCAGCCTTACTGTATGTCAAGAATTTTGAACACATGTTTTTTGCCTCTCCAGGAGCAGGTAGTAGAGTCATTTACCATTCTCCATGACTATTTAATTACTCTTCTAGCCTAGTCCCAAATAACTTCTCCAGAAATATGTTTAGGGCAATACATAGCTCCCTGATTTTAGATTCTATTTCTGGAGCAGAAAAATGAGAAAAAAGGTGAAGTCAGAATTTGAGAGCAACCTGCAAAAAAATACAAAACAGCTTTTCAAAAAATTTTCCTTTTGTTGTGGATAAGGATGCAGTTATTTCATTTCCTTCAAGAGCCAACTTCAATTCCATCATGTACCAGTAGCCTATCTTTACAGCCCAGTGTCCACCTGCTATCTTGTGACCTTCCATATCAGCAAATTTGCTGTTTGCCAAAAACTGATAAGATATGGTCATGCTACTTTTCCCCCAATTACATGCTCCTATTACACCAGAAAACTTGGCATTCACCACAAATTGATCTGTGGCAGCCAGGGATGAGATAACAGGTGTATGAAAAGGGGTTAGAGAAGAGAAGTGTTATGAGTGCAAGGCAATGAAGCTCATCTTTTCAAACAGCTTTGTATGAGGTATAGTTATTGTAATAGGATGAAAGCCCTCATGCACTCGGACAAGTCATTTTGAGTGCCTTTCAGCATCATAGTCTCGATAGATATTGTCATGAGATGCATGGAATGCAAACTTAATAATAAAAAGGACTTATCTAAGTAATTGACTCATTTGCACATGCCTTTATTTCTCTTTGTTTCTTGCCAGTAAAATGAAATTTTTTCTCCTCATTTTTAAACTTTTTGATATTTTTTTTTTAGTTTTTATTTTAAGAAAGTATTCTTACCACTCTTCAGATGAATATGATCTATTGATATACTCATTTCAATCTAGGTGTTTACATATTCAGGCTCCTTTCAGAAGGAATGCCTAAACCACCTTCTAAATGCAGGTTAAATTGAAGAGACTATACAGTACAGTATTAAAAATATGTCAGGTTTTCTATGGTGCTCTATTCACTTTAAATCTAAACCTAGTTAAAGTTAGTCATATTAAGAGCAAGCTAGTAAGGTCAATTACTAGCATCATTAATTTATTTTTGATTTGGATTCAGTAGGATATATGTTTAAATTTTTTTTATTTTATTTTTTTTTTATTTTTTTATTTTGTAATGTTTAACAGTCACTGCCATACAATTGTGATTTTATCCCCCCCACCTACCCCCCAATCCCCCCCTCCCTCCCCACCACTGCATACAATTCTGTATAGATTCTACATACACTTTCCTATTGAGTATATTTTCACTATAGTCATGCTATGTAGTCAGACTAAGATAAATGAAAGAAATCGTATAACAAATCAGAACATGATACACAAACACATACACATACACAAACATGATCTGCTACAATATGTGAGTGACTTCCATATTTCTCTCTCTGAGTGTGGCAGGCATTTTGCCTTGAGATCCTCCATTGGGATTTTTTTTTTTTTTTTTTGGTAAGAAGTTCTTGTGTTATTACAAAAATCCAAGTCTACCAGAAAAAACTCTCACACACTGTGGTTGTTGCTGTGCATAAAGTTCTCCTGGTTCTGCTCCTTTCACTCAGCATCAGGTCATATAAGTCCTTCCAGGCCTCTCTGAAGTCTTCTTGTTCATCATTTCTTATGGCACAATAGTACTCCATTACATTCATATACCATAATTTATTCAGCCATTCCCCAATTGATGGACATCCCCTTGACTTTCAGTTTTTGGCAACTACATAGAGTGCTGCTATAAATATTTTTGTACATGTGGGACCCTTTCCCATTTTTACGATCTCTTGGGGATATAGTCCTAGTAGCGATATTGCTGGGTCAAAGGGTATGCACATTTTTGTAGCCCTTTGGGCATAGTTCCAAATTGCTCTCCAGAATGGTTGGATGCGCTCGCAGCTCCACCAACAATGAATTAGTGTTCCAACTTTCCCACATCCTCTCCAGCATTTATCATTTTCTTGTTCTGTCATGTTTGCCAATCTTATAGGTGTGATGTGGTACCTCAGAGTTGTTTTGATTTGCATCTCTCTAACCAATAGTGATTTAGAGCATTTTTTCATATGATTATAGATAGCTTTAATTTCTTCCTCTGAAAATTGCCTGTTCATATCCTTTGACCATTTATCAATTGGGGAATGACTTGTATGATTGTACATTTGGATCAGTTCTCTATATATTCTAGAAATGAGGCCTTTATCCCCGAGCTTAGCTGTAAAAATTCTTTCCCAATTTACTACATCCCTCCGGATTTTGGTTGCATTGGGTTTGGTTGTGCAAAAACTTCTCAGTTTAATGTACTCAAAGTTATCCATTTTGCATTTCATAATGCATTCTATCTCTCCTTTAGTAAAGAATTCTTCCCTTCTCCATAGATCTGATAAATACACTATTCCTTGCTTCTCCAGTTTATTCATGGTATCAATCTTTATACCTAAATCATGTACCCATTTGGACTTTATTCTTGTGTACGGTGTCAGGTATGGGTCTATGCCTAATTTCCGCCACACTGTTATCCAGTTTTCCCAGCAATTTTTGTCAAACAATGAGTTCTTATCCCAGAAGCTGGGGTCCTTGGGTTTATCAAACAGAAGGATGCTATATTCCTTGCCTACTGCATCTTGAGTGCCAAGTCTATTCCACTTGTCTACCTCTCTGTTTCTTAGCCAATACCAAGTGGTTTTGATAATTGCTGCTTTATAGTACAGTTTGAGGTCTGGTAGCGCTAGGCCACCTTCCCAAGCATTTCTTTTCATTAGTCCCTTTGATATTCTGGACCTTTTGTTTTTCCAAATGAATTTTGATATTATTTTGTCCAGCTCTAGAAAGTAATTGTCTGATAGTTTAATTGGTATGGCACTAAATAAGTATATTAATTTGGGTAGAATTGTCATTTTTATTATATTAGCCCAGCCTACCCATGAGCAACTAATGTTTTTCCACTTACTTAAATCTGACTTTATTTGTGCAAAAAGTGTCTTGTAATTGTGTTCATATAATCCCTGGGTTTGTTTTGGCAGGTAGACTCCTAAGTATTTTATACTGTCTACCCTAACTTTAAATGGGATTTCTCTTTCTATCTCTTGCTGTTGGACTTTGTTGCTAATATATAGGAATGCAGAAGATTTGTGTGGGTTTATTTTGTACCCTGCAACTTTGCCAAAGTTGTTTATTAATTCAAGTAATTTTTTACTTGAATCTCTGGGATTCTCTAGGTAAATCATCATATCATCTGCAAAGAGTGATAACTTAGTTTCTTCTTTGGCTATTTTAATTCCTTGGATATCTTTATCTTGTCTAATTGCTACAGCTAACATTTCTAGTACCATATTAAATAATAGTGGTGATAATGGACAACCTTGTTTCACCCCTGATCTTTTTGGGAATGCATCTAGCTTATCCCCATTGCATATAATGCTTGCTGAAGGTTTTAGATAGATACTGCTTATTATTTTATGGAAAGTTCCCTTTATTCCTACATTCTCCAATATTTTTAGTAGGAATGGATGTTGTATTTTGTCAAAAGCTTTTTCTGCATCTATTGAGATAATCATGTGGTTTTTGTTAGCTTTGTTGTTGATGTGATCGATAATGCTAATAGTTTTCCTAATATTGAACCAGCCCTGTAGTCCTGGTATGAATCCTACCTGATCATAATATATTAATCTCGTGATAAGATGCTGTATTCGTTTTGCTAGAATCTTATTTAAAATATTTGCATCTATACTCATTAGGGAAATTGGTCTATAATTTTCTTTCTCTGTTTTGTCTCTTCCTGGTTTGGGTATCAAAACCATATTTGTATCATAGAAAGAATTTGGGAGGACTCCTTCTTCCCCAATTTTCCAGAATAGTGTACGTAGTATTGGAATTAACTGTTCTTTAAATGTTTGATAGAATTCACTTGTGAATCCATCAGGCCCTGGAGATTTTTTCCTAGGGAGTTCATTGATGGCTTGTTCAATTTCTTTTTCTGAGATGGGGTTGTTTAAGTATTCAACTTCCTCTTCTGTTAATCTGGGCAATTTGTATTTTTTAAAATATTTATCCATCTCATTTAGATTATCGAATTTGTGGGCATAAAGTTGGGCAAAGTAGCTTCTAATTATTGTTTTAATTTCCTCCTCATTGGAGGTGAGTTCACCCCTTTCATTTTTAATATTAGTAATTTGGTTTTCTTCTTTCTTTTTTTTAATCAGATTGACCAAAGGTTTATCAATTTTATTAGTTTTTTCATAAAACCAACTATTGGTTTTATTTATTAATTCAATAGTTTTCTTAATTTCAATTTTATTAATCTCTCCTTTGGTTTTCAGTATTTCTAATTTGGTATTTACTTGGGGATTTTCAATTTGTTCTTTTTCTAGCTTTTCCAACTGCAAGCCTAAGTCATTGATCTCCTCTTTCTCTATTTTATTTATGTAAGCATTCAGAGATATAAAACTTCCCCTAATAACTGCTTTTGCAGTATCCCATAAGTTTTGGTATGTTGTCTCACTATTGTCATTCTCTCGAATGAAATTGTTGATTGTTTCTATGATTTCTTCTTTAACCCAACCCTTCTTTAGAATTAGATTATTTAGTTTCCAATTGATTTTTGGTTTCTCTTTCCATGGCCTTTTATTACATGTAATTTTTAATGCATTATGATCTGAAAAGGATGCATTGATTATCTCTACCTTTCTGCACTGGATTGTGAGATTTTTATGTCCTAGTACATGGTCAATTTTTGTAAATGTTCCATGTACCGCTGAGAAAAAAGTATATTCCTTTCTATTCCCATTTAATTTTCTCCAAAGATCTATCATATCTACCTTATCCAGAGTTTTATTTACCTCCTTAACCTCTTTCTTGTTTATTTTGAGGTTGGATTTATCGAGTTCAGACAGGGGGAGGTTGAGTTCCCCCACTAGTATAGTTTTGCTATCAATTTCTTCCTTCAACTCCCCCAACCTCTCCTCTAAGAATCTGGATGCTATACCACTTGGAGCATACATGTTTAGTAATGATATTGCTTCATTGTCTATGGTGCCTTTTAGCAGGATATAGTTTCCATCCTTATCCCTTTTGATTAGATCTATTTCTGCTTTTGCTTTGTCTGAGATTAGGATTGCTACTCCTGCCTTTCTTACATGAGCTGAAGCACAATATATTCTGCTCCATCCTTTGACCTTTATCCTATGTGTATCTCCCCGTATCAAATGTGTTTCTTGTAAGCAGCATATTGTTGGATTATGGCTTTTAATCCATTCTGCTATCCGTCTCCGTTTTATGGGAGAGTTCATCCCATTCACATTCACAGTTATGATTACAATCTGTGTATTTCCCTCCAACCTCTTTCCCACCATTTGTGCTTTTAGCTCTCCCGTCTCCCTTCCCCTCCTCAATAGTATTCACTTTTCTCCCCCTCCTCCTGCAGCCTTCCCCTCCTTCTTTTGACCCCCCTCCCTTTTAGTTCCCTTTACTCTTTTTGCTTCTTTCCTCCCTTTTAGCCACCCTCCCCTTTCTTCCCCCTTCCCCTCCTACTACCTATAGAGCTAGTTAGGCTTATCTACTTAAGATTATTGTTCCCTCCTTTGAACAAATCAGATGAGAGTACCTCTCAAACAATGCTCATCTCCCTCCCCTCCTTCCCTCTACTATAGTTTTGTACTTCTTCCTGTGATATAATTTGCCATTTTCTGCTTCCCCCTTTCCACACCTCCTATTACATTCCCTTCTCATACTTAAATCATATTTTTGACATGACATCATTTACTTTATGCCCATTCCCTCTACATATATCCCTTTTATCATAATAGCTGCACAGTTCTCAAGATTAACAGGTATCATCTTCCCTTATAGGGAGGTAAACAGTTTGCCCTAATTGAGTAGCAAGTTTTTGTTTTTGTTTTTTCCCCTCTGTTTACCTTTTTATGATTCTCTGGAGACCTGTATTTGAAGATCAAATTGTCTATTGAGTTCTGGTGTTTTGGTCAGGAAGCTCTGGAAATCCCTTATTTCGTTGAATGACTTTCTCCTTGCCTGAAATGTTATGCTGAACTTTGCTGGGTAGTTGATCCTTGGTTGAAGTCCCAACTCCTTTGCCTTACGGAATATTGGGTTCCAATTCTTTCGATCTTTTAATGTAGAAGCTGCAAGGTCCTGTGTGATTCTGACTGTGTGTCTTTGATATTTGAATTGTTTCTTTCTGGCTGCTTGTAGTATTTTCTCCTTCACTTGATAGCTCTGGAATTTGGCAACTATATTTCTTGGGGTTTTGAGTTTGGGATCCCTTTCGGGAGGGGAACGGTGGATTCTTTCGATGACTATTTTGCCCTCTGAGTCTAGTACTTCTGGACAGTTTTCCTTGATGATTTCCTGGAAGATATTGTCCAGACTCTTTTCTTCATCATGGGTTTCTGGCAGGCCAATAATTCTTAGATTTTCTCTCCTGGATCTGTTTTCCAGGTCAGTTGTTTTTCCAATTAAATATTTTACATTTTCTTCTATCTTTTCATTCTTTAGATTTTGTTTGACTGATTCTTGTTGCCTCATTGAGTCATTAGTTTCTACTTGCCCAATTCTAATCTTCATCGTAGTGTTTTCTTCAGTTAGCTTTTCCATCTCCTTTTCCATCTGACCAATTTTTCCCTTTAAGGAGCTATTTTCTCCATTTAATTTTTGTACTTCTTTTTCCATTCGACCAATTTTCCCAGTTAGGTTTTGGGTTTCCTTTTCCATCTGATCAATTTTCCCAATTAGGTTTTGGGTTTCCTTTTCCATTTGATTAGCTCTTCCTTTTAGGGAATTATTCTCTCCAGTTAATTTTTGAACTTCCTTTTCCATTTCTTCAATTTTCTTTTTCAGGGTGATGTTCTCATCAGTGAATTCTTTTTTTATAGTTTTAAAATCATTGGCAAGTTTTTCTTTTATATCCTTCTTCAGACGTTCCAGGTAATCTAGTTGTGCTTGCAAGAAATTCATAGTCCCATCTGAGGTTTCAGATGGAAATACAGTCTCAGCTCTAACCTCTTTGGTGTTTGTGTTTTGGTCCTTATCCCCATAGAAAGATTCTATGGTTTTTTCACTTTTCGTCTGCTTTTTCCGATTCATGATGTTGGCTGAGTGTTGTAGCTTTTGGTTCTTTCAGTCAGAAGGTACAGATCTTTAAGTTGAGCTGATGTGTGTCTAGGCTAAAAGCAGGCTTTTGTTTTTTGTTTCCCAGATCAACCCTGGGGTTAGCTTGTTAGGTGTGTGGGAGGTGTGGTCTGGTCTCAGGCTATCTCCTCAGCTGACTTGAGGCAAAGGCAAGGTCAGGGGATGGTAATCCCAGCTTCCCTATTGTCTTCCCTTTTCCCCTGGAGGGCTGGGGCACGCCTAGAGGCTAACGCGTGTTCCCGCCCCTCCTGGGGCTCGTCTCCCGGCTCTGAGGCTTGCCTGGGTCTCAGTACGAATTTTCTCTGCCCTGGGTCGTCTGTCCCTCCAGATCGCCTCCACCACAGTAGGAAGAATTCCCCTTTGCCACTTTTCCAGCCTCTGGTGTTATGAGACCACCCGCCCCCTTCTGCTGTTCCCGCTGATCCAGGATTAATCTGGGGAAGAATTTTATGGTTCCCTCACGGTCATCAGGGGGGAGGAGAGAGCACTTACTGATCACTCTGCCATCCCAGTTCCTGGAAGTTTAAGTAGTGACCCACCGAAGTCCGTCTTCAGGCTGAAGATTTCAAGGACTGCTGCGCTGATGTCTGGCACTCAGCGGCTCTCACCGGCTCGGCCTGGCTTATCTCCTGCTCCGCTGGTCTCGCCCGCCACTCTCGGGCTCCTCTGGTCCCCTCCGCCCTGCCGCGCTGACCGCGCTGCGCTGTGCGCCGGGGTCTTACCCCCGCGGAACAGATCCCTCCCGTGGACCCTCTGGTCCAGCCTGGGCTCCGAATCCGTCAAAGTCCGTCACCCACTGGATTTTACACCCCCAAAGTCTGGTCAGACTCTCCCCCCAGATATATCCAGAGGAGTTTTTCCAGGAGCTTCTATATGTTTAAATTTTGACTTCAAAACTTCCCAGCCATGTGACTTGGGATAAATAAATTCAATTCTGATTTGCAATTACCAGAACTTTGTTATTCTTATCACTTATACAATAGTTTAAACTTTGGAAAGCTCTTTGCTGCTACTGCCTCATTTTTTTCCCTCCAAGTCCTAGGAAGTAGGTGCTATTATTATACCCATTTTATAGATGAGAAAACTGATGGAAAGAAAAGTCAATTGACTTGCACAGGGTATTATAGATGGGAAGTATCTGAACTCACATTAGCAATCAGATCTCCGTGACTCCAGGACTTGCACTCTGTTCACTATGTCACTCAGCTTACTCTTAAAATTGTGAAATTTGAAGTATTAATAATGCCTCTCTTTCAAGAAGGTTTGAGTGTAAGATAATATATTTCAAGACTTTTTTAGACTGAGTTATTATGATGCTTCATTTCAAGGAATTTTTCTTTCCTCTTATGAATTACCTTGATCATAGAATTCTTACAACATAAAGCATAGATTATCAGAGGGTTAGAATTGGAAGGTTTCTCAGAAGTCACAGAGCAAAGATACACTTGGTGCAAATACAAATATCTACACACACATACATATATATGTACACATACACACATATACATATACACAAATACAAATACACACACATATATACATGCATACACAAATATATATACATATATAAATATACATACATGCTCACACACATATATACACACGTTTGTATATATGTACAGTTGCTTTTATACAAATAAATTTTAAAATATTCATACAAATATATGTCATATGGGAGAATATTTCCAGATAGGAGAAAATTCTCCTTTCTAAATCATAAAATTTTCAAACCAGCAGCCCACTTCCTGATACTGCTTTGTGCAGAATTTTTTTTTCTTTTCTGTGACAAATACAGGGGAATCAGAAGGCCATGTATAAGAGAAGCATGACTTGTTTTGTCAACGCCCATAGGAACAAAATACATGATAGCATAGCATCCTTTTCTCCCCTTATTTAACCTAAAACTAAAGCTTCCCAAGCCTATTAAGAAAACATTTTCACCAGTGTTCTCAGTTCACCATTTGTTTAGGGGCTTGAGTTTCCTATTTGGAATCAACATTCTTTAGGAAAATATTTGTTCTAAAATTACAGCCCTACATGGTGATATCATCAATTTGTTTAAGTTTTAAAGACATCTACACATGACTGCATAATATTTGAGATGAAATCTTCTTCTAGCAAACGTTGAATGGACCAGTCTTGAGAATTTTAATGTTTGTATACTACATTTATAGTGGGAACAATTCACTAATTCTAGTTAAATAAAAGAAAAACTCCTAATATTGATACCGTACAAAACATATGGGGATAATGTTTTTCCAAAATCAATAAAACACATGATCTAAATTAAAAAAAAATAATATTTAGTGAGCCCAAAGTGCATATTATGTAATTGGCATTAGTTAGAACCACTTACTTTGCATGGAAAATGACCATGTAGCATTTGATATAAATTCACTAGATTTTTAAGTTTCTCACGGGAAGAAAATTAGTTGGTTCTTTTTTTAATCCCAGAAACTAGCACAATTTACTGAATGTATAATGTGTATAATAAAGGTATACTGAGCTAAATTGTTGCTGAACTATCTCAGAAGACCGTAAATACGCTGAGAAAAAAAAAAAAACAGAAAACCTAAAATACCTTCAAATGAACTGTGATTTATCTTAGAATTCTGCTGCTACATTTATAGATTTATTCTAGCTTTTGGCAATACAGACTTGACCACAAAGTATTTCTGACAATGGGTATTTGCTAACCATGCCTGCTATCAGTAATTATACATAGAATTTTTTACAGTATTATCAGGAATTCAAAATATTGTACATAATACATAATTTGAGTCTCATAGTAATTTTTCTCAGTAGGTAATGGAGGTATTATTATTTTTGTTATTATTTCCATTTTTCTAATGAGGAAAATTAAAATGAGAGAAGTTATGCAAATGAGCAATGCATAGCCACTCAGTTAGCAAAGGTGAAAAGCCGTATTTCAATCAATGTTTGGTTTTGTCTGAATCCAATAAACTAGCTAGTATGTTGACTTATTTCTTAGTAAACAATGGGTTAGACAAAAATACTTAACCCCACTTACCCTTTGTCTAATATTGTATAGTATCATGCATTGCTATTTGTTCTTCATTCTCAAAGAGGGTCATGACATCAAGAATGTGATGCCAAGATTTGCAAGTGAATTCAAGTTCAGTGAGGGAGGGATGTGCAAAGTGACATCAGCCTCACTTTCTCTGCCAGAGCCATCCATGTCCAGTGACAAAATATAGATCAGGAAGACTGAAGATGGCCTTGGATGCAATGGGAGACTTTGGTCTTTTAAAACTAAGGTCTTTAACAGATCTCAGCCTGACTGAGTAAAGCCCATTCGGTAATCAAGGCTAGGTAAAAAATGAGGCAAAAAATGGCCTCTTTTACCTAGTTAAAAAAAAAAAATCAAACATCAGTCTGGGAGGGTAAGATTCTCAAGGTTTCTGGCAAGGACAGAAAAAATATACCATTTATTCACTCTGAGTCATCAGAACTCAAACAATGTCCATGATGTGTGGTTTGGCTGGGACCTATGTCTGGTAATCAATGAGAGTCATAGTGAATAGGGTTTAAGGCACTATAGTTAAGGAAGAAATCCAGCTGGTAAAGGCCAAGATTTCTTGTGAAGTTTCAATGATGAAAATGGACATTCTTTTGGACAGAGGACTCTCAGGGAGGGTATGATACCCTCTGTATCATAGAGCACAGATAGGAAGGATTCTGTATTACTATTACTGTATATTTAACTCTATCCCATTTTTTTTGTTTCTTTTCTTTCTCCTTTTTTGTGCCCCTCTTCAAAAGTCTGCTTTGCTTCTAACCACTGCTTCTCTTAACCTTCCCTCCCATTTTTATCATTCTCCTCCTCATATTTCCCAATTTGGTATGCTATATTTCTTTCCAGAAGTGAATATGCGTGTATCCATACACACTCACACTTGTGTATGTATGTATATGTCTATATATGTGTATACGTGTATGCGTATATGTATGTATGTAAGTATACATGCATTTATATTTGTTTATATGTGTGCATGTGTATATACATATGCACACATATATAACATTTTACATATGTGTATGTCTCTACATGCGTGTATGTATGCAAATATGTATGTAGTCTTCCCCTTTGAATCAATTCAAAAGGCAGTGAGGTCTAAGCATTGCCTGCTACCCAACCCCATTTTCCCTTACATTGCAAAAACTTTTCCTTGCATACCTCTTTTATGTGAGAAAATTTACCCCATTCTAACTCTCCCTTGTCATTCTCCTAGTGTATCCCTCTTTCTCATTCCTTCATTTTGTAAGGTCATTATAACATAATCATTCATAACCATGTCCTCTGCCTAACAGCCCTAATAACAATGAAGCTAAATGCATCATATTCCCATAGAGGAATGTAAATAATTTAACTTTTTTGAGATCCTTATGTTGACTTTGTCATTTTTTACCTTTTAAATCTTCCCTTGTCTTTGGTTTGAATGTCAGTCTTTCTATTCAGCCATTGTCTTTGCCTTAGGAATGCCTGAAAATTCTCTATTTCGTTACATAGCTATTTTTTTTCCTTTGAATGGGAAGGAAATGTTTTCTTAAGTAGGTGATTCTTGGTTGTAATGCAAGTTCCTTTGCCTTTGTGAATATCATATCCCAAGCCTTCTGGCTATTTTTAAAATGGAAGCCACTAAATTTTGTCTGGTAGTGACTATGGCTCCATGATATTTGAATGACTTCTTTCTTCTTGAAGTATTTTCTCTTGGACTGGGGAGCCCTGGATTTTGGTTATAATGTTCGTAGGAGTTTTATTTCGCTCAGGCTCAAAAAAAATCTCATCTTAACTTTTTGTTGGATTTGCCACTGTGAAATATTAAGATATTATTTTAAAGTTGTTAGTAAGGGAATATTAGAAGAGTTCAGCTGGGTGGCTGTCCCTAATACCCCACCTTTCCTCTACCTATTCACACTAGTAACCATTAAGGACATAGAAGGACATGTAATCAGATGTTGCTTGGTTGTTGTCCTTCCTTCTCGAAGACAAGCAAAATGACATCACCATGACAAAGTGAAGTTTTGTGTTTCTGAATAGTGGTTGATAAGACCAATACGAACTAAGAATGCTCTACCACAGATTGTGCAATTGAGTCTGCATGAATATTTGGGGTCATTACTCAAATGTGTCCATCTTATGTTTCCTTTGTTCTGTTTCAATTCTGCTTTTCTCATAGAGCATGGCACCTTTCCTGATGTGGGCATGTCATACTGAGTGGTCTTTTGCCAGTGTTCTCCATGTCGCACAGTCAAATCCAAAGTCTTGAGAGAGACCTTGAGAGTGTCCTTTTATCACTTCTTCTGACCAACATGTGATCACCTGCCCCATGCAAGTTCTCCATAAAGTAGTCTTTTTAGCAAGCATGCGTTTGCATTTGAACAGGTTGAATGCTTGGCAGTTCAGCTCCAGCAAGGGCTTCAGTGTCTGGTACCTTATCCTGCCAGGTGATCCTCAGAATCTTCCTGAGACAGTTCAGATGGAAGCAATTCAGTTTCCTGTCATGGCACTGGAAGACTGTACATCATAGGCATACAACAATGAGGTCAGCACAACGACTCTGTAGTTTGTAGTCAGTCTAATATCTCTTCTCTTCCAAACTTTTCTTTGGAGCCTCCCAAACACTGAGTTAACTCTGCCAATGCATATGTCAACTTCATTGTGAATGTGTACATCCCAGGAACATACACTACCAAGGTAACTGAAACCATCCACAACATTCAAAACATAACCATTTGTTGTGACCAATAGTTCCACGTATGGATGATGTGGTGGTGGATGATGAAGTGGGTTTTCTTGGTGTTAATTATTAGACCAGAATTAGCACAGGCAGCAGAGAATTGATCCATACTTGGTTGCATCTCAGCTTCCAAGGTTGCATTGAGTGCACAATCATCTGTGAACAGAAAATCTTGCACCAACACTCCCTCCACTTTGCTCTTATCTTGTAGCCTTTTCAAATGGAAGAACTTAGCCATCAGTACAGTACTTGACCTTGATGCCATGTGCATCCTCATTCAAAGCATTTGACAACATGGCTGCAAACATCATGCTAAAAAGCAAAGGAACCAGCACACAGTCTTGTTTCACTCCATTGGAGAATGGAAAGGCACGAAAGCATAGTCCACTATCCAGAACACAGGCAGACATGCCAGCATGAAATTGATATACAATACTGATGAGCTTCTCTGGGCAACCAAATTTTGACATAATTTTCCATAAGCCTTCATGACTGACAGTGTCAAATGTCTTGGTAAGATATATAAATTTTGTGTACAGACCTCAGTTCTGTTCCTGGCATTTCTCCTGGAGTTGTCGGGGAGTAACACCATATTGACTGTTCCTTGGCCCTTTCTGAAACCACACTGTTTTTCAGGTATGTGATCATTTTCCAAGTGAAGGATCATCCTATTAAGAAGGACTCTAGCAAGAATTTTGCCAGCAATGACTAAGAGAGAGACCATCCCCTGCCCTGTGATTGTCATGGGACAATCTATTCCCTTTACCTTTATAGAGATGGCCAGTGGAGGCATCCTTGAACTCCTCAGGCATAACTTTCTCAGGCCATAAAACCTGGAAAATTTCAGTCAGTTCTTGTATGAGCAATGATCCCCTCCCTTATAAATCTCAGCTGGAATAGAATCAGCACCAGGTGCTTTGCCACATGAAAGGAGCCTAATGGTCCTCAAAGCCCCTTCTTCAGTTCGAAGTTCAGCTAAGGAGAGATTGACTTCAATCTTAGTTATATCATCAGTGACCTCAGCATTGATTGATGATGGTCTGTTGAGAACACTATGGAAGTGTTCAGCCCATCTCTCTAGGATCATGTCTTTATCACTAATCAATATAGCTCCATCAGCACTGAGTAGTTGTGATGTACCATAGGTTTTTGGTCCATAAATAGTTTTCAGGGAATCATAAGATCACTTTGGATTGTTACTATCAACATAAAACTGAATTTCATCTGCTTTCTCACTGAGCCAAGATTCCAGTATCTCCTTAACTTGGCTTGCACTTTGCTTTTTATGAAATTAAATGTTGCCTTCTTAGAAGTGAATGAACTATCCTTTTGGTAAATCCTGTGGCGTTCTCATTTTTCATTTATCAGCTCCTGAATTTCCCCATCATTTTCATCAAATCAGTCTTGGTGTTTGCAAGTGTTCTGACCCAGATGAGCAAATGCAGTACTGTATACCAGATTTCTGAAAGCTGCCCACTCCTTTTTCTGCTTCACTGTTGTCAAATGTGTATTGGCTCAACTTTTCCTCCAAGTTAGCAAAATACTGTACATGCTCAGAGAAGAGCTCTAATTTGTTGACATTAATTTCTTTGGTATTCATTTTTGTCTTTTTTGAATGGGAATATTTAGCTTGGAAATGATTAGTCTATGATCAGTCCAGCACTCTGCACCACACATTGCCTGTGTTACTCTCACATCTTGTTTATCTCTTCTCCTTACAATCACATAGTCTATCAGATGCCAATGTTTGTTGCAAGGGTGCATCCTTGAAGTTTTATTGTGTTTAGGTAAACAGAAAACAGTGCTAGTGATGAGAAAGTCATGAGATGCACAAGTCTTCAGAAGTTAATGACCATTGCTGTTGCTGTTTCCATCTCCATTCCTCCCTAGGACTCCCTGCCAAATCTGGTAGTCTGAGTCTACTCTGGAATTTAAATAATCCAGAATTATATGCTTGTCTTCTTTAGACACATTGACTATAAGGGTTTCTAGGTATCCATACAATTTTTCTTTGACTTCAACAGGGTTTGTCATGGTGGAAGCATAGGAGCTCATGATGGTAGCATGACTTTTTCAAGCAAGTGGCAATCACATTGTTATGAGCCTGTATTTCACTCCTTTTGGCAGGCAAACAAGCTTGCTGATTAGATTAGTTTTGATTCCAAAACCTACACCAGCTTTACTGTTCTCCCCTTCACTGTGACCACTCCAAAAAAAATGTGTATTCAGCACCAACTCCAGTAAGCTGTACTTCATTTGCCAGCCTTGTTTCACTCAGGGCTGCTAGTCGGATGTGATACCTGCTGAGTTCTTTTGCAACAAGACCAGTTCATCTTTCAGGTCTATTGGATTTTGTGTTGTCGATAAGTGTTTGTAGGTTCCATGTACAGATGGTGAGTGGACTCATTTTTGCAAATGTTAATCAAATATAATTGACCATTTGAAGGAAGTTAATCCAATCAACACCAAAAAAAGTGTTAGAAACTCAAATTACCTGACAGTACCTCTTTTGTTCATCTTGTATAGTATCTTTCCCATTACAATTTTGTTTGTATTTAGAATTATTTTCCCTCCAATGACCTGCTGTGTTTCCTGGCAGTTTCCTTAGCCCATAATGTTGATCCCAGATTTTGCATTGGCCCACTTCTAGACATTGATACCTTTTGCCAGTTGGCTTTCACCTTGGTGCCATCATTTTGTAATTCTTCACAGTTTTAAGTAGATCTGAATTCCACCAGGTTCAGGAAAAGGGAGCTAAAAATGTGTCTTCATATTACTCTTATGCACAGCTATGGCTTCTGACAAGGGCTTAATATGTCCTAAGCAGCAGCATAGAAGATGAAAACTACTGGGAATGCCCAGGATAATCTCCTTCTTAATAAAAACAAAACTCCTTTCTCCCATAACCAGAGTCCTATTTTAACTTTATTTTATTGTCTTTTTCCCCACGTAATTATAACACAAAATTCAACAATCTCAAAAGTACCATAGTTTAATTATATCGCCTTAGAAACTTATTAGATGGATCTCCAAATAATGTACATATCTGGTATTATACTATGATGAATCAATAGAAAATTAGAACATTCTGTGCTGTAGTTAGCTAGATGCCTGGAGTCAGAAAGATTTGAATTCAAATCCTACCTCAGATACTTAGTAATTTTATGATCCTAGACAATTAACTTAACCTCTTTATGCCTCAATTTCCTCATCTGTAAAATGTGGATAAAAATAGCACATACTTCCCAGGGTTGTGTTTATTCACTTATTGATGTTGTCAATTATCTCCTAATCTCCTAAGATAGGTTCATAAAGAATTGAATATGACTGGATCAGTTTAAAAGCAAAAATATAGATACATATTGCTCCTGATAGAATGTAATAAGTTTATCCTTTTGAGAGTTACAGAGAGAAATCAAGGAAAGAAACAGTCATGTGGGAGAGAATGCCTCTAGAGATGGAGATAACATAGACTTTTTACTCCCATTCCACCAAACCCATTTTCTTTGGAGTATGCAAACTGTACCATCTTTTTGCCTCATTTGTTACCAAGCTTAAATCAATGAATGAGTGTTGCTTAAGAAAAATTAATACCTGGAAAAGACCTTAGCTTAAAAAGACCAAGGTCTCCTGCTGCATTTGGAGTCATTTCCAGTCATCTTAACCTATGTATTGCCACTGGGCTCAGATGACTCTGGAGAAGAAAGTGAGACTGATGACTTTGCACATCCCTGCTTCACTTAAATCCAATTCATCTACAAGTCAAGTCATCACTCTCCTGATATCATTGGTCCTCTCTCAGAATGAAAATGGGAAGATGGTGGAGTAGGTGAGAAAATTGCAAGCTTTCAATATTTTCCCTCACAGAAGTGATGAAATAGTACCTTAGGGTAAACAAAGTACTGATAAAAATAAATACAAATACCTCACAAAAGGGATCTTTCTGGGACCATTCAAAAAGATCAGAAAAAAAACTTCCAGTATGACGTCTGGTTCCTGCAAAGAAGAAAACACCTCAAGACAAGGGTCCCTGTTAATAAGAAGCAGGAAGTCCTGGGTATAACATGCTTGAGATGTTGCCTCAGCCCCAGACACCAGTGATGGGGCACTTGAACCCTAATTCCAAGATCACATTTCTCCCTATATTCAAAAAACACTATCCCTGACAGTTTTCTCCCCAGCCTAAGGATGCTATGCCTAGCAATAACTCATGAGTGGGTCCCAGTAAGAAAAAAAAAAAAAAACAACTACCTTTCTCCGCAATTACTCATACATGGGCCCCAGTAAAATAAATATCTTTCCCTATTACAAGAACAAAGAAATTCTCTTGTAAAAACAAGACCATCTTCTAACCATAGAATTATCATGAATTGACTCCCAAGTTATCATATTTGATCAAGAGGTCAAGCTATAGACATCAACTCTCAAAGTTATCTTGCTACAGAAGTAGCAGATGAAAAATAAACCCCTGAGAAACCCCTTCCCTTAGTTTCTAGTAGTGAATGATGCTAGTCACCAAAGTTGTAAGTTATCACCTAATTAGCATATTTGCCAGAAAATCCACTACTTCTCCTGTATAAGCTTTAACATCATTCCTGTTAAGTTGTAAGTTCCTTACAGAATGCAATAAACCTTTACCATCTTGATTGAAGAATATCTGAGTCAGTGAATTCGTTCCAGATGACCTTCTCCTGTACTCTGGTCTTTAGGGTGTCCCTGAATCCCACCTTGAAACCTCAACCCCAGAACTCCCTTGGATAGTAAGGGGAATTGGGCATCTGAGACAGGGAGATCAAGAGAACCTATGCTGATAAGGAATACTAGCCCTAGATATGCTGCAGAGAGAAAAGGGCAAGAAGGAAATAGCACATGCCCAGTGAGTACAAAAGCACTGGAGCAGAATGAGCCTAGCTGTGGGAACTTATAGAAGGCTGGAGGTTTGGCTTTCATTCCAGGCTAGAGGGGAGAACTGAGATCTGGGACAAGAGGCATCATCCTCCATATCACAGTGCTAGAGGGGATTACAAAAGGCAAGCTATTACTACAAAAAATTTCAGAGATAAGGAAGAAAGAATCCAACCATAGAAAGTTATTATGGGAATAGAGAAGATAGAGGTTCATCTTGACAGGAAGATATAGTAGTAAAGAAGCCCCATTCTACCCTAAAGAGTAACATCAAATGCTCACCTGCTCAGAATGAATTCATAGAAGAACTTAAAAATGATTTTAAAAATAAATGAGAGAGATGGAAGAAAAATAAAGAAAAAAAACAGAATAATTCGAGAACAAGAAAATTATGAAAAGAGTCATCTAAATAGAAAAGGAGATATAGAATCTTAAGAAAATGACTCCTTGAAGATTAGAATTGGGCAAGGCCAAGGCAGTGAAATTATAAGTCAAACAGTAATTACACAAAATACGAGAAAAAATAAAGAAAAAGTGAAACATCTTAGTTTAAAAAAATGATGTGGAGAACAGATCAATAAAACATAAGAATAATCATACTACATGGAAGTTATGATCAAAAAATAATCTTGATACAATAATACAAGAAATAATTAAAAATTGTCCTGAAACATTAGAACAAGGAAAGAAGTAGAAATAGAAAAAAAGAAAATCCATCACTTGAAAGAGAGGTCTTTAAGAGGAAATCTCCTAGGGAAATTATAGTCAAATTTCAAAATCTCCAGCTAAAGGACAAAATATTAAAAGCAACAAGAAAAAATCAATTTATGTATGATGGTTCCAGAATTAGAATCACACAAGACCTATCAGAGGAGACACTAAAGTATCTGTAGGTCTATATCCCCACAGTACAATCAAGGGCTCCTAGCCCTGGTTTACTCTTGATCTGGTCAGATATGCAGTCACCATTTGAGGAGTTAATAATCTTACTCTGTTCTAGTTCAGTGTTCCAGTGTTCTCACAAAGGTTGCTGACAATGGAACCACTAACTCCTACAGAAATCCCTAATCACCATTCTCACAGGGGCCAGTGAGAAGGGGTGGAGAGCAACTATCCCTACATCTCAACGGGGTCAATTGAGATAGGCACAACTTGAACACTCCCCTAAAATTCCTCAGTCTTTAATGGGAGCAGTCAACACACACACACACACACACACACACACACACACACACACACACACACACACACACACAAACACACACTGCATTCCAGTTTGCATACTCAACCCTAAAAGTTCCACTTTCATTCTTTCATAGGTCTCTTCTCTTCCCAAGCTTTGATGGGGCTAGTCAAGGCACACACCACATTCTAGCTTGTGCATTCAACTCAAAGGGTTCTTTACTCATTGACTTGAGCCCACCTGCTTTATAGGACTCTTAAATTTACACAGGTAAGATGAGGCTTTTACAATCTACACAGGTAATACTTTTTAGGGTGACAAGAAATTGTTATGGCCATGGGCCCTGGGAAACTGAGCTTAAGAACAAAAATTCTCTTTATACTACAAGGTCTTAGAACAATATATATATATATATATATATATACATATATATATATTATATATATCAAAGAGCAAAAGTGATGAGACTCTGCTGAAAATATCATAACCACAAAGTTAAGCATAATCCTGTATAAAAAATGGACATTTAATTATGTGTCAGACTTTCAGGACTTTGTTTAAAAAAAATCCTGAAATTAACAGAAGATTTGACATATAAACCCAAAAGAAATGTAAAGTATATACAAAAGAAGATAGTCATTAGTAACTGGATAGTTCATAAGAAAAACTGGGGTACATCTGAGTATGATATGAATTTAAAACTAAAACAATTTGGAAACAGCTAAAAATGGCACTTATTTTATACAAATGAGGTGAAAGAGGAAGAGCTGATACTGAGGAATTAGATGTGGGGAAGAGCTGGTATTTCTAGCAACAACTGTCATTGATGATATGTTTAAGAGGAAAATATACATATATATCTGGAAGAGTATAAAAGTCTTCTAAATTCAGAAGGAATAAAATGGTAAGGGGATATCAAAGGAGGAGAGGATCAAGGAGGGATCACTGGAAGGGAGAGTGACTGTGTGTTAGTCCTTCATTGCTGAAGAACACTATGCCATTAGAGAAGTGATGACATGACTTTCACTTGACTTTGTTTTGAGTGAGGGAGGGCTGTGCAGGTCACCAGCCTCACTTTTGCTCCAGAGTCATCTGAATCCAGTGGCCAGATACTCATCAGACTGGCTGGAGATTATCCAGGATGAGGCAATTGGGGTTAAGTGACTTGTCCAAGGTCACACAGCTAGTGAATGTCAAGTGTCTGAGGTGATATTTGAACTCAGGTCCTCCTGACTTCTGTACTGGTGCTCTATTCACTGCACCACCTAGATGCCTAAGGGAGGGTGAGGGAATAGCTTAAAGTGGGGGTGCTTAGACCAATGGCAACGGGAGGATAATGGAGGAATTTCTAGAGGGGAACATGTGGGAATAGGTTATAGGGAGCTACAGAAAAATTTTAGATTTATGGGAATAGGAAGATGGGGGGATTATTGGAGGGAGGTAGGCTAAATAATAAGAGGGCAACCTAGTGGGCAGAAGCAAAGTATGGAAGTGAGGAGGGATAGGAAACAAAAGACATGCACAAACAAAAAACAAAGATCAGGAGTAGAATTAGGGAAATTATGTCTACATATTTATGAATATAAGTGTATAGGTTCACACATGTATATCTATACTTATGTAGCAATATAACCACACATATTTATAGCCTTTGTGGGGGAGGGTGAAAAAAGAAGAAAGTAAAAAGTGCATAGTGGAGAGCAAAAGGAAACTTACAAGGAAGCAAAGAAAAGATGGACAGCTCCGAACGCAATGTGAAGTATTATGATACAGACTTTCTTGAAATGAAAATTTACTGTTACATATTTTGAATCTTCTCTTACGTTCTTCTATGCATATGACATGCCTTTTTTTTCTTTACTTAGTTGGTATTTAAGTTCCAATATTTAAGTTTATGATTTTTAAAAATTGTCTTTATTTTGTATTTGTGTTTTGGTGTTTGAGTCTAAAATGAAATTAATTTCAAAAGAGAGAGTAAAAGACAAAAAACAGGAACAATGTATCCCCAGCAGTTAGCGCAGTGCCTGACACCTTACAGATGGTTAATATATATTTATCGACTATTGTTTATTGAATATTCTTATTCAAAAAGATGTAAGGCTGTGGGCCAGATGGTCACATACTTAAGTAGATTAAGAAATAATTAAGAGGCTCTAACTGGAAAATGTGCAGGTAGGTGACACAGTTGGTAAAGTACCTGGCCTGGAGTCAGGAAAACCTGAGTTCAAATTAGGCCCCAGACAGTTACCAGCTCTGTGACCCTGGGCAAGTCACTTAGCCCTGTTTGCTTCCATTCCCTTATCTATAAAATGAACTACAGGAGGAAATGGCAAACTTGTATCTTGATGAAGAAAACCCAAAATGGGGTGATGAAGAGTTGGACATGACTGGAAATGATTCAACAACAACCTGGGAAATAAACTTTAATGATTACATGTTTACATAGAAGGATGCATCTGGTGAGATGGTCCAGGAATGATTGGTACTATGTCATTTTAGGTTCATTAAATAAGCATTCATTAAGCACTACTCTGTGCAGTCAACTATGCTTTTCACTAGAAATTCAAAACCAACAATGAAAATAATGAGAGTCAGAGTCCATGACTCCAACTCAGGGTTATAATTAGAGTCCTATAAAGGGATTTCTGACTCTAAGTTCACCAGCTTTGCCACTGTTTTACTTTTCAGGGTTTTTATCCTCAAGGCAGTTGAGTTCTAGATTGTACCTGTCTTTATTTTTCAGACAGTTCAAAAGTGAGGAAGGATAGTGAAAATAGAAGGAGACAGTGTTACAAAAAATCTTGATAATATAAACCACTGACCTATCGAATTTAAAAGACAATGGCTTTCAAAGTGTTTTGCTGTTGTTAATTGATTTCAGGCATGCTTGACTCTCTATGACTCTATTTAGCAGTCACATTTCTTGGCAAAGATACTGGAGTGGTTTTCTATTCCCTTCTCCAATTTATTTTACAGATGAGGAAACTGAGGCAAACAGGGTTAAGCGACTTGCCCAGGGTTACATAACTAACAATGGTCAGAGGTCAAATCTGAACTCAGGAAGATGAGTCATCCCCACTTCAGGACCTTCACTCTATCTATTGAGCAACCTAGGTGCCCACTTCCAAAAAATAATTTTGTATTTTTCAAATACCTGTTTATGAAAATACGATCTACCTTTGCAAGTCTTTTACAAAATGAGCCATTCTATAAGGTATGGCATAGAAAAGGCATTTCACTATGGTAATTAGAGAATAGTACTTGGAGTCTGGGGTTTAGATAAAAATCCTTCCTCTCCTGTTTACTTGTTTGCCATGGGACTAGTTCTTTCAAATTTCCAGGTTCCCTTTCATCATCTATGACATTAGCTATAAGGTTCCTTCCAACTCTAAAAGTTTTAAAAATATATTCATTCCTTTTATTTATCCACATATTTGAATTCAGCACTCAACACAGATGGATAGCTGCCAGAAGTGATGACAAACCTGAGTCCTTCATACAAGTTAAGGACTGGACTTCTTTAGGGCACCAAATAGAATGGACGAATATTGAAAGCACAAATTCAGTTTTTCTCCTTTAAACTTAAAGGTAAATTTCTGTCATATTATGATTTAATTCCCAAGAGGACAGTTTCCCTGAATAGAGCCCACATCACTTTAGTTTCACCCTAAAAGTTTGGGGGGTTTTCCCCTTTTCTTTGAGGTGTTACTCCTCAGGGCTTCTGTCAAAATGTCTGGCTGTGAGGTCTCTGAGAGAAGTAGTGAGGATAGGTAGATACAGCAAATGAAGGGAACGATTGCAAGCGTCAAATCCTTGAGGGCCCAATTATTTGCCACAAAATTGAAGGAATTTGATTCATTTCTGACTTCAGACATTTCCATTCTCAATTTCTTTTGCTGTCAAAGTGTGTGTGTGTGTGTGTGTGTGTGTGTATGGGTATGTGTGTAAAAATGCAGAGAAAGACAAACAGAGAGAGAGAGAGAGAGAGAGAGAGAGAGAGAGAGAGAGAGAGAGAGAGAGAGAGAGAGAGAGTTTAGCCACTATAATGAGAGTTTTCACCATAATGTTTTCACCAATGGGAATAAAGCTAATGTCAATTACACCTCATCAGTAATTAGCCCAGATTCTAGGCTTTTCCACCTCCTGAATTCTCCATTGCATTATTGTTATTAGTAAAAATACATTAGATGACCCGTTTTCCAACTTGTCATTTTTTTCTTAAAATACAGCTAAGAAATTCTAAACTGCAGGCGATTTGCAAAAGAAAGATCCCTACAGAGAAAAAAAACTTTCCTCAAGTTTCTCTTTCATCTCCAATAAATTTTCATTTCATTTTTGTACCTAAACTAATACAAAATATGTTTCAAGGCAAAAATGAGTGAAAACCTGTTTGGGGGGTTTATAGAATGTCAATTTTATCTGAGCATTGAAAAGATGAAATGTGTTTTGCAGTTTCATTTATTTTATCAAAGTCATTGCTGCCTAGTGATATCATAATAGAGACACAAAACAGAAATTTGAATTTCCTTGCCCCTTGTTAAAGGAAGGGAGAGAAGGTTCTCAGATGAAACAGAAGTGATTTACATATTAAAACAAAAATAGAAGAACCAAGCTAGGGATATTTATAAGACTGTAAATCATTGCAATTAAATGACTTTCAAAAATTATGCACTAGAAAATCATTAACATATATGATCATTTCCATACACAAAGTAAGTCAGAAAAAGATGATTATATATGAAACTATATATTTATTATGTAATTTTAAAAATATAGGCATTCTTTGTGTATGGATGTGTGTATATATGCATATATATATTTAGATAGACAGACAGACAAATGATAGATGATAGATAGATAGATAGATAGATAGATAGATAGATAGATAGATAGATAGATAGATAGAGAGATAGGTAGGTAGGTAGGTAGATAGAATTTAGAGACAGATTTTTGACACTCATTTTGTGAAGTCTCTTCCTTTGTGAGTCCTTGCAGGGACTTCCTATCACTTATCAATAAATCCATAAGTGAATTATTTTCTGTCTTAATGGAAAGATTTCTTGCAATACCTACTCTTAAAGACCAAGTGGTGGATTCTTGAGCTATTTGTTTAGTGTGCTAACAAGATGGTAATTCATCTGTAAGCTCTTTAAGGGCAGTGATCCCATTTTGTCGAATCCCCATAACATAATACAGTGATGAGCATATAGAAAGAAGCAAGTACAGCAGTAGCAATAGCTGTTTCCTGGTGGGTAGAGGGTTGGGGAATGGATAAATGAATAAATGAGTCCATAGACTCAGAAGCTTATCCAGAACAAAGTCCAACAGAAGCTCATTGACACTGGTTCATCATCATTTCTAAGCTATTCTTGATTTGAAATGAAACTCCTTTTCTTGATAATGTAAAATTTGTCATCTAACGATCTCATTGCGTTTCTTTGTCCACATACATGAATGATGCTCCCAGGCTGGCAACTGGAGGATATCAACCTTTACTTTTTAATTTTATCTCATTTTTAATTTATGGAATAAAACAAGGGTTTCCAACACATAGTATGATGAAAAAGATGATTACACACAAAATTGCTAATTTGTTATGTTCAACTTGGTATTATGCAGATAACCAATACAATACAATTAATATAATATAATGTAATAAAATACCATATGCATTTCTATAATCATGCAATATTTTTCTTTTCTCCTCCCCTAGCCTACTAGAGATGGCTTCCAGTAGACACAAATATATGTGTATGTATGTGTGTATACACCCACACACTATACACATACACACATATGTATATGCACATGTATGTACACACACATGCATATATGTATGTAAAATCATTCTGTACATAATTCTCTTTATCAGTTCTTTCTCTGGATGCAGATAATGTCTTTCATATGTCCTTTGTAGTTAATTTGGGTATTTATGGCAGTCATCATTAGATAATTAAATTTAAATAATTTAATACCACCTTGAAACAATTTTCAAATAGTGAAAGAGCGTTGATTTTTTCTGTAGAGTCCCCCAAGCATCAAAACTGAAAGGAACTTCAGTATACTATCCAAAAATATCGGGGCAAATGACCAAGGACTCTATTTTTGAAGAGATCTAGAGGAAGAATCAAAGCCACTACATTGTGAGTTAGCCCTAAAAATAAGATTACTTCCCTCTGCTTATATCAATCGTATATTTATAAATAGTCAGTATGGTACAATGAAGATAAGGAGAGATTCCCTCAAATTCAAAAAAAAGTTGAGTTCAAATTAATCCTTTTCAATATAGGGATTGTGTTATCCAGGGGAAATCACTCATGCTGTCAATACTTCAGGCAATTGCCTACACAGATGAAATCATAAATGTTTTTAAAAAAATTCTACAGTTCAATAGCTGCCTCTTCATCATATACCCAGTGATGGTAATTTCGTTCTCTGAAACAAAATAAGACAAATATAATTTCTTACAAATGGCAGCTTTTTAGATGCTTGAAAACAATTGTATTATAAGATAATTTAACCAGGATCAAGTGCCTACTATGTTCAAATCACTGCCATTTTTTTCTGACTCCAAGGCTCTTCTACAACTTAAATACTCTCAGGTCTTTTTAACCTATCTTCATGTCTCCTTTCACTTTGTTAGCTTTCCTTCATTAGAAGCTTTCCAGAAAGGAAATGGGCTATCAAGAATAGAAGGGGGGACCACACAGGAAAGGGAGGGAGAGAGGAGAGAGAAAATGGAGATGCACATACTTTGGTAGAACACAGCAAAAGTAATCTCCATGTCATTTACTATTATACCTTGGCACATTTTCATGAGAAACAGAAAGCGAGAAAATTCATGAGACAAGAGCATTCCTCCAGAATGGGGCAAAGGAATTCCAACAGCTCTCCCAGAGTAAACTAGCTATAAGACATTAATCTCATGCATCTCACTATATAGGGCTCATGAACAAAAACAAATAGAGCCACGGCATCAAAATTTCCCAAGGAATGCAAACCAAAAGTCTCCCACTCAGCTTTCTAGGGCACTGACTGAAAGCTACTTATAAAGCAACTGCAGTTCTGCTGCTCAGGATCTGTGATACTGAGACTTAAGAAAGTTACCTGAGGAAGGCAAATTCAATAAAATGGAGGAGAGATGAAATAGACATTTACATACAGAGAGAGAGAGAAAGAGAGAGAGAGAGAGAGACAGAGACAGAGACAGAGACAGAGACAGAGACAGACAGACAGATGGATAGACAGATGGACAGACAGACAGATAGACAGAACATATGGTCAGAAGGGAAAGAGTATTTAGCAGCCACACATTTACAAATCACTTTAAGATTTATAAGATGCTCTATATATGTTAGCTCATTATATTCTTTCAACTCTCTGAAAAAAGTGCTATTACATTCTTATTTTCCAGATGAGAAAACTGAAGTAGACAGAGGTTAAATAGCTTCCCTAGTGTCCCAGCTACAAAGTGTCTGAAGTAGAATTCAAGTTCATCTTCTTAAATCTAAGCCCTGACTTCTACCTAAAAAAAAAATTGTGAAGATTTGCTGCAGGGAAGTCTCCAATTAATGAATGCAACTAAAATGCATTTTTGCATGAATACGTCTCACCCAGTAATAGAACTTCTCTTGCATTTTCAGTGTATCAATGGCATCTGCAGTCAAAAAATCCCTGAAAAGGAAACATGAATATTTAATATTTTGTTTTATATTTCATGTTGTGGGTATATTGGAAAGGTGAAGGGAAGAGAACATTCCTGGCATGATTTGGGTAACGATTGTAGGATGATAGTGTTTGAGATAGCATGGAATTTAGTTGTCATCAAATACAACCCCTCCCCTTTAGCAGATGAGGAAAATGAGACATAGAACAGTTAAATTCCTTGCCTAGACTTTTATAGCTCTCTGAGCAAGCCTTTGAACCCATTGATGTAGGCAATAAACTATAGGACATGACCAGAACTTGAAGTAAAACTGGTCCATTTCACCATAGCATAAAACAGAGAGAGAAGAGTGGCATAAGTTGAAACTAGTATCACAGTTGAATTTTAACAAAGAGGTAAACTGAGGCAGATCACCAACCAAGAGAACATGTATTAGCAGGTATGTGTTAGCCTGGCAATAAATGGGTCAAAGACTTCCGTCCATTAATGCCAAAGACCCTGAGGAAGAGGACAGTTCTCCTTATACAGTTTTTTTGTGGAGCAAAGAACAAAATAACGAAAAGTAAAATAGGGTAGGTGAAAGATCATGGGATGAAGGACATGATCAGTTACAGAGCTTAGAAGCAGGGAGGAACAAGTTTAGTTGGAAGTTTGATAATGGAGACTGACAATGACATCCCCACTCCCTCCTTTGCTCATGAGACTAAGAAGTGCTTTTTGTTTGAGTCCAGGCATGAGATAGCAGCCCAGACTGTTGGAGAAGAAGCCAGACATCCTTGAAGGACAGCTTGGTGGTGTAGAGATATCAGGTCCAAACTTCCTTGCTTTCTCACACATTACCCAAGGTTAGCAAAACTCCATGAGCAAGAGAGCTGGATTTTTCAACTTAACAATTACAGAGTAAATTTCAGAATTGTGAGCTAAATTCAAAGACCAAAAAACATGACTTAAGCAGTTACAGAGTAAAAAGCAATTATAAGGCAAAATCCATTACTTGTAAACAGGATAAATAAGAAAATGATATAGGATCAATTGCAATAGTCTCTCTAGAAAGATAACGTGAATAAGCCTTGAATGGAAGGAAGGAAACTACACTTTATTCTTTAGGCATTTTTTGTTGTTCAGTTCAATCTAATATTTTGTCACCCCATTTGGGTATTATTGGCAAAGATACTGGCGTAATTTGCCATTTCCTTCTCCAGGGGATGCAGTGGATCCATTTTTTCAAATTTTCAGAGGTTAAGGAACATACCCAGTGTCACAGAGCTAGGAAGTGTCTGACTCTGGAGTTTGAACTAAGGTCTTCCTGACTCCAGGCCTACTCTTCTATCCACTGAGCCATCAGCTGCCTCATTCATTTGGCACACAGAGCCATTAAAGTGACTTGAGCAAAGCCATGACATGATCCAATCTGCAAATACTGAAAAAAATACTTTGATTGAAAGTGGAAGAAATGGCAGAAAGGAGAAAAGAGTAGAAAGAGTCAGACAGAATATGCAGCTTTTGCTTGGAGGTTTGTAATCAGATTATGTGTCTTTACCAAAAGGGGTGATTTACTGAAGATGGTGGTTTTCTCTGATCCTGAAGCAAGATAGAGGCTGAACCTCATTTATGTTGGGGTGAGGGGAGGTGATCCACAAACCATATAACCCTAATGGCTCAGAATGCACGCTCAGAATGCCAGTCATGGCTCACAGGCCTGGCAAAGGGGAAAGAATCTTTGATTTATTAATAGAATGTAAGTAACTGGCCCCAAGGAACCTACGTAAAGGAGGCCAGCGGGGAGGGTAGGGGTTAGATAAAGAGCCTGCTGAGGATTTGGCTTTCATTTTATAGTAAGACCTCCTGGCAGAAAGCTTCATCCATTTGCTTCTTTAGAGTAGCTTTATCTTGCAAAGGGAAAGGCGGTGCAGTTTTTGAATTTAAATTCAAAGAGATGGTGACCAGATGAAAACTAAGCTGATGAACACAGTAGGGAATCTTGAACAAAAATCAAATCCATGGGGTTGATAGATTGGCCCCATTTGGGTCTCATTTCTGAAGGTGAAATTGAAACTGTGTGTGTCAGCATGACCTGATGCTAATAACTGCCATGTCTATAGTGCTCTAAAATATCCAAAATACTTCACCCTCATAATCTCATTAGTGTGCCACTACAAGCATTTGAAGGAGATATTCTTAATATCATTCTCATCATTTTATAGCCATGTAGAATGAATTAGAGGGGAGTTGAGTATTTTCTTGCACACTGGAAATATGTTGTCTATGCTTAGTTGTGTGCATACTAAATAATTTCCCTCTTCCTCCTACAAAGTAGGATCCTAGATTACAGGACCTGACCCATTTTTGCCTTTGTATATCAAGAAGAGATGGAAATTCCTGATGCGGAGTAAGACCTTGATGCATGTTGACAGAATGAGTGGAATTTGTTAAGGTCCCATTGTTAGCAAGCATCAAGGTCAGGATTTGAACCAAGGTCTCACTTCACTTTAAGTCCCTAGCTTCAACCACTGTGCAACATTGGTTCTCATGAACTCTCATCCTCACAGCCTTCCCTGACCATCCCAGACAACACTGATGTAAGAAAAAGGGTAATGGTTTGTATTGGTAGAGAACATTAACATATATATAGCTCTTTCCTCAAGATTTGCTCAGAGGTAAACAGTACGGAAATTTTATGTCCATTTTTATGATGGACAAATGGGGGCTCTCAAAGTTTCATTGACAATTTATCCAACACCAGGTATTCTCACATGATGTCTAGTACCATGATTTTGATTTATAGAACACAAGAGATGAAGCAGAGCTACTCAAACCCAATGTCTTTACTTCAGAACCTTGCAAATGAGAAACTTCTTGGAGGTGAAGTATCTTTTCTTAAGTCACACTATTGATTTAAACCTGAACATGAACTTGGACCTGGGTCCTCTGACTCCCATTGCAAAGCTTTATCCTCCATATCATACAGCTCAGCTCTTTTCTCTTTTCTAAGTGGGACAGATATGTTTGGTACCCACATGGTGGTTTTTAGTCACCTGACTATGGCATTTATCACAGCTGAGAGCTGGAAGGGCCATTTGGCTTCATCTAATCAAATATTTTCTTTTCACAGATGAGGAATCTGAAGCCCAGAGAGTCACTCACCCAAAAGATATGAATTAAGATCCCAAATGATCTTTCCACTCTTAAGATACATCTGTATGTGTTTTCTTACTCATTTCTTCTCCCCTTCCTCCCCTACTCCCTGTCCTCCTCCTCCTCTTCCTCATCTTCTTGTCTCTCTGTCTGTGTCTCTGCCTTTCTCTTTGTGTGTCTCTGTGTCTCTCTCTTTCTATCTCTCTCACCCTCTCTGTGTCACTTTCTGACTCACTTTGTATATTTTTCTCAATCTCTTTTTTTCTTTTTTGTCTCTATCCCTTCTCTGTGTCTCTCTCTATTTCTATATCTCCATAGATATAGATGTATTTATATACATTTATACATATATTTATGCATATGTACAAATTTTAATAATATAAATCAATAGATAAGAACACATAGATGTATTTATATGAATACATGGACAAATACATTTGGGCATAAAATATATGTGGCAAATACAGGTATATGACTAGTAAATCTGCATATATATAAATATGTGTGCATACATATGCATAGACACACACATAAAAATAAACACAAAATGTAGTCAGCATATATACTCATACATACATATAGACATTTACATCCTCCAAGTCATCCAGAATTGAAATTAGGGGATCACCTGACTCTTCAGTTTCTCTGCCTTCTCAGATCCAATCTGCAGCCAAGGGTTGTCCAATTCACTTTCCCAAATCTCTTGTGTATGACCCATCTCTCTGTTAATACTGTCATTACCATGGTGCAGGGCACCCTCTCCACCTCACCAAAATGGCTTGGACTCAATGAACACCAGCACTTGCCTGTCACCATCACCTCTATTATCAATACCAAAGCTTTTGTTTCATGTTGAAACTCCTTCATAACATGCCCTACTAGTTCCTCTAGCTCGCTTCTCATAAGACCATAGCCACTTACACAGACGCATTCATCCAGAAACACTGGTCTCTTTCTTTTCCCCCCATTCAAACAAGGCATTCCATTTCTACACTTTGAGTGTGTGTGTATGTATGTACACATATATGTATATATTTATGTGTGTATACACACATAGATACATATATACATATGTGTACATATGTGTGTGTGTGTGTGTGTGTGTGTATATGTATATATATATATATATATATATATATATGATTCCTTGTGAGTATGGATAGTTTTCTTCTAGGTATTTGCATTGTGACTGAGATAATCACTTAACCTCTCAGTTTTATTCATAATTTTCTAATATTATATACTGTAGTTAAGATGCCAATCAACATTGGTTTAGGGAATTTCCTATCATGGAAGTGCTCTAGAGTAATGAAACCATAAGACCACTACATTCCCACTTAGATCTTTCTAAATAAAATTTATTTCATTACAAAAATATAGGTTCATTTAGATATAAAGTGTTTCAAAAGTTTTAGTGCAATTTTAAACCACATGTGTGTATGCATAAATGTGTATGTGTATATATACATATACATGTATATAAATGTGTATGCTTACATGTACAAACATACATATGTGCATATATCTATGTGGTTTTATGTACATATAAAGTGCATTTTGAAAAACAAAAAGAGAAAAATATCTATAACAATCACTTGGTTAACAAACTCCCTATTTCCCCCCCTCCCCGCCCCATAGGTAGGTAGGTCTGAAGTTAAGGGGAAGGGAGAGGATCTATTTCCTTACTCCTGAATAGAGGTAGAGAAAAGGGGCACTTGGCCGTCCTATTAATTTCCTCTAATCCTGGCCTGGCCTGGCCTTCCTTGACCTGTGACTTTTACTTGTGAAATGTATATTTGGCAAGGATATTTCCTCCCCCACCCCCACCCCATCCTTCATTCCAAAATGCCATCCCCTTCCACCTAGGATGTGGTTACCTCTTGCCTCCATTCACAATTTACCTGTGAACATGTTTCATTGCTCTTCTTTTTAAAACAGTTTTGTTCTTCCTTGCTCAGGCTTCCAGACAACCAAGCCATGAAGTTTCATGGATTCCCATGTTCACCTACCCTGTAACCCTCCACCATTTGCCTTTCTCATCTTTCTCAAACCATTAAAAGGAGAACTTGGAGAAGATAGTGGACCTCCCACAATCTAAATATGTACATGTGTATGTGCATACACATAAACACACACATACATATATGTGTGCATATATGTATATATTTATAGGTATACATGTAGGTATACATATATACATAAATATAAACTATATACATATATACACATGTGTGTATACATATATACATATATGTATATATATACAGAGGGAAATTGAAAAGTGGGGAATATTTCTTTCAAAATATATGAGCTGGGTACTATGCTAGACAAAAAAAACCCATTATATCTTGAACAATTCATTTATTCCTTTAAACTCCATATTTCTAATGTTTTGTATGAGGGTTGAATTTTTGATACAGAGAAATAAAAGGATATTAAATCATAAGGAAAGGAGTAATCCATAAACTAATCCAATAAAGAGACATTTGTTGACTCCCGGGACCTCCCTCGTTAGCACCTCCACATGGTAACCTAATTGGAATTATTGCTGTAAATGCTAAATCCCTAAAATGAAGACTTGAAGGACAAAATGGAAAATGGAAAAACAAACCCAGCAGTGGTCTGGCATGTCTTTGGGGAAGGATTTTAAAAGGGAGTTCTCATCCCTTTAGGCCCTGTAGTACTAGAAGGCTTTTTTCACAGTGTTTTTCTTGAACTAAATCCGAGAAGCAGGAAGCCAAAGAGCTAGAAGAGCCTTCAATTTGCATTAGTTTCCCCTGCTGCCAAAAAGCACCTTTTTTCAGTGGCTGTGAGATGCGCAACACTACTTTCCTAAGAATCCATAATGAGCATCACAGAGAGGGCAATGGAGAGGGTCATGGAAGTTATGAGCAGTCTGTAGCTTGTAACCAAAGAAAAGCTCTGAATTACTGGAGTGGCAGATATCATTAGGTAACTATATGATGAAAATGAAGGTCACAGAGTCATGTGGTAAGGATGAGGTTCAGTAGAATCACAGAGAGTCCACATGCGGCAATGGTGCCTTTGCAATGACAGGACACACCAAGGAGGGGCAAGTAAGTATGTTCTGTGCTCTACCTTATCAAAGAAAACTACTATGTCCATAAATTTGCAGGTTCATATTATTTTCTTTTGCATATTTTTTTCTAAATCCATTTTGTAGTTTCCTCCCCTTGAGGAGAAGTTACATTACTTCCATGAAGAAATAGCTTTTTTTTTTTTTCCCTCTTTCACTTCATGGTATCAATCACAGTGCCAGGCAAAAAGCATGTACATAGCAAATGTTTGTTACTTTGAAACAAGTGCTTATTTAATGCTAGAAATCTGAAAATTGGCCATGTAGCCTTTCTCTTCAAACAGTATTCACCAGTGTTTGAAAGCTCTAATTACTAGGTAGATGTTCATTATGTGGGTCCTCACATCTTTCATGTGGCTCCTACCTGTTTAACCTGAGTCTGTCATCAATAGTAATATAGAAAATCCCTTTTTCATATATTTGAAGAACATAGTACAACATTCTCTTAGGTTTCTCCATCCTAAACATAGCAAGTTCTTAGAATTCTTCACTTGATGGCATGTTTTCTACAATTTTCACATATGTGGTCAAGGTCATCGAAGTCCTCTCTAGTTTTCAAGAACTTTTTAAATATAATATGACAGTTTGATGTCCTAAAACAATGCCCTAAAACTGAACTGGCAAGCTACCTGGTGGGACTATTGCTTCCCCCTCTGGGGCCATTATACTTCCATGAAAATGATATGCATTGTCAACTTGCATTGGCCAGTTGAATGAATGGTTTTGTCAGTATAGGGAACTGTCTTCACCAAAATAGGTTGCAAACTGTCTGCAATTTAATAGATTAAATCTTGGGCAGCTGTCTGTAGCACCTAGATATTAATTGACTTGTCTGATGACACATGACTCATTGAGGATGGAGGCAAGTTTTCTTGACCACTAGACGAGTTCATTGTCTGTCATTCCTTGGTAACTCAACACAAATGCTAAGAATGAATATTTATACTGTTTTAGCTTTTACACTGTTATTTGCACATATTCAATGTTTTAAGGCTCACAACCATCCAGTAGCATATTAGAGGTATCATTGTTCCTATTTTACAGACTAGGAAATAGAGACCAATAATTTCATTGACTTTCCTAAAGTAGTAGAACTGGGATTTAGAATCAAATCCTCTGAAACCAATTAGGTAAATAAAGCATTCATCAAGAGGTTATTATGCACCAGACACCAGGATAAGCGTTGTTAATTTATATATAGGCAAAAAGAAAGGTAGTTGATACATTCAATAGAGTTCCATTGTATTGTAGGAATATGGAGAAAGAAACTGGAGACAGGAAGAACACTGAGGGCAAAGTAGAGAGGCAATCTAGAGAGTCAACGGCTAGTCTGGGTTTGAAAAGAACATGACTGTAAAAGCAAGCACCCTGACACATCCAGGATGGCTTGCTGTCACAGGGTTTTGATCTGCTTTTCTAAAAATAAAGCAACTTTTGAGGGATCAACAATCATTTTAATCAAGTACATATATCTTTCACTTAGTTCAGGGGAAAAAAGTCAGCAACTTGAACTTCAGAAAAAATACAAACAGAGAAATAAAGATCAACCAACAAAAAAGACTTCCAGCTGTCTTCCCAGAAGCAATAAACATATCACAGATCGACAAACAGATAAATATAACTGTCTGAAGATACATACACAGTTACCAGAAAGAGAAGCACCAACATCTGGGTTTTCAAAGTCGAGGGATTCCTTAGCAGCTGCCCAGAGTCTCATCTGGACAAACAAACACTTCCAATGAGTAAACCCCAAAGTAAAACCTTACCTCAGAATATTTATACACTTTCAGAGCCAGAAGTCATCACAACCCTTGAGAACCAGTGCCTCATTAGAAAATTAACAAAAGATTGCATCTCTACTTTGTCCTCAAAGTGTTCTTTCTGTCCCCAGTTTTCTTTTTCCATATTACTACAGTACAATGAAACTCTTGAATGTATCAACTAAATTTCTTTTTGCCTGTATATAAATTAACAGCATTTATCCTGGTGTCTGGTGCATAATAACCTCTTGATGAATGCTTTATGCCTCCCCTAACCAAGCTGTCCTTGAAGGGTAGACCCACTGATGAGTGGGGAAGATCTTTAACCCTCTTATTTACCATTACAAGAAATTACACAGGTGATTTTTAATGTGAACGTTCAGAAAAACTTCCACAAAATGTGGCCAAGAACTTGAAGAATGAAAATTCTCCTCACAAATCATATGATATAACATACAATGGTTCTGTTGGTTATCTACATCTAATGAAAGAAAGCAATCAAGACTATGCTCAAGACAACAAATTGGTAAAGGTGTTCTATTGGATATTTTTTATAGGATCACCCAGAATCATGGCTCCACTAACCATCCCACCAAAGGGTATGTAATTCTAATGAGATTAAAAATATTCCCCACCTATTAATGGGTCTGCTCATTCAGGGAAATTTGGGAAGATTTGTAGGAAGGACCACACCTTTTCTTAATGAAGCAGTGATTCTCAGGGGATGTGATACCCTATGGCTATGAAAATTGTATATATACTCTGAGGTGAGGTTTCATTTTGGGGCTTATTCCTTGGAAGTGTTTGTTTGGCCAGATGAGACTCTGGGAAGCTGCTAAGGAGCCCCCAGCTTTGAAAACTCAGATCTTGGTCCTTCTTTTTTTGGTAACTATGTATGTATATAATGGTCACACAGTTGGATGTGTCTGTTGATCTGTGATATATATGTATGCATGTATATGTGTGTATATATATATATATTGCTTATGGTCCTGTAGCTGGAAGCCCTGTCTGTTGATTTTGACTCTTCTGTGTTTTCTTTGTAGTTCAGGATGCTGACTTTTTCCTCTGAACTAAGTGAATAATATATGTGCTTGACTAAAGTTATTGTTTACCCCTCAAAAAGTTGCTTTCCTTTCAAAAATGCAGATCTAAGAACCTGGGATAGCAGACCCTCCTGTGTATGCTGGAGTCCTTCTTTTTACAGGGTACCAGCCAACAAATCATATTGGGGCAGCCACAGTCACTGAAAAATCAATCAGGTACTCCTTTTTTTTCCTCTTAAAAAAGGACAGATGTGGGCCAAACACATGTTTTCTACTTTGAAAGTTCAACTTGAACTTAAACCTTGTGTATACTAAATCACAGTTTTAAAGTAATTTACTCTCTCTAAACCTCAATTTACTCATCTAGAAAATAGAAATATTGGTACTATCAAGTAAATATGGATGTTTTGATGAATGATTTTTGCAAACCTCAAAACATTTTGTTGAAATGGTCATTGCTGGTATTGTTTTTTCTAATTTTGTCATTCATTAAATTATCCCCTATACCAACCACTCTCACTCTTTCCCCCTAGTGAAAGGAATATTGTTGTTCTTAAGTATCATTCAAATATGCCATCATTATGCTGTTATAAGTGCCTGGAAATTTAGTTGAGATGATGGGAAGAGAAGCCCCGACATGTGTATCAGTATGAGCTCTGCTTGGCCTTGCTATTCTCTAGGCTCATTACATATTTGAGAAAATGTACATACAACTCTGTTTCCTAAGATGGGGAGAACTTTTGTGCCCTATTAGGCTTGTTCCCAGCTTCTGCTGTATTCTTTTTCCCACAGTGGAATTGAATGTCATGCTTTATTTTATTCCATCAATCATTGGCTATGCCCCTACTGTGTGTAAGGTCCTATTTTCCAAGTATCACAATGAAGCTCATAATCAATCTAAGGTTGACACATCCCCTTCTGCCACTGACACAGCCAGATCCATGCAGCTGTTGCTAAGTCAGGCCCTCCCCAAAGTCTGCTTAGACAGTCATCATTTTTTCTAAAACCTGAATTTTGGACATCGCATTTATCTCATCTTTGTTTTGGTATGCTGATTTTATCCCATTCTTTCGACTCATCAAGAGAATCTTGAGTCTGTCATCTGTCATCCTACCTTTCATTAATTTTTTGTGCCATCTACACATTTATAAGTGTTCTTCTGTATCTTTATCCAAGTTACTGATTAAAATGTTGAACATGTCAGGCATGATGACTTAGACCTCTGACATACTACCTCCCTTCAGAGTGACAACAAGCTATTAATCATTGCTCTTTATCCAAGTGGTAGAAAAAGCTGAAAACCACTAGAGTGCTAGCAACCAATCTGTTTTACCATTTTCTGGCAAGATTATCATGGTGATTGTATTCTGAGATCAGTTGAAATCAAGACACATGGGGTCTTTTGTATTTTCTACTCAGCTGAAAAACCAATCACCTCAACTGAAATAAAGGAAAACAAAGTAGCAAATACTAACACATAGCGATTTTATAATTTCATTTATTAGTCAACCTATATTAGCTCTTTGTGGTCACTATTTTTATTTTTCTAAATCACATAGATCACTTCATCCCCCATTATACCATATTGTTTACTTTTGTTATAGAGTTCTTTTTCTTCAGTTACTCAATAAGCATTCATTCAGTGCTTCCTATGTGTCAGGGATTCTGAGAAGTCATCGACATGCAAACGAATGAAAAAGAAAGCAAAACCAACCCATAGCAATGAACAAAAGGAAAACCTAAACAAAAACAAACCAAATTGTCCCTTCTCTAAATCAGTATGCATTCCAATGAGGAAGACAAAAAAGCAAACACATACATACACACATACATGTATGCATACCTACATACATACAAGCATATATGTATATATATATATATCCATTCATAAAAATAATCTCTATACAACAGATATGAAGCGTGTCTGAAAGGGGCAGTCATCTACATGTGGAAAGACCCACCTCTACCTATGATAATATTTGGGTTGAGTCTTAAAGGAATCCAGGGAAACTAAGGGACAGAGGGTAGAGGGAAGTTCACTTCAGGTATGGGAAACAGATAGTAGAAAGGCAAGAGGATGAGGGATGGAATGTTAGGCGTAGGGAATGGCAAATATACCTGTGTAGTTAAACTGCAGAGTATATGGAATGGTAAAGGGTATATAATGGCTGGAATTTAGTATCTTTCTCTCATGACATGAAGAATTTTACTGAAAAGGTTTGCAGGGGAATTGGAAGAGAAGATGAGAGGAAACAATTTGCAAAAGCAACTGTGGTGAATGGGATAATGAATCATTAAGGTAGGAGCAGAATGCTTTTTTTTTCAATGAGTATTCAATTAAAATAAGATATCTTAAATTTGTTTAGGCCCAGTCAAAATTTTGTCCAGCTCCATTCATTAATGAATGAAAGGAGTAAAGTGGATAATGATGGGAATAATACAGGATTGAAACTTAATAATGTATGATCAGAGATAGGACAAGGAGGCAAGAGAATCAGAAGCGGTGGACCATGTAAAGTTGAGTTGGACTACCAAGGAATTAAGATGAGAAATTAAAAATAAAAAGCAGACACCTTAAGGATTACATCTTGGGAAAGAATTGAGTGTTCAAATGAATAGATAACACAATGGCTTCAAAGATTACAGTTAGAGGATATGAAACATAGTGACAGAGGGATAGCAAAAAATAAAATAAAAAAAGATCTGATAGAGAAATTTCAAGGTTCATGAACAAAGAAGTAAAACACTGGTGACAAGACCAAGGCTTTGACCATCTCTGTGTGTAGCTAATATAAAATGGTTGGACATGTCATGAGAAAGGAACAGATTAAGGAAATGACACATTGGTTTATTTGAAGAGGTAATATTTGATAAATGTCTTGAAGTCCCCTACTATGTGGGCAGGGGATAGAGGGGAAAGAAAGACTGTTAATAAGGTACTATCTTCATTGAAGAAAGGAGAATGTCCTGGAGGTTCATAGCTTCCAGGATTGGATTATATAGTACTCTCTGATAGTGTGAATCTCAGAGTAGGAAAGATAGATTAATGAAAGTGATCAAGGGAGGGTCTAGAAGGGACAGAGGGGAACAAGGAGTATTCCAGCCCCCACATCATGACTAGTGATTCAAAAAAAAAACACTAAAATAGGTGGTGAGGAAATCAGTTTTGTCAGGAGAGTCATGTTCCAGAGAGAGCCTAAAAATGGAGGGAGCTAGAAAGAGTTTTACAATAAAAGGACATTTGTCAATGATTAACAAAATGTTTCAGTGTGAATAGTGGAAGAGGATGATGTGCAGTGGGGCATAAGAGGTGGTGATGTATGACAGGGGTGGATCTAAAGAAGAGTCAATTTTAATGTCAGTGGGATGGGGGTGGGGCTAGGAGTATGCTAACCATTGAGAAGGGAGTCCAAAGAGTATCTGAGCTTTGGGAAAAGTTCATACAAATGAGATTAGACAGTTTGGGATCCTTCCTTGAGGTTTAAACTATTTGTAGATTGAGTTGATATGGACTAAAAGTCTCTAAGGAATGTTGATTTTCAGTGATGGTTTGGTCAATAGGTCAAAGTGCTTTAATTGCTTGGACAATGACCAGGTGTGAGGGTGGAGAGAGCTGAAATGGAGAAGACATAGTCCCCAAGGCACCCTGAAAAAGAGCTCCATTGAGTGGAAAGCAGGCAATGCTGCCTGCCTTAATTAGGCTTTGGGAAATGGCAAGACTGGATAGACAATAAGCTAATTTGGGGGGAGAAGGGGGTTTGTTTCTCTCTAATGCTGTAAGTAGCCTTACTTTTGGGCCGATGATAGGAAAGACTCAACCAAGGAGAATTTATGAGTTGTCTCCCATACGCTACAGGCACTATAAAGTATATAGACATAAAGGCAAAATAAAATAAGCCCTGTTTTCAAGCAGTTGCTATTATATTTCATCAGGGAAATGATATGAACAAATTATATACAAAGTTAAAACAAAGCTTTATGAGATGATGGGAGAGAGGTAGATGAAGAAAATCTTCATGTAGAAAGTAGCACATGAGCTAAGCCTCTACTATTAAGGGTCAATGCCTCATGTTGTTTCTCTAGCTTTCCCATGATTCAATGTGTGTCTTATGTAAACATGGATTTCTGCTCCTGAACATAAATGACAAAATCACCACTTGCATAATAACGCATCCATTTATTTAATGGATACTGAACTCATGAGTGCAACTGGGGACATTTCCTTCCTAAGGAGAAGAAACAGTTATATTAAGTAGAATGAATAGCAATATTTCCTTTTGTGTGTTGAGAAAATTCTACTGTTTAAAGCATAGTATAACCTATTTTATTTCTTTGGATTTATTGTTAAAGAGTTTAATAGGGAGGTAGAGCCAAGATGGTGGGAGAATGACAGGAACTCAACTGACATCTCTTAAATGCTACTTGAAATGACTTTGAAATAACATTTAAAAAAGAATTTTAGTGGCAAAAGCAGCCAAAGGAAAGAGTGCAACAATTTTTCCTCCAAAGACAACTTAGAAGATAAACAAGAAAGGTTTATCTCGTTGGCATGAGATAGTGCAGTGTAATCCAGGTCACTCAACAGGAAGCCAGAAGCAGACCTTGGGAGAAGCTGAATTGGGGTCAGAGCGTCCAGACCTCTCAGCCCATAAACAGTAAAATGAGTCAGAAAATTGATCATAGGGAGAATACAGGGGATTATTTTCTGTCATTGTGATAGGACTCTCTTGCCTTACCCATCTATGCTGCCTGGTCAGAATCATGGGGAGAGGAAGAATTCTAGCATGCTAAACTTTGCCAACCTGGGGCGAAAGGACTTGGTCACAGCCCCAAGGTGTAAGAGAGTTCTTTCCAGTACTCACAGACCAAAACAAAGGATAGGAGCCACTCCTCTTCTTGGATCTTGGAAGAACTGAAAACTTACAGATCCCTTTACTAACTCAAGACACCAAAAACAAAACAAAACAAAACAAAAAAACCCTGAAACTTGTGACAGCATCCCCGGGAGCAGAGCCCAACTATAACATAAATTTAATAGTCAAGAAACATGACTCAAGAAAAACTCAAGTAAAAAAGGCAAAAAAGTTAAGAAAATGAGCAAACAACAGAAGGGAAGGAAGGAAGGAAGCAGGGAAAGAAGGAAGGAAGCAGGGAAAGAAGGAAGGAAGGAAGGAAGGAAGGAAGGAAGGAAGGAAGGAAGGAAGGAAGGAAGGAAGGGAGGGAGGAAGGAAAAAAAAAAAAAGAAAACCTGATCATTGAAAATTACTATTGTGACAGAGAAGATAAAGACACAAATTCAAGAAAAATATTGCCAAAACTGCTATATACAGAACCTCAAAGAGAAATGTGAGTACATCTCAGGCCCCTACATCTTTAGTTTGGTATGAATGTGTCATAATAAATTTGTCATAACACTACCTACATCCAGATAAAGCACTATATAGTCTAATGTAGATTAAAGCATACAATTTTCCCTTTTATCATTGTTGCTTTTTCTTTCTTGTGTTTTTTTTTCCTATTTTGATTCTTCTTTCACAACATGACTAATATGGAAATATGTTTCATATGATTGTGCATACATAGTTTATATCAGATTGCATGGAATTTTGGGGTTGGGGGATAGGAGGAAGAGGGAAAATTTTAAAACTTACCATCTTATAAAGTGAATGTTGAAAACTGAAATTGATAATATATTTTTAAAAGAAATCTATCACATCCTACGTGGAAGTAATAGGGGATGGGAATAAGAAAAAGAGGAGGCTGATAGAAAGAAAAGTGGATTACAGAACAAAGTATTCAGGAAAAAAATACTTTTGAAGAGGAATAGGGTTAAAGGAGGGAGAGAGAGAGAGAGAGAGAGAGAGAGAGAGAGAGAGAGAGAGAGAGAGTATAAACTGAGAAAACAGGATGGAAGGAGCTACATAACTGGGATCAACTTGCCAATTAAACAAAAACAGATAGCAGAATGGAATAAAAACCACAGTCATAACATATGTTGCATACAACAAACAAATCTGAAGCAGAGAGACACATACAGATTAAATGTAATGGACTGAAGCATAAAGTATTATGCTTCAGCTGAAATTAAAAAAAAGGGTAGCAATTATCATCTCAAAAAAAGGGAAAAGAAAAAATTGATCTAATTAAAAAAATAAACAGGGAAGCTACATTTTGACTAAAATGTACCATGCTTAATGGGGTATTTTCCATATTAAACATATATGCACCAAATGGTATAGCATTGAAATTCTTAAATGGAAAGCTAAATGAGTTACAAATGAAAATAGGCAGTTAAACCTATACTTGTGGGTGACCTCAATTTTCCTTTCAAAACTACATAAATCTAAACTAGAGGTAAAAAAAAAAGAGAGAGAGAGATTAAAGAGAAGCATGGAACATTGGAAAACAATCGATAATTTCATTAAGAGAATGACAACCAAGAGCCAACATAACAAAATTTATGGGACACAGCCAAAGCAGTACTTAAGGGACAATTTCTATCTCTAAATGCCTACATCAATAAACTAAAGAACAGATTAATGAATTGTACCAAATTATGTTGGGGGTGTAAGCTCAGTTCCATGTGGACAGTCTCGGGCGGGTAAAGGTGAGAACTTCTAAACCTTAGAGTTCTCATGAGGCCCCCCAGGGAACAGCAGGGAATTGAGGTGTGAGACTGAGCGATCTCGTGCATTTCCGCCTCTTCCCGTGAGAACGTGATGGGAGAGAGCATCCCCGCCCTCGAGATTGGCCCAGATCTGAGCACACCCATTGTTATCTAATAGGCACGGTATTCAGGTGCAAACTATTCGGAAGGAGAGCTTAAGTAGGGTCAGGAAAGCCTGAAGGTGCTCTTAGCGCAGATGGACCCTTACAGGACAGAGGCCCCTCTCCCCTCTCTCCCCACTTCCACTTCTGCTTTCATTCTCTTACTGTAAGATCTTTGCCTCCTTGGGAGATTTCCCTCTCTCCTAAGGAAGAGTTCCCCCTGCACATGTAACCAAGACCCTGAATAAAGCTTAACCCTTGTTCGACTCTGGAACGTCTCTTCTCTCATACGTTTATCCGGTTTGGCCAGCCGAAGACCTGCGATAGGTAAGGTAAGACTCGGGTAGCCCTCAGGCCTCTAGGCCTGGCAAAATTAAATAATGAAAGTACCAAAGTAAAAATTCCCAATTAAACACCTAATTGGAAACCTGAAAAACAAAGGAAAAATACAAAAATTTAAAGTAAGAAAGCCACTGAATTATAAAAAAGTAGGTCATGGTTTTACAAAAACAATAAAAAGAATTAAACAGGTGAATCACTGATTAATTTGATTTCTTTAAAAAAAACGCATAGAAAATCAAATTACCCATATCAAAAATGAGAAGGGTAATTCACCAACCCTGAAAGTGAAATTAATGCAATTATTGGGGCTTATTTTGCCCAAATAGAGGACAATAGCTTTTAAAATAGATAACTAAATATTAACAAAAATAAAAATGCACCGAAAAAAGAGAAGAGGAAGCAAAATATTTAAATGACCCTATCTTAGAAAAATAAATTGAACCAACTATAAATGAGCAATCTAAGAAAAAAAATCCACCAATTAGATGGATTCACAAGTGAAATTTACAAAATAATTAAGGAACAATTCTTTTTTTTTCATTTTTTAAATTAAATTTATTTATTTAACTTCTAACATTCATTTTCACAAAATTTTGGGTTCCAAATTTTCTCCCCTCCACCCACCCCAAAACTCCGAGCATTCTAATTGCCCCTATCACTGATCTGCCCTCTCTTCTAACAACACTCCCTTCCCTTGTCCCCATCTTCTCTTTTGTCCTGAAAGGCCAGATAACGTTCTATACCCCATTACTTCTATTTCTTATTTCCTAGTTGCAAGAACAATACTCAACAGCTGTTCCTCAAACTTTGCCTTCCAACTTCTCTTCATCCCTCCCTCCCCACCCATTCCCTTTGGGAAGGCAAGCAATTCAATATAGACCATATCTGTGTAGTTTTGCAAATGACTTCCATAATAGTCGTGTTGTGTAAGACTAACTATATTTCCCTCCATCCTGTCCTGCCCCCCATTGCTTCTATTCTCTCTTTGGATCCTGTCCCTCCCCAAGAGTGTTGACTTCAGATTGCTCCCTCCTCCCACTGCCTTCCCTTCCATCATCCCCGCCACCCTGCATTATCCCCTTCTCCCCCACTTTCCTATATTGTAAGGTAGTTTTTCATACCAAAATGAGTGTGCATTTTATTCCTTCCTTTAGTCGAATGTGATGAGGGCAAGCTTCATGTTTTTCCTCTCACCTCCCCTCTTTTTCCCTCCCCTGAAAAGTCTTTTACCTGCCTCTTTTAAGAGAGATAATTTGCACCATTCCATTACTCCCTTTCTCCTCCCAATATGTTTCTCTCTCACCACTTAATTTCATTTCTTTAAGATATGATCCCATCCTATTCAATTCACTCTGTGCTGTGTGTGTGTGTGTGTGTGTGTGTGTATGTGTAATCCCACCAACTACCCAGATACTGAAAAGTTTCAAGAGTTACAAATATTGTCTTTCCATGTAGGAATGTAAACAGTTCAGTTTTAGTTAGTCCCTTATGACTTCTCTTTGCTGTTTACCTTTTCATGCTTCTCTTCATTCTTGTGTTTGAAAGTCAAATTTTCTTTTCAGCTCTGGTCTTTTCATCAAGAATGCTTGAAAGTCCTCTATTTCATTGAAAGACTATTTTTTCCCCTGAAGTATTATACTCAGTTTTTCTGGGCAGGTGATTCTTGGTTTTAGTCCTAGTTCCTTTGACTTCTGGAATGTCATATTCCATGCCCTTTGGTCCCTTAATGTAGAAGCTGCTAGATCTTGTGTTATCCTGTTTGTATTCCAGCAATACTTGAATTGTTTCTTTCTAGCTGCTTGCAATATTTTCTCCTTGACCAGGAAACTCTGGAATTTGGCCACAGTGTTCCTAGGACTTTCTCTTTTTGGATCTCTTTCAGGAGGGGATCGGTGGATTCCTTGAATACTTATTTTGCCCTCTGTCTCTAGAATATCAGGGAAGTTTTCCTTGATAATTTTAAGATCCTTTTTTGAGCTCTTCCATAGCCTGAGCCCACTGAATATTTATTTTGAATGTCTGGGATATAGAAGCCTTGACTTGTATGTCTTTCCCCAATGGTAAGCATTGTTCTTCCTCATCCAAAAGGAGGGAGGAGATATCTCTTCACCAAGATAGTAACCTTCTATGGTGTTATTTTTTTCCCCTTTTTGGGCATTTTCCCAACCAGTTACTTGACTTTTGGGTCCTTTGTCAAGAATTGGGTATACTCTGGGAATCTGTGAGATCTCAGTTCCTCCAAGGTGGCACAATCAAGCGTGTACTGGTCTGGACACAGAGAGGGATTTTTGTTCCCAGAATCTTAGCAGATACTTCTCCATAGTCACTTGGCCTCCAGTTCCTGATTTTCAGATAAGCTGGATAGGTAGGGCTGCCATTCAGTGTGAGACAAAAACCAGCTTGGCCAAGGCCTCCACCCAGGGCTGAGGTAAGACTCAGCTCTTCAGTGCCCCCAGGGGTTTTTACGCTCCAACAATGGTGTGGTCTGCACTGGTGGCTGTGCAGCCTATGTGGCTGCTGCGTGCTGCTGGAGCTATGGGAAGGCCCTTTTCCCTTCCTGGCCAGCTGATAAAACCCTATCACTGAACTTTGGCTCCTGTGGGCCACGGATCTGAGGTCCCACTGCTGTGACTGAAGATTCTGACTCTCTTCCCAGAGTCTTGTTGCACTGCGCAGTGCAGCCAAGGCTGGGCTGGGCTCCTTGCTCCACTCTGCATCCAGCACAACCGGCATTTCCGGGGACCTTTCAGGTCACCATGGGCTGGAAATCTCCTCCACTCTGTTGTTCTCCACTTCTGCTGCTACAGAATTTGTTGAGAATCCCTCTCCACAAGTATTTTTTGGGCTGTGGGGGGAGACCCTGCATGAGTGTGTCTTTCTAGTCCACCATCTTGGCTCTGCAACCCCATTAATTCTAATACTATATAAACCATGTAGGAAAAAAATATGTAACGAAAGAGTCCTACCAAATTACTTTTATGGTGCAAATATGTTAATGTTTTCTTTTGTTGTTGTTGTTATTTCAGTTGAATCTGAATTTTCAAGACCTCATTTATTTTTTGTTTTGTTTTGTTTGGCAAATGTACTAGAGTGGTTTGACATTTCTTCCTATAGTTCATTTTACAGATGTGGAAACTAAGGCAAAGTGGATGAAGTCACTTGCTTAAGGTCACACATCTAGTAAGTATCTGAGACTGGATTTGAACTCAGGTCTTCCTGACGCCAGGTGCAGTACCCTGATCACTGTGCAACCTAGCTGCCCTGTCGCAAATATGTTGATGAAACCTAAATGAGGAAGAACAGAAACATAGAAAGAAAATTATAGACCAATTTGCTTAGTAAATATTGGTACAAAAATTTAAACAAATCTCTAACAAGGAGATTACACCACTCTATCACATTATCACTTAATATCATCAGGTAGAATTTGTATTAGTCATGCAGGTCTGCTTCAGTATTAGGAAAAGCTATTGAAATAATTAACTATATCAGTAATAAAACCAAAAGAAATTATATAATTATCTCAACAGATGCAGAAAATGATTTTGACCAAATATAACACTCATTACTATTAGAAACACTAGAAATTCTAGGAATAAATTGAGCTTTCCTTAAAATAATATGAAATATCTTTCTAAAACCATCAACAAGCATTATCTATTATGGGGATAAGCTGGAAGCCAACCCATAAAGATCAGGTGTGAAACAAAGATGACCATCATTCCTGCTATTATTCAGTATTATACTAGAATTGCAAGCTATAAGAATAATAAATTGAAAGATTAGGATAGAAAATGTGGAAGCAAAACCCTCACTCTTTGCAAGTAATATGATGGCATACTTGGAGAAACTTAGGGATCAACTAAAACCTGTTTCAGTAAAGTTGCAGGATGCAAAATAAACCTAAATAAGTGATCAGTATTTCCATTTATTACCAACAAAGTCCAGCAACAAGTGACAGGAAGAGTAATTCGATTTAAAATAACTGCAGAAAATTTAAAAGACATGGAAGTCTACCTGCTAGATATGTCCAGGGACTATATGAACAAAATTACAAAACACTTTTCTCAGAAATTAAGTCAGGTCTAAACAGCAGGAAAATATTAATTTTTCATGCATAGTCTGAACCAGTATAAAAAAATAATGTCGTTTGCCTAATTAATTTATGTATTTGGTGCCATACCAATCAAACTACCAAAAAAACAAACAAACAAACAAACACAAAACAAACAAAAATGTCCTTTAAGAAACTAGTAAAAGTAATAACAAAATTTGTCTGGAAAAACAAAAGGACCAGAATATTAAAAGGACAAAACAACTGAAAAAGAAAAATGTGGAGGAATGTGGTGTAGCAGTACCAGATCTTAAACTGTATTACAAAACAGTAATTATCAAAATCTCCTGGTACTGCTTTAGAAATACAATGGTGAATCAGTGGAATAGATTAGATAAATAACACATACTAGTAAATGACTGTAATAATCTAGTTTTTGAGGAACTCAAAGATCCAGACTTCAGAAAAGAATTCATGATTTTAGGGAAAAACTACTGCTACAAAAATTGGCAATTACGTTGGAAGAAATTAAGTCAGATCAGCATTTCCCCTGGAATACCAATATAAGATCAATATGAGTACATGATCTAGACATGAAGGTTGATATTTTTTTAAATTCATTTATTTATTTATTTATTTTTCATTTTATTTTTAATGCAGTTTATAATAGATAAGGCAATTCAAACTTTTGGTCAGGTGATACTTCTTTTTAAAACATTTACACTATGGACCACAAAAGAATTTTTTTTAAACATTAACCAACTGAGACACAAATAATATTTAAGTTTCTAACTTCACAAGCTCTTAACCTAATTGTCTCCACAGTATTACTAAGAATTAAAGAACCCTAACTTATTGCTGTTGGTCTAAAGTCCTATGCCTAATAGGTTAATTTTAGAATTAACCTCTGATATTCCCCTACAAATAATCTATAATTGAACAGATCTGGTATTAAGCTTGCTAACCTTTTGACTATAGGAAATTGCCACCAAGAGTAGGGACATTGCAGGGATACAATATCTCCCTGACTTCATTTCAGTTCCAGGCAGGATTAGATTATCAACTTGCATTCAGTCAGGCTTAAGGTCTGCCAGGTGTCAGTGGAGAAACTGAATCAGGAGAATCTTACCTCAGCCCAGGCTGAACAGTTGCTCTCCCAGCCTTCCCATGAGATCACCTTTTGCAGTTCATACCAGCATCTCACTAGCTTACTGACATCATGGGTTGGCGCCTTTCTTGCTACCCATACCTGGAGTTAGACTCAGGAGAACAGTCACTTAATAGTCCCATAGCATCTAAAAAATGGCAAGTTCCAATAACCAGGTTTCAAATATGATTACAACTTTCATTTTGGCTAAGGAACATCTTTTGAGGCAAGTCTTAAGTGCTTACATGCCTTTCTATACATGTTCTAGTTCTGATTAAATAGAAATCATAAAATCAAATTTACCATTAAAACTTTAACTTTTCCATCAATGCCAAATTTTATCTGAGGCTATCTTCCTCTAGGAAATTTAGACTGAAATTCTTTTCCCCAAACTAAAGATGTCATTGATTTATTCTCAGTAATTAATTCAGTCAATTGTTTTAATACTAATTGCTTTTACCTCACTTTGTAACATTTCCTATTTTTCTCCCCATCACTCCCCTCCCCCCACTTCCTAATACCTTGCATTCTGATTACTCCTACCCTAAATGTACCCTCCCTTCTATCACACCCCACTCTTCCCTTATCCCCATTGTCTCTCTTTTCTTGTAGGGCAAGATAAATTTCTATACCCCATTCCCTGTAGTTCTTATTTCCTGATTATATGCAATAAAAATTCTCAACATTCCTTTCTAATATTTTGAATTCCAACTTCTCTCCCTCCCCCCTCCTTCCCCAGCCCCACTGAGAAGGGAAGCAATTCAATATATGCTAAATATGTGTTCTTTTGCAAAAGACTTCCATAATAATCATGTTGTATAGTAATAATTATATTGCTCTCTGTCCTATTCTATTCCCCCTTATTTTTTCCCCTACAATTGACCTTGTCCCTTCTCAAAAGTATTTATTTCTAGTGACTCCCTTCTCTCATTTGCCTTCCCTTCTAACAATCCCCTTATCCCACTTGTCACCTCTTCTCCTTCTTTCCTGTAGTGTGATCTAAATTTTCATATCAAATTTAGTATGTTATTCCCTCCTTCAGCCACATGTGGAGAGAGTAGCTTTATTCCCCCCCCTTCTTCCTTATCTCCTCTGCTGAATAAGATTTTTCTTATCTCTTTTATGAGTTATAGCCTGCCCTGTTCCATTTCTTCCTTTCTCTTCCCGGAATTTTCCTCCTTCACCCCTTAATATTTTATTTTATTTTATTTTTTGTGTGGATATCATCTCTTCTGATATAAAACACCTTGTACTCTCTATCTATCTATGTGTATATGTGTGTATGTACAATCTCTCCAACTACCCAAATACTGAGAAAAGATTTGAAAGAGTTAAAAATATTTTCTTTCCATGTAGTAATATAAACAGTTCAGCTTTAGAGAGTCTTTTATGATTTTTCTTTTCTGTTTACCTTTTCATGTTTCTCTTGATTCTTTTCTTTGGATGCCAAATTTTTAAATGCAGATCTGGTCTTTTCCTTCACATGAATTCTTGAAAGTCATCTATATCACCGAATGATTATTTTTTCCCTTGAAGTATTATATTCAGATTTGCTGAGTAGGTAATTCTTGGTTCCAATCCCAGTTCCTTTGACTTCTGAAATATCCCATCCCAAGCCCTTCAATCCCTTAATGTTGAAGCTGCCAGACCCTGTGTTATCCTGATTGTATTTCCTCAGTATTCAAATTGTTTTTTTCTAGCTGCTTGCAGTATTTTCTCCTTAATCTGGGATACTGAAATTTGGCCACTCCTAGGAGTTTCTCTGTTCCGGTCTTTTTCAGAAAGTGATCAACGCATTCTTTCAATATTTATTTTGCCCTCTTATTCTAGAACATCAGGGCAGTTATCTTTGATAATTTCATGGAAGACAACGTCTAGGCTCTTTTTTGATCGTGGCTTTCAGGTAGTCCTATAATTTTTAAATTATTTCTCCTGGATCTATTTTCCAGGTCAATTGTTTTTCCAATGAATTGTTTCACATTATCTTCTATTTTTTCAAAGTTTTGGTTTTGTTTGTTAACTGCTTGGTTTAACTCAAAGTCATTCGTTTCCCTGAACTCAATTCTCTCTTTGCAGGCAATGGCAAATCCAAATCACATCACATTGACAGTGAAACCTGCCCTAGGAGTGTCTCAAAGATATCGGTGTTCTAGTAGAGAGCCTAATAACTAGTAAGGAGCCTATAATTCTACGAGTGTAGAGTAGTATGATCATCATTTGGAAGTACCTGAGATCTTTCTGTCATCAATAGCAGTCTCTGAATTTTCTATCCATCAAGGATCCAGCTAGATAGAAGATAACTTTCAAAAAACTTACTTCAGTAAATCCTGGACATCAGACTATTTTCACATTTCAAAGGCATGGTAGTAATGCTTACGGTATAACCATCCACCTATAGAGCTTTGCTATTAAATGTTGCCAGATTAGTAGGGGATACTAAGTATTCCTCCAGCTTCTGAAATTGTCTCTCCAATCCAAGACCACTTTCTCTGTCCTGCTCCCTAATTTCTCAAGAGTTCTCTAATTCTTTCTCCTTACACATCTCCCTTTTCCTCTCTGGCTACCTTTTTTCTGTCTGTCTATCATCCTGTAGCTCTGTCTTTGTCTCTTTGTTTTTATTTTTTTCTCTTAGTATGTCGGTCTGCCTGTGTTTCTCTCTTTCTCTCTCCATCTATCTGTCTCTCTAATTGACACTGAATGTCTGTTGGTCTCCTCTCTCTGTCTCTCAATGACTCTGTCTCTCAGTCAGTCTCTTTATTTCTTTCATTCTCTTATTTTGTAAATCTGCATTACACATACACACACACACACACACACACATACATACAAGGCTAGCCTTCTCAATGGGTAGGTCAGAGGCTAAAGGGAGGGAAATAATTTGGAACTCAAAATCTGAAAAAAAAATCAACAATGTTAAAAATAAATAAATAGATTTGAAGAGAAATTCCCTCCCCCAAATGATCAGGCTCAAACCTAACAGAACAGGGAAAGGCTTAGAAGACAACTCTCAAAGATACTGTTACCTACACCTATCTTGACTCAGTCCCTCATTCTCATTTCTCAGGAAACATTTCTGAGGAAACATCCTCAAGAACATATATATATATATATATATATATATATATGTATATATGTATATATATATGCATGCATGTATGTATGTATGTATATACATATATATGTGTGTATGTATCTATATGTGTGTGTGTGTGTGTGTGTATATATATATATATATATATATATATATATATATATATATATATATATATATGTATTCCTCATAGGCATTTATTGTTCTTCTGTTCAACTTTGTCACACTATGTGTGTGTGTGTGTTCATCCTTCGTTGCCGAAGAAGACCATGTCATCAGAGAAATAATGACATTACTTGCACTTGACTTCATTTGGAGTGAGGGAGGGCTGGTCATGTCACCAGCCTCACTTCTCCTCCAGAGCCATCTGAATCCAGGGACCAGATATTCATCAGAATGACTGGAGATGACACAGGATGAGGCAATTGGGGTTAATGACTTGCCCAAGGACACACAGCTAGTGAGTGTCAAGTGTCTGAGGTGAGATTTTGAACTCAGGTCCTCCTTACTCCTGCACTGGTGCTCTATCCACTGCACCATGGAGCTGCTGAATAGTGGACTAGACAATACCTAGACCATGAGGCTCATGCTCTTGTCTTTTGTGTTGTGGCTTATAATTACCCTAAGAATGGATGGAACACTGGATCCCTACTTAAAGCAATTAACAGTAACTACCCCACAAATCAATGGCCCTTCTTCTGGATTACAGTGGCATTGAACAGTGGGGGTTGGAATGTATCTGGGTCTGGCAACCAACAAGTTGTACTTCAAGTTTCTAGAGGCTCTCTTAGCATGAATTTGTTCATCTTTGGCTTCCATTGTCTTTTCACAGCATTATGTTCTTCTCAGTTGGAAAACCGTTGTCCCGGGTGGGAAAGCCAAGACTGAAATCAGAGTTGAATAGGGAGGCCTTCTCTCTGCAGGCTGCTAAAATGACATTATCTGTCTTTACCAACCAGCAAGCCTCTTTCTCTTCTATTTGAATATAACAGAAAAAATAATTATCTTTTTCTGTAATGGGGATATGAGCCTTGAACACTGCTGCCTTTACCAGTAATCAACAGCAGGATAATTTTTATTGTATCAACCTGGCTAGGATTATAAAAAAAAAAAAAAATATGGATGGGGCTGGTGGTAGAGGAAGAATTTAAACATTTGTGATGGGTTTTTCTTTGGATCAGCAGCAAGTACTACCATTGTGACCTATTGCCTATATGAGGAGATAGGGAAATAGTCAATGAAATTCATCAATATCTTGTTTAGCTAGCAATTGTTCATCAGACTAGCACTGGTATATAAAAATCTTAGTTGGGCAAGGATTAGCTCTGTGTCTGACCAATTAAAGAACTGGAAACAGGAACTAGTCCAGAGACATTTGGTCCCTATTACTCTGTAACATATTCCTGGGGATAAGGGAAACAGATATTAAGCAGGATAGATACTAATGGGATATCATCATTGGAGGTGATAATGGAGGGCAGTGGAACCATCAATCCATTAACAAGCACTTACTTTTTGTCTAGTATGTGATAAGCTCTGGCCACAGAAAAACAAAAAATAATTGTTCCCTATCTCAAGGAGTTTCTACTGTATTGGAAATAAGACTTCACAGTGAGTGTCAACACGGGCTCCTTACACACAGTCACCTCATAAATTCATTCAGTCTCCAAATTGATTGATTGTTTATTTGTTTTCTAACCACACATCCATTCCATTCTCTCTATTCACAGAACCAGTACTCTAGTTCAGATCCTCACCTAAACCATTGGACAATTATACAAATTCATCTCCTTGCATCACATCTCCCCCACACTATTCCACCCCTCAATATGGCTGCCAAAGTGATTCCCCAAAATGACAGCTGATTACCCTGCTGTTTAAAATATATCAAATCCCTATAACATCAAGAATCAAATATGGACTCTTATACTTGGCATATACCCTTTACACCTTATCTACGATGTAGCTTTCCAGTTTTATTCCAAATTACTACTTACTTCTGATGAGGACTGGAACGGGGTGGGGTAGGGATGAGACCCCCACAAAGATGGAGTACTAGAGCAGGTTGCCTGAAATGAATTCACAGACTCAAGCATTCTTGAGGTCGAGGTAAAGATTTATTACACTTTTCAGCAGGCAAGAGTTCTTAGGGTACCTGCATCCTTAGAGGGAAACAGGTAAAGTTCATATAGGATATTCTGTAGTAAAACATGTGCCAAATATGCTAATTAGGCTATTCAGGGTGGGATTAGGGAGTGTTTAGGAGTAGCTAGTTATTAAAGGAACATGCACTTTGCATATTTCTTGTGCAGGAATTTACCCAGAATTCACTGGAAAATAACCCAGGGGGAGGCTACATGGTTTTAAACCTAAAATATCAGTAATATCACTAAGTCAACTAATGATCAGGGCTGACTAAGAAATAGCAGGATGCTCTCATCAATATCTTATAAGACAAGATAAACATAAGGGAATATATGTATGTCTAAATAGAGGATACATTTGATTTGTCAGTGAGTAGCAAATGTCATTATGAACCAGTATATAGCCTGTTCAGCCAGCACACAGTTGGTTCAGACAAATAAGTTCTATATGTGCACCCGGCTACTGTATCAAGAAAAGAGATAAAATTTTTGCTGGGGCATGTTGTGTCCTTTGGTTGGGGAGAAGCTACCTGGAATAGTGTTGTGAGGCTAGGGAGAAATGTGATTTTAGAATTGAGGTCCAAGCACATGCTCTCAAGTACCCCATCACTTCCATTAACTCTATTATTCAACCCAATTTATCTTCTAATGTGATTTCCTTAGAAGCATTTCTCAATCTCCTTCCTCCATGCTTTTGCATTAGTTCTTGAGATAACTAATGCAGTCCTTCCTCACTTTTGCATTCCAGACTCTTTAGTTTCCTGGAAAGGTGTGCTCCCATGCTATCTTCTAGAGAAAGCCTTCCATGATTCCCCAGAAGTCAGTGTCTTCATTTGTGTATATTTTATCTTTATTTTCTATATATCTATATAGTAGAGTTAGATAATATATTGGTATAGCAAGCTTATTGATAGTCTAGCATGGATTAGGTAGACTGTAGAGGGCACTTAAGTAGTTAAAAACCAGAAAAAAAGATCCAACAAAATTGTCATTTTCACTGTTACTTTACTCAATCTTTATTCTGATTCTAAGGCAATCAAGGGAAATATTGTGATATTTTCTCATAAATTAATAGAAATTTACAATTTCTTTAATTCTGATCCCCAATGTTAGTCCATAAAGTAAGGCAGAAAAACATTTTCCCTCCCATGTTTCTCTCTTTCTCAAATCCTCTAGTCTATAGGATTATATAAATATGAATGTCAGTTGCTATAAAATGTAACGACAGTGAAATAAACAATACCAGGGCACATTGAAACAATGAATGTCACTGAGAAGGATAATAATTCTTCTGCCCATCAATTGTAATTCTTGACTTTTCAATTCCAGAAATACTGCTCCAACTTTCAACTTTGTTCAAGATGGCAAAGTCTTTCAAAATTATTTTTAGGAATATCTTCTCCATAACATAAAAGTTAAAACAAGATTCGGCAGATAATATTTCATCAACCTTTCCCCATCCCCAAAAGGTAACATTTAACTTCATCAACCTCTCAGTAAAGTTATTTTTTTCTTTTAATTGACTCCTCTAGGTAACTCTCTAGGGAGATTGTTAAAACTGTCACTCATCCAAGATTTTATTCCTCTTGAACAACACTCCCTGTTGGATGGACTTTTCAAGTTCAAAATACATATACATTTGTATGTGCTGTTTACTCTGGCTAGAGAGCATTTACCCTAATGAGAGTCCCTGGTTTACTTAGCCCTGTATTATCACCTCCCAAAGGGGCAGTGTTGCATAGTTGAAGACAGCAACCTAGGATCATGGCCCTCATCTGGCACATCTTGACTATATGACTCTGGTCAAAACATTCATTTCTTAAGGATCTAGGCAAGTATCTAAGATTCAGAAATCACAGAGAAGGTGCCAATCACTTCAGCAGAAGAAGTTCATCACCAAAGAGGTTATATAAAATAGAAATCTCAACATCTAGTCTCTATCCTTTTCCTATTTTCAATGCCAGCACAGATCCTGGCACCTATAGTGGCAGGAATTTCATAAACATTTGTTGATTCAGTGATGGATTAGATTATCCAGTTATTTCTAGGCAGAGAATTCTAAGAGTAGATTAAATAGCAAGTCCATTGCCAATGATTTAAAAAACAATGTTTTCATAGTTTTTGAAAATTTTCAAAGGACTTTGCATGTTATCTCATTTGATAATCACTATCTCTTTGTGGTACAAATTTAAATCATTCAGAAATTACATGGTGGATAAAGTGCTGGCCTTGGAAGACAATTCCATCAGTAAACATTTATCAAGCATCCCCTGGGTTCAACAAGGCTGGTGAACGCTGGGCTGGATATACAAAGAATGAAACAATCTTTGGTCTCAAACAGCACGTGTTATATTGGAGGAGATTCAGTCATACACAGAATAAAGTGGATCATGAATACAAGGTGACTTAAATAGACAGAATTTAGACAGAGAAGTCCCTAGCAATTGAGGGAATTAAGAAATAGTGAATGCAGTAAATGATGCTTGAGATGAAGCTTGAAGGAAGATAGGCATTCTAAGAAGTGAAAAAAAAAGAAAGAAAGATGTTCTAATTCTGAATTTATACCTACTAGCTGTGAGACTATTAGCAACTTACTTATCTTCTCTGAGTCTCAGTTTCTTAATCTGAGATATGGCATAAGCGTAACTTTTAGTGTCCACCTCACAGGCTTGTTGTGAGACTTGTATCAAATAATTTGTGGAAAAGTTTACGAGCTTACCAGTAGTATGTTAATGCCAAAAACATTCAGGACTGATTATTAAAACATCTGGATTAAAATTCCAGTTCTTTCACTCCATGTAGATATGAGTCAAATAATTTAACTTCTCTGGACTCTGTTACCTGTTCTGTAATGAGGGAATTGAACCACAAGGCTTTATTTTAATTCTGTATCTAAATTTGTTATCATTATGACTATAGTGGAAAGGATACTAGCTCTCAAGTGCAGAAGACTTAGGCTAAAATTATTCCTGTGTTTCTTATTACCTGTGTGTTCTTAGGAAAGTTAGTTAACTCCTCTGTGCCTCATTTGAAAAATTAAAGTGTTATTTAAAATGGCTTCTCAGATCACTTTCAACTCTAAATTGATAATCTGACTCCAGATATTATTTTTTTCCCATTTGGCAGATGCATAAACTGAGGGAAAGGAAAATTGCATTTTGTGTGCTGTTTTATAAGTAGTGGGTTTCAGAAGTGAGCATCAAACCCAGATTTCTCCTGACCCTAAATTCTAGCATCCTTTGCCTAATGTAATGCCTGACCCACTATTCTAGCAATGTCTGCAAATCAGAAGTTCATACAAATTTCCTAGAGATCTGAAGAGCTAGCTAGAAGTATGTAATGTGAACGTCATGCATATTGCAAAGGAGGAATCCCCTATTCCTGGCCATCTAACTGATGGTGGAAGATATTAGAGTTTCAACAGGAGGCTGCTTGTAATACATGCAGATGGTAGAGCAGACTGTGCCTTCTGTCAACAGGCCCTAACATTGGAATGTGTGCTGGGCATAAAATCAATCCAGATTATCTGGAGCCAAGTCCCAAAGGGAGATTCCTGAAAAATTCAGGTGTGCCTATGTCTTATGCCCTTGGCCAATGGAGCCAAAGCTTCTCTGTTCTCCCTTCTCCCTTCACACTCCAAAGCTCTTTTCTGCTATTTCTGAGAACAATAGGCCTCACTGGTTGAAAAGGTCAATTCTCTGCACCATTAGTTGGATAGGAAAGCTCGGCATACCTGGGGAGGCACTAGCAGTCCCAGCAATAGTGTTGTCAGGAAGGCAAAGAAAAAAAGTGAATCGAGTGATTTCAAAATCATTTTCTCTCTCTGCCAGCTCCCAAGAGGCACCAATCAAAGTCCTATATTTATGCCATCAACTTGATAGCACCAATCTGCCAAGCTATGTGGATTCACAAACATTTACCTGACAGGCTTTTTAAAAAATAAATAAATAAGTTCAAAACAAATTTTACTTATTTTGCTGGAAGTCTAGCCAGCCTTCAGTAATATTGTCTGGTGCCTACTGTAGAAAGTGCTGGGATGCTGAAATATTTGTAGATTTCCCTATGTTCATTCCTTTTAACAAATACTTACATACATATTCATGGAAGTATAAAAACTGCATCTGAAATAACCTGTCCGTTGATCCAAAGTAAGGGTTCATTCCACAGGCTCTGTTTACAGGGTGTTCCTAGGTATCTCTATGGAATGGGTCAGAAATTGAAAAAGCATGGGTCTACACAAACTCTATCTACCATTTAGACTATAAATAAATAAGTGAGTTTGAAAAACTTTAGTTTACAAAAAAAAGGTCCCTGTAAAAATAAACGACCAATCCATAAGCTTAATTTTTTAATATGTAGAGATTTTTTATATGAGGATCATTTCTTGTATCTCAGAGATTTATCTTTCTGAATGACTTATGAAAAACATGACAGGGGGACAGAAGAATATTCTACAGAGAATTTAAGAATTAAGAGGCAGGCTTAGTTGAACAGGATGAGACATTGAATCAGGCCCTGCTTCTCTACCCACTGCTCATTCTGGGGCTTCCCTATATCTGTGTTACCATGTTATACACAGTAAATATGATGGAGAACATCTAAGAGCCTCTAATAAAAAGAGCTAGCATTCATACAGCATTTAAGGTTTAGAGAAGTATTTCATATACACACATATACACACATGTGCACACACATATATATGTAAGCACACAATTACACATACTCGTGTGTATGTGTGTGTGAGTGTGTGTGTGCGTGTGTGTAAAATCTCACTTGATCTTTAAAATAAACCCAAGATGTAAGTGCTTTTACTATCCCTATTTTACAGATGCGAAAATTGACTCAGAGGTTAATTAATGTGCCCAAGGTCATATAGCTAGCAGATAGATGTCTGATCCAGTATATTACCTAGCTGTCTTTGTACCCTATGAAAAGAAAACAAAAAAACAAAAAAGCAAACAAGCAAACGAAAAAACTAGGTACCTGAAAATTTATGAACTCCATAAATATGAATTTATTAACCAATGTGTCTGGGACAGAGCTAGGTGTTAGAATTAGGGAGATGTAGGAGTTGGGTCTGTGATCCTAATGGTAATGATAACTACCACCTGAAAAAAAAAAAACAAACAAATGAAAGCAAAGCACTTTTCTCTGCTTCCAACAATCAGTCCCATCTCTGCAGTGTATAGTCTTAAAGAGTTCCCTGAGCCAATGAAAGCTTCAATGATGCCTGGACTTACCTGGCCGGAATGTACCAAGGAACCAAGATCTGCCTTTGCTTAGCCCTGCTATGTATTTGGCACATGGCAGCCATGTTAAAATGCAAACTAGCTGAGTCGCTACTTCACTTTAAGGCCAACTCTGTATCCAATAAGACATACTGATATTCCCTATGCTAAGGCTAAAAAGATTAAAGCACAGTTATTTCTACCTTATTGTAGAAGGTAGGAACATATAGAAATATAAAGAAACAACTCTCGCACACGCACACACACACACACACACACACATACACACACACGCATCCCAGTTGAATGGTGGGAAGGGGGGGAATTAAAGATTTGATCACTAAAACTTAAGAGGACCACAGGGAAAGAAAAGTAAACACATTTAGAAGGAGGTATTTATAGTGCTGTTACCATGTAGGAAGTGCTGCAGGAGACTAATTACTAGGATCTTCTTTGTACCAAACTTGACTGGAACATGCCCTGGCCCTCTGTTTCAATGTGGTCAAATTGTATTGAATATTCGGACTTATCTACTGTTATACATCTGAAGCAACTCATGTGCCTTATCTGGAAACTCTACATGACTTCTCGGCTCTCTCTTCTACTCACTGATTCAATAACTTTTTTCTAATGATGAGTAGGCAGACTTCTGAACCTCGGAAAGGCTTATGTGAACTCATGCTGATGGAGGGGAGTCAAACATTATACACAGTTACAGTTACACTGTACAATGATCAATTTTGATAGACTGGGCTCTTTTCGGTAATGCAAAGTTCTAAGACACCTCCAAAAGACTCATGATAAAAAATGCTACCCACAGCTACACAGAGACTGAATACAGATGGCAACATGCTATTTGTTCTTTCTTTTTTGTTTTGTTTCTTTTTTCTGGTTCCTTCCATTGCTTATCATTCACACGACTAATGTGAAAATATGTTTAATATGAATGTGTATATAGAGTCTATGTCTGTTCTCATTCTGTCTTGGACAGCGGGGAGGGGAGAGTGTGGACAAAATTTTAAACTCAAAAGTGCATGGTTTTAAATGATAGAAAAATCTTATTTACATTTTTTTTTACAGTTGAGTTTTACTCTCAACCAACAAGAACACCTGAAAAACTTCACTCAATAACCCTGGGCACAATCCATATATGACTTAGTAAATTATTCCTAAGATGTTATCAGGACTGCTCTAGAATCACAGAAATGGGATCAGAGTTAGTATTTAAGGAAAATTTATAAGTCACCAAACATTTATTAAGTCCCTACTATGTTCTGGGCATTGTGCTAAGTGCAGGGGATGCAAATAAAGGAAACAAATTTTAAAAAATAGCCCCTGCTCTCCAAAAAGTTCAAATTTTAATGGGAGAAGACAACATGCACATTACTCCATAAAAATAAGTTATATATGGAATAAATTGGATCTAATCATAAAAGCAAGGCACCAACGTTAAGGTGGGTCAGGAAAGAATCCCTGCTATGTATGCCATTTTAGGAAGGACTTGAAGAAAGTAAGGAGACAGAGATGGGAAGGGAAAGAATTCCAGGTGAAAATCTGTAAAGGTCAGAGGTGAATTGTCTTAATCTTGGAAAAGTAAGGAGGTCAGCGTCACTCGTGTGTGTCTGTGTATAGAGGTGGAGGAGGGTATCAGAATCTAAGTCTGAACACTCCCTAGCCCACTGCTCACTACATCAGAGTGTTTTGAATTTTAAATAGTCTATCAAATATGCATCATTTCTTTCAGTCCTCTCAACTCTGTGAGACATAGGGTAAGACAGTGGAATACAGCACACAACAGAAAGAATACAGAACAAGGGGTCACAGCTCTTGGGTTCCATTCCCTTCCTTTTCCCAAAAGTAGCTGTCCAGCACTAAACCCTGCTGAATTTGCAGCTCCTATTAATTAGCATGTTGAGGTAATTTTCATAGAGCTAGAGTGCAGTGTTTTGGTATGTTTCCAAATATTTCTTTTCTGTTCTTGGCAAAATAATTTCACTGAGTAACAAAATAACTGCAATTCTACAGCTCAGGTTTAATCTCTGACTTATGCCACACTTATCTAAAAATAAATTCTCAGTTATTCTCAGTTCAAAACAGCTGGTGGCATGATTTACATGGCTGTTCCTTAAGAAAGTGAACCATGGGTATATTTAGAAGAAAATTACTATTTAGGCCCCGCAGGCCCTATTCCACGTCAAGGGAAGCAACACTGCATAATTTGGTCAATATGTTGACATCGTGCATTTAACTTCAAAGGTTTTTCCATTGTTCTTCTTCTTCCCTCCCTCCCAGCCTCTGTAGTAAACATCTTGATGTCTCAGGTTCATTTGGAACATGAAGAAAATAATAATCTTACTCAAGCATCACAAAGGATTATTCATGGGACAGCTTGGTGAAGGGGAATAGTCAACCAACATTATGGAAACCTTCTTGCCTTTAAGCTCACCTCTGACACATATTAATTTTCTGACAGATGGCCAATCAATTAGCATCTCTTGCATTTAATTTGGATGTATTTTGCATTGGCTCAACTGTGTACAATTTTTGCCCGCACAATAAAATTAATAAAACACCCAATAATCATTTATGAAGCAACTGATATTTATAGGTACTATACTAATCACTGGAGATTCAAAGAATAAACAAGAACTGTCCTTGACCTTGAGGAACTTACATTTTATCAGGGGAGAAAATGCATGCATACATACTTACACAAAAACACACATACACACACATATATACATATATTTGCACACATACATACACACACACATATATATACACATATAAACAAAGACACAGAGAGAGACACACATGAACACATACACACAGAGAAAGAGAGAGAGAGAGAGATGCTAAATAAAAAAAAAATAAAAAAAATTCAGGGAAATGGAGAACACAAGGCACCAGCAGGAACATAGTTTTTTATAAAAGTATTGCTTGAGATAAATTTTGGAAAAAACAAAGAAGACAAATAAAAATGATAGGGATTTTATAAGGACACTTTTAAGGAGCAGTCCAGTTCAGCCATGGGGCATAGCCAATGGAAAGGCATGTAGATAGTTGATGCATGCTGTGTATGAGGATTAGCAAGAATTCTGATTTGCTAAAAGGGGGTTTCACATAGTTAGAAACATTTGAGTTCGATCTTAAAGGATGGATAGAATATCAACATGAAAATCCTGCAAGCTAAGTAATTCTGTGAACCATCCCAGTAGTCATTTGCTGCAAAACTAACTAGCACAGACTGCCTACATGTTGTCAAGGTCTTCAGAGATATAAAGGCAATAGTCACTTCATCTAGACAACTGCAGGGATATGGGAAAATGAAGAGAGAGGTAAGTAGCAATATGGTTATAACTGTAGGCACAGAATTGACAATATCATGAAAACTAGTGTCAACTCTGCCCATGCCTTCATCACATTTGGGTTGGGTTGAGTAATTTCTTTTAAACTCTTAGGATATTCCTGAAAATTAGGACTAAGCTATGCAGATTTCACTGAATCTTCACTTAGTGAGCCTGGGGAGGGTAAGGACAAGCTGGGCATCTTTGTTTCACATGCCACAGCAGTTCATTCTACATAGGTGAATCGTAGTGATTGATTCCCTATGAAGTGACAATCATAAGTGGTCTTACCCTCTAGGAGCACTGTAAGGAAATTGCAAAGAGGAGGCTAAAGGCTTGATGAAAGAAAAAGCTTCCAAATGGACTTGTCCAAAAGTGAAGTGGTCTATGCTAAGTGGTATTGGGTATCTCCTCAACAGTTAGAGACTAGATGTCTACTCATCAGGTAAATTATCATGAGGAATCTTCTTCAGCTATATGTTGAACTAGATGTCCACTGAGCTTCCTGCCAATTCTGACTCTGAGATTCTCTATGACTAATGATCAATCTAGGACATATTTATTAAACCCCAGCTTTGCTCCAAGCACTGGAAAGTGCTAGATTATGGACAACGGTTAAAAGTATTGAAACCCAAGTCTTATACCCACAGGAACGTGTAGGGCTAATAAGGACTCTCAACAAATTAATTCTTAATTTGTATGAATTAAGAGTATTTTTGATTCAATATTATCCCCAGTTTAATTTGGTATAAAATAATGACCACATTTCACTTTGTCTCTCTCTATAAGTAGTGGTATCTGAGCTAAGTTGTGGAGGATGGGCAGAGGAAATACAGTCTACAAAATAGTTTTAATAACCTCAGTATGATTATTTGTGAAGTGAAAAAGCTGAGATTAATGATGTCTAAGATTTTCATTAGTTCTAAAACAATCAGTTATTTGATTTTGAAATATGAAAGTGAAACAGAAATATAAAAAGGCTTTCCATACTTGTTCAGCTTTCCATATTGATTTTGCCAGTATTGAAGCTCTCATAGAGTCAAAGACATAGAGCTCTCTAGGATCTTTGAGGTAATTTATCTAGCCTATGTATTTTATAGATGAGTAAACTGAGGCCCATAGAGGTTAAATGAATTGCCTACAGTAACACAAATATACACACATATGAATATATGATATATGTGTATGTACATATACATATTTACATATATATATATATATATAATATGTATGTGTGCAGTGTGTGTGTGTCTGAGATTCTAACTCAGATCATGTGCCCCTTTCAAAGTCGTCACACTGCTTGCAGTTTGGCTTCATATTCTCAGTTTCCTATTTCCCCTTGCCCACTTATTTTACCTTTCTCTTCTCTATTCCCCATTTTCTGAGAAAGTCTCTGCAATAAAAAGGCTTTTAGTATAATTGGAAAGACCAACAGAAAACACTTGAAACAATTAAATAATAATGCCAAATGTGAACAACAGTTCAAAGCAATCCCTTATTCATTGGCAAATGAATACTTCAGACAATCATCATTGTCTAGACAGACAAAGGAAAGATAAAGCATTATAGGTTGAGTGGAACAGAACTGGGGAATTTACAATTTGGAAAGGAGCTTAGAGGCTATCTGGCCCAAACCACAACTAAACTACATTCAACATCCCCAACAGTGGTTGTCCAGCCTGGTAGTGACCTGATGTGAAGAAGAGTTTTAGCAGACAGCACCCTGACCCATATCCAGCATGACCTGCTGGCACAAGGCCTTTGACTGACTTTTTCTAAGGAAAGCAACTTAAAAGAGGGTCAACAATCTAGTTTCATTACATTTACCAAGAGAGAAAACACGAGAAGAAAAATAAAGACCAACAGACAGGGCTTCTAATTGTCTGACCATAAGCAACACATACATCAGAGATCAAGAGACAGATCCAACAGTCTGACCATTACATACATGCATAGTTATCAGAGATAGAAGCACCAACATCTGGGTTTTTGGGAGTTCCTAAATGGCTTCCAAGAGTCTCACTGGCACATGAACCTTCTTCGAAGCCCCTAAAGGAAAACTTCACCTCAGAGTATATATACACTTCTCAGAACCAGAGGGTATAATGACCTTCCTGACCCAGTACCTCATTAGGAATTAACAAAAGGTGTGGGCCTTTCTATAAAACAAGCCAACCCTAATTAAGCTGCCCCTAATGGACTTCCACATGAGACCTATTAATGGGCAGGGGAAATTTTTCACTCTTATTACAGGACCCTACAACAACAACAAACATATTAATACTAGCAGCTGTCACATATACAACATAGGAAGGACTCTGAGAATCATGGGATTTCTCCATCTGACCTATGCTTGAAACTTTCCTTATGTGTTTTCTCCCCATCAGAATGTAAAATCCTTGAAAAGAGGGACTGACTTCCTTTTTTTTTTAACTTCAGTGCTTACTATAATGCTTCACCTAAACACATAGAAAGAGTTTAATTAATGTTTTCATTCATTCATTCACACTGAGGTATATAAAATGCTTATGTTATCACATTTGATCTTTACAATAACTCTGGTGGGGTTAGGCTCTATTACTATTTTACAGGTGAAGAAACACTTTGAGAGAGACATTAAGTGAGATGCCCAAGGACACAGAGCTAGTAAATATTTGAGTAAATATTTCAATTTTCTTCTTCCTTGCTCCAAGTCAAATACTATATTCACTTTGCGATCCATCACCATTAACATTAGCACAATCAAGGTTTGGGTAGTTTTAACTGTGTTCATAAATGTGAATGTGTTTTGTTATATAAAGCTGAAATCAGGCTCAATAAAATTTCTGACAATTGTTCTTAATTCTGCCTTCTGGGACCAAGCAGAACAAGTCTTCCATGTGATACTCCTTCAAATACTTGAAGACAGAAGGCCCATCATAAGTTCTGTCTTCTCCACCATAAGCATCTGAAAGGTTGTCCAACTAACTAACGAAAAGCATAACATTGGAACTTTCGGTTCCCTGATGGCCCAACTCTAGAATAAACCCTATCTTATCAATGTCCTTCCTAAGCTGTGGAGCCACCTCTAAACTGAATATTCTACATGAAATTTTACCACGGTAGCATACTTCATGGTCATTACGCAAATAATCTTGGTACCATGCGTGAGTGGAAACTAAGACCACATTAACTTTGTGAGTGCCATATCTCACTGTTGACTTGGTGAATTTTCAGTCCAGTAAAATCTCAAGATATTTTTTTTTTAATTTTCTACAAAGCCACATTTTTTTCTTATATGTGAAAGTGTGATTTTGTTTTAACTCGAATATGAGATTTTATATTTCTTGTATTATCATATTCAATCTAATTGGTGGCAGGCAAGATAATTTTAGATCCTGAAACATGGACCTTTGTTCATGTTGGGCCGGAGTGAGTATCACAAAAGAATAAATGTATATCTTAATTTAATACCACTTAAAAGAAAACTAAAAACAAATATCTGACTGTAAATAACTTACTGTGAAACTTTGTGCATGCATGCGCATGTGTGTGTGTGTGTGTGTGTGCGCGTGTGTATGTGTGTGAGAGAGAGAGAGAGAGAGAGAGAGAGAGAGAGAGAGAGAGAGAGAGAGAGAGAGAGAGAGAGAGAGAGAGAGGTGATACTGGACTTCAAGTGCTATGCTAGCAGAGTACAAAATCTGACAAGAGCTAAACACAGAGACCCTGTTTGAGACTGGCTTTTGTCCAGTGACCAGCTGAGCTCAGTAAGGAGAGAAATTTCACCTGTAGCTTAGATACTAGTCAGTTATTTCTTTGGCTACAACAGTCATCAAAACAAAAAAAATCATAATTGACTTCTGTTCCTCTGTTTCTATGGGGTCATTGGCAGAGTAGCAATAATGAGGACAAAAAGTACCATGAATTGGGGGGCGGAGCCAAGATGGCGGCGTGAGAGCAACGACTCACCAAAGTTCTTGGAAAAACTCCTTTGGATACCTCTGAAAGGAGAATCTGACCAAATTTTGGAGGTGCAGAGTCCTGTGGGAGATAGACTGTGACAGATTCAGAGCCCAGGTTAGACAGGAAGGTCCATGGGAAAGATCTGTTCCGTGGGGGTGAGCCCCCAGCGCACACTCAGCAGAGCAGAAGGGGCCTGGGAAACCGAGCAGGCAGAACCAGCAGATCAGCACTCAAGGGCTGGAGACAAACCAAACCAATCCAGTGAGAGCCACTGAGTGCCAGATATCAGCACAGCAGCTCCTGAGACTTTCAGCCCAAAGATTAAACTTCAGTAAGTCACCTACTTGAACTTCTTGGAGCCAGGATGGCGGAGTGATCAGTAAATGCTCTCTCCTCCCCCCTTGATGACCATGAAAGAACCATAAAATATTTCCCCAGAAATATCCTGGATCAGCAGGAACAGCAGAGGGGGCCAATAGTCTCATAACACCTGAGGCTAGGAAAATAACTAAGGGGGATTCCTCTTACTGAGGTGGAGGCAAACCTGAAGGACAGAGGACCCAGGGCAGAGGAAACTTGCACTAGGACCCAGGCAAGCCTCAGCACTAGGAGAGGAGCCCCAGGAGGGGTGGGAACATGCATTAGCATTTAGGCATGCCTCAGCCCTCCAGGGAAAATGGGAAGACAATAGGGCAGCTGGGATCACCATCCCCTGAGCTTGCCTTTGCCCAGTTCAGCTGAGATTGCCTATGACCAGATCACTCCTCCCACACACTTAACAAGCTAACCCCAGGGTTGATCAGGGAAACAAAAAACAAAAACCTGCTTTTAGCTTTTTCGCACATCAGCTCAGCACAAAGTTCTGTAACTTCTGACTGAAAGAACAAGAAGCCACAACACTCAGTCAACATCATGAACAAGAAAAAGCAGATGAAGGGTGAAAAAACCATAGAATCTTTCTATGGGGATAAGGACCAAAACACAGTCACCAAAGAGGTCAGAGCTGAGACTGTACTTCCAGCTGAAATTTCAGAAGGGACTATGAACTGCTCGCAAGCACAAGCAGCTCTCCTGGAACAGCTGAAGAAGGAAATAGAAGAAAAACTGACCAATGATTTTACATTTATAAAAAAAGAACTCACTGATGAGAACATCTCTTTGAAAAGGAAAATTGAACAAATGAAAAAGGAAGTTCAGAAATTAACTGGAGAAAATAGCTCCTTAAAAGGAAAAATTGGACAGATGGAAAAGGAGATGCAAAAGTTAACTGAAGAAAACAATTTGATAAACATTAGAATTGGGCAAGTAGAAACTAATGACTCAATGAGACAGCAAGAATCAGTCAAACAAAATCTAAAGAATGAGAAGATAGAAGAAAATGTAAAATATCTAATTGGAAAAAAAACTGACCTGGAAAATAGATTCAGGAGAGAAAATTTAAGAATTATTGGCCTGCCAGAAACCCATGATGGAGAAAAGAGCCTGGACAATATCTTCCAGGAAATCAAGGAAAACTGCCTAGAAGTGCTAGATTCAGAGGGCAAAATAGTCATCGAAAGAATCTACCATTCGCCTCCTGAAAGGGATCCCAAACTCAAAACCCCAAGAAATATCTTTGCCAAATTCCAGAGCTATCAAGTGAAGGAGAAAATACTACAAGCAGCCAGAAAGAAACAATTCAAACAAAGTACCATGAATTGAATAGTTCTGAGATCATTAACAGGCATAAAATTAATTGCTTATAATCTAAATACATCACCACTCCAGTGGTCTAAGAGTTCATCACTACTAAAGAAATTAAAAAAAATATTCTTAGTATTTTCACTGTAGTGGAACCCAGGACACATAAAGAAGCTATAGTCAAATGGGAAAAAAGCACATGATTTTTTTGTATGTTTTTACAGATAAAGGATTTAATTTCATGACCTACAAAAAGGCAGGAAATACTATGATTTTTGAAAAACTTGGTCACCTTCCTATAGATGACTGATGTTCACCTTTTTTTATTTGTGTCCAATTCTTTATTACCCCATTTCGGATTTTCTTGGGAAAGGTACTATAATGGTTTGTCATTTCCTTCTCTTACTCATGTTATAGACAAGGAACTGAGGTAAACAGGGTTAAGTAATTTGCCCAAAATCACACACCCATAAGTGTCTGAGGTTGGATTTGAACTCAAAAAAAGTCTTCCAATTCCCAAACACTCACGATGGAAAATTCTATCCACATTCTATCCACTATGGAGTCTGAATGCAGATCAATGCATATCATTTTCTCTATTTTGTTTTTCTTTCTCATGGTTTTTCCTCTTTTGTTCTGATTCTTCTTTCACAATATGACTAACATGGAAACATGTTTAATATGATCATACATGTATAGCCTATGTCAGATTTCATATTGTCTTGGGCAGGGAATGGTGGAGGTAGGGGGAATATTTAGAAGTCAAAGTCTTATAAAAGTCAGTGTTGAAAACTAAAAATAAATAAATGAATAAATTAAAAGAGGATTTTTCTTGACTTTCAGACTGACCTTCTATCCATTGCACCACTCAGTAAGCAAAAGGACAGGAAAAGTGCCATTATGACAATTGAAGCCTATGTAGAAACATTTGTTGAAGAAGATGACGAAAACTTTCTAAGAATAAACTGACAAGGTTCTGCAAAGTCTATCTATATCCTTTGTGGCTCTGCTTGAGTCTACCTCACTAGCTAAAGAAACATTCTCCAAATTAAACACTAAACAAATGTTGGTAATTCCTCTCGTAGGCTGAAATCTTTCTTCTGCAGTGCTTGGAGAATTAAAAGAATCCCCCAAAAGTCATTGTATTAAAGAGCTCCTGCATGTCCTATGCATATGATTGAGGTTCAAACAAACAAACAAAAAAAGGAAGTTCTGCTTTTGGAAAGCTCAGAATAGCCACTTAATCTACGGATTCATTGGTATGAGAAGCAAAGTGATTCAGTGGAAAGGATGCTAAATGCTGAGTCACAGGACCTGAGTTCAAATCTCTGCTCTGTCATTTACCATGGTAGGTAGGTGACCTTCAGCAAATTCCTTATTCTTTCTTGGTCTCAGTTCATATACCTGTAAAATAAAGGGCTTCAGTTACATAACCTCAGAAATACATTCAAAGTTATGATAAAAAATATTTCAGAAAATACAATTTTGGGGTCAGAACAGAATAGGAAAAAATACTTTTTGACTGCTCAGAATCCACATTCTTCTACATCATGAAGATTTTTAGCAAGAAAGAGAAGGGAGTACCTGGACATAATCTTGAACAGTAACACACACACACACACACACACACACAAACACACACACGGTATCTGATAACATTATAAATGAAATGACCAGTTGGCCCACTGAGTTATTTCTACAGCACCCTTAGGAAGTAGGACCAGTGATAAGCTTAGTCACAAACCAAAATAACTAATAAATTAGAAGAAAGGTTAAATGTGAGAAAAGAGTACTATAGATAATCACAAAGGCCACAATCTGACTTCTTCAAACAAGGTATTGATTATCATAAAGGCAAAAACTGCAAATGAAAACATCAAGGGTGCCAACATCTTCCCTAAAAATCTTTAAGTGATAAAAAAAACCAATTACCATCAAGAAGACACAGAACCTTCACTAAAACCACCTGGAATAGCAAATATTTGATCTCTTTCAGAAAGGGAGATGCGACAGCCTAGGACTTAATCAGCTCATAATATTCGCTCCTTTGAAAACCTTACAAAAGGGGAATATGTAAGATTATGTACACTTACCACTTTAAAATGGCAAAGAACAATTGAGAGTAAATTAAGTTAGGAGAAAGTTTGCTGTAACTGATTAATAATTGTAAATGAAGCTTGAAAGATAAAAATCATTAGGAGAAAAAGGATCATCAAGGTCTCCAATATTTCTATAGCAATATATTTTTATTATCCTCAACAATGAAATTACCATATTTGCCCTCTAAGAACTTGAGGATGATTGTGGTATAATAAAAGAATCAGAGATTTAGAATGCACCTCTGGACAACCCACATAGAAGCACATTGCTTAAAGGAATCCCCACTACAATAAGGCTGTAATGGTGCCAAGTTTTCATCCAGGCTTTGCTTGAATTCTCCCAAAGACTTGAAATCTTACAAGTCTGGAGGCATCTGGTTCCCCTCTTGGTCAACTCCACTTATTAGGAAGACTTTGCTAGCATCGACACTAATTTGACATCTTTTCAACTTCTCCCTATTGAGACCCTTTCTTTCTTTTGGGGCCAAATTGTTCAAGTTTCATCCCTTTGCCATTTGCCAGCCTTTCCAAAACTTAGACAGCTCTCATGTACTCTCTGAGTCTCCTCTTTTCTAAACTAAAGATGTACAGATTCTACAAATTATCTTTATGTGATGTGGAAACAACCCTCCAACCTCTTAAGGGTTCATCTCTGGACATTGTCAAACACCACATTGTTGTTTTGTCATTTTTGTCATTTTGTCATTTTTCTTTGTGACTCCATTTAGGGTTTTCTTGGCAAAGATACTGGAGTGATTTGCTATTTCCTACTGCAGCTCAGATGAGCTTGCAGATAATGAAACTGATATAAACAGGGTTAAATTACTTGCCCAGGATCACGCAAGTAGTAAGTATCTGAGACCAGCTTTGACCTTAGGAAGTTGAATCTTCCTGACTTCAGGCCTTAAATTCTATTTACTGTGCCAACTGGCTACACAGTATGTCTAAATGTAAGAGATCAGCAAGAGCTAGGTGTGTTATTACTAAACACAATGTCAGGGAAGGTATGTGGCAGACCCAAATCCAAGAGACTGTACATCATTAACTTATACCCAGCACCCAAGGTGGCATGCACCCAGGAGACTAAAGCAAAAAAATAGTAGACTTAGAAATCCAAAATCATCATGAGTTAATCTGCAAGAAGCAGGTATGGACAGTAACGTTAATTCATGAACCCCCATGCTGTGCTCACTCTTCTCTTTTTAACCCTAGGGCCCTTCCCTCTAATTACACAGTTACTCCCTAAACCTCCATTTAGAAGATCTTTCAAATCAGTAATGCATCATTTCTCTTTACATTGCAATCTGGATGTCCTCTATCCTACACCCTCTTTGCATACCTTCATCTCTCCTTGGACTACGTTTTGAAATCCCTTCTACACATGGTCTTCCCCCATAAGAAGGTAAGCTCCTTGAGGATAAGAACTGTCTTTCTTTCCACATTTGTATTCACAACATTTAGATCAGCGTATGCCACTTCCCAATGAATAAATACTTGTTAGCTGAGTAGCTGAAATCCTACATAGTGTGATGTAATGGAAAGGCTGCCAGCATGGTGTCTAAACCCAACACTTCAGTCCTGATTCCTAAACTTCTAGGTCACAAATTGAGACTTTTTTTTTCTTATGGATGAATAAAGTTTAAGAGGTAAACAGGAGTTTAAATAACTTTCCCAAGTTTGCAAAAGTGATGTCACATTACTTTTGTCACAAACAATCCCAATGATTCCTGTAATCAAAGATCTTTACCACTGTGTTACATGGGCAGCTCTGTAAACCTGAAATACTTAAAGAAGTAGAGCCTCACTTTCCTCAGTTTGAAAATCTGAATGACAACACTCTCCTCACCTGGGAAGGCTATCCTAGGAAAAGGGCTAAGGAAACCACAAAGCAATTTGTGAGCTTGATGTGATTATCCAACTATTGTGGCCCATTTCTAGAGGCAGTAGAAAATGTCTTCAGAGTTACATAACAAACCTAGCAGCTGCTAATAACATCCCTGTGACCCTGGGCCTGTCACATAATTCCTGGTGGGTCCATATAGGTAATCTGGAAAATGAGGAAGTTTGTTTAGAAAGCCTTTTCAGTACCTTTTGGTTCTAAATTTATGATCCGTAGGCCAAATTGAATTTGAATTTATCATGAATATTTCTCAATGTGATACAGCAGAAAGACTGCAGGTTGAGGAATGAGAGAAACTACTTTCTAAACCTGATTTTGTGACTTGTTAGCTACATAAAATTGGATATGTCATTTGACTTAAATTGGGACTCGATTTTCCCATCTGTGAAAAGAGCAAGTGGAGATGGTTCCCATCTCTAAATCTATCCTATTATGATTATAAGCAGTTAGTGAACATTATGCTGGATAGGGACTGAGTCTTGAATTTGCCCTTTGGTGTCTAATAAATAGGAGACTCTCATAGTAAGTATTTTGATTGAATCAAATATTGGATTGACAATTAGGTGACATAGTGGGCATGAATTTGGAAAGACCTGAGTTTGGATCCTGCCTCAGACAATTTCTAGCTATGTGATCCTGGACATGTCAGTTGATCAAGAAAAAAATTAACCACCCGCTACATGACAGGTAATGTCCTAGTAGCTGGGTATACAAAGAAAGGCAATCGACAGACCCTGTCATCCAGAAGCCCATGAGGGAATGGGCAAAACAACATATACCAACTATGAACAAAAAGCTAGATACAAAGGAGCTATTGATCACTTATTCTCTTTCTACCTTCTTAACTGGAAAAAAAAAATCATGTTTCATAATGACAGGTACCATACAGTTTCTTTCTCTTGTCCAGGCAGAGCAATGGACAAAACACTCTCCATCCTGCAGACAGACTCACAAGAAATGGAAGGAAGGGCAGGAATCACTTTTATGTGAACTGACTTCCCCCACCTGCCCTGAGTTGATGTGAATTACTGGTAACAGGATCTGGGTGCTTCCAATCCCACAGCCCAGGACATTCCAAAGTGGAAGGTGGGCCATACAGTGAAACAGACAAACAAAAGCCTGAGTAGAGTAGCAGTTTTAAAAAAAAAAAAAGTAGTAGAGGAATGGTGGGAGAAGGGGATAGAGCATAATGCCCCTAGAAGTGAGTACACAATCCCCAAAGTGATTTTCTTAAAATAAAAAAGGACCCCAGGGGTCAGTGGTGGCACCACACCCCGACACCAATTTTTGTTACTTGCTTTATACTCTATGTTTACGTCCCCCAGAGAGAGGGGTAACTGGTATCTTCTGGGCAGCTTCAAGCTACCCCACCTCCCCCGGCACCACTTAATCATTACAGGCATTCACTAAACTGCAGGTATACATTGCAGCCCCAAGTACAGTCTGTTTGACTGCCTGTCTGAGTGTCCATTTAAGTGGCCAGTTTCCCTGGGTTTTCATGCCCCTGACTTCAGTTGTGATCAGACTGGGATTATGCCTCATACACCCACATGATTAAGGCAATGATGCATTCGAGGTCCATCTTCTTGCCCTTGTGTCAGGGGGATCCTTCCTGCTCTCTCAGCTGTAGAAGGCCTAACTCACAGGGTTTTTGTATAGAGAGACCTTTGATTCATGCATAAATTGGATTTAAGTGAGGCAGAATTGCACAAAGTCTTCAGCCTCACTTTCTCCTCCAGAGTCATCATAGTCCAGTGGCAGGACAGAGTCAAGATGGCTGTTGATGGCTCAGGATGCAATGGATGACCTTGGTGTCTTTGATGTCTAACGAAGCTCTAAATGCTCCATATCACCTGCTTCAGCTGCCATCGTGGCCATTGGAACAAGGTGGTCTCATCTGCCCATTCCACAAGGGGAAGTCTTCACATGTTTGGGGTAGACACCCCCTTAACTCATCAATGAATCTGAGACCCCTTGGTTACCCTCAGACTGGTTTGGCCCATCTACTGAAAAGGTTTACCAGGGTGTGGATGCTGTGCATGCTGTAGCTTCTTGGAGTCACAGATGAAAACTGGGTGGAACAGGTGGACACCAAAGGTGGAAAGAGCCCTGAAAAGGTCTCGGCAGCCATCACACGAAAGGTACTGGTCCTCCTTGAACACACTATATATCCATATACAGATATACATTTTAATATGCAAGTATACATATTTGATGCTTTGTAAACCTTAAAATGCTACATAAATAACTTAACATACTTTATAAATGCTAATATTGTTGCTACAGTTGTTATTTTTATCATTTTTTGACTTACTAAACACTCAGACTAATGTACTTACTTTACATTTTGATTACAGGCTGCCTGACAGTATTCTCTAGCAATTTCTGGTTGGGGATGTGCTAACACTTGTATTGGGGTGAAGGAGGTTACATAACAAGTTATACATTCACCATGGTGTTTCTACGGTTCTTAAGTGTTTACATTTTTGGTTTCATAAAGCATTTTTTTATAAGCCATAGAAGTTAACATTAAGGGCTCGTGTTCTCTGGTGAGCCTGTTGTTCAGATATTGTCTCTCTGACAGGAATGGAGGAAAGCAGAACTATCATTCCAGCCTTGCTAGGCTGGCTGTCAAAGGAAAGGTCATCTGGCACGAGGTTTTAAATGGAAGCCATGTGAATAGATGTATCATTGAATGTTAATATCCAGAAGAATATTCAGAGACCTTCCAAACACACCATGGCATTTTAAAAATAAGTAAACTGAGGCCAAGACAGAGGGAGTAGCTTCCTCAGGATCACATGACCAGTAAGCGTCAATAAGCCCCAAAAGCAGGTTCTGCCACTCTGTCTGTGGCTCTTTTCCAATATATCATGAATGCCTTTCTGAATTTGATGAAATTGAATTAAACATCAAATTGATCTTAGATAACAGGGATGTGATAATCTTGACTGTAAAGATTCATACTGGACTGATTTAACAAAAAATAATCAGGTGACTAGTGTGGCAATATGTTTAACATGAATGTACATGTATAACCTATATCAGATTGTTTGCTTTCTTGGGGGGGGGGGTGGGGAAGGGAGTGAGAAAAATTTGGAACTCAAGATCTTACAAAAATGAATGTTGATAACTATATTTACATGTAATTAAAAAAATACTATTAAGAAAAAATAGTCATCAACAGATGATTGAGGAACTCAAATTTATACAATGTCAGTCTCAGAATTATAAGGGATGTCTACTATTTCTCTATTTCATTGGTTTCCATTTAGTAGTTCCCCTTGGGCATTAGTGATGATGGTCCAAGGTTTTGTTTCATTTTTAGAACTATGCTGCCTTAAGCAGTAAATAATTACCCAGTTATGTAAAAAGTACATTTTTCACATGACAAATATTTCATATTTGAAGTATTATCGGCTTTTTATGCAGTGCTTTGAAAAAATGATAAACACTTCCAAAATTTTTTCATGTTTGGACAGCAATTACATCAAACTCTGACTTCTAAATGCAAAATATTCTTTGAGTTTCTCAAACTGTCATCAAATTGTTTCAAAATCACCAGAAGGATTTGGCATTCAAATATAACTTAATTTCCTAGGGATGATCATACACATACTCTAATTTCTTCAAGAAACATTAGAATCACTACATGAGGACATCCCATAAACAAAAGTGCCTCTACAACTTACTAAACAAGTGACTGTCCAGTGTTTCATACAATCAGATATATAGCCTAAATAACATCCGTTGTAATCTATTCCAACTTGTACTCATAAGAATTTCTTATTATAGCACACAAGTAGTCATCAGTCTTTGCTTTAAGACCTGAAAGGGAGTATGCTATTTCCGAAGACAACCAATTTAGCTTTCAATGGGTCTTAATTCTTGGTAAATTTCTTTTTTTTTTTTTTTCCTCACCCTTAGTAATTAGACTTCAACTGACTGCCCCATTTCTTTTTTTTTTTCTCACCTTCTGGGCCAAGGAAAAGTATGTTTATTCATTTCCCACATGGTATCTTTCAAATATTTGAACATGCCCTCATATTCCTCTTGAGTCCTTTCTTTTCAAAGCTAATTTCCTTCAGTTTGTTCCTAAAAGTATGTCTCTCTCTGTCTCCCAATCTTTTTCTCTGTCTCTTTCTGTCTCTGTCTTTTTCTGCCTCTTCTGTCTGTCTGTCTGTCTGTCTGTCTGTCTGTCTGTCTGTCTCTCTCTCTCTCTCTCTCTCTCTCTCTCTCTGTGTGTGTGTGTCTTCGGTCTTTCTTCCTCCATTTCTACTCCCGCTTTCTTTTCATCTATTCTTACAACCATCCACAGGAATACCTAGATCTTCATTTAAATCTGTGTATATAGTTACATGTTTTTACATTTATATCTATGCCTACAAACATTCATACCTATACCTGCATCTCCATCTCCATGACCATTTATATCTACACAGTCACCATTCTAAACCTGCATCTTCATTTCTATCTACATCTTCTACAGTTATATCAGTCAATAACTGTCTATATTATCCATAAAAGTTCTAAGTTTATAGAAATGAATACTTGAATTTAAATTCAGTCTCTACTCTACTTTCTACTCTACATTTATCTTTATGCTCCTTCCATAAAAATTCTTAGTACAAATTACTTTTGTTATTTCTATTTAACTATTCTTCCCCATTATTTTATGATAATTAATATTATGATAATTTTAAAAAATCTGAATGTAGGGCATCAGATTTAACCTTATTATACTTTATTTTGGAACTTATTATCTTGTAAATGGTCAATCATTCAAAGTTCTGAAACAGAAATGAATATTTTAGAAAAATAACTAACAACATATTAAATGAATTAGAGAGGGAGAAGAGAAAAAAAGGATGGGGAGTCAACATTAAAGGTTATTACTATAATCTGTGTAATTTGGTGATTTGGAGAGAGAATTGGAGAGAGAAAAGGATTATCCATCCATTCCTATCCTCACTCTAGCCCTCAAAAGAGAAGGACTGTTGCATTTAGGAAATTCAGGCTTACTGAATGATTGTTAAATTAAGATTCATGATCAAGAGGTACTGAAGTTTTAAGGAAAAAGACATTGAGAAGTTGGCCGAAAGAAAGAGTTACATAAAAACTGATTCCAGTGTTTTAGCTTAATTTAATGGGAGACTGAGAACAGCATTAGCAAACAAAAAAAGATAGAATTTTGCATGTCAAAACTTAAACTCTTATCACTTATCTTTGAAAGGATTGTATAAGAAAGTACAAATATAACCAAAATCAAAAGCCAAATTTCTAGCATACTCTTTCAGAAAGGCACTTCCTGGTCTGTCTTCTAGTCCTCCCCGTTTGTTGATCAATGTCACTATTTCAAGGTACCATTATTGTAGTGAAAATAACCGCATATATTTTTCCCTACAAAATGATTCCATTTTTGAAGCTGGATATTGTGTGGCTTACCAAGGTTGAGAAGTAATAAGTGTCATTATATCAGAGTGAGCCTGGATCCATGAAAGTAATTTAATTCATGTATTCTGAGCATCCACGTGGTATCTGACATATACGATTTGCTATGGTCCTTGAGGGAAGTACAGAAAAAGGAGTCCTCCACTGGAAGATTATACAGTTAAGACATTGGGATCATTTTATGGACAATGCCTTTAGTTAATTTCTTTGTAGAGAAAATGAGGTCATAATTTACTCTACCCTATGATTGTTTTGGGAAGTACAACATCTGTAAAAATAATTGCTTGAAATTTCCTCAAGAAAAGAATCATTATCAAAATTTCTGTAATGAGGTTTCTCAATAAAGATATATAGTACTAAAAGTATCATCTATTTTTTTTTTTTATTCCTGAGTAGGAATGCTTCACTCTAGTAAGAAAGTAAGTCAGTTTGATCATTAATTTTGTCATTTGGACCTGTTTTAAAGTGATGTTATAGTTTAGTATTTTCTAATAATTGCTTCCTGAGGTTGGCAAATGATATTGAAAAATAAAAAAGTTCCACTCTCTAGCACAGTATTGAGCTGCATAGGAACAGGAAGATTTGATGGGTGTTTATTTATTTGCTTGTTTCTTTATTTTGTCCCAATATCTGAGGGAAAAACAAAAACTGGAATTTGCCACTACTGAAGTGACCTGAAAGAGTCATTGTAAATGATTAAATTCAGAATTTTTAAAGGTGAAAGAAATGGACCTCAATCACTATTTTGTCCAGTTCATACCTAAAAATAATCACCTCTACAATACAACAAATGAATTAGTTACAGTTTGAAATCACCCAGTAATGAGGAACCCATCACCTCCTGAGGCAAATTTTTCCAGTTTGACTTAGTTCTCCTTATACATTTTTTAACCTATTACTTTGCCTGAAGCTGAAATTCATTTATTTGCATTTCATATCCAATGTTCTAAGTAGTTTTTCAAGCCAAGAAATACTAATCCTCAGCTAATCAAAGCTCTTTAAATGTTGTTGTTCATGTTCAATTCTGTCTGACTCTTCATGACTCTGTGCTCTACAGAATGTCAGTACTCTCCATGAGGTTTAATTGGCAAAGTTACTTGAGTGATTTGCCATTTTATTCTCCAAGGGATTAAGGCAAACAGAGGTTAAGTGATTTTCCCAGGGTCATACAGATAGTGTATGAGATTGGATTTGAATGCAGATCTTTGTGATTCCAGGTCCAGAACTCTTCACTTAACCACCTAGCTGTCTCCAAGGCAAAAAGAAGTTAAATGACTTGTCCAGGGCTCACACAGCTATAAAGTGTCTAAGGTCAGATTTAAACCAAGGACCTCATAATTTCAGGACCAGTAATCTATCCAGTGAGGCATCTAACTGCCCCCCTTCAAATGCGACAAAGCTGTCATTTTTTTCCATATGCTTGGCATTGTGGCCTTTCCCACCTTGTCAATCCTTATGTGTTCCTTAAAATTTTTCTTATACATTAATATATTTCTTATATAATCCACATATATATATGTGTGTGTGTGTGTATGTGTGTGTGTGTGTGTGTGTGTGTGTGTATAAAATCCTTATAAGAAAGGGCCAGGGTTTCACATTGCTTCCTGTGCCATTTTCAGTCATTCTGATGAATATCATGGCACTGGACCCAGATGACTCAGGAGAAGAACATGAGGTTGGTGACCTTGCACAGCCTTCCCTCACTCAAATCAAAGTCTTCTGCAAGTCATGTCATCATCTTGATGTCATGGTCTTCTTCGAGAATGAAGGACAAACACAGCAACAATCTTGTTAATCTGGCTCCTAATATTCTGCAGCCCATCAATATACTTTTTTAAATCTATTGAAACACACTTCTTCATTGCTGTTATTTTCTTCTAACCATCCTTCCTTACCACCATGAACTTCATATGAAGTTGTGAAAGGAAGGAATGAAGGATTAAAAAAAATAAAGAGGAAAAGAAATATACCTGCCTTTAAATTTATCCTTCTTGAGTTTCTCATTTTTTGAATGAGAAATCATTGAAGGTTCTTGAACAAAAAAGCAATACTGTGGAAAGACAAATATGACAACAAAACATTATGTCAACTATATAATGTATTATATAGTTGCCCTATCTCTGGTAGAACATTCCAAAGTTGTATTGGTCTGATCAGCCATAGCTGAAAACAATGTAACTCGACTCTAGCATGTTGATTGTATTTTGGTCTTCAAGAATGAAAGACAACAGTCTACCAAATTTTATTGGAACCTATATTTATGTAAATGAAATTTCAAAATTAGTAAAAATTTAAAAAAAGGAAAATGAAACTTTGATTTTGATTTATAATGGTTCATTAAGGTAGCTTCTGAAGTAGTAGAATATATTTTTCTGCTTATATAAACATGAGACTGGGAGCATAAGCCTGAAGCATTTTTGTCTGATGACATTGAAATTAGTTATGGATTTAAGTGGACCAACAATTGCTGAAGTATGGCAGTAGTTCAGGGATATGGCTCTTGGCAGGGAGGGGGTGGGGGAATGATGCGTATGGTCTTAAAAAAGCACTTAACCTCAGAACCCAACAGGGAATTATATCATAAGAGCCCTCAAAGGGAGAAAAAGTTTCCTATAGACAAGATTCTTGAGGTCCCCTTCAGCCACAAATATCCTCTCTATATATGCCTGACTACAGTTGTATTTCAAAGTTAAGTTCACCATCCTCAGAAACCTTAGGAGTAGACAACAGTGTATCCAGGTATGCAAGGTAAGGGGAAGAGTCATTTTTTGGTAATTATTTTTCTTGTTATGCCTTCTTAGTAAATCCCTTTGCTAAAAGTTCACAGAAGTCTTCACATTGTCTAATAATACAGAACATGTAAGATGGGGGGGACTATGATCAATATTAATAGAATTGCAAGGACAGTATAAGTCATCCCTTCTCTAGGCACTTAAACTTTAAGTGAGTGTTTAGTGGAGGAAATAGGTCAGAAAGGTTGCTTTATATGTATCATATGCTACATGTGATCATATATATATCATATCTAATCAAAATTAGATTATTAACTTCTTGAAAATAAGGACTGGGAATTTTAATTATTATTACTAGCCATAAGGTATTGCAAGCACTTTACAAATAATCCTTGGGTCTTTATAAATGCTTGTCAAATTTATTAAATTGAATGGAAGAAACGAATGAGAGGGATATCCAAAATTAATTAACATGCAAAATAAAAACAATATTTTGACCTTCAGAATGTCTTGTAGTTTTTTTGCCAAGATTTTTTTTTTGCCAAGATACAAAATACCCAGGATACTATGATTCCAATTTTATGTTGGCATCATCCCAATCATATGTGAAAAATCCATCAAGATTCTAACATTCTATGGAGTATTTGAAAATGTAGTGCGTAATTCAATCTATTCATTTAAAGGACTTTGTATTCTGGATTTAGTTCAAACATAGTCACTTGTGACAAGAAAGGGGTCATGAAAATAAGTGCAAGGGAACTCTTCAAATGAACTGATGAAGAGAAAGTTATTTTTGACATAGAAAGTACCTTTCTAGTGGAGTAGTTCTTATGATTTTTGTGAGTCCTGCACTGCTTTGATGTCTGGTGAAGATAAATAATCCATTCTTAGAGAAATGTTTTGAAATGAAAAGATACAACACATTGGATTACAAAGAAATCTAAGTATATTGAAATGTGTGTTCATATATACATACCTATATTTATATACATTATATGTATGTAATGTATGTGTATATATTTGAGAGAGACAGGAGAGAGATAGAAAAAGGGAGAAAGAGAGAGACAGACAGACAAACAGACAGACAGACAGACTTTGGTTTAGTTGCTTACTCACAGAATTACAGACTCAGTAATAGAAGGGAACTCAGAAGTGATTGAGATAAATCCAGACTTTAGCAAGACTAGTCTTTTAAATCTGATAATTCCATTAATTTTAGCAAACTTTAATTAAGTGTCTACTGTGTTCTAAGTTATGTATTCCTCTGGGAAAAACAAACACAAAATATCCTTTGATTTTAAGGAGCTTGAATTCTAAGAAAAGCAGATGTACAATGCACACACACATATACTATATAATATACACACAAGTATATAAATCATATACATATATATTTTCATATATATGTACATATACATATATATATATATATTCAAATCTGTAACAAATTCCTAGTTAGAAAAAAGCCATTAATGAAAATCATCAGCCCTTCAACAAATCTTCCAGGAGGGAGTGCCTTGAGCAGTGAGGGGTTATATGATTTTTCCAGGGCTTTACATAAGCATAACGAAATATATACGGAGTTAATATAAATTAATATTGACTGGTGTTAGTGGGGGTAATCAAGATGCTATTAGCTGGAAGGGCCAAGAAAACCTCCTCTAAGCTATATTTCAAAGAAAATTAGACTTTTTGCTTGGTTTTTTTTTTTGGTTGATTTGGTTTGTTTTTTGATGTGGAGGTAAAAAGGCGAAGTAATCCAATGTAGGTATATTCCATTAAAAGGAACACAAGTGGCAGGCAGACCAACATATATGGAAAATAACAGGATGTATTGATTCATTTGCCATTTGGTCTCTGCTTGAAGACACATATTGAAAAACTGCCCACTACCTCCCAAAGGGACCAATTTTCATATGGACAGCTTTCAAGGTTGGGAAATTTTGTTTTGTTTTTGTTTGTTTTCTTTTGAGCATTCCCCAATGTCTGCCTTTCACTCTTCCTATTCCAACCTTTCTAGGTCTTCTTTATTGATTCAGGCAGAATACATATTGTATCTTTTCCATGAAATGACCATTTGGATATTGCCAGACAGTTTTCTCTACCTTCCCCAAATGTTTGCTTCCTCATGCTAAGTATCCCTAGTTCCTTCAGCCCAACCTTGGGTGGTTGCCCACAATGTATGTTATGCACAGAGTGTTAGATTTAAACTAATCTAACAAATATCAGATACAGAATCCAATGAGAAATAATTGTCCTCTTTCTAATTACCTAAGTTTATAAATAACATTTAATTTCTCTCTTTCAGATTCTTATCATGCATAATTGAAAGACAGCCAAGACCCATCAAGTCTTCCGTTCATTTCCCTGGATACCTGCACAGTACTCTCTGCCTATTGTGTTACAGCCTGTTCTTTCCACCTTCATGTTAATTAGATACAGAAATGAAACTTACTCCCTACTTATAAAGCACAATTAATACTTTTCAGATGCAGTCACCCATGCAACCCTATTTTTACAAAGTCTACTTTAATCAACGCAGAAAATGTTTTAAAAAACCACAACCTGTTAAATGACTCATTTGACCAATTTCAGTTACTCATTTCTTTTAATAACTCCTGGTTAAATTACAAAGGTGGGTGTGTGGTGGCCTGGAAGGCAGGAGACCTGAGTTCTAACAAGACCTGCATCAATAATGTAATAATGTGTGGCTGAGGGCAAGTTACTGTACCTCACTAGTCCTCAAGTCTCTTGACCTGTAAGAAAAAAACAAAACAAAACAAAACAAATGTTGAATTAGAAACTTGCTACAGTGTTGCCAGAATGACCAAAAAATAAGATTAAATAAAAGTAAACCTAGACTGAAGGACAATATATGTAAAGTTAGAAGAAATTTTAGGGATCATCTATCCCACCCTTGCCAAGCCTAGAGGCCTGTATTGGGCTACCCGAGTCTTTCTTACCTGTCCCAGGTCTTCGGTTGCCCAAACCGGATAAACGTATGAGAGAAAGGTCGTTCCAGAGTCGAACAAGGGTTGAGCTTTATTACAGGGTCTAGTTACAAGTGCAGGCAGGTCTTCCTTAGGAGGAAGAGGGGGAGATTTCCTAAGGAGGCTAAGCTTAAAGGATTGGAAGTAGAAGTACAAGCAGGGAGAGAGGGGGAGGGGAAAGAGGAGAGAAGCGGAGCCTACTGTCCTCTTGGCTCCACACGTGCTAAGAGAGAGCTTTCAGGCTTCCTCAATCCTACTTAACCTTCAGCCGCACAGTTTGCATCTCAATACCGTGCTGTTAGGTAACTAGGTGTGCTCCAATCCGGGACAATCTCGAGGGCAGGGAGACTCCACCCATCACGTATCTCCCGGGGAGAGGCGGAAATACCCGAGCTAGCCGAGCTAGCTCAGTCTGACCTTCTCGAACCTCCGCTGTTCATGGAGGGCCTCGTAAGACTCTAAGATTTAGAAGTCCCACTTTTACCCGCCCGAGACCATCCACACGGATTTGAGCTTCGAATCCCAACACACCCCTATTATAGATAAGAAAGCTGAGTCCTAGTGATGTTAAAGACTTACTCAAGGTAATACAGGGCATGGGCAGAAGTCAAAGCCACAACTTTTACTATAAATCCAAGGATGTTCTTTTTGCTTTATCATCAAACTCTTATTCTCCTCACCTGTTCTATATGTGGAGGAAAATCTGTGTAGATGTTATGTGTGCATGTGTGGGCACTGTATCTCCCTCCTTCTCTCTCTCTGTCTCTCTGTCTCTGTCTGTCTGTCTGTCTGTCTGTCTGTCTGTCTCTCTCTCTCTCTCTCTCTCTCTCTCTCTCTCTCTCTCTCTCTCTCCATCATCTCTCCATTCTTTCATTTGATCTACAAGCAACCCTGAGAAGTAAGTGCTATTATTATTCCCATTACATAGTAGAGCAACCTGAAGTAAACACTGGCTAAGTAATACTTTATCAGGGTCATAAAATTACTAACTGTCTTAGGCCAAAGTTGAACCTTAGGTCTTCTTGCCCCCAGCTCTAGCACTGTATCTGCTGTATACTACCTGGTTCAATACATAGATGGATACATAGAGATATGGATAGATAGACATAAAGATATAGAAAGATAGATAGAAATAGATTGTGTGTGTGTGTGTGTGTGTGTGCATTCGTGTGTGAGATTGAGTTTGGAGCTATGACTTTAGTAATACAGAAAATTCACAGATAAGAAATAACTCCCTTTATAAATGTAATGTCCATTTTCTCTGAATCTGCAACTCAGAGTCTCTGAGAGTGAACTGGGTCATTTCAGCAAATACAATGGTTTAAACACTTATAAAAGAAGTATCTTATAAAGGTGAGTTTTTAATCACTGTACAAATGTCTTTGAGTCTCTAAGCAAGTAGAAAAGGTAGATTCTGGAGGAACTAAGGAAAAACAAATGCAATTGTTGGACCGGTTGAAGCTTTACCTAGTACAATTGGTTTGTCTCAACTCCTATGACGTTGTAGGTCCCATAAAGTATCTTTCTGAGCACCCCAATAGGTAGCACTGTTTCCTTTCAGAAATTAATTTTTCATAATTTTGTATTTATATTTCTTTTTTTTTTTACAGATTCATTTACATGTTATATTCTGGGTGCTCCCCACTCTTAGTAGAATGTACTTTCCTTGAGGGCAATGACCACATCATTCTTCAATTTGTAATCCCAGGGTCCAAGATGGTGCCTTGTACATTTTAGATGATTAGTAAAAGCTTATTGATTTATTGATGTTTTAGTGCCCAGGAAAAAGCAAGGTCTTCAAAAGCAGAGACTTCCATTTTTCCTTATCTCCATTGCTTCGCACAGTACTGGCACATTGTAGCTGATTAATAGTTATGTATTGCTAATGAAAAAACAAAACCAAACAAAAAAGGAAAACCATTTATGCAGTGACTAACTATGTAAACTGAAGGAAGGACAACATCCAAATAAGCAAAATAGAATGTTGAAAAATTATAATACCTATGCTTGATCCCAAAGAAGAAATATGAGAAAGCATTTCAACCCAAAATTTTTGAGAGGTCAAAGACTACTGGCATGTAACATTAAATAAAATATGAGAAATTTTTGATACGTTGATTATTTTTGCAGAACTTTGAATCCCCCCCCCCTTAAAAAAAAGTCTTCATGATAAAAAATAGTTGGCTACTTGAGAAGGGTAGGGTAGGAATGTATTAGGAAAAGCAAATAATGGAGAAGGAACAACATATCTTAAGCAATGAGTACTGCTTTAAGAGGCTGAAGATTTGGGTAGAAATAATTACTCTGAAACTTATTACCTCTCTGACCTCAGGGAAAACATATAATGTCTCTGACCCTTTTTTATTATCTGTAGAATGAAGAGGCTGGAATAGATGATCTCTGATATCTGTCCTTAGTCTCAGTTAATGATCCTAAGCATAAAAGTTACAAAAAATATTTTCTTTCTTTATTAAATTGTTTCCCTAAATACAAACTTGGCTTGTATCTTTGTTACATTTACCCCAATCTTTGATATTCACTTGAATTCTCCCCTTAAAAATCCCTTATTTTCTTCTAGATTCATCTCTTATTTAAGGCAGTTTCAGGTCATCCCACTTTCTTGAACCACTTCCATTTTCTATGTATTTCACATTTATCTGCATTTTTATTATTCCCAATCACATTTAATTTTCCTGTATTTTATATCACTTTATCTATATGAATAAAATCACTTTCTCCCATTAGAATGTAAGCTCCTTGAGAAAGGACTATTTCTCATTCATGTTTTAATCCCTTGAGACTGGCCCAGAAGCTGCAGCATAGAGGAAACTTTAAAGGTTTGTTGAATAAATGAAAATGGAAGTTTGGAAAAGGGACCTTGGTAACCTCACTCAGACTTCATCAGCCCTCTTTAGGAGATGCTTACCTGCTTGGTACTCAGCCACCCTTGGCCAGAGAGAACGTAAGTTGAAATCTTCTGGTAAAATAGATGAAGTTCAAAATTTTCTACTCCAATTCTAGGAATAATGTGAACCTAAAAAAAAAATGACAAATTCCAATTTACCTATGAATGGAACTAAAATTCACAATCCAGAAATATTTGTAATGAAAAATTATCCACATTGTGAACCATAGGTGACTTAATTGTATGTAAAATGTATAATCTTAAGAATTTGATGATCTAGCTCTAAAAAAAAAGATACATTCACAGTATTAAATAAAATATATAGATGAAAATAGATACAGATTCATGTTTGTCTGTGTATCCTTTAGCTTAAAGAGGGAATAAATTTTATTTTGTTTTTTAATGCAAGTATCTTTGGAGACTAGAGAGGAATAAGACAGTAACTCATCTGAGCTTATTTATGTTTCCCTCCAAACATTTTTAAATGATGCCCCAAAATGAATTCTAGAGTGGCAGAACCCATGAAAGGACAGGGCTAAACAATTTTCCAGACCAAGACAACTTAGAAGGTCTTTTGAACCAGGGTCATAGTTCACCCTGTGCAATCAAGCACAAGCAAACCCCTGCCAAGACAGCAGCAGTTTTCACCTTGGCAAGCCAGAAGTAAGCCTTGGTGACAACTGAATTGGAAGAAATGGATCCCATAGTTCTCAGCACACAGATAATAAAGGGGTCCTACAACTGATCATAGGGAGATTACAATGGTTTTTTTGCTGTCATTGGGAATACAATTCTGTTGCATTGCCATATTTGGATCTAGATAGCAGTCCAGGTTGAAGTTGAGATCCTGCTCACAGTTACAGGGTAGAAAAGAGTGCTTGTAATCACTCACAGAAAAGAACTAAGGCCAAGAGAGAAGTAAATACAGCTCTCCTTAGATCTTACCACTTGGAAGAATTGAAATGTTATAGACCTTAAGAACTACCTATGAGAATGCCTACCTAAATAAGTTGAAGCTTGGGAACAGTCATACCCTCCCTCCCATTTTAACCAGAGATCTCAACTTTAACAAAAAAGTTAAAAATAGAAAAGACTGCAAAATGAGCAAATAAAACCCAAAAATCTTTACTTGGTCTTAGGCCCAAAGTGAATTCCTGGATGAGCTTTAAAAGGGTTTTAAAAATCAAATAAGTGACACAGAAGAAAAATTGGGAAAATAAGTAATAGTGTTGGAAGAAAAGTGTGTAAAAAAAGTTAAAACCTTGGTAAAAGAACCACAAAAATATTAAAGTTAAAATACCTTAAAAATACAGAATAGGTCAAATGGTAAAAGAGGCACAAAACATCACTGAAGAGAACTACTTCAAAAGCAAAATTGGCCAAATGAGGAAAAATACAAAAATTCACAGAAGAGAGCTCAAACAAACCAAAAAATTCCAGGACTGACCCAATGGAAAAATTAGAATTGAGTGACGAGAAGGTAATGACTCATAGAGGGAACAACATATGCAGAATTAGGTAACAAAATCTATCTTACCCTATAGGAAAGTAGGAGAAAGGAATAAGAGAAGAAAAGGGAAGTGTTGATAGAAGGGAGGACAGATTGGAGGAGGGTAGTGAGAAGCAAAACACGTCTGAGGGGGGAGAGGGTGAAAGTAGAGAGGGAATACAATAAAGGTGTTTGAGGATGGAGGAAAATGCAGTTAACAACAGTAATTGTGAAAAAAAAATTGAAACAAGTTTCTCTGATAAAAGCTTCATTTCTCAAACAGAGAGAATCGAGTCAAATTCATAAAAAAATGTGCTCTTCCCCAGTTGATGAATGATCAAAAGATATGATCAGTTTTCAGATGAAATATTCAAAGTTGTCTATTGCCATATAAAAGTACTCTAACTCATTACTGATTGGAGAAATGCAAATTAAAACAATTCTGAGTTACCACCTCATTCCTATTAGATTGGCTAACAGGATAAAAAGTGTATGACAAATATTGGAGAGGATGTGGAAAAAATGGGACATTAATACACTGTTGGTGAAGCTGTGAACTGATTCAAACATCATGTAAATCAGTTTGAAACTATGCCCAAAGGGCTCTAAAACCATACATACCCTTTGACCAAACAATACAACTGCTAGGTCTATATACCAAAAGAGCTTAAGAAAATAGAAAGGAAGGAACCTATATGCTGTATCAGCAAGGACCCTGGTATACACAGGAATTCCTGCTGTTCAGATTCTTAGATCTGCTTTTCTAAGAGGAAAGCAACTTTTGAGTGGTCAGCAATCACTTTAATCAATTGCATGTATTATTCACTCAGTTCTGGGTAAAAAGTCAGCACCCTGAACTTCAGAGAAAATACCAACAGAGAAACAAATATCAACAGACAGGACTTCCAACTACGTGACCATAAGCAATACATAAATCAGAGATCAACCGACAGGTCCAATTGTCGGACTATTACACACATTGTTACCAGAGATAGAAGCACCAACATGTGGGTTTTCAAAGCTGGGGGCTCCTTAGCAGTTGTCCAGAGAATCATCTGGCCAAACTAACACTTCTAGTGAGTAAGCCCCAAAGAAAAACCTCAGCTTAGAGTATTTATACCCTTTTCTGAGCCAGAAGGTATCACAACCCTTGAGAACCAGTCCCTCATTAGAAATTAAGAAAAGATGTAGGCCTCCCATAGTCAAGCTTCTCTTAATGGGCAGGCCCAAAAATGGGTGGGGAAGATCTTTAGGTCTCATTAGCATTACATATGCATTGAAAAAGAACAGCAGCTCTTTTCTAGGGGTAAAGAATTAAAAATTCAGGAGATGCTATGATGGCAAACAAAATAGGACCTTTTGGTGTTTTGGTTTTAGCATAATCAAGTGTCTCTAGAGGATTGAGTCTTGCCTTTATGGATCAAGAATCTTTACTAGGAGCAAAGTACAGAAATAAGAGGGTTTTTTTTTAAACTAGAAACAGCATATGTATTTAAATTGTTAATTATTATAATGTGATTAAAGATTTTCCTCACCCATTAACTGGACTGCCCATTAAGGGGAGTTTGAGGAGGGAAGATTTGTGGCAAGGCCCATGACTTTTGTGAATGAGGCATTGGCTCTCAAGAGTTCTGATGCCCTCTGGCTCTAAAAAAGGTATAAATACTCTGAGTTGAGATTTTACTTTGGGGCTTAATTTTTGTAAGAAGGTTTGAGTGCCAGACAAGGACTCAGGGAAGCTACTTGAAGGAGCACCCTGGCTTGGAAGAACCAGATGTTGGTGCTTCCCTCTCTGGTAGCTATTTTCACACAGTTGGACCTTTCTGTTGATGGTGAGACAGAGGAAGTCATGTCTCTTTGTCTGATTTCTCTGTATTTTCTTTGAAGTTCAGAGTGCTGACTTCCCTGAACTAGGTGAATGACATATGTGCTTGGTTAAAGGAATGATATACATGCTTGATTAAAGTGACTGTTAACTCCTCAAAAGTTGTCTTTCCTTTTGTGAATGAAGATCTAAGAACCTGTCGTAGCAGACCCCCCTGAGAATGCTGGGGTGCTTACTGTTACAGATGCCCATCAATGGGGCAATGGCTGAACAAGTTGTAGTATGTGATTATGATGGAATACTGTTGTTAATATGAGAAATGATGACCAGGTTGCTCTCAGAAACTTGCATGGAAAGACTTGCATGGGCTGATGCAAAGTCAAATGTACATGTACAAAGTAGCACCAACATTGTAAGATGATCATCTGTGAATGACTTAGCTATTGTCACCAACACAAAGACCCAAAATTATTCTGAAGAATGTATGAGGAAAATACTATCCATCCCCAGAGAAAGAACTGGGGAATACAGTCTGAATACAGATTGAAACATATTTTCTTATCTTATTTTCATTTTTTGAGATTTTTTGCCTGTTATATTTCATAACATGACTATTATGATTAGGTTTTGCATGACTGTACTTGTATAACCTTTATTAAAATGCTTGCCTCCTCAACGAAGGGAGTAGGGTGGGAAAGAAGGAATCAAGATTCTTTGGTACCCCATTTTAAAAATGAACGTTAAATTTTTTTTTTTACCTGTAACTGGAGAAAATAAAATACTAAATTAAGGGAAAAACTAACAAGCAGAAAAACCTAGAAAGACTTACACGAACTGATGCAAAATGAAATGAACAGAACCAGGAAAACATTGTACACAGCAACACCAATATTGTTTGATGAGTAACTGTGAATGACAGCTATTCTCAGGAATACAATGATTCAAGATAATTCCAAAGAAGATATAATGAAAAATACTATCCATTCCCAGAAAAAGAACTGATTGACTCTGAATGCAGATTGAAACATCCTTTTAGATTTCTTTTTCTTTTTTTAGTCTGTTTTCCTTTAAAACATGCCCATTATGGATATATGTGTTGCATGAGTATATGTATAACTTATACAAAAAAGAGAACTGAGGGTGGGTTGAGGATTGGGAGAGAGAAAATATGGAATACAATTTAAAATGTGGAAATTGTGTTTACACGTAATTGGAAAATATTAAAATAAAACAAATTACTTTTTAAGCAATAAAGAATAATTATTGATTCATTCTCTTAAGTTGGATGTATGAATGTGAATTACAACATGCATTGTCACTGAAGGTATTTATAGATATGTGTATGTGCCTGTCTGCCTCTCTGTCCGTCTGCCTGTGTGATAAAATTGGATATTTAAAAATTTTAGTTTTAGCTAATGTATTGACTTTGTGAAAAGGTTTTATGATGGAGTGATTAACTTTACATTTAGGGAGATTTTGACAGGATTAAGAGATGCCTAAACCTGTAATTATGGTAACTTTTGTCATCAAGACAAAGAAGGGACCAATTCATGACTGAGTAGCATGCATCTATTTAAGCTAGAATACTGATTTTCTCAGCTGGTCTAATTCAGTTTGAGGATTATCACCTCATATTGCCCTGGGAAGGTATTAATTTAGATAGGTTTCTTTAATGAAAAGGCTTATGAGGCACGATAAGTCTCTAAAATTCAACCATAGATTAACATCCTGGTATCTTGACTTAAGAAGTTGTTGTTATGATGCTTAAAGAAATGGGAAGCCATATATTTGCTCCTTGTTCTTCCTTGAATGTTATAAGAGGTTAACTTTAGCCTTTCTTCTTCTGAAATAGTAGAGAAGATTAGAATTGTTTAGTTTGAAGAGAGCTTCCAGAATTTCCTCCACAGTATTTCTGATGGATGGTCATCTAGGCTAAAAGGAACAGTTTCTGATAACAGGAAACTCACTGCAATCTGGATAGTCTTGTTCTGTTTTTTATCAGGCCTGGTTGTGAAAAGAAAAACATTATGGTCTCATGGAAAGGAGTTAGTGTTTATATAGTACCTGCTACATGCCAGGTACAGTACTAAGACCTTTTACAAATTTTATTTAGTTTGATCCTCACAAGAACCTTGTGATGTTGATACGTTTTAATCCCAATTGTATAGTTTAGGAAACTGAGATAAATAGAGGTCAATTGACTAAACCAGAGTTGTATAGCTAGTAGGTGTCTAAGACTGTATTAGAACTCAGCTCTTCCTGAGTTCAGTCCCAGTTCTATACTGACTGTGTCATCTAGTTGTCTTATTAAAAGGGGCTATCCCTTAAAGAAGTCTATTCATTGAATGGGTGTATCTCAATGAAAATGAGGATATGATAAGACTTTAGCCTAAAATGGTCAGGGTACCACATTGCATCCTGGAACATCTCCAGTCATTCAGGTGAATATCAGCACACTGGACCCAGATGGCTCTGAAGAAGAAAGTGAGGCTAGTGACATTGCACAGCCCTCCCTCACTCAAATCAAAGTTAACTACAAATGATGTCAAGTTGTCTAATGTTTAGAAAGTGAGGTTATGAATGAGAAAGGCCCAGTTTCTGGTTGGCATGTGGCATCCATATGTCCTTAGCAAGGGAGAGAATATAATCTCCCTGAGACAAGAATGGTTTCATTTTTCACTTTGTAACTCCAGGGTCTAGTAGAATCAGAAATGCATAGTGGAAAAGGATTGGTCTTGGAATCAAGAAGACTTGAGTCAAAACCCTGCCTTAGAAATTTACTAACTGTGTAAGCCTGTGGAATTCAATCAACCTCTACGTGCCTCTAATTGTCTTACTAATTTATAAAATGGGATGTTTGGACCTGATCATGTCTATAATTCCTTCTAATTATAAATTTAATCCCACCTCTGGTATATACCGGAGGTATACACCTTCATAAACATTTTACCTCTCAGTGACCTAGCAATTCTAATTTCAGAGAAGGTGTTGGCTTTCATTGACATACTCATTAAGGGGAAATCCCCCATACAAGTCAAATCCCAGAACCAGTTAAAATCTTTATGTCCAGATCAGGACTCAGAATAAACACTTCACAAATGAATTGGTTGGTGAATGATCCCGTCTCACAGTGCCCTAAGCTACTGGGTAACCCTATAAAGTACAGAAGAGTTGTCAGTCTACATCAATGAAACAACTTTTTACGCATGCAGTTCCTTACACCAATAGGATTACAAATTTGGACAAAAGGGAAATGGTTTAAAAGATTTATTTTATGTTGAGCCAAACTCTATTTGCATAAAATTTGAACAATGAAGTCTATTATTCACCTTCCACCTCAAGCAGAATATGTTTATAATCTCTTTTTGGCACAGTATTTCAAATACCTGAATATAGTTAGTAAGTCTTTTCTAAGCTTTCTTTTTCACTAGGCTCATCAGCTCCAGTTGTTTCAATGGGGTCCATGTATTGGCTAGCTGCTAATTATGTCATATTGCACATACTGTTGCAACATTTATGGTCCTCAGTGGTTCAGTGTGATTGTTCTCAGGTATGTAACCAAAATGCATGAAGATAGGGATAGGACTTCTTTACTACTTCATGGATTTCTTCCCTCAAGAAGAGCAGTCCCCGATAAGAACAGTGTTCATCCTAGCTGCTAAAACTCCAGTTATCAAGAAGAAACACAAAATAAAAGTTGCTAAGGCATAAATTTGCAAACTGAGAACAAAGTTACGAAATTGTAATAAAGTATGATTATGTTATTTAAGGTCCAACTCAAGTCCAAGGTGCCAATAGAGTCATCCACAGACAAACAAGCACCTTTGTGTGACTTAGACCTTATTCATAGGTACAGTGATACCGGAGAGGGTCTTCAACTTGCAAACAACTATTTTTCCAAAGATATAAATGAGAGACTTTAATCAGTGGAGATATAGAAATGGTTCCTCTACTCATGTCCCATTTTGTTTATTTACTGTCTTTAATGAGCTTTAGAAAGCTCTACAGGAGGTCATGTGAATTAGCAACTTCCTCACCGTTGGAGATGTCCAAAAGTAGAAAAGTCTGCCTCAGGACACAGTGAGTACCCCTTCAAAGGAGGTCTCCAATAAAAGTCTGGGTGACCATTTCTTGGATATTTTATAGAGAGGAGGCTATACCTGAGAAGGTACAGTATGGAGCCACTGATTCATGTGATTCTTTCCCACTCTGAGATTCTATTACTTAGATGGACTCTCTACCTTGGCAGTCTTGCCCAAATGTACATGCTTCTATGCCTTAGTTCTGGTTCTCCTGAGTGGAGAATCCCTGGTTTAAATGGCCATTTCCTGAGGGGCTCCTGCTATGCTTAATATGTTCCCCACTTTCAATTTCTGTTTTATCTTTTCCCTATTAGAATATAAATTCCTTGACAGAAGAGATTATTTCATTTTACAGAATTTTTATTAGCAGTGCTGGTACATTGATTGGCAAAGATTGAATATTTTATGTGTACTCGCTCAGACTCATCACATTCACTCTTTCTAATTCACACAGATATATTCTAATAGATATACACACACATATGTACCCATTATATATATATGTATATATACATATGTGTGTATATGCATACGTATGTATATATTTATACCTATCAACATCTGTCATCTATTAATGTCTTTATATTTCTATCTTCTATTTATATCTATATCAATCTATCTGTGAACATCTGAGAAGATAACTCTTGTGATAACTTTATTTTGCTAACACAGTGAACAATTTCAGCCTTCGAGCTTTAGATGGGGCTTGTTTTCTTTGAATCAGATATATGCACTGAATTCTACCTCCTGGAATAATACATTGGTCTCAGAAAGCTCTTTCAATATTGGGATGCATAGCAATGCATTATTTTGAGCAGATACATGATACTTTGACACACTTGAGAAAAAGCCACTTAAAACGCCCATAATTAGATACATTGACAAAAAGGTCCTTGTTTAAATTATTTACATATGACAGACATTTTTCTCCATCATATACCTACGAACTGAAATTTCATATTTCAAGTCTGAGTCAATTACTCATTACAGTGTAACATACATAGAGAATCTACTTGGATATCTAAAAGGGAAATGAGTATTCTGGTGATGTCAGACAGTCAGCAAAGGTTTATTAAGCACCTACTATGTGCAAGGACTGTATTAAGCACTGGGGATACAAAGAATGGCAAAAAATACCTGCCCTAGAGAAACTTGTATTTTAATGTGGGAGGCAACATGAATTCAAATACGCACAAAGAACATACACACATGTGTATATATGATATATTTGTGTATGTGTGTCCATGTATATGTATATACATATGTGAGTGTGTGCGTGTGTGTGTGTGTGTATAATGTATATACAGATAGATGGTTGGTTGGTTGTTGTCCTTTTTTGAAGAGGTCCAAAATGACATCACCATGATAAAGTGAAGTTTCAGTGTATACGACTGTGGCTGATCAGACCAATATGATCTCTGAATGCTCTATCACAGGTTGGGCACAGATAGTCCATGTGAATATTTGGGGTGGATACTCCAAATTTATCCATCCTGCATTAGCTTTGTGCTGTCTCAATTATGCTTTGCTATAGAGCCCCATATCCTTTCTGATGTGGAAACGCCATGCTGAGTGGTCCTGTGCCAATGTCTCTCATGTTGTACAATCAAATCCAAGGTTCTTGAGAGAGACCTTGAGAGTGTCCTTGTATCACTTCTTCTGACCACCATGTGATCACCTGCCCCATGTGAGTTCTCCATACAAAAAAAAACCAAAAAGGACTATGCAGATAGATAATGGATAGATAGATAATAGATAGAGAGACAGACAGACAGACAGACAGACAGACAGACAGACAGATAGATAGATAGATAGATAGATAGATAGATAGATAGATAGATAGATAGACAGATAGATAGATAGATAGTCAACAGAGGGAAATTTCTAGAATTAAAAAGGCCTAGGGAAGGCATTGCATTGAAAGAGAGATTCTAGCTAAGGCTTGAGGTAATCTAGGGAAGCCAGGAGGCAGAGATGAAGGGGAAAATATTCTAAGCATTAGGGACAGTTAATGAAAATGGCAGATGCTATGAGAGAGATTATCTTATCTGAAGAATAATGAGGAGGTCTCTATTGTTGGACTGAAGAGTATTTGTGTGGAGGCGGGTGAGTATTGTAAGTTATAGGAAGACTAGAAAGATCAAAGAACAGATTAGATAACATTCAGTGTACATTGAATGAAAAAGACATGATTTTAAATTTGATTATAAAAGTCATAGACAAACTGGAAAGAATTTTATAGGGTGTGGTGAGGTCAAGCCTTCATATTAGGAAAATTGTTTTGAAAGCTGAGTGGAGGATAGACCAGAGTGGGGAAAGATTTAGGGGTAGATGAATAGTTTACGTTTGGATATATAGCACATAAGAGGTCTCCAAAAGATCCAATCTAATATTCTACAGGCATTTAGAGATAGATGAGGTCAGTAGACAGATTAAATCTCAATAGATTTAAGAATTCCCAGTATAGAGATGCTAATTGAGTTTATGAAAGCTAATAAGATATTCAAGTGAAATACTAAGGAACAGAAGAGAATGAGGGTCCGACACAGAGTGCTGTGGGACACCCATGATGAACCAGCATGACACGATTGAAAATCCAACAAAGGAAACTGAAATGCAGTGGCCAGAGAGTTAGGAAGAGTACCAGACAAAAGGGAAAAATAGTGGGAAGAGAATATCATGAAGAAAATATTAGTGTTAAATACTGCAGAAATGAAGTAATGAAGGATGAGATGAAGAAAAGGCCATTAGACAGTGAATTAAGAGAGCCCTCATAATTTTGGAGACGGGAGCTTCAGCCAAATGAAAAAGAATAAAAACCAGAAAATGCAGAGTGAAAAGAGAGTGAAGGGAGAAGAAATGGGGGCACATATCCCAGGCAGCACATATTTTAGCTACAGAGAAGGGACTAGGTTTTTTTGCTTACTGTTTGAAGAAAAAGTTAGTAGTCATATGGAACAGGAGAGAGATGGATCCCATGAGGATTTTTGAGTATGAGAGAGCAAGGAGCATGTTGGCTGGTGGTAGGGAAATCTCCAGGAGACAGGGACATATTGAAGATAAGCAAGAAGGTGTGAATGACAGAGGGAGAAATCTGCTGGAGAAGAAGGGGTGGAATGATATTACGTTTGCTTCTAGAGATACTGATTTCAACAGGAAGGCATCACCTCTTCATCTGAGACTAGCACAGAAAGTATCTGTGTGATACAGACTTAGGAGGAGGGGAAAAGATGGTGCTGTCAATGAATGGCCTCAATTATTTTTTTGGTAAGATATGAAACAATGTCCTTAACTGAGAAAGTTGGGATGGGGGAGCCATGACAGGTCTCAGGAAAGATGGAAATGTATGGAAGAATTGCTTTGGTGAGTGGGATAGTGAGTTTATTAAGCAGGTGTAAAAGCTATCACAGTTCAGTGACTGCATAGTTGAGGTTATATAACACAAATATGTAGTGTGCTGAATCAAAATTGTGTTGTGGTTTTCTCCACTTTTGTTCAGCATCATATTTGCAGGAGCATAGCCAGTGAATGGTGGGAGTGATCCAAGATAGACTTGGCAGGATCTGATTGGTGACTTGAAAATGGGACAGGTGGACAATGTAGGACTGAACCAGATACTGCAAAACCAAAATATTAAGATGTTGGTGAAAGACCAGTTTGTGGGAACTAGTTTGTTGTTATACCTTTCTTACCTATTGTCATCATAAAAAAACTATGTTTTTCCCCAACCTGTATAATTTCAAGCTTTTTCTGAATTCTAACTTGTCTGTGGCCTTATTTTTTTTAAATATGAACACCCCTTAATATTTATCATGAAACATATGCAAAGAGTCAGTTAATTATGAAAAGCAATGATAAACAAGTTAGGTCAAATATAGTGCCTGCAGGCTTCACCAAAGTCTCTTATGCAACTACTGGTTTTATTTTAATTGGAAATTAATTACAGCTGGTAATGACATTCATCTCATTGGTGGCATAAACAGAAGCTGAAGTTGGTATGTTAAATGGATAAGCAGGAAGAAGGCGGGGTGAGAAACAAGAAGGAAGCAGGTAGGAAGGAAGGAAGAAAATAAAGAAAAAAAGGACAAAATGAGGAAAGGGAGAAAATAATTCAGGAAAATAATTAGTGTTTTACCTTGTCTTCTTTGCATTTTTATGGAGCAAATATCCTCTTTTCTCTTGGCTATACCATGGCCACATTGCTTCACCTGGTACACTTCCAGGTCCCACCCCTTCTCAAAACTGTTAAAGGCCACCACAGCTGCAGAGTATCAGGGGGAGAGATTCCTAGCCAAACAGATGGTGGAAAAAAGTTAATTGATCCACTTGGGAAGATGATGAGTTTACCAGGTCTTAGCTCTAGCAAGAGGGAATACACAGGAAATTACACGGGTATATCCGAATTTAAATATGAGCTTCTTTCTCATTTTTGAAATTTCCCGTCGAATCTCACACAAAAAGCTCCAACAGTTGGGAAAACAGTACAGGAAATCCAATGGTTAAGAATCAAAGGGTGAATGATGACCAGGGTTTAATTAAGACTGATTCTGTGCTATTTAGCCTAGTAGATATACTAATAGATTTAGAATTGGAGGAGCCTGGGTTTTAATTTGGTTCTGGAAATTTACTAGCCATGTGACCCTGAACAGTCATTTGCCATTTCTCAGCTCAAATTTTCTGATGTGTAAAATGGGGATGAAACTGCCTCTTCATCATTCCTTACTACAAAATAGGAACACATCAATGTGTTACAATTTGTTTAGCAAATCCCTAATTTATAGGGATAGATTTCATAGATTTCAGTTCTTGACCACCATAAAAAAGTTGCTATGAATATTTGTATACATATGTACATTTTCCTTTTTCTTTGATTCCTTTTCATTATAGACTCAGTCATGGGGTCAAAGAATATGGGAATTTAATGTTTTAGAACATAGTTCCAAATTTCCACCCAGAGTTTCTGGATCAATTCATGTGCCTGATTGCTACATGATACCATGTATATGAAGTAAATTTTAATGGGATTATAGTGTGTGAAAATGACATCAGAATTAAACTCAGGTTGAGAGACATGGAAGGATATTGGTGATATGATTAGAGCCTGAATATCAAGGTGCATAAAAACCCCCAAGAAATACATAAACAAGGAAGAAATAAGAAGAAACCCAGGGGAGGAACCTCAGAAAAGGCCCAGGCTCAACGATAGAATAAGATGGGAGCTGAAAGACAAGAGGAGGTGGATGGCAGTGGAAGCCCAGTAGTCTCTACCTTATCACTGAGCTTCACAATGGCAGCAAAAGAGGAAAATAGCCATTAGGTAATACGATAAGGTTTCTAAAACACTTTGCATTCATTACCCAGTTGATTTACAGAGGTAGGTGGAGTTTGCTCTTTGAGGATTTTCCTATGCCAGCGAAATCAAAGATACGATCCAAATGTCATATGTGTGTGCATACAGATATAGAAAGTGACATATATTTTTGTTCAGTTGATTCAGTCATACACACACATACACATACAAGTATGTGCATAAGTGTACATAAATACATATATGTGCATGTATGTTTGAGTATATGCATGTATGAATGTGTACATATGCAAAGATATACATACATAATATGACTGTGCATATGCATATAAATAGGGAGACCCTGGCACAGGACTGCTTATCATGGCATGCCCACATCAGAAAGGGTGCTGTGCTCTATAAGCAAAGCAGAATTGAGACAGCACAAAGTAAATGTAGGACACAGAAATTTGGAGTATTCACCCCCAAAATTTATACATACTATCTGTGCCCAACCTGTGGTAGAGCATTCCGAGCTCGTATTGGTCTGATCAGTCACCGTCGGATACACTGAAACTTCACTTTGTCATGGTGATGTCATTTGGTCCTCTTCGAAAACAAAGGATAACAAACCAAATATAATATACCTATCTCTGTATCTTTTTATGAATCTTTATTTTGTGTCCAATCTTTCTCTTTTACTCTCCTCTTCTCTCTTCTTCCCTTTTCTCCCTTGCCTTTTTTTTCTCTCTCCCCTCCCCTCCTTTCTCCTCCCTTCCCCTCTCCTCTCCTCTCCTCTTCTCTTTTCTCTTCTTTTCTCCACCCCCCCCCAAGATTAGATCCCCTTCCCACTCATTCTGGAAATGCAAAGACTACTCATATACCTAATCCCATTGATACTCAGCACAGTAGCTTTGATATGCTCAGTTACTGACTTGGATTGGTATTCAGACAATCTGGTGACCACTTGCCTCTTGTGGACTCACTATACTGAAGCTAAACATGGTGCACACTCTTGACTGGTTTAATGAGCAATAGCTCAGACCACCCCACCTCAAGAGATCTGACAGCCTCCACCTCCCTATTAGCCATTAGAGTCATGTTCTACATTCTCCTCTGGACATAGAATTTTAAGGAGAATCTGAGGACAGTGGATAGTTTTGTAAGAAGTTAAAAAAAAGGGAATTTCATTAGGAGTCAGAAGACCTGAATTTGATCAATATTCTATATTGATGCCTGTGTGACTTTGACCATGTCATTTCAGCTCTCTTTCACAGAATTTTCTCACCTGTAACACATATCATTTGGAATTTATGCCTTGTAACATATCTTCATCTCTTTATATATCTATGATATTATGGTGCTAATATTTTCCCAGAAACAAAGGGCTACCCTTTCAATACCAGTATAACCAGTACTACGTGACTGCAAGTTCTAACTGATCACTAAGAGAATGTTTGGTATGAGCATCTATCTCTCTGTGTGTCTCTTGTTTCTATCTTTCTCCCTATCTCGATCACTCTGTCTGTTTCTCTGTCTTTGTCTCTCTCTGTCTCTGTCTGTCTCTCTGTCTCTGTCTCTCTGTCTCTCTCTCGCTTTGCCACACACACAAACACACACACACACACACACACACACGGTATAATCAAGCATTTGGAAGGGAGAATTAAAGGATGTGCTCATAGGCAAATTAAAGGCCTACCAGGACCTTGTGAATCCAAAAGTTTCATTTTAGGCATGAGATCTGCATCCTATATCATGTATGTTTCCCAAGAAACACAGGTATTGCAATCCTTCTGTATTAGGGCACAAATGCAACTTTATTTATAAGGAAATATTTAAATATTAAGTCATCAGCAAATATAAATGCCATGCTCCAGATTTCTTCTGCTATCTTTTAATCCCCCAGAGAGCTTTGAACTGCATGTTGTAATAGCCACCCAAAATCACAGATCTGTGGATAGGTGCGTGTGTGGGGAAATAAATGTCGTCCTAATGTTCCGAGTCTTTCAGCCTTCACAAACACAAATGTTTGCGCAGAACAAGTCAGTTCAGGGATCCTTTGCCTCTAAAGAAAGTTCCCCTTTCATTATTACAGTGCTCTCAGAATCCAAGGGTTGAATTCTGTAATTATACTGGCAGGCAGTACAATCTGTGTATTGTGTAGGAGACTAAAAATATTGGATCCAGAATTACACTGATTATGAGAATGGTACAGGGCATTGTCCTGGTGCAGGGGTGGATGAAAGGCAGCATGCAAGGTTTATTTTTAAAACTTAATTATGTTACTTTTCATGGTGTGATTTACACAAATTTGTGACATTTTATTCTTTATCCCTCTCTGATGAGATGACATATCTGTCTACAAACATAAGAAAACAAATGTATAAGCACCTACTATAAGATGAGGCGCAATATTCAGTGCAAGAGATAGAAGGACAAGAATGAAGGAATCTCTATTTTTAAGGAGTTTACATTCAACTCAGAGAAACACACACACACAAACATACATGCATACACATACACAATCACAAGCTTATACACGTATATATTTGTATTTTATAATAAATTCAAGGTAACTTTAAAAGGAAGAGACAGAACACTAACAATCTAGAGCTTGTGAGATAAAGGATAAAGCAAGTAGAATGTAGAAGATGGCACCTGAGGTGAGCCTTGTATCCTTGAAGGATACAAGAGACAGAAATAAGGAAGGATTAGTGACTAGCTTTTATAGTGAATACAGTATTGAATTTGGAGTCAGGAAAAGTTGATTTCACATCCATCTTAGATACTATTTGTGTGACCCTGGAAAAGTAACCTTACCTCTATCTGTCTCAGTTAAATCATCAGTGAAATGAGGAGTGGAATAGCACCCTGCCGTTATGGGGATTAAATGAGATAGCATCTGCAAATCCTCAAATTTTATATAAATGGTGGCTGTTATGACAGTCATGGAGCATGGCTGTATTAACTGGAGGAAAATGGGGTTAGAAAGGTGTGGTGAGGAATTCTAGCAGGCCAATGGGGTTGGAACATTAAATGTATGAAGCAGAATTTTGGATGAAAAATGGATGTAGAAAGAGATTAGGGATGGACTGAGCACCTACATTTTAATATGGCTGAAGAAATCTCTCATAACTGGGCATTTCTGTTTATGAACACATATTGTTAAATTTTATTCTAAAGAAGTGGGCTTCATAGAGTCCTTAGGAAATAGATGTGATGTTAAAATGAATTAGATTTTATTAGATAAGAAGTAGATAAGCCCTTTGACCCAGCAATATTGCTACTAGGACTGTATCACCAAGAGATCATAAAAATGGGAAAGGGTCCCACAAGTACAAAAATATTTATAGCAGCTCTCTTTGTGGTTGCCAAAAACTGGAAGTTAAGGGGATGCCCATCAATTGGGGAATGACTGAATAAATTATGGTGTATGAATGTAATGGAGTACTATTACGCCATAAGAAATGATGAACAAGAAGACTTCAGGAAGGCCTGGAAGGACTTATATGATCTGATGCTGAGCAAAAGGAGCAGAACCAGAACTTTGTACACAGCAATGACCACAGTGTGAGAGTTTTTTCTGGGAGACTTGGAGCTTCGTAATAACGCAAGAACTTATAAAAAAAAATCCCAATGGTTTTCTAAGGCAAAATGCCTTCCACACTAGGAGAAAGAACTATGGAATTCATTTGTAGAATGTAGCAGATTATGTTTATGTGTGTGTGTTTGCGTATTATGTTTTGATTTGGTATATGATTTTTTCCATTTATTTTTGTTAGTCTACATAGCATGACTATAGTGAAAATGTATTCAATAGGAAAGTATATGTAGAAGCTATACAGAATTGTAAGCCATCTTGGGGAGGGAGGGGGGTAGTGGGGGGTAGGTGTGAGGGGGTTGAAATCTTAATTTTATGGTAGTGATTGTAGAACATTAAAAAAATAAATAAAAATTAAAAAAAGAAGTCAATATGTGATTCAGAGGTCTAAGAAACTCCACGATGAGCTCACTACTTATATCAATGCGAAGTGACAACTTTCATGCCACTTAGAATCTTAGAAAGTTGGGTAGAATGTTTTGAAATTGAATGGCTTACCTAAAGGACACATAGACAAGATGAGTCAAAAGAAAGACTTGTACCCCAGTACAGTTGTTTCAAGGCTGGTTTTCTATATACTGTCCCATGTGGATTTATTGAAAGTGTATCTTTATGGGTATAAAATATTGTACATGGTTCAATGTATAATGATGTATGGATATTTAAATATACCACTAAAGGATTTGGAACTTTTCAAGTTTGGCATTCTTGTTAGTAAAAGAAAAAAAAAATTCAGGAGAAAGAAGGTAACTGCAGCTAAATGGAAAAATGGCTCGTGTGTTTTCCAACGAGAAGAAGACAAAAGGGTTGGAAAAGTCAGTTTTAATATCTACTCAAAGACAAGAAAAAACATTATTTAATGGGACATTTGATCATCTTAATTTTTATTTATAAAATTAATGAGAGGAATAAATTGTATGAATAAATTTAATTCACACGTGAAAGCAGACACTGGTTGAAGCAGCTTAAAGGTTAATACAACATGAAAAGAAAACCTTCAGTAAGACATTTCCTAGTGTATAAGCTATCTGTTAATGAATGAATGAAATATCATTAGGTACATACTATGTGCCAAGCACTGTGCTGAGCACTGGTGATACAAATGAAAAACTGAGTCAATTCTAGCTTTCAAGAAGTTTATATTCTGAAAGGGATAGAATATATGTCTCTCTATGTATATGTGTGTGTGTATATATATATATATATATGTATATATATATATGTATATATATATGCATGTTTGTGCATATACAGATACATGCATATATATGTGTGGATATATATGCAAGTATATACACATGAATATATAGACACATACAATATGTATAAACATATATATTTCAGGTATTAAGGTGGCCAGACAAGACACATTGAGTTGTAGAGTGGAGGGTCCTGTCACGGAGAATTACAAAAAGACAAGTGCTAAAAAATGGTATATTTCTGCAAGTTGGTAAGGATAAGAAGACTGAAAATGCAGATAGCATCAAGGATATGAAGGGATTTATAAGTCAAACATTTCATATTTGATCCTTGGAGTAGGGAGAAGAGTTGACATTAAAGGTGTGATGGCCTGGGAAAAAAAAAAGAGTTAAGGAATTGGAAGCCATGGAAAGGACAAAGAATAGGGATAGGTAAGTTAGAATACTGAAGTTTATGATCAGATAAAAGAATTTTGGGGCTAACAAGCATGGAAGTAGAGTATTAAGTAGAGCATTTGCAGATAATGGTAAATTAAGGTCATATTGCATCCGAAGAACTGGATTTAGTTATAGGCACACAGATAAAGAGAAAGACTGATAAACTGATGACAGTTGAGGGTTGAAAATAGAATGTGGAATAATCTCCAGATGATGCCACATTAAAATTATTTGAAGAAACTGGAATGAGAAGCCTGAAGAAGACATGACCTGTAGGAAACATGGGGGTGATTGTCAAGTGTTTGAAATACTATTATTGTAAAGAGAGATTATCCATGTTCTTCATGGTTCAAGGACATTAGGAACACTTGATGAAGATTGCCAGAATGCAGATTTAGACCCAATGTAATGAAATACTTTCTAATAGTAAAAGTCATCGGAAAGTGGAATGGGTAGTCTCAGAAAGGGTGGCTTTCCACTGGAAAGTAAAGTCTGGACAATTAGTTTTACCTCATTGGAGAGAGTATCCATGGATGCTCAGTTAAGGGTTCAGTTAGATGGCTGCTGAAGTCCTTTCAAACCAATAAATCAATCATGCAACATGAATCCAGTAAGCCTTTGTCATATCTCACTGTGCTGTGAATTGAGGATACAAATAACTCACAAAATCACTTCCTGACATCAGTGTCTTTACCTTCTACTGGCAATGATGATAACAATACCAATGTAGTAGTAGTAGTAGTAGTAGTAGTAGTAGTAGTAGTAGTAGTAGTAGTAGTAGTAGTAGTTGTAGTAGTCGTAGTAGCAGTAGTAACAGCAGCAGCAACAGCAACAGCAACAATAATAATGATAAAAATAATAGTGATGGACACATAGGCTTATGTAATACTAAAAGTTGTGCAAAGTTGTTTAAGTTCTCATATTTGTTCCTCACAAGAACCCTGGGAGTTAGGCATCCATTTTAAAGATAAGGAAACTGAGGAAGACATAGATTAAACGACTCAATGAAGGTCACACCACTAGTAAGTATCTTAAGTTTTGATTCTAAATTCAATGTTCATTCTTCTGCATCATCTAGCTGCATAATTTACTTTACGTGAGCTACATACAGAGTAGGTAGATGATCACTTCAGAGAGAAAAGTGGTGAAAGATGATTGGAAATGGGAAAGACTTATTGCTCTAAGTAAACTAAAGCTTAAAATTTGCTGTGAGTACTGAAGGAAAATTCTAATGGGAAGAGAGGAGAAGGAGAATCAACCAAGGCATGAGAGAAATTCAGTTCAAGGTCTCTGAGATGAGAGATAGCACTTATTTATGATGAACAGCAAGTAAGCTAATATGGTGGGGGGATATTCAAGAAGAGGGGAAGCTCGAGGGGGCAGATTGTGAAGAGCTTAAATGTAAAACAGAAGAGTTTATGCTTACAGACAGCTGTAGATAAACCAGCCTTCATTCCCCTCCAGGCTTTGCTCCTGACTTCTGAATTTGTCTTAACTGCTGTCTTATCTTGGACTTGCCCTTAATACATGGGGTCTCCTTGTCCAGGAGATCCAACTATTCCTGCAGTCTTCTAACGCTGCTATATTCTTCTGCCAGGCAGGTCCCCAGTTCCACTAATTCAGACCTAAACTAGCCCCTTGCCTCTTCCCTCCAATGTTCCTTATTATATCCCTTGGGGCCAAATGAAACAACTACCATCCCTCCTTCATAGGGCAGAGCTACAAGGACAGATGATTGATGTCAGAAGACTACTAGACTGTTCTCCTTCAATACTTTCTTCTCCAGATTAAACATGCCCATTTCATTAAAAGAATCTTTATATCATCTAGAATTTTATTCCTTCCCCATCATAGTAGTCTTCCTCTGGGTGCATTATAAATGTTTCTTTTTTAATTGCTGTGAGCACACACACACACACACACACACACACACACACACACACACACACCCCACATTTGGTTATTTTCGAAATCCTTTTGGCAGCTTTAAAGAATCAATATTTCCCTATCTTTGTTCCATCTCATCATCCTTAAACACTTGTAGTCTGGTTTTTACTTCCCCACCAAATGATATTCCCTTTAATAGCTGCCAAGAGATTTGACTATTTGAAGCACAAGTAGGTATCATATTCAGACTTGGCCAAAACAAGAAGCTTATAGTAATTTTTTTTAAATCAAAATAATTAGAAACATGACATATTCCATTTTTCTGCTTTTAAGATGACCGTTTTCTTGAATATTTTATCAGAGATCTTTACGTTATTTTTATCATTTTTGATGTAGTTCATCAAATGAACTTCACATCTGACCACACTCTTCAACTCCTTTTCAGTTGTGACTCTCATAGGAATTTAAAAATAAAAGTTAACTCTGGAAATATTAGACTTAATTTTGCCAGGCCTAGAGGCCTGTGTGGGCTACCCGAGTCTTCTTACCTCACCTCCGAGGTCTTCAGTTGGCCAAAACCGGATGCTCATATGAGAGAAAGGACGTTCCAGAGTCGAACAAGGGTTGAGCTTTATTTCAGGGTCTCGGTTACAAGTGCAGGGGGTTCTTCCTTAGGAGGAAGAGGGAGAATCTCCCAAGGAGGCAAAGATCTTACAATAAGAGATTGGAAGTAGAAGTACAAGCGGGGAGAGAGGGGGAGGGGAGAGAGGAAAGAAGAAAAGCGGAGCCTACTGTCCTCTTGGCTCCTCACGTGCTAAGAGAGCTTTCAGGCTTCCTCAATCCTACTTAACCTTCAGCTGCATAGTTTGCATCTGAATACCGTGCTGTTAGGTAACTAGGTGTGCCCAGATCCGGGACCATCTCGAGGGCGGGGAGATCTCTCTCCCATCATGTTTCTCACGGGAAGAGGCGGAATTACTCGAGATAGCTCGGTTCACCTCGATTCCCTGCCGTTCCTGGGGGGGTCTCGTGAGAGCTCTAAGATTTAGAAGCTCCCACCTTTACCCGCCCGAGATTGTCCACACGGAATTGAGCTTCCAATCCCAACATAATTTCACATTATGCTTCTCATATTTATAATATCTGTGACTTTGCTCAATTCACTTCAAATCTGTGGGTTATAATTTCCTCATTTTTAAAAGGAATAACTTGAACAAGATGGTCTCTGAGTACCCTTTCAACTCGAGATCTGCAGAAAATTCTGTGTGGAAACTATATTCATGTAACTTCTCTTTTTTTGAAAAAAGAATAGGCTTATATTAACTACTTATATAAAGGTACATGTAATTTTTCATTACAATGCCTAGGAGACAATATTCATAATTATTTACTTCAGTTGTCAGCTTTATTGTGTCCCATAAAATCAAATTAGAATGGGCAGCTAGGTTCCAAGGAGGATGGCACACTGGGCTTGGAATAAGGAAGACTCACTTTCATGAGTTAAAATCCAGCTTCAGCCATTTCCTAGGGGCATGGTCCTGGGCAAGTCACTTAGAACCTGTTTGCCTCAGTTCCTCATTTGTAAAATGAGCTGGAGAAGTAAATGACAAACCACTCCAGCAGCATTGCCATGAAAACACCGAAGGGGTCATGAAGAATACAAAAAAAAAAATAAAAAATAAAAAATGACTGGACAATGACTGAACAAAAACTGGTAGAGGGCTTTGAAGGTCAGGATGAGGATTTTCTATCTTATTTGTTTTGCAATGTATAGATTACCAGTAATAATGAACAGTGAGCTGTCAGGCACAGAGTCATTCTTTAGGAAAAATCTCCAAACAGCCATAGGCAGGATATATGAGAAGGGAAAAGTAGTGACACAGGGAGAAGTTAGAATAGTTGCAATGGAATCCATGCCATTACAACACAAGCAACTTTGTCCAGAACTCTCTTCTTAATCATCAAGTCAAATTCATATATTTAGATAGTCTATGATTATTAGTATCATCTAGGAATCTTTTTGCCTCTTCTGCATAATTTTAGGAACTTCTAAAGCTAGCTCATGTCAAGGTTAGCCAGCTGTGTGCTTGTGTGCAAAATAAAGCTACTAATAAGTTTAGAAACATAGCATTTATTGAGGACAGAAATAAATAGTAAAGCAAGAGAAAATAACCATCATCCCATTACTAATGAGTACAACACCTTCATTTTTTTTCCTAGTATAATTTGTCTTTAGAGTCCCTGCAAAAAAATTTTACCCCTTCTTACCCTGGCTTCCAAATGCCTCCATTATCTTCAGTCAATCAATAAACATTTATTAAATGCCTACTATGTGTAAGTGCTCAGGATACGAAAGATACAAGTGATAGTCCCTGACCTAGAGGAGCTTTTGATTTAACGGTGGAGACAAGACGCAAAAAGCTATATGCAAATCAAGCTATATACAGGCTAAACAGGCTGAAAATTATTATTTAGTCTTCTCCCTCTTACTTTTTTTCAGCAAAATAGGGCTTAGCTCTGTCTCTGTCATCAAAGTTATGGGTAAAGTCATGAGGAACAGGCACAGACATTTCAGGTAACCCTAAATGTGTAGAGCTCTGGAGATGGGCATCCTTTTCTTACTTTTCCTCCTTGTTAAAGACTGCAGTTTCTATTACTTTTTAAATTATTTATTCTTAGTTTACAACATTCAGTTCCACAAGATTTTGGGTTCCAAATTTTCTCTCCCTGCCTCTCTTCCCTTTACCCTTCCCCAAGACCTCATGCAATCTGATACAGGCTCTATCTATACATTCACATTAAACATATTTTCACATTAGCCATGTTGCAAAGAAGAATTAGAAAGAATAGAAGGAACTACTAGAAAGAAGAAACAAAAGAACAAAGAGACTCATGCTACAGTCTGCTTCGATCTGCATTCAGACTCTGTAATTCTCTGGATATGGAAAGCCTTTTCCTTCATGTGTCTTTTGGAGCTGTCTTAGAAACTTGCATTGCTGAAAAGAGCCAAGTCTATCAAAGTTAGTTATTGAACCATGTAGCTGTAACTGTGTATAGTATTATCCTGGTTCTACTCCCCTCACTTAGTATCAGATCATATAAATCTTTCCAGATCTTGCTGAAGTCTACCTGCTCATCACACAATAGTATTTCATTACATTCATAGACCACAGCTTGTTCAGCTGTTACCAAATTGATGGGCATTCCCTCAATTCCCAATTCTTTGCCACCACAAAAAGAGCCACTATAAACATTTTTGTACAGGTGGGTCCCTTTTCCTATTTGTATGATCTCTTGGTGATACAGCCCTAGAAGTGGCATTGCTGGGTCAAAGGGTATGTACATTTTATAGCCCCTTTTGACACAGTTCTAGATTGTTTTCCAAAATGGCAGGATCAATTCACAACTCCACCAACAATGCATTAATGTTCCAATTTTCCCACATTTCAAGCATTTATAATTTTCCTATTTTGTTGAGTTAACCAGTCTGAGAGGTGCATCACCCTCTTCAATAGCCTAGATTTCTCTTGTTTGTGTACTGCTTGCCTCAGTAATGCTCTGCCATGAGTTTGGCAACCAAAGTCCATGCTGTTGCTTCTGGGATCCATAATGACATTATTGTCCTCTCTCCCCTGTTCAAGTTAGATTCTTACCTGACCCGATTGTAAATCAGCCTTTGTTCTGCTCAATCAGTGATATGTTTCACCAAGAGTATAAAAAGAAAACAATCAGTAAATGTATGTTTATTAAATACCTACTATATGTGGATCCTTGTCTCAAGAGTTAGTAATACAGAGACAAAAGGAGAGTTGAGAAACCTAGGCTGGATATACCCTGATATAATGATATGATGACTGAATGGGCTGTAACTCAGGCTGGTGGCAAGTACTTGCAGAGGTTTGAAATGAGCTTTCACTTATACTCTGATTCAGAAGTTCTCAAAATTGGTGAAATCAGGACCTTTTCCCACTTTATTTTACTAATTTATTTTTTTAGTTTTCAGCACTGACTTCCACAAGATTTTGAGTTTGAAATTTTCTCCCCATTTCTACCCAACCCCAACCCAAGACAGCATACATTCTGATTAAATCTCCCCGCAATCTGCAAATTACTTTATCATCCCCCCTTCTCTTATCCTCTTCTCTTCTATTTTCCTAGATGGCAAGATAAATTTCTATATCCTATGGACAGTATATCTTATTTCCCAATTGCATGTAAAAACAATTTTTGACATTCATTTTTTTACAACTTTTAGTTCCACATTTTCTTCCTTTCTCCCTCCCCACTCACCCTCATTGAGAAAGCAAGCAGTTTGATATAGGTTATTCATGTGTAATCACACAAAATACTTCCATAACAATCATGTTGTAAAAGATTCAACAATATTCTCCTCCATCCTATTCTGCCCCACATTTATTCTATCCTTTTCTTTGATCCTGCCCCAGTTCAAAAGTGTTTACTTCTGATTACCCCTCCCCCATTTGCCCTCTTTACTACCAACATTCTCTGTTATCCCCTTTCCCCATACTTTCCTGTAGGGTAAGATATATTGCCATGCCCAATTGAGTGTGTATGTTATTCCCTGCTTCAGTCAAATCTGATGGGAATAATGTTCACTTATTCCCTCTCACCTCCTCTTTCTTCCCTTACACTGTAAAAACTTTTTCTTGCCTCACTTATTTGAGATAATTTATTCCATTTTACATCTCCCTTACTCTTCTCCCACTATATGCCCCTCTCATACCTTAATTTTATTTTTTTTACATATCAAACCTACATATCTAACTCGCCCTGTTCCCTTCAACTACCCTGATACTGAGAAAAGTCTCACAAGTTGCAGATATCATCTTTCCATGTAGGAATATAAACAGATCAACTTTAATAAGTCCATTAGGATTTCTTTTTTCTATTTACCTTTTCATGTTCTTCTTAAATCTTGTATTTGAAAACCAAAATTTCTATTCACCTCTGGTCTTTTCATCAAGAATTCTTGAAAATCCTCTATTTCATTAAATATACATTTTTCCCTTGAAGTATCATACTCAGTTTTTCTGGGTAGGGGATTATTTGTTTAAATCCTGGATGATTTGACGTCTAGAATATTTCAGGTCTTCTGATCCCTTAATGTAGAATCTGCTAAATCTTGTATTATCCTGATTTTGTTTCCACAATACTTGGATTGCTTCTTTCTGGCTACTTGCAATTCTCTCTTCATGACCTGGGAAATATTAAATTTGTCTACAATATTCCTAGGAATTTTTCTTTGGTGATTTCTTATAGGAGGTGGTCAATGAATTCTTTCCATTTCTGTTTTACTCTAACTCTAGAATATCAGGGCAATTTCCTTGACAATATCTTGAAAGATGATATCTAGGCTCTTTTTTTGATCATGTTTTTAAGGTAGGCCAATAATTTTTAAATTGTTTCTCTTGGATCTATTTCCAGATCAGTTGTTTTTCCAATGAGATATTTCACATTGTCTTCTACTTATTTTTTCATTTTTTGAGTTCTGTTTTATAATTTCTTGCATTCTCAAAGAGAGATTGCCTTCCATTTGCTCCATTATAACTTCGAAGGAATCATTTTCTCCAGTGAGCGTATGGGCCTCCTTTTTCATTTGGCCAATACTTATTTTTAAGGCATTTTTCTCATCATTGTGTTTTTGGACCTCTCTTGCCATTTGGGTTAGACTATTTTTTTTTTTAAGATTTAAATTTTATTAATTTATTTTTAGTTTTCAACATTCATTTCCACTAGATTTTGAGTTCCAAAATTTCTCCACATCTTTTTCCTCCCCCCAAGCTGAGAGGGACTGTATTATGATTACTCTTTCCCCCAGTCTACCGTCCCTTTTATCTCCCCCCCCTTTATTCCCTTCCACTTTACTTTCTTTAAGGACAAGTTAGATTTTTATACCCAATTACCTGTACATCTTATTTCCCAGCTGCATGTAAAAACAAATTTTAATATTTGTTTTTAAAATTTTGAGTTAAAATTCTCTCCTGTCTTCCCTCCACACCCAACCTCATTGAGAAGGCAAGCAATTCAATATAGATTATACATGTGTAGTTATGGAAAATACCTTCATAGTAGTCATGTTAAGAAAGACTATATTTCCCTCCATCATATCCCAACCCCCAATTATTCTATTTTTTTTCCTTTGAACCTCTGCTTTTTCTAAAGAGTTTGTTTCTGACTACCCTCTCCCCTAATCTGACCTTTCTTCTATCAGACTCCCTGTTCTATCCCCTTCCCCCCTACTTTCTTGTAGGATAAGATACCCAATTGAGTGCATATGATTTTCCCACTTTAAACCAAATCTGCTAAGAGTAAGATTCACTGATTCCTTCTCACCTCACCTCAGTTGTAGACCTTTTCCCTTGCCTCTTTAATCTGAGATACTTTGCCCCGTTCTATTGCTCCATTTCTCCTCCTAATATACACCTCTCTCACCCCTTAATTTTATTTTTAGGTATCATTCCTTCACATTCAACTCATCCTGTGCCATCTATCTGTCTATCTATCTATCTATCTATCTATCTATCTATCTATCTATCTATCTATCTATCTATCTATCTATCTATCTATCTATCTATCTAACTATCTATCTATCTATCTATCTATCTATCTATCTATCTATCTATCTATCTATCTATCTATCTATCTATCTGTTTCTTCCAACTACTTTAATACTGATAAAGTTCTTATGAATTAAAAATATCATGTTTCTATGTAGAAATATAAACAGTTCAACTTTAATAAATATCTTATGATTTCTCTTTCCTGTTTTCTTTTTCATGCTTCTCTTGAATCTTGTATACAAAAATCAAATTTTCTATTCAGCTCTGGTCATTTCATCAAGAATGCTTGAAAATTCTGGAATTTATTAAATATTCATCATTTCCCCTGAAGGATTATACTCAGTTTTGCTGGGTAGGTGATTCCTGGTTTTAATTCTAGTTCCTCTGACCTCTGGGATATCATATTCCAAGCCTATCAATCCCTTAATGTAGAAGCTGCTAGATATTGTGTTATTCTGATGGTGTTTCCACAGTGTTTGAATTCTTTCTTTCTTGTCTGCTTGCAATATTTGCTCTTTGACCTGGGAACTCTGGAATTTGGTGACTATATCCTTAGGAGTTTTTCTATGGACATTATTTCCAGAAGTGACTGTTAGATTCTTTCCATTTGTATTTCACCCTACAGTTCTAGAATATCAGGCAGTTTTCCTTTAAATATATCTTGAAAGGTGATATCTAGGATATTGTTGTTGTGTTGTTGTTTTTTATCATGGCTTTCAGGTAGTCTAATAATTTTTAAATTGTCTCTCTTGGATCTCTTTTCCAGGTCAATGGTTTTTCCAATGAGATATCTCACATTGCCTTCTATTTATTCATTCTTTTGGTTCTGTGTTATAATTTCTTGATTTCTCATAGTGTCAGTAGCTTCCATTTCTTCAATTCTAATTTTGAAGAAATTATTTTCTTTTTTTTTATTTTTTTTTATTTTGTAATGTTTAACAATCACTGCCATACAATTGTGATTTTATCCCCCCCACCTACCCCCCACTACCCCCCTCCCTCCCCACGACTGCATACAATTCTGTATAGATTCTACATATACTTTCCTATTGAGTATATTTTCACTATAGTCATGCTATGTAGTCAGACTAAGATAAATGAAAGAAATCGTATAACAAATCAGAACATGATACACAAACACATACACATACACAAACATGATCTGCTACAATATGTGAGTGACTTCCATATTTCTCTCTCTGAGTGTGGCAGGCATTTTGCCTTGAGATCCTCCATTGGGATTTTTTTTTTTTTTTTGGTAAGAAGTTCTTGTGTTATTACAAAAATCTAAGTCTACCAGAAAAAACTCTCACACACTGTGGTTGTTGCTGTGCATAAAGTTCTCCTGGTTCTGCTCCTTTCACTCAGCATCAGGTAATATAAGTCCTTCCAGGCCTCTCTGAAGTCTTCTTGTTCATCATTTCTTATGGCACAATAGTACTCCATTACATTCATATACCATAATTTATTCAGCCATTCCCCAATTGATGGACATCCCCTTGACTTCCAGTTTTTGGCAACTGCATAGAGTGCTGCTATAAATATTTTTGTACATGTGGGACCCTTTCCCATTTTTATGATCTCTTGGGGATATAGTCCTAGTAGCGATATTGCTGGGTCAAAGGGTATGCACATTTTTGTAGCCCTTTGGGCATAGTTCCAAATTGCTCTCCAGAATGGTTGGATGCGCTCGCAGCTCCACCAACAATGAATTAGTGTTCCAACTTTCCCACATCCTCTCCAGCATTTATCATTTTCTTGTTCTGTCATGTTTGCCAATCTTATAGGTGTGATGTGGTACCTCAGAGTTGTTTTGATTTGCATCTCTCTAACCAATAGTGATTTAGAGCATTTTTTCATATGATTATAGATAGCCTTAACCTCTTCCTCTGAAAATTGCCTGTTCATATCCTTTGACCATTTATCAATTGGGGAATGACTTGTATAATTATACATTTGGATCAGTTCTCTATATATTCTAGAAATGAGGCCTTTATCCCCGAGCATAGCTGTAAAAATTCTTTCCCAATTTACTACATCCCTCCGGATTTTAGTTGCATTGGGTTTGGTTGTGCAAAAACTTCTCAGTTTAATGTAATCAAAGTTATCCATTTTGCATTTCATCATGCTTTCTATCTCTCCTTTAGTAAAGAATTCTTCCCTTCTCCATAGATCTGACAAATACACTATTCCTTGCTTCTCCAGTTTATTCATGGTATCAATCTTTATACCTAAATCATGTACCCATTTGGACTTTATTCTTGTGTACGGTGTCAGGTATGGGTCTATGCCTAATTTCTGCCACACTGTTATCCAGTTTTCCCAGCAATTTTTGTCAAACAATGAGTTCTTATCCCAGAAGCTGGGGTCCTTGGGTTTATCAAACAGAAGGTTGCTATATTCCTTGCCTACTGCATCTTGAGTGCCAAGTCTATTCCACTTGTCTACCTCTCTGTTTCTTAGCCAATACCAAGTGGTTTTGATAATTGCTGCTTTATAGTACAGTTTGAGGTCTGGTAGCGCTAGGCCACCTTCCCAAGCATTTCTTTTCATTAGTCCCTTTGATATTCTGGACCTTTTGTTTTTCCAAATGAATTTTGATATTATTTTGTCCATCTCTAGAAAGTAATTGTCTGATAGTTTAATTGGTATGGCACTAAATAAGTATATTAATTTGGGTAGAATTGTCATTTTTATTATATTAGCACGGCCTATCCATGAGCAACTAATGTTTTTCCACTTACTTAAATCTGACTTTATTTGTGCAAAAAGTGTCTTGTAATTGTGTTCATATAATCCCTGGGTTTGTTTTGGCAGGTAGACTCCTAAGTATTTTACACTGTCTACCCTAACTTTAAATGGGATTTCTCTTTCTATCTCTTGCTGTTGGACTTTGTTGCTAATATATAGGAATGCAGAAGATTTGTGTGGGTTCATTTTGTACCCTGCAACTTTGCCAAAGTTGTTTATTAATTCTAGTAATTTTTTACTTGAATCTCTGGGATTCTCTAGGTAAATCATCATATCATCTGCAAAGAGTGATAACTTAGTTTCTTCTTTGGCTATTTTAATTCCTTGGATATCTTTATCTTGTCTAATTGCTACAGCTAACCTTTCTAGTACCATATTAAATAATAGTGGTGATAATGGACAACCTTGTTTCACCCCTGATCTTATTGGGAATGCATCTAGCTTATCCCCATTGCATATAATGCTTGCTGAAGGTTTTAGATAGATACTGCTTATTATTTTATGGAAAGTTCCCTTTATTCCTACTTTCTCCAATGTTTTTAGTAGGAATGGATGTTGTATTTTTTCAAAAGCTTTTTCTGCATCTATTGAGATAATCATGTGGTTTTTGTTAGCTTTGTTGTTGATGTGATCGATAATGCTAATAGTTTTCCTAATATTGAACCAGCCCTGTAGTCCTGGTATGAATCCTACCTAATCATAATGTATTAATCTCATGATAAGATGCTGTATTCGTTTTGCTAGAATCTTATTTAAAATTTTTGCATCTATATTCATTAGGGAAATTGGTCTATAATTTTCTTTCTCTGTTTTGTTTCTTCCTGGTTTGGGTATCAAAACCATATTTGTATCATAGAAAGAATTTGGGAGGACTCCTTCTTCCCCAATTTTCAAGAATAGTGTATGTAGTATTGGAATTAACTGTTCTTTAAATGTTTGATAGAATTCACTTGTGAATCCATCTGGGCCTGGAGATTTTTTCCTAGGGAGTTCATTGATGGCTTGTTCAATTTCTTTTTCTGAGATGGGGTTGTTTAAGTATTCAACTTCCTCTTCTGTTAATCTGGGCAATTTGTATTTTTTAAAATATTCATCCATCTCGTTTAGATTATCGAATTTGTAGGCATAAAGTTGGGCAAACTAGTTTCTAATTATTGTTTTAATTTTCTCCTCATTGGAGGTGAGTTCAACCCTTTCATTTTTAATATTAGTAATTTGGTTTTCTTCTTTCTTTTTTTTTAATCAGATTGACCAAAGGTTTATCAATTTTATTAGTTTTTTCATAAAACCAATTATTGGTTTTATTTATTAATTCAATAGTTTTCTTAATTTCAATTTTATTAATCTCTCCTTTGGTTTTCAGTATTTCTAATTTGGTATTTACTTGGGGATTTTCAATTTGTTCTTTTTCTAACTTTTTCAACTGCAAGCCTAAGTCATTGATCTCCTCTTTCTCTATTTTATTTATGTAGGCATTCAGAGATATAAAACTTCCCCTAATAACTGCTTTTGCAGTATCCCATAAGTTTTGGTATGTTGTCTCACTATTGTCATTCTCTCGAATGAAATTGTGGATTGTTTCTATGATTTCTTCTTTAACCCAACCCTTCTTTAGAATTAGATTATTTAGTTTCCAATTGATTTTTGGTTTCTCTTTCCATGGCCTTTTATTACATGCAATTTTTAATGCATTATGATCTGAAAAGGATGCATTGATTATCTCTACCTTTCTGCACTGGATTGTGAGATTTTTATGTCCTAGTACATGGTCAATTTTTGTAAATGTTCCATGTACCGCTGAGAAAAAGGTATATTCCTTTCTATTCCCATTTAATTTTCTCCAAAGATCTATCATATCTACCTTATCCAGAATTTTATTTACCTCCTTAACCTCTTTCTTGTTTATTTTGAGGTTGGATTTATCGAGTTCAGAGAGGGGGAGGTTGAGGTCCCCCACTAGTATAGTTTTGCTATCAATTTCTTCCTTCAACTCCCCCAACCTCTCCTCTAAGAATCTGGATGCTATACCACTTGGAGCATACATGTTTAGTAATGATATTGCTTCATTGTCTATGGTGCCTTTTAGCAGGATATAGTTTCCATCCCTATCCCTTTTGATTAGATCTATTTCTGCTTTCGCTTTGTCTGAGATTAGGATTGCTACTCCTGCCTTTCTTACATGAGCTGAAGGACAATATATTCTGCTCCATCCTTTGACCTTTATCCTATGTGTATCCTCCCGTTTCAAATGTGTTTCTTGTAAGCAGCATATTGTTGGATTATGGCTTTTAATCCATTCTGCTATCCGTCTCCGTTTTATGGGAGAGTTCATTCCATTCACATTCACAGTTATGATTACAATCTGTGAATTTCTCTCCAACCTCTTTCCCACCATTTGTGCTTTTCGCTCTCCCTTCTCCCTTCCCCTCCTCAATAGTATTCACTTTTCTCCCCCTCCTCCTGCAGCCTTCCCCCTCCTTCTTTTGACCCCCCTCCCTTTTAGTCCGCTTTTCTCTTATCGCTTCTTTCCTCCCTTTTAGCCACCCTCCCCTTTCTTCCCCCTTCCCCTCCTACTACCTATAAAGCTAGTTAGGCTTATCTACTTAAGATTATTGTTCCCTCCTTTGAACAAATCAGATGAGAGTACCTCTCAAACAATGCTCATCTCCCTCCCCTCCTTCCCTCTACTATAGTTTTGTACTTCTTCCTGTGATGTAATTTGCCATTTTCTGCTTCCCCCTTTCCACACCTCCTATTACATTCCCTTCTCATACTTAAATCATATTTTTGACATGACATCATTTACTTTATGCCCGTTCCCTCTACATATATCCCTTTTATCATAATAGCTGCACAGTTCTCAAGATTAACAGGTATCATCTTCCCTTATAGGGAGGTAAACAGTTTGCCCTAATTGAGTAGCAAGTTTTTGTTTTTGTTTTTTCCCCTCTGTTTACCTTTTCATGATTCTCTGGAGACCTGCATTTGAAGATCAAATTGTCTATTGAGTTCTGGTGTTTTGGTCAGGAAGCTCTGGAAATCCCTTATTTCGTTGAATGACTTTCTCCTTGCCTGAAATGTTATGCTGAACTTTGCTGGGTAGTTGATCCTTGGTTGAAGTCCCAACTCCTTTGCCTTACGGAATATTGGGTTCCAATTCTTTCGATCTTTTAATGTAGAAGCTGCAAGGTCCTGTGTGATCCTGACTGTGTGTCCTTGATATTTGAATTGTTTCTTTCTGGCTGCTTGTAGTATTTTCTCCTTCACTTGATAGCTCTGGAATTTGGCAACTATACTTCTTGGGGTTTTGAGTTTGGGATCCCTTTCGGGAGGGGAACGGTGGATTCTTTCGATGACTATTTTGCCCTCTGAATCTAGTACTTCTGGACAGTTTTCCTTGATGATTTCCTGGAAGATATTGTCCAGACTCTTTTCTTCATCATGGGTTTCTGGCAGACCAATAATTCTTAGATTTTCTCTCCTGGATCTATTTTCCAGGTCAGTTGTTTTTCCAATTAAATATTTTACATTTTCTTCTATCTTTTCATTCTTTAGATTTTGTTTGACTGATTCTTGTTGCCTCATTGAGTCATTAGTTTCTACTTGCCCAATTCTAATCTTCATCGTAGTGTTTTCTTCAGTTAGCTTTTCCATCTCCTTTTCCATCTGACCAATTTTTCCCTTTAAGGAGCTATTTTCTCCATTTAATTTTTGTACTTCTTTTTCCATTTCGACCAATTTTCCCAATTAGGTTTTGGGTTTCCTTTTCCATTTGATTAGCTCTTCCTTTTAGGGAATTATTCTCTGCAGTTAATTTTTGAACTTCCTTTTCCATTTCTTCAATTTTCTTTTTCAGGGTGATGTTCTCATCAGTGAATTCTTTTTTTATAGTTTTAAAATCATTGGCCAGTTTTTCTTTTATATCCTTCTTCAGACGTTCCAGGTAATCTAGTTGTGCTTGCGAGAAATTCATAGTCCCATCTGAGGTTTCAGATGGAAGTACAGTCTCAGCTCTAACCTCTTTGGTGTTTGTGTTTTGGTCCTTATCCCCATAGAAAGATTCTATGGTTTTTTCACTTTTCGTCTGCTTTTTCCGATTCATGATGTTGGCTGAGTGTTGTAGCTTTTGGTTCTTTCAGTCAGAAGGTACAGATCTTTAAGTTGAGCTGATGTGTGTCTAGGCTAAAAGCAGGCTTTTTTTTTTTTGTTTCACCGATCAACCCTGGGGTTAGCTTCTTAGGTATGTGGGAGGGGTGGTCTGTCCTCAGGATATCTCCTCAGCTGACTTGAGGCAAAGGCAAGGTCAGGGGATGATGATCCCAGCTTCCCTATTGTCTTCCCTTTTCCCCTGGAGGGCTGGGGCACGCCTAGAATCTAACGCGTGTTCCCGCCCCTCCTTGGGCTTGTCTCCCGGCTCTGAGGCTTGCCTGGGTCTCAGTGCGAATTTTCTCTGCCCTGGGTCATCTGTCCCTCCAGCCGTCTCCACTACCGTAGGAAGAATCCCCCTTTGCCACTTTTCTAGCCTCTGGTGTTATGAGACCACCCGCCCCCTTCTGCTGTTCCCACTGATCCAGGATTAATCTGGGGAAGAATTTTATGGTTCTCTCTCGGTCATCAGGGGGGAGGAGAGAGCACTTACTGATCACTCTGCCATCCCAGTTCCTGGAAGTTCAAGTAGTGACCCACTGTAGTCTGTCTTCAGGCTGAAGATTTCAAGGGCTGCTGCGCTGATGTCTGGCACTCAGCGGCTCTCACCGGCTCGGCCTGGCTTATCTCCTGCTCTGCTGGTCTCGCCCGCCACTCTCGGGCTCCTCTGGTCCCCTCCGCCCTGTCGCGCCAACCGTGCTGCGCTGTGGGCCGGGGTCTTACCCCCGCGGAACAGATCCCTCCCGTGGACCCTCTGGTCCAGCCTGGGCTCCGAATCCGTCAAAGTCCGTCACCCACTGGATTCTACACCTCCAAAGTCTGGTCAGACTCTCCCCCCGGAGATATCAAGAGGAGTTTTTCCAGGAGCTTAGGTGAGTCGTTGCTTTCACTCCAGAAATTATTTTTTTCACTGAGTTTTTGGACTTCCTTTTCCATTTGGCCAATTTTGCTTTTTAAATCATTCTTGTCCTCATTGCCTTTTTGGACTTCTTTTGTTATTTAGATTAGTCTATTTTTTAAGTTGTTATTTTCTTTGGTACTTTTTTTTTTGGGGGGGGGGGTGTCTCCTTTAGCAAGCTATGACTTGTTTTTCATGATTTTCTTGCATTACTCTCACTTCTCTTCCCAATTTTTCCTGTAATTCTGTTACTTTATTTTCAAAATCATTTTTGACCTCCTCCGTGGCCTGTGACCAGTTCATGTTCCTCTTGGATGCTTTTGACGTAGGAGCTTTGCTTCTGCTGTCCTTCTCTGGTTTTATGCCCTGATCTTCCTTGTCACCAAAGTAAGATCCTATAGTCTGTGTTCTTTTATGATGTTTACTCATCTTCCTAGCCAAACACTTGGCTTTCTAAGTCTTTGACAGGGTAAGAATCTGTTTCCACTGAGGGTGAGCATTGAGGTGGATGTACTGTCACAGGCTTCAGGGATTTTGTATCAGTTGCTTGATCCTCCACTATCTATGAACCCAAAGCTCCAGAAGCAGCCTCTGCCTTTCTTGTTTCTTCTGCTGCCACCACTGCTGGCAGCTCCTATCCCTATTCCCCTGGGACTCTGACTGGACCCACACCCTACTCTTTCACCTAGGGCCCACAGAGTTTTCCCACTAACCTTTTAGGTGTTTGTGAATTGAGAAGTTTGGAAACTGACACAGATGCCAAGGATTCAGTCCTCTAAGCCTGCTCTGGCCCATCTGTGCTGTTGTGGCCTATGTAGGACTGTAATCCCTTCCCTGCCTAGTGTAACAGACCCTTTCTGATGACTTTCCAGGTTGTCTTGGTCTGAGGATTTGTTTCACTCGTTACTTTGTGGATTCTGAAGCATTATAATTTATGTAGAGTCAGCTTTTACAGATATTTGAAGGGCTTTGGGGGAGAGCTCATGGAAGTCTCTGCTTTTATTCCCATGTTATTCTATTTTATCAAAGTGTTATTTTCATCTGCATTTTGGGGGGATCTCCTTTAGCAAGTTGTTGACATCTTTTTATGATTTTCTTCCATCACTCTCATTTGTCTACTGATTATTTCCTCAAATTCTCTTCATTTTCAAAATTCTTTTGAGCTCTTCTATAACTTGGGACCAATTCATATTTTTCTTGGAGGCTTTAGATGCAGGAGCTTTAAATATGTTGTTTTCTTCTGGATATATGTTTTGATCTTCCTTGTCACCAAAGTAAGATCCTATAGTCTCACTTTTTTCCTCTATTTGCTCATTTTCCCAGCCAGTTACTGGACTTTTAACCTCTTTATTATGGTAGAAATCTGCTTCTAGAGTGGAGAGTGCATTATCTGAAACTTCAAGGTTTTTCTTCAGCTGTTTGTAGAAATATCTCTAGGGACCTATAAATGTTTAGTTCTTCCAAGGTTGCATGATCAAAGGAGAAGTATTTACTCCACTGCTGGCCTGTGCTTTTGTCTATGATTGACCAGAAGCAGTCTTTTCTGCCTTAGAACTATGAAGCTAGTTCCCTGCCAAATGCTGCCATAAGGTCTACCACACCTCAACCCTGAACCACTACCCAAGACTGTGAGCCAGATCCAGGCAGTGCAAAGCAAGAGAATCCTGCCTCGGCACTAGCAAAGTGATCCCTGCAATATCCCTCTGATCAGTCACTTCATTCCCCCTACCATCTGTGACCTGAGAACTCTGGAAGCAGTTGCTGCCACTGCCAGCACCCTGCGGCTGGGTCTACAGATTACTCTTCTCTTCCCCAAGTCCAACAGAACCCTCCCATTCATCTTCAAAATTCTTGTTTGCATTTGAGAGTTGAGAAGTCTAGAAATTGCAGCAGCTGCCAATGATTCAAGTCCCTGAAATCTACTCTATCCAGTCTGTGCCAGCATGGCCCACCCTGGACTGGGCTCCACTACAAGCCTGATGCAGTAGACCCTTCTTGTTGACTTCCAAGCTGTCTTTGGCTGGAGATTTGTTTCACTCCATCATTTTGTGGGTTCTGCAGCCCTAAAATTTGTTTAGTCATTTTTACAGGTATTTTAAGGGGGTTTGCAGAGAGTTCACTCAAGTCCCTGCTTTCATTCTACCATCTTAACTTTGCCTCCCCCACCTCACTGCCTTTGCACTCTTAAAGGTAAATCTTCAGGATCTCATATGCCATCCAAAAGTATTTATTAACTTTTATTAACCTGGCAATGTGCTAGGGAATAAAAAAAAAAGATTTGAAACTATCTCTATCCTTAAGGAGTTTATATATCACCGGGGGCAGGGCACAAATACTTCACAGATAAGTAAATAAAGGACAAATTATGAAACAAAGCAATAGGTACAGGTGAATCATTGATTTTCTCAGCACTACCACAATGGAAGTGGATGACAAGATGCTCAATCAATTTCAGGCATGAGCCTAGCACTAATGTGAAAAGCTATGCAAATTATTTGATAACTAGGAAAAATCCAGAAAACAGTTATATTTTAATCAGTTAAAAGAGTTTGCTATGTACTGTGAGCCCTGACTAAAATCATCAAGTTGTCTGAAATGACAGGATTTCTGGATATTGGATTAAGCATGGAGTTCTAGTTGAACCTTTCCTACTCCCCCTACAAACTTGAACTGTGGTCAGGAAGGAAGGAGAAGTTTTGGTTTTATGCTTGGTCACGTTTATTTCCCTCTTCACACTTTGATCAGAGGATAACCTCACAAACTTTGAAGACTTCAAAGGATTTTGGACTTCCTATTTTACTCTTAGTGTCCTAACATCATGTTCTTTTCATGATGGCAGTATAGTTGTTGAGAGCCAGGGATTCAGTTTCATGGATGCAGTTTCACTCTGCTTAAAGAGAATTTCTTTAGCATCCAGTGATTAAGAAAATGGGGTTTGCAGTAACCAGTAACTGGAGTTACCCATTGCATTATGTGTTCTCTAAGGTTGAGCTCATATTCATCTGGATTCTGTATCATACTAGTAGGAAAGTGTGTCACAGACCTGTGGAAGAAAGTCTCATACCAACTGTGATTACAGTATCACTTAGCAAAATACTGCTTTCTTAAAAAAATACCTAAATTGATTTTCTACATATGTTTAACTGATCACTTTTTGGTACATGTCCACCAGTGAGGGGGCTTGAGTCAATGATATTAAAGAAAGCAACCCCATAGTCCTGTAGGAATAACCCTCAGGGGGAGATCTATACTGCTTAGATTTCAGAACTTTATTTACCAGTAGAAGTGGAATTTTTATTAGAATTCTCATTACTTACTTGGGGAAAAGAAATAAGCAAAACCAACATTTTAGAAAAACAGCAGCTCTCTTCATGACATTAACAACTATAGGAATAAATAAATTATATGTATATATATATATACACATATATACACACAGAGAGATTATATATACATATACACATATATTTATGTATGTGTTTATATGTGTGTGTATAATTTATTTATTCCCACATTTGTTAATGTCTGATGACATTCACATACTCTAACAATAATTTATAGAACATTCTGGTACATAGAGATAAAATGAATTAATGAATGAATTAGAAGTTATTAAGTTCTTATCATGTGCCAAGCAAATTGCTAAACAATGAGGATACCAGTACAAAAGCCAAGATAGTTCTTTAATTCAAGGAACTTATATTCTCAAGAGGGAAATAGCACAAGTGAGAAACAAGTGGCCAGGGTGATTGACTTTGGTCCAGAAAGTTGCAAAGAGAGTGAGTGGTGTCATAGGGGAATAGATCCATATACCTTACTCAGGAATTTCATGTTGATTTGATCATGCTTCACAGTTCTAGAAGTGAAAAGGGGGGAGAATTGTAATAACTTAGAACAGAGGATGTTGGAAAGTAGATTATGGAGGAACTGGCCAGAGAAGAAAACATAAAGTGAACCATAGTTTAGAATTTCATGAAATAGTGTTCAGGACAAGTAATCAATAAACAGGAGACTGGGGTGCATGGAAGAAACTTCTTTCTATAGGATATCTGTAAGAAAATATATGTGTGTGTATGTGTGTACGCATACATAGATACATATATTTGTGTATGTATACATATGCACGTGCACTTAAATATCCATACATAAATATATGTGCATATACAGACATAATATAAGCATATATTTATTTGTATATTACTTAAATATTCATACACTTTCATGTTATATAAACAAGCATTTATTCATATATAGACATGCTTAAATACATATATAATCAAGTCTTTTGTTGTTATAACTTATATAATGAAATATTTGTGTCTCTTAAGTTCACAATGACAAGATATATTAAGAAAAAAATGTCCTCAATAAATGTAGGAAAATATACAGTTATATAGTCCACAGGGAAGGAAATGCTTGACCCTTGTACCTTTGTTGTTCAGTTGTTTTTTAGTTGTGCCCAACCCTTCCTGACCCTATTTGGGGTTTTCTCAGCAAAGAAATTTTAGTGGTTGTGCTTTCTTATCTTGCTCATTTTTCAGATGAGTAAACTGAGGCACATATCTAGTAAGTGTTTGAAGGCAGATTTGAACTCAAAAAGATAAATCTTCTTGACTCCAGTATGGGCATTATGCCTCTTGGTTGCCCATGTACTGGGGGACTATAATACTACTATGTGTGTGTGTGTGTGTGTGTGTGTGTGTGTGTGTATTGTGAAGTATCTTTCCTGCTAAATTCCTAAATCTACACACTTTCTATAACCAACTTTTATCTTTCACCTCAACTACACAGGGGGAGACATAACTTTGATATTGCAATTATGCTCAAACTTCTCCAATTCCATGATGAAGAACGTTTGATCTAATAATAAACTCCCACCATCCCAACACTTCCTATGCTTTTCTTCTGTTAAACTTACTCCTCATAATTATTATACACTTCAGTACTTTTCCAGACCTTCACTATCACTTAGGATACATTTCCACCCCTTCCTAATTTTGACATTTCAGTTAAAAAATTTAAATTTTACACTCTCCTCTACTCTAACATGACTTGTTTGTATGTCCTGTAAGTACTCGTGCCTTGTATTGCAGTTTCCATCTTCTTCTGCTTCTGCTCACAGTCTCCTAAAAAGAAATGAAAAAAAAAAAGATAATCCAATAAGCATATTGGGCCACTTCAAATTTCAGTCTTACAACACAGCTAGATGTTCACTAAAACAATCAATTTATTCTTTCCAAATTATTTCACAAAGTTCCAACAGAATTGGGTCCAAATCTTCTCTTCTGTCTTATCACCTACCTCCCTTGCCACCACTTTCCTTCACACTCAGAGCTTATGACATAAACTTGTACTTTACTGGAATATTTGATCTCATTTATCATGAGAGCCATTTTTAACTCTTCATTTCACAGCACCTTACTTTACATAATCACCCATTATATCTTCATTTATTTCAATGTGATAAAATGGTGACACTTTTGTCATGACAAATAACTGTATACTTGCCCTTGATCTCTTCTTTCTTCACTAGAAAAATAAAAATGCCACAATAATCCCACTTCCTCCCTTATATTTAATCTCTTTTCATCTGTTTTTTCTGTGTTGTGTAGAAGCATACATAAAACTACTTCATCTTAAAAAAATAAAACCAGGTCCTTTTCCCTAAAATATTGTTCTATCTTTTCAATTGATAAATGGTCACAGGATATAAACAGACAGTTTCCAGAGGAAGAAATTAAAGATATCTATAGTTATATAAAAAATGCTCTAAATCACTATGTATTAGAGAGGTGCAAATCAAAACAACACTGAGGTATCACATCATACCTATCAGATTGTCTAACATGACAAAACAGGAAGATAATAAATGTTGGAGAAGATGTGGGAGAGTTGGAACACTAATTCATTGTTGGTGGAGCTATGAGCTGATCCAACATTCTGGAGAGCTATTTGGAAATATGCCGAAAGGCATAGTTTTGACCCAGAAATACTACTTCTAGTACTGTATCCCCAAGAGATCAGAAAAATGAGAAAGGGTCCCACAAGTACACAAATATTTATAGCAACAGTCTGTGTGGTGGCTAAAAACTGGATATCAAGGGGATGCCCAACAATTGGACAATGGCTGAATAAGTTATGGTATATGAATGTGATGGAATATTATTGCAATATAAGAAATGATGAACAAGAAGACTTCAGAAAGGCCTGGAAAGACTTATATAATCTGATGCTAAGAAAAAGGAGTAGAACCAGGAGAATTTTCTACACAGCAACAGCCACAGTGGGCAAGGAATTTTTTTGGTAAACTTAGTACTTTATTGCAATGCAAGGATTTAAAAAATTCCCAGTGGTCTTTTAAGACAAATTGCCTTCCACATCCAGAGAAAGAACTATGAAATTCAATCACAGAATGTAGCAGATAATTTTTTCTTTGTTATATAATTTCTCCCATTCATTTTAATTCTTCCGTGTAGCATGACTATAGTGAAAATGTATTTAATAGGAATGTATGTGTAGAACCTATATAAAATTGTATGTCATCTCAATGAGAGAGTGGAGCAGTAGGGAGAAGGGAGGAGGGAAAAATCTAAATTATATGGTTGTGGTTGTAGAACACTGAAAACAAATAAAAGAAAAGGAAAGAAATTTTAAAAGAGAGAGATAATTTTCCGTGTTCTTCTTCTTTCCACCTTTTCCAAGGGCATTTTTTCACATTTTTCCATTTTTTTTCACATCATCCTAACATGATCAACTCACTCCCATTTCTCCTATTTATATAGAATCCATCTTACTGCCCTAACGACGATATTGTTCAAAGAAGTTAAATACATTTTCTTACCATGTAGAAGTGTGAATATTTTAATATTATTTAGTTTTAATCATTTATCTTTCATATTTGCCTTTTTGTGCTTATCTTGAGTATTGTCTTTGAGGGTGAATTTTTCTATTTAGCTCCGATCTTTTTTTTATTGAGAGGGCTTTGAAGGCTGTTATTTCATTGAATATCTATTTTCCCCTGAGGGATTGTATTTGGTTTTGCTGGATGTTTTTCTTCATTACAGTCATAGCTCCTTTGCCTTCGGGAACATCATATTCTAAACCCTCTGCTTCAACATGTTAGCTGCTAAACCTTGTTTGATATGGACTGTGACTCCTCAGTGTGTGACTGGATTCTGCTTGTGGTGTTTTTGTCTTCACCTGGTATCTTTGGAGCTTGGCTGTAGTATTCTTGGGAGTTTTTAATTATGGTATCTCTTTTAGGAGTTCCTTCATGGATTCTTACAGTTTCTATAATTCTCTGGATCTATGATATTGGGAGGATTGTCCTTTATAATTTCATGAAATTTGCATTTTAGGCTCTTTTTTTGATCGTGAATATCAGGTATTCCAATAACTTTTTTTCCCCAAAACTTTTTAATTTAATGTAATAAAAATTTTTATTTTGCATTGTCTAGCATTCACTGTCCGTTGTTTGGTGCTATTTTATTTTCTTCTCCATAAATCTTATAGGTAAACTATTCTTGCTCTCCTAATTATCTTACACTATTCACATTTATGTCTAAATGTTGGCCTTTTCCTGGTATATAGTCCGAGATGCTGATCTATGCCTTGTTTCTGCCATACGTTTTTTAAAATTTTCCCAACTTTTTTTTTTTCTCAAAGAATGAGTTCTTATCACAGAAGCCGGAGTCTTTGTGTTTATGAAACATAATATTACTGGTCACTGGCTACTGTGCCTTATGTACCTAACCTATTCCATTGATCCACCATTCTATTTCCTAGCTACTACCAAATAATTTCAATGGTTAATGCTTTACAATATAGTTTTAGATCTAGTATGGCTAGCCATTTTCATTTGCATTTTTCCCTCATTAATTCCCTTGATATTCTTGGTAGTTCAGTAATTCTTAAATCATTTCTCCTTGATCTATATTCTAGTTTTTCTCAAATGACACATTTCACATTTTCTTTTCCATGCTTTCACTCTTTTGATTTTTTTGTTGTTCTTGGAGTTTCATGGATTCATGGATTTTCACTTTTCACTTCTGGTTTTGGAGAAATTAATTTCTTTGGTGAGCTTTGGGCCTCTTTTTCCAATTGTCCATTTCTGTTTCTTTGAGGCATTCTTATCTTCAGTGACTTTTTGTGCTTCTTTGCCGTTTTGCCAATTCTGTTTTTCATGGCATTTTCTTTACTGTTTTCAGCTGTTTTACCAAAGTGTTGATTGTCATTTCATAATTTTCTCATCTCACTATTTTTTGTTAAAATTTTCCTCTACCTCTCTTGTTTCATTTCAATTTTTTTTTTCCTCCAGGAATTCTTTTTGTGTTTATATTCAATTCAATTTCTTTTAGAGACTTTCCTGGTTACTGTTCTGACTTCATTGTATAACTTTGAGTTTGTGTTTTTTGTTTCCATGTTGCCATATTAAATTTTCTATGGTCATGCTTTTGTTATTCTTTGCTCATTTTTCTAACTCATTTCTTTTTTAAGGTGATCTGTTCTGTGAAATTTGTATTCACTCAAAGGGCCATATTTGAGAACCTAGAGGGCCACATGTGACCTTGAGGCTACAAGTTCCCCACAACATGTCTAGAGAGATAGAGATAATGGTATCCATTGCTCTAAACTGCTTTTCACTATTCACTTCTCACTATAATTAATTCAACTTTATAGTCCTGAAAAAAAAGAGGTTCAGGGAGTTAAAGGAACATAATCATAGTAACTCATCTACTTAAGAAAAATGTTTGCAGTAGATCTGTGTTTTCTTTGGCATGAGGAATTTGCATTGAAGAAGAGGTTAAGTGTCACAGAGGAGCACATTCTAGAAGAAGAAGCATCTCAGCAAGTTGGCAGTAAGCCCCACCTCGGTAAACCAGCAGGAAATCCTGATCCCCAGTGTGGTGGAGCAGACAAATACCAACATCAGGACCCCCCCCCCCCATGTGCTTAGTATAGTCAGGGGAATCAGCAAACTCTATCTCAGAAAACCACCATGAGCATCAACACTGCCCCAGTCAGGCAAATGTCCTCTAGTAGTCAGACCTCCCCATGTACCAGCACAGACCATAACAGGAAGGCATCCTTCAGTATCAGACTTCCATGTTATTGAGTGTAGCCCAGGTAAAATACAGAACAATCCCCACCTGACCTCAGAATATGCAAGACACCACCACTATGACCCCAGCCCAGCACCAGTAAAGCTGCCAGACCCCTATATCCTCCAGCTTCCAGCATGTGAGTATCCAGCACATGAAACCAGGGACCAGGCCCCTGGAAATCCAGCACAAGAAGCTTGGAGCAGTCCCCTCTGTGCTCCAGCAGGAAATCTCAATTTAAAAAGACAGGAAATAGACAAATGTCATAAACAAAAGGCTAAACTTAACACTGACCATAGACTCCCTCTATGGGGGCAAGACGGATAAAACACAAGCTCAGAAAAGGATTATTGGACATACTGTCAATATAAACACACCCTAAACCTCAAAGGGGACTATGAACTGGTCCTATGCCAAAAAAGCCTGCTTAGAAAAGCTCAAGAAGAATTTTAAGAGTCAAATAAAAGATTTAGATGAAAACAATGGGAGCAAAAATGGGGAGGAGTATACAAGAGAGAATCAACAGCTTAGGAAAAGAAGAACAAAAATTGACTATTGAAAGCAATTCCTTAAAAAATGCAGTTAGCCAAATTGGAAAAAAAAATAATTGAAAGAAACAACTCTTTAGAAATAGAATTGTCCAAATGCAAAAGGAGGTACAAAAACTCACTGAAGTGAAGAACTATTTAAAAAGTAGACTTGGCCAAATGGAAAAGGTAGTACAAAAGGTAATTGAGGCAAACAGTTTCTTTAAAATTAGAATTTGGAAAGAGAAAACTAATGACTCTATTAAACATCTTGAATTCATCAAACAAAAATCAAAAGAATAAAAAAAAATAGATGTCCATACCTCATTGGAAAAGCAACTGACCTGGAAAATAGATCCAGACATGTAACTTAAGAATTGGACCACCAGAAGATCATGATCATAAGAAAAAACCTGGGCAGCATGTTTCAAGAAATCATTTAGGAAAACTGCCTGATATGCTAGAATCAGAGGATAAAATAGTCATTGAAAGAATCCACCAATCACCTCCTAATAGAGATCCCAAAATGAAAACTCCAAGGGATATCATACCAAATTCCAGAATTATGAGGTCAAGGAGAAAATACTGCAAGCAGCCAGAAAGAAACAATTTAAATATTATAAAACCAACGTCAAGATTACAAAGGACCTAGCATCATCTACATTAAAGGATCAGAGGACTTGAAACATAATATTACAAAATGGAATTATCCAGGAAAATTGAACATAACCTATCAGGGTAGGAGATAGACTTTTAATGAAAATAGGGTACTTCCACAATTTTCTGATGAATAAAACGGAGCTGAATAGAAAATTTGACATTCAAATACAAGATTCACAGAAGTATAAAAGGATAAACAGGAAAAAAAAAAGAAAAAACAAAACAGTAAGGTTACATCCTTACATGAGAACATGATATTTTTAACTCTTGAGAAAAGTATCTCTATTATGACATTTAGAAGGGCTATACATAGAATGAGGATGTGAGTATAAATTCCCTTTGATGTGATGATAAAACATAATTAAAGGGTAAAAAATGAATTGCAATTGGAGAATAAAAAAGGAGGAAGCAATGAAGGATAAATTACATCTCATGAAGGGGCATAAAAACTGAGTATAGTAGAGAGAAAGAAGGAAAGGAGATGGATATTGCTTGAACCTTACTCTCATCAGATTTGGCTCAAAGAGGGAATAGCACACACTCTCATTGGGTATAGAAATCTATCTTACCCTATGGGAATTAGGAAGGAAAAGGGCAAAGAGAAATGAGGCAACAAGTAAAAGGGAGGGGACAAGGGAAGGAAAAAGTAGTATGGGAAAGGGGAAAGAAAAGGGAAGAGGACTGATGGAAGGGAGGGCAGGTTGATAAAGGCAGAATCAAAACACTGATGAGGAGGGAAAGGGATAAGCGGGAAAGACAGCATCAATGTTGTGGGGAGAATATGATGGAGAGAAAGACACAGTAATCAATGCTGTGAATGGGATGAATTCTCCCATAAAATGGAAGCAGATATCAAAATAAATTGAAAACCAGAATCCTGCAATATGTTGTTTACATGAAACACTTTTGAAGCAGAGAGATAGGTAGTGAAGGTAAGACAACGGAATACAATATCATTATGCCTCATCTAAATTAAAAAAAAAAATGGAAAAAAAGAAGCCGGGGGAGCAATCCTGATTTCAGACAAACCAAAAGCAAAAATAGAACTGAATAAAAGGGATAAGGAATGAAGTTACATTCTGCTAAAAAGCAGACATAGAGAGTAAAGTAAAATTAATGCTAAACATATATGCACCAAGTGGTAAAGCATTCAGATCCTTAGAGGAGAAGTTAAGGGAGTCAGTCACAGGAAGAAACAGACATCAAAACTATACTAGTGGGGGACCTCAACCTCCCCCCCATTGAAAACTAGATAAATCTAACCACAAAATAAACATTAAAGAAGTTAAGGAGGTGAAAAGAGTTTTACAAATGTTAGCTATGGTAAACCTCTGGAGAAAACTGAATGGGGATAGAAAGGAATACACCATTTTCTCAGTGGTACATGACACAGAAAAATTGACCATGTGCTAAGGCATAAAAAACCTCACAGTCCAATGCAGAAAAACAGAAATAGTAAATATATCCTTTTCAGATCACATTGAGATAAAAAATTACATGTAACAAAGGGCCATGGAATGATAGACTAAAAATTATTTGGAAACTAAATAATCTAATTTTAAAGAATGAGTAGGTCAAACAACAAATTGTAGAAATATTCAATAACTTCATCCAAGAGAATGAAATGAAATTCAAATGGAAACATCTCTGAAGGCACCACCTCACAGGTATCAAAGTGGCTAACATGACAAAACAGGAAAATGATAAATGTTGGAGAAAATGTGGGGGAATTGGAACACTAATACATTGCTGGTGGAATTGTGAACTGACTCAAGAATTCTGGAGAGCAAAGTGCTTTACAGCTATGCATATATAACCTTTTGAACCAGCAATATATCTACTAGATCTGTATCCCAAAGACATCATAAAAAAGGGAAAATGACCAAATGCACAAAAATATTTACCACAATTTCTTTTGGGGTAGTAAAGAATTGCAAATTGATGAATGCCCCTCAGTTGGGCAATAAATGAAAAAGTTGTAGTATATGAATATAATACAACACTATTTTTCCATAAGAAATGATGAGCAGTAGATTTCAGAAAAACCTGGAAAGATTTATATGAACAGATGCCATGTGAAATGAATAGAACAAAGAGAACGTTAAACACAGCAACAGCAACATTACATGATGATCTTTGGTAAGGCTGGCTCTTCTCAGCATTGCAATGCTCTACGACAATTCCAAGAGACTCATGACAGAAAAGGCTATCCACATTCAGAGAAAGAACTAGGAAGTCCAAATGCTGATCGAAGCATACTATTTTTGCTTTTTTTTTTTTTCATTTCTCCTGTTTTTTTTCCCTTTTGTTCTGATTCTTCTTTCACACGATCACTAACGTATTGGAAATGTGCTTAAGGAAAAAAAAAAGAAATATTGTGTTATTGATCCTTGGATGTCTTTAAGCTCAGGTTTAGGAGTAATTTGGGAAGTATGTTAAAGAAATTATTATTTATTTTCTTTATTGGCTATAGATGTTATCAGAGGCGCTCATCCTCCTCTTCCCCTTCCTATTATTTTTCCTCTTCCTTCTATTTCTATCATTACATCTGTCAGACTTTTCATGACCCTATTTGGAGTTTTCTGGGTGAAGATACTGTCATGGTTTGCCATCCCCTTCTCCAGCTTGCTAGGTTTATTTGGGTTTTCTCTTTGTTTGTTTGTTTGTTTGTTTTTTCAAATGAGGGATTGAAGCTAACAGTGTTAAGTGATTTTCTCAAGGTCTCACAGCTGCATGTGTCTGAGGTCAGATTTTAACTCAGGAAGATAAGCCTTTCTGACTGTTGATCACATACTCTATACACTATGCCACCCAGCTGCCCCTGAATTTTCTTAGGACAATGAAATCACTTTTTTACTTTTAGTTTAAAAATCTACCCCAGGAATATAAAAGCAAAGGTTGTGAAGTAAATTTCTCTAAGTCTGTAGTCTTATAAAATCTATGAGCTAGAGCATCAGTTTTGGTGATGACAGACACATAGGGACAGTGTTGGGACGTCTGGACTGTGGTCTCCATTAACCAAATCTGAAGGGTTTCTATTGTTATTATCTGTCAACTCGTTTGTTGACTTTTTTCATTTGTGGTATATGTGTATAAGATACTATCTCATGAATTCTACATCTCTAGGCTACTCTCTTCCCCTCTTTTTATTCTTGACTCTACTTCAAATTATTCTTTAATAATTTACTAGAATATTTAAGGTTATTGATTGAAAAAACCTCTCAGTCTTCTTCCAGGTCTAACTTCGACCATTCCCTATTTAAAATCATCCTTTGCCTCCAAAACACCTCTCTTCTGTCTGAAACAGTACATCAATAGTAATGAAGAATTTAAACAGCAAGGTTCAGTGGTTATTTTAGGTGCATTATTTATTGCTCTCTGCCTATGGCTTTCCCTAAGGCTAAAGAGTTTTAAACTAGAAATCCAGTCCATGCCCTACCTCAAAATCATGCCTTCAGTTTATCATACTGTCAATATAGCAACTTTACCCTAATTCTTTTCTTCTCATATCTAGTGAACCATACTACACATTCAAACACACATATTTAATTAGACTGGATATTGAGACTCATTCCATGAGACAAAAGGCATTAGCCCTTCTTAAGATTCCTAAAAGCTTAAAATGAGACAACGTGAAAATGTCTCATGTTATATCTGCCTTTTCTCTCTTGTATTCAACGGGATTTGTAGATTGCGGGTGGGGGTTTATCAAGATGTTCTTTCATTTTTAAAAAAAATTTGAGATCTCCAGCCCAGAAGGTACCCGAGAAGGCACTTAGCATATCCCTATGCCCAACAAGTATCTGCATTACAATTGATCACTTTGGAGACATTCAGTGTGGTTAAAAATTATTGAATAATAATGTTCCCTTTTGGGATGGCTCTAAGCATTAGGGAGGTTTTCTAATAACAAATCACAACTGTCTTCTCTATAACTTCCTTCAACCATTGTAATTCCTTTTGGCCTGAGAGGCCAAGGAGAACACAGCTAATAATATTTCTATATGACAGGTCTACAAATACTTAAAAATAACGAAAATAATCCACATCTTCCATGTATTGTCTTCTACAGTTTACGCATCTTAAATATACCTAAGGTATCTTTTTTAATGACCTACTTCACTCAGTTTTGGCCAAATACACATGGATGTCACAACATTGATCTCCTATGAATTTCAACGGTTCCATTTCCATTATCAAAAATTCCAAAATTCCTTTATTTGATTTTAATATTCTGTCATTTTATCTCTCCTCACGCTTTACTAAATCTATCCTTCATCCTAACTGATACCTCTAATCTTTTGGGCTTATATGACTTTCCCAGGATGTCATCCCTGATGCAGCTTCATTTTCTTCCCTTTCAAATTCTGACTTTCTAGTTAACAGGTTCAATAGCATACTCTGTTTGCTCTCACCTTCTGTGACCCTTGTCCTATCATCACTCACCACTTGCCAAACCCTAACACCCAACTCAAACATCTCTCATACTTAGCAATAATCTCTTAATTGAATGATGTAATGGCTCTCCAAACCTATCCATATCATTCTTAACCTCTTTGTGGAATCTGACACTGACTTTCCTCTTAAGAACACACTGTCTTCTTTGGATTTCCGCGGTACTGTTCTCTCTCTTGCTTTTGCCCCTACGTCTGTGACCATTCCTTTTTCAGTATTCTGTGTTGAATCATTATTAACATCTATGTTTAATTGTTGGTTTACCTGAATAGTCTATAAACTCATCACTGTGTCTTTGCAAAAGATGCTGCTACTTCAGAAATACAACCTTTCCTCAACTTTGCTTCATAGAATCCCTGATTTCTTTCCAATTTTAGACCATGAGGATTTCCCTGAATCCTGAGCGTGCTAGTGACACATCAGTTTATATTTATTTCAAATTAGCTTTATATGTATATGAGTTAACTTTTTCTGTATATATCTGTATAGCCTCTTCTGAATAAAAAAGAACATACATTTAATTCAAAGAACTATTCTATTTTTTAGTGTTTGAGACAATGTCTTGCACATAGCAAAAACTTTTAAAAATTATTAAATAAGTAATTGATTGATTAGATGATTATTGGTCACTAGCTCTTATTCTCTAATGCTTAACTTTCTATGAACTGGCTATTAATTTTCAAAGTCATTCTAAAAAGTATTGATAACCACAGTGGAATGTAATATTCCTCTGTGAGAATGTATATTCATCTTCTATCGATGCATAAGATTTGGGGCACTGAGAGGTGAAGTGACTTATCTATGGTTACATATAGTGTATCTCAAAGATAAGGTCTGAACACAGGCTTTTCTGACAGAGTAAGACTCAATCCTTTCTTCACCCCCTCACCCACTGACTGATAAGACAAGAAGCATGATATCCATTATACATGTGAAATTATGCAAAATGTATTTCCACATTAGCCATATTGAAGAAGGAAGAAGAAGACACAGAAGAAGAAAAAGAAAGAGAAGGAGAAGACAGAGAAAGAGGAGGAAGAGAATGAAAATGAGAAAAATAAAGAAAAAAGATTTTAAAATGTTTCATTTTCCACTCAGAGTCCATCAACTCTACATCTGAAAGTAGAAATCATTTTTTTATGAATCTTTTAGAGTTGTCAGGGGTCATTGTCTAGAACAGATTTTCTAAGTCTTTTCACAGTTAATTATCGTTATGATATTTCTGTTATTAAAGTGTATGTTTTTCAGGTTCTGCTCATTTCTCTTTGCATCAATTCATATGTCTTCATACTTTTTTTTTTCTGAAACCATCCCTTTCATCATTTCTTATAGCACAAAAAGGACCAATACCTTTGGTGTGATGGCTGCTGAGACCTTTGCAAGGCTCTTTCTACGTTCGGTGTCCACCTGTTTCACTCAACTCTTATCTGTGGTTCCAAGAAGCTGCAGCATGCACAGCCATGGCAAAGCATTTTGGCAGACGGGATAAACCAAGTTGAGGGTAATTAAGGGGTCTCAGATCCATTGGTGAGTTATGGGGGTGTCTAACCCAAGCATCTGAAGACTTCCCTTAGTGGAATGGGTGGATAAGAACAATTTGTTCCAATGTCCATGAAGGCAGTTGAAGCAGATGACGTGGAGCACTTAGAGTTTGGTTAGACACCAAAGAAGCCAAGGTTATCTACTCCATCCTGAGCCATCACTAGCCATATTGACTCTGTCCTGGCACTGGACTATGATGACTCAGGAGGAAAGAGTAAAGCTGATAACTTTGTGCAACTCTGCCTCACTTAAATGCAATTTATGCACGACTCAAAAGATACCACCCATACCATTTTACTATCATGACTCAAAGTCCTGTGGCAAAAGGCAAGTGATGAAGCAGAAGGTGCAGATACACTGGGAGCTATAGTCACAACTCTGCACATAGGTGGCCCAGACCATAGGGTTGTTTCTCACTGGAAGCAGCAGTGGGACTCGGCAGCCCCCTGGATGTCTGAGCAGCCTTTTAAGGGTTGCACTGCTTACCTCCCAATTTGAGCAAAGGGGCTAGAAAAATTGGGCTAAAATTCTCTGCTTACCGTACCCTGGCCTGATTATTGACAGGCAGGGAATCCCACTATTTGGTCAAAACATAAAAAATGTACAAAATGTACAAAAAACATCTGCAAAGATGATCCCACTCACCATTGGCACATGGGACGTGCGCACATATATAGACTGCACAATAGTATTCTACCACATCATATCATATAAGTTGTTCAACCTTTTCCCAGTTGATGGGCATTCCACTGAATTCACTTATTTATATGATGAAAAAAGCTGCTATAAATGTTTTCTTTTTTTTCCTTTTATTTTTCTTTGAACTCTTTGGGTTATAGACCTTCTAGTCATATTGCTATATCAAAGGGTATGCATAATTTTATAACTCTTTGGATATGGTTCTGAATTATTCTCCAGAACAGTTGGATTAGGGTATAGTTCTACCAATAGTAGAATAGTACTCATACCTATTTTTCCACATCCCCATTAGAATTTATTATTTCCATTTTTTGTCATCTTAGCAAATGTGATGGGTGCAAATACTGCAGAAGAGTTTTGATTTGAATTTTCTAATTATTATTGTTTGCAGCATTTGTTTCTTTTTAATATGTACTGTTATTGATAGCTTTGAGTTCTTATTCTGAGCACTGCCTATTCATATCATTGGACAATTTGTCATTTTGGGAATGGTCTTTATTTGTACAAAATTTGGCTTAGTTGTCTATATATTTCAAAAATGAAACCTCTGTCAGAGAAATTCCCTCTAATCCCCTCCCCAAATTTCTTGCTTTCCTTCTAATTTTGTCTGCCTAATGTTGCAATTGAAGAGTAAGAAGCTAAAACTTTTAATGGATTCTCTTACAAAGGTTTGTGAACCCTCACATTAGTTTTTCAATTTAAATATAAAAAACCAAGAACTTACCTGCTATCCAGTCTGCTAAAATAACAAAACTCTGTATCAGCCTTGATGGATTTTTGAAGGTATAAGCTGCTAAAGAAGGACAACAGCCATTTATGTCCAGATATACAAATAAGAACTAGCTAAGCAAAATGAGGTAAGCATTCAACACAGTGATGATCAACAATGTCTACTTGATTAATATTTTCTGAATAGAAATGCTAGAGTTCTAATAGTAGGCTACAACTTGAGGTGAGCTGGTCATTTGAGCATTTTTGCAGGATGTGGTTGTCTTAGTAGTCAAGAGGTTACAGCACCACAGGAGCCTAATTTAGACATCCCTCCTCCCCAGTACTGATTCCTTTCTCCCATTTTTTTTTTTGATAAATTGGTAGCAATTCTCACTAAACTCAAACTTTCAATATACAATCTAAATCCCTTCTTGAATTCTTCAGCAGTAGATTTCTCTCTCTCTCTATTATTTCCACATTCTTTCATTTTCAATTTCTGTCTGCCTATGTGATCATTCTTTTCTGCATACAACCATGCTCATGTCTGCCCTCCTAAAAGTGACAATTTAAAAATCACTATATTCTAAACTTTCTGCAAGCTCTCCTCCATTTCTTCTTCTTTTCTTAGTCAGCTCCTTATTCTGAAAGCCAGTATCTCTTCTCCATTTACTTTTTTTAAACCCTCTGTGATCTGGCTCCTGATCTCATTTTTTAACTGAAACTGTCTTCTCCAAAGTGAAATGTGCTTTCATGGTCTGTTCTCATCCTTATTCTGGACCATCTCTCCTCACTGGATTTTGGGGATGCTGCTCCTGCCTGATTCTCTTCCTACCTTTGTGACCGCTCCTCAATATGTTTTGATGGATGATGATTCAAATCACTCCCTCTGTATCTATCCCTAAGGCTCTTTCCTGTTCCCTCTTTTCTTTCCCTCCTGTACTTTACCTTGATAATCTCATCATGTCCTGCAGATCTATTAGTCATCTTTATGCAAATTCTCAAGTTTGAGTCTCTTACCTGATATAATATAGACAGATAGCATAGGGTGAGCTGAATATGAAGGGAGGATACCTAAAAATAAAATTAAGTGTTGAGATGAATGTTCTGGGAGAAAGAGAAATGGGGAGGTAGAATGTAGTAAATCATCTCATATGAAAGAAGCAAGAAAGAACTTTTACAATGGAGGGGAAGGAGGGGAGATAAGAGGAAATATGTGAGCCTTACTCACATCACATTTGGCTTAAGCAGGAAATAATACACACTTAATTGGGTATGGGAATCCATCTTACCATCCAGGAAGGGGGGACAGAGCAGAGGATATGAGAGGGAGGAAAATAGAAGGGATGGCAGAGAGGAGGAAGAGGTAATCAGAAGCAAGCACTATTGTGGAGGGGAAAGTCAAGGGAGAACATGGAATAAATGGAGGGCAGAAGAGCAAAGAGGGAAATGTAGTTAATCTTTTGCAACATGACTGTTATGGAAGTGTTTTGCATGATTACACATATATGACCTATATTGAATAGCTTGCTTTTTCAATGACAGTGGGTAGGCAGGCAGGGAGGAAGGGAGAATATGTGGAACTCAAAGCTTTAAAAATGAATGTTAAAAATTATTTTTGCATGCAACTGAGAAATAAGATGTACAGGCAATGGGGTATAGAAATCTATATTGCCCTATAAAAAAAATAGAAGTGAGGGGGTTGGGAGAAGGGGGATGATAGAAGGGAGAGGGAGACTGGTGGAAAGGGTAGTTGGGGTACATGCCATCCTAGGAGTAGGGGAAAGATGGGGAGAAAATTTGGAATTCAAAATATGGTGGAAGTGAATGTTGAAAACTGAAAACTAATAAATTATATAATAGAAAAAGAAGAAAGAAAGCTTCCCCCCCAGCTTCTTCCTCAATTTTCTGTCTTCTTACACTTGGCTCCTTTTCATATATGTTGCCATCCAGTGTCACTACTCTACTTGTTCTTGTTAGCCCTACTGATAACTCAGGATTGAGTAGTCTCTTATTGGTGCTGTGTTTTTTCTTTGACTAAAACTCTATATAATTTTGAGCCCTGGGGAGCTTTGAACCTTCAACTGATGTGAAAGCCATTCCACAGATTACTGTATGGAAAAAATCTCACTTTTTCCTTCCCTCAGCAAAAGACACCAAGACTCACCCATCAGGACTGTTTGCTATTGGTATCTGATCTCTTCCTCCTTTTGTGAATAACAATATAATTTGGGTCACTGCTTTCTCTTTATGACTCTGTGCTCTTCAACTCAGCTCTTCTTATACTAAAGTTTCTTCCAAAAATCCAAATTGCTTATTGTATTCTCTGAGCATGTACATTGGTCTCTTAAGAAATTCCATGTTTTCTTCTCTTTCCTTCTCATGGAAATTAATTTTCTTTGCATCTTTTGAACTATCTTCTTGAGGAAGATCCATTCCTTTGTAACTGAAACTACAGATTCCTTGATGGCACAGTAAATTAAGTTTTGGTCATGTAGTCAGGGAATCCTGACTGAGTTTGAGTCCTGACTCAGATACAAGGAAGAATACAACCTCTGGTGTAAGAGCTTGGTGACCCCTTTGCATGCTTATCCATTTTTGTGTCCACCTGGCCATCAACTCTCAGATGTGGCTCCAATAAGTAGAGTGTGTATTGTTCACATCCCAATAAACCATCTTGGCAGATGTACTAAATAAAGATGAGGGCAACCAAAGGGACCAAAAACCCATCAATGGGTAGGTAGGTATCTGCCCAAAGCAGGTGAAGATTTTCCTGGCCAAATGGGTTCTGATGGTTATAAAGGCAAACAAAGCAGGAGCTATGAGATAATAGAGCTTTGTCAGACATTGAAAATACCAAAGTCATCAACTGCATCCTGGGCGATTGGCATTCTCCTTGTCTTTTTTTTTTTTTTTTTTTTTTTGCCATTGCAATTTTATGACTCTGGAAGACAGAGTTAGGCTAATGACTGTGCAAGTCTTCCTTCCTTAAATCCTTCATGTACAAGTGAATACTTCACCTTGCTATATAATTGGTCCTCTTTTAAAAAAGGGACAATGGGGGAGGAGCCAAGATGGCAGAATAGAAAGACACACATATGCTAGCTTCGAACCCACAGCCCACAAAATATCTGTAAAGAAGAACTCCCAACAAATTCGAGAGCAGCAGAAGCCAAGGAACAATGGAGCAGAGGAGATTTCTGTTCCAGAGAGACCTGAAAAAACCTACTAGAAAGGTGTGTCGCACCCCGGACCTGGAGCAGAGCCCAACCCTGCTCTGGCCTTGGGGCACTGAGAGGAGCAGATCCCAGCAGGCTTCCAGGACGGGATCTCCAGTGGCTGCACAGGTATCTCCACCCACCGGCACCAAAGGTCAGTGAGAGAGTCTTTTTGGCTCGCTGAGAGGGGAGGGGGGTGTCCCCATAACTCAGGCCCCCTCAGGAGGCTGTGGTGGAGGCAGCGGTGGACAGGGGATCCCAAAGCAGGCAGGAGCTCAGATCCATTGTTGAAGGTCTCTGCATAAACCCCCTGAGGGAGCTGAGCCCTTTGTGGTGGTCCTGCCCCCACCTGAGCACCTGAACTTAATTTCACACTAAATAGCAGCCCTGCCCCCCTGAAAGCTGTGAGGATGGGAAGCAGCATTTGAATCTCAGACCCCAAGTGATGGCTGCGTGGATCTGGAGGTGAGGTGGGTGTGGAGAGGACACTCAGAAGTCAAGTAACTGGCTGGGAAAATGCCCAGAAAAGGGGGAAAAAAATAAGACCATAGAAGGTTATTTTCTTGGTGAACAGATATCTCCTCCCTTCCTTTATGATGAGGAAGAACAATGCTTACCATGAAGGAAAGACGTAAAAGTCAAGGCTTCTGTATCCCAAACATCCAAAATAAATAGTCAAGGGTCTCAGGTCATGGAAGAGCTCAAAAAGGATTTTGAAAATCAAGTTAGAGAGGTGGAGGAAAAACTGGGAAGAGAAATGAGAGACATCCAAGAAAAGCATGAAAAGTTGGTCAACACCTTGCTAAAGCAGACCAAAAATATGCTGAAGAAAATAACACATTTAAAAATAGGCTAACTCAATTGGCAAAAGAGGTTCAAAAAGCCAATGAGGAAAAGAATGCTTTAAAAAGCAGAATTAGCCAAGTGGAAAAGGCGGTTCAAAAGCTCACTGAAGAAAATAGTTCTTTCAAAATTAGAATGGAAAAGATGGAGGCTAATGACATTATGAGAAACCAAGAAATCACAAAACAAAACCAAAAGAATGAAAAAATGGAAGATAACGTGGAATATCTCATTGGAAAAACAACTGACCTGAAAAATAGATCCAGAGGAGACAGTTTCAAAGTTGTGGGACTACCTGAAAGCCACGATCAAAAAAAGAGCCTAGACATCATCTTTCATGAAATTATCAAGGAAAACTGTCCTTATATTCTAGAACCAGAGGGCAAAATAAATATTCAAGGAATCCACCAATCACCACCTGAAAGAGATCCAAAAAGAGAAACTCCTAGGAACATTGTGGCCAAATTCCAGAGTTCCCAGGTCAAGGATAAAATATTGCAAGCAGCTAGAAAGGAACAATTCAAGTATTGTGGAAATACAATCAGGATAACACAAGATCTAGCAGCTTCTACATTAAGGGATTGAAGGGTATGGAATATGATATTCCAGAAGTCAAAGGAAGTAGGATTAAACCAACAATCACCTACCCAGCAAAATTGAGTATAATACTTCATGAGAAAAATGGTCTTTCAATGAAATAGAGGACTTTCAAGCATTCTTGATGAAAAGACCAGAAAAGAAAATTTGAATTTCAAACACAAGAATGAAGAGAAGCATGAAAAGGTAAACAGCAAAGAGAAGTCATAAGGGACTTACTAAAGTTGAATTGTTTACATTCCTACATGGAAAGACAATATTTGTAACTCTTGAAACTTTTCAGTATCTGGGTAGTGGGTGGGATCGCCCCCCCCCCCCCACACACACACACAGCACAGAGTGAATTGAATAGGATGAGATCATATCTTAAAAAAATGAAATTAAGCGGTGAGAGAGAAATGTATTGGGAGGAGAAAGGGAGAAATGGAATGGGACAAATTATCTCTCATAAAAGAGACAAGCAAAAGACTTTTTAGTGGAGGGAAAAAGAGGGGAGGTGAGAGAAAATCATGAAATTTAGTCTTATCACATTCCACTAAAGGAAGGAAAAAAATGCACCCTCATTATGGTATGAAAACCTATCTTACAATACAGGAAAGTGGGGGAGAAGGGGATAAGTAGGGTAGGGGGGATGATGGAAGGGATGGCAATAGGAGGAGGGAGCAATTTGAAGTTAGGAATCTTGGGGAGGGAGAGGATCCAAAAAGAGAATAGAAGCAATGGGGGGCAGGATAGGATGGAGGGAAATATAGTTAGTCTTACACAACACTACTATTATGGAAGTCATTTGCAAAACTACACATATATGGCCTATATTGAATTGCTTTTCTTTCAAAGGGAATGGGTGGGGAGGGAGGGATGAAGAGAAGTTGGAACTCAAAATTTTAGGAACAACTGTCAAGTCCTGTTCTTGCTACTAGGAAATAAGAAATTCAGGTTAAGGGGTATAGAAAGTTATCTGGCCCTACAGGAAAAAAGAGAAGATGGGGACAAGGGAGGGGAGGGATGATAGAAGAGAGGTCAGATTGGTGATAGGGACAATTAGAATGGTTGGTGTTTTAGGGTGGGGGAGGGGACAAATGGGGAGAAAATTTGGAACCCAAAATTTTTTGAAAATGAATGTTAATAGTTAAATAAATAAATTTAAAAAAAATAAAAAGGGAAGACAAGTGACAGCAAGTCTGGCTAGTCATTTAACTTCTATCTGTCTCATTTTTTCTCAATAGAATATTGGGATATCACCTAATTTCATAGACTGTTATGAGGATACAATGAGATAGTTTTTATCAATCATTTAGAACAGTGTCTAGCATAAAATAGGTACTTAATAAATTTTCTTTCCCTTTTTGGAGAAACTTAGTCCATTGAAACCACTTCCTCCCTTCCCCACCCCTGTAAATCATTTTCAAGTTTGTTTAAGTGCTCTGAGGTTATGCCTGTGTTTTCCCTTTTCTATCACCTGTTCTAGGAAAGATAGGACTCCTGAATCTTAAATATTGCCATCCTTTCTTCATCAGAAAATTGTTTGTCCCTCTTTAATGAGAATAATCCTAAAATAATTTTTGCAGGTTGTTCCAAATTTTAACAGTTGAATTTCTTACTTATTTCATACCTGGTTATTGACTTTCAATTTCTCTTTCATATAGATAGGAACCTCATTATTCTGCAAAATCCAATTAGCTTTAGTACTCTCACCTCATCAATACCTACTGACCCTCAGATTACTTTCAGTGGAGGGTAGAATGAAAAGTTCCACAAACCTCAATTGTGAAAAAACCCTCAAGCCATACAACCTTTTATTTCCAAAGGTTGGACAAAAAAGGTCCCCTCCACTCAGATTTTCAGATTCCTCTTGTGCATCACTTTTGCTGAATATATTGTAAAGGGGCTAGTGGTAGGCCCAGTGGAAAGAAATCTGGCCCTGGAATCATGAGATTCAAATTTACAGATTATTACTAAATTAGCTTTGTGACCTTGTGAAAGTCAATTAACCTCAGTTTGTTTAACTGTAACAGCACCTGCTTCTCAGGGTTGTTGTGAGGATCAAATGAGATTATATTTATAACATGTTTAGCAAAGCTTCAGGCACACAGTAGGTTCCTTAATGTTAAGTTCTTTAAGGGTAAGGAGAGTGTCTTCTATTCGTAATTGTATTCTTAATTCTTAGCATAGTTCTTAGCACACAGTAGACAGTGTATATGTATGTTGACTGGGTGATCACTAAGTCAAGACAAGAAGTCATTAGTCATTTGTAGTGTGCTTTTAGCAAAGAGGGAATGCAAGTAGATGTCTGGATAAATGATGTCCTCACATCACCATTACAGCATACTTCTCTGCCAGGTTTTTGATCCGTTTTCCAAAATCATTATTTATTCCCACTTTTCCCCCCAGATGGTCTATAGTTTAAATGAGGAAGAAACAGGAATGTCACTGGAATAATCTTGGCCCAAATATTTTCAGAAAAGCTTCCTTCTGCCTTACTTAGATTCCTTCCCATGAGGATAACTTCTTAATATAAAATTCTTTCATTTACATCCTTCTATCTACATCATTTTTAATACATAAAGCTTATTATATGCCTTCTCTTTTTATTTAGGGAAGAAGAAATAAAAATGTTAGGAGCTATATTTCACTGATCTGGGAATAAAATTTTTCCCTGCCATGATACAGACATATATCAGACTACAGAAAAGTGGTAGAAATGAGGCACATTTGGATATGCAACATAAGTAAGAAATCTTCTTTAAATTGTGCATTTTTATTTGCTTTTATACACACATATAATTGTCTTATCTTGATGGAAAGGACTTTTTTTTCTTCTGTTTCTCTTCCCCCTCCTTCTTTCAGTACATTACTGAAGAAAGGTTAAAGGAAAGAGTTACCCAGCTAGCTGGGTCCCTATGTAGGCATCTAGGTCTGCTCACAGGTTATGTTTGTCTTTTGTTTTCAAAGAGGACCATGACATCAGAGAAATGATGACATGCCTTCCACTTGACTTTGTTTTGAGAGAGGGAGAGCAGTGTAGGTCACTAGCCTCACTTTCTCCTCCTGAGACATCTGGATCCAGTGACTGGATATTCATCAGGATGACTAGAGATGGCCCAGGATGCAATGGGATACCTTGGCCTTTTAGACTAAAGTCTTTTCAGGTACTCACCTAAAGTGAGGTAATGACCATTTAGTGACTAGGTCTGTTTGAAAGGTTGTCAGAGAGATGGTTCCTTTAATAGAAAACAAAAAAATATATAGATAAATGACTCTGGGAAGGGCAGGAGCCTCAGGGTTTTTGTTTCCAAGAGAAACTCTTAATATTGACATTCACTCTAAGGTAGGAGTGTCCCAAAAGAGCCATTGTATGAAGGTGAGGCAGGGACCCTTCATGGTTCAATTCATGGGCTTCAGAAGGCATGAGGTTTAAGGTTTTAAGGGAGAAAAGAAAGAAAGAGAGAGAGAAGAGAGAGAGAGAGAGAGAGAGAGAGAGAGAGAGAGAAGGAAGGAAGGAAGGAAGGAAGGAAGGAAGGAAGGAAGGAAGGAAGGAAGGAAGGAAGGAAGGAAGGAAGGAAGGAAGGAAGGAAGGTAGGAAGGAAGAAAAGAATGGAGAGACAGAGATAAAAAGACAGAGAGTAAAAAATAAAGAAAGGAAAAAAAGAAAGAAAGAAGGAACGAAGGAAAGTAAAGGAAATGAAATGAAACAAAATTAAAGAAATCTAGCCAATTTTACCCAAGTTAATTGTACCCAAGGGCAGCTTCTGGCCATCAAAATTTACCTTCCTTTGGAGAGAAATTTTTTCTTTATTTTTAATGTTTATTTTTAGTTTTCAACATTCATTTTCACAAAATTTTGAGTTCCAAATTTTCTCTCTATCTCTTCCCTCAACCCACCCCAGAAAGCTGCGCATTCTGATTACCCCTTGCCCCAATATGCCCTGTCTTCTAACACCCCTCGCTTCCCTTTTCCCCATCTTCACTCTTGTCTTATAGGGCAAGATAAATTTCTATACCCCATTACCTGTATGTCTCATTTCCCTGTTGTATGCAAAACAATTCTCAACATTTGTTCCTAAAACTTTGAGTTCCATCTTCTCTTCCTTCCTTTCTCCCCACCCATCACCACTGGGAAGGCAAGCTATTTAACATAGGCTATATATGTGCAGCTTTGCAAATGACTCCCATATTAGTCAGGTTGTATAAGACTGACTATATTTCCCTCCACTCTATCCTGCCCCCCATTTCTTCTATTCTCTCTATATTTGACCTTGTTCCTCCCCAAAAGTGTTTGCTTCTAACTCTTCCCTCCTCCCATTTGCCCTCCCTTCCATTATCTCCCCCGTCCTACTTCTCCCCTTCTCCCCTATGTTCCTGTAGTGTAAGATGGATTTTCATACCAAATTCAGTGTTCATGTTATTCCTTCCTTAAGCCAAATATGATGAGAGTACGATTCATTTTTTCCCTATCACCTCCCCCCTATTTTCTTCCATTGAAAAAGTTTTTTCTTGCCTCTTTTATGAGAGATAATTTTCCCATTTCATTTCTCCCTTTCTCTTCCCAATATATTCCTCTCTCACCCCTTAATTTTATTTTTTTATATATGATCTCTTCCTATTCAACTCACCCTGTGCTCTCTGTCTATATATATATGTGTGTGTGAGTGTGTGTGTGTGTATGTATGCATGTATGTATATTTATGTGTGTATGTGAGTGTGTGTATAATCCCTCCAACTACCCAAATACTGAGAAAAGTTTCAAGAGTTATAAATATTATCTTTCCATGTAGGAATGTAAATAATTCAACTTTAGTAAGTCCATTATGATTTCTCTTTCCTGTTCACCTTTTCATGCTTCTCTTGATTCTTGTGTTAGAAACTCAACTTTTCTATTCAGCTCCGGTCTTTTCATCAAGAATGTCTGAAAGTCTTTTATTTCATTGAAATACCATTTTTCCCTGAAGTATTATACTCAATTTTTCTGGGTAGGTGATTCTTGGTTTAAACCTAGTTCCTTTGACTTCTGGAATATCATATTTCAAGACCTTTTTTGTCAGCCTTCCAGACTACCTTGGTCTGGAAATCTCTTTCACTGTCATTTTGTGATCTCTGTTGCTCTAGAATTTGCTTAGAGTCATTTTTACAGATGTTTTATCGGCTGTGGGGAAAAAAAAAAAACTAGAGTATGTGTGTCTTTCTACTCTGCCATCTTTGCTCCTGGTAGAGCTAAGTTAAGAGAGAGGATGAGGTGAGTTACACAGTTAGCTGATTCTGCACTTAGGCAAAACTGTCTACTCAGAGATTTCCTGAGTAGAAGTCCAACACATTATTCACTATATAACTTAGGTTTCTTAACATATATCAAAAAATAAAGAGATACTATTTTATTTGTCAGTTAGGAAAGATTTTGCTAATCCTACTTAATCAATTATCAAAAGTATTACAATGTGATTGATAGTGTCAGATGTGTCAATAGAGTCTAGGGTCTCATGCTGTCTCTTATGATTAAATGTTTAGTAGCACAAGAAAGTCAAGCAATTTCTTTTCATGTCATTCTCATCATATGTTAAAAATAAAATATGGGGGAAAATAATATTCCCTCAAAAGACATGGATAATAACAAAAAGATGTTGTTGTTATATTCGGTCTTTATATTCCCCTTGAAGATTGGTAAAATGCTTTACACACATTATCACATTTTGTTCTCACAATTCTGGGTGGTTTTATCAGCATTTTACAGATGAGGAAACTGAGGCAGACAGAAGTCAAATGACTTATGCAAGATTACACAGCTATTAACTGTCTTAGGCTGGATTTGAACTCAGTTCTTCCTGGCTCCAGTTCCAGTACTCTGCTAAATCCACCTAGCTACCTCTAGAGAAGTCTAGAGTCACAAATGACATATTAAAAGTATAAAATACTTTGCAAACTTTGAATCATCTAAGATTTCCTGAAAGACATAACAGAAAATTTTAAAATACATAATTATTTGTGTGACATTTTGTATTAAATGAATCATAAAACAAAAAGGCATATGTTAATTAAGGGTTTTTAGGAATTTTATGGAGGATGTCCAGCACAAAGTTAAAAGGGGGATTGTCCCTAGACAATTGCAAATGTTTTGTTTTGTTTTGTTTTGTGTTTTTGGTGATCATGGCAAGACCTAGAACTTTGGAGAAACATTTAAATGAGATTAATAATCATTCAAGAGTTCATACTAACACTTCACTTAGGAAAAATCAAACTGATTAAAAATGACTATTGGCCAGGCAATGATTGTATACTTGAATCGTTAAGATATAGAGATTACACATCAAGATTTTATATCTATGTGCATAGCCATAGTAAAGAAAGCATTTATTAAATACCTACTATGTGCAAGGCATTGTGCTAAGTGTTATGGATACAAATAAGAAAAATAGAAAGACAGTCCTTTATCTCAAAAAAGATTTTTCAATTAAATCTGATTTTTTTAAATTTTATTTTCATTGTGCCACTATTCAGTAGAGGACAGGTAGGTGGAGCAGTGGATAGAGTGCCAGGTATTGAGTGAGGAAGACCTGAGTTCAAATCTGGCCTAAGATATTTACAAGCTTTAAGACGCTGAGCAAGTCAATTAATCCTATTTGCCTCAGTTAGCACATCCGCACAATGAGTAGGAGAAGGAAATATCATATCACTCCAGTATCTTTGCAAAGAAAACTCCAAATAGGGACATGATGAGTTAGATATGACTGAAATGACTGAAAAATCCCCCAACCACTGCTATCCATTTATGAGAGTGACTTGAGTTCATTATTATGAGGAAGTATTTAAAATGGAAAGAATTGTGATAGGAGATTAAAGAATTTTGTATTCATAAAGTAGGGATTATATCATCTCTCTCATATATACTAAAGTACTGACATGACTGAGTAATGTGTATGTAAAATAAAAGCAAATATATTTAAAATGTTAATCCATCAAATTGTAATAATTATTATTTTCTATTATTAACATAGGTTAAGAATCCTAAGCTTAGGAGAACCCACAGAAACCATCCAGGACAACTTATAGAAGAAGAAATTCTATAATATCATGAAGTAATGGTCCTCTGTCCTTCGTAGCAAGGTATCTAGTGATGAGAAATTTATTAGCTCCTTACAACTCATTCCACCTGTGAGCGGCACTGTGTATTAGAATTTCACATGTATATGAGTAAGTTCTTATAGTTAGTTATCAGTTATATATATATATATATATATATATATACACACATATATATTTGCATAATATGCATATATAACTTTTATATATTTGCATAATATATTTGAATTTTTGGTAAATTTGCATTTTGGTAGATGTATAATAACTTCAATCCTCTTAGGAATAACAGCTTTGGAAAGTGGGGACAAGATGACTGAGTAAAGGCAGGGACTTGCTTAAGCTCTCCCCCAAAATCTCCAAGTACCTGACTCTGTCTGTCTGTCTGTTAGTAAAATTACTCTAAACAATTTCTAGAGCAGCAGAACCCACAAAAAATCAAGTGAAATATGCTCTTAGCACAAGACAACTTGGAAGGTCAGCAGGAAAGGTCTGTCACACCTAGGTGAGAGTGAAGTACACTCCAGTGCAGACCAAAGCAACACAACACCAGTACCAGGAAACTAGAAGCAGGGCTTGGGAGGAACTGAATCATTCTCAGAAGCAGAAGCAGTGGCAACAGCTGCTTCCAGAGTTCTCAGATCACATACAGTAACGGGGTTAAAAATTAGTCTGAAGGTTACAGTGGTTTTTTTGTTTGTTTGTTTGTTTTTTGTTTGTTTGTTGTTGTTGTTGTTGTTTTCACTTGAACTGTGGCAGGATTCTGTTGCTTTACCCAGGATTAAGGTCACAGTCCTTGATGTCAGTTCTAGGGTGAGGAGGAGCAATAGTGTAGCAGAGATTGAGGGAAGAGTGGAGAGGCAACCCTCCTCAGAGCTTCAGGGCAGAAAAGAATGGTTGTGATGGTTCACAGACCAGAGAACAGGTCAGGAGAATAGGAAACACCTCTGTGGTGAAGAACTGAAAATTTACACTTCCATAGAACTATCTCTGAAAACAGCTGCACAAAACCTCTAAAGTTTGGAACACTGGGCTGTTCACACTGGAAGCAGACCCTTAATACACCAAACAGTTAAAAGTCAACTAATAGGCTTGAGCAATAAGCAAACAATGGGAAAAATATTAAAAACTCTGACTACACAAACATTCTATGGTGACAAGGAAGATCAAAATACAAACTCACAGGACAAAAAATTCAAAGCTGCTACATCTAAAGCCTGCAAACAAAAAAAAATTGGTCTTACACCATGGAACAACTTGAAAAGGATTTTCAAAATCAAGTAAGAGAAGTAGAATTAAAACTGGGAAGAAAATGAGAATGATGCAAAAAAGCCACAAAAAATAATTCAACAGTTTGGTAAATGAGACAGAAAAAAATATTGAAGAGAATTGATACCTTAAAAAACAAACTAGGTTAAATAGTAAAAGAGATCCAAATGGCTAATGAAGAGAAGAACACATTAAAAAGCAGAATTAGTCCAATGGAGAAAGAGGTACAAATGCTTGCTGAATAAAATAATTCCTTCAGAATTAGAATGGAGCAAATGGAAGCTAAGAACAAGGAGAAATCAACAAACAATAAAACAAGAACATGAATAAAAAGTAGAAGAAAATGTGATATATCTCATTGAAAAAATAAATGCCCTTGAAAACAGATGCTGGAGAAAAAACTTTTTTTTAAATTATTGGACTACATGAAATTCATGATCAGAAAAATAACCTAAACATCATCTTTCAAGAAATTAGCAAGGAAAACTGTCCTAATATTCTAGAACCAGAGGGTAAAATAGAAAAGGAAAGAATTCACTGATCATCACCAGAAAGAGATCCCAAAATGAAATTTGCCTGGAATATTATAGCCATATTCCAGACTTCCCAGTTGAAGGAGACAATTTATATATATATATATATATATATATATATATATATATATATATATATATATATATATATATATATATATATGTATATATATATGTATATGTATATATATATATATATAAACATTTTTAATAAGAATAAGAGCACTGTAAATACTTAGAATCTGGTGGAGACAACATGGCTGAGTAAAAGCAAGATTTTCCCTGAACTGTCCCCAGAAGTCTCCACATACCTTTAAAAATGACTCCAAACAAATTCCAGAGCTACATAACCCAGAAAATAACAGCTTGAAACAAATCCCCAGACCAAGACAACCTGGAAACTCAATAGAAAGTGTCTATCACATGAGGCAGAGAGCAAACTACAGTTCCTTGTGGACTGCTCTGGCACAGACAGGCCAAAACAGTCCTCAGGGGACTGAATCATTGGTATCTGTGGCAGGTTGCACAATTCTCAACCCACAAATGCCAAAAAAGATCAGAGGAAAACTCTGTGGGAACTAGGTGAAAGAGCTGTATGGTCTGGTCCCAGTGGGGTGGGGCTGGTGATATAGCACAGTGACAGCAGTGGCAGAGGCTACTTCCAGAGCTCTTGGCCCACAGATGGTGGAGGATCAAGTGGCTGACAAAATGTCACTATAGCCTGGGACAGTATACCCCACATACACCACACTCCCATTGGAAGCAGAGTCCTACCCTGATAAAGAGTTATAAAGTTAAGTATTTGACTGGGAAGATGAATAAACACTGAGGAAAGGACTCACACTAAGGAATCCCACTTTGGTGACAAAAAAGATCAAAACATACAACCAGAAGAAGACAAAGTCAAAGTTCCTACATCAAAAACCTCCAAGAAAAATATGAATTGGTCTTAGGAATGGAAGAACTCAAAAAGAATTTTGATAATCAGGTAAATGAAGTAGAGGAAAAATTTTGAAGAGAAATGAGAGTGATACAAAAAAATCATGAAAATCAAGCCAACAGTTAGCTAAAGGAGATGCAAAAAAATTACTGAAGAAATAGCACCTTAAAAATAGACAAACCCAAATGGTAAAAGAAGTCCAAAAAGCCAATGAGGAGAATAATGCCTTAAAAAGCAGATTTGCCCAAATGGAGATGCTGAAAAGTTCACTGAAGAAAATAATACCTTAAAACTTAGAATGAGAGGTGGAGCCAAAATAGCAGAGTAGAAAGACACACATAGACGAGATTTTTCCCCACAGTCAATAAAATACCTGTAAAGAAAGACTCTCAACAAATTCTGGAGCAGCAGAAGCCACAGAATAATGGAGTGGAGGAGATTTCCAGACTAGGTGACCTGAAAGGCAGATGGGAAAATTCTGTCACACAGGACATGGAGCAGAGCCCAGCCCAGCCTTGGCCGTGCAGCACAGAAGGAGGAACCCAGCGAGCATGAGGAGCAGAGTCCCCAGTAGCTGTAGTGGCAGTTTGCAGATCCCTCAGCCCACAGCCTCCAAAAGTCAGTGAGAAAGGTTTTTTCAGCTGGCCGAGAAGGGAGCAGGGTCTCCCCATAGCTCCGGCCTGAGGAGGTGGAAGCAGAAGCTGCATCAGGCAGCAGCAGTTCCCACAGCAACCACCATCCACTTTGGATCATAAAGCCCCTGGGGGAACTGAGCAGTTGATTCTTACCTCAGCCCTGTCTGGCAGCCATGCTCCCACCTAATGCTTCTGGGGAAATTGAGCAGCTCATCTGAATCTTAGCCTCTGGAGCTGGCTTGGTGGAACTGGAGGCCAGGTGCTTGTGGAGAGGAAACTCTACTACTCACAGATTCTGGGCACAAAAGTTTCTTGTTGCTCCCAGACCAGTGTACATGCTTATTTGTGCCACTTTGGAGGAACTGAGATCTTACAAATCCCCAGAGTATACCCTACTCTTCACAAAGGATCCAAAAGTCAATTGACTGCTTGGGAAAATGTCCCCAAAAAGGGAAAAAAAAAACAAGATTATAGAAGGTCACTTTCTTGGTGAACAGATATCTTCTCCCATCCTTTCAGATGAGAAGGAACGATGCTTACCATCAAGGAAAGACATAGAAGTCAAGGCTTCTGTATCCTAAACATCCAAAATAAATAGTCAAGGGTCTCAGGTCATGGAAGAGCTCAAAAAGGATTTTGAAAATCAAGTTAGAGAGGTGGAGGAAAAACTGGGAAGAGAAATGAGAGAGATCCAAGAAAAGCATGAAAAGTTGGTCAACACCTTGCTAAAGCAGACCAAAAGGATGCTGAAGAAAATAACACATTTAAAAATAGGCTAACTCAATTGGCAAAAGAGGTTTAAAAAGTCAATGAAGAGAAAAATGCTTTAAAAAGCAGAATTAGCCAAGTGGAAAAGGAGGTTCAAAAGCTCACTGAAGAAAATAGTTCTTTCAAAATTAGAATGGAACAGATGGAGGCTAATGAATTTATGAGAAACCAAGAAATCATAAAACAAAACCAAAAGAATGAAAAAATTGAAGATAATGTGAAATATCTCATTGGAAAAACAACTGACCTGGAAAATAGATCCAGGAGAGACAATTTCAAAATTATGGGACTACCTGAAAACCATGATCAAAAAAAAAGAGCCTAGACATCATCTTTCATGAAATTATCAAGGAAAACTGCCCCGACATTCTACAACCAGAGGGCAAAATAAATATTGAAAGAATTCACCACTCACCTCCTGAAAGAGATCCAAAAAGAGAAACTGCTTGGAACACTGGAGCCAAATTCCAAGTTACCAGGTCAAGGAGAAAATACAGCAAGCAGCTAGAAGGAAGCAATTTGAGTACTGTGGAAATACAATCAAGATAACACAAATCTAGCAGCTTCTACATTCAGGGGTTGAAGGGTATGGAATATGATATTCCAGAAGTCAAGGAACTAGGACTTAAAGCAAGAATCACCTACCCAGCAAAACTGAGTATAATACTTCAGGGGAAAAAATGCTATTTCAATGAAATAAAGGCCTTTCAGACATTCTTCATGAAAAGACCAGAACTGAAAAGAAAATTTGACTTTCAAACACAAGACACAAGAGAAGCATGGAAAGGTAAACAAGAAAGAGAAATCATAAGGAACTTACAAAAGTTTAACTGTTTACATTCCTACATGGAAAGATAATATTTGCAAATCTTGAAACTTACTTACTTGGTGGGATTATACACACACACATGCGCACACACACACACACACACATACACACACACACACACACACACACATATATATATATATATATATATATATATATATATAGAGAGAGAGAGAGAGAGAGAGAGAGAGAGAGACAGAGAGACAGAGAGAGAGAGAAAGAGACAGAGAGACAGAGAGAGACAGAGAGAACAAAAGGTGAGTTGAATAGAAAGGAGTCATATCTAAAAAATAAAATTAAGGGATGAGAGAGGAATATATTGGGAGGAGAAAGAGAGAAAAGGGTGAAATGGAATGGAGCAAATTATCTCTCATAAAAGAGGCAAGGAAAAGACTTTTCAATAGCAGGAAAAAGGGGGATGGTGTAGGGAAAACATGAAGCTTACTCTTATTACATTTACCTCAAGAAAGGAATAAAATACACACCCATTTTTGTATGAACACCTGTCTTTCAATACAGGAAAGTGGGGGAGAAGGGGATAAACAGGGTAGGGAGGATGATAGAAGGGAGGGCAATGGGAGGAGGGAGTAATTTGAAGTCAGGAATCTTGGGGAGGGACAGGATCCAAAGAGAGAATAGAAGCAATGGGGGGCAGGATAGGATGGAGGGAAATATAGTCAGTCTTATACAACATGATTATTATAGAAGTCATTTGCAAAACTATACATATGTAGCCTATATTGAATTGTTTGCCTTCCCAATGGGGATGGGTGGGGAGGGAGGAAGGAAGAGAAGTTGGAACTCAAAATTTTAGGAACTACTCTTGAGTATTGTTCTTGCATACAACTGGGAAATAAGAAATACAGGTAATGGGTTATAGAAATTTATCTTGCCCTACAAGACAAAAGAGAAGATGGGGATACAGGAAGGGAGGGATGTTAGAAGGGACAACAGATTGGTGGTAGTCATAATTAGAATGATTGGTGTTTTGGGGTGGGGGAAGGGGAGAGATGGGGAGAAAATTTGGAACTCACAATTTTGTGGAAATGAATGTTGAAAACTTAAAATACATAAATTGAAAAAATAAAAAAAAAGAAACTTAGAATGGAACAAATGTAAGCTAATGACTTTATGAGAAATCAAGAAGTAATAAAATGGAGCCAAAAGGATTAAAAAATAGAAGACAATGGGAAATGCCTCGTTAAAAGATAGCACACTTCCCTGGAAAATAGATCCAAGAGAGATGATTTAAAAATTATCAAACTATCTGAAAACCATGATCAAAAAATACGAAGAGCCTAGTCATGATCTTTCACATAGTTAACAAGGAAAACTAACCTGACATTCTAGAACCAGATAGTAAAATAGAAATGGAAAGACTCCACCATCACCTCTGGAAAGAGATCCCAACAGGAAAACTCCTTTGAATGTTGTAGCTCAATTCCAGAGTTCCCAGGTTAAAGAGAAAGTATTGCAAGCAGCCAGAAACAATTTTGATATTGCAGAAATACAATCAGGATAGCACAAGATCTAGCAGCTTCTACCATAAAGAAAGGAAGGGCTGGGAATATAATATGCCAGAGGTGATTGGAGCTAAGTTTAAAATCAAGAGTCACCTACCAAGGAGAAGTGAGTATAATCATTCAGGGAAAATAATTGATATTCAATGAAATATAGGACTTCCAAGTATTCTTGATAAAAAGATCAGAGCTGAATAGATTATTTGACTTTCACATACATGAATCAAGAAAAGCATGAAAAGGTAAACAGGAAAAAAAATTCATAGTAGATTTGTTAAAGTTAAACTGTTTACATTCCTACATGGAAAGATAATATTTGTAACTCATGAGACCTTTCTCAGTATTAGTGATGTTGGAGGAAATGATAGATAGATAGAGGGATAGGTAGAAATAGATAGATAGATAGATAGATAGATAGATAGATAGATAGATAGATAGAAAGATAGATAGATAGATGATAGATAGATAGATAGATAGATTGATAGATAGATAGATAGATAGATAGATAGATAGATTGATTGATTGATTGATTGAATGATAGAGGACACCACATGAATTGTATATGAAGGGATGATATCTAAACATATAATTAAGAGGTGACAGAGGAATATATTGGAAGAAGAATAAAGAGAGAGATAGAATGGTCGTCTCACACAAAAGAGGCAAGAAAAACTTTTCACAATTGAAGGGAAAGGGGAGAGGTGAGAAGAACTGAGTGTATCTTAGTCTGATAAGATTTGGCTTAAGGAGGGAATAATATAGACACTCCATTGAATATCTTACCCTGCAGGAAAGTAGGGGGAAAGGGGACAAGGCAGGGATGATTGAAAAGAGGGAAGACTGGGGGAGAGGGTAGTCAGAAGCAAACTCTTTTGCCAAGAGACAGGGTAAAAGGAGAAAATAGAATAAATGAGGGTTGGGATAAGATGGAGAGAAATCAGTCTTTCACAAATGACTCTTATGGAAGTGTTTTGCATAACTATATATGTACAACCTGTATTAAATTCCTTGCCTTCTCAATGAGGGTGAGTGAGGAGGGCAAAAGGGAGAGAATCTGAAACTCAAAATTTTTAAAACAATTGTTAAAAAATTTTTTTTGCGTGAAACTGGGAAACAATATATACAGACAATGGGCCATAAAATCTATCTATCCCTTCAAAAAAGAGGAAAAAGGGTGGATGATAAATGGGAGAGCAGACTGGGGGAAAGGGTAATCAGATTCCATGGCATCTCATGATGGAGGGAATTATATATGGGGAGAAAACTTGGAACTCATAATCTTATGGAAATGAATGTTGAAAACTAAAAATATATAAATTTAAAAAAAAATAAAGACCATTCTTACAACAATACTTACAGTGTTTCTGCTTGACCCCAAATAACACCCATGTTTTTCCTTTCTTTTAAAAAATCCATATAGGTTTTGGCTTTCTTTATACTTACCATCTGCACCCAGATGCCTCTGAAGGAAAAAGTGAGGCTGGTGACTTTGCACAACCATCCCATACTCAAATCAAAATCAGCTGCAAGTTATGTCATCATTTTGATGTCATAATCCTCTTAGAGAATGAAAGACAAAAACAGCAACAATGCTGTTCTTATCTCTCTGGACTTTCCCACATTTTTAAATATCTTTTTGACAATATAGTACTCAAATTCCAGATGTAACAGAATACATCTTTTGTCATCTCTCTCATTTAGGAAAATGGATTTCTCCTGCTGCATTTCTTCATTATTGTCAATAGTAGTATACTTTCCATTTTCACAATTGCATAGTTTTAGAACAAGAAGTAACTTTAAGACCATCTAGTTATGCCCTCTAATTTTACAGATGAGGAAACTGAAACTCAGATAATTTGTCTAAAGTAACAGGCATTAGAGACAGGATTTGAAACCAGGTTCTCAGACTCCTTATCCAGACATTTTTTAAGTATACCATCTTCCCTTCATATACCATAGCTACACAAGGCTTCCATCATTGGGAATATGTAAGGATTAAGAGAGAAAGTCTTTGAGCAGGCAGGCTAACAGAATTAACAATGCTCAGAAGTATCAGACTTGGATTAATGTTACCCAAAGATGAAACGTAGTTATATAACCACCTAAGAAAATCTTTTTACTCTACAACCAGTTTGAGAGAAGTCTCATTGACTAGGGGCAAAAGTCCTAAGGCAAACCCAATGGGAAATGGAAAGTCATTTTGAACCCTTGACAAATTAGTAAATGTGCATTCTGAGGGGACTGTTAGGGAGCAAAGAGCAAAAATGAGTCTGTCCTTTCTGAAATGTGATTTTATGTTTACAAGGAAAATGATGTTTCAGTGCCAGCATTCCATGGCACCAGGCTGCTCAATATTCCTTTTTCACAGCAAGAGCTAGTGACTTATGTTAGAACTCAGAGGACAATTTAAATAACTTTTTAGCTCTCCCTAGACTAGAATTTTTGCTGGGTTCTATACTGATGAAAGTACTGTATATCAGGTAAACATACACAGTGAGCCTACTTGTCTCAGAATAAATTAGTTACTATCTCCAAGTGGTGCACTTTGGAATATATATATTAGTAACTAGTAATAAAATATGCATTAAGGCAAATTTCTACAATGGCAACATTTTGACTGCTTGACGTAGTTTACAACTCAAATTACACAACAATCTTATAAGTATTTTCAGCATTTTATTACCATTGCGGTAACTGACAGATAATAACTGATTTTCTCAGAAAGGCTGAGTAGCATGGTGGAGAGAGGGTCAACCTTAGAGAGGAAGACAGCAGCAGCAGCAGCAGCAGCAGCAGCAGCAGCAGCTATTGAGCGTTTATTTAATGCTTTAATGCTTATAAAGCAGTGTATACACTTACAAAAATCTTGGGGGTAAGTACTTTTATTTTTTCTTAAGGGTACAGAGTATGAAATTGAGGCACACAAGTTAAATAATGTGTCTAGAGTAAAGCAGCTAGTAAATGTTTGAGACTGTATTTGAATGCAGGGGATATAGGATCTTTGCTCTTCTTACTGTACTACCTACTAGCTACTCAACTGTTTCCCAAGAAAGTTATTAATTGTGTGACTCTGGGGAACATCTGTCATTTTCTCAGAATGTTCTCTAATATTTTCCAATCTATGTAAGTGGACAGAGTTTGCAATCCAGGGAGTTCCTTTTCAAATTCTACCTCCTAGTGGCATACACATCTGCATACATACACACATACATGCATACATACATACATCTACATATGTAATAAATGTATACAATGTGGTCATGCTATATATGCATAGATATATACATATATACAGTGTACTATATATGGATGTATATGTAATATATACCTATAGCATATTTGTGCGTTTGTGTAGAAGCATGCACATGTATATGTGCATTAATAAATATATGCAAATGGTTTTATACACAGGTGCATATATTTATATGCATATTTACATATATGTATATGTGCATATATTGTGTGTAAACATATGTGTGTATACACATAAATATGCTCACAGAAGGGATTTTCTCTAAGTTTTAGTTGGAAGGGATGGTTAATGTGTTAGAAAAAAACTGAAATCCAAAGATCTCGAGATGTTGAAATCATGGACAAAACAGGAGAAAATAACTTTCATTAGGAGAAAATGTAAAAATATTGCTTTCTTATATTAAAAAATCTTCAGAAATATAAATTGGGACAACTGTGAATTCACAATTCCCTGAAAAAAGCCATGTGCAGTTTCCATGTCCTCTCTGTGATTCATCTCCAGCAAAACAGCAGCTGGAATTTTCCTAAACCATAGTTCTTCTTCTATAACTCCTCTGCTCAACATATTTCAATAGCTTTCTATTAATTTTTGGATATGATGCAAGATTCTCTGGCTGATAGAGTCCAACATAATCTGGCTGAAAATTATATTAAGTCTCTTATGATTTCATTCCCCTTTCATTGCTATATACTTTATGTAGACTGTATCACTGTCTGTTTCCTCATATCAACATTCTATTCCCCATCTCTGTGAAATATAAGACATATGTTTAGAAAAGTATATTTATATATGTAAGAAAATATGATACATTAATATATAATAAAATATGTTGATTAATTATGAATAAGTGTATATGTAACTTAAATTAGTTAATTGAAATATAAATATTTTTATCTATATCTCCTTCATCTGTATCCACATATACCTCTATTTCCAAATCTATACATTTATTTCTATTTAAATTGACATTTTTTATACTTCATATCAACCTAAATTTACATGTTCATCAATATGTATAGATACATTTTATTTTTAGCTATACCTACATTTGCATTTATATGAATATTCTAAATATAATATATCTCCATATATATTCTATATTCACATGCTCCTGATGACAATGACCTTCTTGTTATTTCATGAAACATGAAGCTCCATCAATCAATTTCATGCATTTTCTCTGTGTATTTTTTCAAGTTTGTTGCCCAAAACTGGCATATTTTTTCCTCCTCATCTTCTCCTCCTGCCTTCTCTAGCTTCCTCTGAGACTTGGCTGAAATCCCACCTTGTGTAAGAGTCACCCTCCCACCAATGTCACTGCTAATAACTTCTTTCTGAGGTTAATTTAAATTTCCTTTAAACTGAATACATCTTGTATGCACATATTTCTTCATAAATTGTCGACCCCATTCACATGTGAGGGAATTGAAACATTGAGAGGAAGAGGCCCATTTTTGGCTTTGTTTTTATTTCCAAAGTTTGCCAGAGTACCCAGCATATAGTAAACACTTAAGTACCTATGGCTTACATCCACTTTGGACATGAGATGCCAATCGGTACAGGAATTCATAGATAATAGAGTTCACACTCTTCATTTTTCATGGCAGAAAACAGAATCCTAGAGAGGTTACATGAATTGCTTAAGATTAAACATGAAATTCAAACCAATGGCAGGATTTAAATATGGGTCTTCTGATTCAAGAACTGCCATTCTTACATCTGTTACACTTTTTCCCCCTCATCACAAATGTTTCTGTCTTCAGTAACACTGAACAAATAACCAAACTTTCTGTAATAGATGCAAATGTCTACTACTCTAAGTGATGTTGAAGGTGCCCCACTGCATTGGTAGAAATGGCTGTCATATGTAGAAGTTCACTATAGAAGTAAAACTGCAGGTACAATCCCTATCCCTTACCCATATGTATACACCGTGCAGGGAAATATTCAAATGGTAAACAAACATTTCCTAGTTACTACTCTGTTCTAGGCACTACGCTGAGCTCTAGGGATACAAGGACAACAAATGAAACCATCATTCTTCACAAAGAGATGACATTTTAATGAGGAATGAGGGGAAGAAAAGAAGTAGATGCACAACTTTATAAAACAAAATTATAAATTGAATGAAAGTAGAATAGCTAAATACATGCAAAGTAGTTTGGGAGGGGAAGCACCAAGAGATGGGGAGCTCAAGAATGTCTTCATGGAATAAAGGTGGTATTTGAATTTGACCTTAAATAAAGACTCTCCATGACGAGGTGGATGTAAAGCAGTGCATGACAGGAATGTGAGACTGAAAGTTCAAAGTCATGGAGATGGGAAACGGAATACTACATGGAAAGAATAGAGGGAGTCTCACTGGGATTGCATGACAGAGTATGAAATACAGTACTGGCTAACAAGAGTGAAAAGATAAGTTGGATCCAGATTGTATAGGCCACTAAGTGCTAAATAGAGGAGTTTATGTTTCATCGCAAATGCAAAAGAAATATATTGCAGTTGATAGAGTAGCAAAGTCACAAGGTCAGATCTCTGCTTAAGGAATGTCATTTAGAGGGCAGTGTGAAAAATGGGCTAGAGTGGGGAGAGAAAATGGCAGGAGTCCAATTAGGAGGCTGCTACAATAACCTTAGGAAGAGGTGTTGATGACTTAGTCTTATACAGTAGTCATATGGGTGGAAAGAGGGAGGTGAATGTGAGAAAATTTCTGTAGGTAGAATCAAAATTATTTGACTTTGAAATGCTTGACTTTGAAAAACACATGTGAGAGTGAGAAATTGAGGGTAAAGCCAAGGTTATAAATTTGAGAGAAAGGGAAAATAGTTTACCTTTGTCTGAAATAAAGACGTTCATAAAATTGGGAAGCTGGGGTATTATATAATGAGTTCAGTTTGGAAATATTGAGCTAAACATGTTTATAGGACTTGCAATTTAGAATTTCAAGTGGAATCTGTAAAGTCAGTGTCTACATATCTCTTCTACAAGCAAATATGAAATCATCTATTTGCTGTTTAAAGTCCCTCGTAAGTAATACACTATCCAAATCTTTCCATTCTTCTTCCACATCATAGTCCCCTATGCACTTTTTGATTTCTGTGGCATTGGCCTTGATATTTTTAAAATATGGTACCCCATCCCTCATCTCTGGAAGTTTTCTCTGGCTGTCCTCCATGCCTAGAAGGCTCTCTTAATCTTAACCTCATGACTTCCCTAGCTTTCTTTAAGTCCCAAGTTCTATAGAAAGCCCCACACCAACACCTCTCATATCTAATCTCTTACTTCTGTTTATTATTTACTATTTACCCTGTCTATAGCTTGTTTGTATCAAGTTATTTGCATGTTGTCCTCGCTATTAGACTGCGAACTCTCTAAACATGTCTTCTCCTTCTCTTCATCAAAGTCATCATGAATTTTTACGCATAGAATGAGCTTTGTGTATCTCAACATTCCTCTCCCTGTTCCCTGATGTTGTTACATAATATGAAAGCATGCATCTGCTCCATTGCTTCTTTCCAACTTATATTCCAAGCATGAAAGTATTCTTTAGATAGCAATATTATACAAAGATCCCTTTGGCACTGTCTATATTGTTTTCTATAACTCCATGGATAAGTTGATATGAATATGAGACATAAAGGATATATTATGAAATACATACATAGGAGACAATACATTAAGAATACATAAAGTTTTCCCCTGCCTTTCAGCAATTCGCAGTCTCTGGCAAAACACTGCCTTCATTGGGGCCAACATAGAGATTGTGATGCATACAAGAGGGTTTAGTATATCAGAAAAGCTGGGGAGTATTCCAAAGTTAAGGGGTGGGAGAAATCTCGACAATCGCAATGAGAAGCAGCCTGGTATGTTGAAGAGAGATCTGGCTCCAAAGCTGAGAAAACCTGGGTTGCTTGAAGTCCCACCTTTGAGATTTACTGCCTGTGTGAACCTGGGCAGATCACTTAAGTATTCATGTTAATGCCACTACTAGTTGTTCTCTAGGCTATATACAATACTAACAAACATTGTGACATTTTACAGGTTCATGCATTCTTCTTGGGCCTCAATTTGCCTACATGCACTTTGAGGGCATTGCACAGTCTATTTTCAAAACTTTCTCAAGAACCGATTTTATATAAATTCATAATCTAAATAATGTTCTTTTAACTGTATGGCTGACCCTCTCAGTCCAAACACTTACATGCTTGAACCTCTCCACTTCTTTATAGGGAAGGGAAAAATGTTACTAAAATCTGCTTAGAGATCATCTGCAGCCCCTGCTATTAGCTGGTTAAGGAGATGACTTAACTAAGCTCACAAAGTCATTCTTAATCTGAGTTGGAATAAGGTCTCAAAAGTTCCAACTCCCTGTTCATTATACAACAAGACACTTGAAATAAACAATAACAAAAACAAATTGTCAATGAATTATAAAATAGGAAAAGACAGTCTTTTAAAATAAACGCTTGAAAAAAAAAGTTTAGACCAATTCAAACAGAATGTTATTGACCTATCTTGAACTTAAGGGAAGAGATATAGTAAACACATGCCTATACTTCCTTGCAAAGTTTATTGTTAAAAGTTAAACAAGTTAAACAAAAGATTAAAAATCAGTCTTTTATGTGTTTTTTTTTTATTTTGCTAATTTCTTTCTTCTTTTGTATTTCTTTTTGAATTTCAAATATATTGAATACACTAATGCTCTGTCACTCAAAGTCTGGACATATACTCATGCTCTTCAGATATACAGGGTACCCTAAGATTTTGTGGCAGTGTCATTATTCTACTGAAATTTGCTTAAGGTTCCATCAACTGAGTCCTCACCAGTTTTTATTGCCAGTTACTGTAACCTTATTTCCATTTAATTACGCTATATGAATTCAATTTTTTTGTATTTATTTATTTATTTTTAAATTTTGACATTCATTTTGAGTTCCAGTTTTTCTTCCCATCTCTCCCTTCCCCCCACGCCAAAATAGCTCCTGTTCTGATTACCCTTTCCCTCAATATACTCTCCCTTCTATCACACCCCACCCTTCCCTTATTCCCATCTTTTCTCTTTTCTTGTAAGATAAATTTCTATACCCCATTACCTGTGTTTCTTATTTTCCAGTTAAATGCAATAATAATTCTCAACATCCATTTCTAAATCTTTGAATTCTAACTTCTCTCCCTCCCTCCCCCACTATCTGTCCCCACTTAGAAGGTAAGTGATTCAATACCAGCTATGTATGTGTCTTTTTTAAAAGACTTACATAATACTCATGTTGTGTAATACTAACTGTATTGTCCTGTATCCTACCCTGTCCTACTCCTTGCTTTTATTCTCTCATTTGACGTTTTCCCTTCCCAAAAGTGTTTATTTCTAGTTACTCCCTTCTCCCTCCTTTCTATTATCCTATCACTCTAATTGACCCTCCTCCCCTGCTTTCTTGTAGTGTAAGATAGATTTTCATGCCAAATTTAGTGAGCATGTTATTCCCTCCTCAAGCCACATGTGAAGAGAGTAAGCTTCACTTCTCCCTTCTCATCTTCTCCCTTTTCTCCTCCATTGAACAAGAGTTTTCTTATCTCTTTTATGAGTTATAGCCTGCCCCATTCCATTTCTCCCTTTCTCCTCCCAGTATTTTCGTCCCTCACCCGTTAATTTTTATTTTATTTTATTTTTTATGGAAGTTATCTGTTGTGATTCAACTCAATCTGTACTCTCTTTATATATATGTGTGTGTGTGTGTGTGTGGTGTGGTGTGTGTGTGTGTGTGTGTGTGTGTGTGTGTAATCCCTCTACCTACTAAAATACTGAGAAAAGTCTCAAGAGTTACAAATATTATCTTTCCATGTAGCAATGTAAACAATTCAGCTTTAGAAAGTCTTTTATGATTTCTCTTTTCTGTTTACCTTTTGATGTTTCTCTTCATTCTTGTGCTTGAAACTCAAATTTTCTATTTAGTTCTGGTCTTTTCATCATAAATGTTTGAAAGTTCTCTATATCATTGAATGACCATTTATTCCCTTGAAGTATTACACTCAGTTTTGCTGTGTAGGTAAGTCTTGGTTTTAATCCCAGTTCCTTTGACTTCTAGACTATCCTATTCCAAGCCGTTCCATCCCTTAATGTTGCAGCTGCAAGATTCTGTGTTATACTGATTGTATTTCCACAGTACTCAAATTGTTTCTTTCTAGCTGCTTGCAATATTTTCTCCTTGACCTGGGAACTCTGATATTTGGCCACAATATTCCTAAGAGTTTGTCTTTTTGAGTCTCTTTCAGGAGGTAGTCGATGGATTCTTTCAATATTTATTTTGCCCTTTGATTCTAGAATATCAAGGTAGTTTTCCTTGATAATTTCATGGAAGATAATATCTAGGCTCTTTTTTTGATCATGGCTTTCAAGTAGTCTCATAATTTTTAAATTATCTTTCCTGGATCTATTTTCCAGGTCAATTGTTTTTCCAATGAGATGCTTCACATTATCTTCTATTTTTTCAAACTTTTGGTTTAGTTTTCTAACTTCTTGATTTTTCTGATACTCATTGGCTTACCTGGATTTGATTCTCTCTTTCAAAGAACTATTTTGCTCAGCAAGCTTTTGAATCTTCTTTTTCATTTGACCAAGTCTGCTTTTTTTTTCAGTTGAGTTAGTCTATTTTTATAAGTGTTATTTTCCATAGCATTTTGTGTTGGTTCTCCTTTAGCAGGCTGCTGACACACTTTTCAAGTTCTTCTGTAGTCTAAGCCCATTTCATATTCATTTTGCAGGTACTGGGGGCAGAGGCCTTGATTTCCTCTGACACTATGCCTTGCTCTTCCTCATTTGGAAGGATGGAAGGAGACACCTGTTCACCAAGAAATTAACATTTTATGGTCCTATTTTTTCCCTTTTCTGGGCATTTTCCCAGGTAGTTACTTGACTCTTGAATCCTTTGTCAAGAGGAGGGTCCAACTGCTCCTCTTCTCCCCAGTATAGTGCTCAAGGGTGAGATTCAGATCACCTGCTCAACTCCTCCAGGGGCTTTAAGCTGAGCTGCTCAGACAATGGAGCCAGGCTGCTGCTGCTTCCACTTCCTGGAGCTAGTGCTGGGGAAACCTCATTCCCCTCTTGCCCAGCTGGGAAAACTCTCCTATACTTCCCTTTGAAGCTTTCTTTGTTGTCCTTGGGTTGAGGGATCTGGGATCCTCCCTGCTGGGAATTCTGCCCTGGAGGTCTGTTCAGATCTTCTTCTGCCCAGTGTCATGAGGCCAGGGCTGGGCTCCACTCTGTTCAGCATCCCATGAGATAGACCTTTCCTCTCTGCCTTTCAGGTTATTTTTGCCTGGAAACCTCTTCCCCTCTGTCGTTCTGTGGCTTCTGCTGCTCTACAATTTGTTGAGAGTCATTTTTTACAGGTATTTTGTTGGCTGTGCGGAAGTGCTAGAGTATATATGTCTTTCTGCTCCACCATCTTGGCTCTGCCCCCCTTCAATTCAGTTTTATAAAAGATTATTCACTATGAAGATATGGAAGGACCAAATGTATGAATATTTTTCTGAGCCCCACTCACCCCCACAATTCCACATCCATACCTCGAAAACATAATGTCTCCTACCCACTTTGGTGGTCTAGGGAAAGTAAGCTTGTCATATAATGCTTTCAGAATGATGTTTGTCCTTCTGATCTGATTTCTAGAGAGGCCATGACTGCTGGATGCTTCTTTATTTCACCTGTCCTAGTTTGGTCCCTGAAGGCTGCTGTCCAAAACCATTCCTTTTTTATCAATGCCTTGATGGTGTATTGCCTACAAAACCCATCCTGGAGTTGGGACTCCTAAATTATTGTGGTTTCTTCTCTCAAACTCATTATTAATTTTCTTCACCTAAAATGGGGGAACAAGTACACATAAAAAGATCAACAATGAAGGCCTGTATCTTGGGATCACTCAGCCTACCTATTTATATCAATTTCTCTGACCAGACACTAGGAGTAAACTATGAATGGAAGGAAAAAGATTTAGCAAGCTCAACCATTCATACAACTTAAGGGAAAGGAGCAAAGAGAAATGATAGAAGCTGAGTACTGTTTTTTGAATGTCTCCAATGCCAATTAAAGAGCCTTGTATATACCATGAGTTTAGATGACAATTAAATAGGATTTCTCCATGCTCCACAGTCTCATCAAAGCACAGTGATTCTATTTCTCCCTGACTCTATTGGAAGCATGTTCTAAAGCTCAAGTAATGAGTTGGGAAAATATAAATAATATATGTTAAACTTAAAATTTTGTTATGCATCTCCCCCATTCCCACTCCAGGGAACCAGTTGTTAAACACTTACCACCACATCCCTAGAATGGAAAGTAAAAGTGATGTTGAAAGAAAAGATGCCAGTAAACATTATTTTTCAACAATTTAAGAAGAGTCAAAAAGTGATTTTATTCTTTAGCTAGTGAAGAGAGGTGAGAAAAATCATGACTTACTGGTACTCTATGAAGATATCTAAATTAGTAAACCAGACTCCTGCCCTGTAGGAACCACTCATGCAATGCAGGGTGCATGGGCATGCAATTTTGTAATTATTTCATTTAACTGAAGGTACGTGGTATTGGGGGATGGAGTATGCAGTTTGCTTTTGATGGATATTTAACGCAGGAATTTAGTCTAGAAGAGAGTGAAAATCTGAAACCTGGTTCTAATATATAAACACTATTCTGTCAGGTAATAGGGTAGCATGAAAATTAAGTAGGCTGACAGAGAGTGCAGTACTGAATCATTCGAATGAAAGGAAATTTGAGGAAACTGAAGCAGGAAAAGGCATCCAGTTGAGACAGATTTTCTCTTAATAGTACCATATTTTATTTTTAACCAGAACATAAATATGAGGTCATCCAGTCCAAATGATACATTAACAAAATTTTCTCGTTCACATAGGCTCTGAAAGATAATCTTGCTTAACTCAAAGATCTCTGGTGATGGTGAGCTCACTACCTGTCATGGATGTCCTTTCCATTTGTACAAAGGTGAAATATTTTAAAATATTTCTTTCTATAAAGTCTAAATTGCCTTTGAAAAATTTGTACTGACTGTTCCCAATTATGCCTTCTCAGGGCTTGCTGGATTTTCCACAATTAACAGAAGAATGTTTAGGAACACAAGAAGATTTTTTTCCCCTAAGTTCCTTAGTTCCTTCCTTTCTTTATTCTTTCAAAGAGATTAAGCGAATGACTGCTATGTGACAGGCACTGTGTTAGTAAATGTTGAAAAGGTAATAATCCATCATCATATAGATAAAGAAATAAATGGGCCCTTGCAAGATAATCTAGCACATTTTCTTAATTTTATTGGCAAAGACTTTGAGGATCGGAGACATTAATATCCTACCCCAATGTCACACAAAGTGGAAGACTTGCTCACGTTCTGTCTGAGCATAAGGCTCTGATAAATGTACACAAATAAATATGCAATAGAAAGAAACTATATAAAGCATACCATTAAAGACAAGCACCAGCAACTCAGGGTGGGTGGGTGAACCAGGTTAGGCTCCATGTAAGTAGTGGCAATTTTGCTGAACTCTGAAGCAAGGTAAAGACTCAAAAAAGCAAAGATGATGAGGAAAGGCATTGTAGATAATGAGAACAGTATTTGCTAAGTAATGGATGTGTAAGATGGAATGTTATGAAGGAGCAATACTAAATGGACAATAGGACAGGAGTTCCCACTATGAATACGCAAGGTCTACTTTGCCTCTGTCTCATTTCCTTAAAACTCCATACCCAATCCTGGGCACTAAAGTAATGAACTTACTGAACTGCTTGAACAACAGCCATGGAATATACAAATAATTGAATCCCCCTAGGCTTCAGTTTCCTCATTGGTAAAATTTGTAAGTTGAATTATGGATCATTAATATACCTCCCAAGCTAAATCTTTGACTGTACAACCAATTCATTGGAAATCTAAGTTTATGCAAAGTTAGAAACTTTAGCCAATGAATGGAGTTGCTACGTGGGTTCTCTCTTTGAAACTGACAATTGCTTTTCATGAAAGCCCCAAGTTTTGAAAGTTTTCCAATTAACGGTAAGATGGTGTGAATCACAGAAACAGAAAATATACATCAAACACAGAATGACTTCAAGAAAAGAATTGCACTTTCATAGCTGCTACTGATTCATTAAGTTAACTAGGAAGGAAGCTGGAAGCATAGGGATATTTATAGTACTTGAAAAGATATTTCAAATACACACACATACACATGCAAACACACACACACACACACGCAGTAGTTCTTTAGAACTCAGCTTGTTGGCTGCCGTTCTCCACTTTTTTTAGAATGATATTGACAAGTGATAAATTGATCAGCTTTCCCCTAAGACATCATGTTTAGACTACGTATTCCCTAAGACAAGTAGACTTTGCGTCTTTGACGTTTTATTAGATGTCTCAGCTTATATCTGAAATATCTAATACTCAACACATTGTACTATAGGGTTATTGGGTTAGATCCAATTTTATACATCCTTATGTGATTTTCACATTCAGTCCTACCAAAAAAGGAAGCAAGTTCTTTCTGATAACATTTTCACCAGAATACTTGGAGGTATGATTGGGGAGCTAAACAAAGGTAAAAGAAATAATGATAGACTGCACGATATAGTATATGGGTACAGAATCTGTGGCCTTGAGGACACATGTGACAGGCTTCCTTCCCCTGGTCTAGGTAAAGTAATATTCTTTTGGGAGACCAGTGCCTCAAATTGTATCCTAGTTCTGGCATGTCCTATCTTTCATAATCTAGTCCTCAATTTCCTTTTCTATATAATGACAGGCATTGGATTAGATGATCTCAATCTTCCTTTGTACCTTTAGATCAATGACCTTTTGACTTCTAGAAAACAGGTAAATCCTTAATAGTTAGAGCCAAATAGAACATTAATAGTTACCTAGCTCCAAACTCCACTTTCATTGATGAGCCAATTCAGGGCCAATGAAAGGAAATTTTTTTTGTTTTTTTTTCTCAAAACAATAGTATTTTAAAATCTACTTGTCCTATGTTCTAATCAATCCACTTTTTGTAATTCAATGAAACAACATTATTAACTATGTTCTATATTTCAGGTACTGAGCTAGATACTGGGGAGTTTTTGTTTTTATTTTATGTGGGGGTTGGAGCATCTGAACATATGAACTCAGTGTCTAGTCTAACATACAGTAAATACCATATGCTATATAAATGCTTGTTGACTTGATGACTTAGGAATTCATGAGTAATGGGAACTTTCAGTGTTTAAAATCCTAGAAACTGATGCAATTTACCCATAACTTTGAAAGTTAGAGATATGCCCTAGGGACACATTTAGGATAAGTAATCTTACAATGGTCACAAATAGTAGGCTTCAGAGACAAGACTTGAATCATGGTCTTCCTAACTCCAAAGTCAGATCTCCATCCATCAGTCAACACTGTATTTTGATCTAACGTTAAGGATACAAAGACAAAATTAAAAATATATATATATCTCTCTTTAAGGATACATATCAGGATGCAATGCATGAGTGGTGATAATACACTTGTACAAGAGAAAGAACATTCAAGATTGGCTTTGTACATAATATTACAAATGTAAGGGGCCTTAGAAAGCATGAATTTCAGAAAAGTTTCATGGATTGGACAGGTTTGCACAACTTGTGAATGCCTGGGACATATTCAAACTGAGATCATCCAAGCACAGTGCTGTGACTACTACACTTTGTTGTTAAAAAGGCTTCATTAGTTTGGTACTAGTTTGGGTTAAAATTTAATGGAAGATAAGGACTTAGTCCATTCCAGACACGGAATCTCACTTGGCCAAGTTCACTGAGGTGCAAGACAGAGTAGCTAAGGCTTTAGTTGCTACAGAAACTTAAGTTCAAATACTAGAGAGGTAATGGTTACAAAATGGTGGAGGAAAGTGTCTGTCTAGATAAAAGAGAGAAGACATTCATATTGAAAGTACTCTATTAAATAGAAATTGGATATAATTTCACTTTTGCTCACTGATTTCCATATTTTCCTGGTGAATATCTACTTACAAAGAATCATGACACTTGAAGAATAAAAACTAGTATGTTCTCCAATAGTAATTGCCTACTTTTTCACTTTTTTATTGTGCATCTTTCAATATAAGAATATTTTTTAAATGGCAATTCACTTGCATGGCTAGTGACATTGATTAAATTGAATAAAATTAAATGTAAGTTTTGTATACTAAATTGCTTACTAATGATTTTTTGAAGCTCAAATGACATAACATTGTTTTATTTTCTTTTTTTCTTTTTAATGTTTTACAATCACTACCATAAAATGTAAATTTTCCCCCCTACCTACCTCTTACCACCCCCTTGCCTCCCCAACACAGCATACAATTCTATACAGGATCTACACATACTTTCCTATTAAATATGTTTTCACTACAGTCATTCTGTGTAGATGAACAAAAACAAATGGAAGAAATAATATAACAAATCAAAACATAATACATACACACACACACACACAAATATTCTACTACATTCTGCAAAAGAATTCCATATTTCTTTCTCTGATTGTGGAAGGCATTCTGACTTAAAAGACCATTGGGAATTTTTCTTTTTTAAGTTCTTGCATTGTTACAAAGTTCCAAGTCTACCAGAAAAAAATCTCCCACACTGTGGTCGTTGCTGTGCACAAAGTTCTCCTGGTTCTACTCCTTTCACTCAGCATCAGATCATATAAGTCCTTCTAGGCCTCTCTGAAGTCTTCTTGTTCATCATTTCTTATGGCACAATAGTACTCCATTACATTCATATACCATAATTTATTCAGCCATTCCTTAACTGATGGGCATCTCCTTGATTTCCAGTTTTTGGCAACTACAAAGAGTGCTGCTATAAATATTTTTGTGCATGTGGGACCCTGTCTCATTTTTATGATCTCTTGGGGATACAGTCCTAGGAGCGATATTGCTGGGTCAAAGGGCATGCATATTTTTGTAGCCCTTTGTGCATAGTTCCAAACTGCTCTCCGGAATGTTTGGATGAGCTCACAGCTCCACCAACAATGAATTAGTGTCCTAACTCTCCCACATCCTCTCTAACATTTATCATTTTCCTGTTCTGTCATGTTTGCCCATCTAATAGATATGATGTGGTACCTCAAAGTGGTTTTGATTTGCATCTCTCTAATCAAAAGTGATTTAGAGCATTTTTTCATATGATTATAGATACCTTTAATTTCTTCGTCTGAAAATTGCCTGTTCATATCCTTTGACCATTTATCAATTGGGGAATGAATTGTATTGTTCTACATTTGACTCAGTTCTCTATATATTCTAGAAATGAGGCCTTTATTCCTGAGATTAGCTGTAAAAATTCTTTGCCAATTTACTACATACCTCCTAAGCTTGGTTGCATTAGATTTGGTTGTGCAAAAACTTTTCACTTTAATGTAATCAAAATTATCCATCTTGCATTTCATAATGCTTTCTGTCTCTTCTTTAATAAAATAATTCTTCCCTTTTCAATAAATCTGATAAATACACTATTCCTTGCTCCTCTAATTTGTCCATGGTATCAATCTTTATATCTAGATCATGTACCCATTTGGACTTTATTCTTGTGTACAGTGTCAGGCATGGGTCTATGACTACTTTACACCACAGTGTTATCCAGTTTTCCCAGCAATTTTTCTCAAAAAGTGAGTTCTTATCCCAGAAGCTGGGGTCCTTGGGTTTATCAAATAGAAGGTTACTATATTCCTTGGCTACTGTGTCTTGAGTGCCTAGTTTATTCCACTTGTCTACCCTTCTGTTTCTTATCCAGTACCAAGTGGTTTTGATAATCGTTGCTTTACAATAAAATTTGAGATCTCGTAGCCTTAGGCCACCTTCTCCAGCATTTGTTTTCATTCATCCATTTGATATTCTGGAAATTTTGTTCTTCCACATTAATTTTGATATTATTTTATCCAGCTCTAAAAAATAATTATCTGGTAGTTTAATTGATACAGCACAAATTAAATAAATTAATTTAGGTGGAATTGTCATTTTTGTCATTTTAGCTCGGCCTATGAATGAGCAATTAATGCTTTTCCATTTACTAGATTTGACTTTATTTGTGAAAAAAGTTTCTTGTAATTGTGTTCATATAGTCCCTTGGTTTGTTTTGGCAGGTAAACTCCCAAGTATTTTATAGAGTCTACCCTAGCTTTAAATGGGATTTCTCTTTCTATCTCTTCCCGTTGGACTTTGTTGCCAATATACAGGAATGCAGAAAATTTGTGCGGGTTTATTTTGCAATCTGCAACTTTGCCAAAGTTGTTTATTATTTCAAGTAGTTTTTTTACTTGAATCTCTGGGATTCTCTAAGTATATCATCATATCATCTGCAAAGATAGATAACTTAGTTTCTTCTTTGCCTATCCTTATTCTTTCAATTTCTTTATCTTGTCTAATTGCTACAGCTAACATTTCTAGTACCATATTGAATAATAGTGGTGATAATGGACACCCTTCTTTCACCCCTGATCTTATTGGAAATGCATCTACTTATCCCTATTGCATATAATGCTTGCTGAAGGTTTTAGGTAGATACTGCTTATTATTTTATGGAAAATTTCCTTTATTCCTATGTTCTAAAGTGTTTCAAATAAGAATGGGTGTTGTATTTTGTTGAAAGCTTTTTCTGTATCTATTGAGATAATCGTAATTATTGTTAGTTTTATTGATATGATCAATAATGCTAATAGTTTTCCTACTACTGAACTAGCCCTGCATTCCTGGTATGAATCCTACCTGATCATAATGTATTATTCTTGTGATAAGATGCTGTATTCATTTTGCTAAAATCTTATTTAAAATTTTTGCATCTGTATTCATTAGAGAAATTGGTCTATAATTTTTTTTCTCTCTTTTATTTTTCCCTGGTTTAGGTATCAAAACCACATTTGTATCATAGAAAGAATTTGGAAGAACTCCTTCCCCAATTTTACAAAATAGTCTATATAGTGTTGGAATTAACTGTTCTTTCATGTTTGATAGAATTCACTAGTAAATTCATCTGGCTCTGGAGATTTTTTCCTAGGGAGTTCATTGATGGCTTGTTCAATTTATTTTTCTGAGATGGGGTTGTTTAAGTATTCAACTTCCTCTTCTGTTAATCTGGGCAATCCTTTAGATTATTGAATTTTTGAGCATAAAATTGGGCAAATAATTTCTAATTACTGTTTTAACTTCCTCCTCATTGGAGATGAGTTCATCCCTTTCATTTTTGATATTAGTAATTTGACTTCCTTCTTTCTTTGTTTTAATCAAATTGACCAAAGGTTTATCAATTTTATTAATTTTTTCATAAAACCAACTATTGGTTTTATTTATTACTTCAATAGTTTTCTTAATTTCAATTTTATTAATCTCTCCTTTGGTTTCCAGTATTTATAATTTGGTATTTACTTAGGGATTTTCAATTTGTTCTTTTTCTAGGTTTTTCAGCTGCATGCCCAGGTCATTGATCTCCTCTTCCTCTATATTATTTATGCAGGCATTCAAAGATATAAAACTTCCCCTAAGAACTGCTTTATTGTCATTCTCTTGAATGAAGTTGTTGATTGTTTCTACGATATCTTCTTTAACCCACTCCTTCTTTAGGATTAGATTATTTAGTTTCCAACTGATTTTTGGTTTATCTTTCCATGGCCTTTCATTACATATAATTTTTATTGCACTATGATCTGAGAAGGATGCATTGATTATCTCTGCCTTTCTTCACTGAATTGTGAGGTTTTTATGTTCTAGTACATGGTCAATTTTTGTAAATGTGCCATGTACTGCTGAGAAAAAGGTATATTCCTTTTTATTCCCATTGAATTTTCTCCAGAGATCTATCATATCTACTTTGTCCAGAGATTTATTTATCTCCTTAACCTCTTTCCTGTTTATTTTGATGTTAAATTTATCAAGTTCAGAGAGGGGGAGGTTAAGGTCCCCCATTAGTATATTTTTGCTGTCAATTTCTTCCTTCAACTCCCTCAACCTCTTCTCTAAGAATGTGGATGTTATACCACTTGGAGCATACATATTTAGTAATGATATTGCTTCATTGTCTATGGTGCCTTTTAGCAGGATATAGTTTTCATCCTTATCTCTTTTGATTACATCTATTTCTGCTTTTGCTTTGTCTGAGATTAGAATTGCTACTCCTGCTTTTTTTATATCAGCTGAAGCACAATATATTCTGCTCCACCCTTTGACCTTTATCCTGTGTGTATACCTCCATTTCAAATGTGTTTCTTGTAAACAACATATTGTTTATGGCTTTTAATCCATTCTTCTATCCATCTCTGTTTTATGGGAGAGTTCATTCCATTCACATTCACAGTTATGATTACAATCTGTATATTTCCCTACATCTTCTTTTCCACTATTCGTGCTTTTAGCTCTCCCATCTCCCTTCCCCTCTTTAATAGCTTTCACTTTTCACCACGACTGCTTGCAGCGTTCCTTTCCTTCTTTTATCCCCTCTCCCTTTTACTCCCCTTTTCCCTTACTGCTTTTTCTCTCCCATTTAGCTTCCTTCCCTTTCTTCCCCCTTCCCCTACTACTGCCTATAGAGCTATTTAGGATTATATACTTAAGTTTATTGTTCCCTCCTTGGAACCAAATCAAATGAGAGTACCGCTCAAACAATACTCATCTCCCTCCCCTTTTTCCCTCTACTATAGTTTTGTACTCCTTCCTGTTATGTAATTTACCATTTTCTGCTTCCTTCTTTTCATACCTCCTGTTCCAATCTCTTTGCATACTTAAATCATATTTTTAACATGACATCATTTACTTTATATCTGTTCCCTCTATGTATAGCCCTTTTACATTTCATAATAGATGCACAATTCTCAAGATTAACAGATATCATCTTCCCTTATAGGGAGGTAAACAGTTTGGCCAAATTGAGTAACAAGTCCCCCCTTTTTAACCTTTTTATGCCTCTCTTGAGACCTGCATTTGAAGATCGAATTTTCTATTAAGTTCTGTCTTTTTTGTCAGGAAGGTCTGGAAATCCCTTATTTCATTGAATGACCATCTCCTTGCCTGAAATGTTTTGCTGAACTTTGCTGGTAGTTGATCCTTGGTTGTAGTCCCAACTCCTTTACCTTACAGAAAATTGGATTTGATTTTCTTCGATCTTTTAATGTAGAAGCTGCAAGGTCCTGTGTAATCCTACCTGTAGCTCTTTAATATGTGAATGGTTTCTTTCTGGCTGCCTGTAGTATTTTCTCCTTCACTTGATAGTTCTGGAATTTGGTAAAGATATTTCTTGGGGTTTTGAGTTTGGGATCCCTTTAGGGAGGTGAATGGTGGATTCTTTCGATGACTATTTTACCCTCTGGATCTAGCACTTCTGGGCAGTTTTCCTTGATGATGTCTTGGAAGATGTTTTCCATACTCTTTTTTTATCATGGCTTTCTGGCAGGCCAATAATTCTTAAATTTTCTCTCCTGGATCTATTTTCCAGGTCAATTGTTTTTCCATTTAGATATTTTACATTTTCTTCTATCTTTTCATTCTTTAGATTTTGTTTGACTGATTCTTGCTATCTCACAGAGTCATTAGTTTCTACTTGCCCAATTCCACTCTTTGCCAAAGTTTTTTCTTCAGTTAACTTTTGCATCTCCTTTTCCATCTGTTCAATTTTTGCTTTTAAGGAGTTATTTTCTCCAGTTAATTTTTGTACTTCCTTTTCAATTTTCCTTTTCAAAGAGAATTTATCATCAAATTCTTTTTTTATACTTTTAAAATTATTGACCAGTTTTTCTTCTATTTACTTCTTCAGCTTTCCAGGAGAGCTGTTTGTGCATGTGAGCTGTTCATAGTCCCTTCTGAAGTTTCAGATGGAAGTGCAGTCTCACCACTGACCTCTTTGGTATTTGTCTTTTGGCCTTTGTCCCCATAGAAAGATTCGGTGGTTTTTTCACCCTTCTTTTACTTTTTCTTGTTCATGGTGGTGATTGTGTGTTGTGGATTCTAGTTCTTTCAGTTAGAAGCTGCAGAACTTTGTGTTGTGCTGAAGTGTGAAAAAGCTAAGAGCAGGTTTTTGTTTTGTGTTTCCCAGATCAGCCCTGGGGTTAGCTTGTTAAGTGTGGAGGAGGGGTGGTTTGGTCAGGGGAGAGCTCCTCAGCTGAACTGAGGCAAAGGTAAGCTCAGGGGATGGTGATCCCAGCTGCCCTATTGTCTTCTCATTTCCCCTGGAGTGCTAAGGCACACCTAGATTCTCGTGAGAGTTTCCACCCCTCCTGGGGTTCCTCTCCTGGCACTGAGGCTTGCCTGGGTCCTAGTGTGAGTTTCCTCTGCCCTGGGTACCCTTGCCTTCTGGTTTGCCTCTGCCACAGTAAGAGGAATCCCCCTTAGTTATTTTCCTAACCTCAGGTGTTATGAGATGATTTACCCTCTCTGTTGCTCCCACTGATCCAGGATTTTCCTGGGGAAATATTTTATGATTCTTTCAAGGTCATAAAGGGGGAGGAGAGAGCATTTTGTGCTCACTCTGCCATCCTGGCTCCTGGAAGTTCAAGTAGGTGACTTACAGACATTTAATTCTCAGACTGAAAGTCTCAGGATCTGCTGTGCTCATATCTGGTGCTCAGCAGCTGTCACTGGCTCACCTCTGCTTGTCTCTCACCCTTGGCTGAGGCTCCACTGGTTCTGCCTGCTGCTGTCTCAGGTTTCCTGGGGTCCTCTTGCTGTGCACTGTGGGCTCACCCCTGCCAAACAGATTCCTCCTGTGGACCTTCCAGTCTGTCCTGGGCTTTGAATCTGCCACAGTCTGTCTCCTATTGGAATGTGCATCTCCAAAATTTAGTCAGATTCTCTTTTTAGAGGTACCTGAAGGAGTTTGTCTAAGAGCTTAGGTGAGGTGTTGCTCTCACTCTGCCATCTTGGCTCTGCCCCATAACATAACATATTGTGAAAAAAAATTTTGGAAGAGATTTTGTTTAAGTAAATTAAAGGCAAAGACAAGAGATTGAATAACTTAAAATCCCAGATAGGCAAAAGAAGAAAACAAGAACATAAGAGTAATGACCAGGGCACTTTAATAAAAGTTATCGGTCCATTGCCCTGATGACTCACAGAGGACCAAGCTCTTCCTAACTATTATTCATAAGTCTCTTTGAAAATCTTAAATGGAATTAGTTCCAGTTTTTGTGGTCAGTTTCATCCTCCTCCTCCTCCTCATCATCATCACCACCATCATCATTATCATCATAATCATCATCATCATCATCATCATCACCATCATCATTATCATCAATATCACCAGAACATTCTTACACATTTTTGCTATTACTATTTTCTGGAATTTTCTCTCAAAGTCATTCATTTCCCTGAACTCAATTCTCTCTTTCAGTGAATTATTTTGTTCAGTGAGCTTTTGAACCTTCTCCTCCATTTGGCTAATTCTGCTTTTTAAAACCTCCTTCTCCTCATTGGCTTTTCGGACCTCTTTTTCCAATTGAGTTAGCTTCTTTTTAAAGCTATTATTTTCCTCAGCATTTTTTTTTGTTTCTCCTTTAGTAAGCTGCTAACTTGTTTTTTAAGATCTTCTATTGCCTGAGCCCATTTTAAGTTCCCTTTGAAGGCAGGGGCCTTGACTTCCTCTGACAGTATGCCTTGCTCTTCTTCATCCAAAAGGATGGGAGGAGGCACCTGTTCCCCAAGAAAGTAACCTTCTATGGTCTTATTTTTTTTCCCTTTTTTTAGGCATTTTCCCAGCCAGTTACTTGACTTCTGAGTTTCCCCTCCACAACCACCTTGCCTCCAGTCCTGCCAAGCCAGCACTTGGGGGTGAGATTCAAATGAGCTGCTCCCAAGCCTCAGGGATTTTAGGAGGGGGCAGGGCTGCTATTTGGTGTGAGATTAAGTTCAGCTACTCAGGTAGGGGCAGGGTCACCACACAGGGCTCAGTTCCCTCAGGGGGTTTATGATGAGACCTTCAACAATAGCAGTGAGGCACTACCTTCTTTGGGATCCCCATCAACTGCTGCCTCTACTGCTGCCACCTGAGATGGCCCAAGTTATGGGGACACCTCGCTCCTCTCTTGGCCAACCAAAAAGACCTTCTTACTGACCTTTGGCACCTGTGGGTTGAGGGATCTGTACTGCTGTTGGAGATTCTGTCCCTGTAGCCTGCTCGGTTCTGCTCCTTTCACCCACATCTGGTGCACGACAGACTTTTCCCATTGGTCTTTCAGGTCTCTCTGGGACAGAAATCTCCTCCACTTCGTTGTTCTGTGGCTTCTGCTGCTCTAGAGTTTGTTGAGAGCTCTTCTTTACAGGTATTTTATGGGCTGTGGGGTAAGAGCTAAGCGTATATGCTTCTGTCTACTCTGCCATCTTGGCTCCTCTCCCCACTGGAATTTTCTCTCTCAAAATTAATTTTACCTATATTTTAGCATCTTTCACATTGCATTTCAAGTCCTACCTACTTCATAAGGCCTACTTTGATGACCCAGTAAAACAATATATGTTTTTCTGAAATATTACTTTTTTTTGCTATTGATACATCTACCATTTACAAATAATTATATTGTAAATATTTATAACTTTTTCTTTGCACAGAATTTTATTCCCCCACTTAATTATGAATAATGTAATGTCAGAGACCATATGTTTTACTGTTTGCACAACCCAGAAAACTGAGCAGATTTCCCTATACAAAGTTTGTGTGCATTTGGTTAGCATGAATTTGTATGGGTGTGTGTGTGTGTGTGTGTATTTATGCAAATAAAGCTAGTAATCATTAAAAAAAAGAAATCAAGTTAAGATGGCATTTGTAATAAGAAGCAGCTTTGGGTGAATCAGTAGAGGTGAAGAGACAGCATATAGCTCTAATATCAGAAAGAAATATATATGTCTTGATGATAATAGGGTTTTATAGAGTTCTATGCAGTATATTTGTACAGTTTCCATATCTAAAAATGTAAAGTTTCCTTGCATTACCTATAATTGATGTACTTTTTTGTTTGCATTTATCAATGCTAAGAGAAAATTAGTTACTTTAAAATAGCAACTATTTCTACTTTGTATCTGTAGGACTTAACACTGTGCCTACAATGTCATAAATGCTTAACAAATGTTTGTTGACTAAATGGTTTACGGACATCCAGCTGGAAGAGGCCTTAAAGATAATTTAGTTTAACTTCCTAATTTACAAATGAGAAAGCTGAGTCTCAAAGGAATTCATTTGCCCAATATCACAGGTATTAAGAGGCTGAGGAAGGATTTTTGTCTCAGGTCCAATGACTCTAGGGGCAGCTTAGTGATGCAGTGAATTGAGGACCAGATCTAAAATGAAGAAGACTCATCTTCTTAAGTGCAAATCTGGGCTTAGAAATTTACTAGCCATGTGACCCTGGGAAAGTCACTTAACCCTGTTTTCCTTAGTTCTTCATCTGTAAAGTGAGCTGAAGAAGAAAATGGCAAAACACTCCAGTATCTTCTTCAAGAAAATGGGGTCATGAAAGACTGGACACCATGGAAATGGCCAAAGAACAAAGGGGACCACTCCATTCTTTCTCATAAGTTGACGAATCTGTTGAATATCAAATGACATTATGCAATGATGTCAATTTCAGTAAAGTTTAAAAAATATGAAAACATGAACTCCTTTATGGTGAATCATTTGAATTCTTAAAAAGAAGAAAACATTTTCCCCCTGAAAATGTTTTTACTCTAAATTTCAATTTAAAATAGGAAAGATTTTTCATATATCCCTTTTGCTATAAAGTTAGCATCTTCTGCAGACAGGTTGATTTTGTTAACTCTTTTCAGGAAGTGTCAAGAGCAGAATTTACATGTATCTGTGTTAACAAATTAGTTTTCCATCTCTCATGTATTTGGCTACTAATACATTTTAAATAAATGCATCAAAGCCTTCACTTCAACAAACAAAACAAATGAGTAATTAAGAAGCTAGATTCATTTTCAACTGATTAGAGGTGATGAAAGGCAAAGGAAAAAAATTAGCTGTAAACAGGAAACATGACTTGCAAGATAAATTACTCTCTTCAAATGTAAAACTAAAGAAAAATGGATAAGGCAATTAGTTGTGGTAATGCATTTTTCTCTCCCTTTCACCTCAGACATCTATCCATTATCCATTGGTCTTATGATATTAATCATCTCTAAACTCTCTTCATACTTTACCCCTTCCATTTTCACATATCTCTCTATAAAGAAAAGAGAATAAACAATGCAGAGGTGACTTGACATTTTGAACTAGTCATGATCAACATGGCTGATAAAATCTAACAGAAAATATGGAATTCTAGAAAGAACTTTCATCAGACCTGAGATGGAATCCTGCCTCTGCATTTACTATATACTGTGATCTTTGACAAATGCTTGAACTTTTCTGGTCATCAGTTTCCTATACTGATTTATATCTTGTCAAAGATCCCATCCAATAACGTCTGAAACTTATGGAATTAATTTGTTGGAGGGCATCTTAATATTGCATAAATAGGGAGAGTTTTGTGCTAATAGGTACCACTTATATAGCACATATATATAGCATATATAAAGGTTTATAAAGTACTTTGCAAGTATTATGTCATTTGTTCCTCACTGTAGGCTTAGGAGGGAGATGCTGTATGAATTTTAATCTTTTTTTCTAGTACTGTAAACTATTTCTTTGCTCATTTGATTAGCATGGTATTGAATAAGAAAATTAATTTAGGTACTGTTGTCATTTTTGCTATACTTACTCATTCTACTCATGAACAATTGATATTTTTTTCTGATTATTTTTATCTGGCTTTACGAACAGTGGATGTACTTTTATTTATATAGTTCTCATGTGCATGTTAGCAGGTCAATTCCTAAATTTTTCATGCACTCTGTACGTATTTTAAGTGTAATTTCTTTTGCTCTTTCTTCCTGCTGAGTTTTATTGGTAATAAACTGAAATGTTAATGATCTCTGTGTATTTTTATTCTGCATTTTACTGATGTTATTAACTGTTTCAATTACATTTTTATTTGTCTTTTTAGGGTTTTGTTAAGTACAGCATCATATTATCTACAAAAAATATGATAATGGTTTATTTTTACCTATTCTTGTTCCATAAATTTCTTTGTCTTGTCTCGTTAGGCATCTGGTGGTGTAGTGGAAGAAGTGCTGAGTCTGGAGTCGAGAACTGAACTCATGTCTAGCTTCAGAATCTTCGAAGCTTTATCACTCTAGGAAGATTATGTAACATTTGTCTTCCTCAGTTTTCTCAGCTATAAGATGGTGGTAATATATCACCTACATCCCAGGGCTTTCAAGATGATCAAAAGAAATACTATTTTAATGCATATAATACAGTAAAAAAAATCCACAGTATTTGGCACACAGTAGGAATTTAATGAATATCTCACTCCCTGTCCACTCTATCTCTCTATATATGTTATTATAACCATATTATTATTATGTAAAATAGAAGTAATGGCCATGGACATCCTTATTTCTCCCTGGATTTTATTGGAAAGTGTTACATTTTATCAGTTTTACAAATGAGAGTATCCCTTGGTTTTACATATATCCTATTTAATATTTCAAGTAAAAGGCCATGTATTCATGAGTGTTATTGTATTTTGGCAGAAATTAATTTTAGATTTTGTCAAAAGCTTTTTCTGCAACTATTGATCTATTGAAATAACCATGATTTAGTTTATTTTGTTTTTAATATAATTAATTTTAAATTTATAGATACTTTCATATTAAACCAATTTTGCATCCTTAGTACATATCTAGGTGGTCATAATGTATAGTCTCTGCAATCATTCTGTGTGTGTGTGTGTGTGTTTGTGTGTTACATTCAAGTTCAACAGGCATTTGCATATGGTTTTCTTTATCTTCTTGTTTGTATAAAAGACACATTTATACCATGGAAAGCATTTGGTAGGATCTCTGCTTTTGTTATTTTTGCAAACATTTTATATAATATTAGAATAAATTATTTCTGCTATGCATGATACAATTCACCTGTAAATACATCTGGTCCTGAGTTTTAGATCCCTCCCTTCTCTTTGGAAGTTCACTTAAGGTTTGTCCAATTTCTTCTTGACATATTTAAACTATCTGTTTCCTATTCTATCATTGTTCATATTTTGTATTGTTTACATATTCCAATATTTCAATTTTGTTGGCATATAAAAATCATTTGTAAAATCATTTCTAATATCATTCTTAATTTCTTCATTATTGTGAATTCCCTTTATCATTTTTGGACATGTAATTTTTTTCCCTTTTCTTCTTTAAGTATAATTAGCAAAGAATTTCTTGTTTCTTTTCAAAGCTCTTATTTTTATGTATGAATTTTTGTTTTCTTTTGCTTTCAATTCAGTTACATTTTTCACAATTTCTAATTATCTGTTTAACGTTTTCAAACACTTCTTGCTTTTCTAGTTTTTTCATTATATTCTTAATTATTTGATCTTTCTCTTTGTGGGGAAAAAAAAGATTTAGAGATGTGATTCCCTCACCCCCCCGCCCCAGCAAGTGCTGGTTTAGTTAATTGAAAAATTGTAGTGTTTTCTCATTGTTGTCATTATCTTAATGAAATTATCTATTGTTTCTATGATTTTCTTTCTTTGACTATAATTATTTAGAATTAATTTATTTAGTTTCTACTTGTTTTTTTATATATTTTCCCATCCCTGTATTAAATTTACATTTTATTGCATTATTGTCTTTTCTTCACTAGACTAAAAATGTCCACTTTCTTTAACTGATTCTTACTCTTTTCAGTTCCTGTTTCTATCATACTTTATAAATAGAGAATCCAGTTGAATACATAAAGTCACAACATCACAGAAACTCAGAGTTGAAGACCTCAAACACCACTGAGTACAACTTTTACCTGTCATAATGGTAATATAAATGGGGAGATTTTTCATATTCATTAATAGGCCCATGTGAGTTGCTTGGGTCACATGGAAGCCTGAGTCACAGACTCACATGGAGCTTCTGGTGAAAGAAGTTTGATGAATAGGTGATGCAGGAAAAGGCAGAGCTTGAGCAGAGCTAAGAGGAAGTTAGTCTTGAGAGTGGTCAGAACTAGGAAGGATGCAGGCAGCTGGCTAGTGTGAGTGAAAGAGCTTGTTTGTGGGAGATGGTTTGTGGGAAACCTAGCAAGGGGAAGTCTTGGGGGTGGTGTTCTTCTCTGCATTGTCACTGTGCCTTTTGGGTTGCTATGATTTTGGTTTGCTATTATGAATTTGTCTTTCTGGTGTCTGAATAAATGTTTTGTTCCGTTTTATTTTTTTCTGTCTTCCATGTGAAGAGTCTGTGGTATTTTGCAATTCAGAATTGTGCTGGGATATTCATGGTCACCATAACCTACCTGCCTCTCTTTAATTCCATCCAGGTCTTCCCATAGTCTTTCTGTATAAAATATCAATCTTGTCCCCATTAAATTACTGAGATTCTCATTATATTGGCATAACAAATGGCACTGACTCACGAAGAGTCCAGACCACTTCTACTGATGTTCCAAAAAACTTGATACTTGAATTGAAAGAAGGTTTGAGTCTTCAAATTCTTTCAAGACAGACCCCCATCTTGTACCCTTGTATTTTGGTATTCTTAGCATCCCTAGACCACAACATCCCCATGTAATGGATATGGGACTAAAGTAAATAGGAATTAAGTGATTTGCCTATGATCACACATCTAGTAAGTTCCTGAGATCAGAGTGGACTTCTACCTTCCTAACCCCAGTCACAGTGCTATAATAACTGTGCCATCTAGCTGCTCCATTATTAGAGAGCATCTAGAGGAAAATATATGGTTACTTGTAGATTATGTTTTATAGGGCATTCATGTTCAGGGGTATATTGCACCAGATGGGCTTTTTGAGTTCCCTCCGCCTCTGTATTGCTGGTATCCTCATCAGAGATCTCCCAAAATAATAAATAGGTACATCATAAATCTGTCAGCATATGCCAAAGAAAAATAAAACTCTTGATTATTGCCCATATCCAAAAAAATCATTTTTGGATAGTCAACCTTCAAATATAATCTCTGATAATTGTTGTGAAATGTGTCATAAATTTGTAAACTAGGTGCAAATAACATAGCATAAAATGTTCATTATGCAAATCAGAAAGTTTAAGTCTTCACATGTAGCTAATTTATTTATGCTGAAGTTGAAGACATTTAATTTTCTTCCTTCCTAAGAGAGCCCAACAATACATTCTCTTAGATAATTATTTGCATGTAAAAAATCCTGTTTAAAATGCACTTCAAAGAGGCCCACCAAGGAGTACTTCGATTTTGAAGAATCAATGTGAATTGTTAAATCCCTGATTTAGAAAGAAAGTGTGGGGGGGATGGGGGTAGAGAAGAGGCTTAAAAATGAAGTCAATTTGGTTCAGTCATGAACCAAATCTGAGGTCAATTAATTAAATGCCTTCAGTTTGTAGAAGAGTATATGAGGATCCTATGAGGAGAAATGCACATGGTAGATTCACTTATATTCACTTATAGGAAAATAGTGAGTGTCAAAAGAGGCCTTAGAAATCATGTATTCCAACACCTTGACTTGATAGGTGAGAAAAATGAAGCCTAGAAAGGCTAAGTGACTTCTTGAAGGTTATAGGGATACTAAGCAACTGAGCTGGTTGCATTGTGTTTGGGATTCCTATGGGACATCAGTATGCAAGACTGGTGTTCAAGAAAGAGAAGATGAGCACTGGATACATAGATTTGGGAGTCAGTCAGCAAAGAGATGGTAATTTAACAAATAGGGCCTGATGAGATCACCAAGGGATATAACAGAGAGTTAGGGAAGAAGAGGACTCAGAACAGAAGTTTAGGATATACCCATGGTTAATGGGAGTGACCTGAGTGAAAATTCATCAGAGAAAATAGAGAAGGAGCAGTTAATCCTGTCATTTCTCCCTTTAGGGAACCAAACTTCAAGTTGGCCAACAAGGCTTTATTTCTTTCTTCCTTTCTTTCTTCTTTCTTCCTTCCTTCCTTCCTTCCTTCCTTCCTTCCTTCCTTCCTTCCTTCCTTCCTTCCTTCCTTCCTTCCTTCCTTCCTTCCTTCCTTCCTTCCTTCTTTCTTTCTTTCTTTCTTTCTTTCTTTCTTTCTTTCTTCTTCCTTCCTTCCTTCCTTCCTTCCTTCCTTCCTTCCTTCCTTCCTTCCTTCCTTCCTTCCTTCCTTCCTTCCTTCCTTCCTTCCTTTCTTTCTTTCTTTCTTTCTTTCTTTCTTTCTTTCTTTCTTTCTTTCTTTCTTTCTTTCTTTCTTTCTTTCTTTCTTTCTTTCTTCCTTCTCTCTCTTCTCTCTCTCTCTCTCTCTCTCTCTCTCTCTCTCTCTCTCTCTCTCTCTCTCTCTCTCTCTCTCTCTCTCTCCTCTTCCTTCCTTCTTTTCCTTCCTTTTTTTCTTTCCCTCTTTCTACATAGGCTATCACACCCTTACTGGTAGGTAGACTACCCGAATGGAATGTAAATTTTAACTTAAGGAACATTTTTTTTTTCTCTTAAAGACCAGGTTTAACCCAAAATCACTCTGGATCTCATTGACTTGGCCTATTGTTTTAGCATCCAGACCAAGGCCTGCTTGGTCATTGTTTGGACCCTGATTAGCTGAGAATGAATGAAAATGAAAATTATTTCAATTTTGTCAAGAAACCCTGAGGATATTCCTCTCCAGTTCTATCTTTTTTAAGAGGCCATTCTTTGCCTCATTTTTTATTAAACCTTAATTACTGACTGAGAGATGTTTCTGTCAAACAGAGACCTAATAAAGACTTTAACTTGGAATGGCAAAGGTCCCCTAATGCCTTCTCTGACATCTCAAGGTATGCTGACCCATATTTGTGTATCAGTAAGCACCTCAATATACAGAGAGCGGCCTGCTATCACAGGTTCTTAGATCTGCATTCATAAAAGAAAAGGTAACTTTTGAAGGGTTAACAATCACTTTAATCAAGCACATGTATCACTCCTTTAACCAAGCACACAAATCATTCACATAGTTCAGGGGAGTCAGCACCCTGAACTCAATGAAAATACCGAAAAATCAAAAGTCAACAGACGTTCACTGCTTGAATTCAATAGACAGTTCCAACTGTTTAACCAGACAGGGAAGTACCAACATCTGGGTTTTCAAAGCTTGGGTTCCCTTACATGGCCTACCGAAGTCCACATCTGGCCAAGCAAACCTTCTAGTCAGTAACGACCCAAAGTAATATCTCAACTCATTGTATTTAGACCTTTTTAAGAGTCAGAGGACATCACAACCATGGAGAACCAGTACCTCATTAACAAAAGGTATGGGTCTTCCCACAAGTCTTTGTTAATCAAAGTCCCTTTAATGAGCAGGCCCATTAATGAGTGGGGAAGACTCTTAATTATATTCAAATAATTAACAATGCAAATTCTAGTTAAAGAAACCCTTGTTGTGGTACTTTACTCCTAGTAAAGACTCTTGCTTGATAAAGGCCAAATTCAATCAAAGGCACTTGGTGATACGAAAATAAAAACAGCAAAAAGATTCTATTTTGCTTGCCGTCACAACCTGGCCACTGGATGCAGGTGGTTCCTGAGGAAAAAGTGAGGTTGCGTGACTTTGCCTAGTTCTCCCTCGCTCAAATATAATTCACTTGCATATCATAGCAACACCTCAGTGATATCATGGTCCTCTTCAAGAATGAAGGACAAACAGCAGCAACCTTTATAATGTTTCTCACATTTTCTTCTTGTTGAGGGCCAGGGTGGAGTGCTGTTGACAAGATCAAGAAAGACTTTCCGGAAAACTGTTCTTTGAGACTGTGCTCATTATAGTCTGGAATGGCTCTCCATGCCCCTCAGATGTTCCTGTCTCCATGAAACAAACAAGAGAATTAACAGAAAACAAGGGATATGTAAAATAGTTGCCCTCTATGCTAACAGTTTTTAAAGTCAATAAGACTGGCCAAATCACTGGGACAGGAGATGAGCAGAAGGTCACATAGATTTGCAGTTTCTATCTATATATACCCTAACCCTCAGATCAATAAACGGAACTGGTCTATCTTTTCCTGCCTCCCATGTCTCTTTTCTTCAACCACTTCACTGAGTCATGTAGTGACATGGGCCATCCGCTACATCTTCTTACTGCTGATGCTGCTACCACTCTAGTGTAGACTCTCACCACAACATACTTGGACTACATAAATAGCTTACTGCTCAGTGACCCTGTCATGGTTCTACCAATGATCTTCCTTGGGGTGGAGCCAAGATGGCAGAATACAAGCAGGGACCTGCTAGATCTATCCTGGAAAAATCCCTCAGAAAAACTGTAAAAATGACTCTAAACAAATTCTAGAGCAGCAGAAGCCACAAAATGGCAGACTGAAGCAAATTTCCAGCAGGAAGGTCAACAAGAAGGGTCTATCATACTGGGCTGGTAGCAGAGCACAATTCAATACAGGATGCATTGGCATTGATGGAGCTGTAGAAGGCCTTAGGGAATTCAACTGCTGGCAACTGCAGTGATTTCCAGACATCTCAGCCAACAAACATCAAAGAGAGCTTCAAAGGTCAGTGGGATGGATTTCTCATCTGGCTGACAGGGGAGCATGGTCTGGCCCCAGCCCCAACCTCAAGATTAGGGTGGTGGCAAGCCCTGCTTTTGGAGCCTTCCACTTAAGAAAGAGGTAAAAAGTCAAGTAATTGACTGGGCAACTGCCTTTGGAACACATCACACAACAAAGATCACAAAAGTCAAGTAATTGGGGGTGGGCAGAACCAAGATAGTGGAGTAACAGCATGGACTTATTAGGGCTCTCCCCCCAAACCCTATGAAATACCTGTAAAAAGGACTATAAGCAAATTCTGGTGCAGCAGAACCCACAAAATGACAGAGTGAAGAAAATATTCAGACAATGACACCCTAGAAGGTTGCCAGGAAGTATCTATTGAACCATGCAAGGGGCAATGGATGGGTGTCAGGGTACACTCTAGCACAGGCAGTACAGACACAAATGGGACCTCAACAGACCTTGGTGAGGCTGAATCTTGGGCACCTGTGGAGGTTTCCAGACTTCATGACCCCAAAATTCTGAGGATAAATTGGAAGGTCAGTGGAAAAACCATGGGACTTGTGAGAGAGAGGGATCTGGCACCAGCTTTTGGACTGAGGAGAGGTTGGAGGAGCTCAAGGAAGAGGAGCACCCTAAAGAGGAACCTGCAGAAGCAGCAAGGGCAAGGACAGCTGCAGTGGCTGCTTCTGGATCTGTATGCCCACAGACTGTGAGGGGATCAAGAAGATGACAGTACACTTCAATCCCACTGGAAGCAGAGAACTACCTTGACAAAGAGCTGAAAAGTCAAGTAAATGGCTGGGGAAATGAGCAAGAACCCAGAAAAAGAATCAGAATATAAAATCTTACACTGATGACAAGGAAGAGCAAAGTATACAAAGAGAAGACAAACATCTCAAAGGTTCCACATCCAAAGCCTCCAAGAAAAATATGAATTGGTCTCAGGCATTAGGAGAGCTCAAAAATGATTTTGAAAATCAAGTAAGAGAAATAGAGCAAAAATTGGGAAGAGAAATGAGAGAGATGAAAGAAAATCATGAAAAACCAGTCAACTGCTTGCTAAAGGAGGCCCCCCAAAATGCTGAAGAACATAACACTTTTAAAAAAATGGACTAACCAAAATGACAAAAAAGATCCAAAAAGGCAATAAAGAGAATAATGTCTAAATAGATGAAATGGCCACATGGAAAAGGACGTTCAAAACTTCACTGAAGACAATAATTCCTTAAAGATTAGAATGGAGCAAATGGAATCTAATGACTTCATGACAAATCAAGAAATTATAAAACAAAGCCCAAGTATTGAAAAAAAAATAGTAGACAATATGAAATATTTCATTGGAAAAAGCAACTGACTTTGAAAATAGATCCAGGAGAGAGAGTTTAAAAATTATTGGATTATTTGACAGCCATGATACAAAACAAAAAGCCTAGCTATCATCTTTCAAGAAATCATCAAGGAAAATGACTGATATTCCAGAGTCAGAGGGTAAAAATGGATACTGAAAGAATCCACTGAACACCACTTCCTAAAAGATATCCCAAGAGGAAAACTGCTAAGAATATATTAACCAAATTCCTGAGCTCCCTGGTAAAGGAAAAAAAAAATTATTGCAAGCAGTCAGAAACAAACAATTCTAGTTTTGTGGAACTACAATCAGGAGAACACACGATTTAGCACCTACTAAATTAAGGGATAATAGGGCTTGGCATACGATATTCCAGAGGTGAAGGGGTCTAGGATTAAAACCAAAAATCACCTAGCCAGTAAAACTGATCTTAATTCTTCAGGGGAAAAAAAGTGGTCATTCAATTAAATAAAGGATTTTTAAGCATTCTTTTTTGAAACAACCAGATCTGAATGGAAAATTTGACTTTCAAGCACAAGAATCAAGAGAAATAAGGTAAGGTAAGCAAGAAAGAGAAAACATAAAGAATCTACTAAAGTTGAACTGTTTACTTTCTTACATGGAAAGATCATATTTGTAATTCTTAAGACTTTTCTCAGTATTAGGGTAATTGGAGGGACTATATCCATATAAACAGAGAGCAGAGAGTTAGTTGAATAGTTAGGGATGATATTTAAAAAAATAAAATTCAGGAGTGAGAAAGGAATATGTTGGAAGGGGAGAAGGAGAAAAAGGGAGAAATTATCTCACATAAAAGAGGAAAGCAAAAGCTTTTTCAATGGAGGGAATAGGAGAGAGGTGAGAGGGAAAGAGTGAACCTTCCTCTCATCACATTTGGTTTAAGGAAGGAATAACATGCACACTCAATTTGGTACAAAAATCTATCTTACACTACAGGAAAGTTGGGGGGAAGGGGATAAGTGGAATTGGTGTTATGATAGAAGGGAGAGCAAATAGGAGAACGAGTAATTAGGAGTAAACTCTTGAGAAGGGATAGGGTCAAAAGAGAGAACAGAATAAATGGGGGGAAGGATATGATGGAGGGAAATATAGTTAGTCTTCAACAATATGACTTTTATGAAAGTGTTTTGAAGAACTACACATGTATAACCTTCATTGAATTGCTTGCTTTCTCAGTGGGGATGAGTGGGAAGGAAGGGAAAATAGTTTGAACTCAAAGTTTTAAAAACTAATGTAAAAAATTGGTTTTACATGCAACTAGGAAATAAGATATACAGGCAATGGGGTATAGAAATTTATCTTACCCTACATGAAAATAGAAGTTATGAGGATAAGAGAAAGGAGGGGTATGACAGAAGGGAATGCAAATTAGGGGAGGTGGTGATTAGAGTGCAGATTATCTTGAGGTGGCAGAGGGGAGAGATGGGGAGAAAATCTGGAACTAAAAGTCTTGCATAAATGTCTGTTGAAAGCCAAAAATGAATAAATTTTAAAAACGAAAGTAATTTACTGCTACAGAAAAAAATATACTAGTATAGAAAGTGCTTCCCAAAGTTGTTGTAAGGTTCATATGAGATTGCATGTATGAAATTATGATCGTTGTTCTTCTGAAAATGGTACTAGAAAGAATAAATCTATACACCAATGACAGTTTATTCTCTATGTTTATGAAAGCCAAGAACATTGTAAAATTCACATTAGAAGCTTTCTGGTTGGTTGGTTGTAGTCCAAAATATCTTGGACTAATATGGAAGCATTTTGCAAGAATACACATGTATGATTTCTGTCAAATTGTTTGACTTCTCAAGAAAGGGGCAGGAGAAGGAGGGAGTAGAGAATATGAATAAATTTTTCAAATGAACGCTAAAAAAATGTATGTTGATATGTAATTGGGAAACCAATAAAGTAAAAATTAAGTTTGAAAAAATTAAGCAATTTACTAGAAAAGGGATCAAATGGGGGAAAAGTAACAGACTATAGATTCATATTTTCTCAGTGAAGAGACATTTTCTTATATCATTGGTGAAAATGAAGATTAAAACTTACAACCAGTAGAACACAAGGAAGTCCTTTGGCTTATCCTAAATCCTAAGCCTCCAAGAAAAATATAATTTGGTCTCAGACCATGGGAGAACTGAAAAAGAATTTTGAAAATTGAGTAAGACAAGTAGAGGCAAAATTAGGAAGTGAAATGAGTGTGAGGAAAGAAAATCATGGAAAATGAGTTATTTCCTCCAACTACCTTAATACTGAGAAAGCTCTCAAGAATACTTACAAGTCCTGTCTCTCATTGAATGACCATTTTTTGCCTGAAGTATTATACTCTCTCTTGCTGATTTTAATACAAGCTCCTTTGACTTCTTCAGTATCATATCTGAAGCCCTTCAATGCCTTAATGTAGAAGTTACTAGATCTTGTGTAATCATAACTGCTTTTTGACAATATTTGAATTGTATTTTTATGGCTACTTGCAATATTTTCTCCTTCACTTAGGAATTCTGGAATTTGGTTGCTATATTCTTAAGAGTTTCTCTTTTCAGGTCTCTTTCAGAAGGTGATCAGGGATTCTTTGAATATCTATTTTGTCCTCTGGTTCTAGAATATCAGAGCAGCTTTCCTTGATAATTTTATGAAAGATAATGTCTAGGCTCTTTTTTGATTATGATTTTCAGGTAGTCCCATAATTTTAAAATTGTCTTTCCTGGATCTATTTTCCAGGTCAGTTGTTTTTCCAATGAGATGTTTCACATTATTTTCTATTTTTTCAATCTTTTGGTTTTGTTTTGTAACTTTCTTCTTGGCTTATAGTATAGTCATTACCTTCTTTGAACTCCACTCTCATTTTTAAAGAACTATTTTGTTCAGTGAGCTTTTGAACCTCCTTTACCATTTGACTAATTCTGCTTTTTGAAGCCTTCTTCTCCTCATTGGCTTTTTGAACCTCTGTTTTCAATTGAGTTACCCTATTTTTAAAAGTGTTATTTTCCTCAGCATTTTTTTTGGTTCTCATTTAACAAGCTGATGACTTGCTTTTCAGGCTCTTCTATGACCTGATTTCATTTCATATTCATTTTGGAGGGACTATAGAGAGAAACCTTAACTTCCTTTGACAGTATGCACTGTTCTTCCTCATCTGAAAGGATGGAAGGAAATACCTGTTCACCAAGAAAGTAACCTTCTATGATCTTATATTTTCTCCTTTTGGGGGGCATTTTCCCAGCCAGTTACTTGACTTCTGAATCCTTTGTCAAGAGGAGGATCCTAATGCTCCTCCTTCTCCCTGGACCATGCTCAGGGCTGAGGTTCAGATCAGCTGCTCAATTCCTCAGAAGATTTAAGCTGAGCTTCTTGGGTCCACTGCTTCTGTAGCCACCATAGGTGCCTGTCACCTGCTGCTGCTGCCTTTTCCACCACCTCTGTCGCTACCTGGGGCCAGTTCTAGGGGGACCTTACTCTCTGTTGCCCAGCTGGGAAAGCCCTCCCACACTAACCTTTGAAGTTTTGTTTGTCGCTTGTAGCTTGAGGGATCTGGGATCCTCCCTGCTGGATATTCTGTCCTGGAGGCCTGTTCGGTCCTGTTCCTTCCTGTATGGGGCAACCAGGGTTGGGTTTTGCTCCACTCAGGGTCTGTGAGATAGACCTTTCCTGTCAGCCTTTCAGGTTACCTTTGGCTGGAAATCTCACTTTGTTGTTCTGTGGATTCTGCTGCTCTAGAATTTGTTGAGAGTCATTTTTATAGGTATTTTGTGAGCTGTGGGAGAAGCACTAGAGTATATGGGTCTTTCTATTCCACCATCTTAGCTCCAGCCCCGGTAATTTCTTGAAAGATGCTCTTTGGTGATCATTGCTCTCAGTCCAACAATTTTTAAATTGTCTGTCATGGATTTTTTAGGTCACTTATATTTTCAATGAGATATGTCCCATTGTCTGCTTCATTTTTTCATTTTTTGGTTTTGTTTTTAATTTATTGATCTTTCACAAAGTCATTAGCTTCCATCTGTTCCATTCCAATTGTTAAGGAATTATTTTCTTTAGTGAATTTTTGGACATCTGCTTCCATTTGGAAAATTCTGCTTTTTAAGACATTCTTGTACTCATTGGCTTTTTGAATTTCTTTTGCCATTTGAGTTAGTTGTTTTTTTTTTTTTTTTTTTTTTTGAGGGATTATTTTCTTCATTATTTTGGTTCCTTTTTTTCAAGGAGTTGACAATTTTTTTTTTCTGATTTTCTTCCACCAGTGTCATTCTTCTTCCCAATTTTTAAAATCTACTTCTCTTACTTGACTTTCAAAATCCTTGTTGAGTTGTTCCATGGTCTGAGAACAATTCACATTTTTCTTAGAGGCTTTGGATGTAGGAGATTTGACTTTGTTGTCTTCTGTTTGTGTAGTATGTTTTCCTTATCACCAATATAAGATTCTCTAGTCTGAATTTTTTCTGTTTTTTGCTCATTTCCCCAGCCAGTCACTTGACTTTTGAGTTCTTTGATGTCAAGGGAGTTCTCTGCTTCTAGTCGGGGTGGGCAGATAGACTGTAACCTGCTTGATCCCCTACCATCTGTGGGCCTTGAATTCCAGAAACAGATGTTGCCACTGCTGTGGATGTCCTGGCCTCCTCTGCCCTCCTCTGCCACTTTAATCTGACCTGGACCATGGTACTCTTACCCAGATCTAACAGAGTTTTCCCACTGACTTTCTATGCTATCTTGAGAATTTATGAGTCAAGAAGTCTTGTAACTGCCACAGATGACAATGATTCAGTCCCACTGAGGCCTGCTCAGGTCCCATTTGGGCTGGCATGGCCCACCTTTGACTGCACTCTGCTCCCAGTCAGGCATGATAGATGCTTCCCATCAAATTTCCAGGTTGTCTTGGGCTGGAGATTTTTTCCCACCATCGTTAAGTTGGTTCTACAGTTCCAAAATTTGTTTCAAGTCATTTTTCCAGGTATTTGAGGGGTTAGAGGTGAGAGCTGTAGCAAGTCCTTGCTTTTACTCTGCCATCTTGACTCTGCTGTATCCTGATTATTTTAAGTGTCTGGGAAAATCTCACCTCCTGCAGGAAGCCTTACTTGTTCACTTTGATTGTAGTTGTGGTTGTTCTCTCTAAAACCATCCAAAATTCATTATATTTTCCATTTGTATAATAATGCTTTCCTGTTGCTTCCTCATTTGGTTATGAACTGCTTTATATTTTAATGTATACATGCATATTCATATGAGAGAGAGAGGAGAGAGAGACAGACAGACAGACAGACAGGCAGACAGACAGAGAGATATGGAAGGAGGTTAAATAAAATCTATATTTATTTTGCTGTTACTCTGAAAGCTTGCAGCAGATATGGAGGATCAATTTAGGGAAACAAATGGCACCATACATCAACATTGAAGGAAATGTTCTGGATTGAGGTATTAGCCAGAAATATTGGCTTAAAACCCCACTTCAAGTGTTTCCAATGTCTTGACATCAGTGAAGATATTCTTATTCCAGGTTTGGAAGAGATAAGTTCTTTGTCACATACATATACACATACACACCCACACATACATGTGCATGCATATATACATCGATGTATGCATGTGGGTGTGTATTTTTTCACAGAAGTTTTGCTTTGCTTTTAGGGAATAAATTGCATTTTTTTAAAATCTTCCATGTACTTACTCTAATGAAATGGAAAAGAAAGGAAACAAACAAAGAGTTTGTTCAAGTCAAACATTCACATTGAAGTTGCACTCACTTCTCATTAGGACCATTAATTGGCTTTCAGGTTTTTCCATTTGTCCTTTCGATTTTTGTGTGGTTTGTTAACTCCTCTTTAAAATGCACCTTCCTTTCTGCTACCCTTAATCAATCAGGATGTGAAGAACTGAAAAGTTCGCTGACTTTTCTGTCATTGCAAAGAGTTGATTTTCTACTTTGTCTTCTTCAAACTACAGAAAAGTTTTCTTGATAAATTAGATAGTAATATTAGCACATGATATCAAATCTTTATTAAAATTATTTAATATATTTTACAGCTGGCTCATACATATCTTTTTCCTTTCCCTTATTTCCTGGGAAAAATACTGTTTTTAGGCTTTAAAATATTTAGTGTTCCATGAATTGTAGCCATATAAAACTGAAACCACAGAGACAAAAATGAAATAGCATTTCTCCAATTCTTACTAGAATCATATGGGTGAATACTGGAATAATTACAATCTCATGAGGTCATTACATGAAGTTCTGGCTGTCAACAATAATGGTGGGACAAGGTCACTGAGCTGGTGTCTGAAGATGTCTAGTGAAGGGGTCTCTCTGTTTTGAAAAGGAGTTAATTGCAAGAATTATGGAGGCTTAGGTCAAATGACGAAAAACTGTTTCATCTTCGTCCAACAATATATATTATTATTGCCTAGGGAAATAATGAATTATAAGACTGAATGTCTCTGTCTATCTTTCTCTGTCTTTTTCTCTCTCCCTGTCTCTCTCTCTCTTTCTCTCCCTCTTATACATACATACATATATGTCTGTATGTATGTATGCATGCATGTATATATGTGTGTGCATCTCTAGACATATTATCTTCCTCTTTCCTCCTTTAATCTGAAACCACGAGACTTTGTTGTATGTGATTGCAAAACTTTCTACAACTGTTAATCACTTTGAAAAGTTATACATTACAAAATATGAAAATAAGAACATTATTTCTCAAAAAATTTTAGAGGACCCAGGTAAAAGAAAAGTCAGGAACATAATTTGAACAATTTCTGTTCTAATCTCATTCTTTTTATTTTTCTATCTCTCAGTTTTATGTCTGTCTTCCCTCTATCTTCCTTCTCTGTCAATGTTTTTTTTTTTTCCTCTCTGCGTGTGTCTTTCTCTCTCTGTCTTTAGTTTTTGTCTTTCTTCCTTGGTCTTGTTTGACCTCTCCTCCTCTTTATCTTCTTTTCTCTGACTTTCTCTCTCTCTTTCTCTCATCAGTCTGTCTGTTTATCTGCCTCTTTCTGTGACTCTTTCTATCTTTGCTTGTCTCTTTGTCTCACACATCTCTCTTCTGCCCATGTTCCTGTCTTTCCCTCTTTCTGTCTCTCTCACATTGCCTCCCCGTCTTAGCATCCCTACTTACTTTATTCTCTCTGTCACTGTCTCTGCCTGTCTTTGTCTCTCTTTCTCTGTCTTTTCCTCTCTCCCTGTCTCTCTCTCTTTCTCTCCCTCTTATACATATACATATATATGTATGTATGCATTTATATGTATGTGTGCATTTCTAGACATATTATCTTTCTCTTCCCTCCTTTAATTTGAAACCATGAGACTTTGTTATCAGAAGTTGCTTGATGCAGGGAAATAACAATGAAATCTCCACCAGACCTGATTCACAATAACAACAGATCTATTATTCTTCTTTTCTTTGTGAAATCATTGCATCCAGTCATGAATGAAGCATGAGCTGGAAAAACCCCTACCCAGGTTACCGGGAGAATACAGACAGCTGGGTCATTTATTATGTAGTGATATTTGCAAAATGCTACAAACCAAGACTAGCTTTTAATATTGTCCTGAGAAGACAATTTCCTTTCTCTCTCATTTTGGCATCCAATTTGTCAGCTTCTCTTGGAATAAAGCCAGAGGAACTAGAAGGACTTCTCTACTGTGAGTAATTCTCACTGTGTTGCAATGTGGTCCTGTATAAAAATTTTCTCCTACTTCAAAAATCCTTTGAAAACTTCAAAAGACAAATTGTCTGTCCTGCCCCTGGTTGCTCCAAAATTCACCTAAACTTTTGCACTAGTATCAATTGGAAAACCAGAGGTGGAAACTGAGGGAAAGAAAAATGGGGTTTTTTTTTAAATTTTTTCCTTGGATTTTCATGGAGCTGACTTTACTGGCAGATCAGTTGAAACTGACCTTGAATGAATGTCTCTTCTCCCTGAATATATTGTGTTCAGGCCTTTGGAAAATTCTGAGGAATGAGAGCCCAAGAATCCTCTTCCTGAAACTTCCAGGACTAAGAAAACTCTGATCAGGCAGCTCAATTTTCAATCTTTCCTGTACGGACTTCTCTCCAGATAAAGAGCCCAACTTCATCTACTCTCCCCAGAACAGCCTATTAGCAAACTTGAGTGCTCTCAAAGTGTTTATTTGTAATCCTTTTATGAGTAGGATCATGAATCTTGAAACTGGAAAGGACAGAAAACTATTCTATGCCTTCATTTTCCAGTGGAAGAGAGATGAACTTAGAAAAGGGCAGTACTTTGCCTTTTATCACATGGTTGGTGAAATTCAGGGTCTGGACTTAAACACAGTAGCTCTTTCTCCAAATTTAGGGCTCTATGAAGCTGATCCTTAGCAGTTCTGATTGAGAAAGTCCTGAAGAGGGGACAGAAAGCCTTCCCATTTCTCAGCTAAGAGTCAGAGGAATAGAAATTTCCCTGCATTTGCCTTGTATTCAGTTTGGAAGGATGAAGCAGCATCTGTGTGGTTTGTGGCTTCTTAATGTAAGGGTTGAGTAATGATTTTAATTTGGAATGCTCTATATTTCTTCCATTCAGATTAAGGTGTGTATAAAATATGCTTTTGTTAGTGATCTTAAAGTGAAATATATAATGATAAGCAACCAGTGGGAAGGGACAATAGGATATAGGAGAAGTTACATAGAACCCTTGAGGTTTCACTGGAAGATGAAGACAGATCCTAAATTAAACTATTAAGGAGAAAGCAGGTCATGTGACTCAGAGGAGGCTAGAGGTTTATGAGAGTCAGTTGCTCTGGGAATCTAAAAAACAAAACAAAACCAAAAAAACAAGAATTTATCAGATGCTCCAGACTGCCTCCTACTGAGGAATGATAACTTTAATACTCCCAAGGATGTGGATGTTCTCCCTCCTCACTTCTACACCTTGGAATACTGAGCTTCCTTCAAAGCTCACCTCATCTCCAAAATATCTTTATTGAGTGTCCCAGATGTTAACATTACCCCTAACAAATTTACTTTTGAACCTATTAGGCATGTTCTGGGGGAAAGAGAGTGGGTGTGGAGAATGGACTCTCTTCCTCCCAGACAAGAATACCTAGATTCACACCCTGCCTCTGACTCATACTACCTGCACAACCATGAAAAATTTACTTTCCCTCTCAATACTCTAAATAACAATCTACCAGTTAAAGTTGTCAAGAAGTTGTTAAGCTGCATTGGAAAGAGTTTATCCATTAGAGAATTTTCTATATCAACAAAAATCACAAGTCTAGTCCTTGGCTTATCCTCTTTATTTTGTATATACTCATATGTGGCTGCTAGGTAGTACAGCAGGTAGATTTCTGAACTTAAGACAAGAACACATGATTTCAAATCCTATTTCATATACTTACTAGCCATATGACCCAGTGCAAACCATTTAACCTCTCTCATTCTCAGTTTACTTGTCTGCAAAATGTCAATAATAACAGAAACTACAAATTTGTTGTGAAGATCCAATGAAATTGCATATAGAGTAAGATCTTCCAAGGCAGGCCATCCTCTTTCTTTCTTCTTTCTATGTTTCTTCCTTCCTTCTTTTCTTTCTTCCATACTTTTTTGGGAAACTATTACAAAAATCCAAGCATGAAATGATGAGTACCTGTGCCAGAAAGATGACAGGGCCAGAAGAGAGAAGATAGATATATTGGAAAGATGTTGCAAAGGTGAAGCAGAGAGACCTTAGCAACAGATTGGATATATAGGGTGAGAAATACTGAGGTCTTGAGGATGATGAAGTTGGGAGGCTGAGGGAATAGAAAGCTATCATTTGTCTTTACAGTAATCGTAAAGGGAGAGGAGATGATATGGAAAAGATAATGAGTTGAATTTTGACATGTTGAGTTTAAGATGTCACTTGGCATATAGTTTGAGATGTCTGAAAGGGAAGCTGGAGATACAAGATTGAGGGCAGTACAGAGATTGGGACAGAAAAAGTTGATTTGAGATGACCAAGTGAAGATGTATAAAGGAAGAAAAGCGCAGATACCAGGGAAGAACCATTTGTGACACCTCAGGCTAGAAAGCATGATATAGATGAAGATCCAGTAAAGCAGATTAAGATGAAGTAATCTGAAAAGTAACAGCACCAGGAAAAGATAGTGTCTCAAAAGCCTAGAGAGAAGAAAATATTAAGGAAAAAAGGGTAATCAACAGTGTCAGTAGATGCAAAGAAGTTAAGTTGGATGGTGATTTAGGAAAAAAAAAAACATTGGATTTGTCAATTAAAAGATTACTTGTTAACTTCGAAGCGACCAGCTTTGGTAGAATTATAAGGTCAAAAGCTATAATAAGATATAAGAGGATAATGAGGAGAAGAGAGAAAATAGAGATATCAGTTATAGATGACCTTTTCCAGGAGTTTAATCACAGGCAGCAAAAAATATATAAAACAAGAGTTAGTGCCAAAGAAAGATTAACTGATTTTCTTTGAGTATACGTGCACACACACACACACACAGACACACACACATATATATATACATATATGTATATGTTCATATGTAGGTGTATATACATTTAGGTTTATATGTACATATAAACCTATGCAGACATACATACATGTGTATGTGTGTTTGTATGTATGTGTATGTGCATATATTATATGTATGCATGATTGCAGGCATTTATGTATACACACACACATCAAATTGAAAGGGAGAGATGTGAATGCAAATCTTCCTTGTTCCAAGATTTTTCTTTCCTCTATACACTGCTCCTCCTTGAGCTCACTGCTAATTCCATGATCAGCCATATCTCAACACCTAGACATCTGAGTTCCCTAGCCCCATCTAATAAATCTCCCATTTATTAGAAGCATTCCCCAAAGGTAGTCAGGTTGTTTATTTGATGAAATTTTCCCAGTGCAAAATATCATTGCACTCAGGGTTAGGCACCTGTTGATTTTCTTCTCTGTTTAGTCACTGAAATTAGATCTGACTGAAAACAGGCATTCAGAGTTATGTAGGAGTTTTCTGGCAAGCTAATATCTCCTAAAAGACACATTGAACCTGGGCAGATTAGCTCAGCAAGGTATTTATTCTGTGCCTCAGACCACCAGGTCTTTATTCATCAGTGTTAAAAACCCAGCAAGCTCACTCATAAATATGTACGAGCAAATACAAGGATTCATTCATTCTATTTGCAACATGCCGTGCCTCCCAGAAGAAAGCATCGTTATGGAGCAGATGAATTACTATTACATCTCACAGATAAAGAAAGCTGGAATTGCTTTTTAAATAGAAAAAAACATACTGGGTATTTGGTAGAAGGTCAAGGTCAGCAGTCTGATGGAGAGCCATGTAAGTGGTATTTTAATCTGAATGTTTAAAAAATAATAATTACCTGCTTTCTGCTATATCTTTCAATGACCCTGAATGAAAGCCCCATTGAAATTCCAACATAAAATGAAAATGATTTTGTGACTAAGATACAGAATTCTTGTCTCCCTGGATTAAAAGCTTTTAAGGAGAAAAATTTTAATAAGGTGCATTTTTTCATTGCAATGATATATCATTGGAATTTTCTTTATTGTGAAATGAGATCAGGAAAGAATATCTTCTCTTGAAGGGTTACTATTAAATAAATTATTCCTCTTTTTCTTTATTTTTAAGGGGAAAATGCCAGGTTATCCAACAATGCAACTCAAGCCACCCACAAGTTCAATTCTGAACAGGTACAAATTGCTGAATTCTTTTCTATTTAACATTGCTATCTTGAGCATATAAAATAGGAAAGGTATTGCAATAGCTGTTAGAGATACAAACATTATATCGATTCTGTCTCCAATGAGGTTACATTCTACTTGGGAAAATGTACAGAAATAAATAAATACAAGGTTATAAATATATGATATTCTATCTCTAGAAAATTTCTGTGTTCCTTGAGTGAAGATTCTATTACATTATTTTTATAACCATAGTTGTTGACTCATAGGAAATTCCATAAATGCTCATTGATTGACTTTCCTTCTCTCTATTTTCCATTAGTAGCTCAGCTTGGTTTCCACAGCACAAAATATTGTTCCTACATCCTCTGCTTTCCACACTGTGTGTGTATGCGTGTGTGTGTGTGTGTGTTGTCTTGGCATGTTTAGATTATAATATTTTGAGTACAAGGACTGTGTTTACTTTTTCCTTTGTATTCCCAGCCCTTAGAAAAGTATTTAATAAATGTTTATTAAATGGAATTTAATAAATTTTTGCATCTTTATTTAAATGAGCACTTATTTTAGCCCTCTCCCCTATTACTGTGGTCTGGACTCCTTAAATAACTGTCTTGAATCACCATCCATTCAGTTATTCAGGTCCACAACCTTTGAATCATCCTTAAATCCTCATTCTCACTAATGTCACATATCCTATCAGTTGTCAAAATGTTCCATTTCTTCTATCACAACATCTTTTACAAGGGTTCAATTGATTTAAATGATAGGGCCAACTCCATATTCTTTCACTTAGACTATTAGGACAGGATGAATGTAGATGATTTTAGAAAAGTATGGTCTCTCAAACAGGAAAATAATAATAACAAACAAATAAGAAAACAACTTATAATCAATCCAATTAAAAATCCATACCTTAGTAAAAGGCACCTCACTAGGCACAGAGGAAACAAAAAAAAAAGACACATAAAAGTTACTAGCTTTAATAACATGCAACTCAGTGCTTAGTGGAGATTCCATCAAATACAGATCTTTGCAGAAGTAGTTAAAACCAGATGAAGGATTATAAATTCCATTAAATGGAATAAATCTACTGGCAATAACATGGTGTTCTAACTATAAGTGTGAGTGCATAACATTGAAAAATTCATGTGAAACTTATCTCCTCAGGTTGTAAATAGTACATGAAAAATGGCAAAGGTAATTCAAAATAGAAGTTTACTAAGAATAAATGATCTGCTCAAATAATGTCAAAAGAAATCCATGATGGAGGAAAGATAATTAAAACAAAAACAACAACCAAAGGATAAAAATCAGGTATCAGCTTTCAGGTTACAATATATCAGCAGCCAGTAATCCAAATGCCCTATTTATATAATCTGTATGAAAATGTTCTATACATAAGTGCAAGATATCCTGGATGAACACAAGGAAAGAGAATAGGAGAGAATGAAGCAGAAGCTACTGTTCTGTCTATTCCAGATATATTGGACTCTTTGATATTTGTTGAACCTGACAGTTCATCTTCTGCCCCTTTGTGTTTTTACCCAAGTGTGTGGAACTTGTAGCTTTAGGTCCTTAAGAGCAGCCCTTTGACTGAATCCAAACTTGGAACATTTTTTGTGAAGTTTCGATGCAGTAACAGGGCCACAGCTGAAGACCTAGAGGGTCACATATGACCCCAAGCTGCAGGTTCCTCACCCTTTTTGGATCTCCCTTCTTACTTTCATCAATTAGAATCCTTCCCTTTAATGTTCAAGTTAAATGGCAACTTATTCAGATCTTACCTCTTTCTTTTGGAATCTAAATTTTCATTCACTAAAGCTACATTTTATTTTTTCCGTATGTATCTAAATATCTTTTTATGTACATTTAGTGTCCCAAATTTTAATGTAAGCAACTTGAGGGCAAGACCTGTTTTTTCCTTTTTCGTTATATGTTCCCTGAGCATTTCATACAATATCTGACATATAGTAAGCACATAAAACATATCCAATGAATTCATTGATTGTTTAAAATTGGTTTAAAATGTGAATAAAAACAGATTTACAGAGAATATATGTAAATATATAAAGATAATTTTAAATAAACCAGATATGATGGATATTAGGTGAGAACTGAATGGAGAAAAATAGAAATAAATCTTTTTCTTAGAAGTTGAGGTACTTTTACAAAGACTGAACATATATTAGTACATATATACTTTATAGTTAAAAGCATAAATATTACAAGTATCCTTTTCAGATCATAATGCAATAAAATTATATTTAATAAAGGACCACTGAAACAAATTAAAAGTGAACTGGAGATTAGAGAAACTAATTTTAAAGAATGAGTAAGTTAAAGAATGAATAATAGAAACAAACTATAGTTTCATTGAAAAGAATGACAACACACAACACATAGAACGGCTACAAGGAAGTAACTCACGGCGAGTTCTGCGCCCAGAGGCTGCGGGGCGTTGGGGTGGGGGAGTGGGGGGTTCTGTTCTGGGGGGACCTGCAAACCTCTCGCGGGGAGTCCTTCGTGCTGCGGACTGGGCGCTGGGACTGGGAGCTGAGTGCAACCCTGTCGCGGCCCTGGCACCGAGACGAAAAGATCCGAGTGGACTTCGGGGACTGGATCTCCAGCGGCCTCGCGGGTGCCTCCGCCCACCGGTGGCGGGGGTCTGTGAGGGAGTCTTTTCGGCGGGTCGAGGGGGGCGTGGGGTGCCCCCGTAGTTCGGGCTCCCCCGGGAGGTGGAGGCTGGGGGGCAGCTGCAGACCGCGGTTCCCCAAGGGGGCAGGAGCCTGGACCCATTGTGGAAGGTCTGTGCATAAACCCCCTGAGGGAAATGAGCCTGAGAGGCGGCCCTGCCCAGACCTGACTATCTGAACTTAATTCTCACACTGAATAGCAGCCCTGCCCCCACCCAAAGCCCTGAGGCTGTCAAGCAGCATTTGAATCTCAGTCCCCAAACACTGGCTGGGAGGATCAGGAGGTGAGGTGGGTGTGAGGAGAATATTCAGAGCTCAAGTCACTGGCTGGGAAAATGCCCAGAAAAGGGAAAAGAAATAAGACAATAGAAGGTTACTTTCTTGGAGAACAGACATTTCCTCACCTCCTTTCTGATGAGGAAGAACAATGCTTACCATCAGGCAAAGACACAGAAATCAAGGCTTCTGTGTCCCAGCCCACCCAATAGGCTCAGGCCATGGAAGAACTCAAAAAGAATTTTGAAAATCAAGTTAGAGAGGTGGAGGAAAAACTGGGAAGAGAAATGAGAGAGATGAAAGAAAAGCATGAAAAGCAGATCAGCTCCCTGCTAAAGGAGACCCAAAAAAATGTTGAAGAAATTAACACCTTGAAAACTAGCCTAACTCAATTGGCAAAAGAGGTTCAAAAAGCCAAAGAGGAGGAGAATGCTTTCAAAAGCAGAATTAGCCAAATGGAAAAGGAAATTCAAAAGCTCACTGAAGAAAATAGTTCTTTCAAAATTAAAATGGCACAGATGGAGGCTAATGACTTTATGAGAAAGCAAGATATCACAGAACAAAGAGAGAAGAATGGAAAAATGGGAGATAATGTGAAATATCTCATTGGAAAAACAACAGACCTGGAAAATAGATCCAGGAGAGACAATTTAAAAATTATGGGACTACCTGAAAGCCATGATCAAAAGAAGAGCCTAGACATCATCTTTCATGAAATTATCAAGGAAAACTACCCTGAGATTCTAGAACCAGAGGGCAAAATAAATATTGAAAGAATCCACCTATCACCACTGGAAAGAGATCCAAAAAGAGAAACTCCTAGGAACATTGTGGCCAAATTTCAGAGTTCCCAGGTCAAGGAGAAAATATTGCAAGCAGCTAGAAAGAAACAATTCAAGTATTGTGGAAATACAATCAGGATAACACAAGATCTAGCAGCCTCTACATTAAGGAATCGAAGGGCATGGAATAGGATATTCCAGAAGTCAAAGGAACTAGGACTAAAACCAAGAGTCACCTACCCAGCAAAACTGAGTATAATACTTCAGGGGTAAAATTGGTCTTTCAATGAAATAGAGGATTTTCAAATTTTCTTGATGAAAAGACCAGAGCTGAAAAGAAAATCTGACTTTCAAACACAAGAATGAAGAGAACCATGAAAAGGTGAACAGCAAAGAGAAGTCATAAGGGACTTACTAAAGCTGAACTGTTTACATTCCTACATGGAAAGACAATATTTGTAACTCTTGAAACATTTCAGTATCTGGGTACTGGGTGGGAGTACACACACACATGCACACACGCACACATACATAGAGACAGAGTGCACAGAGTGAAGTGAAGAGGATGGGATCATATCTTTAAAAAAAATGAAATCAAGCAGTAAGAGAGAAATATATTGGGAGGACAAAGGGAGAAATTGAATGGGGCAAATTATCTCTCATAAAAGAGGCAAGCAAAAGACTCATCAGTGGAGGCATAAAGAGGGAAGGTGAGAGAAAAAACATGAAGTCTACTCTCATCACATTCCACTAAAGGAAAGAATAAAATGCACACTCATTTTGGTAGGAAAACCTATCTCACAATACAGGAAAGTGGGGGATAAGGGGACAAGCAGGGTGGGGGGGATGGTAGAAGGAGGGCATGGGGAGGAGAGTGCAATTCGAGGTCGACACTCATGGGGAGGGATAGGATCAAAAGAGAATAGAAGTAATGGGGGACAGGATAGGATGGAGGGTAATATAGTTATTCCTATACAACACAACTATTATGGAAGTCATTTGCATAACTGCACAGATTTGGCCTATATTGAATTGCTTGCTTTCCAAAGGGAAGGGGTGGAGAGGGAAGGAGGTAAAGAAGGTGGAACTCAAAGTGTTAGGATCAACTGTCGAGTAATGTTCTTGCCACTAGGAAATAAGAAATACAGGTAAAGGGGTATAGAAAGCTATCTGGCCCTACAGGACAAAAGAGAAGATGGAGATAAGGGCAGAGAGGGATGATAGAAGAGAGAGCAGATTGGTCATAGGGGCAATTAGAATGCTGGGTTTTTTGGGGGTGTAGGGGATAAAAGGGGAGAAAATTTGTAACCCAAAATTTTGTGAAAATGAATGTTAAAAGTTAAATAAATAAATTTAATTAAAAAAAAAAGAAAAGAATGACAAGCAAGAGATCACATAGCAAAATCTACAGGTTACAGCAAAAGCCATGATCAGAGAAAAATTTAAAACACTAAATGTTTACATCAATAAAAAAAAGAAAGAGTAGGCCAATTAATTTGGTATGTAATTTTAAAAAGCTAGAAAATGAAAAAATAAAAATTCTAATTTAACACTAAATTAAAACTTTTAAGAATTAAAGGTGAGATCAGTAAAATTCGGGGAGAAGCACTGAATTAATAAATGAAGCTACTAATTGGTTTTATGAAAAAATATATAAGCTATTGGTTAAATAATTTTTCAAAAAGAGAGAAGAAAATGAAATCACTAGTATTAAAAATGAAAAAGTGAATGTACCATTAATGAAGATGAAATTAAAGCAGTTACAAGGAGTCATTTTGCCCAATTAAATGCCAATAAATTTAACAACTTAAGTGAAATGGAAGATTATTTATAACAATATAAGTTGCCTAGATGAACAGAAGAGGAAATAAAATATGTGAATAGACATATTAAAGAAAAGAAAATGAACATACTGTAAATGAACTTCCTAAGAGAAAGGCACCAAGACCAGATGGATTTAGAAGTGAACAATTTTAAACATTTAAAAATGAGCTAATTCCAATATTGAATAAATTATTTGGAACAAACAAATATGATACCTAAACCAAGAGGAGTATAAATAATAGAAACATTATTGACTGATTTCATTAATGAATGTGTGTGCAAAAATATTGATAAAGTACTAGCTAAAAGATTATAGCAATATACTATAAATGTTATACATTATTACCAAGTAGGACTTGCACCAGGAATGTAGATATGTCCTTAGGAAAAAAAAAGAAACTTACATAATTGATAAAAACAATAATTAAAGGAGGAAAATCATATGATGCAGAAAAAGTGCAACAACCATTTCTATTAAATATGCAAGAAAGTATTGATATAAATAAATTTTTACATCAATTAATAAAAAAATTTTAAAACCATTAGTAAGCATTATTTGTAATGGATGTAAGCTAGAAGATTTCCCAATAAGATGAGGTATGAAACAAGGATGTCTACTGTCACCAACATTATTCAATACCATATTGGAAATTCTAGTAAAAGCAATAAGAGAAAAAAAATAGAAGGAATCAGAATAGGCAATGAAGTAATAAAATTAGTCATTGTTTTGCAGATAACATGATGGCACGTTGGAATTAATAAGTTGGTTGAAATAATTAGTTATTTTAGCAAAGTAGCAATATATAAAGGAAAACCACATATGTCATTAGCATTCCTATATGTTACAAATATAACGCTGCAAGAAGAGATATTAAGAGATACACTCATTTAAAATAACTCCACACAACACAAAATACCTGAAAGTACATATGCCAAGAATAGACCAAGAAGTATATGAAAACTTATGTTTTAAAAACATGCTAATAAAATAATATTTAAATAATTGGAGAAATATTATTTTTCATGGGTAAACAGTTCCAATATGATAAAAATGACAATTTTACCTAAACTGTCTTCAATGTCATCCAAATTAAATTACCAAAAAACCCACTGAATTAGAAAAAAATAACAAAATTAATTTAGAAAAATCAAAAATTGTCAAGATTATAATAGGAAAAAAATGAAAAAAATGTGAAAGAAGGAGGATTAACAGTACCAGTTCTTAAAGTATGTTGTTAGGCAGTAATTACCAAATTTTCTGGTTCTCATTAAAAAACAGAAAGGTAGGTTAATGGAACAGAGTAGACATGCAATTTACAGCAGCAAATATAATAATGCAAATGCTTAATATCTGAGAATAAGAATTCATCATTGGGTTAAAAAATGTTGGGAGAACTAGAAAGTAAATGCAGAAATTAAACACAAACCACTATCTTACACCATTTATCAAGATAGGGTAAAAGGAGGTATATAGCTTAATTATAAAGAGAGCTATTTCCAGAAAAATTGAAGAAGTGGAAGATATTACTTCTCAAACTTATGGATGGACAAATATTTTTGTATAAATAAGAGATAGAGAAGAAAATGAAGTATGCAACTGATAATTTTGAATAAATTAAATTAAAAAGGATTTTATGCAAATAAAACAATAGTATCCAAATCAGAAGGAAAACAGAAAATTGAAAAAAATCAATAGAGGGTTTCTCAGATAAATATGTCATATCTCAAATATGTAAAAACTTTTGTCAATTCTATAACAATACAGCATTCACTAATTTGTAAATGGTCAAAGAGTATGATATGTTTTCCAATGAAGAAATCAAAAAGATTTATAATCAAATAAAATGTTCTAACTTATTATTGATTAAAACAATGAAAATTGACAGGTGGAGCCAAGATGGCGGAGTGAAAGCAACGACTCACCTAAGCTCCTGGAAAAACTCCTCTGGATATATCTGGGAAGAGAGTCTGACCAGACTTTGGAGGTGTAAAATCCAGTGGGTGACGGACTTTGACGGATTCGGAGCCCAGGCTGGACCGGAGGGTCCACGGGAGGGATCTGTTCCGCGGGGGTAAGACCCCGGCACACAGCGCAGCGCGGTCAGCACGGCAGGGTGGAGGGGACCAGAGGAGCCCGAGAGTGGCGGCCGAGACCAGCGGAGCAGGAGATAAGCCAGGCCCGAGCCGGTGAGAGCCGCTGAGTGCCAGACATCAGCGCAGCAGTCCTTGAAATCTTCAGCCTGAAGACGGACTTCGGTGGGTCACTACTTGAACTTCCAGGAACTGGGATGGCAGAGTGATCAGTAAGTGCTCTCTCCTCCCCCCTGATGACCCTGAGGGAACCATAAAATTCTTCCCCAGATTAATCCTGGATCAGCGGGAACAGCAGAAGGGGGCGGGTGGTCTCATAACACCAGAGGCTGGAAAAGGAGCAAAGGGGGATTCTTCCTACTGTGGTGGAGGCGATCTGGAGGGACAGACGACCCAGGGCAGAGAAAATTCGCACTGAGACCCAGGCAAGCCTCAGAGCCTGGAGACGAGCCCCAGGAGGGTCGGGAACATGCGTTAGCTTCTAGGCGTGCCCCAACCCTCCAGGGGAAAAGGGAAGACAATAGGGAAGCTAGGATTACCATCCCCTGACCTTGCCTTTGCCTCAAGTCAGCTGAGGAGATAGCCTGAGACCAGACCACACCTCCCACACACCTAACAAGCTAACCCCAGAGTTGATCGGTGAAACAAAAAACAAAAGCCTGCTTTTAGCCTAGACACACATCAGCTCAACTTAAAGATCTGTACCTTCTGACTGAAAGAACCAAAAGCTACAACACTCAGCCAACATCATGAATCCGAAAAAGCAGACGAAAAGTGAAAAAACCATAGAATCTTTCTATGGGGATAAGGACCAAAACACAAACACCAAAGAGGTTAGAGCTGAGACTGTACTTCCATCTGAAACCTCAGATGGGACTATGAATTTCTCGCAAGCACAACTAGATTACCTGGAACGTCTGAAGAAGGATATAAAAGAAAAACTGGCCAATGATTTTAAAACTATAAAAAAAGAATTCACTGATGAGAACATCACCCTGAAAAAGAAAATTGAAGAAATGGAAAAGGAAGTTCAAAAATTAACTGGAGAGAATAATTCCCTAAAAGGAAGAGCTAATCAAATGGAAGAGGAAACCCAAAACCTAACTGGGAAAATTGGTCGATTGGAAAAAGAAGTACAAAAATTAAATGGAGAAAATAGCTCCTTAAAGGGAAAAATTGGTCAGATGGAAAAGGAGATGGAAAAGCTAACTGAAGAAAACACTATGATGAAGATTAGAATTGGGCAAGTAGAAACTAATGACTCAATGAGGCAACAAGAATCAGTCAAACAAAATCTAAAGAATGAAAAGATAGAAGAAAATGTAAAATATATAATTGGAAAAACAACTGACCTGGAAAACAGATCCAGGAGAGAAAATCTAAGAATTATTGGTCTGCCAGAAACCCATGATGAAGAAAAGAGTCTGGACAATACCTTCCAGGAAATCATCAAGGAAAACTGTCCAGAAGTACTAGACTCAGAGGGCAAAATAGTCATCAAAAGAATCCACCATTCCCCTCCCGAAAGAGATCCCAAATTCAAAACCCCAAGAAATATAGTTGCCAAATTCCAGAGCTATCAAGTGAAGGAGAAAATACTACAAGCAGCCAGAAAGAAACAATTCAAATATCAAGGACACACAGTCAGGATCACACAGGACCTTGCAGCTTCGACATTAAAAGATCGAAAGAATTGGAACCCAATATTCCGTAAGGCAAAGGAGTTGGGACTTCAACCAAGGATCAACTACCCAGCAAAGTTCAGCATAACATTTCAGGCAAGGAGAAAGTCATTCAACGAAATAAGGGATTTCCAGAGCTTCCTGACCAAAACACCAGAACTCAATAGACAATTTGATCTTCAAATGCAGGTCTCCAGAGAATCATAAAAAGGTAAACAGAGGGGAAAAAACAAAAACAAAAACTTGCTACTCAATTAGGGCAAACTGTTTACCTCCCTATAAGGGAAGATGATACCTGTTAATCTTGAGAACTGTGCAGCTATTATGATAAAAGGGATATATGTAGAGGGAACGGACATAAAGTAAATGATGTCATGGCAAAAATATGATTTAAGTATGAGAAGGGAATGTAATAGGAGGTGTGGAAAGGGGGAAGCAGAAAATGGCAAATTATATCACAGGAAGAAGTACAAAACTATAGTAGAGGGAAGGAGGGGAGGGAGATGAGCATTGTTTGAGAGGTACTCTCATCTGATTTGTTCAAAGGAGGGAACAATAATCTTAAGTAGATAAGCCTAACTAGCTCTATAGGTAGTAGGAGGGGAAGGGGGAAGAAAGGGGAGGGTGGCTAAAAGGGAGGAAAGAAGCAATAAGAGTAAAGGGAACTAAAAGGGAGGGGGTTCAAAAGAAGGAGGGGAAGGCTGCAGGAGGAGGGGGAGAAAAGTGAATACTATTGAAGAGGGGAAGGAAGACGGGAGAGCTAAAAGCACAAATGGTGGGAAAGAGGTTGGAGGGAAATACACAGATTGTAATCATAACTGTGAATGTGAATGGAATGAACTCTCCCATAAAACGGAGATGGATAGCAGAATGGATTAAAAGCCATAATCCAACAATATGCTGCTTACAAGAAACACATTTGAAACGGGGGGATACACATAGGATAAAGGTCAAAGGATGGAGCAGAATATATTGTGCTTCAGCTCATGTAAGAAAGGCAGGAGTAGCAATCCTAATCTCAGACAAAGCAAAAGCAGAAATAGATCTAATCAAAAGGGATAAGGATGGAAACTATATCCTGCTAAAAGGCACCATAGACAACGAAGCAATATCATTACTAAACATGTATGCTCCAAGTGGTATAGCATCCAGATTCTTAGAGGAGAGGTTGGGGGAGTTGAAGGAAGAAATTGATAGCAAAACTATACTAGTGGGGGACCTCAACCTCCCTCTCTCTGAACTCGATAAATCCAACCTCAAAATAAACAAGAAAGAGGTTAAGGAGGTAAATAAAACTCTGGATAAGGTAGATATGATAGATCTTTGGAGAAAATTAAATGGGAATAGAAAGGAATATACTTTTTTCTCAGCAGTACATGGAACATTTACAAAAATTGACCATGTACTAGGACATAAAAATCTCACAATCCAGTGCAGAAAGGTAGAGATAATCAATGCATCCTTTTCAGATCATAATGCATTAAAAATTACATGTAATAAAAGGCCATGGAAAGAGAAACCAAAAATCAATTGGAAACTAAATAATCTAATTCTAAAGAAGGGTTGGGTTAAAGAAGAAATCATAGAAACAATCAACAATTTCATTCGAGAGAATGACAATAGTGAGACAACATACCAAAACTTATGGGATACTGCAAAAGCAGTTATTAGGGGAAGTTTTATATCTCTGAATGCTTACATAAATAAAATAGAGAAAGAGGAGATCAATGACTTAGGCTTGCAGTTGAAAAAGCTAGGAAAAGAACAAATTGAAAATCCCCAAGTAAATACCAAATTAGAAATACTGAAAACCAAAGGAGAGATTAATAAAATTGAAATTAAGAAAACTATTGAATTAATAAATAAAACCTATAGTTGGTTTTATGAAAAAACTAATAAAATTGATAAACCTTTGGTCAATCTGATTAAAAAAAAGAAAGAAGAAAACCAAATTACTAATATTAAAAATGAAAGGGGTGAACTCACCTCCAATGAGGAGGAAATTAAAACAATAATTAGAAACTACTTTGCCCAACTTTATGCCCACAAATTCGATAATCTAAACGAGATGGATGAATATTTTAAAAAATACAAATTGCCCAGATTAACAGAAGAGGAAGTTGAATACTTAAACAACCCCATCTCAGAAAAAGAAATTGAACAAGCCATCAATGAACTCCCTAGGAAAAAATCTCCAGGGCCAGATGGATTCACAAGTGAATTCTATCAAACATTTAAAGAACAGTTAATTCCAATACTACATACACTATTCTTGAAAATTGGGGAAGAAGGAGTCCTCCCAAATTCTTTCTATGATACAAATATGGTTTTGATACCCAAACCAGGAAGAGACAAAACAGAGAAAGAAAATTATAGACCAATTTCTCTAATGAATATAGATGCAAAAATTTTAAATAAGATTCTAGCAAAACGAATACAGCATCTTATCACGAGATTAATACATTATGATCAGGTAGGATTCATACCAGGACTACAGGGCTGGTTCAATATTAGGAAAACTATTAGCATTATCCATCACATCAACAACAAAGCTAACAAAAACCACATGATTATCTCAATAGATGCAGAAAAAGCTTTTGACAAAATACAACATCCATTCCTACTAAAAACATTGGAGAATGTAGGAATAAAGGGAACTTTCCATAAAATAATAAGCAGTATCTATCTAAAACCTTCAGCAAGCATTATATGCAATGGGGATAAGCTAGATGCATTCCCAATAAGATCAGGGGTGAAACAAGGTTGTCCATTATCACCACTATTATTTAATATGGTACTAGAAATGTTAGCTGTAGCAATTAGACAAGATAAAGATATCCAAGGAATTAAAATAGCCAAAGAAGAAACTAAGTTATCACTCTTTGCAGATGATATGATGATTTACCTAGAGAATCCCAGAGATTCAAATAAAAAATTACTAGAATTAATAAACAACTTTGGCAAAGTTGCAGGGTACAAAATAAACCCACACAAATCTTCTGCATTCCTATATATTAGCAACAAAGTCCAACAGCAAGAGATAGAAAGAGAAATCATACTTAAAGTTAGGGTAGACAGTATAAAATACTTAGGAGTCTACCTGCCAAAACAAACCCAGGGATTATATGAACGCAATTACAAGACACTTTTTTCACAAATAAAGTCAGATTTAAGTAAGTGGAAAAACATTAGTTGCTCATGGGTAGGCCGGGCTAATATAATAAAAATGACAATTCTACCCAAATTAATATACTTATTTAGTGCCATACCAATTAAACTATCAGACAATTACTTTCTAGAGCTGGACAAAATAATATCAAAATTCATTTAGAAAAACAAAAGGTCCAGAATATCAAAGGGACTAATGAAAAGAAATGCTTGGGAAGGTGGCCTAGCGCTACCAGACCTCAAACTGTACTATAAAGCAGCAATTATCAAAACCACTTGGTATTGGCTAAGAAACAGAGAGGTAGACAAGTGGAATAGACTTGGCACTCAAGATGCAGTAGGCAAGGAATATAGCAACCTTCTGTTTGATAAACCCAAGGACCCCAGCTTCTGGGATAAGAACTCGCTGTTTGACAAAAATTGCTGGGAAAACTGGATAACAGTGTGGCAGAAATTAGGCATAGACCCATACCTGACACCGTACACAAGAATAAAGTCCAAATGGGTACATGATTTAAGTATAAAGATTGATACCATGAATAAACTGGAGAAGCAAGGAATAGTGTATTTATCAGATCTATGGAGAAGGGAAGAATTCTTTACTAAAGGAGAGATAGAATGCATTATGAAATGCAAAATGGATAACTTTGATTACATTAAGCTGAGAAGTTTTTGCACAACCAAACCCAATGCAACCAAAATCCGGAGGGATGTAGTAAATTGGGAAAAAATTTTTACAGCTAAGCTCGAGGATAAAGGCCTCATTTCTAGAATATATAGAGAACTGATCCAAATGTACAATCATACAAGTCATTCCCCAATTGATAAATGGTCAAAGGATATGAACAGGCAATTTTCAGAGGAAGAAATTAAAGCTATCTATAATCATACGAAAAAATGCTCTAAATCACTATTGGTTAGAGAGATGCAAATCAAAACAACTCTGACGTACCACATCACACCTATAAGATTGGCAAACATGACAGAACAAGAAAATGATAAATGCTGGAGAGGATGTGGGAAAGTTGGAACACTAATTCATTGTTGGTGGAGCTGCGAGCGCATCCAACCATTCTGGAGAGCAATTTGGAACTATGCCCAAAGGGCTACAAAAATGTGCATACCCTTTGACCCAGCAATATCGCTACTAGGACTATATCCCCAAGAGATCATAAAAATGGGAAAGGGTCCCACATGTACAAAAATATTTATAGCAGCACTCTATGTAGTTGCCAAAAACTGGAAGTCAAGGGGATGTCCATCAATTGGGGAATGGCTGAATAAATTATGGTATATGAATGTAATGGAGTACTATTGTGCCATAAGAAATGATGAACAAGAAGACTTCAGAGAGGCCTGGAAGGACTTATATGACCTGATGCTGAGTGAAAGGAGCAGAACCAGGAGAACTTTGTGCACAGCAACAACCACAGTGTGTGAGAGTTTTTTCCGGTAGACTTAGATTTTTTTAATAACACAAGAACTTCTTACCAAAAAAAAAAAAAAAAAATCCCAATGGAGGATCTCAAGGCAAAATGCCTGCCACACTCAGAGAGAGAAATATGGAAGTCACTCACATATTGTAGCAGACCATGTTTGTGTATGTGTATGTGTTTGTGTATCATGTTCTGATTTGTTATACGATTTCTTTCATTTATCTTAGTCTGACTACATAGCATGACTATAGTGAAAATATACTCAATAGGAAAGTATATGTAGAATCTATACAGAATTGTATGCAGTCGTGGGGAGGGAGGGGGGTAGTGGGGGGTAGGTGGGGGGGATAAAATCACAATTGTATGGCAGTGACTGTTAAACATTACAAAATAAAAAAAAAACAATGAAAATTGCAATAGCCTTGAGATATAATTTTATACCTATTGATAAATGTCTAAAATAATTGAAGGCTAAAATAAAAAAAATTTGAGAGGATGTGGAAAAATTGAGACATATTCATTGTGTGTGCAGTTGTGAACTGATCCAACCATTTTAGAGAACAATCTGAAACTAAGCCTATAGAGTTATTAAGCTGTCTATACTCTTTGACTCAGAAATAACACTCCTGGATCTTTTTCCATAGACAGGGGAAAAGGAAAAGAACCCACATATTTTTAAATATTTGTAGCTGCTCTCTTTGTTGTGGACATATTGGTTTAGGAACAATTTTGAATGAACAAGTCATATCGACTACTATAAATACTCAAATTTACTACCAAAAAACCTATAATGGAAGGCTTTGCATCCACAAGAAAAAGAAAACCTAAGATTATAGATAGCTAAAAAGATGGATAGATAGATATAAAAAGAGATAGATAGATATATAGAAATATCAATCTACACAAATAGACACATATGTGATTATATGTACACATACATGTGTATATGCATATACACACATACATACTTATGTATATATGTATACACATAAGTGTTTTTATGTATGTATGTGTGTATGTGTGAATATGTATGTATGCATGTGTATGTATGTATGTTTGTGTAATTTGTCTCTTAAGGTAGCCAAATCTAGGATGCGGGAAAAAGGAAAATATATTTATATGACAACTTTATTATTTATTGAAAAGGAATCACAAGTTGTACATAATAGATTTGCAATTTCATGTGCAATCATTTTTCTTATTGTAGTGTATTATGCAAATATTTTTTCTTCCATAAATTAAAAATAAAATAAAAAAGAATATAACAACACACTATTTTTTTTAATAAAACATGTGATGTTGTGGAGAAGCAGCCTAAGCTACTGGCTAGCTAGCCTGTGAGTCTTGGAGTCAGGAAGACATGGATTCTAAGCTGATCTTTGACACATACTCAAGGTATCATCCTGGACAAGAATAATGGGGATATTAACCAATAAGTCCTTGGACTTTAGATCATATAACGTTCGATTCCTGCTATACAACCACAGAAATTCTGCATTTGGAAATGTGTACTGTCATCTAATGGAAAAGATCTCTCAATTAAGAGCATGTAGAGCTACTCCATAACTGCCTTAGACTACTTACTACATGGTGAAGAAAATCCTATTAATTACCTAACTAAGACTGAACTGAATGTGCAGTAAAAAGGCACAGAGAGATGAAAGCTCATATCTCAAGTGACAAGTAAAAAAATTCCATATACAAGCAGTTGATGAAGCTTCTTCTTACCTTGAAGCTATATATGACTCTCATGTTTTTCACATAATTGCAAACACTTCTTTCTTTTCCTGTGTTTTATTTTTTTCTGATCAATCAATAATGAATCAATTAATATTTATTAAGCACGTGCTATGTGACAAGTGCTATGCTAACTTCTGGGGACAAAAAAAGAAAAAAGTCCCTGCCCTCAAGAAGCTTACAATCTAATGGGATATGTAACAGCAGCAAAAAAGTATTAGCAAGTTATATATGGTAAAAATAGGAAAGAAAAGAGGGAAGCTACTAGAATTAGGAAGAGTTGGAAAAGGATTCCTGTAGAAGACAGAACTTTAATTGTGAGTTATAGGAGCCAGGCAGAAGGGATGAGGAGGGAGGACATTCCTGGCATGGGAAACAGACAAAAAAGAAAAAAGAAAAGGACTAGAGCCAAGAAAGTCTTCTTCTTAGAAACGTAAGAAAGCTATTGTTAAGGGATCAGAGAGTCTGCAAAGAGTAAGGTGAAAAGAACTCTGGAAAAGTAGAAGCTTATGAAAGGATTTGAACATAAAATAGGATTTTATATTTGATTCAGGAGGATTTAGGGAGGCATGGGAGTTTATTCATTAGGGACTGACATGGTCAGATCTGCATTTTAGAAAAATCACATAAGTGGCTCAAAGGAAGATGGACAGAAGTTGAGAGAAAATTGAGGAAGGCATAACCACAAGTAGACTATTGTAATAGCCCAGCTTAAGGTTATGAAAGCCTGTGCCAAAGTGGTGATTGCTGCTCATCCTTAATTTTTGAAGAGGACCAATTATATCACAATTTTGGAATAAAGTAGTGAATGGTTGATGATGTCTTGACTTGCACATGATTTGGATTCAATTGAGGTAGAGTTATGCAAAGCTGTCAGACTCACTCTTTCTTCCAGAATCATTGAAGGTCAGTAGCAAAACAAATATCTAGACAAGTGATGGCCAGAGATGCAGTGGATAACCTTGGCATCTTTGATGCCTGATCAAGTTGCAAGTACCCCACAGTGCCTGCTTCAGTTGCCTTCACGGTTGTTGAAAAGGATTCTTCTAATTTACCTATTCTATCCAGGGAAGTCTTCCCATGCTTGGGAGCAGAAATCCCCACAGAAGGTCTGAAGCTTGTAAGTTGCACTCAAACTAGTTTGACTCATCTGTTAAGATGATTTTACTGTGGTGTGACCATCATATATACTTCAGCTTCATGGAGCCACGGGTTAGAGTTGGGTAATAGGTGGACAACAAAGGTGGATGAGTAGCTCTGAAAAGGACTCAACAAGCCCTTAAACCAGAGGTGCTAGTCTTCTGTGAAAAAAGGGGTGTATTGTGGGAAAAAAATTTGAAAAGTTGAAATGGACAGGTCTTGGAAAGGGAATGGCTATTTGGGGTAAGAGATAGTGAAAAGTTGAGGATGACACCTAAGCTTTGAGCCTGAAGGACTAGGAGAATGGCATTTCCCTCTACAGTAATAGGAAAGATACCAACAGGGCATTTAGTGAGAATGAAAATAAAGTTTGCATTGGAAATGTTGAGTTTAAGATGTCTACTTCATATCCAGTTCAAAAATATCTTTAAAAAATACCCTGAAGATGTGCAATTAAATTCTTTCTTTCTTTTTTTCCTTCCTTCCTTTTACTTCAAGCATTTTTTTTAACAAAATGACTAATATGTAAAGGTCTTACATGACATTACAAGAATAATGTTAAGAGTCCTTAACATTTTAGGGAGAGGGGAGGAAATCAGGGAGAGAAAGAATTTAAAAGCAAATACTATTTTAAAAGAATATTAACTGGGTTTTTTTTACTTTTAATTGAGAAAAAACAAATATTATTTAAATATATGAAATCATTTAACACAAGAACCAAATTGAAAGGTCAGAGAGAGACCCTGGTTTCATATATTTTATGCACTTGTTTTTGTTTATTAATTTCAAAATAAATCCCTTACTTAAAATTTATGGTAACTTTCAATGATATTAGACAAATATCAATGGGTAAATATCTAATGGAGGAAGAGGAGGGAAGGGATAAAGGGGACACTAATCACTGGTTAGAACAAATTTTGGAGATATTAACTGATAAAATTGTATTAGAGGACATACTGGATAAATGCTTATGATCTGTAGGTTTAAAAGAATCACTTATCCCCTAAGACGTACCCCTAGTGTCCTAATGTGAAAGAGCTCTGTGGACCTGAACAACTAATGCTGGTAGAGATTGGGGTAGTGAGGAATTCATGAATAACTTACAGAGAAGATTCTCACCTGAAATGCTAGAGATAATATTTATCATTCCATGATTTTTCTAGCACAATTAAATCAAAGGTCAAATTTCCTGTTTCTATAGATTATTTATTTATTTGTTTTTTTTTTGTTTTTTTTTTTTTTTTGCAGTGGTAGGACAAAGACTATCATAAATGTTCAAAAAAATGTCTCTTCTCATGGCCCAAAAAACCCTCTAATAGAACATTAAGTGCACTATGGAGTTAAATATCTATAACTTATGATGTCTAAACAACAACTTATAATCTTTTCTTTGATATTTTTCAGAGCCAAAGAAGTTTTCCTGCACAGAGTTCAAATACAGTGTAAATAAACAAGAATCAATTATTGCTGATGGATCGATTCATTGATTTGAGATGGACGTTTTATTAACAGAACTTTCCTCTTCTTGTGTTATATTAAGTGAATTAAAATACACCCCCAGAACACTGTAGTAACTCCTTGATTAAATCAATAAATATGAGATTTTGCCAAGGTGGGGTGGTGGTGGTAGTGAAAACTGAAGGTGGATATTTCCCATATGAAGACTGGTCCATTGATTATGTGTGTATGTTGTACAGATGCTCTGGGACATTAAGAATGTATAAGTTTGTTTAAAAGGAAACTACCTCCACCAACTCAGAACAGAGCCTGCCTATAACATTCAGCTTTACATAGTTGCTTCTAGATTAGGGAAGTCCAGTTACTTGTCCATGTTCTTACAGGTAGTAATTGCCAGTGGTAGGATTTAAACTCAGATCTTTCTGACTGGGTGGCTAGTAATATAGCTATGATCCAATCCTATCTTTCTTTTGGAAGTGAGGCATCACATTTAGTATCCATAAAAATCATAACTATAAGATAGATTAGAATATGAGATTGATAAGTGATATCAATATAATACTTCATGGTTTGCAAAATGTTTTAGACATTATGTTGACCATCACAACACCTCTATGAAGTAAAAACTATTCCAATTTTGTAGAAGATGAAAGCAAATATAAGAGACAGGAAATTACTCAACCAGTTAACACAATTGTTAAGCATGCAAGTAACGTTCCAAGTAAAGATTTCTACTGACTCTCTCCAGCGACATATCCGCTACAGCACAATGTATCTTACATCCTAAAACCAATATAGTAGTAAAGAGTATATGAAAGCTGAATTACATATGACTAAGAGGACCAGAGGGCTTTCATCCTCAGAGGGAGGTGGCATTTGTACTGGACTTTGAAAGATATGTAAGATTTCAACCCACACAGACCCCATGTCTCCTGCTTCCCACTGCCTGTTTCTTTATTGAGCTAATTTGTACCCATGCCGAGTCACAGAAACCTGTTCTGTAGATTTCTATGCAACTTCTCTTACTGTGCTTTGAAAATAAATTGTTGTTTGGAATGTTATGAATCATGCAAATCTCAAAAATTTTGGAGGATTTCTAATTCTTGATAAACAACATTATGTAGACATGCAAATAATAGCCTGAAGGTAATGAATCAGTCACCGTTTCAGTTGGATGAGATATGAGCATAGGTGGAAGATAGAAATAGAAGTGGGAAAGAGGATGGGTAACATTTTGAAAACAGAAGAGCAAGGAGTTAGCATGGGGATATACGTGCACATCTCTGACGACTATTTTAGAACCTCCTTTGTCTTTCTTCTTTTCAAGCCATAAAAAAGTGATTAATGATGCCTGTGTTGGGAGAATGAAAAAAATGAAATCAGCAAAAACAAAAACAAAATTTTCTCTTGAACTCATAGCCTTAGAGCCTCAGAAGTTACATAGTAAAGCCCCCTTCCCTTTTTATAAATAAACAAACTAAGAGCCAAATAGATCAAATGATTTTCTCATGTTCACCCAGATAACAATTTTCTGACTCCAGGACCAGTGATCTTTCTGTGTACCGTACTACCTTATAGAATATATTTCCCTAGAACATGCATCCATGGCCCAAAGCTTCTCCCTCCAATTCTCATTTAAAATTCAAAAGAATGAGCAATTTGGAAGGCAACATTTAAGAATTTGGCAACATTTGCTTCCCAAAGTCCAAAGAAGAAAAAAAGGAATTTGCTTAAAATGGTAATAATACCAATAATTGCAATAATTCTGATTTCTGGTGAACCTCCAAAAGCCATCCCAGGAAATCATAATGAGCAAAACTAAAGAACCAGACAGGAGCAATGTGCCCTCTTCTTCGGAAACTATTAAAACAGAGATTTTCTGGTTGACTCTGAAAACCTTTGCATGAAGCTTCCTCTGTGCATCTTTCAGACATAGGAGGGTCTGACCTTTTTCTCTGTTTTTTATTCCTTCCTTCCTACACTCTCTCCTTTCCTCCTTCCTTTTTATCTTTGTCCTATTTTATATACAAAGCAGATCTCCCACATTTCATTGCCAAATGCCTGAAGAAACTCTAAAGTCTTTAATCACTGGAATTAAAGGTATCCTGGTAAAGCTAATTTTCACAGATACTATATTTAGAAAAGTCCCTTTTCCTTTTGATAGATATGTAGTTCTAATAATATTTTTGCTCAGAATAAATAATTTTATGCCTGCTTGTCAGAAAATTTCAGTTTATACTTTCTAACACCTGTACAACAAATTACATTATAAGAATTTCAATGCATGGTATTAATCTTCACTTTATTTGGCACAAGACCTTCATCTAACATTTGGTTATGGCATAGGATCAGAACTAGGGTAGGACTGCATGGTATATGGGATAGAATACCGAATATGAAGTCAGGAAGACTCATCTTCCTAAGTTCAAATCCAACCTTAAACTTTTATGAGCTTTATGACCCTGAGCAATTCATTTAACCCAGTTTGCCTCAGTTTCCTCATCTCCAAAATGAAGTAGAGAAGGGAACGGCAAACCACCTCAGTATATTTGTCAAGAAAACCTCAAGTAGGGTCACAAAGAGTTAGACATGACTGAAAAGAATGAACAACAGCTACAATCATAACTTTGTCCCAGCATATAAAAATTTAAAAACTATGGACATCACTGCACCAGACGATGCTTCTTATCCACCACTACAGCACCATTGTACTATTTTTTTAATTCCATCATCTTTTGTCAATATAACTTTTATCTGATGTCTTTAATTCAATTCATCACATTAATAGCCAATATTTCTATATTACATATTATATGTACATATATATATTACAAAGCACTAACTATACATAATTTCATCTGATCCTCACCAAATCTCTCTGCATTATTATATCCATTTGCACTGTTTCTCTATTTTAATAAATTTTTCTATAATGGGAAGATCTTTCCCATCTATTAATAGAGCCATGTGACCTGTTTGAGTCACATGGAAGCCTGAGTCACATGAGTCTGTGGTGGCAGTAGCTTGCTGAATAAGTGAAACAAGAAGGGTGGAGCAGAGCTGAGAAGAAGTTGATCACAGTAGTTAGAGGTGAGTGAGAGAGAAGAAGCAGGCAATGAGCTGCATGTGTTCATTTATGGGAGCACCCTAGCAGGTGGAAAACTTGGGGATGGTGGTGCCCACTGCATTTTTATTGTATATAGATTTCTTTGTCGCTATGATATCTGGCTTTCTTGCATTGTGATTCGGCTTTCTGGTGCTTAAGTAAATGTTTTGGTTCAGTCTTCCATGTGGAGAGTCTGTTACATTTTGCTAGTCAGAATTTTGCTACCATATTCATAGCTGCCATAGGCTCTGTGAACATCACATTAGCACTAAACCATTTTAAATATGAGGGAACTGAGACCCACCAAGGTTGTGATTTGCCCAGGATTATATGGTTAATAAAATGCCAAAGGTGGACTTTGAACCCAACTTATTCTATTAGTTTATGTTAATCTTTACTTCTTATATTTTAGTTCATTTCTGAAGCATTTGATTCCTCTATTGTCAGCCCAAATTTAAAATACTTAAAGGCAGGGAATATATGTTTCCATCCTTTTTTTCCCCTAATTCCCCAAAGTACATAGATTGTAGTGATAAATAGCCACTAATTCATTCCTCAAGGCAAATAATTTTATGTTGAGGAAATTCCTATTGATTGGGAATCCAAACAAGTTATCATACATATGGAACTCAATTGTGCTATAAGGAGTGATGGGCAGAATGATTTTAGAAAATCAAACAATCAAGGAAGTCTCATATGGACTGATGCAAAGTGACGTGAGCACAACCAAGATAATATTGTGCACAGTAACAAGAATGTTGTAATGATAAACAACTGTGAAAGATTGAGCTACCTGGATCAAAATAATGATCCAACACAATTCCAAAGGACCAGGATGAAAAATGCTATTCATATGCTGAGAGACAGCTCTTTGTGTAATCTGAAGTATACTTTCTTTACTCTCTATTTTTCTTCATTTTTTTTTTTGTGCATGCTTTCTTTTGCAACATGGCTAATATAGAAGGATGTTTTGCACACATATAATTGCATATAAATAATTGATATATTTCTTGTCTTCTCATGTGGCTGGGAGGGAGAAAAAGAATTTGGACTTCAATTTAAGAAATAAAAAATTTCAAATGTAATTAGAAGTATTTAATGAAATAAAATAAAATTAAAAGCATAAAGTTGATTCCTTGCCTGAAACTTAACAGGATTTAATTCTGTCCACAAATTTTCTTGCAATCTCAAGTAAAATGAAGATGAGATTTGGTCCTCAATATTCACTATGATGGAGGAGGCAGTTTTATCAAGGAAGAAGGTTCATTTTATGTTCTTCTTTAGCTGGTCTTTTGAAAATATGTATTCCCTTCATTATGAACTTCTTATAAGGGTCCATAAATGGAGCAATTCAATACAGAATTTCTTGAATTTGAACATAGAAGAGACCTGGGGGGACTTTTGTGCTTGAACTGCCCCCAGTGGAAAATTATAAAATAAGCCATTCATTTTAGTTAAAGAAGAAACAGGAGGAGGAAGAATGAGAGAACCAAAAGCAAAAGGAAGAGGAGGAGGAGGAGGAGGAGGAAGAAGAAGAAGAAGAAGAAGAAGAAGAAGAAGAAGAAGAAGAAGAAGAAGAAGAAGAAGAAGAAGAAGAAGGAGGAGGAGGAGGAGAAGAAGAGGAAGGAGGATAAGAAGGAGAAGGAGAAGAGGAAGAAGGAGGACAATGAGAGGAAGAAGGCGGAGGGAGAAAGAGAAGAAGAGGAAGGAAGAAGAAAAGAAGGAGGAGAACAAGAATGAGGAGAATAAAAATGAGAAAAGGAAGAGGAAAGAGAAAGAGAAAAAAAGAAAAGGAGAAGAGAGTAGGAGAAAGGGAAAGAGGAGAAATGATAGGAAAAGCAGCAACAGAAGAATTAGAAAAAGGGAGGGGAGAGAAAGATAAAAGGATGGTTATGGTTCTTGTGATAATGTAGGTAGAACCCTGGATCTGGGCACAGGTGAGAAACAAATATTTCCACAAATAATTACCTATGGTCACTTTAATGTAATAAAGCTAATAATCCAATTAGCACTAGGTCTTTCATCTTTCTAAACCCTTTATATTCCATGTTAGATTTTGTTTTAATTTTTCTCCACTTAGTTTTTTAAATGAAATACAGACTTTCCCTAGAAAAAATACAGTTCATTAATCACAAGAGACATTATGTGATTTTATTACAGTCGACTTACTGAACTCATTTTCCTAGGAAAAGAAACAGCACCATTATTCTTTCACATATGCAGTAGGCCTGTGTTTAATTGTGCCAAATAGTCCATTGTCACTTATGATTTTCTTAATAAAATGTTGCCAAAAGTCCACCAATGGATGATCACAGCATCTAAATTCTTAACATGCTCTTGGCAATAGGGAATGGAATACTCCTGTATTTCTGTCTCTTCTTGCATGTTTGTGCCCTGTAACTGAACACAGACAGGGAGATGCTTCCATAAATCTGCCATTTTACTTTATGAATATCATGAGTTGTAGTGTGTGAAGCTAGATTTTGGTGTAAACCAGCAAAATTAATGAGACTTCAACACACATGGCATCATTTTTCTTGAACAGTATCTGACAATCTTAGTCTAGTGAAGCTGGCTGGGGTATGCTGTTTGCTGTTAAAACAAGTCAGCCATCTCATATACCTTCAAACCACAAAAATCTAAAGGTTTCCCAATGTTATGTCATAAAAGAGGGGGGGAAAAGATGGAGACATATAATGCATCTATAGGGAAGAATGATTGTTTTTGTTATTTCACAGCCTTGTAATCTGTTTTTATAAAGTAAATACGTTATTCATTTAATACATCTTTAGCCGATCTCTAAAGATATATTCCCTTCTCAATGAACTTCTTATAAGAGTTTTTAAATAGGTCAAATGGATTCCAGATTCCTTGAGTTTGGATAGAGATGGAACATTGGAGGACGTTTGTTCTTGAAATAACTTCACCTAAAATTGGAAAATGAGAAATCCATTTCAGTTAATGAAGAAGATGGAGAAGGAGGAGGAGGAGAAAAACATTTGCTAACACTTACTATTGAGCCATTTCTTTAATTATATCTTTTTTACTCAAAGAAGTGGAGTGAAATTCATTATAGTCTTGACTTTATCCATCAACAATTAACAGATTGTTGTTCTCTTTACACTGACATTTTCTTGCCTAATGGTTCTCTTATTCATTTGAATGACTCCAGCTTCCAAATATTTATCAGACATTGCAAATACTCCTCTCCTCTGCTTATCTCCCTCTTCTCTCTGTCTCTGTCTATCTATCTGTCTCTCTCACACACAAATATATGTGTAAAGGTGAATATATATACGTATACACATATGTATGCATATATGCATACATACATACATACATATATGTGTGTGATATATGGAGGTAGTTAGGTGGCAGAATAGATAGAGTACCAGATCTAGAGTCAGGAAGACTCATTTTTTTTTATTCAACTCTGGCCTCAGACACTAGCTGTATGACCCTTGACAAATCACTTCACCCTGTTTACCTTAGTTTCTTCTTCTATAAAATGATCTGGAGGAAAGAAATGGCAAATCACTCCAATATCTTTGGCAAGAAAATTCCAAATAGGATCATGAAGAGTTGGACATGATTGAAAACAACTGAACCACAACAATACGTTTATGTATGTGTATACATACAGATGAACGTGCACACCTACATGTGTGTCTTATGTGTGTACTTAGCCTCAAAAGGTTTATTCTCTAATGAGGGAGAACAGCACACAAAGGGAATGTGAAATGCACCTGCAGTTCTAGCTTGAGAAATTGTTTAGGACCAAAGTTTTGAAGTGCAGAAATCAAAAATAGGGTCAAGAGGTAATTGAGTAAGTGTTATTTCTATCTTTTTGCATATATGCATGTGTAACCTTAGTATTTAAACTAGAGTCTAACATGCAGTAGTGCTTAGAAATATGTAAATTTATGAAAAATATATACACGCATTTACAGAGCATTATCATATATAAATATATCTCCTGTATCACATATCATGATTTATCACATATGTTTACGTGTATATGTATGTATATATATATATATCCACAGTTAAATATATATACATATACACCTCCCACAATTATATATATGTATATATGCAGTTATACAAAGTATATAAAATACATATGTGTATATTTGAATAAATGTGTGCATGTGTGTGTATATACGTATGTCTTTATATGTACCTATGTGTAGAGGCCTATCCATCTATATATCTATGTAACATCTCTATCTATGTATCATCCATTACTTTATGTACCTGTCAATACCATAGATTAAAAGATGAAATAATGGACTTGGGGTCATCTGAGAAATTTAGTGTCTTTGTGCCTTCAAACAAGTCAATGAGAAGTCAAACTCTCTCAAGTTCACTTCCCTTTTCTGTATAATGGGAATAAGAACAGCAGTTATGAGGATTAAACAAAGTGATATGTGTATGGTGCCTTGCAAACCTTAAAGTGCTATATCAATGGGATTCATTACCTTCTTATTCTCATTTTTTAAAAGAAGCTTCAGATGGAAATGGTCTTGGGATACAACACTATCCTTATATAATTCTGTAACATTTTTGCTTTATGAATTAATGAATGGATAGATAAAGGGACTAGTTTTGGTTTGTTGTCTTGTGATTTGTATTTAGATACATGCATCCGGATACACACTTTTCCTTTGCTGGTCCCCTGTAAGTATAACTCCAAGAGCAGAGAGGTCAAGAGGTTGACATGTTCCTTGTCTGGTTCTATGTGATTTTAATCTCTTTAGATGATCCTCCTTTACTCACTGAAGACATTCCATCCTGTGTAACTTGGAGAATATAAAGTTTTGACTGTGGCTGCTGTTCCACCTACCACTTCCATTTTACCTCCTCTTCGTACTTCTACTACTAACTTGCTCAGACAATTATGGGCAACATTCATCTCTAAGTGTCTTGTTTTAGGGTAATTTTGCATGAAAATTCCAGGATATTTTCAGATCTCTACTGGTCATGAGTTGATTTTTTGCCTGTCAGTCCATGAAAGAAGGTGACCTGCTGATGTCCAGGCTGACACCAGGTCATGTCTTGCATGGTATCCAGTAAATCCCATAACTGGTGAGTCTGGAGTCATTGTTGCCCTATTTCTTCCATTGTTTTAATGTGATGTATATTAAAAAGCAAATTCTGACCCTATAAGGAAAGGTTCTGTGGTTTCTCATGGAATAGACTGGTTCTGGTCTGGTCATGGTTCCATCCTCTTCCTCCAACAAATGCACAGAATTTTCTCTCCCACTGCCCTTTTCTTGTAATAATGGTATTTTGTGGTGAGTGTCCGCTATGACTTAATTTTCTCCCTATTCATTTCTGCCTTTGCATTCACCTGGCTTCCTTCAGTCCCCAGCTTGGATCCCTTCTTCTGCAGTATGGCATTGCCAGACTGCTGCAGGTACTCCAAGCTTCATTTAGTATCATCGTCTTTTCTTTATCCATTCACTCTACATGTTGTCTGATCCATTAGAATGAAACTCCCTGGGTTGTAGTGGCTATATTTACTTTTTTTTTTTTTTATCTTTAGAACTCAGCACAATATCAATGACATAATAGGAAATTTAAAGATACTTGTTGACTACTTCTATAAATAGTAATAAATATGATATATTTAGATATCTAAAATATGTATATATATACTCAATATGCATACATACGTATATATTCATATATATATGTATATATATGAATAGTTCAAAATGAGTAACTGCACTAGGACGATCTGTTGTATAACCTTGCCCCATTCACGATCTTAGAAATATAGAGCCAGAGTGGTGGCTCCAGTGATAGCATGCTGGGCCAGGAAGACTCCAATTCAAATCTGGCCTCAAACATTGATTAACCGTTTGACCCTGGGCACATCACTTAACTTATGCCTGCCTCAGTTTCATCGATTATAAAATGGGAGTGATAAAAGCATCAAAATTCTAGGGTTATTGTAAAGATCGAATGAAATAATATTTTTAAAATGCTGTGCCCACTGACTGGGATCCTTATGCTTTTCCGCCAGAGAGAAGTGAGTTCCTAGGCTCACTACTGTGGGTTCTGATGTTCAAAATGACAAAAGTGGCTTGAGCACTTGGCAATCAACCCAGGGCCCAGCACTCCACTGTAATGAGGGCTGAACAACTGAATCAAACTGAAAGCTGTTGAATGAAGGGAAACAAAGACAGCGTTCGTATTAATGGGCTCTCCTCTTGAAGGGCAATCTTCTGTGACAGCAGGTTGTGGGATGCCTGGCGTAATGTGTATTCTATTATTAGATGCACTTTGTTGTTTTATAAATATCTGGATGATAAAATCCAAATGTGTGAGCCTGATATGAATGTGAGTAAAATCTCTGGGCTTTGTTTCATCTTAGCAGCTACATTCTTGTACCTCTGTGCCCTGTACTATTTCTGCAGTTTGCCAAAAATGGACTGTTTATTATAGGTCCTGTTCTTCTGACTCTTTCATTTGCAGCACCTAGAGTCATCATCCTGATGCTTCTCACTAATTCAAATTAATTCATTTTAAGAGAATAAATAGTATTGAAAAATGATTCTAACAAGACATATTCCTGGATCCTTCCATATATCAGTTATTTTCTCAATGAAACATCCTTCTAGTTAATCATTTACCTTTCATACATTCTTTAGCTATATATATATATATATATATATATATATATATATATATATATATATATATATATATATATATATATATATATATATATATATATATATAATTTCCCTGATAGGAAAGGGGCTTTTACTTTTTTATCTTTGTATCCTTAGTCCAAACTCTGGTAGACAACAGATATTTAATAAGTACCATTGGCTAGATTGATTTAATGAAACCTTCCCTGGTCTTTCCATCAAAACTGTCTCTCGTCTTAATGAGGACAGTTACTCAGTAACTTCTGAGTGAGAGTACCTCTACCATGCTATTTCCCACTATATTAGGCATTAGCAACATTGTGCAGTTATAGGCAGTGGGTATATAGATAAAAAATAAATTGTCTTTGCCTTCAAGAAGCATATACTGGGAAATATAATATTTAAACAATAGATCAAGATAATTGGAAGAGAGAAGACCAGCAACTATGAAGATGCTATTGGAATCTTCCTCATAAGAAGATTAAGTCTTTGAAGGCACAGAGTATTTTCTTCCTGCTATTGTTTATTTGTTTTGTTTTGTTTGTTTGGTTTTGTTTATAATCTCCAGTCCATGGTACTGGTACATGGTAAATACTATAATACTTGGTAGTTCATACACAATAAATGCTAATATTTGCTGTTTCATTGGTGAATTCATGGTCATCCTTCTTAGCCCCATTTACTAACTGTACCCTTCTTTCTTAGTAGTTCCCCCTCCATGAATTTGTCCATGCTTTTCATGGGAGACACCAGTTTCAAGGAGGCAACACACATAAATTTGAATTTACTCAATTCAAAATCTGTTGTGCTCACCATTTCTCAACCCAGATCCTTTGTCAGGCAAACGTTTCCAGTCCAGGAGGTCTCACTTCTTTCTTTGCCTCCACATAACTTAGCATATTGACTAGCACTTAGTAGGCCTTTAATAAAAGCTTGCTGATTGATCGGTGTATTGATTGATTGCTTCTATTGGGCCTTGCTTTCTCCCTCCTGCAAGTCTTATCTGCCACTCCTCTCAATGGCAGTTTGTTTTCTTTTACTGCATTTTGCCCTGTGCTCAGAGGTGACTCTTGATATCTACCCCAAACTCAGGTATGGTTGGGATGTAAACAATGGGCCCATCATGGGAAACATGCTCTAAAATTAGGTGTTTATTTACCATCTAGGAATACAGTTGCCAAACACAGGTTAAGGGAACATGTTTATAGTGCAGACTGAGGGACTGGCTCTGTTATATTGAGTGACAAGACTTCCCTTGGGTAAGCTGGTGGTATGGTGGACACAGAAACAGTCCTGGAGTCTGGAATGCCTGGGTTCAAATCTGGTCTCAGATACTTACTAGCTGTATGACTCTGGGTAATTCATTTAATCTCTACTGTCCTCAGTTCCCTCAATTATAAAATGGGCATAATTATAGTACCTGCACCCTATAGTTATTGGGAAGATTAAATGAAATAATATTTTTAAAGAACTTAACAAAATGCGTTAGACATAGTTGGTACTATATAAATGCTTATGCCCCCTCCCCTTGTGATCTTTCTGCTCCACAAGGTCTCTCAGGTGGTAACCATTGTGATGTACCACAAGAGGCAAATCTACCAGAGTCTGAGAAGAAAGGGACTTTGTTCACTGCATGCCTTTAATGTGCTAATGTAGATGCCAGGCATCACACTATTCAGTAAAAAAAAACAACTATTATGCTCTTGCTTTATATTATTATTACATGTAGTAGAGTGCTGTCGAGGAGTATCCCCTAATCCCCACATGTCTTCCCTTCCTTTCATATCTATAGTTTGATGGCTTCCCCTTTGAAATTCTAAGTCATAAGGCAGGCTCAAAACCAGGTAATATGACTAGTCTTGACAATGGCCTACAATGAGCACTGCATATATTATTTATTTGTATAAGGAAGGGGCTTAATGGTATAAATCAAATAGCCCCAGCCCATTTAAAAGACTGATTTTTCAACAGGTCATAACATGTGTTAATCAAGCAAAGGCTTTAGACTATGTAAATACCCTTGATCAACAGAGGGACATTACATACGAATGCAGTTCCTGACTTAACTGCCTTCTGTAAGGTCTCAGATAAAAATCTCATTTTCAACAAAGAAGTCTTTTTGGTTGCCCCTCAATACTGATGCTTGCCCTTTAAGATCTCCTCCAATCTAAGGCACAAAATATGGTAGGTACATAGCTGTTTGCATGTTGTCTTTTCTATTAGAATGTAAGGTCCTTGCTCAATGCCTAGAACACAGTTGGGATTTAATAAATGCTTGTTGACTTGTCTTGACATGGTTTGAGAAGAGGGATTGCAGCACTCTTATATGTGTTTACTGACCTTAATAAAATGATTGGAATAGAATAGGCATGTTAAAAGTGAAGATTACCCATGAACAATTTGTACATCTCCAATCATTTCAATCTGATTTTATTTGTATAAAAAAGTATTTTTCAATATAGTTTTGTTTATATAGTGCCTGGGTTTTCAGTCTCATAAACAATCATTGTTTTATTGTGCTGTTATAGAAATGCTTGTTTTATTTCATAAATTAAAAATATACATATGCACGTATACATACATATATATATTTACACCTTACATGTGTACATGTGTATATGTGTGTATATTTATATATGTATATGTGTGTATACATACATACACTAAAGTGCAAGTTGTTTGAGTAACAATTTGCATTAACCTGTGAGAAATAGCTAAGACGTTGGATAATAAAGCAAGGATGTTAATCCAATTAGCAAATTATTGAAATAATTTAATAAAAAGTCATGGGGAGATGTGAACTAGTTAATAGGGTGTGATAAAGGGAAGGAAACAGATTAAAGTTGATTTTAGGGAGATAGAAACAAGAGGTTTTGGCAACTTATTGGATATGTGCAGTTGGGGAACACTAGGAATTGAGTATGACGCTAAAGTTGGATGGCCAACAGGGTGGGCAGGATCTTTACTGAAACAATGAAATTTCAAAAAAGGATGCGTTTAATAGGACTAAAAAATGAGTCTTTAAGAACAATAATACAAACTACTATGTGCATACATACATACACACAAATATTTGCGTGTTTATGTGGTACTTGAAGGTTTGCAAAGTATTTTACGAGTATAATCTCATTTGATCTCATAGCATTCTTGGAAGATAGATGTTATTATTTCCTCACTTTACACATTAGGAAAATAAAGCAGACATAGGTCAAATGATTTGCCCAGGGTCACACAGGTAGTCAGTGTCTATGTTTGAACTCAGGCTTTCCTGACTCCAGTTCCAGCGATCTTGTCAATGCTTGACCTACTCTCTCTTTTCGATATTTTGAGATGAAGATGCCTCAAGAACACTGAGTTTAAAATGTCATTAATTAATTATGTTAAATAAATTGGTTGAATTGGTCAAATAGTAACTGCTTTGGCTTCCTTTATCAATTTCCCTGTCAACCACTGAATGTCAATTTCCAATTCACATTACATTTTTTCTCAAATTGCTTAGACCACTAACATTCAGTTCTGATGAGTAGTGAAATAATAGCTAGTTGTCCTTATACCAAGGAAAACAGGTCTGTATCCATCCAGCAACTTAATTTTATTTTCAAAGTGTATATAATCTATTAAAAAAACATTTGCAATGCAATGAATATCAAAACCAAGCTGGTACAAGCTTTCAAACACTATTTGCATTTTTTAATGCTAGCATGGGGCTGATTTTTTGCGCACTATCTTATTACTTTAAATTAATTTGCTTTCAGAAAGAACCAAAGGCATACTTTTAAATACAAATCAAGAGGGCTTCAGAATAAATTCAGTTTTCTGGTAAATGCCTCTCTCTGATACATAGAAGTAATATCCCATACAGAATATGAACAACTTAAACCAGATCCAGTCTTGCTAGTATAAATGCTTGATGGAAAGGCATTTTCCGTTGCCATTAGGTCCATTAACCTGGTCCTAGTTTCTTGACTCATATTTCCATAATGTCCATTTCCACAAATAGCATACCTTGATTTCTTTCAGTGAAGTTTCCCACTGGATAAAGAAACTGCTGGGAAATGAATATTCTGCTACAGTGAAAAATATAATATGTGCTTTTTCCTATGCTTTGGTACCGCAGGAACATTTTATGAACTAAAGGAGCACTTGGAGACAGTTTAATCCAACACCCTCATTTTGCTAATGAAGGTGAGATTTCAACCCAGGTCCTCTGTCTCCGGTGAAAGGATTCTTTCCACTGTACCATCCTTCCTTCAGTTTATATCTTACTTAATTCCAAGATTCCAGGTAACTAATTAATTAATCATCTCCTATTTACACATAGAATTTGGGAATGCACACACATATACAAACAAACACAAACACATTAATAATACTTGACCTCAAAAGTATTACATTCCATATGAAAAAATAATATAGAGTGTGAATAATTTAATGGTTTAGAGAAATTTTTGAAAATTTGATTCCTTGATAATTTAGTTATGGAGAAAGAATGATCCCCTTAAGTTTTTGTGCATGTGAGCACGTGCATTATGACTACCTCAAGCTTGGTTTTCTAATCAAACCTCAGGATTAAGACTGGGATATGCTACATCCTTTGCCAAGTCGTGTGAAGAATAAGCTTCTTTTGTCAAAAAGCAGGACAATCCCCATTCCCCAGAACACCGGGGCATGTATGACTTCCATAGTTTCTGGTCCAGGAATATATAAACCTGCTTTTGTTCATAGAGATTTACCTGTGTTGAAATAACTTGATGACCCCCACTCCCACCTCAAGATCAGACCAGAAACTCATTCAAAAGCATTTAAAAATCATAAGAAGAGGAACTGTGTTTAATAACTCTTCCACTTCCTAAGCAAAGGTGGTCTCTACTTTTTTTTTTTAATGGTTCTCTCTAGTTTTTGAAAACTTTGCTTTGGACTTTATGACAATCCACAAAAAAGGTTTCTTTTTTATTTATTTTCATTTTTTTTATTATTGAGGAGTGACTTCAAACGTACATGGCAAAATTATGAAATGGTATGAATTATTTCAATTGTCACAGGAGAAAAGTAGCTCCTTATTTCAGACCTATCTTAGTACATTCATATACAAATAAACACACATGCTGCAAGTAATTCCTCTATGTGTTATGACTTAATGAACATAGCCTTGGTAGGAAATTCACCTAATATACTAGAGATCTTAACTAAGTTTTTTGATACTAATGGAGATAGAAAGACAGTTCACTTGTTATCCTTCACTCTAACAACATTACAGGCCCACCTCTTATTTTGGACATATGTGTATGTTCACTGCGTGTGTGTCTACATACACTCATGCATGTTTATTTCTGTAGATATTGCTACATAAACACAGGTGCACATGCATGTGTATATATACATACACATACGTATGTATATATGTACTCAGATCTATATCTATCTATATACAGAGAGAGATAGAGACCTTGAACAAAAGCCCCATTGAGTTTAAGATAAATTCTCTATGCATTCAACCATGCAACATCAAGGGTTTCACAAGATGTCTCTATGTATGTATTCCAGACATGTTACACAAAGTGCTGAGGAAAAGAACTTGTTAGATGCAAGGATTCTTGAATATATTACAAATTTGACTTGCACAGGGGGCACTGATTAAAAGATATCACACGGACTAAACCTTTCATGTAGTTCATATGGAAAACTCATGAGTGAATAAATTCCCTCCACCTTTTTCAAGTTGCGAAATACTCATCAACTTAAAGTCTCAAAAAGCTCCCAAGGACACAAAGATTACATAACTTGCCTAAGGATATGTAAACAATATATGTCAAAGGCAGAAATAGAATGTAAGTCAAACGGGCTTAGGGGTCAACCACGTGTCCTCTCAGTCAAGGGCTTCACAACATAACTCCAAATCACTTTTAGGAGTCCTTATGATATTTTAGTGCTTGATGCATTCAGCACATTGGTGTGCATAAACAGGAACATATAGAGAATCTTGCTATTTATAGGAACTCTCTCTTTAAATTGGACTCCATGGAGAACACTTTCTAAGAAAGTGGCAAAAATTTTTGGTTATAATGGCCAGAACATTCTCCTCTTTTGTACCTTATTATGATGTTGAGAATTAGAGAGTAACTCAAACATGTTGCTTCTTTTAAGGAACTGCATGGTTTTGGCATTTCAGTGGAAAGAGGAAGCACTTTGGTCTCCTTTATGAGATGCTTTTCTGTAGTCCAACCAAAAATGATTTCCAATTAGACAATGAATTTTGACAATATTTTACCATGTAAAATTCAGGGATGAAAATGCATTGTTCAGAAAATTGAAACTAAAAGAGAAAATTCACCAGTTTTTGCTATGTAACTGACCAGTATTCAGAATGATACCAGGATTTTCATCACTTATGTATGGAGTTAGCTTGTTTTTAATAAAACAAAAATATTAAAAAGAATGTGAAAGATATATTACACTTGGATCCTTGAAAATATCACCCACAGGAAATTCTACAAGTCATGAATAAAGGAGGTGACAAGGTCTAAGAGTAGATTTCAGTTGGGTGAGGTGGAGGTAGGTAGAAAGATTTACAAGTTTCATCTCCCTAGCAAGAAGGGTTGTTTCTGCCAAGGTGAGCTGACACAAGCACAAAAGTGGGAAGGCTGTAAATTTTTCTTAAACATAATCTATGGCTTCTTTTAGATGATAGAATCTAGTCTAGCCATCATCTCTAAAACACATATAGAAAAATAATGAAATTCCCCACTTCATATGACATAGTATATTTTATATGTATAAATGTCTATACTTCATACATGTACATGACTGTCATGATCAAGTTTAAGTGAACTAACCATGAATAATGATTTTACAAGAACCTGCAAAGTCGTACTGGTTATTTTTAAAAGAAAGTATTCTCTACATGACCTGTCCAATATTCTCTTCCAAGATTTAATGGTATGTTGGGAAATGCATGGGTCCCAAGGAACACACATTCATCACCAAGGACCTCTACAATTCTTCTTCAACCTACTTTTTGAGTTGACCTTAGGGTAATTCTCTTCTTTTTATTTTATGTTCACAGTAATTGCATCATTCTCAATTTCCACCTGCTCCAGGAAGCCTTCTCTGATTTTCTCTCTAAGAAATGGGTTTCTCTTTTGGAACTCAACAAAAAGTGAGTATGACCCTCTAGAACGTATACATCTGAAATCATTTTATATCGTTGTCACCTATAGTTAAATTATGTGCTGTTTTCTTGTTGTTTAGTCATTTTTCAGTTATGTGCTGCCCTTCATGACCCTTTTGGGGTTTTCTTGGCAAAGATACTCAGAGCAGTTTGTCATTTCCTTCTCCAGCTCATTTTTATGGATGAGAAAACTGAAACAGACAGGGTTAAGTTGCTTGTTCAGAGTCACAGAGCCAATAAGTGTCTGAGGTCAGATTGGAACAGAGATATATAAACACACACATGCACATATATGTGGATATACACATATATGTATATGTACATATATACATATATTCAAGTTATCATACACACAAGTGCATATTATACATATATACATACATATGTAGACACACATATGTATATATATACACACATCCCTTAGAGGTTATTTTATCCACCCTCTCATTTACCAGATAATGAAACTGAGGTACAGATATATTTTCTTAAGGGACTTGATAAGGTCACACAGTGACAAAGTCAGCTACACAATTTAACTGATATATGACCTATAAACTCCTCGAGGTGAGGGAAGGTGTCTTATCAGTAGGAATTATAACCTATCTGTGTTTCCCCAAGCATCTAGAAGAGTGTTCATTCAGCATGTGGCTTGATAACGTTGGATTCCTGAACCTACTAGTTGAACCCTTTTAAAGAATAGTTAATCCCCATGATAGAAATTTTCCCTTGATTCATGGGATTATTACCAGTTAATTGAGAAGAGTTATGAATAATCTGGAATTTGCATAATAAAAATTAAAATAATTGTTCAAAATTAGGGCATTAGCTACTTATTCATGGTATGTAAATCCTTAAGTCAGCAGATACTGTCTCGATACCATCAACATAGTAATATCTAGCCTTTCTCCTATTCATTTGCTTCTAGATGCCTAAAAAGACAAAACTTGGCATAGTCCACTTCTCAGATCCCAGAAAACTTCCTTGATCCTCCCCCCAGTCTACCCCCACCACCCAAAGATGTCTGCTTTCTTTTTTCTCTTTAAGTTTTCACCAGCAATTTATAATTCTCTCGTGTCAACACAACACCTCACCCCCCTTTTTTGACCTCCCTGTTTATAGATTGTGTTCTGGAGTAGAATGTAAGTCACTTAACAGCAAGGGCTATGTATCTTTTAAAATTTATATCCCCAGGGCCAAAGGATGTACTTTGTGCATAATAACTGATTAATATGTATTTCCTGAACAGAGCAGGAAATGGGTAGATATCAAAATGTCTAGCTATTTGATGGTGTCCTAGTGTTTTACATCACAAGTTAACAAAAAGAACACAAGTGAAAAAAGAAGACATCCTGTCTAGAGAAATCATATAAATTTAGAGACTGAAAGGGATTTAGAGGTCATAGCTCCCATTTTTCTGATCAGGACTCAGCGTCTCAGAGACATTGAGTGATCTGGCCAAGGTCACACAGATGGTAAGTATCAGTCAATTACTCAATTATATTTTGAAAACAATAGGTTCTAGAAACACATAGTGGTCATCTACAGTAATCATGATTCATTCTATGATTTTTAGTTTGAGTTTGGAAATTCACCTTGTATGGAATAGATTACAGAGTATTACACAAATAGGCCTTGAACTTTTCCAACTCAATGACTGTGATTCCAGTGCCTGGAATGACTTCTGTTCTCTACATCAAATGATCACCTAGTCAGCCAAGGGGTACCTAAACAGAGTGCTGGCAATACACGAGTGCAAATCTGGCCACAATCTCTTCCTACAGGTCTGACTTTGGGCATTCAACCTCTGCTTCAATTTCCTCAACTATAAATTGGGAAAAAAATAAAACCACAACCTTCATGGCTATTGTGACAGATAAGGAGAAAATAAAGTAGTGAAATCTAAGGTAGAGAGGAAGTGAGGGCAAGTGTATTTGGCAGAGAGAAAAGGAATGCCATTATATAGTAGGTATGTGCCACCTGTTTCAAAGAAAGTGGCCATTTCATAAGATAGAGGTTAGGATGGAGTGTGCAATGAATATTGAGGACTTCCAGTAAAAGGGCCCAAAAGGGGACAGGGCAAGTTGTTGTATGAGAAATGAGAGACATTTTGACTAGGTCTTAGACTTTGGGAGGAAGATGAAGGGATAATAAGACAGAAAAAATATACACACATACACATAATACATAAAGCATATGCATGTGTGTATACATATTCGTATACCCATATATACCTGTATATGTATGTATGTATGCATGTATGTTGGGGCTAGATTGTAATCCAATTGAAATTCCAAAGAAAGGAGTCCATTTTAGATTCTAGAGCCAATAGGAAGCCATGGTAGTTAGGTAGAGGCATGTTGTATGGGAAACATGCTGTGCTAATGGAAAACCACTTTGGCAGATGGATGAAGAATGTCAAAGTCAGGCTTTAATTCAAAAAGTGCTTTTTAACCAGCAATTACCTGATGGTGTAGTGGGCTCTTGGGATGGCAAAGACAAAAGCAAAACTAATTTCTGTTTACAGGGAACTTAAATTCTGCTATTCTATTAGGGGAAAATGATAGGTACAGATTAAAGTCAATGTAAAGTGCACATCAAATAAAACATAGGATCCTGAAATTTAATTTGGAAGACACAGTGTAGGCTGTAGCTAAGAATTTTAGAATACTAAACCAGGGAGCTATGGAAAGATGGTCCGTATCCCCACCAGAAAAGGGTGCCTTTGCATGGAATAATTAAAGATCAGAAGGGGTTAATATTTACTACTGGTAGATAACAGCATTGTCTGATTTTACTGCTCTGAGGAGATCCAGAGTGTTTATAAAGCAAGAGTCAAACCCAGGTGATCTTTTGGACATTGGGAAGAATATTTCTCCATTGTCTGGTTGTCAAAGGAGAAATTTCTTTCCTGTGGGTTTTCTGTGTCTCTTTTAGAAAATGCTGACAGATAGGTTACTAGATGGCACAGTGGAGTCAGGACAAGCTGAGTTAGGCCTCAAACATTTATTAGCTATGTGACCCTGGGTAAGTCACATAACCCTGTTTGTCTCAGTTCCCTCAATGATAAAATGAACTAGAAACAGAAATGGCAAACCACTTCAGTCTCTTTACCAAGAAAACTCCAAATAGGGCCACAAAGACTTGGACATGACTGAAATAGCTGAGCCACAAAAATTGGTAGGTAGTTAGCCTAAAAGTCTAATGCTTTTGGATTATACCTTTGTCCCAAAAGTCAGTGAGAAGAGATTCTCTCCTTGTTGGTGAAGATGAATGCCTTGCCCTGTGTGAGCATTGGGAGTACCTAGCAAGAGCAGGAAAGAGGTGCAAGATCAGGAAAGAGGTGCAAGATCTTCAGCCTTCTCCAAGTTCCTGCCAATTTGTATCAGGTCTTCAAGCTTAAAGTGTTTCAGGTGCTGCAGTCCTTTTGAGTGTTGCTGTTTTCCAGCTTTGAGAGGGAAGATGGAGGAGGCTGACTTCACTTCGGTTCCTGGAGGGAAAGTTTCTGGAGGATATAAAAGGAGCTGACTGTCTCCATCATGTCTCTATCTTTATACTGCTATTCTAGAGAATTTTGGTAATTTTCCCATGAGAGAGACCTAGAACTCTCTCTCTCCCTCTTTCTCTCTCTCATTCCCTCCCTCTCTCTCCCTCTCCATCTCTCTCTTGAACCTCTATCACCTGCTATATAGTTTCTTATGCATATATTCTGATTTCTGCTTTGCTACTGATTCGGATAAATGGGTTTTCTTTTATAATTACTATGTTAGTCCATTGTGGAACCAGTAGTTGGAGGGAAAGGGGTTGGTTGAGTGTTTCATTTAGAGCATGGTATACTCTTTGCCCATAATGTTGAAGCAAAGACCAGAACTTAGCATACACAGACATTTACATAGCTAATTACACATACATACACTCACACACACACACACACACACACACACACACACACACAGAGAGAGAGAGAGAGAGAGAGAGAGAGAGAGAGAGAGAGAGAGAGAGAGAGAGAGAGAGAGAGAGAGAGAGAGAGAGAATTATATATAGGATAAGTAGAAAGTAATTTTAAAAAGAAAGGCACTAGAATTAGGAGGGGTTGGAGAGACTTCCTATAGAAGGTGGGATTTTAGTTGGAAATCAAAGAAAGTCACAGTAGTTAAAGAGAAAGGAGAGGATTCCAGCCAGGGGAGGAAGCCAGAGAGAATGGCTAGAGGAAAGAGACTGAATGCCTTTTTTGAGGAACATCCAGGAGGCCGACATCACTGGATTGAAAATTACAAGAGCTGGAGAAATAGGAGAGAAAGAAGGCTAGGCTGGGAAGGGTTTTGAATTTCAGAGCATTTTGCATTTGATCTTGGAGGTAACAGAGAGTCATAGAAGTTTATTGAGTAAGCAACTGGTGTGGTCAAATTTGTGCTTTAGGAAAATCTCTTCAGTGGATGAATGAAGGCTGAAATGGGGAGAGACTTGAGGATAAGTTAATCATATTAAAGGGAGAAGATAGATAGAATACTAGCCTGTTACCCCCTCTATCAAAGGAGATCAGAGTGACGGCTTCTGCACCTGCCCTCCCACTTCTCCTGGCAGAGAATAAAGTTTCGCTTGGAGAAGTGTTGAAGGAATATAGGTTTGAGATATCTAATCTGTTTCATGGTGAGCCACTCCACAATACCCCCATACTTTGTATAGGAGATAGCCCTCAAAATACCTGTTTTTTACAAGTATTTTCATTTTCTCAGATTTATGGAGATAGGCAGAAAGAAATAGGAGACAGAAATCTGGCATTTGACCTAGGAAGTCAAGTCAACAGGTCACTAAGTGTTTAAGCTTTACTAACTGCCAAGGATGCTGTTAAATTTGAGGAATACAAATTAAACAGAAAACATCCTTGTCCTCTAGCAACTTCTGTTCTAAAGAGGGAAGACAACACCTAAAAAGGAACTGAAAATTAAGAAAAGTAGAATTGGGAGGACATAGGCACTCAATGGAGGTGGAGAGGTAAAGTGAACCTTATCTTTGTGATAAGGTGAAGTCTTATCTTTGGTATATGTTTTTTTGTGTGAGTACAGGCAAATCCCTTAACCTCTGAGTGTTCTAAGAAACTCTGTAAGAACATAGATTGAAAATGAGCCAAATTATATCTTTATAGCTCCCTATATCATTCCTAGGTTCAATTTCATTCCTTTTTTTTTTTTAATCTAGATTTCTGGAATTTTATGGCAAAGCTTAGTATTGGCGGGAAGTCATATTTCCTGAAGGAAGTGACATTTTAGGTGCAAACAGTTATGAGAAAACCCTTTTTTTTTGTTTCTGATTCCAGTCACCTGTAGAGGATAATTGAGTCTTTCTTTTATTGCTAAAACATATATAAAAAGTCTTCTAGTCCAACACAATGATGATAGATAGAGATAGATAGATAGGTAGATAGGTAGATAGATAGATGGATAGATAGATAAGGAAGTTATAGATCAGAGACATGATGTGACTTACCCTAGGTCAGAAGACTTTGTTGAAATCTCAAGTACACCAGGACTGCAAGAATCATCATATGGTAACGGAAGGAAAAAAAGTTGTTTGTTTCATTGTTGTGGTTTGTTTCTTTTTTTTTTAATTATTGAAAGAGATGAGCATGGTTCCAGAAAGAGGGAAAGTCCTGTTAAAGAGACTACAAAACAGCTATAGGAAGCATCTCCATTCATGGCTTGATGTGAACGGAGACTTTTTAGGACTAATTCATTTATTCATGTCAAACTTAGGTTTAAAGAATTTAGAATCACAAAATTGTCCAAGGTAAGGGCGTTGATCTGGCCACTAGCTGACTCAACAAGTATTGCATATCGAGTATTGGCCTTCCTGGATTCAAGCAGTAGCCACTTTTACACCCAGAGTTGTCAGAGGCTCTTTGATCACTCTGACTTTCCTGATAAAGTCTTCTGCCAATTCCCACTCTCCACCACCAGGTCACAGAGGTAGTAAGAAGTGGAGCAAAGTCCTTTGACCTACATCAAATAAACCTTTTGAGTAAGGGTATGTTTGAGTCAACATTATTTTTATAGAGGCTAAGTAAATGCATGATTCTTTGATTTGTTGGTGATTGGAAAAATAATAAAGTAAAATAAAATGCCTCAAGGTTTCTAGGCTAGGAGTCTGGACAGGAGATGGCTCACATTTCACCATTAAAAGGATGGAAAAGTTTGTTTAAGCTCATTGTCCCAGACATTTGATTGTATGCTCTAAATACAAATAAAAAGAAACAAAGCAGCCTCCACTCTCAGACTCTATTAGAATATATCTGAATGGCATGTTTTGATAAGGAAAACTAAACATATAGTACAATGGTATATATGGAAGGAATGCATATCATAATATTCATAATGAAAATCATAATCATAATAACAGCTAAAAGTTACGTAGAATTTTAAGGTATATAAATCACTCTTCATGAATTATCTGATATAATCCTTACAAAATGTTGTGAAGTAGTTGCTATTATTATTGCAATTTTACAAATGAGGAAACTGAGGCTGAAAGTGGGGAAAAGAGTTGTTCAGATTCAGGGAGCTAGCAACAGTTTGAAGCAGTTTTTGAACTGAGGTCTGCATAACTCCAGGTCAAGCAAATCATCCACAGTGACAATTTCTTCAAATATTGTACTGAGTAATGAATCTGGCATTCCCAAAATTCAAAGGGGTCCTTCATAAAGTAGGGGGTTTCCCTTCTTCAGAGGTTTTCAAACAGAGACAAGATAACCATTGGTCAGATATGCAAGAGTATTTCATGTTAGATGTGATTAGGACTCAATAAGTTTTGAGGTATCTTCTAACTGAATTATGAGTGTGAGATACTGATGAGGAAAGGGAAAAATCAGGATACTGAAAATGATGATGGACCTAAGTATGCAAGAGGAGCTTTCTAATAGGTCACTGGAAATACTCTTTTAGGAAAGGTGAAATGATTCATTACACCAGTAATGCAATCAGATGTATAATATGTTAGAATTTGTGCCTACCTAAGCAATTCATTTTGTTTAGTTTTTTTTTTATTTTTAATTCTTCATTCTTTCTTTCTCCCACTGTCAGCAGTAAGCGTTTAATTTAAAAAGAAAACAATAATCAGGAAATCCATTTCATCCCATCTAAGTTTGTAAAGGGTTATAAAGATCATTTCATCCAACTGCAATTTACAAAGGAAGAAATTCAAGACCAGAGACATCAACTAATTTTTCCCCACATTCAGTCAATGAAAAATTATTATATGCTTACTATGTACCGGATTAAACATCGAGAAAATAAAAAAATGACATGCTCCTTGCTCCAAAGAGCTTGAATAGCTACTAAGTAGCAGGACAAGATTGGAATCCCAACCCTTTAACTCCAAATATTGTGGGCTTTGAATTACACATCATCTCTAAAGAATAGAAAAGTGAATCCTAACATAACTGCAAATGAAATTATGTGCATGTTCTCCCCATGCTTGTTTGTACTAATTTCAAGTGACCCAGGAATAAGGATATATCTGAAGTCTTTAAAGCCCTTCAACCATTTGCCATGTGTCTGGCTCCTTTATCTGTAACAAGTATAGTTCTCTCCCTCCCATCTATAATCTCAATAAACATTTCTTACAAATGTATAAGAAGAACACTATTGAATTCAAAATAACAAGTATTATCTGTTCAGGGATAAAACAATTTTATAAAGCATCTCTTTAATTGTTTTCCCCAAATAGGATGGCATGTACATAATTACTTCACAAGAAAGAGATTATTGTAACTAAAATTGAACATTACCACCTTGCACCTAATGGTATTAGGTAAGATTTGTAAGATGCTATTTTTAGGAAGAAATAGACCCCTGAAATTGAATTAAACTTAAGGCTTTAAGATGTGCTAGTTTGAATGGTTTCTATCTGGAACTGTTACTAAGCACAGCAATTATAGGTTCTGATTCTCACTATTTTTCAGTGGATAAGTTTTCCCCTCTGAAATTACTTCTAAGAAACGCTATTGAATCCACAGTGCTTTTAGATGAAACCCAAATATTCAATACTTTGCATAAAGAATTATTAATCAACCCAGGGATGTTTGATATCCAACCTAAATTACGATCTCTCATTTTTGATCTAGATTTCAGTTCTAGTTAATGTCATCTTGCTTTTTTCATTCATTCATTCACTCAAAATCATTTACAAAGCACATGCCATATACCAGGTGGGCTGGACAATGGAAATGCAAAGACAGAAATGAAACAACCCCTATCACCAATGAGCTTGAATTCTATTGAAGAGGGATAAGTGAGAAAAACTGAGGGTGGACACAGATGTGTAACAACAAAGTATAGAACATAAATCTGGTGTCACTATTTTGGAAGAAAAAGGTGCTTATAGCCAGAGGGAACAGGAAAATTCTCAGGTAGAAGGCAGCACATATCTTGATTGGAACTGGCAATTAGAATCACCAAAAGTGGCCCAAGCACATCTATTGAACAGTAAGCAAGTCAATAGTCATTTATTTAGAGCCCAATAAATGCCAGACATTGTGGTAATCACTGGGGATGCAAAAAGAGGCAAAGAGAGTTCCTGCTCTTAAGAAGCTTACAATCTATCAGGGAAGACAACAAACCAGCAAATATGTACAAACAAGTCATATACAGGAAAAATGGGAAATGATTTTCAGAAGGAAGAAAGACTTCCTGGAGAAGGTTTGATTTTAGTTTGGACTTGGAGCATTCCAAGGAGTTGAGAAGGTGGAGATCCTAGAGGAAGAGCCTCATGGGCAGTGGGGACATCCAGAGAAAATGCCTGTGGAGTGATGGAACATCTTTGTTTTGGAACAGGAAAAGGGTGTGTGTCACTGGATCAAAGAGTATTTATGGCATGTAAGTATAAGAAGACTCAAAAAAGTCAGTGCCAGGTTCTAAGTTGTGCAATACGTTGCACACCAAAGGATTTTATATTTGATCCTTGAGATGCTAGAGAGTCATTGGAGTTTACTGAGTATTGGAGGTGATGTATTTGAGATATGAGGGGATGTGGAGTACTAATAATAGGGAAAGGAGTGCAAAAGTTCCAGCAAAATCATTTTGAAGACGATGACTTCTAAACCTTATGAGACATGAATGGAGATAGGTATGCAGGCATGAGAGATATCTAACTCAAAAGCATGGAAGCCAGAGCGAGAACTCAATGGGGGAATAGCAAGGAGGGGAGTATTGTTCAAACACAAAGCAAGGGTAGTAATAAATGTGACATCATCCTGTAAAGATAGACTAGAGGCAGATCATAAAGGACTTTAAAGGTCCAACAGGAGTCCACCAAATCAATTTTATATGCCTATATAAGAAGAATGAAATTCACTTTTAGCAGGCTGTTTCTATTCTAGACTTTTAGCATGTACCATCTTTCTTTCTAAAATTTCCTCTTCCCATTTTCTGGTAACATCAATGCTCCATGCTTATCTTCCCTGTTAATCTAATTTGTATTAGTTAATACCTCCTATTTCCTGACCAATGATAAGAACTGAGAGCCAATCAGAACTGACTAAGTAAGAAGCAACCCCACAAAGATTTTGGAGTTGTATTTTTTTCTCTACCATCAGCTCAAGTTCTACTAACTACATTTTCCCATTTTAGGGGATCAGAGATTAGCACTTAAGTCCTATTTACACACTTAATATCTGATAGCTTCGCAAAAGAATATTTATTAGCAATATATAGTTGGAAAAATATAAATATTTCCCAATACTTCAGAGTAAAATTGCAACTATACCGCCATGGTCTGGAGAGGGCAAGGAGCTACAGAAGCAGAACCATTGCTGGATCACACCTAATTTCAATCCCAGTGCCAAAAGCTATTTCATATGATTGACCCATGCCCCTTGAGTTACCAACTCTAGAATGGCTGCCAGAATAGCTAGAATTTCTAGAACCCCTAATTCTCATGAGTTAGGATTATGATGCAGATTGGAGAGTCTGTCCTCCACACCTAGAATAGCAATCCAAGCACACAGGCACATTCCTAACAATATACGTGGAGATTTTTCTCCCCTTATTAAGTGTCCTCATTGGCTAGTGGTGAAGGAATCTTCTCTTTTTCTCAGATTAGAATGAAGCAAAAAGTATTACCAGTGCTTAGCTAGCAGTTTTGGAACCTGTTATAGCTTTATATCCAATGGGAAAGGCTCTTCCCCAAAACATGTTTGACTTATATTTAATTTCCCATATGCTCTAGTCCTGACAACTGTTCCAGAAACAGATCCCTAGCTTCTTCCATGTTAATGATTTCATGTTATAACCTAATAGGATATGTTCATTTATCAGACCTCCAATGAACCAAAATATTTTGAATATTCTAAAACATATTAAAGAGATGATTGAAAACACATAGGAAGAAGAAAGTGATCACAAAAACGCAGTGTGATTCCAGCGAAAGCCAATTTTTTTCAAGTATTCCCTTTTGTTAAAAAAATGTGATTGCTAACTCACTGAGAGGGCACTGTAGTTAGAATTTGCCAACATTTTTAAAAAAATTTGATAAGTTATTTCATGTTATTCCCAAGAAAAGAGAAGCAGAGAGATGAACTAAGTAAGAGTCTAATTAGACTAAATGCTGTCAGAATTGAGTGAATGACGACTCAGTGAGTGGTCATTAATGGTTAAAACCGTCTTGCTAAGGATCTCCAAGTTCGTGGTCCAAAGATGGGTGTTTGGCCCAGTGAAATCTGATTTTTCATGAATAATCTAATAAATAGTCAAACTCCTCTATTTCACTCCTATATGACATGCAGATGACCTGCAACTGAAAGGCATAGTTAGTACAACCAAGTGATGGCTACCCTAGGCACAATGCCTGTCATATAACAAATATTTAATGATTTTTTATTGATTGATTGATGTAGTTTTCTTTACAAAATATAAAACCAAATTTTTGTACTGTACATCAAGAAATTAACTTCCCAAATGTAAGAGAGGAGATTTATCAATAGACGACAGTTTGACAGACACAAAAACAGTTTGTGCTTTACAATTCAGTACTACAAAGTTCACTGTTAGTCTGTAGGATGGTGTGACAATGACAAAACCCAAAAGGCATTTGATCTCAGCCTTCATTGAAAGGCAGAAATGTAGAAGTAACAAAATAATGATACCACTCTACCATCAGCCCACCTCAGGGTCACACTGTTCAATTTTTGGCACTATAATTTAGAAAAGACATTGAGAAGATAGATTTTTCTGAGAAGAGTCAATAAAAACAAGTTTGAAACAGTTTCATATGGCTTTGATTGGTGAAAGGAACTGTCAAAATTTAACATCAAAGAAAGAACACTTGAGGAGGCCATGATTCAACTCCACTGAACAAGAATTTATTTAGCACTTAGTACATTCTAGGCACTAGAAATATAGTTAAACTGAAAACATCTCCTTATTTCAAGTAGTTTATGTTCTATTGAACATTCTCACTATCTTGACATACTAGAAGGATGGCCTAGAGAAAAGATTGGACAGACTGATGTTGGCCGAGGAGGCCCCTATTAGTAAGCAAATTACCATTTATTAGGCACCTGCAATGACTTCTCAGGCACCATGCTAAACCTGAGATACAAAGAAACATGAAAAAAGCAAAGCAAAAAGAGTACATGTTCTCAAGGAGCACCCAATTGGGGAGAAAATTTGGAGAAATAGGATATAGACAACATGTATATGGGATAAGATCAGAGGGACAGCACTAAGGTTAAGCAGGACTGGCAAAGACTTTTAGTGGAAAATATGATCTTAGCTAAGATTTGAAAGAAGCTAGGCAGGCATGAGATGGTGATGAAGTGGGAGAAAGTTCCTGTTAGAGGAATAGCCATCAAGCCAGTGTTGCTGGATCTTGGAGAACGAATGGGGGAGGGGAGGGGGAGTTAGTTTTAAAACGACTAGAAAAGTAGGAAATTCCAAACTTATTAAGGGTTTTAAAAGTTAAACATGCAATTTTCTATTTAATTAGGGAGGCAATAGAGAATGGCCAGGGTTAGATCGTGGGGATTGACATGACCAGAACTTAACTTTAGAAAGATCAATTTGACAGTTGAAGTAGGGAGAGACTTCAGATAGGGATGACCAGCCTATATTGTAATACTACAGGGATTTTTTTGGAGGGTAGTCAAGTGGCAAAGTGTATCCTCTGGGTCTGGAGTCTTGAAGACTCATCTTTCTGAACTCAAATCTGGTCTCAGACACTTATTATCTATGTAACCTCAGCAAATCACTTAACACTGTCTGCCTTGGTTTCCTTATGTGTAAAATGAGCTAGAGAAAGGAATTGGAAAAGCCACCCCAGTATCTTTTCCAAGAAAACCCTAAGTGGGGTCACAAAGAGTAGGACAGAACTGAAAATAAGTGAACAATAAACAACAAGGGAATTTTTCTGATGATGGCCTGTACATAGTGAAGACTGTGTCAGAAGAGAGGACTCTTTCCTATCCGGCCTATCACTTCCATTCTCATACCCATTGAGGGGTTCAAGGTGTAATGGGTCATCTCAAAACTTGTTATCAAAGTGAGGAGCAAAGGAAAAAAATCTGCTAACATTTAGAGATGTCTACAAGTAGAATGGGAGGTTGGAGGTCTTTAAAACAGATGTAAGATGACCACTTGTTGAATACAATGCAGTGGGGACTGTATATTTTTCCTTTTTTTCCTACACATGATTTGAAATAGCTGCCAACGAAATCCCTTCCAGTTCTGAAATTCTGTGAGCCTGATTTCCATTTCTTTGTAAAAATAAGCATGTGTAATTATTCCTCAACAGCATCAGTCCAAGAAAATTACCTTGGGAATCCATTAGTCTTTTGTAAATGTTGTTTTTTATTCTAATATTTGAGCTGGAAGGGACAATAAAAATGATCTAGGTCAACCTACCCTGTCCCATCATGGTGAAAAGAGCACAAGATTTGGAGACCTGAGTTGAAATCCTGCCTCAGACGTTGACAAACTGTATAACTATGATGAAGTTGCAACTTTTCTGGGCCTCCTAAGGTCAGGGAAGAGAAGTCCAGGAATGCAAATGATCTAATCAATATCAAGTAGTTATTGCGATGTGTTATGTTGCTTTGAGAGTGTCCAATCTAAGACTCAGATCTAGGTTTCCTGAGCACAAAGTCAAGGCCTTTTCCCCTATCCTCCTTTATTTCCTTCTTAAGAATCCACAGTATGTCAGGCATTGCACCTAGGAGAAGACCTGAATGCAGATTCTGAAACTTAGAGCTAAAATGGGATTCACTTTATACATAAGTTACCATAAAGTAGAGTGAATCTAAGTAGATTTTTTCCCACAAATACATGTTTTTACCTTTTCTTGGCAAATATTACCCTCACATTTTTAAGAAAAAAATAACTTTTTTTTTTAATCTTGAAACTTTTAAGCTTAAACAAAGATGAGATTTCTGGAGACAGCATGCTGAATTTAGTTTTATTTATACATTCATCAAGATATATTTTCATAGCTCAACATTATTATCTTCACACTATTTTCTTCAAAATTATATAATGACTAATGATCATACATATTCCCTATGGGAGGGAGAGCCACCCTCAAACTTTTTCTGCTTAGTCCTTCAGCATTATTTGTGCACAAAGATGCCAGTGAGCAAATGAAAATAACTGCATTTTTCCCCAACCCATGAATCAAAAGTAGCTAAACATATTTAATTCCAGTTTTCCACATAGTAACCAATACAGCCTTTTTTTCTTTAATGTCATACTAAGAAAACTGTTCATTTAAAGTCAGGTAGCCTGTTAAGCACAAAACAGAGTTTCTTTGAGGAAGACATCCAAGACAGGTTTTTTGTTGCAAATATTGTCATGAAATGTGAGGATCTAAAAAATTCTGTGTCAGTGGAAAGCAGAGTTAAATGTATGTCAGTGTTGGGGTCATGGGATTACAAATCTAGCGTTCTAAGAATTCTCAGAGAACATATAAACCCAAGTGCTCTGAACCATTTATGTGTGTGAGTGTGTAGATGGGTATTTGTGGGTGTGGTTGTTTAAGACAGACCATTTGACAGTTTGATGAAAGTCATTGAAGAAATAAGGGACAAGATTCAATCCCACATATTACTTCTAGAGGAAATCAAATACAATCACCTCACTTAATCATAAAGCTATATAGTTCATTTTAAAAAAATCTAAAATCCCTTTCCCCAAGAATGCTACTATAGTCAACAAGTAATTATCTCATTAGGGAAGTTATTTTTGAGGTATTTCTTTGGAGCACTTGGAAGCTATACGAAAATGACCATTACAAATATGTACCACATGCCTCTTCTATTTTTCTGCTCTTCTTATACTTTACTCCCCACATTCAGTGACACACATCTGACCTCCTTGCTGTTCCATGAACAAAACATGCTATCTCTCTACTAAAGTTGTTTTTTCTGGCTGCCCTCCATGCCTGGAATGCTCTTTCTCTCACCTCCATCTCTTACCTTACCTATATGTTTTACAAGTACAGAGGAAATCCCACAATTTACAGGAAGCCTTTAACAATCTTTCTTAATTCAAGTCCTTTCTTTCTTTTAATTATTCCCTTTTACCTTTAAATATAGATTGCTTTACATGTTTTTGTTCTACCCCCAAGTCCCTGAAATTGTGAACCACCTGAGGACAGAGATTGTCTATTGCATTCCTTAGTATCCATGGAGCTTAATAGAGGCCTTATACTAAGTAGGCACTTAAAAAATGATTATTTTTGACTGATGACTGGACACCCAGACTGAACACAGGATCTTAGGGAAAGTATGATGAGAGATGGAACACTGGGGAGAACCATTCCACCATGACTTGTGAATAGATCCCACCATTCTGGAAAGGAATTTGGAACTATGCCTAATGGACTATCAAGCTGTACAAATCCTTTGATATGATAATAAAAGTGCTAAGTCTGTAGACCAAAGAGATTTTAAAAAGGTGAGGGAGACTTATATGTACAAAAATATTTATAGCAATTCTTTTTGTGGTGGCAAAACCAAAATTGAGGGGACGACATAGAGCTAGGGAATGACTGAACAAGTTGTGATATATGACTGCAATGGAATCTTATTGTGCTAAAAGAAATGATAAGCAGTGTGATATCAGAAATACATAGAAAGATGTATATGAACTGATACAGAGTTAAGTGAGCAGAACCAGAAGAATGTTTTATACAGTAACAGCAATATTATACAATGATCAACTGTGAATGATTTCGCTATTTTCAGCAATATAAAGATCCAAGACAATTACATAGGATTCATGATGAAAAAAATGATATTCATATGTAGAGAAAATACTGATTTTGTCTGAATGTAGATCAAAACGTACTATTTCTCTTTCTTTTATCATTACTTTTCTTTTGGCCTATTTCTTCTTCCGCCGCTTAAGTAATGTGGGAATATGTTTTAGATGACTGCACATATATTATCTCTGTCAAATTGCTTACTGTCTCAGGGAAAGGGAAAGTGAAGGAGGGAGATAGAGTATATGGAAATCATTTGTGAAAAATGAATATTAAAATCATGTTTACATAAATTATAAAAAAATAAGATCCTATTAAAATAAAGAACTGTTCCACCATGAAAGACAAAGGATTATAGGGCCAGATGTCACATCAATTTGATACAACGGTTCCCTGGTGTTCTGAAAAAAGCAAATGTAATTTCTGGAACTATTGTTTCCCAAGTATTTCTCATATATATATATATATATATATATGACAGAGGTGTATACACACATATACGTACATATTACATATATCGCATATTAGCAGAATTATTTACCAGCCTTCCTTATTATTCTGTGATAACTTTGAAGGCAAAGAGTGGTTTTTGAATTTATTTTTTATTTCTTTGTTTTTCCAATATTTTTTAGTTCCTGGAACACAGTAAGCCCTTAATATATGCTTACTGACTGACTATAACATAATGCTATCTCTTCAATTAATTAGCAAATGTTTATTAAACAATGCACTAAGCATTAGATATACAAAAAAATTAAGGAAAACAATATTCCCTTCCCTCAAGAAGCTTACATTATTCCAAGAAAACATCTTTGAACACTCTGCTTCACCCTTCCATCCTTGGTGAGGTAAATATATATGAAAATACTATTTGCTTACAATAATATCATACTGGAAGAATATCATTCTTGCAATAATATCATACACCCCATCAGAGAAATGATGACATGACTTGCACTTGACTTTGTTTTGAGTGAGGGAGGGCTGTGCAGGTCACCAGCCTCACTTCTCCTCTGGAGCCATCAGAATCCAGTGACCAGATATTCATAGAGATGACTGAAGATGACCCAGTATGAGGCAACTGGGGTTAAGTGACTTGCCCAAGGTCACACAGTTAGTGAGTGTCAGGTATCTGAGATGAGATTTGAAAGCAGGTCCTCCTGGCTCCTGCACTGGTGCTCTATCCACTGCACCACTGTGACCTGGAAGAGTAGATAAGTATGAGTGACTCTGCGAGGGTGAGTTATTTGGACTTAATCCATTTGGTTGAAGCACACAACTTGCAAGGAAGTCAGTCCAGATTAACAACAACAATCAACATAAACAAGCAAAAAAAAAAACCCATTTATTATACATAGTGCTTTAAGGTTTTATATTTCATTTACCCTGCTTTGATATTACCCATATCTATATTTTGTAAGTAGTCTCTTAAAACACAGTTAAAAAAAACACTGAAGTAAAACTAAAAATACAATGATCTCCTTTGAAAATGTCTGCAAAGTTGCACCTCTGAGCAGGCCCTTGTCTCCATTTTTTTTTTTTTAATTAACAGAAATCTGTTTTTTCTCCCTTTTTTCTTCCAGTCTATTGTAGGAGGGGGAAAGAAAAGAAAAACTAATTTTATGCAGTAAATGTTCAGAATCAATTAAAAAAATTTCCCCAAATAAATTAAAAAATAGCTGTCTCATTCTACATCTTAAATATGTCACTCCACCAACCACTACGTAAGGTAGGCATTATTGCTGTACCAGGTGGGAAGAATTTTCTTCCTAATTTAAAAGAAATTCTTTCCAAAATAAAGTTTCAAGCTCATGGCAGACCTGGTTTATAGTCTCATAATTGACTACTGCCTTCCATGGTGCTATCTCTTTTTTTTGTTGCTTACAAATGATAACATAAATTTATCAATATATTTACTTGAGAGGCACTGGCTAGGAATAAAGGATGCTCTTTTGGATGCAAACCTACATATCTCATGCTAAGACACTTAAATATCAAAACTTCTTTCTTTTCCATAATTTTGTATGACATTATTTCTATAATGACATACTATCATGGTTAGTAATCTACATGTGGACATGTGTGTGTACACATAGACATGTATACATGTATATATATATATATATACATATATATATGTTCATGGGAGAGGGAGAGAGAGAGAAAGAGAGAGTGGAATGAGACAGACAGAGAGAGACAGAGAGACGAGACTTGGTCAAGCAGTGGATAGAGTGGACTGCATCCTGGACTTGGACTCAAGATGAGCTTAATTCCAATCCTATTTCAGGCAATCACTGCATGGGTGGTCTAGGCAAATCATTTGAATATTATCAACCTCATTTTCATCATCTGTAAAGTGGAGAAACTAATACCAGCAGTCTCTCAGGATTATTGTGAGGATATATTTTGATAATATATTTAAAGAACTTTGCAAAAGCTAAAACATTATTATAAATGCAATTATATATATATACACTTATATACACATGCATCTGTGTTTAAATGTTTATATACATATACATATATGAACATAAGAATACATATATATGCATTATGTATTCTGAAGTGCTATTTAAGCTATGCTTAATCTGCTCTTAATAACATAGGGCTATCTTCATAACTTTCAAATATCAACTACTTCTATGATATAGACACAACTAGGTTGCATATGGCAGAGACTTAGAGTAAGGAAGACATGAGTTTGAAACCCGTGCAAGTCAACTTATAGCTGTGTCACGCTGGGAAGGCTTCACCTCCCTTTGGTTTAATGGGTTCATTTCTTAAGAAAGAAAAAAAGAAAAGGAAAGAACAAAATGAGAACGTTAAAAAGTGCCTAAGCATCAAGGTTTTACTAGAGCTCAAATAAGATGCTTTTAAAGTACTTTACAGTTTTTTTTTTATTTTAAAATGCTGTATAACTTTTGATGTTATTGTAAAATCATCTTAATCAAACACTTAGGAGTTACTGAGGTTTGGAATCATATTTGAATCATATTCAATAACTTGGTATGCTATGTTTTTCCTGTTTTTTACTTAGTTATTTTTTCCTATATCCTATACTTTATCCCTAATCTTCCTCCTTTTTCACCTTTTTTTTCCATTTGTAGCAAGTAAAATTGCAACAAAAGCAAGTTGAGGCAGTTTGCTCCAGGTAAAGATAAATTTTATTGGAGTGCCATGTAAATTGTTAGCAAAATGAATCATGCTGACCATCTCAGTCAAAAAGCCAGTGATCTGAGAATTATCAGTGTATTTCTTAGGCAAACAATAGTTGATTGGTTGGTTGTTGCCCTTCCTTCTCAAAGAGGACCAAAATAACATCACCATGATGAAGTGAAGTTGCAGTGTATCCAACTATGGCTAATCAGACCAATATGAGATCAAAATGCTCTATCACAGGTTGGGAACAGATAGACCATGTGAATATTTGGAATGAATGTTCCAAATTTGCACATCCTACGTTTACTTTCTGCTATCTCAAATCTGCTTTGCTCTGAGCAAAGCACCCTTTCTGATGTGGGCATGCCATGCTGAGTGGTCCTGTGTCAGTGTCTCTCATGTTGCATAGTCAAATCCAAAGTTCTAGAGAAACACTTTGAGTGTGTCTTTTTATTGCTTCTTCTGATCACCATGTGATTGCCTGCCCTATGCAAGTTCTCCATAAAATAGTCTTTTGGTGAAGCATACAATTTGTATTTGAACAAGGCGGCCAGCCCATCAGAGTTGCGCTCTCTGAAGGATACTTTGAATACTTAGCAGTTCAGCTCAAGGAAGAACTTCAGAGTCTGGTACCTTATCCTGCCAGGTGATCCTCAGAATCTTCTTAAGATAGTTCAAATGAAGGCGATTAAGTTTCATGGCATGGCACTGGTAGACTGTCCAAGTTTCCAAGGCATACAACAGTGAGATCAGCACAGCAGCTCAGTGGACCTTTAGTTTAGTAGTCAGTCTAATATCTCTTCTCTCCCAAACTTTTCTTCAGAGCATGCAAAACACAGAGGTAGCTCTGGCAATTCATGCATCAAACTCATTGTCCAATAAATTGGGTCAATAGTGTCTCTCAATAAGCAAAGATGCCAGGTAAGAGCAAATTGAGTCTTTTTAAAAATTTATTTATTTTAGTTTTCAACATTCATTTCCATAAGATTTTGAGTTTCAAATTTTCTCCCCATCTCTCCCCTCTCCCCACCCCAAGACACAATGCATTTTGATTACACCTTCCCCCAATATGCCTTCCCTTATATCACACACTTCCCTTCCCTTATCCCCATTTTCTCTCTTTTCTTGTAGGGCAAGAGAGATTTCTATACCCTATTAACCATATTTCTTTCCCATTTACATGCAAAAACAATTCTCAACATTTGTTCCTAAAACTTTGAGTTCCAACTTCTCTCCCTTTCTCCCTCCTTACTTAGGCAAGCAATTCAATATAGCTTCCATGTTTTGACCTTGTCCTTCCCCAAAAGGGTTTATTCAAATTACTCCCTCCTCCCATTTTCCCTCCCTTCTATTATCCCCCCTATATGCCTCTTATCTCCTTCTCCTTTACTTTCTTGTAATATAAGGTAGATTTTCATATCAAATTGAGTGTGCATGTAATACCCTTCTTCAGCCAAATGTGATGAGTAAGCTTCACTTTTTCACTCTCATCTCTCCCCTTTTCCTCTCCATTGAAAAAGCTTTGTTTTACCTCTTTTATGAAAGGTAATTTGTCTCATTCCATTTCTCCCTTTTTCCTCCCAATATATACCTCTCTCACCCCTTAATTTTATTTTTTAAAAGCATCCCTTCCTATTCATCTTACTCTGTGCCCTCTGTCAATATGTATATAATCCCTTCAAGTACCCAAATACTGAGAAAAGTCTCAAGAGTTACAAATATTATTTTTCCATATAGGGATGTAAATAGTTCAAATTTAGCAAGTCCCTTATGATTTCTCTTTCCTGTTTCCCTTTTCACACTTCTCTTGGTTCTTGTGTTTAAAAGTCAAATTTTATATTCAGCTCTGGTGTTTTCAACAAGAATGCTTGAAACTCCTCTAGTTCATTGAATGACCATTTTTCCCCTGAAGTATACTCAGTTTTGCTAGGTAGGTGATTCTTTCTTTTTATCCTAGTTCCTTTCACTTCTGGAATATCATATTCCAAGTCCTTTGATCCCTTAAAGTAGAAGCTGCTAGATCTTCTGTTTTCTTGATTGTATTTCCACAATATTTAAATTGCTTCTTTCTGGCAGCTTTAAATATTTTCTCCTTGACCTGGGAATTCTAGAACCTGCCTAAAATATTCCTAGGAGTGTTTCTTTTGGGATCTCTTTCACGTTGTGATTTGTGGATTCTTTCAATATTTATTTTATCTTCTGGTTCTAGAATATCAGGGCAGTTTTCCTTGATAATTTCATGAGAGATGATTTGTAGGTTCTTTTTCTCATCATGGTTTTCGGGTAGCCCCATAATTTTTAAATTGTCTCTCCTACATCCATTTTCCAGGTTAGTTGTTTTTCCAATGAGATATTTCACATTGTCTGCCAAGCCTAGAGGCCTGTATTGGGCTACCCGAGTCTTTCTTACCTGTCCAGGTCTTCGGCTGGCCACGCCGGTTGCACGTATGAGAGAAAGGACGTTCCAGAGTCAAACAGGGGTTGAGCTTTATTACAGGGTTTCGGTTACAAGTGCAGGGGGTCTTCTTTCTTAGGACGAAGAGGGAGAGATTTCCTAAGAAGGCTAAGCTTAAGGGATTGGAAGTAGAAGTACAAGTGGGGGAGAGAGGGGGAGGGGAGAGAGGAAAGAAAAGAAGCGGAGCCCTACTTTTCTCTTTGGCTCCACACGTGCTAAGAGAGCTTTTAGGCTTCCTCAATCCTACTTAATCTTCAGACACACAGTTTGCATCTCAATACCGTGCTGTTAGGTAACTAGGTGTGCTCCAATCCGGGACGACCTCGAGGGCAGGGAGACTCCAGCCATCAGGTATCTCCGGGGGAGAGGCGGAAATACCCGAGCTAGCCGAGCTAGCTCGGTCTGACCTTCTCGAACCCCCGCTGTTCATGGAGGGCCTCGTAAGACTCTAAGATTTAGAAGTCCCACTTTTACCTGCCCGAGACTGTCCACACGGAATTGAGCTTCCAGTCCCAACAATTGTCTTCCTTTTTTTTTTCTAATTTCTTGGTTTCTCATAAAGTCATTAGCTTCCATCTGCTCCATTCTAATTTTTAAGGAACTCTTTCCTTCAGTGAGCTTTTGAACCTCTTTTTCCATTTGGCTAATTCTGTTTTTAAAGCATTTTTCTCCGCCATTGACTTTTTGGACCTCTTTTGTCATTTGAGTTATTTTCTTCAGCATTTTTTGAGTCTCCTTTAGTAAACTGTTGACTTGCTTTTCATGATTATCTTGCATTGTTCTCATTTCTCTTCCCAATTTTTCCTCCACCTCTCTTGCTTGATTTTCAAAATCTTTTTTAAGGTGTTCCATGGCCTGAGACTATTGCAAATTTATTTTGGATGTTTTGTATGAAGAATCCTTGACTTTGACTTCTTCCTTTAATGGTATGCTTTGTTCTTCCTCATCCAAAAGGATGGAAGAAAATACCTGTTCAACAAGAAAGTAACCTTCTGTACTCTTATTTTTTTTCCCATTTTCTTGGCATTTTCCCATCCAGTTACTTGAGTCCTTTGTCAAGTGGAAGGTATACTCTAGGGATATGTAAGTTCTCAGTTGCTCCATGGTGGCACAATCAAGGGAGAGTTTATTCCTCTCCTGGCCTGTGCTCTGGTCTGAGAGCAACCAGAAGCTTTGCTGCCCAGGATCTGCTAGTAGAATTCCCTCTCCAGTCTCCACCAGCTCCACCAGTCAGTGATCCTCCTCACCCCTAGACCGCCACTTGGTGCTGAGATTCAGATCAGTGGCTCAATTCTCCCAGGGTCTTTAGGCCGAGGGCTCCAAAAATGAACAGTGTGATGCAGTGACTTGCACTGCCCTGGGCCTAAGGCTACGGCTGGATGCTGCTCCCTTCTCACCCAGGTTAAAGAGTTTTTGCATTGACCTTTGAAACTGTCTCTCACGTTTGTTGGGTGAGAAATCTCAGAACCGCAGCGGCTGCCAGGGATTCTGCCTATGCTCATCCTGGCCCTGCTACACCTATGGCCAAGGCTGGCTTGTGCCCCACTCTTCACCTGGTATGATAGACTTTTCCTGTTGGCTTACCAGACTGTCCTTGGCTGGAAATCCTCCTCACTCTTTTGTTTTGTTGCTTCTGCTGCTCTAAAGTTAACTTAAAGTCATTTTTGCAGGTATTTTATGGGCTTTGGGGGTAGAGTTAACAGCAGTTCCATCCTTCTACTCCACCATCTTAATTCTGTCCCCCAACTGGGTCTTTTAAGCCTATGTGTATCTTCCTTCTGATTGGCCTGGCAGGATGTCCTTTGGATCTTCCATGATAAAGGGAAAACAATACTAATTGTGAGGCATTTTAATAAGAAGGTGTCTCAAGATTTACCTTGGCTCTTCCCTATTATATCTTTCTTATGAGACAGGAGTAATGCCAAGGTGATAGGACTCCTTGCTGTCCTCTGTTATGGAGAAGGATCAAAATGGCATCACCATAATAAAGTCAAGTTTCAATATGTCCTGCTGTGGCTGATCAGAAAAAGAGGAGCTTGTAATGCTCTACCATAGATTGGGCACAGATAGTCCCTGTGAAAATTTGAGGTGGTTACTCCAAATTTCCACATCTTGCATTTCCTTTGGGATGCTTCAATCCAGTTTGCTCAAAGAGCACAGCATCCTTCCTGATGTGAGCACACCATGCTGAGTTGTCCTGTGCCATTGTCTCCCATGTCATAAAATCAATTCCAAAGTTCCAAAGTTCTTGAGAGAGACCTTAAGAGTGTCCTTGTATCACTCCTTTTGATCATCATGCAATTGACTGCTCCGTGTGAATAATCCATAAAATAGTCTTTTTGGCAAGCATCTATTTTGCATTCTAACAAAGTGGCCAGCCCATTCAAGTTGCACTCCCTGAAGCATAGTTTGAATGCTTGACAGTTTAGTTCAAGCAAGGACCTCAGTGTCTGGTATTTTATCTTGCCAGGAGATCCTCAGAATCTTCCTAAGACAGTTCAAATGGAAGCAATTCAGTTTCCTGGCATGGCCCTGGTATACTGTCCATGTTTCTCAAATGCAGCTCAAGCTGACCCTTTGTTTAGAAATGAGATTACCAGTTCAGCAAGCAAATATCCTGGGGACTCAAAGCAATTATTTTACCATATCTGTAGTTTGGACTGAGAGAGGTAGACAACAGTATGGTCTTACAACAAGATCATCATTTGTAGTAGAAGACTAGGAGTGGAATAAGGTTTTCTGCCACCACTGTGAGGGTGAGTTATCTGAAGCTAATTCAAAAACTGAAGCAAAAGTTTGCCAACCCAGGTTTTGAGCAAGACTGAGAAACAAAGGTTTTAACAAACTGGAGACTAGGATGGATTACATAGTAATATTGATTATTAAGTAATAAAGGATAATACTAATTTTCCTCATGTTGCTTTTAGTGACCCTGTCTCTGGTTGCCCTTCCTTCTGATTTGCTGCATTTCTTTTGCAATGGTATCAGAAATTATATAACCTGATGGCATGACTTACAAGAAAAATAAAAGTAAATATGGCTTGACTGAGCATCTGAAAGAATGAGACATAGTGTGGTAGGAGAGAGATAAGCATAATCTTTAAAGTTTCTGGGCTCTTTAGCCATTATTCTCTGGTCCATTGGTGTCTGAGGTCTATACTAGACCATGCAGTCACCCCAAGAATGCTTCCTATTCGAGCTTCACATCCCATAACCTTGGAGCATTTCTTAATAGAATGACTCTCATTGGTATATGCAATGAAAACATTTGGAACATAAATCAGAGTAGCATTGCATATGCACAAAGGCAGGTTTGGTTGGCAAATTGCTGACCTGAATTTCAAGAGCCCTTCCAATTGCAACCAACCCCTACAGTTCTCATTAAGGCATTTCTCAATTTTAAACTAAGAAAAGATACTTATGTGCACTTCTATTCAATTTTCCTTAAAAGGGAGTAGGGAGGAGAGAATTATATTGCCGATACTTTATGGGAAGGTTGCTATTCATTTCTTTCAGTCTTTATCCTAAGTGGGACTATGGAATCATTCGCTTTGAAAGGGTCAGCAACTTACATCCATTTTGCAGACTAAAATCATCAACTCATTTCACATAGCAAGAAGAAAAAAAGATATTCATTTACATAGCCCAGGCTCCACTAAGGAAATCCAGTTTTGGACTCCTGAAATATATAAATAGAATGCTGGAAAAGGTATCGCAAATAGGATCAAGTGTACTTACAAGGAGTGCTGTTGAATTACTAAAATATGTCAGGCATAGAACGTCTTCCATCAAGTGAAAACAATTATCTAAACAAATATCTTTAAGAAAATTTCAGGAACCCACAACCCATAGAACAACTACAAAGAAGTAACTCACGGCGAATTCTGCACCCAGAGGCCACAGAACATTGGAGCGAGGGAGATTTCTGTTCCGGAGAGACCTGCAAACCTCTCGTAAAAGGTCCTTCGTGCTGCGGACTGGGCGCCGGGACTGGGAGCTGAGTACAGCCCTGCCGTGGCCGCGGCACCGAGAGGAACAGATCCGAGCGGGCTTCAGGGACGGGATCTCCAGTGGCCGCACAAGTACCTCCACCCACAGGTGACGGGGGTCGGTGAGAGAGTCCCTTTGGCGGGTCCAGGGGGGAGTGGGGTGCGCCCATGGCTCAGGCCCCCTCGGGAGACAGAAGCTGAGGGGCAGCGGCAGACCAGGGCTCTCCAAGCAGGCAGGAGCCTGGATCCATTGTTGAAGGTCTGTGCATAAACTCCCTGAGGGAACTGAGCCTGAGAGGCAGCCCTGCCCTCACCTGAGCATCTGAATTTAAGCTCACACTGAATAGCAGCCCTGCCCCCGCCCAAAGCCCTGAGGCTGGAAGCAGCATTTGAATCTCAGACCCCAAACACTGGCTGGGAGGATCAGGAGGTGAGGTGGGTGTGAGGAAAATATTCAGAGGTCAAGTCACTGGCTGGGAAAATGCCCAGAAAAGGGAAAAGAAATAAGACTATAGAAGGTTACTTTCTTGGTGAACAGGCATTTCCTCCCTTCCTTTCTGATGAGGAAGAAGAATGCTTACCATCAGGCAAAGACACAGGAATCAAGGCTTCTGTGTCCCAGCCCACTCAATGGGCTCAGGCCATGGAAGAGCTCAAAAAGAATTTTGAAAATCAAGTTAGAGAGGTGGAGGAAAAGCTGGGAAGAGAAATGAGAGACATGAAGTCAAAGCATGAACAGCAAATCAGCTCCCTGCTAAAGGAGACCCAAAAAAATGTTGAAGAAAATAACACCTTGAAAACTAGCCTAACTCAATTGGCAAAAGAGGTTCAAAAAGCCAATGAGGAGAAGAATGCTTTCAAAAGCAGAATTAGCCAAATGGAAAAGGAGATTCAAAAGCTCACTGAAGAAAATAGTTCTTTCAAAATTAGAATGGCACAGATGGAGGCTAAGGACTTTATGAGAAAGCAAGAAATCACAGAACAAAGCCAGAGGAATGGAAAAATGGAAGATAATGTGAAATATCTCATTGAAAAAACAACTGACCTTGAAAATAGATCCAGGAGAGACAACTTAAAAATTATGGGACTACCTGAAAGCCATGATCAAAAGAAGAGCCTAGACATCATCTTTCATGAAATTATCAATGAAAACTGCCCTGAGATTCTAGAACCAGAGGGCAAAATAAATATTCAAGGAATCCACAGAACACCGCCTGAAAGAGATCCAAAAAGAGAAACTCCTAGGAACATTGTGGCCAAATTCCAGAACTCCCAGGTGAAAGAGAAAATATTGCAAGCAGCTAGAAAGAAACAATTCAAGTATTGTGGAAATGCAATCAGGATAACACAAGATCTAGCAGCTTCTACATTAAGGGATCGAAGGGCATGGAATAGGATATTCCAGAAGTCAAAGGAACTAGGACTAAAACCAAGAATCACCTACCCAGCAAAACTGAGTATAATACTTCAGGGGGAAAATTGGTCTTTCAATGAAATAGAGGATTTTCAAGCATTCTTGATGAAAAGACCAGAGCTGAAAAGAAAATTTGACTTCCAAACACAAGAATGAAGAGAACCATGAAAAGGTGAACAGCAAAGAGAAGTCATAAGGGACTTACTAAAGTTGAACTGTTTACATTCCTACATGGAAAGACAATATTTGTAACTCTTGAAACATTTCAGTATCTGGGTACTGGGTGGGATTACACACACACACATGCACACACGCACACACACATAGAGACAGAGTGCACAGAGTGAATTGAAGAGGATGGGATCATATCTTAAAAAAAATGAAATCAAGCAGTGAGAGAGAAAGATATTGGGAGGAGAAAGGGAGAATTGAATGGGGCAAATTATCTCTCATAAAAGAGGCAAGCAAAAGACTCATTAGTGGAGGGATAAAGAGGGGAGGTGAGAGAAAAACATGAAGTCTACTCTCATCACATTCCACTAAAGGAAAGAATAAAATGCCTACTCATTTTGGTATGAAAACCTATCTTACAATACAGGAAAGTGGAGGATAAGGGGATAAGCAGAGTGGGGGGGGGGGGATGATAGAAGGGAGGGCATGGGGAGGAGAGTGCAATTTGAGGTCAACACTCATGGGGAGGGGTAGGATCAAAAGAGAATAGAAGTAATGGGGGACAGGATAGGATGGAGGGAAATATAGTTAGTCCTATACAACACAACTATTATGGAAGTCATTTGCAAAACTACACAGATTTGGCCTATATTGAATTGCTTGCCTTCCAAAGGGAAGGGGTGGAGAGGGAGGGAGTTAAAGAAGGTGGAACTCAAAGTGTTAGGATCAACTGTAATGTTCTTACCACTAGGAAATAAGAAATACAGGTAAAGGGGTATAGAAAGCTATCTGGCCCTACAGGACAAAAGAGAAGACAGAGACAAGGGCAGAGAGGGATGATAGAAGAGAGAGCAGATTGGTCATAGGGGCAATTAGAATGCTTGGCGTTTGGGGGGGGAGGGGAGAAAAGGCGAGAAAATTTTTAACCCAAAATTTTGTGAAAATGAATGTTAAAAGCTAAATAAAAAAAAAAAAGAAGAAAATTTCAGTAGGAGGACAGCACCATCAGCTGAGAGGACCAGGAAAAGCTCTCTGGAGGAGGTGATAATAGAGTTGTGTTCAAGGAAGATCATTAATGCTTTAGGTGGTTTCATGTATGGCAGAAGTTCATTACAGGCATGGGGATGGGGAGTGGGCAGCAAAAACAAATAAATATGGGTTTGGAGAGTAAAGGACATCTAAAATTATCAACAGATGTTGCACAATCAGTGTTGCTTGTTAATCAATGTTATATAGCTACAATTTGGATATCTTCTAAAAAGACTAGTTCTGATTGGTGTTTTAGAAAGGAGGAGGGGCATTGTAAATAATGCCATGAAAATGGAATCTGTGACGTAGTCTTATTTAAATCATACCCTTAGAAATAGAAGGAACCTCAGAAGTTATCTACCCCAACTATTTTATTACATAGAACAAGAAACGGAAGCCCAGAAAAGCTGTGATCACACAGATAGTATACGTTTGATATGCAACCCAAATCCAGGTCCTCTGACTCCTAACTCAATGTTCTTTCCATTATATCTATCTCTCACCTTTAATTAGTTTAAATTTACAAATTTAGGTTTTACCAATCAGATTACTAAGAGTGATTTATTGAACAATAATTGATGATTTCAAAAGATAGTGGATTAGACTTAGAACCTCAAGGACAATTGTGACAAAAGGGTTGATGCTGAATGGGAGCACAGCATTACCAGCATTACAAACCAGATATCGTCAACTTCATTTCACATTGGTTAAAGCCACAGAAGTGAGTTCCTGAAATATAATAGATTAGAAAGATTTTTAAAACTTTTAGAGATGATAAGTCAGTGTTTGATAATTCCAAGAAAGTAAATGATGGAGGAAATCTTCTTTTGACAAGAACTGATGGGTAAATTGGGAAGTAGTTGTGTAGAAATGAAGTTTTGACTGACACTTTACACAAAATACCATAATGCCTTCAGAATATATGAGATCTGAATATGAAAGATCATATAATTAAAAAAGGAAAGAGGGAAAATAAACAACTAGCAATGGTGGGTGCCTCCTCAGCTAAAGGATAAAGAAGATAATAAAAGAGAACATAATCATTTTTGGAGAAAATATATCATATTTTTCCAGGTAAAAATAAGGAAGATAGAATTGGACCTTACAGAGCTAGAAATATATTTGGGTTAAATATAATACAGCAGATAAAGATATATAAGGTATATTAGGAATTGGTTTGCTCTTTTAAAAAATAATCATTATAAACTCCAAATAATATATATGTATAGATAATGTGTGTGTCTATAAATATATATATATACACATATATGTATATATTTAATAGTCAATGGTAAGACAAAAGCAAATTCAAATGATACCTAGTCTTTTCCTTTCAAGCTGCAAATTGACAAAATAACAACAAAACTACAAGATATATTGTTAGAAAGGCTGTGCAAAGGCAAGCACAATTATCTATTTTGATTTGGTCCAATGCTTCTCAAGTTGATATTGGTACTTTGCAGGGAAATGATGACACAGTTTTAATAGCCCCCAACCCATATGAAGACTTTCCTTGGAGTACATGCAGTTATTTTCTGCCTGTTCTACTACGGCAGGAGGAGGAATTGCATAGAAACTTGGACAAGGTACACTGCTTGGTATCAACTGCATTATGTTAAATAAAGATGAAATTTTACATACATATATCATAATATGCTAATACTGTCTATGGGGTTTTCTTGGCAGGGCCATTCGTGCACTTTGCCATTTTCTTCTCCAGTGGATTAAGGGAAACAGAAGTTAAGTAACTTGCTCAGGATCACATAGTTAGTAAATATCTGAGGCCAGATTTGAATTCAGGTCTTGTGGACTCCAGACCAACATTCTATTCACTGCAACACTACCCCACCACCTCTCTCTCACACACTATATAGATAGCTATTTATTGATACACCTACATCTACATATGTAATTAGCAACTTTTGCAAAAAGGTCTCTCAATGTGGCTTGAATTGTATAAGTGACAAAGGATAAATCATGGGATTCTATTGTAATCATTGGATAATTCTTTATTGTTGAGTATGTCCTTTTTTTTTCTCTATGGGGAAAAAGAAAACTCCTTGTCTAAAGATGATACTTACTTATATATTAAGTACAGTTGTTTCTTTTTTTTTTCTTTTCTTGCTAAAAACCTCAGAGTTCAAGCCCATAACATTTCACTACTTCGGAAATCTATAAGCAGTAATAAGCCTCAGAAATCCACAGTAGCATATTATAAAGGCATAGGTGGCCAAATTTGTTTATTGATAACATGATCAATCACGTAACAATGAGCTCAGACCAAATCCCCAGGGTAAATAAAGGAGAGGAATTGGTATATGACAGCAGCCCTTGTGTCCTCAGACAAAATGGTGCTAGCTAGCACTAGGTGATGTTACCTTATCCTAAAACTAATTGTTGGGGAAGTAAAAACAAAACATCTCAGAAATAAAATAACCAAAAATATGAAACAATTCATAGTAAAACTAGAGATGATGTGTTTATTGGTAAATACAGGGAGGAAACAATGGTACAAAACTCTAGATGACTGGGGGAAAAATTCCATGAGAAAGAAGGGGAAGGAAGGAAGGAAGGAAGGAAGGAAGGAAGGAAGGAAGGAAGGAAGGAAGGAGGAAGAAAGGGAGGGAGGGACAGAAATGAAGGAAAAGAAAAAGAAAAAAAGTATTTTCTTTAGCATTTCTTACAAGCTTCAGAATTTTCTAATCTTTAGCATTGGAACATTTTTTAATATGGCTATGCCACACTATTCTTTCTCCATGTTTTCTTTCATCTATCTTCTGTACATAACATTTTAAAATCTAGGTTTGTTAATGAGTTTTCTATTCATTGTTATTGATTTCTTCAGATATTATTCATTTCTCCTCTTTATTGAAAATGTTTCTTTTTATGATTGCCTTTTTTTTTTCAGTTTCTCATCCCTTCTGGGCTGACTATCTTTATAGAATCCTAATCAATGGGATCTACCTATCTATCATCCACCTAAAATCTGAAATCTGATTTCCAAAAGATAAGCTTCCATGTCCGAAGCAGCAAACAAATGAGCTGGAGGGTACAGATTTCTTCTCTTCTACCAAAAATAAAAAATAAAAAAAACTTGGTCACTTCATCCAAGAGTTATCATCATTTTCTACCTGAGGAATCAGCATTCCCCTAATAGGGGTGTTCAGGCTGGGAAAAGGAATAGTAATTTATTCTTGTGGGTACTTTCTGCTTTTGAAAGATGAAATTATTAAGGTGAGTAAAAAATTAAAAAGTTATTGATAGGTACTAGATATTTCCTTCTCTAATATTCACAGAGCTTGAGCAAACAAGAAAAATTGAGGGCAAGAAAGCAGGAGAAACAGAAGGAGAGAGAGAGAGAGAGAGAGAGAGAGAGAGAGAGAGAGAGAGAGAGAGAGAGAGAGCATGCCAATTTATGAATAACTGCTAGATTTCTTTTCCCACTTTTCTGTTCTTTGAGAATGCCTCATCAATTTCTCAAACAAATATTCCTAATTAATATACAGTGCTACCCTTCCCATACCATTTTATTAAACCTATATCACTTTAATAAGGTAATACCTATACTAATCAATACTTAATTAATTAGTTTCATCCCAATAATTTGCAGTGATGCATATAATGTCAAAATTCTGTAACATCCTCTTGTAAATGTTACTTTTTATTGATATTTTAGGTATTTATCTATAGCCTTTTGAAACCATTGATACTAGCTACATTTTTTGTTTTTGATTCTGTGAACTTCTAATCATTTTTTCTTCTCTGTATCTCTTCTCCATCACATCTGGCTTGGTAAGCATAACACCTTCCTAGTCTTCCAAACATTTTGAAAGCATTTATATTAGATTTTGAAAACATTGGGTTAATAGATTCGTTACAGTCTTATTTTTTAAATCATACACTAAGATCTGGTCATTATTTTAAGGAGGCAATCAGAAACCCAAATTTTCATCTCAGATACCATGATTTTTCCCAGAAGTCTAATACCCAGAGCAAAATTCGCCTTGTGCATCTTTTCCTCCAGTGACAAACAATGAGTAAAATACAAACTATATTAACTTAGTTTCTTGGCCAATATTTTTATCGTTGGCAGTATTTCTTAGAATTTTTCAAGTAGTTAGAATTTATGCACATGTGCATTACCAAAACTAGACAATACTCAATCATTTCGAATGGTTTAAGGAAGTAATTTGTTATATTGTCCTGGGAAGATTTTACACATCTCTATTACGTGCATCAGCTTAAACAAATATCTAACTAATACCACTAACTTACAATCACCAATAACTGCTTCTTATCTATTCTTGTTCTATTGCCTACTGTCACTATATTTTTCAATGGCTAAACTTTGCTCCATTATTTAAGTGTTTTTCTCTATGTTTTTTTTCAAATACATTTTAAATTGCTGAGTTTTATGATTCTGTTTTTTTGATTTCTTTTATTTATTCTCAGTTACTTCTTGATTTGATCTCATACATTTGTTCATTTCATTTTGATGCCATCAGTGCATTTATTATCCTTTGTATTACATAATGTGAAAATGTTTTATTTCACTCTAGTGTTTCTATAAGTATTGTTGGAATAACTTTTCTTCTCATGTTTTTGCATTCGTCTCTAACAACAACATTTATATTGTACGGAAAATGTGTGAGGATTTAGGCTAAACACTCTACATATATAATCTCATTCAATCATCAAAACAAATTTGGGAAATGGATTCTAATACTTTCCCCATTTTATAGTTAAGGAAGTTGAGACAAACAGAAGTTAAGGGATTTACTCAGGGTCAAACCTCTAGTAAATATGTAAGCGTGAATTTTAACCCAGGGCTTTCTGTCTCTAGACCCAACCTTAAATCTACTGTGTGAACTACCTAGCTTTTACATACATCTAGTGCTTATGGATATGTCTATGTTGATGGCATTGTTCGTCATAACCATGTTTGTCATTACCATGACACAAGAGAGGTGATGACATAACATGCAACTAAATTGGATTAAGTGGAAGAGGAGTAGTCAAAGTCACCAGCCTCACTTTCTCCTCCAGAGCCACCTGGGTTCAGGGGCCAGATATGGATCAGGTCAATTGGATATGGTCTGAATGCAGTGGGAGATATTGGCTTTTAAACAGGGTTTTAATAGGTCTCACTTTGACTGAGGCAATGCCTCATTCTATGATTAAGGCCAGGTAAGAAATAAAGAAATAAACTTCTTTACCTAGCCAATAAAAGAAAAAGACTATCAGTCTGTGAAGGGAAGATCCTCACAATTTGTGGTTAAAAAAAATTGCTATTTATATTTGCTCTGAGCCAATCAGGGCCAAAACAGTGACCAAATGGGGATTGGCCTGAGACATACTGTTGACCAAACAAGGAGGGCCAGAGTGATTTGAGTGGTTCTTGAGAAAAAAAAGGTTTCAGAGATAAGAATTTATATTCCTCTAGTCAGAGTACGTGAAGGAAAGGGTATGATATGCTATGTGGACAGGGAAGAAAAGACAAGAGAAAAGACAAGAAAAGAGAACAGTATTGATCAAGTTGCCAATTCCAGTTGGGTCCCCAGGACAGGTCCTCCTCCTCCTCATCAACAACAACAGTAACAATGAGGACCACCTCTGTGTGTATGTGTGTGTAGTGGGAAATATATATATACTCACCCCCCATATATGTGTGTATATACATGCACACACACATAATTTTGGAATTTCTTTCCTTGAACATTTCTTCAAGTTTAACAGTAACTTTTTTTAATTTTTTTCTGGTTGTTTTAGCCTTTTTGGAGTTTTTATTGTGAAATTTGTGCGGAGTATTGAAAATAGACATACTCCAAATACAATTCTGAAAGTCCATACTTAATACCGAATTGTCAAATCCAGCGTCCCTTTCTCAGTCTTAATTCTCTTTCCTTTCCTTTTGAGATCTTATTTTTTTCCAGCTTTTGTTGTTGAGGGCACTATCAGTTGTCTGAGAATTTTTAGGCATCAGAGTAAATGAACCAAGGTATTTGCAATTCTGCTCTAAATCTTTTTTCAAAATCTTCAAAAGAACAAATGCAGGTCAGAAGACATATTTAATGTGAAATATATGTCTAACGCATTGGTGAATTTAAGATAGAAAATAATATTTGCAAAATATTTTGCCAATCTTACAAAAGAAGAAAATTAAATGTTCTATCAAGCTGTCAGGCTTTAAGTTATCTTATAATTATATAAAAACCCTACAAGCTTTCATGACCACTCCATTGGGACACATGACTATTTAGAGAAAGAAAAAGTAGAAACTTTACAAAATCTTTTAGAAATCAGAAGAAAATTTTAGTCTGAGAACAGTGTGTGTCTTTCATAAATCTTTTCAGGGAATATTAATATTCTTTTTATACATCCACAGGAATTTTAAATTTATATATTTTTTTTCTATACAATAATTTATGTGCAGGTGGGGCCAAAATGACAGAGCTGTCCCAAATTCCCCTCCAAAAACTTTGAAAGAATACCTCAAGTCAAATTCTAGAGCAGCAAAACTAACAGAAGTTCAAGGTAAAACAATTTTCCAGGATAGGACAACATAGGTGGTAGTCAAGAAATGTATGTATCATCAAGATGATGGTTTAACCTGGAGCCTAGGATAGGCTGCACTTTGGGCACCAATAGTAGATCTTGTGAGTAGCTCAACAGCACCAGAATTTGGAAGAACTTAACCCATAGGCCATGAAAAGGGTTCAGACAAACTAGTCAGAAGGATATTTCAGGGGACTATTTTGCTGGCACTCAGTGCTGAATTCTATTGTAAATCGGTAACAGGAACAACAAAAATAATGTGATTATCCCAATAGATGCAAGAAAAAAAAGTTAGGAATAAATGTGGTTTTCCCAAAAACGATAAGGAGTGTCAATCTAAAATCATCAGCAAGCATTATCTATGATGAGGATAAACTAGAAACCTTCCCAGTAAGATCAGGGGCAAAGCAAGAATGCCCATTATCATCATTATCCTTCAATATTGCACTAGAAATCCTAGCTATGAAAATAAAACAAGACAAAATAAAGGAACTAGAACAGGCATAACTATTCTACCAAAGTTGCAAAATGTGAATTAACCCATATAAATCATATGCATTTCTGAATATTACCACCAAAGTTCAGCAGGAAGAGACAGAAAGAGGAATTCTATTTAAAATGACTTCAGGTTGTATATCATACTTGGGAGTCTACCTGTGGGTAAAAAAAAAAAAAAAACAGGAACTAAATAAACATAATATTAAAAGCTTTTTGCACAAATAAAGAGAATTCTAAACCATTTGAAAAATATTAAATATTTCTGGGTAGATCAAACCAAAATAATAAAAATGGCAATTCTACCTAACTAAAGTATTTCTTTATTCAATGCCATTCCAAATTAACTGACAAAAATTTTATTTTAAAGAGCTAGAAAAAAACAATAACAAAAGTCACTCCAAGGCAAAGGGTAAATAATATCAAGAGAAAACAAATACACACATATACATACATGTACACACATATATGCATACATATATCTCCATACGTATATATATATAATATGTATGCATGCATATGTGTTTGTGTGTATATTTGTGTGCATGTGTGTATATATACACACATCTGTATACATATACACATACATACATACATATGCATGTATGTGTCTGTGTGTAATTGGAAATACTCAGCAGAGGAAAGACTAGCATTAAGAAGATGAAGAAAAGTGTCATATAGAAGGCAGATTTTGAGCTGAGATTTTAAGGATGCCTCAAAGGTCACAAGATAGTGATGAGGAGGGAGAGGAATCTCAATCAAGAGGGCAGCCAGAGAAAATGCTCAGCATCTGGATATGGAGTGTCTTGCTTAAAAAAAAAGCCAATGGCAACCTCAAAGTCAATGGCACTGAATGGAAGATACCTGGAGGAGAAGTGTTGAGGGTCAAGATGACCTGTGGTTGACAAGTTCAGGATAGACCTTCTGGGAAACTGTTCTTTGAGACTGTGCTCATTATCATCCAGAATGGCTCTCCATGCCCCCCGGATGTTGCTGTATCCATGAGACAAACAAAAGAACTACAGAATACAAAGGATATGTAGATACCCTCTAGGCTAACAATTTTTAAGACAATAAGACTGGCCAAATCACTAGCACAGGAGACGTGTAGTTTCTATCTGTAAATACCCTGACCCTCGGATCAATAAACGGAGTTGGTCTATCTTCTCCCACCTGCCCATGTCTTTCTTCTTCACCACATCACCAAGCTACGTGGGTACACAGGCCATCCAATACATCAAAGGTAAAGCATAAGGTATTACTTGAGAGACAACTATATAGTGTAATCAAGAAAATGAATTTTGGGGTAATGATATCAAGCAAGCAGACTTTGAGCTGGAAGGGAACTTTAGCCTCCCGGACTCACTTTCTATAAACAAACTTTCATAAATTCAAAATTAAAAGAGATGGTGTTAGTTCTACTAGCCTCTGTTATGAAGAGAGAACTTGGTATCTTAGGAGGAATTCACTCGCTTTTTGCCATCTGTAGTAAGAAAAAAAAAAAGTGGAAAAATTGTTTCAATTAGGTATAATCAAGACCTACTTTTATGGAAAAGGATTTGAGAACAATCCATGGTCTTTATTAAAATCATATTAAAGGAATCAATTTACCACAAATTCTAGGTGAGATACTATGGAAAATACAATAAAATAAAATCTATGCTTTTCTGATCTTAAGGAGCTTACAGTGAACTTTAAGGCAACAATTTTCTTCATATATTGGAAGTTCAGTATAAAGTTACTTTTAAAAGTATAGAAACTCTAAGCCTCAGACAATTGACAAAGTTTCTCTCTATGAACATGCTTTGCACTTTCCATCTCGTCCCATCCAGCAGAGCCTGGGTTCAGATGGAAGAATAAGGCCATAGACATGCCAGCATGAGCCATGGGAAGAAAATCTTCTCAGATGCACAGAAGTTTAGAATCACATGATGTAGAATATGACTAGGATCAAACTCATCATTCTAAAATGATTTTGACATGAAAGAAATCTACACTTACCAATAACGTAGCCAACAATAATTTGTGTGTGTGTGTGTGTGTGTGTGTGTGTGTGTGTGTGTACTTTGGTTGACATTTAATGAATTGTTAGTGAATCTGTTCATATTTCCATGTGATTAAATGAGTTGTCTTCATTCATCTAAACCATGAATCTTATCCGACCTTTGAGTAGATGGAAGTCAAATGCCAATTTTATATATTTGCATTAATTGATCATCAATTTTTAATGGTGAAGTTATGTGTGGTTCTCTTTCCTGTGCTTTCCCACATATAGCAGTTTCCTCTTGATGCATCCAGGTACAAAAGCTATTTTATATAATAATTTTTGTATATTAAAGCAACACTATGGTGTTATATCTCTGATAAAACCATTAATTTTTTCATCAGGCAGGAACTAATCTGCCTTTCACAGTTGAGAGAAATAAAGTTCCACTTTATTTGGAGTCCATATATTAACAAGAAAAAAGAAAATTTCAATGGACTGATTTTGTAATTATTTTTGTATATTCTATAAGGTAAAGAACCAAGTTAATTCTTCTGTCTGCTGATATAGAAGCTGTATGACAAAATTTATTATAGGGCAATTCTATGCCCAATTACATTATCATTTTACAACTGGTTTCTTATATATTCCGTATTTATAGTACTTTGAATTTGCTTCTGGAATCCCCCTATTCTTCTTTTGTTTAATTGTTCTGCATTTAACTCAAGGTTCTACAATGTTACTTCACTTTTAATAATTGTTTCCAGTGGGGTGATTCTATCTCTATTATCTCTACGTTTAAAAATGGTTTATTTTTTTTCCTAGTCTTGTCCACTTATTGTATCATTCTAAATTAATTTCACTATCCATTTTTAAAGTTCTATGAAGTGTCATGAATGGAGTTTAATTGGAATTATATTAAATCTATATATTAACATTATTAATTTATGCTAGCCTTATGTTCCCAGTCAAAAACAAGTTATATCTACCAACAGCACAGCTTTGTTGAAACATTCCTGGGTAATAAGTAAAGGTTCAAGTCAGTCAGTTATCACTGTGCAAAGTTATTTATTCATTTCTTTGTTATTTATTTATGTGCTTGAAAATATCTTCATTGGGCACTTATGTATGTACAAGTATATATTGGGATCTCTACTTCTCAGCCACCAAGGCTCCAATTCTCTTCTCAAGTTGTGTGCATCCTGGACACACAAAAAGCATGTGTAGAGGGAATGGAATATAACTTGGGGTTGGTTTCATTAAACAGTTCTTGCCACCTACATGTTTATATTCTCCATCTTCTTCAGGTCCTTTTTAGGTTGGACAGCATCTTCAGTATGTTGTCATAATTTCAGTCTCCAGATTTAGACTCTGTCATCACCTTGCTAGTCAATTCAGTCATGTCTGACTCTTCATGTCATCATTTGGGGTTTTCTTGGCAAAAAGTATTAGACAGGTTTGTCATTCCCTCCTCCAACTTGCTTTATATTTGAAGGAATTGAGACAAACAGGATTAAGTGATTTGCCAATGGTTACACAGCTAACAACTGTCTGAGGCCAGATTTGTGTTAAGGAAGATGAATCTTCTTGACTCCAGGCCTGGAAGTCTTTCTTCTGTACCACTTAGCTCCACCACTTTTGGATGGCTATAATTAATACCTTTTTTCCCCCGTGATACCATGCCTAACTTGTATTCTTTGCCATTTCTCCCCAGTTACTCCTGGTTCTGCTTTCCAGGGTCAAACTGAATGATCTCACCCCCAGGCACATATTCAAAGATGCACATTTAATTATCACCTTCCCAATGAGTCTCCTCCAGGTTAAATACTCACAGTTCCTTCAATAATCTCTTCCATGTCATTGACCCCTTACCTTTCACATCTGGCTGCCCCCTGTAAACTTTCCAGATTATCAATGCACACCTTAAAGTGCAGTAGCTAAAACTGAATACTGTCTTCCAAATTAAGGTGAGTCATAATTTGTGAGGCAGATTTTTAAATGTTCATTTAAAATAATATTTTAAACTTAAAATAATAAATTTTTAAATGTAAAAGGTTTCCAAATGTAGTGATGTGTTCTTTTGTCCTATCATTAAAGTATGTCTATACATAATTCAGAGGTCTTCTTCTTAAGAAAATTACATTCTAGAGGAAAAAAACATACTGAACTTTAGTTTAAAAAAAAGAAAAACCTTCTCAAATAAGAAAGGAACTTTTTGCATTTAACAATTTAGAGCTTCAGTTAAGAATAGTTACCAAGAAGATAAGGAATGGACTTATGAGTAGAAGAGAGTAGGAAATTCCTGGAGAAAGAATCTCCCTCTTTCAACGCTTGACAACAACTTCCCACTTGCAGTTTTAGAAAGTTACCTGGATCACTGAGAAGTTCAGTTATATGTGTAGGCTCCTAAAACAAGATATACTGACACAGAAACAGAGAGATTTTATGCATGTGTGTATATGCATTTCCACACATATATAAACATATACATGTATATAATTTTTGACACAACAAGGAATGATATGGGATAAAAAAAATGAATAAATAAATAAAGCCCACAAGTTCTAAACAATGAACAACTCTGATAAAATATTAGTCTGATAAATCAGAAGAGATAAGAAAAATTCATAAACTTGGGAATCAGAAAGAAAACAGAATAAAATATTTACTTTTAATTGGAAGGAAATTTTTTTAGTTATAAAATTGAAATTGATGACTAACCACAAGAACAATAGCAAAGTATACGTATCCAAGTGATGTAGGAAGGGATAGAAAACCTAAGGAGGTAGAGGAAAATTGTTTAATGTTGTTTAGTCATTTCGGTTTGGTCCAACTCTTTTTGACTCCATTTTTTCATTTTCTTCTCCCATATCATTTCTTGCTGTATCATTACCTTTTCCCCTAAAGTCTCTGTTACTTATTACTCTGTTTCCATGGCTAAGGTTTTGGGATAGAAATTTCCCTAATTACTTCAATTTCATCATTTCAAAGCAGCTTTGAGATGATCATGGTGGGAAATCCCTTCACCAAAAGAGACTGTAACCTTTCCATACCTTGGTTGGCAAACTTTAGCAATTGCTTAAGCAAACAATTGTATTACTCGCTGGGTAGAATTCTGGTAATATTTCTTGCTGTCAAGCATTTATTCCCCAGAAAAATGCATGCTCTTATAGGTATAAACCATCTTGGTTTCAAATTTATTTCTTTAGATGCTAACCTGACCCATATTTGGTGATTGAAAATCATGTATAGAATTAATAGAACATGTGATTAGGAATTTATTTGAAAATCATATTTCTCTTTTTCTTCTTCACTAAAATCCACATCAATATTACTATATTCCTCTTCATCTTCTGTTAAACCAATATTCTCTAAGTTTTTCATGTTCTACTTTTAATGTATTTTAAATATCATCATTTTGTTTGACATCTTGGATTACCTTTCTAAACACAGATGTCATTTAAGATATTATTTTAAAAATTTCTTGAAGTTAAGTACCTTAATTTTTTATTTGTTGCTACCTTCTAATTTCATTGCATTTCATCGTCATTATTGCACTAACTTTGAGCTGCTAAGAGAGGACAAGTGCCTCTGGGGTCAGTGTTTGCTGAGTCTTTTTCAGGGTTGTTCATATACTTTTGGAGTCCACCTTCACCTGACTCTCACCTAAGACTCCAAGAACTTGTAGCTTATACAATGGCCATAATCCAGTAAAACTCTCTCACAGGAAGTATAAAGCAGGTTGAGGCTACCCAGAAGACCACAGGCCTTTGTTACATGCCAAGAACATTGGTCTTTGTAGTCACTTTGGGAGCAAAGCAAAAGGTGGAAAATAGAAATCTGGAGAAGTGTATAATTTTAAGAAAATTATCATTGATGGTTTAAAATAAAATAAAATCAGCACATTCACTTCTTCAGATAACATTCTAAGACTATATGATATAGTGCAGATAATAATTGTTCTAAACTGATCAAAAGGCATTTCCTCACTGGAACCCTTTCCCCTCCACCTTCATGTGAAAGAAATCACAGGTTCAGTTAAGCACAACCAAAGCAAACACAAAAACAAACAAAACAAAATAAAATGCTTCAGAAACTCAGCCTGGACACCACCAACTCTAGGAGACTTCTCCAGGTCATGAATCTTTTAAATGATCTAATGAAATGATATATAATTAAATCCCTTTGTAAAACAAAAAGTGATATAAGAATTAGTAATAGTAGTAGTAGAAGTAGACTACTTCTAGTAGTAATAGTTATAGTAGTAGTAGTAGTAGCAGCAGCAGCAGCAGCAGCAGCACCAGTAGTAGTAGTAGTAATAGTAGTAGTAGTAGTAGTAGTAGTAGTAGTAGTAGTAGTAGTAGTAGCAGTAGTAGTAGTAGTTGTACTGGTAGTAGTAGTAACAACATCACCATCACCAAAACCATTATAGTCCTTAACAGTGCCTAAAAATGTAGTAATTAATAAATGCATAATGATTGGACCATTTAAGTCTTATAAAAGTTAAATATTTGAGAAATCCCCCAAAATTAAAATAATTGAATCTTCAAATAATGTATATCAGTCACAATCAGAAATATATATTTTGGATCAAAGATTAAAAAGCCAACTACTCATCACATCTTTTAATACTTCTTGCATCAGAAGCTGTGTTTGGTGGACACTTCATTGCCTTGTAGTGATTGCCATCCTTCCATTGTTATGTATTATTTTGAATGGAACATTGATTTCTTTTAGGAATGGGTTGGGTTATGTTTGTGGACTGCTGCCAGCCCTTCTAACTCTGAAATACCATGACCCTCTGATTTCTGAGAATAGGAGGGAGACAGAGAGACAGACAGAGACAGAGACAGAGACATAGATGGATCCAGACATTCCTAGTCACCACTCTGAGACTAACCTGGTTATGGTGATGTTTGAGAAAATTCTCTTAAATTTCAGGAGGCTGATGCTGAGAATGGGTGTCACCATCTATCACTGGGCACATACTCAACATCTTCCCAACTCCCTGGCAAATCTTTGCTTGACTCATGGGATCTGAGAGAAATTGGTGGCTGCCACACCATGGTGAGGCTTCCAAGTAGCAGTTTAATGGAAGATTAATTGCATGTTTAATTAAATTCCTTCCTATTGTTATTGTGGATTTTTTAAGCCTCTCTCTGGGGGGAAAACGTTTAGCTCTCAAGAACAATTAGCAGGATAAAAGCATTTCTGTGTATTCTTGCTTTGCAGCTGTATTTTTAAAATGAAAACATCCAAGTACTCCTGCAGAGCTCCCTAAAATAGTAGCTTTTCAATCTTGCAGTTTAAAAGAAATCTTTAAATGTAATAGAATATTTACTAAATACAGCAACATATTTTTACCTTTTTCAGTCCCAGCATTGTTTCGCTGATGTACACAGACGTTAGAATCACAGGACTTCAGAGTTGAAAGGGATTTCAGAGACTACATAGGCCAACCTATATCTGAAAGTTGTGCCCATTACAAAATCCCCAGCATGTCATTCTTCACCCTTTTCTTGAAGATCTCAAAGGAGCAGTGAATACACTACTTCTCCAAGGATTCACACTGGGATGGCTCAAATTGTTAGAAAGGTTATCTCTGTGGGTTTGTTTGTTCACTGATATCCAGCCTAAACTAGTCACTAAAACTCCCACCCATTAGCCCTTGGTTCTACCTAGGGGACCAAAGAGTATATAACTATACTTCTTCTACATGAGGAAATATTCAAATACTTTAAGAAAGATAATATGCTCATATGAGCCTTCTATTCCCCAGGATAAGTATCAAATATTCATCAATATGACATAGATTCAAGGTCCAACCATTCATTCTGTTTGCCATTTTTTGGACACCCTCCAGCTTATTAATACATTTTAAAAACAGTGATACCCACAACTAAACACAATACAGATTTGTTCTGTCTAAGCCAGAGCATAGAAGAACTATCATCTCCTTAGTTGTGGAACCTTGAATCCCCTTAATGTAGCCCAGTATATACCAGCTATTTTTTTTTCTTTCAGACCATACCTATATTCATATTGAATTTGGAGTCCAATACAATTCTCATTTCTTTCCCAGGTAGACCATTTTCTAACTACACCTCTTTCATTCTATATCTGTGCAGAAGCTTTTATTTTTTAACCCAGGAATAAGACTTTATATTTGTTCTTAAAGATTTTCTGAATTTCATATAATTTGATCCAGCCCCTGATCTTGCCTGTTAGGACCTTTAACATTCCTTCTCTGTCATCCAGTCTTGCATCTTTCATATAATTGTGAACTTGAGATTCTTTGCCTTCCCCAGCTTCTTCATCAGTACTGGGCTAAGCAAAGATACCCAAGACCTTTCACTGCAGTGTGCCTCCTATGTCAACACTAACCCTTTAATTAAAAACTGCTTCTTTTTGAATCTCATAACTAAACCAGTCCCAAAGCCTTTTAAAAGGGTGATCATTTAATCTACATCTCTGTCTTCACGATAATAGTGTAAAATGCCTGTTTACATGCTTTGCTAAAATCTAGTATAAATATTTCCATACCATTCTCTCATCTACCTGGTTAATAACACTATTCAAAAAAAGGGAAATGGTGTTAGATTTGATTCATGAGCATGCTAAAGGATATCAAAGAACTTTAAAGAACAGTTCAAAAATTCTCAAAATTTTAAGAATCTCAGCTTCAGTATCCATGCCACATAGGCAGCCAGCCTCTCTAATTCAGCTATACTTGTGTGCTTGCTATTGCTGGTAAAGAATACTTCCTTCCTGATTCAATGCATCTGTCCTTTCTGTTTTCAGTGCTTCCCTGGATTCCTAGATTTCTTCTGTGTCTCTAAATCTCAGCTCATATATGAATTTCTTCAGGTCTTCTCTCCTTCCCCCACCCCATCCTTCTCTGGCATTATCTTCCATAAATAAGGATATATTTTACAGTACCTAGTCATTTCAGTGATGTCTCTCCCATTAAAATGTGATCTCACTGAGGAAAGGGAATGTGTATTTATGTTTTTTTCTTTGTTTTGTTTTGATTTCACTTTTCTTGTCTCTTCAGTACTTATCTCAGTGCCAGAAACATAGGACACACTAATATATGCTTAATGACTAACTAATAAAATGCAAGGGTAAAAACAAACAAAAAAGTCCTTGATATTTTGAGTGTTACAAAAAACATAATTAGTTCTCTCAAGGTAATGGGTGTCCTCTTGCCAAAGGTTTTCTTTGGAGGTAGTTGAAATAGATAATTCTTAATATACATTCAAGCATCAATATCCAATGACTCTATAATACATAACCCTCCTTTGCATAATTCCAATAGACTTGTCCATGGTATATCTTGTAGCAGTCATTTTGAAGATAAAATAATCTATCTAATAATATTCAGTTTTACTCATGACCCATAAGTGTTGAAAAGATTTCAATACTTGTTTGCAAATATATTCCAATTCCCTTTACCCAGCATTCATTCCCCTCTATAAGCCAGCTCAAATGTATCACTGGAGTCTTGGATAATGATAATCTTATAGATGTCCTACATTTAATGCAAAATGAACTACTTTTCCTTAAATCATATTCTCTATTTCTAGTGTCCATGTTTTTACTATTGGTTTTCTCTGTATCTGAAATGTACTCCATGCTGCCACCTGACTATTGGGATATAAATCTTATTATGTTCGAACACACATGGTACCTCCTTCAAGAAGCCTTTCCTGATTTTTCATATGGGTTTTAATTTCTCCATATTATGATTTGGAGAAGATAAGTTTTGCAGCATCTACTATGTACCAGGCACTGTGCTAAATGTGTGTGTGTGTATTATGTATGCATGTATGCATGTATGTAATCCTCACAACAACTCCGCAAGGTAGGCATTGTTATTGTTCTCACTTGGCACTTGAGGAAACTGAGAAAAAAAGACCTTAAGCAAATTTAGTTGGGATACACAATGAGTCCTTCAAATTGCATATGAACTCAGTTCTTTCTAACTCCAGACCCAGCACTCTATCCTTTAGCTGCCTTTAGGCCCCGTGTTTAGACATCTTTCCCCATCCATCATGAAATCCTATTTTATTATCTCGATATAAAAAAGAATCCCGTATTTTTTAAGTCCACAAGGGACTAGTTCAAATTCTGATAAATTCTATTAACCTAGGGACATGGCAAGTATGATATTGGCAGCAAACTTTATGTGCCTTCTGAGAACTAGTCTGGTTAAAGTATAGAGAAACTCATCATCAGTTGGTTAACCACTAGTTAGTGAATACTTAGTTTTTGGCAAACTATGAAGCAGTTTTCATGCTAGTTGGAGATAAGAGAAGGATGTCCATTATGGGTACTGTCATTTTGTCTGGTACTAGAAATATTGGTTCTAACAATAAGAGAAGAAAAAGAAATAGAAGGAATTAGAATCGGCAAAGCAAAAGCTAAGTCATCACACTTTGCTGGCTATATGATGATATTCTTAGAGAATCAAGTGTATAAAAACTTCTCGAAATAATAAAGAACTTTTGCAAAGTTGAAGGATACAAACTAAATCCACATAAATGATCTGTATTTCTATATATTACTAACAAAGCCTAAGAGCAAGAGATAGAAAGAGAAATTCCATTTAAAGTTACCATAGACACTATGAAATATTTGGGAGTCTACCTGCCAAAACAAACCCAGGGACTACATGAACACAATTACAAAACATTTTTACACAAATAAAGTCTGATCCAAATAATTTGAAAAACATCACTTGCTTGTGGTTAGGCCAAGCTAATACAATAAAAATGACAGTTGTGCCTGAATTAAATTACTAGACCTAGAAAAAAAATAATATCAAAATTCATCTGTAAGAATAAAAGATCCAGAATATCAGGGAATTAATGAAAAGAAATGCTAGGGAAGGTGGCCTAGCCATACCAGACTTTAAATTATATTATAAAGCAGTAGTCATCAAAACCACTTGGTTTTAGCTAAGAAATAGAAGGGAAGATAAATGGAATAGGTTAGGTACACAAGACATATTAGTCAATGACTATAGCAGTCTACTGTTTGATAAACCTAAGGACTCCAGCTTCTGGGACAAGAACTCACTTTTGACATAAACTGCTGGGAAAGCTGGAAAATAATGTGGTAAAAACTGGACATAGACAAATCCCTAACACCATATATCAGAATATAGTCCAAATGGGTACATGGTCTAGGTAAAAAGGCTGATACTATAAACAAACTTGAGGAGTGATAGATTATTTATGTATTGGATTTATGGAGAATGGAGGAATTTATGACCAAACAAGAGAGAGAGAAAACATTATGAAATGCAAAATGAATAACTTTGATTACATCAAATTGAAAAGTTTTTGAACAAAGCCAATGTAACCAAGATTAGGAGGGAAGCAGAAAATTGAGAGAGAATTTTTACAGTTATTTTCTGTCATAAAGGTTTCATTTCTAAAATATATAGAGAACTAAGTCAAATTTAAAAGAATATAAGCCATTCTCCAATTGATAAATAACCAAGGGCTACAAACAAGTGGCTTTCAGAGGAAGAAATTAAAGCAATCTACAGCCATATGAAAAAATGCTCTAAATCACTATTGATTAGAGAGATGCAAATCAAAACAACTCTGAGGTACCACCTCACTGGTATCAGATTAGATAGTATGACAAAACAGGAAAATGATAAATTTTGGAGAAGAAGTGGGAGAGTTGGAACACTAATACATTGTTGGTAGAGCTAGAATTTGATCCAACCACTCTGGAGAGCAGTTTGAAACTATGCCCAAACAACCATAAAAATGTGCTTACTCCTTGACCCAGGAATGCCTCTTCTGGTAGCATACTCCAAAGACATCATAAAATAAGAAAAGAATCTATATATGCAAAAATAATTCTAGAAGCTCTTTTTGCAGTGACCAAGGACAGGAAATCAAGGGGATGTCCATCCAGTGGGGAATGGCTGAGGAAGTTGCAGTTTATGAATGTAATGGAATACTGTTGTGTTATAAGAAATGATGAACAGACAAACTTCAGAAAAAAACTGAAAAGAGTTAAATGAACTGATGCTAAAGTGAGTAGAGACAGGGAAATATAGTACACAATAACAGTCACAGTGTATGAGGACTCTTTCTGATAGACTTAGCCCTTCATAGCAATGCAAGGACCTAAAACATTTCCAAAGGACTCATGATACAAAAAGTCATTCATATTCAGAGAAAGAACTATGGAGTCAGAACTCAGAATGAAGGTGACTATTTTTCTTCTGTAATGTATTGTTTTTCTCATGGATTCTCCCATTTATTTTAATTTTTCTACGCAACATGACTAATATGAAAAATCATTTAACAGGAATGCTTATGTAGAACCCATATGAGATTGCATGCTCCCTTGGGGAAGGAGGGGAAGAAAATTTGGAACTCATGGAAGTGATTGTTGAAAACTAAAAACAAACAAATTAATAAATTTTTTGGTGGGGAACAAATTAAAAAAAACAAACAAACAGAAAGAATGTTCATGAACAAAGACCAAGAGGATAGAGAATATGAAGCCATGTTGCTAACCTCAGATTGACTTATAATGAATTTAAAGTTTTCTATTCCATTTTGTTGTGGCCTGAAAAGTCAGACCATATGTTACTTTTCCTATTTTATACAGTGCCCAAAGATCATCAAACTGATAAATAACCGAGCAAGTAATGACTGGAGGTAAATACACTGTACTTGCAAAATTGCTGATCAACTTTCTTGGCTGCAGAGTTAATGCATAATTCTCTCAGAAGCTATGATTCATTTTTTTTTTCTGGAGAGATGGATCAAGTGAAATTAGTAGAACCATTTGTATCTAATTCAATAATGGCACTACATTTATGGGTGAAAGACAAATGGCAAGAAGAATTTATCATGCCCAATAGAATTGATTTTGCTTCTACATTTCTTAAATTTTATCCACATTCTTTGTGACTGAATTCCCTCCAAGAATCTTTATGCAAGAGAGGTGGAAAAGACAAGTTCATCATGGTCATTGCTGAGATTACTCCACGTTGATATGATTATTTTTTGTGCCTCAATTTACCTTTATTTCTCATCATACCATGACTGAGGTAAAAAGTCTCAGATTTCTCAAACAAGATTAGCTGTTACAGAGACCAAGCTTGAGCCAATTATAATATTTTCAAATGCTGGGGATCATGCTAACAAGTATCTTGTCCTCTGAGTGTTCTGAGATTAAATGTGTTTCCACAGAGAGCAAGGCAGTGGTAACAGAATGTTCACAGAGAGAACTCTCCTGCCACAAGCATCTTGGCCTCTAATTGTTCTGATAATGGATAGATTTTCACAGAGAGCTAGGCTGTAGTAACAGAATATTCTCAGTGCCCCCAAAAGCAAATAACATCCCATTTGAGGATTTTTATACTTGTATGGATTTTTTCTTCCTCTCTCTATCTGAAGGTGAGATGTCCACAGGCTGTACACATTACATGTATTTTAAAATACACAGAACAGTTGTGATGACTTCATACACACACACACAAACACACCACCACCACCAACACTATCATGCATATATTGGATCATTGAAGATTACTTCCACAAGGGAGGGGGGATAAAGGATGGGAGGGGCGGGAAGAAAGGAAGGAAGTAGATGAGGTACAGACAGACATCAGCCTGCTCTGTTCCCTATCTCCTAATTCCAAAGAACAGGAACTCACTTCTTCTCCCTGATATGATTCTTTAACATTGATAGCTATGACAACTGGATTTTCCTAAGATAAAAAGTTTTAAAGATTTCTATCCCAAAGGACAAGTGGGAAGGAAGGAAGGAAGGAAGGAAGGAAGGAAGGAAGGAAGGAAGGAAGGAAGGAAGGAAGGAAGGAAGGAAGGAAGGAAGGAAGGAAGGAAGGAAGGAAGGAGGGAGGGAGGGAGAAAGGAACATCTAGCCTCAAAATCATGAAGACCTTGTACTAATAGCACCTCTGACAAAATACTAGCTGAGCAAACTGATTAGTCTGTCGATGTCTCAGAAAACATTAAGGCAAGAAGTTACAGAGAAAGTGTTGATCTTTGTTGCTAAGGGGTATTCTGTAATGAGACTACTCTAAACTGAAGAAGTAATCCTGTTCTGTTCTACTATGTATGCATTTGGAAAGCGTTGGGCAACATGAGGATTTTCTTGGGAATTCTATAGCTAGGAAACTAATCATAGAACCTTTCACCATAAACACAAACTGACATATTGTCTCAAAGTTCTCCTCTTAGTTGCACAGGCCACAGAGAAGCTGAGTGACTGGCCCAGAGTCACATGAAACACTTCAGCAAAACTTATCCTAAGAGCAAGTGAGAAACTCTGTATTAGTGGTTCTTACCTGATTTTGTTTGTCATGAACTTTCTGGAAGTTTGTGAAAGCAAATGAACTCACAGTAAGGTTTTTAAATGAATGATGTGCTTTAAAAGCATTAGTTTATTAAGGAAATTGATTATATTGAAATGCATTAATCAAATCTATTTTAAGCATACACACAGTATATACATAAACACATATATATACACACATACACATACATATATACATACAAACATATATGTGTGTGACACAGACTTAAACATATACATATATATTAAATTAAGAGACAAATATTTACTAAATATTTGCTATGTATCAGTATTTCCTTTCAAAAATCCAAAGGTTTAATTGATAAATATGCAAATATTTCCATACATAAGGAACAACCATGGGAAGGAGCACCTGCTGGGAGACAGTCATGCCAAGGTTATAGGCAGGAAAATGAATTTGTTTTGTCCTGACATAATCTGAAATGGCTCAGTTTATATCTTTCCCATATACCCCCATCCTTGCCAATTGTGCTGGGACAGGGAAAGAAGTGACAGTACTCAGCAGCACTCACTGCTTCCTGTGACTCACTTTTGTTTCCCTTCACTATTGGGGAACTGGCACCATGCCCACATCAGAGATGGTGAGGTACAGGGGAGGCAGATGCTATAACCAACCATGGGGGAAAAGCTGGTAGTTAGCAGAGCCTACAGCCCCGGTACTGCTCTGCAAATCATATGGATTTTACATATATATTACTATGGTCACTGTTTTTATTATTTTCCTGGCGCTTCTTATTTCATTCTCTAAGCGTTCATATAGATCTTTCCATGATTCCCTGTATTCATCATAGATATATTCTATTACAACACAATAATATTCCATTAAATTCATGTACAACATTCTATTTGCCTATTCTCAACTGATGAGCATCTACATTTTTATAATTATTTGTTAACACAAAATATTTTGGGGTATTTGAGGATTTTATTCATTTCAAAGGTCTTTGTGTGGTACAAGAAATTTATGGAATTTCAGCATCAAAGGATATGAGTATTTTAGTCATTTTCCTTTCATAGTTTCAAACTTTTTTTTACAAAATCACTGTCCTGATTTTCAGGTCTATTGACAATGTGCTAATATGTCTATCTTTCTATGACCCTTCCATTACTGACTTTTCCCATCTTGTCATCTTTATCAATTGGTAGGGAATATATATATGTATGTATGCACAAATATATGTATGTCTATGTATGCATGTGTATATATGCATGTATGTATACACACATATATACATGGGGTAGGTACACATATACACACACATATACATACGCACATGTGATTTGCATTTTCTTATTATTAGTGATCTGGGCTATTCTTTTATATAGACATTAATAGTTTATAGTTAATATTTCTTCATTGAAAAACTATTTGCTACTATCATTTTTCCATCATTCTACTTCAATTTCCCTTTATTTCATGTGTCCATTTTTCAAAGACCCTGTGTTTGACATCAGAGTTATTTCAATATATTTCAAAAGCAGCAAGAAAATTGAGTCCACTCAATGGAGAACGTCTTAATGAATTATTTCTTGTAAATGGTAGGAACATTATTACATTTTAAGAAATAGAGAATATGAAAGGTATATCAACAGGGGAGAGTAGACATAAAATGCACAGTAGTAAATTATTCTAGTGACTTTAAGTTTGTCAAATGTAGAGATTTAAGCTTGTGGAATAATAATTCACTATTTGGTAAAGAAAAAGAAAAAACAAAATTGTTGGAAAAAGTGGAAATCACTTAGTGAGAAATTGGACAAAAACCAATATTTTATACCATTTATCAAGATAAGATGAAGTGGATAGAAAACTAAAATATAAAGAGAGCTATCATAAGTGTATTAAAAGAACATGGAAGATGTCACCTTTTAACCTTATGGATAGAAAAAGAATTTATGAATAAGCAAGATACAGAGAACAAAGTTATGTGTAAAATATATAATTTTGATTATATAAATTTTAGAAGGTTTTTGTAGAAATAATGTCAATTGGACCAAGATCAGAAGGAAAGCAGAAAAGAGAGAAAAAACATAAACAATTTCTCATATCTCAAGTATTTAGAGAACTTTGACAAATTTATTAGAATGTAAGTCATTCTTCAACTGATGAGTTGTTAAAGGATATGAACAGACATCTTTCGATGAAGAAATCAAAATTATATTTAGTTGCATAAAAATGCTCTAAATCATTAGTGATTAGAGAAATTCAAATTAAACCAACTTTTCAATATCATTTCATATCTATCAGATTATCTAAAATTATAGAATAGAGGGAGGATGACAAATGTTGTAGAAGATGTGGAAAAATTAGTAAATTAATATATTTTTGGTGGAACTGTGAACTAATGCAATCATTTTGGAAAGCAATCTAGAATTATGTCCAACGAGTTATAAAATCACGTATATCCTTTGATTCATCAAAATCACTATTAAGTTAGTTACCCAGGGTGATCAAGAAAAAAAAGAAAAAATTTCTATGTTCTAAAATAAGCATAGCTGCTTTCTTTGTGGTGAAAAAGAACTGGGCATTGAGGGGATGCTCATCAATTGGGGAATGACTAAATAAGTTGAAACACATAATTGTGACAGAATATTACTGTGTTGTAAGAAATGATAAATTGGTTGATTTTAGAGAACAAGAAAAACAGGGGAAGCCTCACATGAAATAACAGAGAGTAAAATGAGCACAAGAAAGAGAACACTGTATACAGTAACGTTAATATTATTCAAAGAACAACTAAGTTATTCTGAATATTATAAATACGTAAATCATCTACAAAGGACTGATGAAAGAAGATGATATGGATCTCCAGAAAAGAACTTATAAATAAAAGTGTGCATAGTGCATATGGTTTTGCATATATAAATATGTGTGTTTGTGTGTATGTGAGTGTGTATGTGAGAGAGAGAGAGAGAAAGAGAGAAAGAGAGAGAGAGAGAGACAGAGAGACAGAGAGAGAGAGGGACGGAGAGAGAGAGATTGTGTAGTGTGCCTTTTGTAGTATGGTGGAGAGAGAGAGAGGGAAATAGTTTTCCAAAAAAGCAACAAAAATAAAATTTGAAAAATTTGAAAAAGAAATAAGTATGAAAAATTCAGGGAGACCTGGGAAGACTTGTATGAAATCATTCATAGTCAAAGGATAAAGAAGGAGAAGAAAATGAACAAGCCTTTATTAAGTATTCATGATGGGCCAAGTATTGTTTTATGAACTTTAGTATTTTTGTCATTTTGATTCTTACAACAGCTCTGTGAAACAGATGCCATTAAAATCTCCATTTTGCACTTGAGGAACATAAGGCAGAGAAAGGGGCAGTACCTTGCCCTGGGTTACACAGTTAATAATTATGAGCCTAGTTGTAAAATCAGGTCTTCCTGATTTTAAATCCAATCTTCTTATCTATGCCACACCTAGACGCATTACAAGTAAACTGAACCAATGAAAAATAAATATGACAACAATCTAGAGTAAATTTTGTTAATTTTTTGATTAAGTAACAAAATGAAATATCATTTTAAACTTAAAGCAAAGGCTGTATAATTAGAATGATAAGGCTTGACCCTAGACAAAAGCTGAGAAAAACAATACATCTTATGCTTCATCAGAGAGGTGGGAACTTGTGAATACTGAATAATATCATTATTTTATCATTTGGTTTTGCTGAACTACTTAAAAATATTAACAAGGCCCTTTAGTACCCTAGCTACAATTCTCATTCCTCTGATTGCCTGAACTATTAAGAAAAGAGCCTTGCTCAGGATCACAACACAGTGTGTTTCAGAAGGCTCCAAAGTAAGGCTTCCTAACTTCAAGGTCAACTCTCTCCCCATTACTACTTATTTTCTCTCATAATGAGACAGAGATGGCCTCAGAATCTGAAAGACATCAGTTTAAGTTCTTCTGGAATGTTTCTGGATATGTATATACCATTTCACTATGATGCCTCAAAGTCCAGTGGCGATAGGCAAGTGCTAACGCAGCAGATGTGGATACACTGGGAGCTGTAGTCAAAACCCTGCACATAGGCAGCCCAGGCCACGGGGCTGTTTCTCATTGGAAGCAGCAATGGGACTTGGCAGCCCCCTGGGTGTCTGAGCAGCCTTTTAAGGATCCCACTGCTCACCTCCTGGTGTGAGGAAGGGGGCTAGAAAAGGTGCCCTAAACATTGCCTGCTTAAACAACCCTGGCCTGATTACCTTGGCAGGCTGGGAATCCTACTATGTAGTCCAAACACAAAAAAATGTACAGAAACATCTACAAAGATGATTCCACTCACCATCTGCACATGGAATGTGTGCGCACTAATAGACAATACAAAATCCAATAGACCTGAGGGAAGAACTGCTCTTGTTGCAAGAGAAATCAACAGGTATTGCATCCAAATAGCAGCCCTGAGTGAAACAAGGTTGTCAAATAGAGGCTAGCTTACTGAGGTTGGAGCTGGATACACCTTTTTCTGGAGTGTGCTCAGTGAAGGGGAAAGCTATGAAGCTGGCATGGTTTAGCAATCAAAACCAATCTTATCAGCAAGATGGCATGTCTGCCAAAAGGAGTGAATGACAGGCTCATGAAAATGCAATTGTCATGTGCAGAAAAATGTCATGCCACCCTCATCAATGCCTATACTCCCACCATGACAAACCTTGAAGAAATCAAAGAAAAATTTTATGAAGACCTAGAGATCCTTATCATCAAAGTGCCAAAATAGGACAAGTTTATAATTCTGGGTGACTTTAATGCTAGAGTAGGCTCAGACTACCAGACTTGGCAGGGAATCCTAGGGAGGAATGGGGCTGGAAACAGCAACAGCAGTGGTCATTTACTGCTGAAGACTTGTGCATCACATGACCTTGTCATCAACACTGTCTTCGGTTTACCTAGCACAATAAAACTTCATGGATGCATCCTTGCAGCAAACACTGGTATCTAATAGATTTTGTGATTGTAAGGAGAAGAGACAGACAAGGTGTGAGAGTGACAAAGGCAACGTGTGGTTCAGAGTGCTGGACTGATCATAGACTCAGCCTTTCCAAGCTAAATATTCACATTCATCAAAAGCATCACCTCCAAGGCAAAATGACTACCAGAAGAATTAATGTCAACAAATTAGAGCTCTTCTCTGAGCTTGAACTGTTTGCTGCTGACTTGGAGGGAAAGTTAAGCCAACACACAGTTGGCAACAGTGGAGCAGAAAAGGAGTGGGCAGCTCTCAGAGATTTGGTGTACAGCACTGCATTTGCTTATCTGGGTCAGAATATTTGTAAACACCAAGACTGGTTTGATGAAAATGATGGGGAAATTCAGAAGCTGCTAAATGAAAAACAAGAACTCTACATGATTTATCAACAGGATAGTTCATCCACCTCCAAGAAGGCAGCATTTAATTCTATCAAAAGCAAAGTATAAGGAAAGCTTAGAGAGATGCAGGATTCCTGGTTCAGTAAGAAGGCAGATGAAATTCAGTTTTATGTTGATGGTAACAATCCAAAGCACTTTTATGATTCCCTGAAAGCTATTTATGGACCAAAAACCTATGGTGCATCACAACTACTCAATGCTGATGGAGTCACATAGATTAATAATAAGGACAGGATCCTAGAGAGATGGGTTGAACACTTCCATAGTGTTCTCAACAGACAATCATCTATCAATGCTGAAGCCATTGTCCCTTTACCTCAGATTAAGTCAATCCCTCCTTAACTGAGCTTGCAACTGAAGAAGAGGTTTTGAGAACCATTAGGCTCCTTTCTTATGGCAAAGCACCTGGTGCTGATTCTATTCCAGCTGAGATTTATAAGGTAGGGGAACAATTGCTCATTCAAAAGCTGACTGAAATTTTCCAGGTTATATGGAAAAGGAGGTTATCCCCCAGGAGTTCAAGGATGCCTCCATTATCCATCTCTATAAGGGTAAAGGAAATAGGTTGTCCTGTGACGATCACAGGGAGATCTCTCTCTTAGTCATTACTGGCAAAATTCTTGCTAGAGTCCTCCTTAATAGGTTGATACTTCACTTGGAAGATGGTCATATACCTGAGAGCCAGTGTGGCTTCAGAAAGGGCCGAGGAACAGTCGATATGATGTTTGTTGCGCAAAAACTCCAGGAGACATGCCAGGAGCAGAACAAAGGTCCGTACACAATGTTTGTGGATCTTATCAATGCCTTTGACATTGTAAATTGTGAGGGCTTATGAAAAATTATGTCAAAATCTGGTTGCCTGGAGAAGTTCATCAATATTGTATGTCAATTTCATCATGGCATGTTTGTCTGGGTTCTGGACAATGGACAAAGCTCTTGTGCCTTCCCAGTCACCAGTGGAGTGAAACAGGGCTGGTCATGGTGTTCAAATGCCAAATGTATGCTTGCCAAAACGAATATTTTATGGAGAACTTGCATGGGGCAGGCAATCACATGGTGGCCAAAAGAAACAATACAAGGACACTCTCAAGGTCTCTTTCAAGAACTTTGGATTTGGTTGTGCAACATGGGAAACACTAGCACAGAACCATTCAGCATGGCATGCCCACATGAGAAAAGGTGCTGTGCTCTTTGAGCAAAGCAGAATTGAGGCAGCACAAAGTAAATGCAGGATGTGCACATTTAGGATACCCACCTCAAATATTAACAGAGACTATCTGTGCCCAACTTGTGGTAGGGCATTCCAAGCTAGTATTGGTCTGATCAGCCACAGTCAGACACAGTGAAACTTCACTTTATCATGGTGATGTCATTTTGGTCCTCTTCAAAGACAAAGGACAACTTTTATCCATCCATCCATGTATGTATGTATGTATGTATGTATGTATGTATGTATATACACATATATTACACACATATGTACACACAAGTATGAACATATGCAGACATATAAACATACATGGATGTGTATATAAATGTATACACATGTACATATACACATTCATGCATAGAATATATAGATGTAAGTCTATTTTAAATATGTGTACACCTACATATTTAAGTATATATTTCTATATTTGTTCATTCTTTGTTTTTGAGAAGGATAAATGTCACCTTGTGGTGGTCTCGACTCACATGTACCAGATTTAAGTGAGGCAGAACTTCGGAAATTCATCAACCTCACTCTTTCTTCAAGAGTCATCAAAGTCCAGTGACAGGACAGAAGTCAATATAACTGGCAATTGTCTAGGATGCAGTGGATGACTTTGGAATCTTTGATGTCTGATTAATTTCTAAGTGCTCCACAGAGCCTACTTCATCTTCCAGGCAATGTCTTTACATGTTTGGGATAGACATCCCCCTAACTCCTTGACAGATGACATACACAAGTACATGCATTTACACTTGTACAGGTTTTTCTATCCTTCCCCCAATCCTTGAAGTGTTTCATGGCTAAAATAATTTGTAAAAGAGAGGTGGATAAGGGCTTTCTGTGTATGAATTACATGTAATATGATCATTTTACAATGTAAAGTGGGTGAGAGGTGTTTCTAAAGGATGACATGGCCACATGGGTGACACCAAGGGCAGGGGTGGGGGGGTGATACCAGTGAGGAATAGCGAGGTGAGTGTATCTTCCTGGCAGATATATAGTCCTTGTGCTATGGGCTGGCCAGTTGCTCTGACATACAGCAAGATGTGCACTCTGATCCAAGCCCCCAAAAGGTTCAAAATTAGAAAGTGTTTTAGACATAGCACTAATCAGCAATGTTGGGGCATCCATGAAGCAAGGCCCTGAGGTTGTCTGGCCCATTGAAATGAGAGAGGAAGGAAAAGAGAATTTATGAAGTATTACTATGTGCCAAAGACATGAGATTGATTCTGTATCCTTTAATAATTTATTCTATTCAGTAATTGTTCTTATTCTGAATTACTGCCTCATTTTCCCCTTGGGTTAGTTTTGGAATATAATTAAAAGGAAAAAATTGTCAACTACCATACCTTCTCTTTAGAGGACTATAAGCTGATTTGGTTTATTTCTACAAGGCATATTCTTCATCCTTGCCTATACAATGGTATGGGGTGGGGGGCGGGCTGGGGACGGTCTTAATCTCCCTAAGAAACCCTTCTAGCTGCCAGGCAGTCTGCTAACTCAGATCCACCAAAGAGATCTGCAAAAGGTGGTTGGGTCCCATAAAAAAATAAACATTCCTCAATTGTAATAGTGGGCTGGGTACCAGCCCTACGTGGGTGCTAGCCCACTTTCTTTACAATAACCCATCATGTTGTTCCCATTGTATAATGCTGTCTACCCTGTAACCAATTGCACTGTCTTCCCCACCTACCTGACTCTATACTATTCAAAACTATGTTAAGGATGGTGAACCTTATCTCAGTCAAGGATGGGGACCCTGGGGCCTCAAGGCCACATGTGGCCCTCTAGGTCCTCAAGTGCTTCCCTTTGAATCTAAACTTCACAAAACGAATTCCTTAATAACAGGATTTGTTCTGTAAAACTTGGACTCAGTCAAAAGGCCGCACCCAAAGACCTGGAAGGCCTGGAGGCTGTCATTAACCCACCCCTGTGATGAAGGTTCTTTGACCATGGAGAAAGGCCTTTAACCCAAGGTATTGGTTACTGCTAGCTTATCTACCTAATAAACTGAGCAAACCATTGTCTCTCAATTTACCTTAATTTTCAAATGTAATACTCTCAACCCCTGTGTTAAGAAGTTTGTAAATATTATCTCATTTATTCTTCACAGTAAGGCTGAGAGGGCATTCCTATTATCATTTCTAGTTTGCAACTGAGCAAACAGTTGAGTGACTTGCCAGGATCAAACAGATATGAAGTGTCTGAGGATAGATTTGAACTCAGGCTTTCTTGATTCCAGGTACTGTACTATATTCACTTCAATAGTAATATTGAATACTATACTATACTATAGTATCCTATACTCTATAATACTATACTATACTCTGAGAGTATATTCTGAGTTGTCTAATAAGGAACAAAGAATAAGAGGTAGAAACTCAGGAAATTTAACTAGAATTGCATCATAATGAACACGTGTTTTGTTGTGGGGATAAGGGGGTAGGGAAGGGGGTGCAACCTGGCCTAAGTAGGGTCAATTAAGTCATATCACAATGTAATATATTCTAGGGACATGCTAGTTTTCACTGGCTCACAACTGTGATTTATTTTGTCTAAAAATATAAGTTTCTGGAGGCAGGGACCCTGACACATTTATACCATCTACCTGCATGTACCTTGCTAGATACTTGGTAGTTAATAAAATCAGGGTTAACACACATACGATTCTTTAAATTTTACCAAATGCTTTGCTGTGAGCTCTTCAACAGCTCTGGTAGGAGACTTTCCAGCCAGAAGTTATTTACAAGCTCTAACAGGGACATATTGTCTCTCATTACATTTTACCCCATCTTCTGGAAACTACAGCTAAGCAACAACATCTGGAGTGAACTAGGCAGGTGTTAATTTGTTAAGATACTATGCAGATTTGCTCAGGTGGGAAGTCGTGTGGTGCTCAACAGAAACCTTCAGAAAAGAAAAGTAATGATCTGCACAGGCTAAGCAATTGCCCTCCCCACCCCACTTCCCCAAATACTACTCTCCTCACTTGATCACCAACTGATTACAAAATCCCTGTCAATAAACAGGGTGAACTTGACTTCCAACCCCCACCTGCAACCTCCCAAAACAGGTCTACACCAGCCTGATGGGGCCTCCAAGTGATTCTACTTGGAAATTGGCTGCCTGGGAGCTAATTTTCTCACCTCAAGCAGAGTTAACTCTAAAGGAGGAGTAATTACTTGGTCCTGACAATGTTCTTCCACCAAATTGTTCTCACCAGGAGATATTCATGAAGCAAACTTGGTTCTTGAGGTAGATTTCACTTAATGGCAGGAAAAATAATACATAACAATGGGAAAAAGACAGCAGAAGAAGATACTGAGTTTTTATTTTTAAGTCCTAGACATAATATTTGCAGTGAAAAGTGAATGCAGGACAACAGGGAGAAAGGTTAGGAACAACCTTGAAGGCAGGGCCTCTGATATGGTGGCTATTTTCCTCCTACTGTGTTAACCCATATCCTTGCAAGTGGAAAGTGGAAGCTCTAGGGTTGAATCACTGGCTTCCTTCCTTGGCACAGGGAGACTTTCACCATTAATTGTGGCAATCAGGGAAGGTAACTTTTTCTCTCAGATGACTTTGGCAAGTTTTTAAAAACTGACAAGAAAATGAAACAAATAAGTTGAAAACAAAGTACGACAGTATTTCTAAACCAGAAGCGACTGGAAAATATGATTCCATTCAATCCATCACCACAAGACTGAGAAAGTATTCATTAAGTACCTATAATATGCAAGATAATAGATGAGGGAGAGGAAAAATAAAACTGTTCTTACCTTTAAGGAACTGATGTGTTACTGGGGCATACAAGAAAACAGATAACTATTGGATTAGGGTAACCCCAATTCAGAACAGAAGGTTCAGATGTCTTACAGGAATTAGACCATCAATCCTACGTAAATTAGGTGTAAATAAATATATATCAATTTAAAGAATCACAGAGTCTTATAGTTATCTAAAGAAAGTAGGAAATTTCACTAATATCTGGTGACTGAAAGAATCAAAAACAGCTCTAGAACTTTCTATACCACAATAAACCACATCAGAATCAAGCATTCTAGCAGTACTCAGTTGAATGGTCATCATATTCAGCCATGAAGGATTCTTGAGAGGAAATGTCATTGGGAGAGAAGGGCAAGGCCAAATTTCACCTCTTGCCTTCCTGCACTGGTCAGGGCATTTTCCTTATGATTGAAGATTAAAGATCTGATGTTCCCACTGGACCACTGTTTTCCACAGTTTATGTCAGTGTCTCTGAATGGTAGGAGCAAACGGATGGCAGCATCTGCATAGAGATGGAGAGATGCAGGAGAACTTAGATGGGTATACAAAAGAAAGGGGCCTCAGGAGTACTGAGTGGCCACCCTAGGTGACCAGGAGAGAAGTATACATAAGAAAAACTTTCTGAGGACTCCACATATATCAAAAAGGTCTGCAAGTAAGAGGAAGGTATTATTTACTTCTGGCCACAAGTGGTCCCTGTATTTGAGCCCTCTGCTCTCAGACACCTTGTGTGTGCCAAGAGAAAGTGTGCTTCTGTTATGGTTGCCCTGGCTATATCTGTTTAGTAAATTATCTTTTTAATTCATTTTCTGATGATTAATATGGAGTACACTGATGGAGGTTAAAGGATAGTACTTAGCACTTGGTATCTTAACACTGGAGGTTACTCCTAGAATCCTAAAGTCCTCAGATGCTTTTTGAAAAACTGATCTGTGACTTTGAGAGTTGGGGAAGAAAATCTGAATGAGTTCCAAAGTAAATTTAAGAAAATTTTAGGAAAGAGAGAAGATCTTAGATTTGCAAAAGGTTTGCTAAAAAAAGACACCAAAAATGTGCTTTGTAGGAAGCTGATTATTCTAAGAAGCAGAAGCAAATTCATTCTAAGCACAGTGTATAGCTTATAGAAAGAGAGCTTAAGAGATGTCATACCATTTTGAGTGCAGGGAAAAAATATAGTAAATAGGACATTTTTGACTGAAATATAGAATACATGAAGGTAAGATAATGAAAAATAAGTATGAGAAGTTGAATATTTTTAACCCCATTTTTTCATTGTAACATTGAGGCCAATATATGTCTATTTCACTATTCAGAATATGCATATAAATGTCAAAGACAGTTTGACAATTATTTGGAAGCAGAAATTTAGTGACAGTAGTACAAAACTTCAGAAAATATAAATTCCCACTCTATTGAATAAGGCCTTCTTAGAGACCCATGAGATAAGGGTGAATTAAAAAAAACAAAAAACAAGGAAAAACAATTCTGAGCAAACAATTTTCTGTACTCGAAAGCCACACAGAGACCAGTGATATCCAGATAATGGTCACATCTGCTCTGGGGTAGATCTCTCCTTGGCTTCTGTACAAAATAAGAAAAAAATATTTAGTTTACTGCTTTTGCTGCCGCTGGTGGTTTGTTGGTGATGGTTGTGGTTGACTGCCTGTTGTTGCTTCAGCTGCAATGGTTGTTGTGAACAACGTTGGTTAGCTTTCAATGCCCCACCTTCACTGTAGCCTGTGTATCCATAAGGAAACAGCATGGTCCTATGGGGAGAAGGGGAGCAAACAACCTTTCATAAGCTTTGACTTTCAGATTTGGGTTCCTCTACTGCATCATCTTCCTCCATTGAACAATAAGACGCCAGAAGGCAGGGACTTTCTTTTTTCTTCTCTGTTCTTCAGTGCTTAGCACATTTTCCGACACATAGTAAGTACTAACCAAAGGTTTATTGAATTAAATGGAATTGTTTTATTTTAAATCTCACTCCACGCATAGTCCAATATTTGTGAGGTTTGTTATTGAGGACAATGAAAAAAATAAAAAAAAAATACAACTATCATTTGACATCAAATTAGCTTGTTTTTTTTTTTTATAAATAAAAAAGTTATTTTTAAGATAACTTGTCAAACTTCCCTTTGGTATCACGAGGTTATCAGTCATTCTTCTTTATATCAGACTACATTCACTACTTCTACCTGCCAGGGATAAAACAGGAAGGCATTACTTATATAATTCTATTGTGCAGTGAATGCTGTGGACTCATCCAGTTCCAGTTTCAGCAGTAAAATATGGGTTATTGCCTTCAAAAAAACAATGAAGGAGAGTCTAACAGGTCATTATTTAAGAAAGGGATGGAGTTATTGATAAAAGAGGCCAGTCTGGAATTCACTGGGAGTACAGGTGGGTTGACGAATGATATAACAAAAAAATGAAATCTGAAATGAGGAAAAGTCCAAACTCTGAGAGAAAGGTATAGAAAATGGATAGTTTCAAGACTGAGTTTAATGAACCTGAGTTTCAGAATCTAAAATTTGGAATGGAGTTCAGATGCTGAGTTAATGATGAATGTTTGAATTAATGACAATGTTTAAGAATCACTTAATGTGATGCAAGCACAGTGCCTTTTAAGTTCTGGGATACAAATATTGTAGCCAAGAGTCTCTGCCCTCAAAAACATATAATAGTGAGAGCAATATGTATAAATATAATGAATGAATGGGAGAAGAAGCATTTCTTAAGCAAGTATTTGGTATTCAGTACCACACTACATGACTCAATGGATAGGGTACCAGGCTTGGAGACAGGAAGACTCATATTCCTAAGTTCAAATACGTCCTCAGAAACTTGCTACCTGTGTGACCCTGGACACATCACTTAACGCTGTTTGACTCAGTTTCCCCATCTATAAAAATGACCTGGAGAAGGAAATGACAAACCACTCTCTTATCTTTGCCAAGAAAACCCCTGATGGGCTATACAGTCATAAACAACTGAAAACAACCGAGCAACAAGATGTCTTAGATTACAAATACATAAACAAAAACAGTCACAATCCTTGAGGAACTTGTATCTGAATAAAGTAAAATGACATGCATGAGGGAGTCTTTTTTCATATTTCCCTCATGTGCATAACTCATAGGTATCTTTCTTGCAGAAATATCCATCATGCAACCTAATACACTAATAGCATAGATCTCTCAGCTATGGCATAAAACTTCCAAATAAAACCCCAATTTTGAGTATTACATTAGATCCATAGATTGATGGTAATGATGATGAGGAGGAGGAAGATGATGAAGAAGATGGTGCACCTGATGATGATTATGGAACATTTATTAACTACCTGCTAAGTGCCAAGGACTTTTAAAAACCCTTGATCCATCCCTACAGGTTCTCCCCTGCAGCCTTCTCACCCTCAAATTTCCCTATTATTCTAGCCCATTATTTCCCTCCAGTAACCTCTATATTGGGGAGGTCAACATCTGGTTAACCTTCATTCCTCTCTCACCTCTGTTTCTGACTTTCTGGCCTATGGTAGCATGCCCTGAGGATCCTCTTTTCTCCCCACTACCCTTTTCACCTCCCCTTTGTTTATTGTTTTCCATTATGGAAATGCAAGTTTCTTGAAGTCAGAGTCTATCTTTCATTCTGCTTGGGTTCATATCCTCAGAACCAAGCAGAATGCTTGGTACACAGTAATTGCTTACTAAATGTTTATTATTTACCCTAGTTTTGCTTACTATATGCAGTTTTGTAAGCACTGGTAATACAAAGTTTCAAGTAATAAAAAATCTTGATTTCATTGAGTTTAAGATCTAATATAATAATGTGCAATATATAGATATATGACAATATATGTAATGCATATTAATAGAAAACTTTTTTTGAGGCAAGGATCTAATGACTGGGTCATGATCAGAGCTGATCTACAGCCTCCACCTGTTCCGAGGAGGATGTGATGAGTCCCAGGCTAATATCTCCTGATTCTCCAACTAACTAGCTCTACTAGAAATATGAGTTTGACAGAAGCTGCAAACTGGGTTGTATTGTTTAAATTTCTTTGTCTTCTGCAGGGAATTCAACCATCTGAACTAAACAGATAAAGTTCTGTCTTTTCTCTCACTTCTGGGTTTGGAATAGCCTCTGAACTGTGTGAAGGGTTGAATGTTGGAGAGACTGTGCAATAGATATTATCACATATATTGTTTAGTATTTTCTTCTCTTTGAGACCTCATTTGAGGTTTCCTTGGCAAAAATGATGGAGTGGTTTGTCATTTCCTTCTCCAGCTCATTTTACAGATGAAGAGCTGAGGCAGATAGGTTAAAGTGACTTCCTCAGGGTCACACAACTAATATATATGTATATGAGGACAGATTTGTAATCAGGAAGATGAGTCTTCCTGAGTCCAGGCTTGACATTCAATCTAATGCTCTATTATTATTACATATAGTTTTTTCTGATATGCACTGAATATTTTTTTTATTGATTTACCAAAAAAGTAAAAGTCTCTATTCAACATCCAAGTGTGCCTCATCACTTTGGTGGGAAACAGACTCCATGTTGCCAAAGTCACATGATGGGGCTCTGAAAAGTATACCAAGGTCGTGGTGGAGGTAGTATTTCAAGGAGATTTGGGGTGGAAAAGCATATTCCCATTATGTCTATTCATAGTCACATGCTTTAGATAATGAGTCACATGGTCCTCCTAGAGAGAATCAGTTGTCATCCCTTTGAGACTGTGAAATGGGTTAGCAATTTTGAAATATGACTATTCAGTGAGATGGAAGAATGTTACTACTGGGGGGAGCAAGGAAGGATCTTACTCAGCTCCTTAGTCTTCCACTTGAACAGAATCAGACTAGGTGCTCTCAACATGATCCATAGGATATAAAAACAAAAATAACGCATGTCGTTCATCCAAGTTTCTACTAGGACATAAAAGACAACAGCATTGTACTCAGTAAATAAAATATAATTTGAGGAAGGATAAAACCCAGGTATGTAGTGGGGTCAAGAAATGACTTTCCATAATGGGGAGCACCTAATGTGAATTGTGAAATAATCCAGGGATTGGCTCCAAAAGGCACACGGAAGGATAGAATATATTCCAGGCATAAGGGCCAGAGAGCAATAGGATATGAATGACTATGCTAGAGAATAGCCATTAGGTCATTTGGATTGGAATAAAGACTATGTGATGGAAAGAATGTGAGCTATGTCTGCAAAAGTAGGCTAGGAGGGTTTTAAATACTGAACAGTGAACGGAATGTTGGTAGCAAGTGTATTCAGGGAGAATGCTTAGGAGAGCTCAAAAAGTTCAGAAATTCTGCTAATTCACTTTTGTCTGATGTGCACCTGGAGTTTCAACTGGTTTCCTATCTCCCCAGTTTACGGGTCAGGGATTGCCAATGGTTAAGGACATGCACCATGTGGGGTGGGGGAATAATTGGTTTTCATATCTCATTATTCTAGTAATTAACTATTTTAATTAAATAGGAAAGTCAGAACATTATCTAACCATTCCATCTGCTTGGGGACATCTTTTCTATAATTGTATGAATTGTTATTTAAATCTTTTATTGTTATTTAACATCACCCTTCACTGCAGGCAAACTTGACTACTAGCTGTTTCCCAGTATAGCCATGCCCTTCACTTCCTCTCGGCATATGACCTGTAATGACCCTTTTTCTTCCTTCAACGCCTGTTTTGGTTTGAAGTCTTCTCTTATCTCCTCTCACCTACCCAAACCCCAGATGAAATTCGGCTTCTCCACAGATTTTCCCTGAACACTTGGGGTAAAACTAGCTCTTAGTTGGCCAACTTCCTCTCTACTCAGAGAACCACTGGGCCTTCATTACCAGGGTTGAAAGTTCTGGTGACTCAGTTACCAATTCTCCCTAGCCCTGATTATCCGTCAGTGTTGGGGGAGGTTCTGGTGGGGAAAGAGCTCTTTGTCTTAAATTTTGCATTGTTAATCAGGATGAAAAACATAAATGAAGAATTTTCCTTTGTAACACTACTTACTGGAACTAATGCAATAAGTAGTATTATATAGTTCTTCTTTTTGTTTTTCTTTCCTTCCTAACTGAAACTTTATCCCTTTACAATCGATCATTGGCACAGCTTCCAAACTGGACTTCAGACTTTTTTGTCACATAGAATACTGTTTCCTCTCCCACTCCTTTACACAGGTCAAAAATACGTTCCTCATCTCTGTTTCTTAGAGATTCTAGCTTTAAAGACTCAGATCCATCAATATGAGGTCTTTCATTATCTCCTCAAAGAAGATAGTCAGTCCCTAATATTATATGTGTGTGTGTGTGTGTGTGTGTGTGTGTGTGCGTGTGTGTGTGTGTGTGTGTGTGTGTGTGTGTGTGTGTGTGTGTGTGTGTGTATGCTAGGTGTTGCAGTGGATAGAATGTGTGATCTGGAGTTAGGAAAACTCATCTTCCTGAGTTCAAATCTCTCTTCAGACACTTAACAGCTGTATGACCCTAAGAAAACCACTTGAGTCTGTTTGCCTCAGTTTCCTCATCTGTCAGATGAACTGGAGAAGGAAATGGCAAACCACTTCAACACCTTTGCCAAGAAAGCCCCAAATGGAGTTATGAAGAATCAGATGACTGAACTTAACTGAAATGTGTGTGTATCAGAGACAGGCATATTTATACATATGAGAAATCATTATTTTTCTATTTAATAATCAATTATGAAATTATGATTGAGGTTTTCTTCTTTTTATTTTCTTATTCAGGGACCAGTCCTTGCAACTGCCTCCCCCATCCCATCCCATTCCCAGCCCCCACCCCCTATGACCTCCCAGGAGATTTTTCCTCAATCTTAGTTGGGGCCCCACCAAACTAGGAGAGCTTATTTCTGATAACTGTGTAAATAGGATCATGTCCAGCTGAATTGTGCCCTAAAAAGCATCAGGTTCATTTGCTTGATACGTCATTGTTTTACTTAAGTGGTCTGGGTGGAGATGGATTCTTTTATCTAGTATTCTGGATGCTTCCTGTCCAGATAAGTTAAGTTCTTGAATGGAGGAGCTTAAGACTTTTAGCTGGCCTTCTCATTAATATGTCTACCCCTCCGTTATTCACCAATCAGTGTTGATCTCTACCTATGGGGCAATCCACTTTTCCAAAGGTAATAAAGCATTTGATGATCTCGATGGTTCATCTTAGTTTACTAACAGAGATGACTGACCAATTTATTGATTATTTGCTAGCCTAATTAATAAATTGATTATTAATTACTCAGAAACTACCTATTTATCTATTCATTTATACACACACAGCACACAGGCATGTACATATGATGCTTCCTCTCATCCAATGAAAGCTCTTAGAGGTCAGAACTTGATTCTTTTCTTTCTTTGTACACGTGAAACTTCAGACAATATCCAGTATACAGTAGGAACTGAATATATGCTTATTGACTAATTGGATCATTCAAAGTTTTCTTCTTTCTATTATTCATATTTAAGTGCCTGCTATGAGCTCTTTAAGCACAAAGATGACTTTCTTCGTTATCTTTCCATCTTTAGTCCAGAGTATTTGGGCCTTATTTCAGTCTGACAAAGAACCCAATATTTACAGGGTAGCATCTGGAAGGGAAATGTATCACATATATTTCTCTCATTTTATACTTGAGGTAACTGAGGCACTAAGAAATTAAATGACTTTTCCAGCATGACATAGATGGTAAGAATCTGAGTAAGGATTCAAATTCTAAGTCCAGTGTTTTATTCATGTTACTACTAGGTTGTTTCCAATTTTGGTGTTCTAGAGTTTCCCTCTACCAACATACACAATAATCCCTCCATATTTTGGTAGGTAATCTTTAAGAGCTACTTTGTTTGCCCCTCCCCTAGCTTATCCAAATCATTGTCCCAACGCCAAAATGATCATGAAAAGTATGGTCATTGGATAACAGGTGCACAATTGATGACAGGACTTTTGGTACTGGCAGGCTCTGCTACATCTTGTGCTGCATTGCCAGTGTTGAAAAACTTATGATTAATACAACATCATGATGAGATATCACGGTGAGAATATTTTAAAGGAAGCATAGCAGAACCAATTTTCTTGACTCTGGTATATAAATTTGTATTTATGTTTATCACATTAGTTTATTAATTCTAATCACATACTTTAGTTTGTCAAGGTCTTTTGGAAGATTAACTTTATCATTGTGTCTGCTAAGTATCCCTCCTGGGATTTATCTACTTTCTCCATTTGGTAGAAATTGGAGTTGTGTTTGAGTAGATGTGGCCAAGAAGAAGACACAAGAGGCCTTAATTATTAGCAATCTCCCAAGGCAGAATGTACTGCTTTGTGAGCCAGGGGGCTTTTCTTCACTAGAAGTCTTCAGGTAAATGCTGATTGACCAATTTCATCAATGTCATTGAAATAATTATTAATCTTGCTTAGATTAGATCAGATGGACTTAAAGAGTTCATCTATCTTCTGCCTAACTGAATATTTTTCATCTTTAATTTTCTTCTTGATTTATGGGTTTTTTCTATTGCTTTTGTTTTTTGTTGTATTTGTAGTTTTAAAAAACACTTCATTAACTTTGACTACTGGAAGAGTTAAAAGGCATTCCCTAAGCTCTTCTGTCCTAGGAGAATGCCCAGCTTACAGTTTATACAAGGATAGCTTCCTCTAGTTCATTAAATTTGTGTTCCTCCTTACTTCAGGACTCTAGAATTTCTATGCATCTCTAATGTATCTTGAATTCTCTCCTTCCTAAATCCCCATACTTACAAAAAATTGGAGTAATGTCATTATATTAATTCTCCAAAATTTCTTTCCCCGTTCTCTGGAATGTTTACTGTTTGCCCATAACCAATGGGAGCCATGATGTTGAGAGTTTAGTCATCAGAATATATAAATGACCATAGGGACCAACTATTTCAACTTTAATTTATGGGGTAGAGAGATAATTTCTATGGAGCTAAAAGTTCTTGCTCAAGATCAAATAAATGTTACTACATCTACTGTGTTTGGATGAAAACATAGCTGATGTTGTCTTGTTCTATTTCCATAACACCTCTCCATCTCTTATCATTGTTTTACCAATGTTTTTGGTCTCCAATATCAAAATGTACTTTTCTATCCCATTTCCTTTTATTTAGGACTAATTCTCAGTTTCAGATATATTGGACTCAGCCATTTATGGAAAATTCTTCTCTTCAAATTTTGCACTTGTATCAATACATGTTGTTCCCTTCATTTGGAAATCCCTTTTCTTAGTTGTCCATATCTTTCATACTCAAGGGGATTTCAAGACACATCTTCCCTACAAAGTTTTTCCTAATTCTCCAGTCACGAATTTCTTTCTCTCTTCTGAACTCCTATAGCTGTTCTTAGCTAGCTGTGTTATCCCCAGTTAAATGAAAGTTTGTCTTTGTATCCTGAGCATATAGGATGCTCTTAATGAATGTTTATTGATTTCAATTGAATTCCATATCTCACTTCTAATCCATCCAACATACCATTTCCACATGAATATTCCTCAAAAAGTTAAACAAAATGAAAAAAATCCAGAAAGACACCTACATTGACTATAATCCTTTTTTTTCCCAGAAGTTTAAGCAATATCAGTTCACTGCCACAACAAGGGAAATAAAGGAACTTAGAAAGAGGCTTCTATCAAAACCTTTGGCTTACCAAACTGACCAAGATAGCTACCAAAAGCAAAACTGGGTTAGAATATGAATTGTTTGTAAACCTTAAGAAGGAAAATGAACAGTTATGAGTAATATTCCCTTATAAAGAAGTGAGAAATACAAGGAAGTAAACACAGTTTAAAGAAATCTTTGAAAGATACGCAACTAAGTAATGTCATTTCCAGTATATAGTAAGTATCTATTCATCACAATCATTAAATAAGCTAGTACTTTAAGATTTGCAATGCATTTTACATGAGTTATCTCTTTTGATCCTCACAGCAACCTCATGAGGCAGGTGCTATTATAACCCCCATTTTACAAATGAGTAAGCTAAAGCTGAGTAATTAAATGACTTCCCATGGTCCCAAAGATATTAAATGCCTGAGTCAGGATTCAAACACAGCTCTTAGTGATTCAAGTTCAGCACTACATGCCTGTTACACTTGATTAGCTCTAGTATATCTACCAACTTCATATAAAATAAAGGAAAAGAACAAAAGGGAGGTAAAATATTAAAAAAAAACAAAAAAGGAATATATGATAGTCACAAAAAACATTTTGGAAGCATTTTTCTGTGTCCCATTCCAATGAAATCACCACCATAACTGGGACTCTACTATTTTATTTGATAAAATACTCTACATGATAAAATCCTAAGTCTAAACACTCACCAGTAACTCACCAACTAAGAAACTGTTTTACTTCATCTTACAAGTTTCATTCCTCCGAATACTCTCAAGTTCCTCATATGAAGACAATGTAATTCACATTATACTTCAAAAAGAGCTTAGTGAAATGATATGAATTTAACAGGTGTACAAAATTTGTCAAATGCATGAATGAATAAATGGTTGAAACATCCATCATTTTCTACTTCCACTTTAAATGCAATCACTTACAATTGTCACCATCTTGTAAAAGAGTTATTCTTTGCAATTTATACTTTAATATATTTTAAGATAGTACCAATAATCATACATGAAAAATTCACTTTTGATATCATTTTAAATACAGGTCATTGTATCATAAAACAACACTTCTGAAATCAAGGTTAGCAGTGGAATGAGTTTCTTCTTGTGGAATGTCTGGAGCCAGCAGCTCTCATGACTTTCCAGAGTGGCCCCACTTATTCAGAGTTCCCAGTTGACCAAACAATACCTTCCCATCTCACTAGTTTACATTTCCTGTGAAATCATCCCTCAGCCTCCCTGATCCATTTTTTATATTAGTTACAGGGTTCGATCACATTCTCACTCTGTTTATCTTCTCATTGCCAGGTTGGTCACCAGAATGGAATATTAGCACTTGGAAGCTTCATAAATTTTGCAAATAGCAATCATTCTCCAGAGACCCTCTTTGGCCCTGTTTATTACTGTGCATTTACTCTGCCTGCTCACTCCAGCCTCTTCTGTGTATATGCTCATGTACCTTTGGGAAGAAATGAATAGTTAGATTATCAAAATAAAGAAGACTGAAAAGGTTAAAAACTTAAAAAAAAAGATGTTTGCCTCCAGCAATCCACCCCCCTCCCCCCAATTCTTTATTTTGTTCATGGAATTTATTAGACTATTACAATTTGAAAACTCATTCTTCTGAGGAGTTATGTTTTAAAAGGATCAAATTAATACAAGATGGTTGGATTCACATATCAATGATTATAAGTTCTGACACTTAGTACTTAATAAATCCCATTGAGTAGATGATCTTCTCTGTCACAACTATGTGTGGGTGAAGGGGGGAACGTGCAAGGCTTGGTAAAACCATTTTACAGATAAATTGAATTTGACAGTTTAGAAAATTTGTCCAAAATCGGAAAACTAGATAAAGATAGGACTGGGTTGGTGGTGAAGCTCAGCGTGGTGCAAACTCAGTGATGTTCTGTTGCTTATAAAATTTGGAATCAGCTAGACCTGTGATAAAATCCTAAGACAGTTGAGATCTATACGACCCTGGGCAAATCACTTAACCTCCCTTCACCTCAATTTACTCATCTAAAAATGGGAATAAATGGATATGATAATAACTTGTGAGGATCAAAGGAGAAGATTTTTGTATAAAACACTTTGCAAATATTAAAACAAAGCTGTCAAATACACAACAGTTACATGTTGCCAACAATGCCCCCAAGTTCATTTGGAACTCATTTAAAATACGATTGGAAAATATTTAATAAAAGAAATAAAAGTACAATAAAAAGCATGTTAGTAAGTGGTTGCCTAAATTTCTTGGTCCAAAGTGATCTTTATGTACCATTTAATACTCTCATTTATATTTGACTTGGACACCTCTAACTTAAAGAATTATATTAATATCAATGATTATTTTTTATTCTTAACCCTTCTTTCTCTTTACTCGGACAAATCTTCATCAGCAATCATGTAAAAAAAAAAATTGTAGTGAACTCCCAAATGATCTCCTTGACTTGAGTTCCAATTTCCCCTCACTCTGTCTTTCACTCAAATGCTAATATTTTGCTTAAGTCTAGTTTTAAAATATCATACATGTTCTCAGTAAACCTCAATGTCTACTTATTACCTCAACGATCAAAGTCTGTACATGGTGGTTCTTGGTTTGTTTATGTACTTAACATCTTCCCCCATGCATTAGATCATAGTAGCACATGTGCATTAAAATGCTTCTGCTCAGATCAGAGCAATGCTTAGTACTCATGGGTGAGCTACAACAATATATTAAAAATGACAGTATTATCAAAGTTGGTCTAAGCATAAATTTATGACACACAGCTTTTCAGTTTTCTGAGAAATTCTTATCAAGTAGAGAGGTTTTTTTCCCCAAATAATTTATGTTATGGCATTTACCAGATATTCTATTGTTGAGTTTTATTATTTCTGATTTTTCCTTGTCTGCTCTGCTCAGTTGATCTACTGTCCTACTTTTTTCTCGCACAAACATCAAATGATTTGAATGACAGCTCTTTTGTTATATCATTTGAAATTTGGGAGATCTACTCCTCTGCTTTTCCTACTTTGGGGTTTACTATTTCCCTGGCTATACTAGATTGAATATACTTCCAAATGAATGTTGTTTTTTACTTTACTTTGTCCAGTTTTCTAAAGTGTGCCCTTAGTAGTTGGTGCATATAGTATTAAATCAGTAAGTTAACTCTGGTAATACTCTCATCTTTAATGTATTGCCACAGCTCACACACAAGTACTAAGTATAAGTCCAGGTATTTTAGTTGTGGTCTATTGTTTTTTGATGAAAAGGTGATAATTAAAGCAAAGATGAGAAGCATTTATTAACCACATACTATCTACTTGGTACTGTACTGTTTCCTTTAACATGGTCTCATTTTATCCTCATAACAACCCAATATAAAAATATTAAATGTGAAGCTATTCATTAACTCCCAAATATATTAGACATTGTATAGTTACTCCTGATAAGATTTCTCTTTCAATTATTCTCTTTTGGATTTTATCCTTAATATAGTGAAGTGCTATTTAATTTTTCGTTTTATTTTATAATCTACAGATTTGCTAAAGGTATTGTATCAATCTCTCTACTAATTCCTGAAGATTTTCTAAATAAATTGCTTCATCATTGGAAGCTAAAGATTCCTTTGGGTACTCTTTGACTATTATTATGCCTTTAATTTATTTCATCTTATTTGGGGCAATGGATGAAGCATTGGATGAGGAAGAAGTAAGGAAGGGCTGAATTCAAATTCAGCGTCAGACATTCACAGAGATAATCTAAACTAATTCTTAGGTCCCAAGAGGGGTGTGTCAGAAACAAGATTCAAATTCATATCTTCTGCATTTAAATTTAGTAGTCATTCCTTTTATTTTAAAGTTATTTATTTAATTATTTACTTTTAGTTTTCAACATCCATTTCCACAAAATTTTGAGTTAGAAAATTTTCTCTTCACTCCAAAACGCCAAGCATTCTGATTACCCCTTCCACCAATCTGCCCTCTCTTCTATCACACCCTTCCCTTCCCTTATCTCCATCTTGTCTTTTGTCCTGTAGGGCAAGATACATTTCTATACCCCATTACCTGTATTTCTCATTTCCCGGTTGCATTCAAGAACAATTCTCAACTTTTGTTCCTATACCTTTGAGTTCCAACCTCTCTTCCTTCCTCCTTCCCCATCCATCCTCATTGAGAGGGCAAGCAATTCAATACAGGCTATATTTGTGTAGTTTTGCAAATGATTTCCATAATAGTCATGCTGTGTAAGACTAACTGTATTTCCCTCCATCCTATCCTACTCCCCCATTTCTTCTATTTTCTCTTTTGACCTTGTCCCTCCCCAAGACTGTCTACTTCTAATTGCTCCCTCCTCCCATTTACCCCCCGTTCCATCATCCCCACCCCTGCTTATCCCCTTCTCCCCTACTTTCCTGTAGTGTAAGATAGATTTTCATACCAAATTGAGTGTGCATGTTATTCTTTCCTTGAGCCAAATGTGATGAGAGTAAGCTTCAATTTTTCCCTCTCACCTCCCCCTTTTCCCCTCCATTGAAAAAGTTTTTCTTGCCTCTTTTATGAGAGATGATTTGCCACATTCCATTTCTCCCTTCCTACTCCCAATATATTCCTCTGTCACCCCTTAATTTTATTTTTTTAGGTATGCTCCCTTCCTATTCAACTTACCCTGTCCTCTTTCTTTCTTCCTCTCTGTCTCTCTGTCTATCTGTCTGTCTCTCTCTCTCTCTCTCTTTATACACACACACACACACACACACACACACACATACATATATATGCATATAGGTGTATACACATATATGTGTGTGTGTGTGTATAATTCCATCAACTACCTAGAGGCAGAGAAAAGTTTCAAGAGTTACCAATATTATCTTTCCTTGTAGGAATGTAAACAGTTCAACTTTAGTAAGTCCCTTGTGATTGCTCTTTCCTGTTTACCTTTTCATGCTTCTCTTGATTCTTGCATTTGAAAGTAAAATTTTCTTCTCAGTTTTAGTGTTTTCATCAAGAATATTGTATTTATTTTTCATTGATTAAATATGCTGGCTGTTTTCTAAGGTTGTAGCATCCAGATTTCTTTGATACCAATCAAATGTACTTATAAAATAATTTCTTGGATAAATTGCTAAATTATTTTTGGACAAGATATTATCTAAGTTTTGAATCAATAAACATTAATTTTATTAGTCTATGATCTTTCATGTTTACTTTATTCTTTCTATGTTTGGAAATAAGGAATTGTTTTTATTTAAAATAGTTTGGTACAGTGCATTCGTTCTTATTTTTAAGGAATAATTTGTTGTAATTTGTGAGAATTGTTCTCTAAAAGTTATCATGTTCTAGTACATATATCAGGATCAATCTCCTGACCACTACCCTTTTGTTAATTATTTTATATTTCATTTTTGAGAGATTGGATTTTTTAAGATGTCCATCTGATACTCTAATAATTTGAGTATGGTTTATACATGAAGGCAAAACAAAATGAAAAAAATCTATGTTTCCTCATTTCTGTTAGCATCCATCTGTGCATACTAGGTTCAAATAATTATTTTATATTTGTTTTTTCTTTTATAACTTCACATCTATCTATCAATCTACATGTATATGTACATGAACATGTGTATATGTATACATGTATATGTGTGTATATGTACCTATATACCTGTATACACATATACGCATATATGTGTACATCTTCTTTCTTCCTGTCCTTATTTGTCCTTTGTCAGTTAAGTAGTCACTTCAGTATCCCTACTCCTTTCCCCAGTTGCTTTATTCTGATAGTTTTTTTTTTAATTTTTGGCTCATTACTCTAAGATTTTTTTACTTGATCTCTCCACTAATAATCTTTCTTATATGTTTATTTTGAACTTTCATTCTTTGAACTATGCTTCAAAAAAGTGTGTATTCCTTCTTTAGCCACTTGGTGTTCTAATATGTTAAAGATTCTTGAGTTCCCTCTTCAATAAATTCTTTAGTGTTGAAATTGTGAATCTTTCTTCTTGCATGTTTTTTTCACAATTTAAAGTATCAATTATTGCCGCATGGGAGAAATTTCTCAATCCCCAAAATTATTTGGTTCATTTCTACCCCTTCTTAACCTTACAGACATTCCATTTACATTTTGCTATGAGTTTTTTTTTAAAGTTCATTCCCTCCCATACTTCTGGTGTTTCTTTTCAGCAAGAGTTCAGATTCACATTAGTTGAAGTAGGGTGTTTTCTAACAAGGTAACATAGTCCTTCAATGGAAGTCATCTATTATGTTCACTGACTCTTGGAGAAGAGACTCATTGACAGATTCTCATATCTATTACATAATATATTTGTCTTTTCCCATGGCAGTCAATTTCCAGGGTCACACCATATCCACTGAATCTAGATTGCATATGTTCATTTCTGACATTATTTAGTATACTACGTAACCTGAATCATTACCTTCCACTATTTGTAGGATGCAAATATCACTATGATGGATGTTACTTGTAAACTTTCTACCATCTAGGAGTTCTGTAGCTCATTGGCCAAAACACAAAGGAGGAAAAATCTCCTAGGAAGAGGCAGAGTTGATGTTCAGTGTTTGTTGCAATGGGACCTTTAAGAGAAAAAAAAAAAGAGTACAGTATGCCAGCAGGAACTAGGAAAACCCTGAATGGTTGCCAAAGCACAAGCCTGTGGCTAGGTGTGTTTGAGTAAACTGATGGAATGTGGGGGCTGGTGGTGGAGATGTGCTGAATAAGTACATTATAAATAAGCTTTACTTTTAATTAACAAGATTTTTAAATTTTGAGACTTGAACTCTTATACTAAGAACTTAGCTATGATTCTTCTACAACTAACGCATAATTCTTCTTCCTTTTATTCACTGACTGGCTTTATTTGTTTTCCCAAAATTTGTTAGGTAATGAAGAACACGCTTAATTCTTTACCTTAGTGGTCACACAAACCATGCTGCTTTTGATGAAAAGTACAATTTCTAAGAATGTAACTTACTTGGGAAATGCAGAAATATTTTATTTACTAAGGTCCTAAAATCAAGATCTAACATTTACTTGTAAAATTAATTGTGAAAATTGAATTATAACCAGAACACTCATCATGAACAGTAAATGCTCTTTCCTGCCCTTATCTTCATTGCTGCTAAAACCATCTTTATCAATAGGAACTAAGAAATTGTGCTTATATATATATATGTATATATATGTATATATATATATATGTGTGTGTGTGTGTGTGTGTGTGTGTGTGTGTGTGTGTGTGTGTGTATTTTTTACTGGTGTATTTTAACACTGGCACAAGTAACATTTCATTTTATTTAAAAAAATAAAACCTTCTCTGGGAAAATTTGGGGAGGGAGGGTATGTTTCAGAAAAATGTTTTTTTTTTTCTTTAACAAAATATCCTATTTATCTTTCCATTCTAATACATCTAGTCCTCAGATTTTAATATTCACTGAAACTTCTCCAGTCTTGAGTTAAAATTCATAGCAAACTGATCCACCTACATTATTCTGACAATCCAATTTCAGTCAGTACCAGAGGAAAATTAAAGCCACATTAGGCAGAGAAAACCAGCTTAAAGCACAGAACAGAAGAGATAAATTCCATTCAGAGAAAGAAGGTCACTTAGTTTCATTGTGTTCTGGATGAAAAAAAAAGCTCCATTATAAATTAACAGTGACCTTGAGTGGGCCTGAAATTGGATGTTAAATATCAACAACTCCCAAGGCAAACACAAGAAAGTATACACAGTAACTCATGTAGTAATTTCCCATAGCAGAAATAGACTGGCTGGGGCTAAAGGGGACCAAGAATGAGTAATGCCCTTGGAAACCCATGCAAATCATGGCCTCAACCTGACTATGTTGCCTTTAAGCTGGAATTGGCCGTAACTACCTTTTAGTATGTCAGCCTGAAAATTTGGTTAAAGGAGGCAAACAAGATAGGTGATATATAAACCCATTTTGTTTATTCCTTTAAAACTAGTGTAAGCTAGCTAGTTGTATGTACAAGGCGTGAAACATAATTTCTGACTGTCTGGTACTGGAATGACCAAGCTTAAATAGATTTTAAAACAATCCCAACTCAGCATGTCTCTGTCACTCAAATTCATGCTCTCCATATATGATTTATCATATTATGAGAAATGAATTTTTAATTGAATAGGCGGTAAATACAATAAGATAAGAGAATTGACAAAGTGTCAATTGAAATTATGATCCAGGATATCTGTGTTTTCTTTACTATTAACATGCCATAACATAGTATATGTGGACACAATATTAAGATACAGAAAAAAGTTCCATTATTTAAGATAGTATCTCTGATTAAGGGGCTCATCCTTAATGGTTACAGATAGGAAAAACACTCTTAAGTCAGACCCATGTGCTCTTGTGTAATGTTAATGAGAGTTAGATCTTCCCTACCCATTAATAGGCATCAAGTGAGCCTATTAAGGGAAACTTGATTATAAGATGCTTGTTTTGTAGGAAGGCCTACACCTTTTGTTAATTAATGAAGCACTGGGTCACAAGGGTCATACCCTCAGGCTCTGAAAAGTGTATATATACTCTGGAGTGAGGTTTTGCTTTTGGGGGCTTATTTTTGGAAGAATATTCCTGTGATATGACCAGATGAGACTCTGGGTATCAGTTAAGGGGTCCCTCACCCTGACCCACTGGGCTTTGAAAACCCAGATTTTGGTGCTTCTCTCTCTGGTAACTATGTATAAATGTCATGGTCAGGTAGTTGGATCTGTCTGTTGATCTGTGGTATATGCATTGCATAGGGTCACACAGTTAGGAGCCCTGTCTGTTGGTCTTTGTTTCTCTACTTGTATTTTCTCTGTTAGTATATATGATTAAAGAATATTGTTGACTCCTCCAAAGTTGTTTTCCTTTTACAAAAGAAGATCTTAAAACCTGTGCTAGCAGGCCCTCCTAGATGTGTCAGGGTGCTTGCTGCTATACATTGTTGACAAAGAAAGAGGTATTCTCTGAGTATACTCAGACAGCAAAGAAGCTGTTAGGTCCAGACTCTTCTTTTCCTTGATTAGCTCAGACTCTGGCCCTTACAGAGGTTATTAAATTGATATTAAATGATTATCAAATACAAACAAAGATCATTTTGAGAGGAGAGATAAGATGAGGGATCAAGGTATTATAGATTCATAAATGGGAGTTTATAACTTAGTGACCACCTCATTCATCAACACTGCCTGTCTCCTACCCCCTCTTATTTCGTAGTTATTGAAGTTCATAAGGTATGTGTAAATCATCAAAGATCACACAGGTAAAAAATGGCAGAGCCAGGATTCAAACCCTGTCCTCAAAATCTAGCATTCTTTGCAGTATTTTGTTATTGTTCAGTTGTTTCAGTCATGTCCTACTCTGTGTGACCCCCATTTGGACTTTTCTTGGCAAAGATACCAGAGTGGCTGACCATTGCTTTTCCCAGCTTATTTTTTTACATATAAAGAAATTGAGGCACACAGGGTTAAGTGACTTGCCTAGTGTCATATAAGTGTCTGAGGCCACTACTGAGCTTAGGAAGATGAATTAAAATTTATAACAAATTGATCCACCTACGTTCTTTTTGAATCTAGGCCTGGCATTCCATCCACTGTACCACCTAGCTGCCCCAAGTACACTATGATCATTTTACAAATAATGAAACTGAGGTACAAAGAAGAAAATTGATATGTTCAAATTCAAAGAGAAAGCTGCAGAGTTGGTATTGAAGCCTGGGTTTCCCAACCCAAAACAACTGCTCTTTATATCCAAACATATTGCCTTTCTCTATTATTCCTGTCTTCCCCCCATTCTAACCCTACAATAGAATAAGTTGCCCAAGAGAAGAGACTAACCCAGAGCACAGTGACTTATGCAGCTTGTGTCTCTCCAGGAATCTATTCAATGTATGTCAGATAATTTGGTGTCAATTGCTCAAGCCAAGAATGCATGAATGCTGTCATGGGGTCATCACTGTGTGTAAGATTTACTTTATCACCCAAATTGTTGTTTACACGGTTAAAGTGACATAAAGTCTAAACCTTAACCACATTTATGGTGGCAGGCATGGGAATGACAGCCATCAAGACTGCAGAGAACAGGTAAATGATGACAAAGAGCTTCTTCTGGCCATGCCTCAGTATAGCTGGGAAGCTCCAGTTGATCAGTGGAAAGGGAAGCAGCAGCAAACTGTGACTTCATTAATCAATTAAATGCATTTTTCATAGGAATGTAATGAATATCTAGGGACTACTTAATGCCAAGTGTGGGGAATAAATAAAGTAGGAGACTATAATATTTATAGGAGAGAACTGAAAAGGCCTCATGTAAACCAGCAGAAAATATGTCAGACTCTTCATGGCCCTAGCAATAAGAACAACATTCTCATAGGATCAGAGATAGTGAGCTCAAAGGGATCTTAGAGGTATGTAGCTAAACATGACATTTTGCCAGTAAGATCACGGAGGACCCTGGAAGGCAAATGACTTTCCTAAGATCAAAAAGGGTACAAGAGGCAGACCTGGTGTTCAAAGTTCAGGCTTCACCATTCAAGTTCATCATTGCAGTTTTGGTTGTCTTTCCTATGCTTTTCCTAATGCTGAGTAATTTAACCAATGCCCCCTGGGGATTTCCCTCTATCTAACTCTCCCTCTTTGTCCCAATTTCTCTGCCTCTGTCCCTGTGCCTCTGTCTATTTCTCTCTGTCTCTTTTACTCTATTACTTCTTTGTCTCTGACTTCATCTCTATCTCTTTGTTTCTCTGTCTGTGTCTCTGATTCTCTGTATATATCTCTTTTTCTCTCTAATACCTACATCAAAGGCAGGAATCTAGATTTATAGAGTATTAGACCAGAACTCAGGAAAATCTGACTTCAAATACCATTTTAGACATTAGTTAAGCAAGTCACTTAATATCTTTTTTTCTCCTTTTCTTCAGCTGTAAAATTAGGTTAATAATAGTACCTACTGCTACTGAGTGTGGTTTAAAAAAAAAAAGATAAACTTTTTAAAATGATTTCCAAATCTTAAAATACTATATTACTATAGTAGTAACAAGGTTCTAAGGTAATGTGGGATTTGCTTATGAAGACCTTCAAATTAAAAGGAATATCTATTTGATGCTAGATATAATAGGAAGTCACTAAAATTTATTGAATGGGGGTGGGGTGATATGGTCAGACTTCTTCTACAGGAAAATCGCTTCAAAAATTGAATAAAGATCACATAAAAAATGTTCAAAATCACTATTGATTAGGTCAATGAACAACTCTGAGGTATTACCTTATACCTTTCAGATTGATTAGATCAGATTCAGATTTTTCTAAAAGGAAAATTACAAATATTGGAAGTGATATAAAAAAAATGGGACACTAAGGCACTATTGGAGTTGTGACCTGGTCCAATCATTCTGGAAAACAATTTGGACCTATGTCAAAAGCACTATAAAACTATGCCTTTGACCCAGAAATATCAGTACTAGGACTATATTCTAAAGAAAGCACAGAAAAAGGGAAAAAACATATATGTGCGAAAATATTTATAGCAGATCTTTTGTAGTGGCAAAGAATGGGAAATTTAGGGATGGATTAGGGAATGGTTAAGCAAATTATGATATATGATTGTGGTGCATGTTATTGTTCTATAAGAAATGATAAGAATGATAGAGAAAAACGTAGGAAGATTTACATGTACTGAGGCAAAATAAAGTGAAAAGAACAAGGAGAATATTGTATGCAGAAATAACAATATTTTACGATAATCAACTATTCTGTTCAGTACAGTTAATGAAAACAATTTCAAAGGATTTTGTAATCTCTGGAAAGAGAGATGATAAAGTGCAGATTGAAGCATTTTTGTATTTTTTTAAAAAATTTTTCTTTCTTTTGTTTTCCAAAATGGCTAATAAAGAAATACGTTTTGTTGGGTTTTTTTTGTTGGTTTTTTTTTTTTTATTTTTTGGTTTGTTTTTTTTTTTTTTTTGTGATTCCAGATGTGTAACTGATATCACATTCCCTCTCTTCTCCACTGGTACGAGAGAGGTGAAAAAGTGATGAATTATAACTCAAAGTAAATTAAAAGAATGTTGAAAATAAAGGAATCATATTTTAAAAATTGTACAAAGGAAGGAATGGCAAAGGAAGAGATTTGAAGCAAGGAGATTCATCAAGACACTTGCAAGAATGAAGGTGAAAGGTTTTGTAAGCCTATTCAAGTGCGATGGTCATGTGAGTTGAGGGGCAAGGGCATAAATGAGACATCTTGTAAAGTTACAAATTACGAGAGTTGGTAAATGGGTAGATAAATGAGGTGAGGAGTAAAGAGTAAACATGATTTTGTGCTTAAGAGTTTGAGTGGGGACTTTATAGTGGGGTGAATTTAGAAGAGGGAAGTGTCTGGGGAAAAAGATAATGGAATTTGTTTTGAATTCGTTATGTTTGAGGTCTTTATGGGTCATGTATCACAAAATGTCTAATAGTTATTGATATGAGACTAGACATGGGAGAAGATATATTAATCTTAGAGTTTTCTATGTAAGGATTGCAACTGATTTCTTACAAACTGAAAAAATTCATAAAACTGGAGAATGTTGAAGGTAAGGAGAAGAGAGCCCAGAAGAAAATTTTGGAGTATACCAAAAGTTAATGGGTACAACCTGCATGGAGTAATAGCCAAGGCAACTGAGAAATAATGATGAAAGAAGTAGGAGAAGTACAAGGTCAAGAAAAGCAAGAGGTTGTAATGGCAATCAAATTAGTATCTTTTTCTGTTTTTTGTTTCGTTAAAAGTGCCTCTGATTGAATAATGTGATTGGGGAGGATCTTTCCCACCCATTGATGGGCTTGCCCATTGTGGAAAAGAATGATTAGAAGAGTTGCTTTGTAGGAGGGTCCCAAGTACCCTTTGTTTATTCTATTGAGGCACTAAGTCAGAGAGTTATGCTCTCTAGCTCCAAAAAGTGTATAAATACCCTGAGACTGAGACTTTACTTGTGGGCTTAATTTTTGGAAGAAGGTCTGTATGCCAGACGAGGCTCTGGGAAGTCACTAAGCAGCACCGCGCCCTCCCCCTCACCCCTTTGGAAAACCCAGATGTTGGTGCTTCTCCTTCTGGTAAAGATTGTGTATGTTAGTGGTCATGCAGTTTGGAAGCACTGTCTGTTGATTTTTGATTTCTCTGAAATTTTGACTTTGATTTTCTCTGATACCTGTGCTTGATTGAAGTGTTAATCCCTCAAAAGTTACCTTTCCTTTTATGAATGCAGATGTAAGAACCTGTGATAGCAGGTCCCCCTGTGTATGTTGGGGTGCTTGCTTACAGAGGCAAAGAGAATCCAAGAGGTGAGCATAGTTAATAATATTCAGTGTAGTAGAAACTCAATAAGGGTGAAGATTGCGAAAAGCCAATATTAATTGAATGATCATTAGTAATATTGTAGAGAAGAGTTCAGGTGGAGTGATGAGGTTATTAAATAAAACCTTTCTTTCAACCTCCAAGTCGCTGAATTATTGTAGTATCTACCCAAGTTTCCTTTCTTTTTAAAAAAGTTTGTAGCTATTGTTAGCATTTGTTAAAATAAAAAAAATTATTGTATATTAATACTAATAATAGTATTATTATTCTCATTTTCTAGATGAAGAATCAGTTGCATTGTACAATGAAGTGATTGTTTCAGGCTAGCATCCACAATGAAGAAATGTTCATAGCGTCATAGATTTAGAGGTGGAAGGGACATGAGAATCAATCAGGTTAAATTTGCTCATTTTTCAGAGAAAGAAACCAAAGCACAGAGAGTCTAATTGATTTGCCTGGGGCCAAACAGCTAGTAAATGTCACTTCCTTAAGATTTTTATTTTTTTAATATATACATTCATAGATATCTTAAAAGTCATCTTGCCCTAGTCTCTTAATTTACAGGATAAGTAAGTTTCAGAGATATGATATGAGGAGGCCAACATTTTTTAAATGTTATTTTTCTAAAAGTAAAATACACAAAAAAAAGAAGAAAAGAAACGTAATAAATTTAAATATTAAAACAAATAAAAAAAGAAATGAAAAAAGAGAAGATTCAAAAATATATAGCAATAAATTTCATTTCAAGCAAGCCTATGTAAAATATATTCCATGTAGTGTTGAGAGCTGTCTTTGCTTCCTTGTAGGTTTTCTTTTGTTCTCTGCTGTGCACTTCTTTACTGTGTTCTTTATTTCCCCTTCTCTTCCCACCAACAAAAGTCCCAATTAAACATGGATACACACACACACACAAACACACACACATACATTTTAGGGAAAATATATGTTTACCTATGTGTGTATATATATATATATATATATATATATATATATATATATATATATATATATATATATATATATATATATATATATATATATATATATATATATATATATATATATATATATATATGTTTTATATATGTAAACATATGCTTTCCCTAAAAGATTTTGCTCCTGATCTTTGTTTTGTGTTTATACATATCCTTTATTTCCTATTCCTCCTAATTCCTTCAGTTCTACCAGCTACCTTGCCTTCCTATGACTTAATCTATGCCCCCTCCAAGGATCCCTCCCTTATTACCCCCATTTCCATAAACCTAAACACCCTTCTATACCTCCCATGACCTATTCCTTTACTAACCCCTCTAGTGATCCCTCCCTTATTCTTTCCTCCCTCCCTATCCCTTTGATGATATATTTCTTTTGGATTTTATAAGATTTGTATTCATATATACATACATACATACATACATATACACACACACACATATATATATATATATATATATAGTTCTCTCTTAAACACATTCCTGATGAAAGTAGGTTTCCAGAACCAACAGTCCTCCTCCCCATCTAATTCCTGTGTCAATTCTTCCTTTCACAACTCATAAGTATAAGATAATTACTTATTTCATTTTTCCTGAACAGTCTTACTTTTAAAAATCATATCATAATCAATCTTTCTTATGAACTGCCCAATTACTACTAAAAAAACTTAGACATATGTTTTACATTTGTTATACATAAAAGGTAAACAGTCTGTCTTTATTGATTCACTTGTAATTAGTTTTTAGCATAAACCTTATATTATTCTCGGCTCTTGTACATCAAATCTTCAATTTATTTTTTTAAACAAAAGCCTGAAAGTCTGATAATTTTTTTTAAATATCCTTTCTTTCATTTAGAATTATGCTTAGATTTGCAGGATATGATACTGATTGGCTAGAATCCTAGTTCTTTTGAACTATGATATATAGTGTTCCAAGATCTGTTGTCTTTCACTGCTGCCACTGCTAGAGCTTGGGTGATTCTGATTGTGTCACCACTGTATTTAAATTGTTTTCTTCTGGTTGCTCATATTATTTTATCCTTGAGCTAGGGGTTTCAGATTTTGACTATAATATTCCTGTGAGTTTTCCTCACAGGAACTCTTTCAGGTGGTGATTGGTAGATTTTTTTTTCTATTTCTGCTTTACCCTCTAGTTCTAATTAGTTAGGACAATTTTCTTTCATAATTTCTTGTATTTTTATCGATATTATTTTTTTCATTATAACTTTCAGGTAGTCCAATTTTTCTAATGTTTTCTCTTCTTGATTCGTTCTCCAGAGGAGTTATTTTTTCCTTATGATGTTGCATTTTCTCTTATATTTTTTCATTCTTTATATTTTGTTTTATTATTAATTGATATAATTTTCTATGGCTTCCCCTTGCCAAATTCTGATTTTCAAGGAGTAGTTTTCTTCCTTCAGATTCTGAATATCCTCTTCTATTTGGTTGACTGTCTTTTCGTAATCTTCTTATTTTTCTTACATTATTTTTTCCTGTTTTCTTTAAAACTTTTCCTCCTTCTTTCTCATTTGATTTTTTTTCAGTTTTTCCATGAATTATTTTTGGACAAGTGACAATTTGACATTGCTCTATTAGGTAAAAAAGTATTTCTTTGCTTCAGTGTCCTTATCTGAAGATGAACTTCATTCTTCTTTATTTCCATGGTAACTCTCTATGGTTGAATTTTTTCTTCTTTGTTTGAGCCCTTTTTTTCTTTTAATCTGTAATAGCTCAGTTTTTGTCATCACCTCTGTTACTAGATTGTGGGGGATGACACCTCTGGCCTGAAACTTTCAGTTCTCCCATCTAGCTGGGAATCTGAACCAAGATTTCTGGTCTCCTGTAAGTGCCCACAGCAGTGGGAGGACCCCACTGTTCTGCATTGTCTGGGACATGTGCTGTTTCCTTCTTACCTCTACCATGTCTCCATAGCACAACTGGATCTGGCATTCTTTGTCAGCAGAAGTTCCCTTAATCTTCCCCAGCTCAGATGCCCAAATCCCCTCATTATCCCAGAAGTAAATGCTCCTATGGCTGTCACTAAAGCAGACTCCTAGCCCAGCTAATTCCAGGGCTTTCCTCTTGTTTAAGATGATCTAGGACCTAGCCTGAAGGCATTTACCCTTCACAGGGAGCAAACCTCAAAGTGAGATGTTTTCTTCAGATCTCTGATTGTCCCAGAATGATCACTGTCCTGCCCCCACTCATTTATTTTTACTTCTCTGTTTGCCCTGAGGTGTTATTTTATCTCTTTTGTGGTGGGAAATCTTGACAGTCTGGATTTTTCTGATCTACTCCATCTCCCCAGAATTCTCCCCTAGGGCAGTATATCATAATCAGATATAGCAAGGATGAGAATCAAATTCAGTTCTCCAGACTCTTGATTTCATGGGTTTTTTCTCCCCATTGGACTGCTGCTATGGGACAGCATATGTACATTTCTTCCATGAAATTTCTTCTTGATAATGTGATAAAGTCTAATGATGCATGTCATAGGTGTGTCCTTTTCCATTTGGGTTTCCATCAACATAGGTTTCATACATGGCAATGCTCCTTGACTTGTTTCCATATAAATTTAACATAAGATTATGTTTCAGGAGCCCTAGGGTCAATAAATGAACTTTGTCATTTTCCTAAGGAAGTATTACTGATTCTCCTCCTCCTCCTCCTGTTGAATTCTAGGCTGGTTTCATTGTTCAAAAGTCATGTGTGTCCAACCTATAGGTACTGATGGTGAATTCTGTAGGATATCCATATAGCTACACCCTCTGGGTATCCTTCATTCACTTTTTTTCTATTTCCCTGGGAAGATGGTCAGATCATTCAATTGCTTATAGATCTTAGATTTCAAGCAAGAAGCTCTATAGTCTTCTTGAGATTGATGCAATGATCATGTTGTAGTTCACAAAATAGAACCATCTTTAGAACCTCACTAAATATAAGGGCATTCCTCTTCTTCTCAGACTCTGTCCTGCTTCTCTTCTCTGTCTTGGCACATACTTCAGATTAATAGAATTATCCCAATTTTAGGTCTCACTAAATTTTAATAATAATTTTGAACAACTTACACATGATAATACCATAACTATTTGTACTCAATAAACACACTTATATCCAATATGTAAATAGTAGATTAGATTACAAAAATGGAGCTCAGACAGGTAAAATGACTTGTTAGGTCACATAGCTATTAAACAGCAGAACTAGTATAATATTTTTAAAGTCCACTTAGAATTGCCAATGCATTTTTGAGATAAGGAAAGTGAGACCCATGGAGGTGAAATGCTCTTGATGTGTCAAATTTGGCAGAGATATTACTGCTGATAGGGAAACTCCTGATTTGGACTTTAACCCTGATTAAAAAGGCAACACTCGGGTAAGAGAGAATGAAAAGGATTTTATTATAACACATTGATGGACTGATAATTAAAGATCAGCAATGCTTTCAAGATGGGGCCAGTTTTTACAAGTAACTTTAAGACAATCCAGGTAGACAAATCTCAGCAAAAGAACTTGGGATCTTGTATCTCAGATCTTCTCCAAAGTAGCAAGAATGAGACAATTGCAGGTAAGGGCATGTGACAAAGAAAACATAGTACAAAAACTGCAGACTTGGTGTCCTGGCACTTCCCCAGCAGAACCTCCCCAACACTGGTTGATAAGGAGGGATGGGAATAATTGGTAAATGAGTCAACATAACTTTCAACACCACCCCATGCTTACTGTTTAAAGAGTTACATCCCTTTAAATTCAAAATGGAACACACAGAGACATTGACAATGAGTTGCTCTGAACAGGAAAAGCTGATGCACAAAATGCATTGTCTAAGTATAAAATAATAAAGGTTCTTTAATATTTTCAATCCATTTGCAATAATTTAAAAGTTTCTATTTAATATACCTGGCTTGTAGTACCCTAAGAAAGCCCATATATTTTTTCTCTCTTTATTATTAGCTGGCTTAATAATTGTATATGAGCTACATCCCAAGAAGCTCTTGAAGGTGAATTCAAGGACATTCTTTCCCCTGGCTTTCTTTGCCTCCTCCATGCTGTCTGTAAGACTTCTTTATTTCCTTATCATCTCCAGCTATAAAGCACCTGCCTGCACTTTTGTCAGCTTGGCATTCATTCAGACAGAGTTTTGTATTATATTTAGAAGCACAGAAACCTATTGATGTTTCTTCACAATCATTGCAAAGGTTTGTGACTTGGTAGCAAATGCTATTTAGGGACCTCTACTTTGAGGATTTTGTAGCATTGAAATACTTGGAGGCAAGATTCTTGTTTGCTTTCACTGTGGTACTCTATTTGTAATAACCTATGGATAAGGGAGCAAAACAAGTAAATGGAAAATTACTGAGAAAGACTGTTAGTACATTAAGGTTCTGAAAACTTCTTTCCATACAGGCTTAGTATTGCAACTCACTTCTACTCTAAACAATTTGAATGAATGAATTGAAAGTATGTACTAAGCACTTAGGAGAGAAGTGTTAATCTCTGGAGATACAGATACAAAATCAAGATATCCCCTGATATAAAGGAAAGTACATTCTAAAGTTAGGGAATTAATGGCCTGAAGGAATGTTTTGATCTGGGAAGTAACTGTGACAATTAGCAGTCAGGGATATTAATTGTCAAGCTCTTTCCAAAAATTAGAATAGTAGTATTTGTTGCTGTCTTGGCATTTGGGGATCCCCAGATTGCAAGAGTAAAGAGTATGAGTCTGTCTCAAAAGAATTTGACCACTCAAGCATTCTTTTATTCCAAGTAGTTATTAAAACACCCATTGGTGTGGGTAAGATTCCTAGTGAGTCTGCACTACTTGTGACACCAATTCAGGCAGCCAGATTTTAAGAATCTGAGCAATTTAATAGGGGTAAGATTGATATGCAGAAAGACTGTAGGAAGATCTGAATGGGATTAAAGCATGTCAAGCAATACAGGTGGGGCCAGGTATAGACAACAGAAGAAATAAAGTGGCAGAAGAATCCCTGGGAAAGGGCAGTTAAAATGATTGTTGACTGGGATGGGCCAGGTGCCTCAGGCAAACGTCAGAGACCTAGGTTCAGAGGCTTTGGGGTTCAGGTCCTAAAGACATAATCTTTTCCTCTTTTGGGTCCAGCATGTTAGAAACATGCCTGATACTGAAAAGTATCAAGGAAAATTTATTAGAGTTTAGAGGAATTGGAAGCCTTGGCCAAGGTAAACTCCATCCTTCTTCAAAAGGGGAGAGAGAGGGGGTGATACAGAAGCAAGGGTCTTTTTATAGTGTTAGTATGGGACAGATTCTCCCATTAGGGAACAGATTAGTCCCTTCTCTTTTGGGTCACAATCTTTTGACATGCCCATGGTATGTCATTAAGTAAAGCATAGTTGGATTTTTACGTGGCTGTGCCAGTGACCTCAACTGGTTTAAGCTGGATCGGTTCTTTCTTCTTTGGTTTTTCTGAAGGTCCACCTGCAGCTTTTATTCAGTAACCTTAGAGTCTAATGACCTTTGTGAACACCTCACCTCTGCTCTCTTATGAGTTTCTGACCTTGTTTACCTGACTCTGCTAGGTCACAACTCTGATTAACTGTCACCACTGAGAGAACTTCTTACTCTGTTTCCCACAAGCATGAATTCCATCGCCCATCATTACTCTTTGGATTTCCCTTCCCAAGACAAGAGGTAGAGAAGAGGAAGGAAACATATATGTAGCAAGAACCTGCTATGTGTCTGGCACTGAGCTAAGCACCTCACAAATAGTATTTCATTTGATCCTCACAATGGTCTTTTGGAATAGATGCTATGATCTCTATTTTACTGTTGAGGTAATTGAAGCAGTCAGCAGTTAAGTGATTAGCCAGGTCACACAGCTAATAAGTATCTCAGGCTGTGTTTTAATTCAGACCTTCCGTTCACCCAGACCAACACTCTCACTACTGTGTCATCTAGTGGCCTTTAAAGAAAGAAATAATCTGTTTTGTATGGGGGAGGGAATGATAGCAGGAGAGTAACAAGGCATAAGTACTGGGGCAAAGAAGATAGCAAAGAAATGTCCTTGGCAGATGGAAAGATGGAATGTGAAGAGTAAACTGTGGCATTCTAGATACAGTGACTCATGTATGTTCTCCACTGACTAGAGCGCCCATCAAGACAGTTTAGACCGAGCAAAGAAGGTACCTAAACTTAGTCAAGCATTAAGTCACTTGGGACATTGTTTCAGGAAGTCCTGAGTTTCCACAGGGAAAGTGATAGGAGGGAAGGTTATGGTAGGAGCTCATATCTGGGGCATGAAGCTGACTAAATAGAGTGGATTATGTTGGTGTGTACTTGCTGACTCACCAAAATGGAGATCAAGACCCGTTGAGATTGGTAAATAAGCCCAAAAAGTGATTAGGCTTGCTCTGCTTGACTCAAGGAAGCAGAACTAGGAGCAATGAATGGGAGGGAATGATAAAGTAGGAAATTTAGCATTTAGAGAAAAAAGAACTTTACAATAATTTGAACTAGATCAAAGAAGAATGGATTGTCTCTGGAGATAATAGCTTTTATCCCTCTAGAGACCTTCCAGCAAAGGCTGGATGATCATTTGTATGGGGTGATATAAAAAGGTATTCTTAGGAAGATAGGTCACAGAATTGCAAGGCACCTTGCAAGACTTCTAAGTACAGCCTGATAAACTCAGTTGACTAAGAACTGATTAAAAATGTCATGGTCTCCATTTTTAAGTCAACAAATTACATGGGCTGACCAGAGTTTGTCCATACTACCCTCTGATTATTCTGTAGAACTCCCAAAATCTCCCCTCCAGAGATCCCCAAGTTTTCTTTATGGAGTTTTGCTTGTTATATAAAACAACTTAGACGATAAAATGGTGAGATGCCTAATCCTACTCACTTGTAGCCTAGTAATTCTCTCTGTCTAAATACTTCAAATAAACCCTGTTCCCAGTCCCCTCCTGGAGTACTGCAACAATTGCTCTGAGCCACCCCCATGTGCAACTCACTTGCCCTGATTAAAAACCTCCATTTTGTTTTATTGACTGATTTCATTTAACTATTACAAATGAAGAAACTGAAGTACAAAGAGATCCAGTAACTTATCCAGGGTAGAAGATCTAACAATAAATGTCTGAGGAAAATTTAGAATTAAGTTCTTCCTGACTACCTGCACTATGGCATCTACTATGGTACTACTCTGTACCAGAAACTGGTAGTAATTGGTCATGCAAAGGGGAAAACATCCCCAACTTTAAGGGAAATACTCTCTCTCTCTCTCTCTCTCTCTCTCTCTCTCTCTCTCTCCCGTATATATACGTATGTATGTATATATACATATATACACACACACACACACACACACACACACACACACGCAGATGACTGCATTTTTTAAAATCTGTAAAGTGGAAATATGGGAAGGGAATAAAAATTATTAAGTACCTACTACATACTGGAACCAATAGTAATCACCTAAAAAATATTTTCTTATTTGAACTTCACAAAACCCTCGTGAGGTAGCTGCTATTAACTGTCCCATTTCATAGTAGAGAAAAGTAAGGAAAAATGCAGGAAATATTCTATCCTATGTATCAGTTGCCTAAGAAGGTAAATGGAAAACACAATGGGAAGGCATGAGAAAAGGAGATAAGGATGGCCCTAATACACATGGTAGAGATGGGGGTAGAGAGTAAAGGAATGGGGATCAGGAGAGAATCTAAATGTACAATCTTTCCTTTCTTTCTAGGCTTAACTCCACTGTTATGGAATACTTGAAGGCTTCCTTCCAGAATACCCCATCCTTACCTACTGAAAATGGTCTCTCCTGCTTCAGATTTCTCATAATGTTTTTGCCATTCATATGCTTTATACTTGCCATACCTTTGCTTTCATCACCATGGTAACTGGCCAAGTAACCGATGATACAAACACAGTGTAGACTCTACTTAGGAATTCATTGGTGTCAATCATGGAAGAAAGTTTCACAAAGTACTATTATTTTTATTGGCAAATGTTTGTTAATTATTATTTGGCAGTCACTGCGTTGTGCAGGAGATTTAAAAAATGCTACTCTTAAGGAGCTTATATAAGAATTAGGATGATGAAGAATATACACATACATACGTAAATGATGAAGCATTTATTAAACACTTCATTATTCAGTCATTTCAGTCATGTCTTACTTTGTGACCCCATGGGTGGTGGGCAAGGGACGGGGTTCTTGGTAAAGCTTCTGGAGTGGTTTTATTGGAGGGCTTTTCTATTTCCTTCTCCAGATAATTTTATAAATTAGGCAACTGAAACAAAATGGGTTAAATCATTTGCCCAGAGTCACATAGCTAGTAAGAATCTGAGGCCTGATTGTAACACAGAAGATGAGTCTTCCTGACTCCATGCCTGGCACTCTACATACTGTGCCATCCAGCTGTCCAAATAAAGAGTGAATAAATGTTATTTGTCCTTCATTTTCAAAGAGGACTAATGACATCATGATGTTATAGTTGATGTCTTGACTTGCATGTCAATTGGATTTAAGTGAGACAGAGAGTTCTCAAAGTCTACAGTCTCACTCTCTCTTCCAGAGTCATCAGAGCCCAGTGGCAACTCAGAACTCAACATGACTGATGATAGCCTGGGATGTAGTCACTGACCTTGGTGTCTTCAATATCGCACCAAGCTCTAAGCACTTCACAATGCCTGCTTTAGCCACCTTCATAGCTGTTGGAAGAAAAAGTTACCCACCCTTTCTACTGGTGGAATTATTCACATTCTTGGGGTAGAAATTCCTCTAACTCACCAATGCATTTCAGGCCTGTCAGTTACCCTCAACCTAATTTAGCCCATCTGCCAAGACATGGCATTAGGAGGGCATGGTTGCTGCAAATGTTACAGTCTCTGGGAGTCACAGGTACCAAAAGTGAATGAGCAGTCCTGAGAATAAATAAATAAAAGATATACTGAGCTATGTATAGAGGCCATGGAAGGAAACCTTAGTTGGGAAGTCTCAAATATCTGAAGTGTGTAGGGAAAGGACAAAGTAATGATGGGATAGAGGCCATGAGAACTCCCCTTTTACCTCCCACCCTGAATTTTCACTGGACTTTCCCACATGGCCAAGTCCCAGCCATTGGCCTGGGAAACTGGCTATTCCCAGTTAATTAACTGCCCTTTCATTGTGGCCCTCATTGCTTGCACCTGGCTCTACCCTAGATCTCCATTCTTTAATTCCATCTAGACTCCTTTTCTGTTCCCACAGTCTTCTGTATAAAAGATTCACCTTGCCCCCATTAAAGTGCTCAGGTTCCCTAAGAGTCTTGCCAATGCTCAGATTAAGTCTGCCCTGCTTGTCAAAATAAGTGTCACAAATGCTCAGATTCTTAAAATCTGACCAACAGTGTGGATTCTTGAAATCTCAGCCACCCTGAGTGGTGTTCTAATAAACCTTGGCTTTGAATGAAAAAAGGCTTGGGGTTAATTCCTTCAAGCCTAGACCTGTGCAGTTTGCCCCTGAATTTTGGGGTCTGGGCAACAAGTAATTAACTGGGAAGGACTGGTTGCCCCAGGAGAATGCCAAGGACTTGCCCCTGTTGGAAAGTTCAAGGAAAGTTAATTGGGGGAGGTTTCCCAGGGTCCATATGCCTTCAATAATGGTTGAGTTGCATCTTGATATAATCCATTGATTCTAAGAGATAAGGGTGAAATGAATATTCCAGGCACAGGGAAAAAGCTGGGGTCATTGCAGAGTTGGGAAATGAATTTTTGCTTGTGAGTACCAGCAAGCAGGATGGACTGACTAGTCTCTAAAGTACGTGTTATGAAGTAGAATGCAATAGAGTGATGAAAAAGACAGAGTTGCAAAAAATATTAAATGGCCCTGGAGGTTCCAGGCAACCACTGGATTTCATAGAATGAGAGGGGAGATAACCTTGGTGGAAAATTCATTTGACAACTGTATGGAGAATAGATTTGAAAGAGGACAGACATGAGACAGGAAGTCCAATTTGGAGGCTGTTGTTTTTTGTTTGTTTGTTTGTTTGTTTTTGTTTGTTTTTTGCAAATCAGGAAAATGACAAGAAAAAAAGACAAGTTAGAGAGATTCACACTGTACCTGTATGGTGGCACACTGCAACTTACTTGACTGTTAGCAGATTTTGACATCTTTTCCCTTCCTGCTAATTATGGTCATTGATTACTGATGTAGCTACATGGATGAAGCACTGAGTGATTTCTTCCCTTTTCCTGAAGCATGATTTAGGGAATAGCTGCAGTCCAATCTCTTCCCAGGCTAGGTGAATCTCACTTTCTCACTGGGACAGCTTTTCTGTGAAAGCACAGTGTCTTCCAGCATCTGAAGATGCTTCAATGGAGACAGGGCAAATCCCATCTCACATTCATGAACTTGCCCCAGATTATTTATCACTCTGAGATAGTAGCTTGATCAAAAGGCATTTGCATTATCACTATCCATCATTTGTGTTCTAGACATGGGACTGAGGGAGGGAAGGATGAATATTGGGAGAGGATTGTATCTACCACACTTATATGCTACCAGTACCTATTTCATTTTTCTGCATATTGCTCTCAAATGTAAATAAATATATGTAATATACATAAAATGTGAGTTTCTGATGTAAGTTAAATGTTTGCTTTATTACTATGTGAAGTTTAAATGAACTGGTATTGACTAACTCTAATTGAAAGATACATCCAGTGATACAGGAACTGAGCCAAGATAGAGTTTATTATATCCAGACCCTAAAAGTAACCTCAGGATATAACAGAAAAGTGGAGATTTTCCACAAACTTATACAAGATTTTCCATAATTAAATTTTGTTTCTTGAGAGCAAGACTTGTATTGTATTTATTTTTTCATCTTCAGCACCTAAGACAAAACCTTGTATAGAGTAGGTACTTAAAATGCTTGCAAATTGAATGAATCAATGAATCAATGGATTATCCACAAGAATCCACACTGCAGAAAAAAAGACTAAGAGGATGCAAATCAATTCCCCAAGGAAGCCAGAACTCCTTAACAAGAATAATAAACATATTGTATGATAGGAAGGAATAACAACAAGAAAACTGATTCCAAAGAGAGGCCCAGAGTATGTGTTGATACAACAAACTTGTCTAAAGCTGCAATTTGTTCTGTGACATTCTTAAAGTTAGAAAAAAAATAGACTATTAAATGTCGGCATGATTCCGATGTTCATTTGAATTTCTACTGAATTTGAATTCTTTCTCTCTCTGTTCTCAGTTTAAAATAGCAGCTAATTAATATGTTCTTCCTGGAAACCAGAGTAAAGCAAATTTGGGAAGTGACACGATAAATGTGTAGATAAGTAACTTGAAAAAAAAATTAATAAAATCCTTTGTGACAATAACACAACCATATTAAATTTATAGCAGCTGGTTAAACAATACACATCCTCCCCCACAATGCTATATTTTGCTCCAGGATCCATTCTTTATAAACTATATTATTATTTTATGGTGTGATTGTAAAGAGCCTATTAAAATGCTTTTTGTCTGAACACAGAGCACCTCCAAGAAAGCCTACGTTGAAAAGGGGACTCCAAAAAATAACTCACTTGCCTTATTCTGAAAAATACCTTCTTCCAACCCCCTGCTAATGAACTTTAGTTTTCTCGTAATTGTGGAGACAGAAGGGAATTTAAATGGTACAACTTGTAACTAAAAAGGAAACAAGTCCATGAAACAAGACAAGTGGCCACCTGGCCACTACTTGAAGATCCCTTCCCAGCCCACCAAGTCCTGTTCTACCTGGCCTATGAAGCCCATGCTGTATTGTTAACAATGTCCTTCATCTTACACTTTGTCCTCTCATCTTCCTTCATCTTGCTGGCACACATGAAGAAACCTCTTATCATGATCTCCCCTCTCCAATATATTCTTCATTATCATTTACATTCCAGTTATGGGGTACCCTCTGAAGTCATTGAATCTTGAACCATTCTCTTTAGTACCAGATATGCCATCTCCCATGCCCTTCTTGTAAAATTTACACTGGCACGAGTGTTAAGCATCCTCCTTAAACTCCAGTGCTATGTGGAGATAGGTACTCTCTGTGCCACCATCATTAAATAACCTCTCTGTCTTGAAACCTATCCTCTCTTGATATTTGCCCTTAGATGTATTATCCAAATTCAAGTAGCTATTGTCTTTTGACCTTCAGGTAAGTTTCTTTCCTTTAGCAATTAATTCAATACCTGACTTGATGTCTTTCTTTCCATTCCATCTTCTGTCTTTATGTTATTCTACCATTTTTCATTTATTCTTGAAGAGGACCATGATATCATGAGGGTGATGTCTTGACTTGCATGTGAACTGGATTTAAGTGAAGGAGAGATGCACAAAGTTGGCAGCTTCATTCTGTCCTTCCAGAAGCATCAAAGTCCATTGGCAAGATGAAAGTTCACATGAATGGAGATGGGCAAGGATGCAATGGATATTGGCCTTTCTAAATTGAGATCTTTCTTAGTTTGTCTGAGGCAATGCCCATCCAAAGATGAAGGGAAATTGAAACACAATTTGGCCTAATTTACCATAAAAAATTATCACTCTGAGAGGGGAAGACCCTTTAAGTTTCTGACTGGAGACAATTGCCGTGGGCTGGTCCAGATAATCTTTGGACTTCTTTAAAACCATCATATTTTTTAAAGTCTGTTTTCCAGAGCTATAGTTCAAAAAAGTGTAAATGAAAACTGTACAGGACAAAAAGTAAATTGGCCTGGCTTAAACAACATCCATCCCCAAACCTCAAAATGCGTTACAAAATACAAGCAACCAAAATTATATTCTCATGAACAGGGTACCCTCATGAAAGGATATGGCACCTCAAGTGGAAAGAAGATGAGAGACTACAGTGGTGTGTGCCTGGAGGAGAGACAGAGCAGTTATCTTGAGTCTCATCTTCTGCCAACCTTCTCCAAGGTAAAAGCATTTGACTATCTCTTTAGTCCTCTTTTCTCTTCTTTCCATAGACTTTCTCCCTTGCTCATCTCATCAACTTCCAAAGGTGAGAAGCTCAGAGGATCATTTGAGACAGGTTTGTTTAAAAATATTGCAGGGAGGTGGATCCCCCTTCCCTGGACATCTTCAAGAAAATTTCCAATAGCCACAGTCAATTCAGTTGACCCTGGGAGGTAGGTGTTATTATTATCCACATTTGATAGGTAGGGCATTAAGACCTTGGTCATGCTCCAGCATGGAGAATAGTACTTGTGATCACTCAGAAACTAAAGTACAGAACAAGAGAGTAGTTGCCACACCTCTCCTTAGATCATGCCTCCTTGGAATATCTGAGAGCCTAAAGACTTTCAGAACTAGCTCTGGAAACAAAAAAGCAACTGGTAGGAATGGAAGTCTCTCAATCTTTACACCTTAGATTTCAGTATGTGGGTTGATGTTCCTGGAAATTCGCTGACATCCTAGTTCTCTAGTTTTCTCAGTTTCTATTATCAGGAATTTCATGCTAACACACCCATACAAAAGTCTGGCCACAAGATTTTAGTATAATCACCTCCAACCAATTATGCTTCTCTTCACTGTCATGCCACTCTGCTAAAAAAAACAAGAGAAGGTTGCTGATTAAAGCAGTGATTAGGCTCTTTTATTGTCCATAGGCAACTGAATGACATTAGGTCAATATTTTGAAGATTTTTTTTTTTTTGTAATCAGTATAGGTGATCAGCCTTGATACATTTCTTTCTTTGATAACATAAAATAAATACCTTTTTTTAAAAAAGTTGTTAGAACAGTTATATCTACTCATCTTATTTTTCTTGGTTTTAACTTTGTATTGATTTTTATCTTTTCCCCAATAGAAAATAGGTAATCTTGTTGGATGTAGATAGCTGATTCTGGATGGAATCCAATTTGAAAAATGAACATTTTTATCAACATATAATCAATTTCTGTAGGTTCTGTAGATATTATTTTCTGTATGTGCCTATGAAAGCAACTGATTCCCAAAAGGAAATGTGGCATAGTGCATAAAAAATAATAAAATTTATTATTAATACCAGAAGAACCTAGGTTCAAGTCCTGTCCTTGACATAATGGCTGTGTCCATGTTTCTTAATTCTTCAGTGTTCTAAGCAATTTTCTAAAATTTTAAATTCTAGAAAAACTGTCAGTCTTCACTGATGCAGAGACTTTCCTCATCTGGGAACTCCCCATGCATATCAAATGACATGTGCTTTTTCTATTCTTATTTTGCATTCAATGTATGGAATGCCTCTAATTCTATGTTTAGGGAACTAATTCATAACTGATTATCTTAAAACTGCTTCATGGTCTAAAAGTCCATGACCGACCTAATAACCTCTTAGTAATCCATATTTTCTAACATGATTTTCCCCATTTTTACTGATACATGCTTTTTCATTGGTGTTTGGGCACTGTGGCATATTTCAGTTTAATTTGTAATTGTTACTGTTAGCAATAACAATATCCTTGTTTAGCCAGTCTGCCAAGATGGTTTATCAAGATGTGGCCACTGTTCATGTTATAGCTTCTTATAGGCACAAGTGAGACTTTAATGACAGGTAGATAGTAAAAGTAGATGAGCAGCCCTCACACCAGAGATGCTAGTCCTCATTGAACACCTGTCAGTGGGTTATTAGGTATTAGGGTGTTCACCTCAGCATGTAAAGACCAGGTCTTGTGCTGGAAGAATGGGAGGGGAATGAGAACAATTTGTTCCAATGTCCTTGAAGCAATTGTAGCAGTTGGCATGGAGTTCTTAGATTTGTTCAGACATAATAAAAGATGACAAAGTCATCCACCGCATTCCTGGTCATTCAGGTGAGTTGACTTTGTCTTGCCACTGGACTTCAAGATTTGGGAAGAGAGGGTGAGGCTGGTGACTTTTGCAACTCTGCCTCACTTAAATCTAATTCACACACAAATCAAAATACCATCTCATGATGTCGCTGGTCCTTTTCAAAAATGTAGGAGAAAACAAATAACAATTACTCCATCTCTTCATCAAGTTCCATGAATACTGGTGTGCAAGATGTAAATATTTCCAAGCCACACTTATTTAGAAATAAAACTAATAAACTTTTATTAAGTACCCACTATATGCCATATACTGTGCTAAATAATTTGCATTAAAAAAAGAAAGAAAGAAAGCATGACTGTCCCTGCACACAACTGTCTCACAATCTAGTGGGTAAAGACAATACATAGAAACAAATTGAAAATGGCTAGAGGGATATAGAGGTTATCCAATGGAGATATGATGAAATCCTGGAATTCTTAATGTCCCCAGTGACTACCACTCTGGCTAATGCATAGTAAGTGTTTGTTGTTGTGTATTTATTAATTGCTGTAGTACCCACCCTACAGATTGCAGATTGTCCTCTCTGTCATCTCCACTATTTCACTAATCTTCAATCTCATCCTGTCTCCTGGTACTTTCTCAACTGTCTACAAATAGTCCAATGCCTTCCCCAGCCTCAAAAACATCTTACTTAATCCATTCAACCCCACTACCTATCTCTCCTCTTCTTTCATGTGGCAAAAATCTCCATAGGAAGGCTGTCTGCAATACATACTTCCACATCTTTTACTCTGCCTTTCTTTAACTCTGCCTCACCTTTTACCTCTATTGCTTCACTTTGAGTTTCATCATTCAACTGTTACTGTTCACTGTAAAGTTACTAATAATCTTTTAATTGCCAAAATCTCATAACCTTTTCTTAATCCTCATCATTCTCAATCTTTTTCACAGGCTTTGACACTGTTGATGACCCTCTTGTATTTAATGCTCTTTCCCCTCTAAATTTTCTCCTTGTAATCCTGCCAATCTGACCTCTCATTTTTGGAATCCTTTGTTGGATCTTCCTCTTGGTCACACCCACTAACTAGGAATATCCCACAGAGTACTGTCCTAGACCTCCTTTTTGCCTCACTATGCACTAGTTTACTTGGTCATCTCATTGGAAAGTATGAATTTAATGATTCTCAAATCTACTTATTCAGTCATAACCTTTCTGCTATCCACCTATCTCATATCACAAACTGCATATTGGATATCAAGGATTGGTCATCTATGCTTCATTCACCTCTTCCTAACTGTCATATTAATATTGAGAATGTCACCATACTTCTACTCCTTCAGTGTCATCCTTGACTCCTCACTCTCTCTTACCAACTAGATATAATCCCTATAAGGTCTGTGGATTTTAGCTTCATAACATCTACTGAGTAAATGAACTTCTTTTCTCTGGCATTGCCAACCACTTGATTCAAGTCCTAATCACTTCATACCTGTACTAGTACAACAATGGTCCAATAGTTGGTCTTTTTCTATAGGTTATTCTCCACTCCAATCCATTCTCCATTCAGTTGTAAAAGTGATCTTCCAGCAGCACAGGTTTAATCATGCCATGTGATTATGCAGTTAACTCCAGTGACTCCTTATCAGCTCCAGGATCAAATATCAAATTCTCTAGTTGATATTTAGAACCCTTTATAATGTGCCTTATCCACCTTTCTTGCCTTTTTATACTATATTTTTCCTGTCATTCCCAAGTATATTGTATTGGAATAATTTCAGTCTCTTTAATCTTCTCTTAAAAGGCATTTTTCACCTAACTTATCCCCCATACCTAGAAGAGAAAGAAAAAAAAAGGATAGAAGGATAGGAGGAAGGAGAGAGAGAGAGAGAGAGAGAGAGAGAGAGAGAGAGAGAGAGAGAGAGAGAGAGAGAAGACAGAGACAGAGAGAGAGACACAGAGAGAAAGATGGAAGAAAGGAAGGAAGGAAGGAAGGAAGGAAGGAAGGAAGGAAGGAAGGAAGGAAGGAAGGAAGGAAGGAAGGAAGGAAGATTTCTCTATATTCATTTTATATATTATTTTACTGCAAAACACTTGGAATGTTTCTATTTCTGGCAAATCAAATGAATATCTATAAACCACACATTATAACCAGAAGGTGACAATCTATGTCATAGATCATCATTGCCACTTGCCAGAATCTCTCCACCAACAGAGAGAAACGATATCTTTGTGTAGTTTATTAATTAGATGATGGCTAACCTAAATCACTAAATTGACAGACTTATGGCAGCTAAAACAGTTTAACATGGTCCAAAAACACATTTTAATTATTTTAAAAAAACCCAACAATGTTAATTAAATGTCTGAACTTTGGTTATTAATCCAAAATACAAATTACAAAATATCTTAAAAGAGTAAAAGAAAAACCTTTGCCCAGTCACTACAGGTCAGTTAAAGTTACCATCTCCACCACTATTCACAGTAGGATTGAAATAGATGCATCTTAGAGGCTTTCAGGTAAAGTATTACTTTGGAGGATTTGTGTGTGTAGAGTGGCTCATGTCTGGCCTTAGCTCAGATGCAGAGAACAAAGAGGAGACATTCACAGATGTCTGACATTATACGCCCAGAAAAATGTGGAACATGTCTGACTTTCTCCTCCTTTTCCTCTTCCTTCTCCTCTTCTGCTATGTATATATTTCCCTCCCACTAGAACATAAGATCTTTGAAGATTTTTTCTGTTCAGTGTCTATCATGTCTTCTATTGTGTTGAATCAAATTGTTGAATTCTCCCCTCCTCCTGACATTTTATTGTGTCTTTATAGTTATTCTTTTTTTCCCTTCACTTGCCCCTTGTACTACATGTATTCTTTACTGACAGGGATTGCTTTGTGTTTGTATTTCCATTCTGCACATTGATTTGCATATGGTAGGCATGCAATACACGGTTGATGCATTGTTACATTGGATTGAAAATTGAATTTATACACTTGAAGCAAGTCAGTTGTGGCTTATACTCCCAGAGTAATGCTAGCTATGCCTTTTTCTTCAAGTTCTAGGTACATTGAGGTCTTAAAGGGGTCTCCACTATTGTCATTAGTTCAAACTCCCACAGACTCCGTTCCCCCTCTTTCTTAGGCAATAGTGAGTTCCATTTAATCATTTATCATCAATTATATTTTAGAAAACAACATTCACTTGGAGGACATAACAAGAACAAACACTGAAACAAACATTCCCTCTCAACACCTTACCTTAAGGGCTCAGTTTTTGCTTAGTTTCTTCATAATTTTGGTTCTACCAATTTCATGTTCTCGTTAAGATATAAATCAAAAAAAAAAAAAAAGAAAAAAAAAGGTCTCTCCTAGAAATGTGATGAGCAAACCTGAAACAGTAACATAATATCTCCCTCTGCTCCACTGTTTCTCCAAGGCCCTTCCAAACTACATCATTGAGCCTGGAAATATACTAGAAGAGGCACTTTGCCCATGTGCTAGATCCTATTACATTTGAATTTTTTTTTCGTATCGCTCATGTTTAAACTGTGTATTCTTGGTCACTCAGCGCTAGGGCTACTCAGCCCATTCACAGACATGTTTCTCAAATTTTACTTTAGTTCCTTCCAAAATTTTTTGAACTATAGGACAAAGAAAGTCAATAGTACTTGAATTTTAATATCAACTCTGATATTTACAAGCAACGACAACTTGGTCAAGCCACTTAAACACTCTGAACGTCCAGTTATTCAATTTTAAGACAGGGACATGAATTCTGACATAGAGGTTTTATTTGGGCTATTTGTCGTGCCTGAAAAACCATTCCCTCCTCACCATGGCTTCTCCAAATTCTGAACTTCCTTCTGAGCTCAGCTCCTTCAGGGAGCTCTTTTCTTCTTAGTACTGCCATCCTCCTCAATTTGCTGCTATATTAATGCTGCATATCCTTAAAGAATATTAGATCCTTAGAGGCAGAATCCAGTTTGATTTTTGTTAAATGTATTGGTGCCCACATAACATGTTGGCTAAGACTTTGAATCAGAGAGACCTGATTTTGAATAACCCCTCCTTCACTTACTATCCCATAATATTCATCAACCCTGTTTCTGCACCTGTAAAATGGAGATAATAATCACACCTGCCTCATAAGGTTGTTGTGAAGAAGAGATCATACATAAATTGATTTATGAGCTTAAAAGTGTTTGATAAATGCTAACTATTTACTAAGTATTCATTAAGTAGGTACTTGAAAAATGCTTGTTGAGTAAGATAATATTAATAGCTTTTGTTTAGCTGGTCCTTTTAATTTTATGAAGTAGTTTACAAGCAATGTATCCATTGTTAAGAAGTGCTGTGTAGATGAACATTATTATCTAAGACTCTTTGCTGCCAATAAACATGAGAAATGAATATCTGTTCAATAATTATATCTGATTGATGTAGTTAAGAGGGATCAGACTTAATGTTAATGGTGCTATAATTTAAAAATCATTTTGGGGGAATTTTTACATTGCATAGTGTAGTTAAGAGCAATTCTATATGTAAAAAATGTTGTACTTTAAATTCATAAATTTGACATTTAGACACAAAGGGAAGAATAATTGTATTTTGGAGAAAGACTTAATTTAAAGAAAGGCTATTTTGGAAAGAAAAAATATTTTTCCTAAAGTCACAGCATTATTATAACTTCTCCTTTGAATTTGCATGAGTTCTGTGTTCTAAGTCTGTTACACTAATAAGATCACAGATTTAGAGTTGGAGGAGACTTCCTTCTGAGGTCATCTGGTCCAAACTTCTCATTTTGCAAATGAAGAAACTGAGAGGGGAGGGAGGATCTCCCCTTCTTTGTCACTCATTTGTTCAATATTCTTCAATGACTCCCTCTTTCTTCTTGTTTCAAATGAAAAGTAGCATGTTTAACATTGAAATACTTCCCACTGGGACTTCAACACTTCCAGTATTATTGAACATTATTTCAATTTATGTGTCTTCCATTCCAGGCAAACTGTCTTTGTTGTGATTATATATGGCATTCTTTAAATATAATTACACCCCTATTCAGGTGGTCCTCCTGCACAGGAGGTGATCTTTTCACCTTTAACCTTTTAGGATCCTTACTTGCCTTTGTATATCACCCAGGTATCACCTTCTGCCCAAGGCCATACCTGATAACATCAGCTTCTAGTGCCACCAAAGCATGTACCTTCTATTGATTTTGCACCGATTTTGAACATGCTTCTTTGTGAACATGTTTCTTCTCCTGATAGAATGCAATTTTGTTGAGAGTAGGGAATGTTTCATTTTTCTCTTTGTAACTGCATGGCTTAGCAATAGGAAGGATTCAATTAAGGTTCATGGATTGGTTGCCTAAGGTCACACAAGTAGAAATCATCAAACTTGGATTCAAACTAAAACTTTGACTCCCAAATCCTCAACTCTTCCCTCTATATTTCCTCTCAAGTTTCATTTTACATCCTATCAGTCAATCAATTCATCAGACAGTCAGGATGTATTAAGTATATTCTATGACCCAAGAGCTATATTAGATTCAGGGTATGCAAAATTCATATCTGCAAAATAAATAAAAGGCGATATCATATTGGGCATTTCGCAGCTAAAGTACTAGAGATATCCTGATCTCAGCATGCCCAAACCTGAAATCATTCTCGCCTCCTCTCCACCAAATCCAGACATTTTAAAAACTGTCCCATGTCTTCACACGCACTACTGTCCTTTTAGCCATCCAAGTTTGGAAGCAATGGTATTCTTGACTCTTTCCTCAATTCATCTCACAAATCCCATCAAGTGCCAATCTGTTGGTGCCACCACACCTGTGTCTATTTATATACACAAATGTTTACATGCATATTCATGTGCATATACATTCATTTATATTTATAATACACACAATTCTATAGCTGCATAGAAACACATTTTGTTTTTCTTAACTCACATCTGACTCTTCATGACCCTGTGGACTATACTGCTCCTTGGGTTTAATTGGCAAAGGTACTGCAGTGGTTTCCCTCTCCATGGATTAAGACAAACAGAGGTTAAGTGACTTGCCCAAGGTCACATAACTATTAAGTGGCTGAGGCTGGATTTGATTCTTCCTCACTCTAGGCCAAGCTCTATATACAGTAACAAACCTAGCTTCTTCCTAAGCAAAGAGAGTTTAAGTGACTTGGCCAAGGTCACACAACTAGTAAGTGTCTATGGCCAGATTTGCACTCAAGTTTTCCTGATTGCAAGACCAGCACTCTATCCACTGAGCCATTTAGCTGCCTCTATAAGTACACATACCCATTTTTATACAAATATAAACATACACATCCACACAAATATCCATATCCATAAATCTATCTATCTATCTATCTATCTATCTATCTATCTATCTATCTATCTATCTATCTATCTATCTATCTATCTGTCTGTCTATCTATCTATCTATTTATCTATCTGTCTGTCTGTCTGTCTGTCTGTCTATCTATCTATCTTCTATCAATCTATGTATTGATCTATCTTTATATGTGAGAGATAGCTTAGATAGAAAGATAGGGATAGCAGAATAGGAAAATTGATATAAATATTTATACGCATATTTGAAAACATATACAAACACACTTAAACAGATACACATACACTTGGATATTTAATAAAAGTTCTTTCAGGGAAAGATTGTTTCTTTCTTCATAATTTTAAGCCAAGATCCTATCACAAAGATGGGGCATAGGAGTTGCTTGATAAAAACTTCAAGTTTGACTGATTTGTAATTAGATGTAGGCTTAAATGTTCCTGAGAAGGGGTGGGGAGTTTGTGGAAAAGCCTTCTGTATTCTCAAAACAAAATAGCAGTAAGATGATGCATAAACTAGCTTCCATATTTTAAAGGGCTGTTATTTCAAATGTGGTGGGATGACTTCTAACAGTGCGTGTCATAGAGGCCTCATAGCCCTGAGGAATATATTGACAAGTTGTGGTGACTACAATAAATATAAAATAATCAGAAATCACATGTCTCCTGAGGGCTAACCTTTTAATATTAAGTTTCCCTGAATTTAATTGGTCAAGAAGACACATATGAAATCAACTGCTGATCCCATACTGGGAGATTTTCCAGCTTCATAGGTCCTGCCAAAGCTTCACATCCAGTATTTTGAAAGTCCAGATCTTCAAGATCTTAGATTTCCCTGGCCACCATAATGCAGCAGTAGAGTAGAACTTCAGTACAAGTGAAGGATGTAACTTCACAGAAAATAAACACAAACATAATAAAAAGTATCTCTGATATCATCGTAATTATCCATTTCCTACTGATGTAATAAAAAATCCATAGTGCTCTCAGGTCACTTGAAGTATATTTTAGAAAGCTATAGAAAGAGAATTTTGTTAGTCAGCACCAATTTGATATGGCATTTAATACTTACATTGATTGAGTCATATTGATATTTTATTATCTTTACATAAGCCAAACAGAAATAATTAATATATTTCCAGTTATTATCTTCCTTTATGTTGAAAAATGTATGTAGGAGTAGTCATAAATTCTCTGTATATATTTTAAAAGGCACCCTCCCAGATATTTTATACTTTAAAAAGACATTCCTAATGATTTTTTCTAAGCCAAATTTTGACAGCATAATAAGAGATTTCTGCTCTTACTGGATTTATTTCATAAAATATTTCTTTATGCATTATTTTAATTAATTTTAATTGAATCTCTACTGTTGTCAAAATAAACTAGTATGTTTGCAGAGATTCATTTTTCTTCTTTGTCTTTCCTTAATATTCAATTTATTTATCTTGTCATTGCATTTTTGGAAATTTATCAGATACTGACAGGAAATATCATTGTCTTACCCCTTATTATATTAGAAAAGCCTCTAGCATTTCTCCATATCATATTATGCCAGGTCTGGACATCAGGTAGGCACTGTTGAGCTAAAGAAGGAAAAAGCAACTCATTCCAGTGCTTTTTATGTACTTTCTTAATTAAGATTTTTAGATTTTTTTCTGAAAAAATATGTGTGTGTATATATGTGTGTATATTTGTATATTTATATGCATATGTGTGTGTATATACATGTACATATATACATACATATTCACAGATATCTTTGTTAGTAATGTGGTGTTGTAAATTTACATTTTTTCTAATTTTGAACAAACCCTCTTCAGATTTTTTTTAATATTGCAAGCTACTAGGCATTTCATATTAGCTATCCAAGAGAAAACTGAAGTTCAGCATATCCAGTACAGAACTAAGCATGTTTCCTCTTCCCAAGTTATTTATTTATTTCCAAGACTTGAACATTTTCCACAATTCTGTAACGTCAATGCTGTCCTGGACACTGCACTATTTTTTACCCTAGAAAAGAAATCAGCTAACTCTTTCTAGCTTCATAATATTTCTCACATTTGACCTTTTTCTGGTCTCACACAGACACCACTATAATTTAAACCCTAATTACCTCAAAACTACATTACTGGAGGGGAAATGCAAAGCAGACTTTTTTTTTTTTTTACTGTTTTTACTTATGGCAAATAAAATTCCTTTTTTTAAACTGTAGCTTAGTAGCTCATATATAACTTATCATCTTAGATCATTGTCTGGGGACTTTGAGGATATTCAATTGCCTAAGGTCACATAGCTAGTATGCAACAGAAGAAGGAATTCAACCCAAGTCTCCCTGATGCCAATGCTCATGTATTCTGGATTACATTTCTATGAATTTCTATGCTTTATCTTTTATGGCTACTGAGCAAATTTATGTAGTGGAAGAACATAATAACATTGACATTATACCCGATTGAGAATTTCCAAATTGAGTAATATTGACTAAAAATATGCCCACTTTTTGTATTGAAGTGGGGCAGCAAAATCAATCGGAGTGTAACATATTGAATATTCCAGCAGCAATGTTTGCAGCTGTACACCTATATTGTATTGAGATACTTGATAAACCTTGACATGTGACCCTTGTAGATGATTTGAATCTATGTTCAGGTAGAAAAATTTGCACCTGAATGAATGACTGAACCCAATAAACATAGGTTAATTCATCAATGTGACAATGAAGGGAAGTTTCTAATGAAAGTTTTCATGGTTTAATCCTGTGTGTGTGTACACATTTATAAAATATGTGTGCATGTATACATATATATTCTATTGCAAACATATATATATATACATACATGAATAGGTGTATACAGAGTAAATATAAAATACATATACACACTCATAATTCTGTGTACACACCCATATATACTTTGTATGAAATTAGAGATGCTATGCCTATTTTACAAATGAAATAAAACTACCATAGGATAGTAGGCTGAGTTCTTTGACCAACATAATCATGATAACACTAATTGATTTTGTCTTTCTGTCTTAGAATATACAAGAAATAATAAATAAACAATGAAAAGTAAAAAATGCAGTCCAGGAAAATGTATAGTCCTATACTTTGGGAAAGTAAAACAAACTTTAAAATACAACCTGAGCTATAGGAGGTTAGAATGAAGACGATGCAAAATAACCTAGGGCTTTTCATGGATTCCAAGCTCAATATGAGTCAGCCCCATGATCTGGCAGCCTAAAAGCCATCAAAAGCTTCAGTAATAAAATCAGTCTCTGGGCAGATGGATGTGATAATCTGTCCTCACACAGCAAAGTCTTGTTCATGGTTTTCTGTTGTGCACACATGCCATGCAGGGAATTGGAAAATAACAAGCACAAGGACAGGGGTTCTAAAATCTATGCAGTTGTTTGAAAGAATCTGAGATATTTTGCTTGAAGAAGAGATTAAAAGGCACACATGTTTACAGTCTATTAGAGCTCCAGTCATTTTGAAGGTGAGTTGAAAGATATAGAGCTGTAATAAAAGAGACTTTCCTGTTTAAATTTTTCCTATTTATCCCACAGAGATAGGCCTTATCTTGGTTCCCAATTTCACTATGCTATGAGAATACTAGTCTGAGTTGGACTCTAAAACAGAAATACCAGTTTTAATTCACAGAAATATTAGTAAAAAGTGGTTTTTGAGTGCTTGGGCAATATATTGAACCTGCCTGCTTGGTGTATATTTACTCACTTTTGAGTGTGTGTATCTGTGTTTACATGCATATTACATGTGCATATATACATTATATATACATTACTTGGCTCTCATTGACTGAACAACAACGTTTGTTGTCCTTCATTCTTGAAGAGGACCAAAATGACACCACCATGATAAAGTGAAGTTTCAATGTGTATGATCAGACCAATGTGGCACCCTTTCTGATCTGGGCATGTCATGCTGAGTGGTGCTGTGCCAGCGTTCCCCATGTCACAGATTCAGATACAAAGTTCCTGATAGAGACCTTGAAACTATCCCTGTTTCCCTTCTTCTAACCACTATGTGATTGCCTGCCCCATGCAAGGTCCCCATAAAATAGTCTTTTGGGTAAGCATACATTTTGCATGTGAGCAACATGGCCACCCACAGGAGCTGTGCTCTCTGTAGCATAGTTTTAATGCTTAGCAGTTTAGTTCCAGCAAGGATTTCAGTGCCTGGTACATTATCCTGCCAGGAGATCTTCAGAATCTTCCTAAGACAGTTCAAAAGTATGCAATTCAGTATCCTGGCATGGCACTTGGAAAACTGTCTATGTTTCACAGGCATACAACAATGAGATCAGTACAATGTTTCTGTAGAACTTCAGTTTGGTAGTCAGTTTAATACCTCTTCTCTCTCAAAGTTATCTTCAGAGGCTCTCAAACGCTGAGCTAGCTCTAGCAATGCATGCTTCAATCTCACTGCCAATGTGTACATCCCTGGAAGGTACACTTGTCTACAGCCTTCAAAATTTCTCCATTTGTTGTAACTGGTGGTTCCGTATGTGGGTGGTATGGTGGTGGCTGATAGAGCATCTCTGTTTTCTTGGTATTAATTATTAGGCCAAAATTAGCACAGGCAGCAGAGAATTGATCCAAGCTTTGTTTCATCTCAGCTTCAGAGACCACACTGAGAGCAAAATCATCTGTAAACAGAAAATTATGCACCAACATTCCCTCCACTTTGGTCTTGGTTTGCAGCCCTTTGAAACTGAAGAACTTATCATCAATACAGTAGTTGACCTTGATGCCATGTTCATTCTCATTGAAAGCATTTGACAACATGGCTGAAAACATCATGCTAAAAATCATGGAAGCAAGTACACAGCCTTGTTTCACTCCACTGATGAAAGGGAAGGCAGTAGAACATTGTCCAGTATCCAGAACCTGGGTAAACAGGCCATCATGAAATTGACATATGATTCTGATGAACTTCTCTGGGCAACCAAATGTTGATATAATTTTCCATAAGTCCACATGACTAACAGAGTCAAAGGCCTTGGTCAGGTCTACAAACATTGTGTATAGACCTCTGTTCTGCTCTTGGAATTTCTTCTGGAGTTGTTAGATAGTATACACCATGGTGACTGTTTCTCAGACCTTTCTGAATCACACTGGCTCTCAGGTAGATGACTATCTTCCAGGTGAAGGAACAGCCTATTACAGAAGACTCTAGCAAGAATCTTGCTAGCAATGATTGAGAGACTACGCCTCTGATTGTAACCTGAGAATCTTTTTCCTTTATAGAGATGGATAATGGAGATATCCTTGAACTCCTAGGAGATAACCTCTTCTTGCTATATAACCTGGAAAATTTCAGTCAACTTTTGTATGAGCAATGGTTCCCAACCTTGTAAATCTCAGCTGGCATAGAATCAGCACTAGGTATTTTGCCACATCAAAGGAGCCTATTGGCACTCAAAACATCTTCTTCAGTTGGAAGTTTAGCTAAGGAAGGATTGACTTCAACCTGACGTAAACATTGGGAGCTGAATTCACAACCTTGCACGTAGGTGGCCCAGGCCATAGGATCGTTTCTCACTGGAAGTACCAGTGAGACTCGGCAGTCCCCTGGGTGTCTGAGCAGCTTTTTAAAGATCACACTGCATAGGTGCCCTAACAATTGACTGCTTATTCAACTCTGGCCTGATTACTGTGGCAGTCAGGGAACCCACTCTGTAGTCAAACACAAAGAACAGTACAAAATGTACAAAAACATATGCGAAGATAATTCCACTCGCTATTGGCATATGGAACGTGAACACACTTATATAAAACAAAAAAATCCATTAGACCTAAAAGACAAACTGCTTGTTGTAAGACACCTCAACAGGTATTGTTTCCAAATAGCAGCCCTGAGTGAAACAAGGTTAGTAATGAAGACCAGCTTATTGAATCTGGAACAGGATACACGTTTTTATGGAGTGGCCACAATGAAGGGGAGCACTGTGAAGCTGGCATAGGGTGTGCCTAGTCAGTAAGCTGGTATGCCTGGCAAAAGGAGTGAATTACAAGCTCAAGACAACTCAATTGCCATGTGCAAGAAAACGCCATGCCACCACCATCATCATTGACTATGATCCATCCAAGACAAAAGCTGATGAGGTCATAGAAAAATTTTATGAAGATCTAGAGACTCATCTTCAATATGCCAAAAGAATACAAGCTTTTCATTCTGGGTGACTTTAATTCTTGAGTAGGCTCGGATTATCAGATTTGGCAGGGAGTCCTAAGGAGGAATGGAGTTGGAAACAGCAACAGCAATGGTCATTTACTGCTGAAGCCGTGTGCATCACATGACTCTCTCATCACCAACACTGTCTTCTGTTTACCTAAACACAATAAAACTTCACAGATGTACCCTCACAGCAAACACTGGCATATAATAGATTATGTGACTGTAAGGAGAAGAGGCAGACAAGATGTGAGAGTGACAAAGTCAATGCGTCGTGCAGAGTGCTGGACTGATCACGGACTTATCCTTTCCAAGTTAAATATTTCCATTCAGCAAAAGTGCTGCCCCCAAGATAAAATGACTAGCAGAAAAATTAATGTCAAAAAATTAGAGGTCTGAGGCGGAGCCAAGATGGCGGAGTGAAAGCAACGACTCACCTAAGCTCCTGGAAAAACCCCTTTGGATATCTCTGGGGGGAGAGTCTGACCAGACTTTGGAGGTGTAGAATCCAGTGGGAGACGGACTTTGACAGATTCGGAGCCCAGGCTGGACTGGAAGGTCCATGGGAGGGATCTGTTCCGCGGGGGTAAGACCCCGGCGCACAGCTCAGCGTGGCGCTGCAGGGCGGAGGCGACCCGAGGGGCCCGAGAGTGGCGGGCGAGACCAGCGGAGCAGGAGATAAGCCAGGCCGAGCCAACGATATCAGCGCAACAGCCTTTGAAATCTTCAGCCTAAAGACAGGACTTCAGTGGGTCACTACTTGAACATCCAGGAGCTGGGATGCCGGAGTGATCAGTAAGTGCTCTCCCCTCCCCCCTGATGACCGTGAGGGAACCATAAAATTCTTCCCCAGATTAATCCTGGATCAGTGGGAACAGCAGAAGGGGACGGGTGGTCTCATAACACCAGAGGCTGGAAAAGTGGCAAAGGGGGATTCTTCCCACCTTGGTGGAGGCTATCTGGAGGGACAGACAACCCAGGGCAGAGAAAATTCGCACTGAGACCCAAGCAAGCCTCAACCTGGGAGACGAGCCCCAGGAGGGGTGGGAACACGCATTAGCCTCTAGGCATGCCCCAGCCCTCCAGGGGAAAGGGAAGACAATAGGGAAGCTGGGATCACCATCCCCAGACCTTGCCTTTGCCTCAGGCCAGCTGAGGAGATATCCTGAGACCAGACCACACCTCCCACACAACCTATCAAGCTAACCCCACGGTTGATCTGGGAAACAAAAAACAAAAGCCTGCTTTTAGCCTAGACAAACATCAACTCAACTTAAAAGATCTGTATCTTCTGACTGAAAGAACCAAAAGCTACAACACTCAGCCAACATCATGAATCGGAAAAAGCAGACGAAAAGTGAAAAAACCATAGAATCTTTCTATGGGGATAAGGACCAAAACACAAACACCAAAGAGGTCAGAGCTGAGACTGTACTTCCATCTGAAACCTCAGATGGGACTATGAATTTCTCGCAAGCACAACTAGATTACCTGGAACGTCTGAAGAAGGATATAAAAGGAAAACTGGCCAATGATTTTAAAACTATAAAAAAAGAATTCACTGATGAGAACATCAATCTGAAAAAGAAAATTGAAGAAATGGAAAAGGAAGTTCAAAAATTAACTGGAGAGAATAATTCCCTAAAAGGAAGAGTTAATCAAACGGAAAAGGAAACTCAAAACCTAATAGGGAAAATTGATCAGATGGAAAAGGAAACCCAAAACCTAACTGGGAAAATTGGTCGAATGGAAAAAGAAGTACAAAAATTAAATGGAGAAAATAGCTGCTTAAAGGGAAAAATTGGCCAGATGGAAAAGGAGATGCGAGAGCTAACTGAAGAAAACAATACGATCAAGATTAGAATTGGGCAAGTAGAAACTAATGACTCAATGAGGCAACAAGAATCAGTCAAACAAAATCTAAAGAATGAAAAGATAGAAGAAAATCTAAAATATTTAATTGGAAAAACAACTGACCTGGAAAATAGATCCAGGAGAGAAAATCTAAGAATTATTGGCCTGCCAGAAACCCATGATGAAGAAAAGAGTCTGGACAATATCTTCCAGGAAATCATCAAGGAAAACTGCCCAGAAGTACTAGACTCAGAGGGCAAAATAGTCATCGAAAGAATCCACCGTTCCCCACCGGAAAGGGATCCCAAACTCAAAACCCCAAGAAATATAGTTGCCAAATTCCAGAGCTATCAAGTGAAGGAGAAAATACTACAAGCAGCCAGAAAGAAACAATTTAAATATCAAGGTCACACAGTCAGGATCACACAGGACCTTGCAGTTCTACATTAAAAGATCGAAAGAATTGGAACCCAATATTCCGTAAGGCAAAGGAGTTGGGACTCCAACCAAGGATCAACTACCCAGCAAAGTTCAGCATAACATTTCAGGCAAGGAGAAAGTCATTCAACGAAATAAGGGATTTCCAGAGCTTCCTGACCAAAACACCAGAACTCAATAGACAATTTGATCTTCAAATGCAGGTCTCCAGAGAATCATAAAAAGGTAAACAGAGGGGAAAAAACAAAAACAAAAACTTGCAACTCAATTAGGGCAATCTGTTTACCTCCCTATAAGGGAAGATGATACCTGTTAATCTTGAGAACTGTGCAGCTATTATGATAAAAGGGATATATGTAGAGGGAACGGGCATAAAGTAAATGATGTCATGTCAAAAATATGATTTAAGTATGAGAAGGGAATGTAAGAGGAGGTGTGGAAAGGGGGAAGCAGAAAATGACAAATTATATCACAGGAAGAAGTACAAAACTATAGTAGAGGGAAGGAGGGGAGGGAGATGAGGATTGTTTGAGAGGTACTCTCATCTGATTTGTTCAAAGGAGGGAACAATAATCTTAAGCAGATAATCCTAACTAGCTCTATAGGTAGTAGGAGGGGAAGGGGGAAGAAAGGGGAGGGTGGCTAAAAGGGAGGAAAGAAGCGATAAGAGTAAAGGGGACTAAAAGGGAGGGGGGCTAAAAGAAGGAGGGGAAGGCTGCAGGAGGAGGGGGAGAAAAGTGAATACTATTGAGGAGGGGAAGGGAGACGGGAGAGTTAAAAGCACAAATGGTGGGAAAGAGGGTGGAGGGAAATACACAGATTGTAATCATAACTGTGAATGTGAATGGGATGAACTCTCCCATAAAACGGAGACGGATAGCAGAATGGATTAAAAGCCATAATCCAACAATATGCTGCTTACAAGAAACACATTTGAAACGGGGGGATACACATAGGATAAAGGTCAAAGGATGGAGCAGAATATATTGTGCCTCAGCTCATGTAAGAAAGGCAGGAGTAGCAATCCTAATCTCAGACAAAGCAAAAGCAGAAATAGATCTAATCAAAAGGGATAAGGATGGAAACTATATCCTACTAAAAGGCACCATAGACAATGAAGCAATATCATTACTAAACATGTATGCTCCAAGTGGTATAGCATCCAGATTCTTAGAGGAGAGGTTGGGGGAGTTGAAGGAAGAAATTGATAGCAAAACTATACTAGTGGGGGACCTCAACCTCCCCCTCTCTGAACTCGATAAATCCAACCTCAAAATAAACAAGAAAGAGGTTAAGGAGGTAAATAAAACTCTGGATAAGGTAGATATGATAGATCTTTGGAGAAAATTAAATGGGAATAGAAAGGAATATACCTTTTTCTCAGCGGTACATGGAACATTTACAAAAATTGACCATGTACTAGGACATAAAAATCTCACAATCCAGTGCAGAAAGGTAGAGATAATCAATGCATCCTTTTCAGATCATAATGCATTAAAAATTACATGTAATAAAAGGCCATGGAAAGAGAAACCAAAAATCAATTGGAAACTAAATAATCTAATTCTAAAGAAGGATTGGGTTAAAGAAGAAATCATAGAAACAATCAACAACTTCATTCAAGAGAATGACAATAGTGAGACAACATACCAAAACTTATGGGACACTGCAAAAGCAGTTATTAGGGGAAGTTTTATATCTCTGAATGCTTACATAAATAAAATAGAGAAAGAGGAGATCAATGACTTAGGCTTGCAGTTGAAAAAGCTAGAAAAAGAACAAATTGAAAATCCCCAAGTAAATACCAAATTAGAAATACTGAAAACCAAAGGAGAGATTAATAAAATTGAAATAAAGAAAACTATTGAATTAATATATAAAACCAATAGTTGGTTTTATGAAAAAACTAATAAAATTGATAAACCTTTGGTTAATCTGATCAAAAAAAGAAAGAAGAAAACCAAATTACTAACATTAAAAATGAAAGGGGTGAACTCACCTCCAATGAGGAGGAAATTAAAACAATAATTAGAAACTACTTTGCCCAACTTTATGCCCACAAATTCGACAATATAAACGAGATGGATGAATATTTTAAAAAATACAAATTGCCCAGATTAACAGAAGAGGAAGTTGAATACTTAAACAACCCCATCTCAGAAAAAGAAATTGAACAAGCCATCAATGAACTCCCTAGGAAAAAATCTCCAGGGCCAGATGGATTCACAAGTGAATTCTATCAAACATTTAAAGAACAGTTAATTCCAATACTACATACACTATTCTTGAAAATTGGGGAAGAAGGAGTCCTCCCAAATTCTTTCTATGATACAAATATGGTTTTGATACCCAAACCAGGAAGAGACAAAACAGAGAAAGAAAATTATAGACCAATTTCCCTAATGAATATAGATGCAAAAATTTTAAATAAGATTTTAGCAAAACGAATACAGCATCTTATCACGAGATTAATACATTATGATCAGGTAGGATTCATACCAGGACTACAGGGCTGGTTCAATATTAGGAAAACTATTAGCATTATCGATCACATCAACAACAAAGCTAACAAAAACCACATGATTCTCTCAATAGATGCAGAAAAAGCTTTTGACAAAATACAACATCCATTCCTACTAAAAACATTGGAGAACGTAGGAATAAAGGGAACTTTTCATAAAATAATAAGCAGTATCTATCTAAAACCTTCAGCAAGCATTATTTGCAATGGGGATAAGCTAGATGCATTCCCAATAAGATCAGGGGTGAAACAAGGTTGTCCATTATCACCACTATTATTCAATATGGTACTAGAAATGTTAGCTGTAGCAATTAGACAAGATAAAGATGTTCAAGGAATTAGAATAGCCAAAGAAGAAACTAAGTTATCACTCTTTGCAGATGATATGATGATTTACCTAGAGAATCCCAGAGATTCAAGTAAAAAATTACTTGAATTAATAAACAACTTTGGCAAAGTTGCAGGGTACAAAATAAACCCACACAAATCTTCTGCATTCCTATATATTAGCAACAAAGTTCAACAGCAAGAGATAGAAAGAGAAATCCCATTTAAAGTTAGGGTAGACAGTATAAAATATTTAGGAGTCTACCTGCCAAAACAAACCCAGGGACTATATGAACACAATTACAAGACACTTTTTGCACAAATAAAGTCAGATTTAAGTAAGTGGAAAAACATTAGTTGCTCATGGGTAGGCCGTGCTAATATAATAAAAATGACAATTCTACCCAAATTAATATACTTATTTAGTGCCATACCAATTAAACTATCAGACAATTACTTTCTAGAGCTGGATAAAATAATATAAAAATTCATTTGGAAAAACAAAAGGTCCAGAATATCAAAGGGACTAATGAAAAGAAATGCCTGGGAAGGTGGCCTAGCGCTACCAGACCTTAAACTGTACTATAAAGCAGCAATTATCAAAACCACTTGGTATTGGCTAAGAAACAGAGAGGTAGACAAGTGGAATAGACTTGGCACTCAAGATGCAGTAGGCAAGGAATATAGCAACCTTCTGTTTGATAAACCCAAGGACCCCAGCTTCTGGGATAAGAACTCATTGTTTGATAAAAATTGCTGGGAAAACTGGATAACAGTGTGGCGGAAATTAGGCATAGACCCATACCTGACACCGTACACAAGAATAAAGTCCAAATGGGTACATGATTTAGGTATAAAGATTGATACCATGAATAAACTGGAGAAGCAAGGAATAGTGTATTTATCAGATCTATGGAGAAGGGAAGAATTCTTTACTAAAGGAGAGATAGAATGCATTATGAAATGCAAAATGGATAACTTTGATTACATTAAACTGAGAAGTTTTTGCACAACCAAACCCAATGCAACCAAAATCCGGAGGGATGTAGTAAATTGGGAAAAAATTTTTACAGCTAAGCTCGGGGATAAAGGCCTCATTTCTAGAATATATAGAGAACTGACCCAAATGTATAATCATACAAGTCATTCCCCAATTGATAAATGGTCAAAGGATATGAACAGGCAATTTTCAGAGGAAGAAATTAAAGCTATCTATAATCATATGAAAAAATGCTCTAAATCACTATTGGTTAGAGAGATGCAAATCAAAACAACTCTGAGGTACCACATCACACCTATAAGATTGGCAAACATGACAGAACAAGAAAATGATAAATGCTGGAGAGGATGTGGGAGAGTTGGAACACTAATTCATTGTTGGTGGAGCTGTGAGCGCATCCAACCATTCTGGAGAGCAATTTGGAACTATGCCCAAAGGGCTACAAAAATGTGCATACCCTTTGACCCAGCAATATCGCTACTAGGACTATATCCCCAAGAGATCATAAAAATGGGAAAGGGTCCCACATGTACAAAAATATTTATAGCAGCACTCTATGTAGTTGCCAAAAACTGGAAGTCAGGGGGATGTCCATCAATTGGGGAATGGCTGAATAAATTATGGTATATAAATGTAATGGAGTACTATTGTGCCATAAGAAATGATGAACAAGAATACTTCAGAGAGGCCTGGAAGGACTTATATGACCTGATGCTGAGTGAAAGGAGCAGAACCAGGAGAACTTTATGCACAGCAACAACCACAGTGTGTGAGAGTTTTTTCGGGTAGACTTAGATTTTTGTAATAACACAAGAACTTCTGAAAAAAAAAAAAAATCCCAATGGTGGACCTCAAGGCAAAATGCCTTCCACACTCAGAGAGAGAAATATGGAAGTCACTCACATAATGTAGCAGATCATGTTTGTGTATGTGTATCTGTTTGTGTATCATGTTCTGATTTGTTATACGGATTCTTTCATTTATCTTAGTCTGACTACATAGCATGACTATAGTGAAAATATACTCAATAGGAAAGTATATGTAGAATCTATACAGAATTGTATGCAGTCGTGGGGAGGGAGGGAGGTAGTGGGGGGTGGGTGGGGAGGGATAAAATCGCAATTGTATGGCAGTGATTGTTAAACATTAAAAAAATAAAAAAAAAATTTTGAAACATTCAAAAAAAAAAAATTAGAGGTCTTCTTTGAGCATGGACATTTTGCTGCTGTCTTGGAGGGAAAGTTGAGCCAACACACAGTTGGCAACAGTGGAGCAGAAAAGGAGTGGGCAACTTTCAGAGATCTGGTGTACAGCACTACATTTGCTCATCTGGGTCAGAACACTCATAAACACCAAGATTGGTTTGATGAAAATGATGGTGAAATACAGAAGCTGCTAAATGAAAAACGAGAACTCCACAGGATTTTCTAGCAGGGTAGTTCATCTATCTCTAAGAAGGAAACATTTAATTTCATCAAAAGTAAAGTACAAGCAAAGCTTAGATAGATGCAAGATTCCTGGCTCAGCAAGAAGGCAGATGAAATTCAGTTTTATGCTGATAGTAACAATCCAAAGCACTTTTATGATTCACTGAAAGCTATTTATGGATCAAAAATCTATGGTTCATCAGAACTAGTCAGTGCTGATGGAGTCACATTGATTAGTGAGAAGGACATGATCCTAGGGAAATGGGCTGAACACTTTCCTAGTGTTTTCAACAGACCATCATCACTCAATGCTAAGACCATTGACTGTGTACCTCAGGTTGATGCCAATCCCCCCCAGCTAAACATTCAACTGAAGAAGAGGTTTTGAGGGGCATTAAACTCATTTTCTTTGACAAAGTCCCTGGTACTGATTCTATTCCAACTGAGATTGACAAGGTAGGGGAACTGTTACTCATACAAAAACTGACTGAAATTTTCCAGGTAAAATGGCAAGATGAGGTTATGCCCCAGGAGTTCAAGGATGCCTCCATTGTCCATTTCTGTAAGGGTAAAGGGAATAGATTGTCCTGCAATAATCACAGGGTGGTTTCTCTCTTAGTTGTTGCTGGCAAGATTCTTGCTAACATCTTCCTTAACAGGCTGTTCCTTCCCTTGAATTACGATCATCTGCCTGAGAGTCAGTGTTTCTTCAGAAAAGGCCAAGGAACAGTCAACATGGTGTTTGCTGTCCACCAACTCCAGGAGAAATGTGAAGAGCAGAACAGAAGCATGTACACAATCTTTGTAGATCTGACCAAGGCTTTTGACACTGTTAGTCATGAGGGCTTATGGAAAATTATGTCAAAATTTGGTTTCCCAGAAAAGTTCATCAGGATTGTAGTCAGTTTCATGATATCATATTTGTCTGGGTTCTGGATACTGGACAATGTTCCTGTATCTTCCCAGTCACCAATGGAGTGAAACAGGGCTGTGTACTTGTCCCCATGCATTTTAGCATGATGTTTTCAATCATGTTATGAAATACTGTCAATGAGGATGAACATGGCATCAAGGTCAACTACCATACTGATGGTAAGTTCTTCAGTTTCGAAGGGCTACAAACCAAGACCAAAGTGGAGGGAGTGTTAGTGCATGATTTTCTATTTACCCATTTAGCCTCTGAAGCTGAGATGTAATAAAGTACGGATCAATTCTCTGCTGCCTGTGCTAATTTTGGTCTAAAAATTAACACCAAGAAAACACAGGTGCTCCATCTGCCACTACATCATCCATATGTGGAACCATCAGTTACAACAAATGGAGAAGTTCTGAATCCTCTGAATAAGTTCACTTACCTTGGTAGTGTACTTTCCAGGGATGTACACATTGACAATGAGATTGACCTGCGCATTGCTAGAGCTAGCTCGGTGTTTGGGAACCTCTGAAGCAAAGTTTGGGAGAGAAGAAATATTAAACTGAGTACCACACTGAAGGTCAACAGAGCCATTATGCTGACTTCATTGTTGTATACCTGTGAAACATGGACAGTCTACAAGTGCCATGTCAGGAAACTAAATCACTTCCATTTGAACTGTCTTAGGAACATTCTGAAGATCACCTGGCAAGATAATGCACCGGACACTTAGGTCCTTGCCTGAACTAAATTGCCAAATATTCCAACTATGCTTCAGAGGGCTGGCCACATTGTTTGCATGCAAAATGTATGCTTGCCCAAAGGACTGTTTTAGGTAGAACACACATGATGCAGTCGATCACATGTTAGTTAGAAGAAGCGATACAAGGACACTCTCAAGTCTCTCTCAAGAACTTTGGATTTGATTGTGTGACATGGGATACCCTGGCACAAGGCCACTCAGCATGCTATGCCCATATTAGAAAATGTGTTCTGCTCTATAAGCAAAGCAGAGTTGTAATAGCATAAAGGAAACATAGGATGTGCAAATTTGGAGTAACCACCCTCAATGTTCATGTTGGTCTGATCAGCCAGTCATACACACTAAAACTTCACTTTATCATGGTGACGTCATTTTGGTCCTGTTTGAGAAAGAAGGACAACAATCATACCTCACCACTAGAGATTGGTACTCTTTTTGAATACCTTAGGGGTTTTCAGCTTGAAATATACTAAAAGGATATTGATCCCTATAATTTTAATTGTCGCATGAATGAGGCAATAGAGATATTGTGCATCATGTTAAGTACCTGAAACAGGACCATCTTTTTAGTAACAATATTATACCAGTATTGTTATGACTGAGAGTCCTTCAAAAATAAATTGTCTTTCCTTTTCCTGCCTAAAGTCTTTCCCAATGCCTCCCAGTACATCTTTGCATGAATCTCAATAGCAACTTGTATATATACTTTGTGGCAGCTAAGTGGAAAGAGTGTCAGGCCTACAGTCAGGAAAACTTACTTTCCTGAGTTCATATCTGGTCTCAGACACTTTTTAACTGTGTGACCTTGGGCAAGTCATGTTGCTGGGGATGGAAGCTCAATTCCATGTGGACAGTCTCGGGCGGGTAAAGGTGGGAACTTCTAAATCTTAAGAGTTCTCATGAGGCCCCCCATATAACACCAGGGAATCAAGGAGTGAGACCGAGCAATCTCGTGTATTTCCGCCTCTTCCCGTGAGAAACATGATGGGAGGAGCATACCCCTCGAGACTGTCCCGGATCTGGGCACACCTATTGTTATCTAACAGGCACAGTATTCAGGTGCAAACTATGCGGCCAGAGAGCTTAATCAGGAAAGCCTGAAGGTGCTCTTAGCTCGGGAGGGGCCCTGACAGACAGAAGACTCCGTTTTTCCTCTCTTCGCTCTCCCCTCCCCCTCTCTCCCCACTTACACTTCTGCTTCCAATCTCTTATTATAAGATCTTTGCCTCCTTGGGAGATTCCTAGCTCCCTCTTAAGGAAGAGCTTCCGCTGCACTTGTAACCAGGACCCTGAATAAAGCCTAACCCTTGTTAGACTCTGGAAAGTCTCTTCTCTCATACGTTTATCCAGTTTGGCCAGCCGAATACCTGCGATAGAGGTAAGGTAAGACTCGGGTAGCCCTCAGGCCTCTAGGCCTGGCATCATTTAACCCTGTTTATTTCAGTTTCCCCATCTGTAAAAAGAGCTGGAGAAGGAAAGGGCAAACCACTCAAGTATCTTTGCCAAGAAAAAAAAAATGGAGTTACAGAGAGCAGAGATGACTGAAACAAATTAACAACAATGATAACAATAACCAAAAGAAAATATACTCTAGCTAATAAAGGAATAGGCAGTGCTCATGTGATTTCACTGATAGAGAGAAGTACCTGATAAAGGAATTCCCTTTAATAGTGAAAGTCAGCATCAGCTCTACAACTTACAGTCTTAAAGAGACTGTTAGACAACTGAGATCATATAGCCATTGAGGCAAGTTTTGAAGGCAAATATTCCTATCTATGAGACAAAGAGTACTTGCTCTACATCCTGATGTTTCTCATGTATTTTCTGTATGATTATGTATTCATATTTGGTCACATCCTTTCAAATGAAATTCTCTTGAAGCTCAAGGCTTTTTTTCACTTGTTTTTGCATACCAAGTGTCTGGAAAATTGTAGGATCTCACTAAATACTGGTCAATTAGTTGATTTAGAGGACTTTATAGTCTGTAAACAATTTTATATGAACATTAAGCAGAAGTCACTGGAGAGACTCACATGTGACAAGTGGGAGCAGGACACGGAATAAGACAAACTTGGAATTATAAAAGAGATCCAAATTGGAAGAGGTCCCGAAATAAATATATGGGTGAAAAATGAGAATGATGATGTTGATTCATTGATAATGACGCTGATGATGAGAGTTATCACTTATTTATCAATTTAAGGTATGTAAAACACTTTCCATAAGTCATTGCCCCTGAACCTCAAGATTTTGTATCAAATTACTAAAAATAACACTAAGATGTAGGTTCTACTATTATTCTGATTTTACACATGAAATATTTGAGTTATACAAAGCTTAAGTATCTTACCTAAGTAGGAAATCTTATAAGTGTCTGACAAAGAATTGGGGCTCAGTTTTTCCTGACTTGCAATCTTGTTGGCTAAGCACTACATTATTTAGATGAAAAAGATGAATTTCTAATGTGACGAGAAAGAATTAAGACTCAGTATAATCTACTGTCAACCTGATGTCAAGAAAAATCAAGCGGACAGAGTCAAGATGGTGGAGTAACAGTATGTAGTTTCTAGAGTGCTGACCTGAAGTCTAGCCAAATTACTGTAAAAAAAAAAAAATTACTCTAAACTAATTCTGGAGCTTCCAAATTCCTAGAATGATGGAGTGGAGCAAATCTCTAGCCCAAGACAGCCTGAAAGGTCACTGAGAAGTGCCTATCACGCCATGGTGGGGGCTGCCCTGGCAGACCTTGGGGAGACTGAATCTGTCACATCTGTGGCAGTTTTCAGAGTTCAGGACCCCAAAACACTGAGGATAAATTGGAAAGTCAGTGGAAAAAGCCTGTGGAATCAGCATGGAAGAGTGGAGTGGTCTGGCCCCAGCCTCAGGGTAGCAGAGGGGGAAGGGGTGGAGGAAATCGCAGCAGCCACAGCAACAGTAGGGGCAGAGACAGTGACTATTTCTGGAGCTCTAGGCCCACAGATTGTGGGAAAATTGAGCAACTGACAGTGCAATTCTCCCCTCTAACCCCACTGGAAACAGATATCTGCCTTGACAAAGAGCTCAAAAGTCAAATAAATGGCTAGGCAAATGAGCCAAAACCAAAACAAGAATCAGACAATAGAATCTTATGTTGGTGACAAGCAAGACCAAAACATGCAAACAGAAGAAAACAAAGTCAAAGTTTGTCCATCCAAAGCATCCAAGAAAAATATGAATGGGGGGGGGGGCAGGCAAGATGATGGAGTAGAAATACAGGCCTCTTCTAGCTCTCCCCCTATAGCCCATAAAATACCTGTAAAAGTAATTCTAGAGTAGCAGAAGCCACAAACTAATAGAGTAAAAGTGATTTCCAGACCAAGATAGCCTGGAAGGCTGACAGAAAAGGTGTATCATACCATACTCAGAGCAGAATGCAGCCCAGCCTTGGTGCATGAGACCATGTGGACCGGATGGGAAGAGGCTTCAGAGAGCAGAATCATGGGTAGTTTCTGTGGCTCCCATTTTTCTCAACCCACAAATGCCAAAAACGGCTTCAAAAGTCAATGAGAAAAATCTTTCACCTGGTGAGAAAGGAGTGTGGTTCACTCCAGCGCCAGTCCTGGCCCCAGGGCAGCAGCAGCCATGGCAGAGACAGCATCTAATTTTGGAACTTTCAGATTTAAGACCCTGGGGTAATGGACTGGCCAATCTGGGTCTCAGTTCTGAGTGAAGGTCCTGGGGTGAGAAGTAGCATTGGCATGATGGAACTGGTGGGGACAGTGGAGAGGAAATCCTACTCACAGATCCTTGGCAGAAAATAGTGCTTGTGGTTGCTCCCAGACTAGAGCTTAGGCCAGGAGATGAGTAAACTCCTCTCACTTGATTGTACCACCTCAGAGGAACTGAAGACTAACACATCCCTAGAGTATACCCTTCACTTGACAAAGGACTCAAAAGTCAAGTAAGTGGCTGGGAAAATATCCAAAAAAGGGAAAAATATGTCTATAGAAGGTTACTTTCTTGGTGAAAAAGTATTTTCTTCCAACTTTGCAGATGAGTAATGAAAAAGTATACCATCAGAGGAAGACATACAAGTCAAGGTTTCTACAGACAAAACCTCCAAAAAAATTATGCACTAATCTCAGGTAATGGAAGAGCTCAAAAAGGATTTTGAAAATCAAGTAAGAGAAGTAGAGTAAAAATTGGGAGGAGAAATGAAAATGATAAAAGAAAATTATGAAAAATGAGTCAACTGTTTGCTAAAGCAGATGGAAAAAAATGCTGAAGAAAATAACACTATAAAAAACAGACTAAACCAAATGACAAAAGAGATTCAAAAAGTCAATGAAGAGAAGAATGCCCTAAAAACAGAGTTGGCCAGATGGAAAGGGAGGTCCAAAAGCTCACTGAAGAAAATAATTCCTTAAAGTTTAGAATGGAGCAGATGGAAGTTAATGACTTTATGAAAAATCAAGAAATTATAAAACAAAACCAAAGGAATGAGAAAAAACAGAAGGAAGCATAAATGGGAGGAGTCTGTAATTAGAAGTAAATATTTTTGAGAAGGGATAGGGTCAAAAGAGAGAATAGAACAATTGAGGTTCAGGATAGGATGGAGGGAAATGTATTTAGTCTTCCACAACATGAATTTTATGGAAGTTTTTGCATAACTACATATGTATAACATATATTGAATTGCTTGCCCTCTTAGTGAAGATGGATGGGGAGTGAAGAAGGGAGAGAAGTTGGAACTCAGAGTTTAAAAAACGAATGTGAAAAATTGCTTTTTCATTCGACTGGGAAATAAGATATGCAGGCAATGGGGCACAGAAATCTATTTTGTCCTCCAAGAAAATAGAGAGGATGGGGATAAGAGAAGGGAGGAGTGTGATAGAAGGGAGGACAAATTGGGGGAAAGGATAATTTGGATGCATGCTGCTTTGGGGTGAGCAGAGGTGAGAGATGAAGAGAAAATTTGGAATTCACAATTTTGTAGAAATAAATGTTGAAAACTAAAAATAAATAAACAAATTAGAATTAAAAAAAAAATAAAAATCAAGAAATCATGTTATGACATTTGTGTCCCCATTGGCAAATGTACATGAATAAGAGTCACTGACAATAAGCAGTCAAGTTCAAGGTAAGGACTGTATCCATGGAAGGAACACCTACATTGTCGAAATCATAGATCCAAGAATCTGCATGTTTATTTATGTAACTACTACTCTATATTTTTTTAATATCCTCTAACTTGTGATGATATATAAGTAGGGAAGGAAAGTAAAAAACAAAACAAAACAAAACACACAAACATAGCAAAACATTTGTTTTCATCTCTGCCTTTCTATGATAATGGAGGAGCAATGAAAGTATTGCGATTTTCTTCTTTATTCATATGCAATAGCAAAAACGACAGTACCACTTAAACATTTCTTCTCAGAAATGAGCACTATGGATAAAAAGTATCTAATATGGAAACAACAAAAGTCAGCCAGAGAATATCTGATAAGATCAAGAATAATAATTCAACTCAGATTCTTCTCCTCTTTCATTCCCTCATTTCCTTTAAAACTCAGCTTAACTCACGTGCCAGATGAGGAAGAACAATCCATACTGCTAGAAGAAGTCAAGGCTCTGCATCCAGCACCTCCAAAATAAATATCCAATGGTCTCAGGCCGTGGAAAAGCTTGAAAAATGAGTCAACAACTTGCTAAAGGAGACCCCAAAAAATGCTGAAGAAAACAACACCTTTAAAAATAAGGCTAACTCAATTGGCAAAAGAGATCCAAAAAGTCAGTGAGGAGAAGAATGCTTTAAAAAGCACAATTGGCCAAATAACAAAGGAGGTTCAAAAGCTCACTGAAGAAATAGTTCTTTAAGATATAAGTATACATATATTTACACACATGTGCTATGCATACAAATACATATATTCATATATATTTAAAAACATGACTTTTTAACAAAATAGGAATAAATTATAATGCCCTGAATTTTGTGGCCATAACAATTCTGTAATAAATTCTGCTATTCCATACATTTATCAACATTTTGTCAAGTTAAAAAAATATCAAATATGAGTTCACATTTATATAAAAAGTAATACATGTGATAGAACTGTGAGAGTTATTTATCTCTTTAATTAAAAAAAGAAAGTTTTTGTTCCACTGGGGGAGGGAGAAAGGACCTTCATTGGCTCCCTATTGCCACAAACATGCCTTTCTCCTTCCATCTACCTCTTCAGATTACTAGTTTTATATAAAGAGTGCTCAGTGTTTTTTTTTACTACATGAGGTTTACACAATCTCCATGTGTTATGGTGCTCTCCTTTATGAAAATACTTTTCATTTTTAATTGACTTTGTATATACAAGAATCACACATTTATATAGTACTGTAGGGAATTTTTCCTACTTTTTTTCCCATACATTTAGGGTTAGGGTTACATTTCCTCATGGGAGTCTCCAAATATCCCTTTGTCGTAGAGTAGATGCTCTTGACATACCCATATTACCGTTTGGGAAACAGGGTGAAACAGATAAGTGACTTAGCCATGGTATATGTATGATGAATGTTTTGAATAGGAACTGAACTCAGGTCTTTTTGAAATCAAAGTGAGTGCTATATCCATCATGTCACAAGATATCTTTTGTTCCTATATCATATTGCCTTAGCATAATATAATACCCTTTAAATTAGACACTTTCATATTTCACTTCACATTCTCAGAGGCTAGCATAATACCTTTTATATAGTAAGTGTTTAAAAATTTCCTATAGAATTACAGCAGCACTGGGAATACATTTACATAGAGTAGAAGTATTCCCCTTAAAGTCAGAATAAAGTACTAAGCATGGAGAATGTTCCTGGAAAAATTCTCAGGTGTTCTATGCCACCAAATTGATGAGAATAAACTAATGTCAGCTTAAAAGCAATTGCCTGATGAAACAAGCCATCCAATTAGTATTCTCATCCCTAAATAAATTTGTGGAAAAATTTTAATCAGAATAGTTTCAGTTTAAGTATAGATTTGTATTCATTGAGTTTTTATACTTGCATTTCCTTTTTAATGCTGAAATATGAAAGCTATGATTTAAAAGACACTGAGATAAAATTCATAGAATCACTATACATTGATTGTGGTCTCAATGAAAAGGCAGAAAATCCATTTATAAAAGTTTCAATTCATAAAAATGCATCTCATCTTCCTTTGTGTGTTTTCACATAAACTGGATGATCTCATTTTGTGATACAGATGCAATTTCAAATAAAAATTCTTTCCAGTAGAAACTCCAAAAACAAAAACAAAAAATAAATGCAGATGAGAAGCAAAGGTCTTCCCAAAGATGAAGCTAAAACAGAGAAACCTTTTGTGTCTGCTAGGTAATGGATAGGACCAGTACTGAAGAAGATCAAATTCTGTCTGAAGAATATAAGAAGAAAAAATCAATGGACAACTCAAAGTAGATGTAGAATTGTGTATGGTCATCACTGATGCTAATCAGTGCCAGTTGCACCCAGTGCCAGCACAGGTTCTCCTGAAAAATCTTTCTGATCATTTCTCTGATTCCCTTACCTTCTTTGAGTTGAAAATTCCAAAAACTCCTTCAGCTGCTGCCCTCTCCACCACCTCCAAGGTTCTCCTGGAGCTGCCACTGAGTTTGCTCTGGGCCAGTCTCAACTCTGGTGCTATAGACCTCTCCTGCTCAAGTTTTCAGTTCTCTTAAGCTTGAGAATTGTCTTGTTCAAATATTTTCTTGGCTGTGCTGCTCCAGAATGCTATTTAAGGCTTAATTTTAAAGTAGTTTGGAGGGGAACACTGAAAGAGTTCAACTGAGTTTGTGCCAGAAGTTGACCATTGTGGCTCCACTACCCAGGGTAAGCTCATTGATAAGTGAGAATGTGTTATTTTTCTTTCTGTTTCTCAGGTGCTTAGCAGAATGCTTGGCATATAGTAAATAATAATTTGTTTTCTTCATTCATTCATCTACCCACTATTCCTATTACTCACTTCTTAATACCATTATTTATGAAGTAGGTTTCACATGATAATAATAGAGATAATTTCTGTATTAGGAATCCTTTACAACAGTGAAATGGCTGAAAACATTCCAATCATCATATTCTCCATTACACACAGAACCCAACCCATACACTGGCACACAGACACGATGGCACCCATGGGCATAGCGATTTAAAAGCATTCTTTCTTTTTTCCCTACTAAACTTTAGTCAAATTGGATTACTCAACTTCCCTCAAACATGTCCAACAATTTCTTCTTTCTGTGTCTTTGATCATGTCATTTCTAATGTCACTCATAACCGGGCTCAGTTCCCATACTTGGCATCATACTTCATCTTTAACGTACAATTCAAAATTTACCTCTTCCATTAAATATTCTCCTGGGATTGAGGGGGAATTGTAAGAGGAAGACTGTTTTGTTTTTTCTGAGATCCCATTTAACATTTCATATATGTGTTATGTTCTAGGTATTCTGTTTTGAGAATGTAAAAATTAAAGACTATTAGAGCTAATACAGATTTTAATGAACATAAACTTGAGTCTAATCTAACTTCTGCTTCAAGCCTTCCTTCTTAGTAAGTTACCATAGGAGTTGCCACCTCATCTAATTCTTCAAAGATGCTAAAAAAATCCTAATAGTTTCTGGAAAAATAAACACTGAATGTATGAATAAATGAATGAGCAAATGAATAAAGAAGCTCCAGAATGTATTTTGGTTGGGGGGATATGTTGTCAGATTTCATACTACTTGTGAAAGCAAACATTGTCAGTTGTTTATTAAAATGCCATCATATTTGTAAGCCCCTTCCAACCTTGCAACATGCCTTTCGATGGACATCTGCAGGCATGAACTGATTTGACAGTCATGCTAAACTCACTGTGAAAATGCTGGAGTGCAAAATAAGAAGGCAGCTGTGAGCTGACTGGCAGCTCAGATGATCCAGACAGACGGGCATTTCGTTATGCTGCGTAAGAGAATGTTATCCTAGCAGGTTCCATCTTTGAAGTGAGCAGCAGGGGTTTGATAGATCCAGTCTATGGACTAGACACTTCAACCTCAGGTCTTTTTGGTGGGATTTGTAGGTAGTCTTCTTTTAAAGGGAAGCGATCTACAATTTTATGATATTTAGGTAATGATGTAGTCTTTAACTTCCATCTAGGAAAACAAACAGGACTCTGCTGCTTACTGGGGTGGGAAAGGTAAACACATAGAGGGTATTAGGGAACTTAGAAGTAGAAACAGCATTTCATTTTGCAGATTTTAGAAGGAACTCAGGAGACAGACTTGGCACAGTGAAAGTCAGAGATGTGTGACTTTATAATTAATACAAACAAACAAACAATATGTTATGCTTTAGGTGCCAATGACATTTTCTCAGTGTTCATCATTATTATTTCTGCAGCATTAGCCATGTTTTAGCACTACATTCACTTCAAATGTGATAATTGATAGAAAGCTGTTTCCAAAATGTGAAACCCTATACAAAATACTATATCTATTAAAGCAATTATAAGGAGTTATTTTGCCCAACTATAGGCCAATAAATTTGATGACTTAAATTAAATGGAAGAATATATGCATATATAAATATAAATACATATATAAATATGCATATATGTACGTACACATACATATATATGTACATATGTATACAAGTATATGTGTGTATATCCATATATGTGTGTGTGGCCTAGATTAGCAGAACAGGAAATAGAGAATATAGAGAGACATATTTTAGAAAAAAAGAAATTCAATAAGTCATAAATGAGCTTCCTGAGAGAAAAATAGCAGGATGAGATTGATTTTCAAATGATTTCTATCAAACATTTAAAGACCAACTAACTCCAGTATTTAAAAAATGGAATAATAGATTTTTAAAAAGGATGCTATCAAGTTCACTTTAAGAAATAAATCTGATACTGATACCTAAACCAGGAAGAGTAAAAGTAGAAAAAAAAAATATACAGAGCAATTTCAAGTAAGGGGGAAGCAGAAAAGATGGAGGGATGATAGAAGGGAGGGTAAATGGGAAGAGGTGGTATTCAAAAACAAACACTTGTGAGGTGGGGCAGGATCAAAGGAGAGAACAGAATAAATGAGGGACAGGATAGGATGGAGGGAACTATAGTTAGTCTTTCACAAAATGACTGCTACGGAAGTGTTTTGCATTACTACACATGTATAACCTATATTGAATTGCTTGTCTTCTCAACTGAAGGTGGGTGGGGAGGGAGAATGGGAGAGAACTGGGAACTCAAATTTTTAAAAATAAACATTGAAAATTGTTTTTACCCACAACTGGGAAATAAGATATAAAGATAATGGGGTATAGAAATCTATCTTGCCCTACAGGAAAACAGAAGTGAAGGGGATAAAAAAAGGTAACATGTGATAGTAGGGAGGCCAGATTGGGAAAAAGAGTAATCAGAATAAATTCCATCTTGGGGTTGAAAAAGGGGAGAGATGAGGAGAAAATTTAAAATTCAAAATTTTGTGTAAGTGAATGTAGAAAACTAAAAATAAAATAATAAAGCTTAAAAATTAAAAAAAAAAGAAATAGAGAATCAAAAGAACTTAAGGAAGAAAATAATTCTTTTAAATTGGGAAAAGGGGTACCAAAAAATCATAAAACAAAATTAAAAAAATGAAAAAAAGAAGAGAATGAGAAACATCTTATCAGAAAAACAACTGATCAGAGAATAGCCAAAAAGAAATAATATAAGAATAGTAAGACTACCTGGAAAATATAAGAAAAGAATTTTGATACAATATTACAAGAAATTATCAAGAAAAATTTCCTTGAAATTCTAGATCAAGAAGGCAAAACAGAAAGAGGAAAAAAAATCCACCTATCACCACCTGAAAAAGATCCCAGGAGGAAAATTTACAGGAATATAACAGCCAAGCTTCCAAGGTCCCAGGTTAAGGAGAAAATGTTAGAAGAAACAAAAAAAGGCAATTGAAATATCATGGAGTTACAATAATGATTACACAATATGTAACAGCTACTAAGCTGAAGAACCATAGAATTTGGAATAATATAGTTCTTAGAGTAGAACAGCTGGGGTTAGAACCAAGGGCAGCTTATCCAGCAATATTAAGCATAATCCTGAATGGAAAAAGTACATTTAAGGAAGTGAATGACAATAAGATATTTTTGTGACAAAAAAAACCCAGAACTGAAGGGGAAATTCAACATATAACATCCAGGAGAAATGTGAAGTAATCATTAAAGGACAAATATAAGGGACTTGATAAGATCTAAGTGTTTACTTCCTATATGTGAAAATATCAGTTCTAGTTCTATTATGACTGTCATTCATATTTGGATAGTTTGAAAGAAAGGCTTGGACTGAGCTGAGTATGATGGGGTGATTCAAAAAAAAATTGACCTGTGTAGGGAGAGATAGAAAAGGGTAATCATTTTACATCAATGAGACATAAAATGAAAAATTGATTCCAAAGAAGCTAACTGGGAAAGGTGGGTGCTAGAACCATATTCTCATCAGAAATGGGTTAAAGAAGAATTTCTCTCTCTCTCTCTCTCTCTCTCTCTCTCTCTCTCTCTCTCTCTCTCTCTCTCTCTCTCTCTCTCTCTCTCTTTCTCTCTCTCTCTCTCTCTCTCTCTCTCTCTCTCTCTCTCTCTCTCTCTCTCTCTCTCTCTCTCTCTCTCTCTCTTTCTCTCTCTCTCTCTCCCTGTGTGTGTATATACATACATACACACATGTCCTCTATATTCAGAAAGAACTAAGATGGTAAAGGGATAGAGTGTGGGAGGACAATAAAGGAGAGAGTTTTATAAAAGTGCATATGTTAAGTAACAGGAGGGCAAGGTGGTACATTGGTTGTTGTCCTTTGTTCTTGAAGAGGAAAAAAATGACATCACTATTATAAAGTCAAGTTTCAACATGTCTGACTATGGCTGATGAGACCAATACAAGCTCAGAATGTTCTACCACAGACTGGGCACAGATATTCCATGTGAACACTTGGGGTGAACACTCTAAATTTGTGCATGCAATATTTCCTGAGAACCTTTTCAATTCTGCTTTTCTCAAAGAGCACAACACTTTCTCTGATATAGGCATGTCATGTTGTGTTGCCCTATGTCAGTGAACCTTATTGTCACACAATCAATTGCAAAGTTTTTGAGAGAGACCTTGACGTTGTCATTCTATCACTTTTTCTGATTACCATGTGATCACTTGCCCCATGCAAGTTATGCATAAAATAGTATTTTTGGCAAGCATACATTTTTCATTTGAACAATGTGGCTAGCCCACGGGAGCTGTGCTGTCTGAAGCATGGTTTGAATGGTTGGCAGTTTGGTTCAAGTCAGAACTTCAGCATCTGGTACCTTATCCTGCCAGGTGATCTTCAGAATCTTCCTAGGATATATGAAATGGAAGTTATTCAGCTTCTTGGCATGGCACTGATAGACTGTCCATGTTTCACAGGCATACAAGAGTGAGGTCAGCACATTGGCTCTGTAGATCTTCAGTTTAGTAGTCAGTCTAACACCTCTTCTCTTCCATCCTTTCCTCCAGAGCCTCCCAAACACTGAGCTAGCTCTGGCAATGTGTGCGTCAACCTCATTTTCGATGTGTACATCCCTAGAAAGTACATGACCAAGGTAAGTGAACTTATTCACAGCATTCAAAACTTCTCCATTTCTTGTAGTCAATGGTTCCATGTGAGGATAGTGTGGTGGTGACTGATGGAGCACTTGTGTTTTCTTGGTGTTGACTATTAGGCCAAAATTAGCACAGGCAGCAGAGAATTGGCCCACATGCTTCCCATCTAGAGGCTGCAATGGGTGCATAATTATCTGCAAAGAGAAATCATGCATCAGCATTCCTTCCACATTGGTCTTGGCTTGTAGTCTTTTCAAATTGAAGAATTTGCCACTAGTGTGGTAGCTCAACTTGATGCTGTGCTGATCCTCATTGAAAGCATTTGACAACATGGCTGAAAATATCATGCTAAAAAACATGGAAGACAGTACACAGCGTTGTTTTACTCCATTCGTGACTGGGAAGGCATAAGAGCATTGTCCACTATCCAGAACCCAGGGAAGCATGTCATCATGGAACTGATGGAACAGAGAAGTACTGTTGTACTTCTCTGGGCAGCCAAATTTTGACAGAATTTTCCATAAACCTTCACAATTAGGAATTTCAAAGTTCTTGGTCAGATCTATAAAAGTTGTGTATAGACCTTTGTTCTTCTCCTGGCAGAAGTCAAGCAGAGGAATGAGGAGAGATAGGATAAATAGAGTGACAATGCTAGTGAGGAAAAACAGGAAGGAGGAAAAATACACAAGTAATTATAGCTTACAATGCAAACAGGAAAAATTTAAATGTAAAATAGAAATAGCAGATTAAAACTTTGAATTCAAAAATATACTTTTTTCAGGAAAAATTATAAAATTAGAGTTACAGAGAAAAATAAAATAAAGGGCAGTAATAGAATTTATTATGTAAAAAAAGCAGGGATAGTTATTATGATTTCAGAGAAAGTTAAATTTAAAATAGATGTAATCAGTGATAAAAAATAGAGAAACTAAACTGTCAGTAATATTATTCACCAAATCTTCAGATTATTTGAAATACTTAGTATAAAATGTCTAAGCATGCCAAAACAGAAACAGGAACTATATGAACATAAACATAAAACACATTGTGTGTAAGTAGACAAATATAAATAATTGAAGTAATATATATTATTCATTTGTAGATAACCCAATAAAATTATTAAATGACAATTTTACCTAACCTACTTATTCAATGACATGCCAATTAAATTACTAAAATATTTTACTCAGTTAGAAAAACAATAATAGCAAAGTTCATTTAAACAAGCAGAATTCAAGAACTTCAAAGAAACCAGGAATAAAAAAGACATTAAAGAAGTATATTCAGCAGTTTCACAACTGGAACTACATTGGCACTGTGGAAGTACAAAAAGGATAATTTCAATGCTTTTAAATTAAAATTTTCTTTTCCAAATAAAATCTTTGTAAACAGGAATTTAAGGAATAGAGAAAATTTGGGGAAATTTTAACAGACAATCTCTCAGATAGTATGTGATTTGGTTGAAATACTTCTCAGGTGCAGGAAATGATCAACTGGTTGATCTAAGGAAAAAACAGAGAAAGACATGGATCTATGAAGGAAGATGCTATCTAAAGATGGCAGGTGAAAATAAGCATAGTATGAGTTTATATGTGCATATATGTAAATTTTTGTAGATATATACTCATGTATATATATACATATATATGTGTGTGTATATGACTTGCTTTGAATACATGTGTTTGCATGTTGTTCTTTACATAGATTATAAGCTCCTTGATGTCAGGAACATCATTCCTTGCTATATTAACACTTGCCACAGTGTTTTGCACATAACAGGTATTTGTTAAGTGTTTATTGAATTGAACTGAATTAATTGTAGTTTGGCAGGAATTATAGGCCTTTTTTCAGAATAATATGAGTGTATTTAAAAAAATATAGTTGTTGAAGGAAATGCTAAACTTCGGTTAGACATGAAAGATAAATATATGCATATGGAAATATGTGTGTCAATCTCTCTCTTTTACACACACATATGTACATATACATACATGTTGGGATTGGAAGTTCAAATCCGTGTGGACGGTCTCGGGCGGGTAAAAGTGGGACTTCTAAATCTTAGAGTCTTACGAGGCCCTCCATTAACAACGGGGATTCAAGAAGGTCAGACTGAGCTAGCTTGGCTAGCTCGGGTATTTCCGCCTCTCCCCGGGAGATACGTGATGGGTGGAGTCTCCCTGCCCTCGAGGTCGTCCCGGATCTGGGCACACTATTGTTATCTAACAGCACGGTATTCAGATGCAAACTGTGTGGCTGAAGGTTAAGTAGGATTGAGGAAGCCTGAAAGCTCTCTTAGCACGTGAGGAGCCAAGAGGACAGTAGGCTCCGCTTCTCTTCTTTCCTCTCTCCCCTCCCCCTCTCTCCCCGCTTGTACTTCTACTTCCAATCCCTTAAGATCCTAGCCTCCTTAGGAAATCTCCCCCTCTTCCTCCTAAGGAAGACCCCCCTGCACTTGTAACTAGACCCTGAAATAAAGCTCAACCCTTGTTCGACTCTGGAACGTCCTTTCTCTCATATGAGCATCCGGTTTTGGCTGACCGAAGACCTCGGAGGTGAGGTAAGAAGACTCGGGTAGCCCACACAGGCCTCTAGGCCTGGCACATACACATATGCTGTGTATATTTGTGTTTATATATGTGTATATGTACATGTATATGTATGTGTACATATGTGTGTATATATACACTCATATATATATATATGAGTGCCTATGAATCTATGCATAAAAAACTCAATTCAAAGAGAAAAGATGAGGAGGAATGTTACAAATTGGAAGCTTACTGTCTGATTCTATCTGACAGTGATTTTCCCACTGCAAGCATGGATTCTGGAATTGACTTAATGAATTTTTAAATGAACTATTCTAGTTAGAAAACTAGGGCCAATCCAGAAGCATCAGTGATCCAGGTTAAGCAAAGACGATGAAAAAGGTGAGATGAAATTTTCAACTCTAAATATATTTTTGTGGAACAAGATCCAGATTACCCAATTAATTGATAACAAGGTCTTTTATATTACTGAAATATTTGTATCCTAAAAATATTTAATCTTTCAAAAAATAATCGTTTTATTCCAAACCACTACATACACACATTTAGGCTTTGGAAATCAGGTGTAATTTATTGCACAGAGATGGAGTAAGCTAAAATTATAACAGATAGGCTAAACTCATAATACTAACTTTTTTCTGGTGCTCTAAGAAGGATTTATTTTCTTTATTTTCATCTCATTTCTAAGGATTGGAAAGACCTTTATTTTCCCCGTGTAATAGTGTGTTTTTTTTCATATGCATGTAAAGAGTTTTAACGTTAATTTTTACATTTTGATTTCCAAATTTTTCTTCCCCCCTCCTTCCCCATTCCCCTCACCAAGAAAGATAGAGATTATACAGGTGTTATCACATTAAATATATTTCCACCTTAGTCATGTTGTGAAACAAGAATCACAAAAAAAGGGAAAAATGATGATAAAGGGAAAAAAGTAAAAAATAATATGCTTTGATTTGCACTTAGACTCCCTATTTCTTTCCTTGTATGTAGATAGCATGAGTGCTTTGGAATTGGCTTGAATTGTTGTACTGATGAGAAGACCTATGTCTGTCATGGTTGATAATCACACAATGTTTCTTTTACTGTGTTCAATGTTCTCCTGGTTCTTTTCATTTCTCTCAGCATAGGTTGATGTAACTCCTTTGAGGTTTTCCTGAAATCGTGCTGCTTATCATGTACTTATTGCATAATAGTATTCCATTACATTTATTTACCACAACTTATTCAGCCTTTCCTCAAATGATGGGCATCACCTCAATTTCTAACGTTGTCACCTCAAAAAAGAGCTGATATAAATGTATTTGTTCATGTAGGTCCTTTTCCCTTTTTTATGACCTCTTTCAGATATAGACCTAGTAGTAGTATTGCTGGATCAGAGGGTATTCATAGCTTGACTGCCCTTCAGGCATAGTTTCAAATTGCTCTCCAGAATGGTTGGATCTGTTCATAACTCCACCAACGATGCATTAGTGTTCCAATTTTCCGACATATCCAACATTTATCATTTTCCTTTTCTGTCACATTAGCCAATATGATAGGTGTGAAGTGGTACCTCAGAGCTGCGTTCATTTGCATTTCTCTAATCAATAGTGATTTGCAGCCTCTTTTATAAGACTAAAAAAAGCCATATGTCTTCATCTGAAAACTACCTATTCATATCTTTTGACCATTTAGTTGGGGAATTACTTGTATTATAAATTTAACTCACTTCTCTATGTATTTGAGAAGTGAGGTTGTAAAGAATTACTTCCCAGCTATCTGTTTTCTTTCTATTCTTTGTTACATTGGTTTATTTGTGCAAGAATTTTTTAATTTAATGTAATCAAAATTATCCATTTTTCTTTGCTTTTCAATATGTTTTCTATTTCCTAAGTCTTCATAAATTATTCCTTTCTATATAGATCTGACAGGTAAACTATTTCCTTTTCTCCCAATCTGCTTATGATATCACCCTTTCTGTCTAAGTCATGTATCCATTTTGTGCTCATCTTGGTAAAGTAAATGAGATGTTGGTCCATGCCTACTTACCGTCATATTACTTTTGAGTTTTCCTAGGAGATTTTGTGAAATAGTGATTTCTCATATCAGAAGTTGGGATTTGGAGTTTATCATGGAGTAGATTACTTTAATATTTTTATTACTGCATCCTATGTACCTAGCCTATTATACTGATCCATCACTCTTTCATTTACCCAGTACCAACTAGTTTTGATGATTGCCACTTTACACTTTGAAATAATCATGATTTCTGTTAATTTTGTTTTTTGCATGGTCAGGTATGTTTATAATTTTTCTAATATTGAAAGAGCACTATTATTGAAAGAGCCCTACATTCCTAGTATAAATTACACCTGATCATAGTATATTATCCTTGTGATATGTTGCTTTGCTAATATTTTATTTTAAAATTTTGCATCAATATCATTAGGGAAATTGGTCTATCATTTCCTTTCTCTGGGTTCTTCCTGGCTTAGGAACCAGAACCATATTTGTGACATAAAAATAATTTGTCAGGACTCCTTATTTGCCTCTTTTTCTAAATAGTTTATATAGTTTTCTTTTTTTTTTTTAATGTTTGGTGAATCCATTTCTTAATTGATCTCATCCTGAAGACTTTTTTTTCTTAGTGACTTCATTGATGACTTTTTCAGCTAATTATTTTTTGTGAAGTGGAATTATTGAAGTATTTTATTTCCTTTTCTGTTAATCTGGACAATTTATATTTTTGTAAATATTCATCCATTTCACTTACATTATTAGATATATTGGCATACAGTTGGGTAAAATAATTGCTAACTATGATTTTACCCTCCTCTTCAGTGTCACTGAATTCACTCTATTCTTTTTCATCCTGGTTATTTGGATTGAATCCTTCTTTAATCAAATCAGTCAAAGATTTATATATTTTATTATTTTTTCCCCATAAAACCACTTTCTAGTTTTACTTATTATTTCAATGGTTTTCTTACTTTCAATTTTATTAACATCATCTTTTATTTTTGGAATTTCTAATTTGACATTTAATGTTAATGTTTGAATTGCTTCTTCCGAATACTTGCAGTATTTTCTCTTTAAACAGATAATTCTTGAATTTGGCTATGATATTCCTTGGAGTTTTCATTCTTTTGATTGCTTTCAGGAGGTGATTGTTGGATTCATTTAATTTATATTTTACCTTCTCATTCTAGGATATCAGCACAATTGTCCTTGATAATTTCTTGAAAGATTCTCTCCAAGCTCTTTTTAAATTATTTGTTACAATGGCTTTCCAGGATTCCAATAATTATTAAGTCATTGTTCCAGGATCTATTTTAAAGATTAGTTGCTTTTCTTCCCCAATGATAAAAGTAAGGACCCTGATGTACAGAGGAGAGCCTACTATACAGGTTCTTAGATATGCTTTTATAAAAGGAAAGGCAACTTTTGAGGGCTCAGCAATCACTTTAAGCAAGCACATATATCATTCACTTAATTCAGCGTACAAAATCAGTGCCCTGAACTTCAGAGAAAATATAGATCAACTGACAGTTCTTCCAGCCTAGCACAAGTAATACATTCATCATAGATTACCAGACAGATGCAACTGTCTGACCATATATACATACTTACCAGAGAAAGAAGCACTAACATCTGAGTTTTCAAAGCTGGGGGGGCAGGGGGGGGGAGGGAGGCGGCTCCTTAGCAACTGCCCATACCCTCATATGGCTAAACACATATTTCCAACAAGTGATCATCAGTGTCTCATTAAAAAATATGTAGGCCTTCCTACAAATCTTCCCAGGTCCTTTAATGGGTGGGGAATATCTTCAATCAGAGGCACTTAATTATATTTAAAAAAACGAAAAAAACAGGAGAAGATCCTACTTTGTTTGCCATTACACTCCACTCTTCCAGGATCCTTGGTCTTACATTCCAAATGGCCACGGATCCTAGAAGAAATAGAGGAAGTATACTTTGGCATCCCAAATACATGTGATTTAAGCAGGTCACATAGGCCTATTATTGGATGAGAAATATCATCCCATTAAGAAGCAAAATAATACTTTATCATTACACCACAAAAGTATTTGACATTTTGGGTATTTTTTTCATTCTTTTGAATTTATTTAACTGATTTTTGGTGTCTCATATTAGCTTCCATTTGCCTAATTCTGATTTTTAATGAACTATTTTATTCAGTGAGCTTTTGCACTTCCTTTTCCATTTGACCAATTAGACTTTTTTAGGAGTTTTTTCTTCAGTGTATTTTTTTTTCCCATTTAGCCGACTGTATTTTTTAAAGAACTATTTTCTTCAATTTTTGTTCTTCCTTTTCCAAACTGTTGATTCTCTCTTACATAATTCTTATTTATTTTCCCAATTTTTGTTCGTCCTATTTTGAGCTCTTCCAAGGAGGCTTTTTGGGCTTGAGACCAATTCATATCCTCCTTTGAAGTTTCATATGAAGACATTTTGACATTCTCCTTTTCTGGGTTTGTGTTTTAATCTTCCCTGTGACTATCATAACTTTATATGCTTGAAATTCTTTTCTGTTTTTGCTCATTTTTAGTCAATTTTGTGACTTTTAAAGTTGAGCTCTGCTCCTGGGGCACAGGGCACACTGCCACAAACTTCTTGTGCTGTGGGTCAAGGACCAGGTAACTTGATTTCTTCTCTGGGTACTCAGGTGCAGATGACTTGCATAGTGCACTGGAGTGGCCTATCCTACTAAAACCTGTTGTTCCCTGGGTCCTAGGGCTGACAATTTGCCTTCTGTGATAGAGTTGGAGGTCTCATCCCTAGCCTGCTGTACCGTTGTCCAGTTGATGCAGAATCACAGGCCCTTGGTTGCCGATTTGTGCTATGGCTAAGAGTCTCCTACTCACTTGCCAAAAGACCATTTTCACTGGACTGTGCTCCCCTTCTACCCAAGTGAGACAGACGTCTGCTTATGTAAATTCAAATTTGACTAAGCTGGAAAATAGTTATACTCTGTCTTTTTGTTGGTTCTGTTGCTCAAGAATTCATTTGGAGACTTGATTTAGTGTTGTTTTCATAGTGTTGTTTTCACCTCAGGCAACTTCTTGTTTTTTCTTTGTCATCTTGGCTCTGCCCCCTCCAATTTTTTTCTCTTCATTTTAATGATGATATGTCACAATGTCTTCTGGGATTCCAAATAAAATTATATTTTCACATGACTCTGAAGGAGAAGTGAAGCTGATGACCTTGCACAGACCTCCCTCACTCAAAACAAAGTCAAGTGCAAGTCATGTCATCATTTCTCTGATGGCATGGTCTTCTTCAGCAACAAAGTTTAAACACCACAACAATATTTTCACCATTACTACACTCAACTTAATTCTCTTCTCTAGAGATGTACATATCTTTTTTTTAAATTAAAAGAGATAGAATGAGGGATCTTATAATATCACAGACAAATGAATCCAGGAGAGGCCATGCAACAGATTTTTCTGAGTTTAATTTTACATGGTAAGGAAACAACCTCACTCATCTTTTTTCTAAAAGGTCTCCTCTATCAATAAGGTGATAATTAACTTTTTCTAACATTACTAACATTCTTGGACAGGGAAACCAATCAGCCATGTGTGATTCCATGGTCTGTTTGCTGTATGTGACTAGTAATTTACTGAATTCTTCTGATGCCTTCTCTTTGTCAAAGATCAACAACTAATTAATCTACCTCCTAATTAAGAAAAATGTGATTGGGGGATATTGACAACTTCCATTTATAGAAAACACTTTGTACATGTAAATCTGCCAGAGAAAACCACAAACTCTTGAGCAACTCAATTGTGAGTCAGCAAGTCCTGATCAAGAAGACTATCACACATATCAGGCTTGAGGAAGTTTTGGTTAGTATTTGAAAAGCTTTCTGTTGAGGCTGAATATTTGTTTTTAACATCTTTTTCTTTCAGCTGGAACTTAGAATGATACATTTTTAAGAACCAGGAGTATATTGGCAATGGAAATTCTCAAACTCCAAGACAAAAAAAAAAAACCCAAACTGGAGGCTAGAGTAGTCAACAAATTGTCAGACATAACATCATTATTTTAGACAAATAATTAATGATACAGTCCTTTATCCAATTGACCTCATTATTACAACAGGTGGAATTCACAAAAAATATTAATGCTTTCAAGGCCCTTTACAGATATGTTCTGTCCAGAACTTCAGAGTTCATAATGATAGGCACAGTAGCTATGTTTAAGGCTGAGGAAACAGAAAGAAATTCAGTGGCTTGCATAGAGATCAAACTGTTGATAAATATTAAAGTTCAGTCTTTACACTTAGATTCCTGTAACCAAGAGTACTCTAATTTCTATGCTAGATGCTTTTTTTCTGATTGCTCAATTTTTTGCAGAAGAACTGATTTCTTTAGTGTTACTTCTTGAAAGTTCTAATGAACTTAATTTCTTCATCTTCTGGTCATCAAAAACAGAAATTACTATTATTAATTATCCAATTTTGGACACTTTTTCAGTTTAAGCATCTGTCTTTACACTGAGCTCTTCAGATTTGAGGTTATACTCTGGCTACGGATATTGGCTGGACAAATTTCTTCAGTCTCCTAATTGTGAACACATAAATCAGGACAAAGTGGTCATTAAGCACAGCATATGGTAAATAATGATAGAGGCACCATGGGGTAGTAGACATGGAGTAAGGACTCAGACACTCATTTAATCAATATTTAGTAATTCTATAGGCAATAAGGAAACAAAATTATCACTCTTTGCAGATGTCATTATGGTATACTTTGAGAAATTTCAAGAACCACCACCACCCCTAACAGCAACAACAAGTACTACTACTACTACTACTACTACTACTACTACTACTACTACTACTACTACTACTACTACTACTACTACTACTACTGCTACTACTACTACTACTACTGCTACTACTACTGCTACTACTACTACTACTACTACTGCTACTACTACTGCTACTACTACTGCTACTACTACTACTACTACTACTACTGCTACTACTACTACTACTACTACTACTGCTACTACTACTGCTGCTGCTGCTGCTGCTACTTGAAATAATTAACAACTTGAGCAAAGTTACAGAATTTAAAATAAATTCATGTAAATTATCAGCATTTCTATGTATTATCAAGAGAGTCCAGCCACAAGAGATAGAGAAATTCCTATTAAGATAAAGATAGACAATAAATATTTGGGAGTTTACTTGCCAAGGTAATCCATGATCTATATGAACACAATTGCAAAACATTTGTCACACACACATACACACATACTCATATCTAATCACTTAGAAAAATAGCAATTGCTTATGGGTAGGCTACAAGAATACACTAAAAAATGGCAATCGTATATCATTAATTTACTTATCAAGTCTCATATCAATCAAATTACTAAACACATCTCTTTTAGAGCTAGAAATAATAATAAAAGTTATCTGGAAGAATAAAAGGTCAATGTCAAAGAAATTAATAAAAAAATACAAAGGAATTTTGCTTAACTATTCTGGATCTCAAACTGCACTACAAAATGACAATGTTCAAAATTATCTGGTACTTGATAAGAAATAGAGTGATGGATCAGTGGAATAGATTAGGCACATAAGATGCAGTAGTAAATAATCTCAGTAATTTGGTGTTTGATAAACCCCAAAATTTTAGCTTCTGGGATAAACTATTAGACAAAAATTGCTGGGAAAACAGCATGGGAAAATATAGGCAAAGTCTAATATCTTATACCAAATACCAAGCAAAGACTGAAATAGGAAACATGATTGAGATGCAAAATGTGATTCCATAAACAAACTAGGAGAGCAAGTAATTGTTTATCTCTCAGATCTATGAAGAAGGGGAAAATTTTCCAACAAATAAGAGATACAGAGCATTGTTATATATAAAATGGATAATTTTGATCATATTTAATTTAAAAAAATTTACACAAGCAAAAGCAGTGCAATCAAAATTAGAAGGAAAACAGAAAGTTGGGAAGCAATTTTTTTACAGCCAGTGTCTCTGATAAATGCCTTATTTCTAAAATATATGGAGAACAGAGACAAATTACAAATCATTCTCAAATTGATAAATGATTAAAGGACAAGAACAGGCAATTTTCAGATGAAGATATAAAAGCTTTCTGTAGGCATATGAAGGAAAGGTCTAAATCACTCAATTAGAAAAAAAAGCAAATTAAAACATCTCTGGTATACCACCTCACTCCTATCAGATTGGTAATATTGTTGGATGGCTGGTTGTTGTCCTTCATTTTTGAAGAGGACTAAAATGATATCACCACGATACAGTCAAGTTTCAATATGTCTTCCTGTGGTGGATCAGATCAATATGAGCTCGGAATGCTCTACCACAGATTGGGCACAGATAGATAGACCATGTGAACATTTGGGGTGGATACTCCAATTTTGTGCATGCTATGTTCTCTTTGTGCTCTTTCAATTCTTCTTTGCTCACCAAACACAGCACCCTTTCTGATGTGACCTGCCATACTGAGTGTTCCTGTGCCAGTATCTTCAATGTCGTGTAATCAAATATAAAGTTTTGGAGAGAGATCTTGAGGGTTGCCTTGTATTGCTTCTTTTGACCACCATGTGATTACCTACCCCATATGAGTTCTCCATAAAATAATCTTTTCAGCAAGCATGCATTTTTCATTCAAAGAGGAATGATAAATGTTGGAGAGGATGTGAGAAAGTTAATAGACTTCTGTACTGTTCATGGAATTGTGAAATGATTCAACCATTCTGTAGAACTATTTGGTACTGTGCCCTAAAACCAAATACACTATGCATAACTTTGATTCTAGCAATATCACTACTGGATCTATAGCCCAAAGAGATCATGAAAAATGAAAAAAAAAAGACCTACATGTACAATAATATTTACAGCAGCTCTTTTTGTGTTGGGAAGGAATTGAAATTTGAGAGGTTGTTCATCAATTGGAATATAGCTGAAAATTTGTCGTCCGTAAACATGACATATTACTTTGCTATAAGAATGATGAGGGGCTACTCCTGGGGTTATCACTCCACAGACTAAAGATTTGAAAGTCACCTACTTGAATTTCTGGAAGCCAAGATGGAACAGTAAATTGTATGTGCTCTAATCCTCTCTTGTTGACCTGAAAAAATCCAGAGCATGTAGCCTCAAGGAAAAATCTGGGAACAGTGGAACCAGCAGAAGAGGTACAGCAGTCTTTTACCTCAGAAGGTTATGGTGATTGACAAGAAGTGTCCCTCTTGCTGTGCCTGAAGATGACCAGGGCAGCACCTGTGGCATTCCAGCAAGCCCCACCTTAGTGGACATGCAGGAGATCCTGACATCCAGGGATGTGGAGACAGTAAGTACCAGCACCAGGATCCCAGATATTCCTTAGCACAGCCTGGAAAATTGGATAGACACCAGTGCAGAAGAGGGTCATCTAGCCACTGACCCTGCCCATGCTCTAGGCCAGCCCTAGGGGAGGAGGTCACCTCCAGTTTCCAGAACAACCCTCCTCCACACCTTGCACTCTGAGCTTCAATGTAACCCTTGGAAAACTTAGAAAGACTTCATCTGGCCTAGGCCTTGGCATACACCAATCAGCTCAGCATCAGGCAAGCTGCAGTATTATGTAGCTTCTAGCTGACAGAACCAGAAGCTACAGCATATAAATCCAATAACCTGAACCTTGGCTTCCAGCACAAGAAATATGAGACAGAGACCCTTATGCCCCAAAGGCAGAGATCCACTTTAAAAGCCAGGAAAAATGCAAACATTATAAGCAAGAAGCAAATTAAAAGAGGGAAGATCATAGAATATTATTACAGACAGGGAGGATCAAAACACAAATTCAGAAGAGGACAGCATTGGCACTATCCCCACATCTGAAAGCTTAAAAGAGAATATGAAATGGTCTCAAGCCCAAAAATCATTCTTGAAAGACCTCAAGAAGCATTTTAAAAGCCAAATTAGAGAGACAGAAGAAAAATGACCAATGATTTTAAAAATACAATTGGCAAAATGAAAAAAAAAAGAATTCTCTGAAAAGAACAGTTGCTTGAAAAGAAAACTTGGCCAAATGGACAAGGAGGTACAAAATTTAATTGGATTAAATACCTCCTTAAAAGGAACATTTGGAAAAAAATGGAAAAGGGGATACAAAAGATGACTGAATAAAACAATTCATTAAAAACTGGAATTAGGCAAGTAGAAGCTAATGACTCTGTGAGACATCAATAATCAGTCACAAAATCTAAAGAATGAAAAACAAAAGAAGAAAATGTACCATATCTCATTTAAAAAAAAAATGACCTGGAAAATAGGTCCAGGAGAGAAAAGCTAAGCATTATTGGTCTACCAGAATGCCATAATAATAGTAATAAAAAGCCTAACCAGTATCTTCAAAGAAATAATCAAGGAAAGCTGAAATGACGTCATAGATCCAGAAGGCAAAATAGTAATTGAAAGATTCTACTGATCAACTCCTGAAAGAGATTCCAAACTGAAAATACCAAAGAATATTGCTGCCAAATTTCAGAACTATTAGGTCAAGGAAAAAATACTGTAAGCCACCAGAAAGAAACAAGTCAGATATCAAAGAACTGCAGTCAAGATCACACAGAATTTTGCAAGATCTTCTACATTAGAAGATCAGAAGCATTGGAATATAATATTTCAAAAGGCAAAGGTGGTATTTAATATAAACAAGAATCAATTACCAAGCAAAATTATCCATAGTATGTCAGGAAAGGAGCTTCATTTTCATTAGATTTGGTACAAGTAGGGAAATCCATACACAATTAGGTATAAAAAGCTAACTTGCCCTTAAGGCAGTAAGAGGGGAAAGGAGGAAAAAGGGAAAAAGGAGGTGATATGAGAGTTAAGATTGAGGAAAGAGGTGGTCAAAAGTGAAACTCTTTTGAAAAGGGGGAGGGAGAAATAAAAGCTTAAACAGGGAAGGGGAATATGATGGTGAGAAAGACACAGATAATACCCATAAATGTGAATGCAAATGTGATGAACTCTCCCATAAAACAGATAGCAGAATTGAATAAAAACCATAATCCTACATTATACTGTTTGCAAGAAACATATTTGAAACAGGGGGATACACCCAAGGTACACATAAAAGTCTGGAGTAGAATATATTATGCTTCAGCTGAAGTAAAAAAATAAAATAAAATAAAAGCAGAGGCAGCCATCATGATCTCAGACAAAACGAAAGCAAAAATAGATCTAACAAAAAGAGGTAAGGAAGGAAATTATACCCTGTTAAGTGGCACCACAGACAATGAAGTAATATCACTATTAAATATATATTCACCAAATGCTATAGCACCAGATCCTTAGAGCAGAAGTTAAGGCATTTGCAGGAAGAAATAGACAGCAAAAGTATACTAATAGGGGATTCCAACTTTTCCCTCTCTGAACTTCATAAATGGAAGCTCAAAATAAATGAGAATGAAGTTAAGGAGGTTAATAGAATTCTGGAAAAGATAGACATGACAGACCTCTAGATAAAACTGAATGGAGATAGAAGGGAATATACATTTTTTTCTCAGTGGTACTTGGCACATACTGGAAAATTGACTATGTAGTAGGTCATAAAAACCCCACAGTCCAGGGGAGAAAGGCAGAATTAGTCAATGAATCCTTTTCAGATCGTGATTCAATAAAATTATATTTAATAACGTTCCATGGAAAGATGGAAGAAAAATTAATTGGAAAATAATCTTATTCTAAAAAATGAGTGGATCAAACAACAAATCAGAGAAACAATAAATTACTTCATTGAATGGAATGACAATAATGAGAAAACCTACCAAAACTTATGGAATACAGCAAAATCAGTTCTTAGGGGAAGTTTTATGTCTCTGAATGCTTACATGAATAACAGAGATAAAGACATCAATGAACTGGGCATTCAACTGAAAAAGCTGGAAAAAGAGTACATTGAAAATCCTCAATTAAATAACAAATTAGAAATACTGAGAACCAAAAGAGAAATTAACAAAATTGAAATAAAAAGCTGTTGAACTAATAAATGAAACTAAGACCTGGTTTCATAAAAAAATTTAAAAAATAAAATTAACAAACCTTTGGTCAATTGATTAAAGAAAAAGAAAGAAGAAAAACAAATTACTACTATCAAAAATGAATAAGATGAATTCACCTCCAGTGAACAGGAAATTAAACACAATTAGAAATTATTTTGCCCAACTATATGCCCATAAATTTGACAATCTTAGTGAAATGGATGAATATTTGCAAAAGTATAAATTGCTCAGATTAACAGAAGAGCAAGTAAAATAATTAAATAACCTCATCTCAGAAAAAGAAATTGAAGAACCTATCAATGAAGTCCCTGGAGGGAGAGAGGGTACCCTATCCACAGCCAGGTGAATTTACAAGTGAATTCTGTCAAATATTTAAAGAAGAGTTAATTTCAATATTATGTAGACTATTGGAGAAAACTGATGAAGAAAGAGTCCTACCAAATTCTTTTTATGATACAAAGATGGTACTGATACATAAACTGGGAACAGCCAAAACATCGAAAGAAAATTATAGACACTTTTCCCTAAAAAATATAGGTGGAAATAGTTGAAGCAAGATATTAGCAAAAGGGTAAAAGCCACTTATTATGAGAATAATACATTTTGATCAGGTAGAATTTATACCAGGAAAGCAAGGTAGTTCACTATTAGGAGAACTATCCCCATTTTTCATCACATCAACAACTAAACTAACAGAAACCACATGATTATCGCAACAGATGCAGAAAAAACTTTTGACAAATTACAGTATCTTTCTATTGAAATCACTGAGGAGCATAGGAACAAATGGAGCTTTCCTTAAAATAATAAATAGCATCTAACTAAAACCATTAGCAAATATTATATGCAATGGGAAGAAGCTAGATGCATTTCCAAAAAGATCAGGGGTTGAAATAAGAACGTCCATTATTACCATTGTTATGGTTCTAGCAATATTAGTTTTAGCAATAAGAGAAGAAAAAGAAATTGAAGGAATTAGAATATACAAATAGAAAACTAAGTTATCACTCTTTGCAAACGAAATGATGATACACTTAGTGAATCCCAGAGAATCAAGTAAAAATCTACTTGAAATGATAAATAACTTGAGCAAAACTTCAGGACACAAAATAAACCTCCATAAATCATTTATATTTCCATGTATTACAAACAAAGCCCAGCAGCAAGAAGTAGAAAGAGTAATCCCATTTAAAGTTACTGTAAGCACTATAAAATATTTGGGAGTCTATTCACCAAAGAAATCCATGAATGATATGAACACAATTACAAAACACTTCTTGCACAAATAAAATCAAATTTAAATAATTGGAATAAACATCAATTGTTCACAGGTAAGTCAAGCTAACACAATAAGAATGACAATTCTACCTAAATTAATTTATTTATTCAGTGCCATACCAAACAAAGTACCAAACAATATTTTCCAGAGCTAGGAAAAAATCACATCAAAATTCATCTGGAAGAACAAAATGTTCAGAATATCAAGGAGATTAGTGAAAAAAAACATGAGAGAAGGTGACGTAGCCATAGCAGATCTTGTCTTATATTGTATTATAAAGCAGAAATTATCAAAATCACTTGATACTGGCTAAGAAATAGAGGTATAGATCAGTAGAATAGGTTAGGTGTACAAGACACAATGGCCAATGAGTATAGTAATCTACTGTTTGATGAACCAAAGAACCATAGGTTGTGGGGTATGAACTCACTATTTGACAAAACCTGCTGGGAAAACAGGAGAATAGTATGGTGGCACCAGGGTGCAGACCAATGTCTAACACTGTATACCAGAATAAAGTCAAAATGGGTACACCAACTAGGCATAAAGACTGATATTATAAACAGACCAGGGGAGCAAGAAATCTTCATTTGTTAGATTTATGGAGAATTGAGGACTTTATGACCAAATAAGAGATAGAGAGTATTATGAAATGCAAAATGGATAATTTTGATTACCTTAAATTGATTTTTTTTATACAAAGCCAATGCCTCCAAGATTAGGAAGGAAACAGAAAACTTGGAAAGAATTTTTACTAATAGTATCTGTGATAAAGACCTTATTTCTAAAATATATAGAGAACTGAGTTAAATTTACAAGAATACAAGTCATTCCCCAATTGTTAAATGGTCAAGGGATATAATGAGGCTGTTTATAGAGGAAGAAATTAAAACTATCTACATCATATGAAAAAATGTTCTAAATCACTAGTGATTAGAGTGATCAAATCAAAACAACTCTGGCCTACCCTATCACACCTATCAGAATGGATAACATGACAAAATAGGAAAATGATACATGTTGGAGAAGATGTGGAAGAGTTGGAACACTAATTCATTGTTGGTGGAGCTAGTGTCTGATCCAACTATTCTGGAGATGAATTTGGATCTATGCCCAAAGGGCTATAAAAATGTGCATAACCTCTGACCCAGTAATACCACTTCTAGGACTGTATCCCAAAGAGATCAGAAAAATGGGAAAAGGATCCACATGTACAAAAATATTTATAGCAGCTTTCTTGTGGTCGACAAAAACTACACATCGAAGAGATGCCCATCCATTGGAGAATGGCTGAACAAGTTGCAGTACATGAATGTAATGGAATACTATTGTGCTATAAGAAATGATGAACAGATCCACTTCAGAAATTACCTGAATAGACTTAGATGAACTGGTAATGAGTGAAGTGAGCTCATCCAGGAGAAAATTATGCGCAGTATCAGTCACAGTGTACAAGCACTGTGTTGTTTTTTTTTTTAATAGACTTAGCCCTTCACAGCAATGCAGGTGCAAAACATTTCCAAAGGACTTGTGAGGCAAAATGCCATTCACACTGAGAGAAATAACTGTGGAGTCAGAACTCAGAATGAAGCTGGCTATTTTCTCCTCCATTATATTTTGGTTTTCTCATGGCTTCTCCAATTCATTTTAATTTTTCTACGCAACATGACAAATGTGAAAATATTTTTAATAGGATTGTATGTGTAGAACCCATATAAGACTGTATGCCAACTTGGCGAGACAGGGTGAGAAAATTTGGAACTTATGGAAGTGATTGTTGAAAACTGAAAACAAATCAATAAATTTGAGGGAAAAGAAATGATTAGCAGGAGGATATAATTTTTTAAAAAAACTGGAAAGACATATGAACGGATGCAAAGTGAAGCAAACAGAACCGGCAAAACAGAACACATAGCAATAGTAAAATCGTGCATTAATCAACGAGAATGATTTAACTGTTCTTAGCAATCCAGTAATCCAAGACAATCTCAAAAGATTCATGATAATAAATGCTTTCCGCATCCAGACAAAGAACTGATGGATTCTGAATTCATTTCGAAGTATACTATTTTCACCTTGTTGTTAGTTTTTTTTTTCCTTTTGGTCCACTTCATCTTTCTCAAGATGACTAATATGAAAATAAATATTACATGATTATACACATATAACCTTTCAATTTTAAGGAGGATGGAAAGCAGAGAGAAAAGTTTGGAACCCTGATTTTTTTTTTAATGAATGTTAAAAAATGTTTTTATATGTAATAAAAAAAATACCACTAAGAATGTTTACTAAGCCTGAATAAATTTTTCTGAGGGACTATAATTATGCAACTATGGAATAGATGAGAGAGCGTATGAACCACAGAATATATGAAGTAAGGTATAAGACTGGAGACTGAGGAAAGGGAAGAGTTAAATTCTAGCGAAGAGTTAAAGGCCAAGCAGAGGGGTTTATAAATGATCTGAGATCACTGGATTTTGTCAGTCCTTGACTTCTAAAGAAGAACAATGATATCACAGGTGATATCTCGAATTATGTGTGAATTGAACTTAAGTGAAGCAGAGTTGCACAAAGTCATCATCCTCCCCTTCAGTACCATTTTCCTGAATGTGTATGTGTAAGGTCAACCTATAGATTGACATTTTATGTCCTTTAAGAAGAAGCCACAATCAGTTCCAAGTAATAACCTGCCCCTCATTTATTCCCAAGAAAACGTTTAAGAAAATCAAATGACATAGTGAGCATATCTGACAGTATATATACATATATGTAATATTCCACACATATATGTGTATATATGTATATATTCCCAAACTCATCTACAAAAAAAGTAAATATCATATCATTTAGTCGATCAACAAATATTTATTCAGTACTTACTATATTATAGATTCTAAATTATTTTCTAAGGATATAAAGGACACAAATAATCTCTACTTAAGAAGATCACATGCTGATGGACAAAATAACATGCAACCACCAAAAACATATACTATGTATAAGAGAAAGAGGAAGTTCAGTAAACTCAGAGGAAAGACACCAGGCTGAAAGAGAACCAAGCAAAACATTTTCAGGGAAAGTGAATTTTTTTTGACTAAGAAATCATTAAACTTCTTTTAAAACCATACTTACCATTGAATCATTCTTATCACACAACACTTATTGAACATTTAATAGGTAAAAGTGTTATACTAGGTGTGTGGCCAGATAGGAGAGTGAAAAGCCTCAATGTGGTGGAATTACTCCCCAATGTGTCTCTTCTCCCAAAGTAAATTGATCCATAGAGTCCATATGAACCCAGGATGAATTGGGTTTTTTTGCAACCTGGAAGAAAGATTCCATAAGATCTGTGCGTTTTTTATTGTGATCAAGGTCCCTTATTTGAGACAGAAAGGAAGGATGAAATACACTCAGCTGAGGAATGTATGAAAAATGATTTCCCATTGATATACTGAAGCCTTGTGTGCCTGAATCTTCCCATTCTTAATGGCACAGCTGTGATTAGTTGTCATCTTAAATGATTTTATTAGTCATAACTCAGCTAATGGCAGCCTCAGGAGAAACCTTGAAAGGAGGGGAGTGGGTGAGGAGGTAAGGAGAAAGAGGCAGCTGTTCTCTGAGAATAAATAGCTTGCACTCCAAAATTAGTTTCAATAGGAATCTTCAATCTACAAGCCCAGCTTTGGACTATATGTAGGTGCAGAAGCAGTAAACATCCTCAACTGGGGACTGCCATGTTACTGAACTCACCACTATTTTCCCAGTGTATTGGAATATTTGTAACTGTCAAAATATGTGGGACAGAGGTTTTGGAGAAGCCAGCAGAAAGCACAATGGAAATGTATAGCCGAGAGAGAGAGAGAGAGAGAGAGAGAGAGAGAGAGAGAGAGAGAGAGAGAGAGAGAGAGAGCATCAAAAGTCCTGCCTTTCTTAGTAAGCTAGCCCATTTATCTTTTTTACACAAACCATTGTTGTCGCACCATTACCACCTCCCCCTCCAAGGTATTTGTTTTATCCAATTCTCTGTTTTCTGGTTCCTGTAGGTCCATCAATTTTCATGGAAAATGTAGGCACTCCTATGGAATTCATGAAGATTACACCAATTTTTGTTCTGAACAGTTTGAGAGTCTAGTTTTGTCTTCATTTGCCTTTGTTTTTGTTGTTGGTATTTGCTTGTTTTCCTGTAGAGGTGAAAAAGAGGTAAAGCTTGAATTTAGAGGTACATTTCAGGAATCTGATACTGGGTGGAATATAAAAATTGATGTCCTACAAATTTCTTAAGCACTTAAAAAGTTCATAGAAATGTGCAGGTCATTGGGGTAAATTATACAATAGATTAAAACATAACAGAATTTAGATAGTGTGCAAACTTGTGCAGAGCACTTTAGACATCTCTTTTGGCACTCACAACACATTTGGGGGGAATTATTATCATTATCTCTGTGTCATAGTGAGGTTGAGGTACAGTAAGTGATATAGCCAGGATCACATTACCTGTATGTGTCTAAGGAGAGAATTTAAACTCAATATTCCTGACTCCAAGCAGAAGATTATATTCATTATGTCACCCTGATTCCTCTTTAAAACATAATTCAACTTCCCAAGGAGTTTGTAATTATGTAAAGGTGTTTGGAGCAACAAATGTACAATATAACCAAAGAAGAATCAGGGAAGGGTTCTCCAATTCCCTTTTCTAATTGATTCCTATTAGGCTCAAAACCTCAGTTCCTTGAGGTTTCTAACAGGACCATCAAAGAAAACTTAATGACAATGTTAGCATATTAGAAAAAAATATTACTGTGTAGATATCAATGGTTCCTTTGGATAGTCTCTGAGATTCTTTCTAACCATGAAATTTCTTAATTCTGTGATATTTAACCCAAGTAACTCACATATTTATGTAGCTTCTGGGAAAGACTAGTATTTCATAAATCTTATATGGTAATTTTTGGAAATTACAACTTAATTTAAATATGTAAATCTTAGCAAAACCTCCATCTCTATAGTGACATCTTGCCTTTCAATATGACTGAGTATTACAAAGTGCTCTATTTTCAAAACTCCAGTGAAACTGGTATTAATAACTTCATTTTTCAAATAAAGAATTTAATGAGCCAACATTACATATGGCGTGCTCATGGTTTTATACCTTGGAAAGAGATATGACAAATCCACACATCTCAAATAAGAGTCCATTTACCCAGGCAACTGACATGTATTAACAATCTACTATGAGTTAGGTGCTGTGTTAAGCACTAGGGATACAAATAAAGCAAAAAAAGAAAAAGAAAAATAACCTTTGATATCCAAGAGCTCACAGTATTATCAGTGACAACAAACAAGATATGTACAAGATAAATTGAGTTGGTCTTACAGTTAAAGCAGTATAATTAATAAGGACTGGAAAACTCTTATTGAAAGATATGAAACTTCAACTAAGATCTGAAAGACACAAGGGGAGCTAAGAGTCAGAGATGAGGAGGAAGGGTACTCTGAACATCAGGATAAGCGATGAATATGTTCACAGTTGAGAGACAGTGTGATGTAAGAGAAACAACAAGAAGACGAGTGTCACTGGATCATATAATACACGGTGGGGGAGTAAGGTATAAAAAACTGGTAAGGGGTAAGAGGACAGGTTCTGAAGAGCTTTATTGCCACAGAAATTATTTTATATACGATTATGGAGGCAATAGGATGCCACTGGACTTTATCAAAGAGAGATAAGTGACATAGACAGACTTTAAGAAAATCAATAACTCTTTCCTCTGTACCAAAAGGTACAGTACTCATATTTGAGCAAGTTATGATCGACAACTGTATTTTGCTCCATTTCATTTTCTTCTATTTATCCTGCTCTCTTTCTAAAGTCTGTTTTACTGACCACTGCTTTCCTTTATCTGTCCTCCATTTCATCATGTTTCTCTTTGTCTTGTCCCCTTGTGTGCCTACTTCTTTAATGGTAAGATGTGGTTTTATACCCATTTGAATATGAGCATCCCCATCCCACCCCTTTTGACCCAGATTAGTTGAGAGTGAAGTTTGACGATTGGTCAGTCTTTCCCATTTTTTCCTTCACTGTAAGAGCTGTTCCTTGTATGCCTCTTTTACGTGATAAAATTTTCCCGATTCTGTCTATCCTTTTGATTTTCTCCCAGGGCATTCCTCTTTCTCACCCATCCATTTTTTTAATATCATCTTAATATATACTCATTCTCATCCCCTTTGTCTTTGTAGAACCCTTCTAACTCCCCTAATAATTATAAAATTCTCAGAAGTGGAATATATCATTTTCTCATATAGAAATATAAACATTTAATCCTTCTTGAATCCTTTTGGATTTCTCTGCAATATTTCTTTATAATATTTACCTTTTAATTCTTCTCTCAAGTTTTGGATTTAAAAGTCAATTATTTTTTATTCAGTTCTGGTCTTTTCTTTAGGAATACTTAGAAGTTCTCTGTGTCATGATATATCTGTTTTTCCATTGAAGGATTATACTCAGTTTTGTTGAGTAGCTTATTATTGGTTATAATTCTAGCTTTTTTTTAACTTTTAGAATATCACATACCCAGCTCTTTGCACCTTTAACATGGCAGCTGCTAAATCATCTGTGATCCATGCTGTGACTCCCACAACATTTTAATGGTTTATTTTTGGATGGTTTAAGTATTTTCTTTTTCACCTGGGAGCTCTAGAATTTAGCTATAATATACCTGGAATTTTTCATTTTGGTATCTGTTTTAGGTAGTAGTCAGTGAATTCTTTCATTTACTATGTTATACTCCGGTTCTAAGACATCAGCACAGTTTTCCTTGATAAGTTTTTTTTTTCAATATATTGAGGCTCTTTTTTTTTAATAATGGTTTTTAAATAATGCAATAATTTTAAAATTATCTCTCCTCGGTCTATTTATTAGGTTAGTTGTTTTTCAAGTGAGATATTTCACATTTTCTCCTATTTTATTTATTCTTTTGATTTTGTTTTATTCTTTTTGTTTATTGTACATGGGGTTATTAGCTTCAACTCACCCAGTTCTAAATTTGAAGGAATTATCTTTTCATTTAGCTTTTTTACACCTCTTTTTCCATTTTCCCAATTCTAATTTTAAGGAGCTTTTTTCATCAGTGAAGTTTTGTGCCTATTTTTCCAATTCACCAATTGTATTTTTCTTAAGGTATTGTATTCTTCAATATTTTTGTGTTGTCTTTTTTCCAGCTGTTAATTATCTTTATATTATTTTCTTCCCTCATGCTCATTTCTTTCTGTTTAATTTACCCTTACCGCTCTTATTTTAAGATTTCAAAATTTCTTTATCTTTTCTAGAAGTTCTTATTAAAGTTATTTCCAATTCACATTCTTCCCCTTTTTGAGGCTTATCTTGTAGCAAATTTGACTTGTTTTCTTGATATTTCTCCTCAGGGACCCTGCTCCCTCTTGATCAAAAGTGCTTCACTCTCCCTTGAACTGTCACTTGGAACAGGAGTTGCTTAATACCCTTTGATACTGTGTCAAGTTCTAGCATAGGGGTCTCATGCAGCCTCTTTTTGATTAATTGCCAGGAAGCCTTGCCATCTCTGGCTTGAGTGGTCCAGAATCTGCTTTTGCTTCTTTCACCACCACATAGGACTAGCACTGGTATTGCATCTACATGGGCTCTGGGTCATCTCCATGTCACAGATCTCTCTTTTCCAATCTCCTAAGTTGTCTTGAGCTGGAAGAATATCTCACTCTAACTTTTGTTGGTTCTTCCACTCCAGAATTTGATTTCAGGTGTTTTTTAAAGTTGTTTTGAGGGGAATTTGGGAGACTTTAGGTGAATCTCTACCTTTCCTCTGCCATCTTGGCTCCACTCCTGGTATGTGGAATTTTGCCAGCCTATAATTACTTTATTCATCCAATTCCATTCCAAAAATTTCTAAAACCTCATGGCAAAGTTCAAATCTTTGTTCCTTTATATATTAGATATTTCTCTAAGGTGACATCAATCCAATAATCACCACTCTGTGAACATCAGAAGACACTGCATCACCAAATAACAGTCATAACCTTTTATCATCCCTTTGTGATAGAGACAGAGACAAAAACAAAGACAGAAAAAAATAATAAAAAGAAAGAAAAGAGTTAAAGGTAAGTGGAAGAGTGAGTTCTGAAGAAATGCTAGATTTCTAATTTTAAGGAAAGAGGAATAGAGTAGAGAAGATGTGCTCTTCCAAACTGTAATAATATGAAACCTATGGCTATAAACCAAACTGTTTTATCTTGCACAGTGTTACCATGACATGTTTGAAATTCCTCAGGTGTGGAGTCATCTACTCCTGTCATCCTAGTTCCCCAACGATATTACTTTCAGTTGTGGCTACAGAGTAGTATTCCTGGAATCAGAGAGGCAAGTTTTGTCACTTGTTCTCTGTGCAGCTATGAAAAATTATTTAACTTCTCTGGGCATAAATATAGTCATGTATAAAATGAGAGAGTTGGACTTTAGGACATTTGGTGTCATTTCTATTTTTACAAATATGGAGTCAATGTTTATAGAGGAACAGTAGTGCTAAATGGCCCCCACTACCTGAAGACAAAGTGTGTTATATTTCATTCCATCTCCAGGGATCTCTAATATCTGTAAGGGGAATTGAAGGTATCTAGTATCTACCATTTCTATAACATTTCACTGAGTATATTCCCCTAATTTTAAGTATATTACTCCCAGCTTCATTAAACCACTAAACAGATAAGCATTACTTCAAAAGTATATAAAAACAACTATATAAACATTCCCCTTCAGTATCTGGAGGTTGGATCACAATTCTCCTTTATGTCACCAAAAAGGTATACTTTCCAAGAGAGATTATATTCATAGTTTAACTCAGTTTCCATATAGTATGCCCCACAAAGTTCTAAGTCAAAATACCATCTCCTCCCCCCTCCACCTCCACCCTGTACTTGTACCTCAATTTCTGGTTTCTCAGGCTTTCCTTGCTAGACTAACTGCAACATCCAGACTGCAATTTCATATCTATGATCATCATGATTCAAACTCCTGACTCCAGGGTACCATTACTGGTATAGAAGACCAAAACATTAAGCTTATTTCTCAGAGACATGGGTTCTAAAAAGGAGAGTGGGAAAAGTAACCTTTGTCCAAAACCCTGTCTCAGTGTATGATGCCCATGAATTGGGTTTGCAGGGCTTTTATCTCATGGATGCCATTGGGAATACAGAGACATAAATAGAGTCATAGACACAGACAGAGACAGAGTAGAGAGGTAGACAGTTAGAGAGTCTCTCCCACTCATGCAGTCATTGGAAAGAGGCTCATATAGTAGATGAACACAGAATGTCTTCTCCCAAAAGCAGATCTTTGCTATCTCCACACAAATGTCACCATCTCAGTTGATCTGGACACTCACAAAAAGTCAATCATACTTGAAATATACTATATATGGTGTACAGCAGTATTAAAAAGAAGAAACTAAATCTTATTATATTATAAATGTAATGTAGGCATCCATCAATTCATCAACTCGTGTTCATCAATCCATCAATGAATATTCAGTCCAAAGTTATTGTTTACTATATGTCATTAGCTGTGATATGCATTTAGTAATGCAACAGCAAATGAAACCTGGTTTTTGTCCTACAGGAGCTTATAATGTAGTAGGGTAAGATAGGATATGTTCACAGATATAAACAAACTAACCATGTTCTCCTATCTTGCCTTTTGGCTGCATGAAGTGGATTTTATGAACTTGAACATTTAGATGAGTTTTCACTGGAATATAACATAATAAAAGTAACCTAACTAAAAATGACAATAAAACAAAGTTTATTGCTATAAGAACAGGATACATTCTCATACTAGGTCACACATTGAAACCATCCTGAGAACACCTTATTTTGGTGAAAAGTATCAAGGGATAATTTGTGGAAGAGGAATGTACCTGTTTTCCATGAAGTCACTTCCACAAGTAAGAAATTGCTTGATTTACTTCTGGTTAACCTTTAATTAACAACATCCTTTAAACAAATTATATTTTGTTTGTTCAGTCCCTTGGAGTAAAGACCATATGGCTATAATTTCTTGAGTAAATTAACCATGATAATATAATAACTAGAATGACAAAGGCATTGTAACCCCACCCCTAAGTCTGTTGGCTTCTTTATCTCAACAACATACTAAAATATAGGCAGGTAAACCATCATCTTCAATTTTACAAAGTAGAAACCGAGTCCAAGAAAAAAGTAAGTGACTTACCAAAGGTGACCCTATTCTATAATTAGATGGAAAGCTGAAATTAAGAATCCTACTGTTCTATCCACTTTATCAAACTGCTATACTTTTTGTTTCAATAGGAATGCCTATAACTAACTACACATAGCAACAACCCACAAAAATGAAGAATATTTAAATAAATTTTTCATATTTGTAGCTTCTAATATGTGGAAAGAAAAGCATTTCATAAAGAGATACCTAGAAAAAATAAAAATCATGTGGGAACAATATAATTTTTCTGGTTGTTATTTAAGACTTTAAATTTTGAGAAGCACTTTATATATTATTTTATTTTATATTCAAAGAAATTCCACAAAGCATTATGAATTGGAATTGTATTCATTTTATAGATAAGGAAACTGAAGGATCAGAGCTGATTTACTCATTCTATGTCTTATAGATAGTGTGCATCTGAGGCAGGATTTGAACTGGGCTCTTCCTGACATTAAATATGGCAGTAAATCCATTGTATCACTTACCAGTCTCTCATCGTTGCTAACTCAACCACTATTTAACCCTTCCCAAAGAAGCCTTGAATGAGGCTACAGATGATGTTCTTACTTCCCTACCACCTTATTCAATTAGGAAAAAATACAATTTGGTACACTTGTAAAAATGTCAAGTAGACAAAAAATGTGTAATCAATTTCAATCTGATTTCCATTTTCTAAGATGAGAATGACAGCTATAGTAAAAAATAGCAGTAGAATATTGCAATTAAATATTTGCAAAATCTTTTTTAAGACTTTGTTTTACATGATACATATATCAATCCAGTGAAGTGGATATTGCAACTATAGGATAAAAAATGATTTGCCAACTGTTACAGAGCTATACACATTGGAAATGATATTTGAAATCAGACATTCCAGATTCAAAGTCCATATTTTTTCATCGCACCATAGCTATGTCTGAAATATACTGTACTCAATACGCATATTTATTATTGTACTCTAAGATCAGCTACCAAAGAAGTATTTCAATGAGATATTATTTCTTATGTCTTTTAATTATGTATATATCTTGTTTTGTTTTATTTGTTACAGAAATAATATTTTCAAATATTAAGTGACATTGTTAATTCTAGAATTTAGTATATTAGTTTGTATATATCCCACAAAAATGTCCTGATGGATATTATCTTGAGAAGATTATGATGATGATGGTGAGGAGGAGGAAGATGACAGAACAAGAAGAATAAGACATGTAACATATACGATGTTTTATGTTGATTACAGGTACATTATTTTAATTCAGTCCTTGTGGAAAATTATGTGAGAGGATCTATCTTGATCTTTCACAGCTCCATTATAATTTTACTGATATATAGTAGAAGGTATTTCATGTAATTCTAAGATAAAAGACAAAAGGTTTTCATAAAGCTAAAATGAAACTCCAAAGTCATCTAGTCTATCAAATATCTGAAGGATTAATTTCTTCTAAAATTGCCCTGCCAATGCTGATTAGTGCCAATACTGAATCCCATTAAGTCATAACATTATTCATATTCAACCATCATATATCTATTTTGCTGGAACCAATTATTATATTTTATGTAATATATAGCTGGTAGGAATTTGAATATAAGAGACTATTTCAAATAATTCATTATTTTTATTACTTAGGATTTATTCAATATCATTGAAGATCTATATTGCTTGGTAAGACTATTTATTGAGAAAATTGACATAATTTTGATACTTTGAATGGAAAACACTTCTTTCTTCACATTGTATCTATATCCCTCTCTAGAGTTTAAACTCATTTTTCTTGATTTGACTCTCTAGTACCTCACAAAACATGTCTAAATGTAAGGTAAGTAAATAGAATGTGGAATGGAGAGAGTGATTCAAGACGTTGGCCAAGCAGAGATGGAAAATATAAGAAACAGGATGGACTTCCTTTAAAAGAAAGTATATGAAGCATGTTTTCCTATCACTCTAGATCATCAAATGTAGGTAATATTACAACCATTGTTATTGTCATTCATTCTTTAAGAGTACCGTGACACCAGAAAGGTGGTACCATGACTTGCAAGTGAATTAGATTTAAATGAGACAGGACTGTGCAAAGCCACCAGCCTCATTCTCTTCTCCAGAGTCATCTGGATCCAGTGACCAGATGTAGATAAGAATACCTGAAGATGGCTACAGATGCAGTGGGTGACCTAGGTCATTTTAAGATAAGGCCTTTCCTACCTTCTCAGTGATTAAGGCTAGGTAAGAAGAAATGAGGCAAATAATGACATTTTTACCTACTCAAAAATCAATCTGGGAGGGGAAGATCCTTTGGGTTTCTGGTCAAAATAGGAATAATTACTATTTATAATCTCTCTGAGACATAAAAATTCAAACAATGACCAAATAAGGCTTAGGGTGGTATCTATTACTGGCCAATCAATGAGACAGCTAGAGCAATTTGGGTTTAAAACATGGTCCTTAAAAAGAAATCTAAGCTATGAACCCCAAGATATGTTGTGAGGTTTCAGGGATTAAAATTTCCATTCCTCTTGTATTATGAAAATATATTCAACAAAAGGCCAGGTGGCTGTTTTCCCTCATTTGCAAAGAGGACCAAAATGACAGTGCCATGATAAAGTGAAGTTTCAGTGTGTCTGATTGTGGCTGATCAGACCACTATGAGCTGGGAATGCTCTGCCATAGGTTGAGCACAGATAGTCCTTATGAGTTGTTTAGGTGGATACTCCAGATTTGTGCATGCTATGTTTCCTTTGTGCTATCTCAATTTTGCTTTACTCATAGAGCACAGCATGCTTTCTGATGTAGTCATGCTATTCAGAGAGCTCCTGTGACAAGTCTCCGTGTTGCAAAGTTAAATCCAAGTATCTTGAGATAGACCTTGAGAGTGTCCTTGTATTGCTTCTTCAGACCACCATGCAATCACCTACTCCATATGAGTTCACCATAAAATAGTCTTTTTTGGCAAGTGTATATTTTGCATTTGAACAACATGGCCAGCCCCATCGGAATTGTGCTCTCTGAAGCATAGTTTGAATGCTTGACAGTTCAGCTTGAGCATGGACTTCAGTGCCTGGTACCTTATCCTTCCAGGTGATCTTCAGAATCTTCCTAAGACAGTTCAAATGGAAGCCATTCACTTTCCTGGAAGGGTACTGGTAGACTGTCTATGTTTCAAAAACACACAACAATGAGATCAGCACAACGGCTCTGTAGATCTTCAGTTTGGTAGTCAGTCTAATACCTCTCCTCTCCCAGACTTTTCTCTGGGGCCTCCCAAACACTGAGCTAGCTTTGGCAATGCATGCATCAACCTCATTGTGAATATGTACATTCCTGGAAAGTGCACTACCGAGGTAAGTGAACTTATCCACAGTATTATTTCATGTATGGGTGGCATGGTGGTGGCTGACTGAGCACCTGTTTTCTTGGTGTTAATTATTAGGACCAAATTAACACAGGCAGCAGAGAATTGATCCATACTTTGTTGCATCTTAGCTTCAGAGGCAGCATTGAATGCACAATCATCTGCAAACAGAAAATCATGCACCAGCACTCTCTACAAATTAGTCTTAGCTTGTAGCCTTTTCACATTGAAGAACTTACCATCAGTACAGTTGTTGACCTTGATGCCGTGTTCATCCTCATTGAAAGCAATTGAAAACCTGGCTGCAAACATCGTGCTAAAAAGTATGGGAGCAAGTACATAGCCCTGTTTCACTCCATTGGTGACTAGGAAGGCATGAGAGCATTGTTCATTATCTAGAACCTGGGCATACATGCCATCATGAAATTGAGGTACAATACTAATGAATTTCTCCAGGCAGCTAAATTTTGACAAAATTTTTCATGAGTCTTCAAGACTAACAGTGTCAAAGGCCTTGCTCAGATCTACAAACATTGTGTACAGACGTCTGTTCTGTTCCTGGCATTTCTCCTGCAGTTGTTGGGCAGCAAACATCATATCAACTGCTCCTCAGACTTTTATGAAGCCACCTTGGCTCTCAGGTATATGACTATCTTCCAGGTGAATGATAAGCTATTAAGGAGGACTTTAGCAAGAATTTTGCCAGCAATGACTATGAGAGAGATTCCCCTGTGATTGTCACAGGACAATTTATTCCCTTTACCTCTATAGAGATGGAAAATGGAGGCATCTTTGAACTCCTGGGAGAAAACTTCCTCTTGAAATGTAACTTGGAAAATTTCAGTCAGATTTTGTATAAGCAATGGTCCTCTTACCTTGTAAATCTCAGCTAGAATAGAATCAGCACCAGGTGCTTTCCCAAATGAAAGGAATCTAATAACCCTCAAAACTTCTTCTTTGGTTGGAAGTTCAGCTAAGGAGGGACTGACTTCAACCTGAGGTAAATGGTCAATGACACAGACTTGGCAAGGAGTCCTAGAAAAGGATGGAGTTGGAAACAGCAACAGCACTGGTCATTTGCTGCTGATGACTTGTGCATTCCATGACCTTATTATCACCAACACCATTTTCTGTTTACCTAAATGCAATAAAACTTCATGAATGCACCCTCACAACAAACTTTGGCATCTAATAGACAATATGATTTTAAGGAGAAGAGACAGGCAAGATATGAGAGTGACAAAGGCAATGTGTGGTGCAGAGTGTTAGACTGATCATAGACTTACCCTTTCCAAGCTAAATATTCCCACTCAGCAAAAGTGCCACCTTTAAGGCAAAATGACTACCAGAAGAATCAATGTCAACAAATTAGAGCACTTTGCTGAACATTAACAGTTTGTTGGTAACTTGGATGGAAAGTTGAGCCAACACATGGTTGACAGCAGTGGAGCAGAAAAGAAGTGGGCAGCTTTCAGAGATTTTGGTGTACATCACTGCATTTACTCATCTGGATCAGACCACCTGCAAACACCAAGAGTTGTTTGATGAAAATGATGGGGAAATTCAGAAGGTGCTAAATGAAAAATGAGAACTCCATAGGATATACCAGGAGGAAAGTTCATCCGCCTCTAAGAAAGCAGCATTTAATTCCATCAAAAGCAAAGGACAAGCAAAATTTAGAGTGATGCAGGACTTCTGGCTCAGTAAGAAAGCAGAAGAAATTCAGTATTATGCTGATAATAACAATCCAAAGCATTTTTTATTATTCTCTGAAAGCTGCTTATGGACCAAAAATATATGGTGCATCACAACTACTCAGTGCTAATGGAGCCACATTGATTAGTGATAAGGACATGATCTTAGAGAAATGGGCTGAACACTGCCATAGTGTTCTCAACAGATCATCCTCAATCAATGCTAAAGATCCAAGTAGCTTATCTTGAAAGACTTCCACTTCTGGAGATCTTACTGTCTTCAAAGGCAACTCAGTTCCCATGGTCTACTTGTAGGGAGTTGTTTTTGTTTTTTTGTCATTATTTTCCTTTACATTGATATTAAGCATGACTTTCTGCAAATTCTAGTTATGGATCTAATTCTTTCCCTCTTGGATCAAAAGAATAGCTCAAATTTGGGAGCTTTGTGAATGCTTGAAAGCAGCTATCTTGACCCTTATATCTCCTATGTACTCCAAGCTAAACATCTGATGCTCTGTTTACCAATCTTTGCATAGCCTAAGTTTAAGCATATTCATTATATTTGTGGTCCTTCTGTGGATGCAATGGTTTCAAAATTAAGGTGAAAAGAAATGAACGGATTATTCCATATGCAGGTTAAATTCTTGTTGCTGTTTGGCAGTCTTTCTTAAATGGGACCATGACATCAGGGAAGTGTTGCTGCGAGATGTGATTTGGATGTAAGTGAAGGAAGGATGTGCAAAGTCACCAACCTCACTTTCTCCAACTTGGTCATCTGAATCCAGTGGCAAGATATAGATCAGAATAAATGGAGTTCTGGGGTTGCAATGGGTTTCTCTTTGGCCTTTTTAAGGTAAGGTCTTTAATAGGTCTCAATTTGACTGAGGCAAGTCATCATTCAGTGAGTAAGGTTAGATAACGAAATAAGGTAGACAATAGCCTCTTTTACCCAATTAATAAAAAACAAGGAGCAGAAGACCCCAAATGTTTCTGGCCAAATCAGAAACAGTTGCAAGTTAAGTTCACTCAAAGCCAATCAGGACCCATGCAATGATAAAATGCAGCATGGACTGGTACCTATTGTTGGCCAGATTAAATTAGAGCTCTAATTTGTTGACATTAATTCTTCTGGTAGTCATTTTGCCTTGGGGGGGCAACACTTTTGCTGAATGGAAATATTTAGTTTGGAAAAGATAAGTCTATGATCAGTCCAGCACTCTGCACCCCACATTGCCTTTCTCACTCTCACATCTTGTCTGTGTCTTCTCCTTATAATCACGTAGTTTATTAGATGCTAATGTTTTCTGCAAGGGTGCAAACATGAAGTTTTATTTCATTTAAGTAAATGGAAAACAGTGTTAGTGATGAGAAGATCATGCCATGCCCAAGTCTTCAGCAGTAAATGACCATTGCTGTTGCTGTTTCTAACTCTGTTCCTCCCTAGGACTCCCTGCCAAGTCTGGTAGTCTGAACCTACTCTAGCATTAAAGTTGCTCAGAATTATAAGCTTGTCCTCTTCTGGCACATTGATGATAAGGGTCTCTAGGTCTTCATAAAGTTTTTCCTTGATGTCATCATGGTTCATCATGGTGGAAACATAGGCACTAATGACTGCGGCATGCCATTTTCCTTCCAATAGCAATCACATAGCTATGAGTCTGTCATTCACTCGTCTGGGCAGGCATACCAGCTTGCTGACTAGATTAGTTTTGATTACAAACCCTATGCCAGCTTACAGGTGCTCCTTTTCACTGTGCCCACTCCAGAAAAATGTGTATCCAGCTCCATCTTCAGTAAGCTGGCCTTCATTTTCCAGCCTTGTTTCACTCAGGGCTGCTATTTGGATGCGATATCTGTTGAGTTCTCTTGCAAAGAGAGCAGTTCGTCTTTAAAGTCTACTGGCTTTTGTGTTGTCTGTGAGTGTGTACATATTCCATGTGCCAACGGTGAGCAGAATTATTTTTGCATATGTTTTTATACATTTTTTTTGTGTTTTGACCTCATAGTGGGATTCCCCACCTGCTGCGGTAATCAGGTCAGGGTTGGGTAAGCAGACAATTTTTAGAGTACCTTTTCTAGCCCCCTTCCTCACACCAGGAGTTGAGCAGTGCAATCTTTAAAAGGCTGCTCACACATTCAGGGGCCTGCAAAGTCCCATTTCTGCTTCCAGTGAGAAACAACCTTATGGCCTGGGTTGCCTGTGGGCAGGGTTGTGACTACAGCTACCAGTGTATCACCTGCTGCTTCATCACTTCCCTGTCAAGCATAATAAATGGGGCATAATAGTAAAATCAATTGGGTGATGTCTTGATTCAGGGATAAATTGGATTTAAATAAGGCAGAGTTGCACAAAGTCATCAACCTCACTCTTTCCTCCTGAGTCATCATAGTCCAGTGGCAAGACAAAGTCAACATGACTGGTGATGGTTCAGGATGCAGTGGATGACCTTGACATCTTTGGTGTCTAAGCAAGTTCTAAGTACTCCACATTGCCTCTTCACCTGCCTTTACAGCCTTTGGAACAAACTTTTCATCTGCCCATTCCACCAGGGGAAGTCTTAACATGCTTGGGAGAGGCACCCCCCTAATTCACCAATGGGTTTGAGACCCCTTGGTTACCCTCAACATGGTTTGGTCCATCTGATGAAACAGTTTACCAGGGTGTGGCAGCTGTGCATTCTGGAGCTTTTTGGAGGTAGAGTGAGAGTTAGGTGGAACAGGTGGACACCAAAGGTTGAAAACAGCACTGAAAAGGACTCAGCAGTCTTCACATCAAAAGTATTGGACCGGGGGCGGAGCCAAGATGGCGAAGTAGAAAGACGCACATACACATAGCTCCGAACCCACAAACCACAGAACGGCAGAGGGGACTAACCCAGGGCGAATTCTGCACCCAGAGACCACGGAATATTGGAGCGAGGGAGATTTCTGTTCCGGAGAGACCTGCAAACCTCTCGCGGGGGGTCCTTTGCACCGGGGACTGGGCGCCGGGGCCTGGGCGCCAGGGCGGGAAGAAGAGAGCAGCCCTACCTCGGCAGTGACACTGTGAGAAAAAGATCTGAGAGGGCTACGGGACGGGACGGAATCTCCAGCGGCCACGCAGGTCCCCCCACCCACAGAGAGACCTGCAAACCTCTCGCAAAATGTCCGTCGCGCTGCAGACACGGTGCCCAGCCCGGACCTGTGGCGGCGATGGCGGCCGCGGCTCCGAGAGACACAGTTCTGAGAGGGATCTGGAGGCGGGAGCTTCAGCAGCTGCACCGGCACCCCACCAACAGGTGACTGACAGGGGTAGGTGAGAGAGTCTCTTTGGCGGGTTGAGAGGGGAGTGAGGTGCCCCCATGGCTCGGGCCCCCCCGGGAGGTGGGGGCTGAGAGGCGGCTGCGGACGGGGGCTCCCCAAGAGAGCGGGAGCCTGGATCCATTGTGGAAGGTCTGTGCATAAACGTCCTGAGGGAACTGAGCCAGAGAGGCGGCCCTGTCCCTGACCTCAGCACCTGAACTTAGTTCTCACACTGAATAGCAGCCCTGCCCCCGCCAAAAATCCTAAGGTGGGAAGCAGCATTTGAATCTTAGTCCCCAAACGCTGGCTGGGAGGACCAGGAGGCGAGGTGGGTGTGAGGAGAACATTCAGAGGTCAGGCCACTAGGTGGAGATAATGCCAAGAAAAGGGAAAAGAAATAAAACTATTGATGGGTACTTTACCGGAGAAAAATAACCCTCCCTTCCTTTCTGATGGGGAGGAACAATGCTTGCCATCAGGCAAAGACACAGAAATCGAGGATTCTGTGTCCCAGCCCACCCAATGGGCTCGGGCCATGAAAGAGCTCAAGAGGAATTTTGAAAATCAAGTTAGAGAGATGGAGGAAAGACTGGGAAGGGAAATGAGAGGGATAAGGGAGAAGCATGAAAAACAGATCAGCTCCCTGCTAAAGGAGAACCAAAAAAATCTTGAAGAAATTGGCACCTTGAGACCTAGCCTAACTCAGCTGGCAAGGGAGGTGCAAGGGGCCAATGAGGAGAAGAATGCTTTCAAAAGCAGAATTAACCAAATGGAAAAGGAGATTCAAAAGCTTACTGAAGAAAATAGATCTCTCACATCTGGAATGGTACAGATGGAAGCTTTGGACTTTTCGAGAAAGACAGATATCTCAGAACATACCGCGCAGATTCGAAAAATAGAAGATAATGTGAAATATCTTATTGGAAAAACAACTGACCTGGAAAATAGAATCAGGAGAGACAATGTAAAAATTCTGGGACTACCTGAAAACCATGATCAAAAGAAGAGCCTAGACATCATGCTCCACGAAATTATCAAGGAAAACTGCCCTGAGATTCTAGAACCAGAAGGCAAAATAAATATTCAAGTAATCCGCAGAACACCGCATGAAAGAGATCCAAAAAGAGAAACTCCTAGGAGCATTGTGGCCAAATTCCAGAATTCCCAGGTGAAAGAGAAAATATTGCAAGCAGCTAGAAAGAAACAATTCAAGTATTGTGGAAATACAATCAGGATAGCACAAGATCTGGCACCTTCTACATTGAGGGATAGAAGGGAATGGAATAGGATATTCCAGAAGTCAAAGGAACTAGGACTGAAGCCAAGAATCACCTACCCAGCAAAACTGAGTATAATACTTCAGGAGAAAAAATGGTCTTTCAATGAAATAGAAGACTTTCAAATTTTCCTGATGAAAAGACCAGAGCTGGAAAGAATATTTGACTTTCTAACACAAGAATGAAGAGAACCATGAAAAGGTGAACAGCAAAAAGAAATCATAAGGGACTTACTAAAGTTGAACTGTTTACATTCCTGCATGGAAAGACAACATTTATAACTCTTGAAACATTTCAGTATCTGGGCACTGGATGGGAGTACACACACATACACATGCACACACGCACACATACATAGAGACAGAGTGCACAGAGTGAATTGAAGAGGATGGGATCATATATTAAAAAAAAATGAAATCAAGCAGTGAGAGAGAAATATTGGGAGGAGAAAGGGAGAAATTGAATGGGGCAAATTATCTCTCATAAAAGAGGCAAGCAAAAGACTTATTAGTGGAGGGATAAAGAGGGGAGGCAAGAGAAAAACATGAGGTCTACTCTCATCACATTCCACTAAAGGAAAGAATATAATGCACACTCATTTTGATAGGAAAACCTATCTCATAATACAGGAGAGTGGGGGACAGGGGCACAAGCAGGGTGGGGGGGAGGATGGAGGGGAGGGCATGGGGAGGAGAATGCAATACGAGGTCGACACTCATGGGGAGGGAAAGGACCATAAGAAAATAGAAGTAAAGGGGGACAGGATAGGATGGAGGGAAATATAATTAGTCCTATACAACACAACTAGTATGGAAATCATTTGCAAAACTAAACAGATATGGCCTATATTGAATTGTCTGTCTTTCAAGGGGAAGGGGTGGAGAGGGAGGGAGCTAAGGAGGTTAGAACTCAAAGTGTTAGGACCAAATGTAATGTTCTTACCACTGGGTAACAAGAAATACAGGTTAAGGGGTCAAGAAAGCTATCTGGTCCTACAGGACAAAAGAGAAGACGGAGACAAGGGCAGGGAGGGAGGATAGAGGAGAGAATAGATAGGTCACAGGGGCAATTAGAAAGCTCGGGTTTGGGGGGGGGAGGGGATAAAAGGGGAGAAAATTTGTAACCCAAAATTGTGTGAAAATAAATGTTAAAAATTAAAAAAAAAAACGAAATGATTTGACTCTTGTTGAAAACTTGCCTTATATTCCTTTAAATGTACCAAATGGAGAAAACTCTTAGTAGCAAAGTAATGCACTTTTGAAATTCTCCAGATATTGTCTCATTTGTAAAATTTGTCAAGCTTGATCTAATTTCTTCTTCTATCTTGTATCTGTTTTCAGACTAGAATCACTCCTGTAGATACCTTGATGGGAAGAGACAGCATCATGTGATAACTATATTAAATCCTTAAGCCGAGAACAAACCTACTGGAATACCTGTGATTTTACTGGTTTTACCTCTCAAGTTCCACATCCCTTTAGATCCAGCTGACTCTTTGACAAAATAATCAAATGAATGTTAATTTATCAATAACAGTAACCATGTAGAACATAGTCTCCATTTTACTCAGGTTAAAAGTACACAGAACAAATCTTCCTTCTGGTCAATTCAGGGATTTTTCATAAACCCACTGATCTTATGATGACTTCATAGTGAAAGTCTTTAAAAATAGTAAATGAATCCAACATCTATGAAGAATCAATTTGAATGTATCCAGTATTTCCCTTCTAGTGACATGTACTAGCAACAGGAAGGACATTGGACAAGACTAGATCGTAAACAAACAGTAGACAAACAAAATTTTTAGAAGAGCAATTAACGTGGAAAACTGTACTTTTTAAAAGATGCAATATAGTAAACTTCAGTATAAATGACAGAATTTGAAATTAGTGGAACTGTTTTCAAATCTTGGCTTTAGCATCCATTTCATGTGTGTTTTCTGGAGTGAGTTTTTTGGATCAAAATTTTCCATCAGCAAATTAAGGAGTGGTCTAGAAGGCATCAGATGATTTATATGTCCATTTAATGTGTAATAATTCTCTTTGTTTTATAAAGAAATGTAAGAGGGATGCAGTTATGTTAAACAGGAAAGAATACTGATATATTAGTATCGAGTGAAATGTCAGTTTCTTAAGAGTTGCAATGATGACAAAGATATATATATGTATACAGATATATACATAAATAAACACACATACATATTATTTTATGCCTTACACTGGCAAAAATTCTTTGTACATAATAGGAGCTAATAAATAAATGTTTTAGATCTACTTGCAGGAGAATCTAAAGATCTGGGTTTGGATCTTGGTTTTACTACTTAATAATTGTGGTCTTGGGCCACAATTTATTTTAAACTGTATGACTTTCAGTTTTGGCATATTAAGAATGGCAGGTTCGTACTAAATAATATCTACTTTTCTTTCCATATTCACATTCTCTTTCCAGTTTTCCTCAGTTCCTTATGTATAAAATGAGCCAGAGAGGGAAATGAAAAATTACTCCAAGATCTCTGCCAAGAAAAGTCCAAAGAATCAGTCATGACTGAAAAGTAACAACAACAAAAATAAATAAATAAATAAATGAATGAATAAAAATAACAGGAAACCTTTATATGGAACTTCTAGATTTACCAAGCACTGTATACTTAAATACACATGGGAATGCATGTAAATACGTAAGTGTTAGTACATATCTGTTGATTAATACATCTCATTTGATTTTATCCTCACATTACTATATGAGATAGGTGATACCATTAGGCACATTTTACAGATAAATATATATTCTAGAGACAGGATTAACGAGTAGCTTTGCAGATGTAATAAGTGATTGAAACAGCACTCCAACTATGGCCTTTCTGACCCCAAACGCTGAACACTATGCCACCTAACTGCATTACTAGCTATTGCATCTCTTCCTCACCCACCATTCCCTTCCTCCCACACCATTCCCTTCCTCCCACTGTTTGACTACTTTTTCTTTTTTTTTTCCTTTGGAGTGATGCAGGATGGATAAGTCGTGGATATATTTGAGAGCTGCTATTTGTTAATTAATTTGCATTCTAAACTTTTAAATTTCTGAGACTTCTGCTAACCCAATATGAACATAATGCTTCTTTTGAGAGATCTAATGTACATAAAATTCAATGAGTTTACAGGAAGGTACTAATTCTCTGGAATACTCTAAAAGAGGTCATTTTGTCTATGATAACTGGAAATGTTCTCCCAAAATAGAGCATACACATCAAATTACTTCTTGAAGAGAGGGTTTACGGAAAGTGTTCTTTGTTGAACTGGCTACAAAATGTGGTCATAACCCAGATTAGCAAATTGAAATCTTCTCAAACTGATATGATTAATCCATTAATTGGTCACTAGCTGTTAGTGAAGTTCCATTGCTAAATATTTGCATAAACATCTGTATGTATCTTCACATAAAGTTCTCACATAATCTGGACTTATTTTTTTTAGGAACTGAATTACATAGACAGTACACCTTCCTGTAATGCTTAAAGGTTCCAGTAACCCAAACAGTAATTTCATTATCCCATGAATATCTGTTTTAAAGGCCATGAATTTTAGCAGCGAGGAGAGCAATAATTCTACTGCTCAGTTGAAATGTTGAAAATAGGAAGGAGTGAGGGAGGAAAGAAGGAAGGAAGGAAGGAAGGAAAGAAGGAAGGAAGGAAGGAAGGAAGGAAGGAAGGAAGGAAGGAAGGAAGGAAGGAAGGAAGGGATGGTTCAAGTTTTGTATTTCTAGTAGTTGCATTTTCACAGTTCTTATGATATTTCTATAATATGAAATGGTGCCGAATACCATAGAATTATAGGATCTTAGGTAACAGGAATGACAATTGACTTGTAATCAGAAGATGTAGGTTTGAGTCTTATCAAGTCTGCAGCCAAGTAACTTCATCTTTCTGGGTTTTTTTTAAAAGAATCAAAGATCACAGCTTAAGGCCTGGAAGGGGCCCTTAAGGTCATTCTGTGCAACTCTAATACTCTAGAGATGAGGAAAAAGCTTGTTGGCTATATTAATTAGCTTATCTAAAAGTTAAAGAAAACCAGAAATCAATCTCAATTTGCTTAATTCTATAGCTATCCCAACCTATCTATCTGCCTTTGAGATAGTACAATTTTTGGGAAATTGAAAAAAACTTAGAGGTTATTCAATCCAAGTGATCTAAGAGCAATAATCTTTTGGTTACAGAATTAATTTTCTGTGTATTGTTATTCTGTGATAATTTATTTGAGGAAGAAATATTATTTGACACACAGAGACATGTGTCTAATGGGAAAGTGGGGTTTTTGGTATGAATCATTTCTCATTAGTATTTATACCAAATAGAAAAAAATCATGATGTATTTAAAACTGGTCAGTGCTTGACTCTGGTGATACTTTTTTGAGTTTCAGGAAATGGGAAGAGAATATAAGTTTCCAGTCTGTTACACAAAATTAAGCATTAGTAGGTCAAAAAATGGCTTAGTTCAAAGAGTATGGTCACCAGTGGACCTGCTAGATATAAAGGAATCTCAACAATCAGATGAGTTTGGTTGCTACTTGACTGTGTTATTTCATATTAAATTTGCAGAAAATTAAATGACTCAGATCATCTACAAAATAAATGTGCTCTAGGTTTTCTTCTACTATCCTACATCTTCATAGAAATTTTATTTAAAAAAAGTGATATAATCAGTACTCTAAAAGACATTAATATTGCATTTTAGTTCTGCACACAATAGTTTGGTTTCTCTTTACCTAAGAAGATGAGAAACTTCCAAAAGAAAATCTTACTTCAGATAAATAAAGGACAATAAGGTGACAAGCTACCAGCAAGAACCATGACTGTTTACAAAGAGTTCCATGTGTCCATCTTCATTCTGACACATTCATAACTTTGCTTACATTTGTGATAATCCAGGATCCAGGGGAAATGCTAATTGTTATTGTAAATTTCATTCAATATAATCTTATTAATGGTTTTAGGACTGCATGCAGATTTCAAGAACTCTAGCACCATAATTAAATTAGCATTGTTTATGCTTCAAGTACTTAAAGTCTGGAATTATAGGCAATAACCATAAAATAGGGTGATAATTAATGATAATAACTTATTACCACAGAAATGGGACCAAACTGCAGCAGTAATGACACTTTTTATTTGTAACAGTACTTTATGGCACTCCAGATTACTTAGTAATTCTTGGAAGATCATTTTTATTACCAAGGAAATCTTTAGGTTCCACTGATGCAACAATAAAAAAGAAACCAAAAAAAGAATGAAATAAATAGGTTATCTTTCTCGTATATCATTTGGAAGTAGAGGCACTAAAGTCTGTCTCTTTCTTGACAGGGCTTTCTACATCCAGGCAGAATAAGTCTAAACCCTATTCTATGTCAAAGCCTTTCAAATGCTTGTAGGATCAGGAATTTTTAGTTGTGAGACAGTTTAATGAACACAAAGGGCAACACTCTCATTTTACAGAAACGGAAGCTGTGACACAGAAAGCCCAAGGGTCACAGTGGTAAAATATTTCTGAGATTCTGTGTGGATGGAGAAATCAAGAGTAAAATCAATGAGTAGAAGGCATTAAGTGGTCAATTTGGACCTGAGATAAGAAAGGAAATGACCTGATGAGAAAACTATTCAAAAAGAAATATACTGCTTTGAAAAAGAATGGTTTATTTTCCCCTAGAGTATCCAAGTAAAGACTGCATGGCTACTATCAAGAATATTACAAAATGAATGACTTCTTTACTCTAGGGCTGGCTTTGGTTTCCATTTTCACCCCAAGTCTGAGATTTTATGTCGGAGATATCAAGGATAGCTTCTTAGAGAAGTTATATGTCTTAACTATGTCTCAAAAGTGGAAGAGAATTTTTAAAATGAAAATGGATTTTGTAGGACATTCTAAACAAGTGGATAAGTGTGAGAAAGAACATAGAAGTGGGAACAACAGTGTACCTCAGTATAGTAGCTAATCATTTTTTTAAGCAAAGAGAACACAAGGGAAAAAAGAAAGCTATAGTCCTAGGTTGGTTACATATTGTGAAAAATGTTAAATTGAGTTTAATAATAATAATTTAATAACCAACATTTATGTGGTACTTAAAAGTTTTGTTTTAAAAGTGTGCAATGAATCTTGTCATTCTGCAAGTTTGTACCAGTCTTAGTATATCCATCTTATCAGTGTCTCATTGGTTTCTGCCCTTTTGCTTGGAGAGCAGATGGGGGAATACTCCCAAAGTCTCCATTTAAGGATTGTGCCCAGAATAGTCATTTCTTTAGTTCCCCAAATCTCTGTAAGTTACAGGAGAGAACTGTCTCAGTGACTGGAGAGTGGCCAAAGGAAATTTCTTTTCACCTGTCATACATTTGCTATGTATGAGGAAACTGGAGCTTTATCATTCATAAATTACCTACTTTTATGCCACATTTCCACAAATAGGAGAACATTTACCTTATTCTTATCTATCCAAAGCCAGGACTTGAAATAAGCCTTAATAAATTGTTCCCCCTCTTCCCCAGAAACTCAGCTGAGTAGATTGACATGATTGAAAACCAATAAACCTGCTTTGGTGAACGTATGAAATCCTATTTTTCTGTGAAATCACCCCTGACTCATTTTCAGTACTTCTTATAGCCTCCTTATTTTTCTGTTACCTCCATTTTGACTCTCTATCTCTGTGTATCTTCAGTAATCAATTTTCTTTGATTAGCTACTATTCATAAGAGGAGTCTCTCTCTCTCTCTCTCTCTCTCTCTCTCTCTCTCTCTCTCTCTCTCTCTCTCTGTGTGTGTGTGTGTGTGTGTGTGTGTGTGTGTGTGAGAGAGAGAGAGAGAGAGAGAGAGAGAGAGAGAGAGAGAGAGACAGAGACAGAGACAGAGACAGAGACAGAGACAGAGAGAGAGAGAGAGAGAAGAGGCAACAGACCTTCAGAAAGAGACAGACAGAAAAAGGGTAATAGAACATTTAGCTTTGGGGAAATTATTTTGGCTATTTTGTCATAACCACATTCTTCCACCTCCATACTTGTATATTCTAAATAAATGCGAATCCAAAGTTGTTATTTGTTTCAGGAAAGGATTGATGTAGCTTGACTTTTTGATATTTAAGAGTCTTAAAGCACTGTCTATTTTGAATTCTCAAAGGCAACATGTCATCCAAGTGTGAATTTTTCATTTGTATCATTTCAATCGCCTTCTTTCACATTAAAAGGAACATTCTATTTTCCTTTCTGAACCTATGGCTTCACTTGTATGGAAACTGATGAAAGCAATCTCCCAATAACAATATTTTGGATTAGTGCTCTAGTCCCACGAAGTGGGCTGAGAGGTCACATGACTTGCCTAGAGTCACCTTGTAAATATTTGTCATATATAAGACTTGAAACTAGAATTTTCTGACTCAGAGGCAGATTTTACATTCAATTATTTATACAACAGTCTTGGTAACTTAAAATCATCAATGACTAGAAGACTTTGAAATATTTAAAGGACCTTTCGAACACATAAATCACAAGAGTTAGACGTGATCTTAGATGATAGGACATCAGAGCTGAAACTAACTTTGGATATTATCTAATACAATCAATCAGTCAAAAATCATTTATTAAGTGGCTATTATTTTGACACCACTTTTGACATTATGAAAATAAAGAGAAAAATTAAACTTATCTGTCCTTAAGGAACTTAAATTTTATCAGAAGATCCAGTTCCTTGGTGTTTAGAAATTGAAGTCAATAAAGATGCAATATCATAAAATGGTATACAATGAGTCTGAGCTACACTTGGGGATAAAACCATCTTTAATTATTCCAGGGGAAGTACATATTCCACCATAATGTCTTCACTTTTTGACAGAAAGGCACCTGTATCTCAAAGGTATGGTAATTTTCCCAAGGTCATGCAGCAAGTAAAGCATCAACATTTTTACTCCAGCTTCAATGCATTCTTCATTATACAACATTTTCATTATTTCAGTAATTATACTACTGAAGACAAAAATCAAACAGACTCAAATATTGCTTATCCTGGAAATGTATTTAGGTAATTAAACACTTGCAGATCTGTTCTAGTTCTTCTGAATTCCTTATTGTAAAAATATATTAGACAGACTCTAATTAGGCTTTATTTTTCCGTTAAGCATGCGATTTTTTTCTTTTCAGCTTTCTGGAGATTGTAGTGGGAAAATATTAATCATTCACATGCTTTGATTTGATTTTTTTAATTGGACACTACCACCTGTGAGGATCAATTAAGGTATGGAAAGGGCGATCTGGAAAAGCACTACCTCACCCTTATTCAAACTCATGAAGTCACAGAGCCTTGACTATTAAAATATTACTAATTAGCAACTTCCCAATAATTTATTAACCAAGAGAGCTGGTTAGATATGGTTTTTTTATCCAATTCTCCCTCTCCAGAAACTTCCAGATAATTGAGACAACAAGAAAATGGTGTGACTGGTGGTATGGGAATGCAAAGGGACACAAACTTTTCACATAGGATAATTCCGTGATGCTTAATATCATCTTCATGTTTTCTCTGACCTGTAATGATCTACATACCAGTCCAGTAATGGTATAACTGTCCAAAGGTGCATTTCTTTCAAAGGTATCAAAATTCAGAACTGCAAATTCATAGCAAAATAAAAGAAAAAGGAAGAAAACAAATAAAAGCAAATGACAAGGAAAAAAAAACTATTTCTTAAATGAATTAATATGTGTTTGAGTATATCCAGACTGCCAGAGAATCACAGAGCCTCAGAGAGAGGAGACCGCAGGGTCCATCTGGAATTACTCATACCTAAGTAAAATCCCCTTTTTATTATGACTAAGAAATGCTCATCCAATCTCCATGTAAAGATTCAATTTCTAACCTGGCTGATGGTTACTAGTTGTTAGTCATATTATTTGTTAATACTAATTGTTAGTATTTTTTTTCTTTTTAAATCCCTATTGTATTTTTACTTATGTAATTTTTCCTATTAAGAATATTGCTTCCTTCTGTGGCAAACAGACTGAACTAATTGCCTTTGTTTTTACCAGTTCTTTTAGAACATTAGTTATTAACCATTTACCAGCTAAAACAGTTTGTGATGAGAGAAAGGGAAGAGCCAAAGAATTTAGATGGAAAATTATGTGTGGTTTTCTGGTGTGATTATCCATATAGAAAATGACATATTTGAGACCCATAAGCAAGAAATATTCAAGATTATAAACATCTTTTGCAAATCCTGGCAAATATTATATAAGAAAATGATTTGGAAGAAACAGATGGACGATGAAATTAGACCAAACTTGATATGGAATTTTTATTAAAAGCAGGGAGAAATAATACCTGACACTCATATATAATATGTTAAGATTTGAAAATCACTTTACAGATATCATTTCATATTATCTTCACAAAACCATGGAATGTAATTGCCATTAGTATCTGCATTTTACAAATAAAGAAGCTGTGGCAGACAGACGTTAAGTGACTTGCCAAAGCCCATACAGCTAGGAAGTGTCTGAGGTAGGATTTGAATGCATGTTCATGAATCCAAGTCTAACACTTTCTCTACTGTACTACCCAGATGCCAAATAAGATACATCCAGAATCTACTGCACCTCTCTATTATATGAACAACATAACAGGCAATCTTTTGATGCAGACCCTGATTTACATACTGTACACTGTCCCGTAGACAGAAGATATATTTATTATTACAGGTCTTGTTCAAATGCTTTCCATGTTCTAAGAGCTACCAAAGTTTATTGTCATCCAATCCAGAATTCTGGAAATCAGGAAGTTTGTATATAATTATGAGATATATGATGAAGAGAGTATTCTTAATGATTCTACATAAAATGTATAATAATTTTTTTTATTCTAATTTAGAGAATAATATATGGAGAATGGACATTTATCAGTAAGGCTATTATCACAGTAACTCTATCAAAAACAGTTTTCTTTAAAGATAGTAAAAATATTTCAAAGAAATAGTTTTAAAATACTGAAAGTGATAAGCAAAAGAGATCTCTGAGACAATAAAAATATGACGTATTAAAAGAATCAAAGGCAAAAATGACATGAGAAAAATATGCTGCAGTAATAACCACAAAAGCATCATAAAGAAGCTATAATTTTCTCAAGACAGTGAAATGCATAATAAAATCAGACAGGATGACAATATGAAAAATGTTACCTTACAAATTTAAGAAAGGATTAAAGTTAGGTGGTATGAGAAAGAGATGATAAAACTAAGCATTTAATGTGGGTGAGAATATGAAATATCAGTGAAATCGATTACAATTATAATCACTTTAATAGAGAATAAAATAATGGGAGGAAGAAGTGAATTAGAATAAAGTAGAAATCAACTCAAACAGAAACAAAATGGGAGCAAAACTTTCAAATATTATATATTTAGTAGAAAAATTGAGAACCAATGTAAAAATTATAAAAGTTTCTGAATATAAGAGAGGGATAATTTAAGTATGTTACTTAAGAAATTATCTAAGGTAACTTTAGAAAAATGTTAAAATAAAAGATATATTTCAAATATGTGTGCATGTGTATAGACATACACGTAGATATATAGGTAGGGGGAGGGGGGAGATCAAGGTTATAACATTAAACACAATATTCTTCTAGGACAGATGCAAACAGGACATCCTAAAATACCAGAAAATAATATTTCTCACCTATCAAGGAATTTCTACTAAAAGGAAAAAAATATTTAAGAACCCTGGAATATTTCATAAAGTGAATGATTATGCATGCACATACACACACACACACACACATACACCACTCACCCCCCAACACACATACACACATACATGTTTATATAAACTTAGTACCAGATTAATTTGACTACTCCCCCCAGGAAAAAAAATGGCTAAACACTATTTAAATGAAAGAATTTTTAAGTATTTCAAAATCAATATTAATTTCAACAAATCTTTGAGAAAATACCTAAATTCTGAAGAAAAAACTGTCATAAAAAATTAAATAGCAAGAAATTTGAATGTCTGAGAAATAAAGGGGATATTAATCAAGAATTGGATAAGATCTATAAACATTAACCTAATTTTGTCACTTAGTATGTGGTACCTTCATCTAATGACCATTTAACATACTATTAAAGAAACAAACACAACGTAATTAAAATAATTCTTATAGGTAAAATTTGAAATGCTTATAATGAAGCAAAATAGTTGGTTATCTCACTGAATTTTCTTGGAAAGTCAAATATGTGAGTATTAAGTTCTTTTTAAATTATTAATATGGATATAAATTCAAAAAGGAGGATAATTTAAAGAAATATTTGTTAGCCTTGAGTTACATTCACAAATTACCTCATAAATCCAAGATAACGAATATAGCAATGTTTGTTATATTTAAACAGTATTTTTATTGTTTAAATTGTTGTCCTAATTCTATTCATTATTTTCTGCTTTAGTTCAAGCAAATATTCGCAGTTTTCTCTGAAACACCCCATTCCTTCTCACATTTCCAGGCACGAAAGAATGCTTGTGTTCTCTCACAAAACAGAGCACGGACCAGGAGAGGAGTGAAGATCTTTTCTTAGATCATACCACCTTGGAAGTATGGAAAACTTACAGGTCCTGGTAAGTATCTCTGCAAAAAAACTACACAAATTCAGTAAAATTTGGGACACTACACCTTGGAAACCCAACCCTACTTTAGCAAAAATTTCAAAGTCAAAAAATAAGCTAGGAATATGAGCAAACAGCAGGAAAAAAGAAAACTCTGACTATTGAAAGTGACTATGGTGATTTTATCACCAAGGCAATATACATAGCACGGGTGATAACTATGAATATGCCAGGGTAGTTCATAATCGCCAAGTATAAAAGACTCTCCATGTAGAAGGCAGAAGGAAAACATTTATTTAAACACCAGAAAGCCAAATCCCAGAACAAGAAAGCAAAATTTGTCATGGTGACCAAGAAGTTAGCATGATCAGAGCAGGGGCTGAAACCATTCTCAAACCTCCCCTGCCCCAGCCAGAGCCTTCTCACTATCACCTGTCACAGTGTATCAGTTGGCCTATGTCAGTTTACCTGTGTTCTATCCCGTCTGACCTAACCCCACTCATTCACTTCCTCCTGGTTCTGCTCCACCCTTCCTGTTCTGCCTTTTCATCAAGTTCCTCCTACCACATATGACTTAGGATTCCAGGTGATTTAAGCAGGTTACATGGGCCTACTAATTAATGAGAAATATCTTTCCTTTTAAATTACTATTACAGTGATGAGGATGATCAAAACACACACTTTGAAGAAGCCAAAAAAGTCAAAGATTCTACATCCAAAGCCTCAGGAAAAATGTGAATTGGTCTCAGGCCATGGAAAAACTCAAAAAGGATTTTGAAAATCAAGTTAGAGAGGTAGAGGAAAATTGGGAAGAGAAATTAAGAGTGATGCAAGAAAATCATGAAAAATGAGTCAACAGTTTGCTAGATGAGAGACAGAAAAATAATAAAGCTAATAACAACAAACAAAATAAACCAGAAAAGACCAAATGGTAAAAGAGACCCGCAAAGCAATGAGGAACAGAATACCTTAAAAATAAGACTTGCACAAATAGAAAAGGAAGTACAAAACTTACTGAAGAAAATACTTCTTTAAAAATTAGAATAGAGCAAATGAAAGCTACTGATTTTATGAGAAAATAAACAAAACCAAAAGAATAGAAAATGAATAGCAGACAATGTGAAATACCTCACTGGAGAATCAAATGACCTGGATAGATCCAAGAGGGAGGATTCAAAAATGATTGGACTACCACAATGTCATGATCAAAAAAAAAAAAAAGAAAAAGAAAGAAAGAAAGGAAATAATGCCTAGACATGATATTTCAAGATACTATCAAGGAAAACTGCCCTGAAATTTTAGAAACAGGAGGTAAAATAGAAATTCAATTTATTCACTGATAACCTCCTGAAACAGTTCCCAAAATGAAAACTCCCAGTAATAATTTAGAAAAATTTCAGAGTTCACAGATCAAGGAGAAAATACTGCAAGCTGTCAGGAAGAAACAGTTTAAGTACCCACAAATAGGATAGCACAACATTTAACATCTTCTACATTATAAGATAGGAGGGCTTGTAAGATAATATTTTTGAGGGCAACAGAGTCAGAATTACAACCAAGAATCACCTACCCAGCAAAAGTAAGTATAATTCTTTCTGGGTAAAAATGGATATTCAATGAGATAGAGGTTTTTCAGAACACTTGACAAAAAGACTGGAGCTGAGTAGAAAATTTGACTTATAAATGTAAGACTAAAGAGAAGCATGCAAAAATAAACAGAAAATGGAAATCATAAGTGACTTACTTAGATTAAATTATCTACATTATTATATAGGAAAATGATAGTTGTAAGCATTAAGACTTTTCTCCATTGTTTGGATAGTCAGAAGGAACATATATAGATAGAGGGCACAGGAGTGAGCTGAACATGAAGGGATTATATCTAAAACCAATAAAATTAATGGGTGATATACTGGAATAAAGAGAAAGGGGGAGGTGGAATGGGATACATACATTATCTCATACAAAAGAGACAAGAGAAAGCTTTTGCCATAGAGAGGAAGGGGGGAAGTGAGACGGATTGAATGAGTCTTACTCTCATCAAGATTGGCTCAAAGACGCAATATACAATCCTGTTGTATATAGAGATCTGGCTTACTCTACAAGAAATTAGAAGGAGATGGCAATATGAGAAGGGTGAGGGAAGTGATAGAAAGGAGGGCAGATTAGGGGAGGGCTAATCTGAAGCAAAACACGTTTGAGAAGGGACAGGGTGAAAAGAGAGAGAGTTGAATAAAGTGGGGTATGGAGAGATACAGTTAGAAACAGTAACTATGAAAAAATTATACTTTCCCTGTTAAAGGCCTCCATTCTCAAATATATAGAGAATTGAGTTAAATTTATATAAGTAAGGGCCATTCCCCAACTGACAAATAATCAAAATATATGATCAGTTTTCAGGTGAACTAATCAAAGCTATCTAGCAGTAAGAAAAAACAATATCCTAACTCACTATTTATTGGAGAAATGTGAATTAAAACAATTCTGAGGCACTACCTCATACGTATTAGATTGTCTAATAGGACAGAAAAAATAAATCACAAATATTGAAGGGCATATGGGAAAAAAATGAGACTTTAATGTATATTTAAAGTAACTTAATGCACTTTAATGTAGAGTTGCTATCTGATTCAGCCATTCTGTAGAGCAATTTGGAACTATTCCCAAAGGACTATAAAACTATGCATACCCTTTGACCCAGCAATACCACTTCTATGTCTATATCCCAAAAGAGATAAAAAATAAAAAGGAAAAGGATCTATATGTGAAAGAATATTTATAACAGAACTTTTCCTGGGAGTAAAGAATTAAAAGTGGAGGGCATGCACATCAGGTCAGGTATGGCCTAATAAGCTATGACATGTGATTATGATGGGATACTATTGCACTATAAGAAATGATGAGTAAGATTCTCTCTGGAAAAAAAAAAAACCTGGAAATACTTGCATGAGCTATTGCAAAATGAAATTTAGTGTGTATAAAGTAACAACAGTATTGTAAGATTATCACTTTTGACTTAATTAGCTATTATCAGCAATACAGTGATACAAGACAATTGTGAAGGACTTATGATGAAAAACACTAATCATCTCTTGAGAAAGAAGTTCTGGTGCCTGAATACAGATCAAAGCATCCTTTTTTATGTTATTTTCCTTGAGTTTTTTTTTTTCTTGTCTGTTTTCTTTCACGACATGACTATCAGGGATATGATTTGTATCACTACGTATGTATAGCCTATATACAGTTGCTTGCCTTCCCAATGGGGGTGTGGAGGGAGGAAGAGAGTGAGTTTGGAACTCAACAATTCAAAACTTGTTTTTACATGTAACCAGGGAAAAAAGAAAATAGTAAATAAAAGGTTATGAAGCAGAGCCAAGATGGAAGAGTAGAAGTACGGACCTGCCTGAGCTCTCCACACAAACCCCTCAAAATACCTGTGACATGATTCTAAACAAATCTTAGAGTAGCAGAAACCACAAAATGACAGAGTGAAACATATTTCCAGCACAAGAAAATCTGAAACTCTGACAGGAAGGGTCTATTGCACCAAGCTCAGAGCAGAGTGCAACCCAGCATGGGCCACACTGGCACATATGAGACTGAAGCAGCTGTAGCAGTTTCCAGACTTCTCAATCCACAAACACCAAAGACAAATTTATAGATCAGTGGGAGAAACAAAGCATAAACCAACATCTGACACCATATACCGAAGGTCAAAATGCATATATGGTTTAGACATTAATGATGGCATAGTGAAATTAGCAGAGCATAGAAAACATACAAGTCAGACCTATGGATAAGGCAGCAGACCGTAAAAGAGATAGAGAAGATCACAGGACATAAAATTAATAATTTGAATTACATGATTTTTTTTGATTGTACAAACAAAATCATTGTAGTAAAAGTGAGAAAGAAATCAGGCAACTGGGAAAACAATTTACAGCAAATTTCTCTACTAAAGTTCCATCAAAAGTTCAACAGGCAACAATCTTTTCAAAGATTCATGTCAATATTACATAATTATAATATATTATTATGACATAAGTTAATATATAATATAACATAGCATAACATAAAATAACATCATCACATAAATATAAATTACATATACATATTACAATTGAATAATGTTATAAATAATCACATAAAATATTACATGATAGAACAAGCAGCATGCATATTATATATTATATAAATTCATAATATGTAATTTTACATTATATATGCATGAACTGCATCATATGACAGATTAATATATTGTGACGCATTAATTCATCTTATTTTATCTATTACACATATAAGAAATACATATTACCTCTACATGAGCATGGAAACATATATATATATATATATATATATATATATATATATATATATATATATATATATATATATATACACTTTGCATAAGAATAAGTATATATATACATAAACATGCATAAAAACATACAAGGGCATTATGTGTTTACTGGCATATGTAGCTATATAAATAGAAGCATATGATTATATTGATACACATGTGTGGATCTAAGTATATATGCATATATTTAGAGGAAGGAAAGAAGGAAGGAAGGAAGGAAGGAAGGAAGGAAGGAAGGAAGGAAGGAAGGAAGGAAGGAAGGAAGGAAGGAAGGAAGGAAGGAAGGAAGGAAGGAAGGAAGGAAGGAAGGAAGGAAGGAAGGAAGGAAGGAAGGAAGGAAGGAAGGAAGGAAGGAAGGAAGGAAGGAAGGAAGGAAGGAAGGAAGGAAGGAAGGAAGGAAGGAAGGAAGGGAGGGAGGGAGGAAGGGAGGGAGTGAGGGAGGAATAGAGAGGGGGTAGAAGACAATAAAAGAGAAACAGGAGATGAGCAATGGTTTACACATGCAGCTCTTCAGCTACATGTCATGGTTTGGCAGGCAAGCAGTCTTCATTTCTTTTGCCTCTGACAACAGATCCTTAGACTGATCTACTTTGACTGTCCTTGTATTTCATTAAGTATGCTACAAAATATACTACCCAAACATATTACATAGCAGCCTTACGCAATTAACAGTGCCTTCTCCAAACAGAAATATCTGGGAGAATTCACCAATTATAAAGATTCTTAAAGATAAAGTCGATAAATATGGCATATTAAAATGTATGGCATGAAGCCAGAGCAGTATTCAAAGACAAATACATGTCTCTGCACAGCTATATTAACGTAAGTAAAAAGAAAGATAAAATCAACAAGCTGAATTAACAATTAAATATAAAAATGAACAAACTAATTCAGTAAAAGAAAATGCAAAATGAAATTATAAAAATTACATAAACAATTTTGAAGTTTAGTATGATAAAAATGAATAACAAATAGAAAGAAAAAAACAATAAAAAACTTAATATAATTTTGAAGACAAAAGAAGAAAATACAGTTCTCCTTGTCTCCTTCATGCTGAAAAGCACAATTACGAATAGAGGATGAATGTGTGTATACATACACACATATCATTTATATACGTGTACTTATATATAATTTCTATAATATTATATACATATATGTATGCATATATTTAAAAACAACTAAATCCATGTAAAAAAGAGACATTAAATAGTCCATAATATATGAATATCAAATATAGAATCATCATATAATCATTGTGGATCTTTAAGGGACCTCAATGCACCATTTAATCTTATTGCCTACCTTTATCGTGGCAAGATACTATGATATAAGCTTTGCCCAGATTTAAAAGTATTCTCCTGCCCTAAATGTCTATGATCATTTGATTATGACTGTGTTGCTTAAAAGAATTCACAGAGTTGGGTTGTGTTTTTGAAGTGAAATCTAAGCGTGTTTACCAAACATAGTTATGGGATGGAATTCTCATTACCTCACACCATACTAGAAATTTCACTACACTGGAAAAGGTCTTGGTTTTTCAGTCAATTGGATAATTTCAGAGTCCTCCCTCTCATGATTATTTGTGGGACTTTGAATGAACCACTTAACCCTCATGGGCATCATTTTCCTGAGAAGAAAAATCATATTGGAAGCATGCCCTCAGAGTCCTTTCCAACTTCCTACATGGTCATATGTCCTGTTTAAAACAAGGACACAAGTGGTAGTAGGTGGTAGTAGGTGACAGTCAAGGGACTGAACATTGATCTATATCTTTACAATTCCTTGGATTATCATGATCTTCCCATGGGGAACCTTCATTTATTATTCCAATGAAAAGCAAATGTCATCAATCTTGGGGAAGTGAGAAGTGTCACATGAACTAAAGATTAATTGAATATTCTACCTGGTGTCATGTTCAAAGATTAGTTCTATTGAGGGGAGGATGTATGGATACTTGCTAATATTAGAGGGCTTTGGGCTACATATATTTAAAAACTAACAATGGTAAACTGAGAAAAATATGTGAATGGACAAGTAAAGAAATCCAGGTTTAAGGAGAATTTCTCTTTATCAGAAAGAAGGAAAGAGAAATATTACTAGAGAAATTCATCCATAGGAGATGATAGCACATTCAGCCAAGAGTAGATTTAGACGGGGCAAATAATATGTCATTCCTATATTATTTGGAAAATGATAAGTTTCAATGATGATAACCTGAGGGAGCTAAAGAAAAAGAGTGTCTTCCCTGTGTCACATTTAGCAGTGCGCTCAGCGCCTCTACTGCTAAATGTGAGACAGGCAAGTAATTTTGAAAGAGAGTATGACAAGGTTGTATTTTGTCACCTAATTTCTTTAACTTACATCCAAAGTACATCATGGGAAATGTCCAGTTGGATAAATCAAAAGGTGTAAGAAAGGTTGTTGGGAGAAATATCAATAATCTCAGAAATGCAGATGAAAGCACTCCAATGGTAGAAAGTGAAGAGAAATTTAGAAGTCTCTTGATGAAGATGAAAAAGTAGAGCATAAAAGCTGCCTTGAGGCTTAATGCCAAAACACACATACATACATACATACACACACACACACACACACACACACACACACACACACAAACCCGTAAGATCTTTGTAACTGGTCCCTTCGTTTCCTGGCAAATAGAGAAGAAATGAAAATAATGTGAGTTTTATATTTTTACATTCAAAGATCACAGGAGATGGCAACTGGAGTCAAGAAATTAAAAGATACTTGCTCCTTAGAAGGGAAGCTACCGCAAATCTGGACCACAACCTAAAAAGCAGTGATGTCACCTTGCTGACAAAGGTTTATATAGTCAAAGATACGTTGTTTTGTTTGTTGTTGTTGTTGTTGTTTTTTCCAATAGCAATGCATTTCTGTGAGAGAGAAACTATATAGAAAGGTTAGCACTGCAACATTAAATACTTTCAAACTGTGGTGTTGCAGATGATTTTTGAGAGTCCTTTGGAGATCAGGGTGATCAAATCAGTTAATACTTAAATTAATTCAGCTTATTCATTGTAAAGTCAAATACTACAGCTAAAGTTAAAGATTTTGGTCCCATAAAAAGAAGACAGGACTCATTAAAAATATTCTGATGTTGGGAGAGATTGAAGGCAAAAGGAAACGTTGATAGATAGTGTCATAGGAACAAGAACATGAATTTGGAAAGACTGAAAGTTAGTAGAAGACAGAGGGGTTTGGAGTGCTATGGACACAATTGGATAACTGAACATATATTACTAAAATCATTGTTTCAAATAATATTAGTTGAATCTCTAGGATTTGGCAAGTATACCATCATATCATCTACAAACAGAGTTTTATTTCCTCATTATCCATTCTGATTTCTTCAATTTATTTTTCTTCTCTTATTGATATTGAATAATAGTGGTGATACTGGGGATCCTTGATTCACCCCTGGGAAGGCTTCTAGCTTATTCGGATCACAGACAATGCTGGCTGATGGTTTTAGAAATACGTTTCTTCTCTTTGGAGGAAAACTTCATTTATATGTCTCCTTTTCAATATTTTTAATAGCAGTGCATGTTGTATTTTTTCAAAAGTTTTTCTTCATCCATTGAAATAATTGGATTTTTGTTTACTTTGTTATTGATATAATGAATTATGTTAATAGTTTTCCTCATATTGAATCATTTCTGCATTCCTATTCTGAATCCCACCTTGTCACACAGTGCACAATCTTTGTGATATATTGCTACATTCTCCTAGTTAATGTTTTATTTAGGATGTTTCTATCAACATTAATTAGTGAAATTTGTCTACAATATTTTACCTTTTTTTTCTCTTACTGAATTAGGTATCAACACTATATTCCTTTCTTGAAAGAAGTTCAGTAGCACTCCTTCTTTTGCCTTCAAATACTTTGTTTAATATTTTATTTAGTTGATCTTTAAATGTTTGGCAAAATTCACTTGAAAATTCGTTTGATGATGATTATTGTGCTCCTTAAGAATCACATTAAAGATCTGTTCAATTTATTTTTTTCTAACACAGTTTTATTTAGATATTCTACTTATTCTTCTATTACTGAGGGGAGTTTACATTTTTGTTAGTATTCTTCCATTTTTTTGTAGATTTGCAAATTATTGGCATATGATTTGGCAAAATAACTCCTAATAATTACTTTTATCTTAATTAGTGGCTTATTTACTTTCTTTCCAAAAGCATGACAACTTTCACAAATTTGAAGACTCCACCTCAAATGTTCACATGGACTATTTGTGCTTGACCTGTGGTAGAGCATTCCAAGGTTGGATTGGTCTAATCAGGGACAGTTGGATGTATTGTATCTTGACGTCAAGATAGTGATGTGTTTTTCGTGCTCTTTCAGAATGAAGGACAACCAGTCAACCAACCATTCACCTTCATTTTCCATATTAGTGATTTGATTTTCTCCCTTTTTAAAAATCATATTAATCAATATTATATATTTTATTTATATTTTCATAATGCCAGTTCTTAGTTTTATTTATTAATTTGATCTTTTATGACTTGGTCAATGTCTTCCCTTAAATTTGCCCCAGGCTTTCCATATTATATGTCTGGACATTTTGTGTATTCTTTTGACATCATAAGGATATAGACAAATAAGAAAGACTGCCCATTGACTAGTATGATCTCTTTTTTAAATAATTTGTTATTTATATGGTACTCTGGTTCTTCTTCCTTATATGATAGATGTTGCAGCCTGCTCACACTCACCGTTTGCTCTTATATATCCTTATGCGTGAATGCAATATGCACAATCATGTAAAACATATCTCCATATTAGTCATATTGTGAAAGAAGAAACAGATAAAAATAAAAAAATATAGCATATGACAAGTGAAAATAGCATGCTTTCACCTGTATTCAGAGTCTATCAGTTCCTTCTCTGAATGTATATAGCATTTCTATCATGAATACTTTGCAATTGTCTTGGATCATTGTATTGCTGTGAAGAGCTAAGTCTTTCATAGTTGATCATCACAATATTTCTGTTACTTGGGACAGTGTTCTTCTGTTTCTGCTCATTTCACTTTGAAATAGTTCATTCAACTGTTTCTAGAGATTTTTATTTTTCCAGAAATTAGCCTACTCATAGTTTTTAACTATAAGAGGATTCTGTTATATTCAAATACCACAACTTGTTCACCCATCACCTAATTGATGGGCATCTGTTGATTTTCTAATGCCACCAGAAAAAGAGCTGCTGTAAATATTTTCTTTGGTAGAAATCAATACCCCTTTCTTTAAAATCTCGTTGCAAAACAGATCTAGTAGTGGTATTTTTAGATAAAAGAGTATGTACAATTTTGTCACCCTTTGGGCATAATTCCTAATTGTTCTTCAGAATAGTTGGATCAGTTGACACTGAATTAGTGGCCCAGTTTTCCCACATGACCTGCGACATTTATCATTTTCCCTTTATGTCACATTTACCAATCTAGTAGATGTAAGGTAGTGCCTCAGAGGAGTTTTAACTTGCATTTCTCTAAAAAATTGTGATTTAAGACATTTGTTTATATTAACATTGATAGCTTTGATTTCTTTACCAGAAAACTGCTTGTTAATATTCTTTGACAATTAATCATTTGTGGAATGATTTGCAATCTTATGATTTTGACACAGTTTTATATATACATATATGCTTGAGAAATGAGGTCTTTATGATAGATAATCACTAAAATTTCCCCCAGTTTTTATTTCTTCTAATTTTCATTGCGTTGGTTTTGTTTGTGCAGAATATCATTTTAAATTTGATATAATTAAATGACTGATTTTACATTTAGTAATGTTCTCTATATCTTCTTTGATCTTAAATTCTTCCCTTATCCATAAATCTTGCAGGTACACTATTCCATGTTCCCTTAATTTATTTCTAGTATTGCCCTTTATCTGTAAATCATGTAGCCATTTTGTTATATAGCCACCATGTTAAATAGTATAAGAAGTTTATCTAAGATGTCACAATCTATACCTAGTTTCTTCCCTATTGTTTTCTGATTTTTTTACCATATATTGTAAAATAGTGATTTTTTTTGTAAAAAAACATCTCTTTGTTACCCATGTATTCTTTGAATTTTGTTTATTTAGTTGCCATATATATGTGTGTGTATATATATATATATATATATATCGTATATATACGTATATATATACATACGTATGTGTATATACATATTTATTTATTTTCTTTCCATCACTCTTTATTAAATGTACTTTTATTTCATCATGATCTGAAAAAGGAAGCATTTAATATTTCTTCTTTCTGCATGCCTTTCTGCATGAGGCTTTTATAACCAAAAGTATGGCTAAAAGGTGCCATGTGCCCTTGAGAGAAAAAAAATGAAATCTATTTTTAAAACCTTTTTAAGTATGTGTGATTGGCTGTCAAGTACACTGGTGGTGACTTCTGTAAAAAAGATTTTGAAGTCCAGCACCTAAGGCTTATGAAGTCCAGTAAAATGAGTGTGACTTGGAGAAATACCCTGGAGTAAGTATTGCAAATGTCGATACCTTGCAATCCAATCATCCTTTTATTTAGGGGCCTATAATTTTAGAGATCATCCATTTCTATGAAGTCTTTTTGATGAGGATATCAAACAATTGGGGACATTAGCATTTTCAAGAATCTGACTTCAGTGTAGCACATGGATCCTTTTCTGCAGCCCAATCATCTTCTCATTGCCTTGCATCCACAAGCATAGACTTTTTCCAGGAAATTTTAATGTCCTCCTATTTGATACTTCACTCCTAGAGCTCTGCTGTCTTGACTGGTGAATGTTCCTGGTTACAAAACCAGAATTGTTTGTTTTCTATTTAAGCATCTTATATAAAGAACTTGAAGTCAGAAAGTTTGACTTCCTCCTCCTCCTCATTATCATCACTACCATCACCACCACCATCATTATCACATCAGCATTATCATGAAGCATTTATGAAGCACCTCTTTTATACCAGGCACTGCACTAAGTTTTGGAGACACAAATGACAGCAAAAAAAATGAGGTCCTTTCCATTTAAGACTCTACATTTTAATGGGAAAATATGATGCAAACAACCATATAACTACTAGTAATATAGAGCAAAATGAAGTTATCTCAGAGCAAAAGTTGTAGTAGTGTGGGGAGGCCAGTTGCAGTGTATGAGTTTTAAGCTAAATATTAAGTAAAATCAGTGAATTCAGGAGATGGAAGAAGAGAATATATTAAGGGCAGTTGGGGAAAGGACAATGTCAGTTGATGGAGTGTCATGTTTGAAGAAAAACAAGAAGGCTAGTGTCACTGAATCATTGAGCATATGAAGAAGAGCAAAAAAAACCAAACAAACAATAATCCAGAAAATAACAATAAGCTAGCTTATGAAACATTTTCAAAGGTTAATAGTTGATTTTATATTTGATCCTGAAGATAAAAAGAGATTCATTGGTTTTATCAAGAAGGAGAACACCATGTTCATATTGATGAACTCCTCAATTGAGTATGTAAAGATTTGTTCCAAAAGTTGAATTCTACATTTCCCGTCTGAGGTTGTGCTATATCCTATGCATATGCCTTCTCAATTTCCCTAGGGGCTTACTTATTTTCCTCATTCATGACATTCCATTTTTAACTTTTTGTGTTTTTGCATTGACTGACCCCTTTGCCTAGAAAATTGCCAACCCTCATTACTACTTCTTGGAATCTTTGAGTTCCTTCAAGATTCAGCAGAAAAGCACATTTCCAATAATATTTTTATTGTCCTCCAATATTACCTGTGTCTGTTTCATATAAATATTGTATACATCTAAAACAGCAAATTCACTTGAAAGTAAACCATGAAAAAATGGAAGTTCACCTTTCTTTCATTCTCAGTAACTAGTGTCATAACTGAGACATATAAGGTGCTGATTAAATGGCTGCTTGCTTAATTTCCTTGACATTTGCTAGCCTCAGTTTCTTTCCTATTCAAGAAGAGTATTTGGTGTTTGGATCCTTTAAACTTTCGACTATGAATGAATATAACACCCAAGTGTCAGAGGTTTCTGTCTTTGCCTCGAAGTATAAAATCTTACACAACTTAAAAAATATGTTCTGCCTATAATTCCCCAGGCCCTTGGGGAACTACAACAGAATTCAAATGAATTTGTCCCCTCCCCTTGTCAAATACTTCCATCTTCACCAGCACCAAGGACAGAGTCCTAATTTTCCATCACCTTCAGAGACCAGACCAAATCATTTTGTAGGTCATAAATAAAGTCAGCAAAATCAAAGTTTGCCTTGTATTAAATGATGACCTAGAATTATAGGAGCAAAAAGTTTTAGTAAAAGGGGAAGAACATGTCTCCTCAGTGAATGAAAGTTAAAATATGGTAAAATTCAGTTTAATGGTTCCATCTGTTTATCCTACTGTTTAGCTATAAAGATGATGGCAGATATATGGCAAAAGAAGTTTCCCTCTAACCTCTTTATTTGAAGGAAATACCTGCTAATTTATTGCTTTTTGAAAAGACTAAAAACAAAAGATAAGGTGATAGAAAATAGGGCCATAAAATTAAAACAAACAAAAAACTTGTCAGAGTCAGATGTTTGGATTATCTTCCTCCTTTGGAAAAAAGATGTATTGTTGTCTGCGTTTGAGTCACTCGAAGATCTAATGTTTTGCTAGGTGGAAGGGTTAGACCTCCTTGTAATTTATTTTTCACCTATGTTCTGCTTCAAAACTCGACATATTTTTATCTACGACTGAGTGCTGGTTTTACACACTCAGGTTCCCTGATGACATGCAATAATAACTTAACATGTAATCTCTTGTAAATTAAATAAATATAAGAAAGAAAAATATTAAATCTGTGCATAATTCTTATTAGAGTTTTATTGTCCAAATAAGTTTGAATTTGCCTTTTCTTTATGTTGCTCAAAATGTCTTGGTGAGAGTAATACATTCCCAAGTCAGTCAGAGGGAGCTTTTCTTGAACACTCAAATTTAAACATCTAGTTATTTTTTTTCAAAACAAGGGAAATAAAAAATACAAATTAGAGTTGAACCTAGTTCTCAGCACCTTGTCCAGTATTTTTTTTAATTTCTTACTCTACTGCCCTGATAACAGAAATACACATGATGAAAGTAGAGGAAAGGAATCTCAAAAATCAGAAATTGTGATTTCTATGCTTAGGTCTGCCAAAGCTTATATTTTGTTCATCTGTAAAATTATCATATTTCATTATATCATGAAATATCATGGAAATATTCTAGCTCCATGATTCTACCATTTCAGGAAGGTAAGTATCAGTATATAGGCTTTAGATACCTTCGTGTTGCAAAAATTTGCCACGTCCTTGACTATCCACTTTATCTACTTGATTTTTATTCATCCTTTACAGTGGAAGTCTAATTATCTTTGTTCCATCAATAACCTTTTCCATAGAATCATAGAGCAGTTAAATTCTAAGGAGTGATAGAAGTAATCTAGAAGAATCTGATCTACAATAGCCCCTACCAGCATCACACAGGCTCTATTTAAAGATACCAGGTGAAGAGTAATTTACTATCTCCCAATACAGCCTTTTTTGCCCTATCACCAATTTATGTCTTAGGAAGATTTTTGTTTAATTTTAAAATTACATACTTAATGGTAAATATGCTCTTATGCAACTTTCATTTATTATTTATAGTTCTACCCCAAGGATGGGGAACTTTTGACCTTGAGGCCACATGTGTCTGTCTAGGTCCTTAAGTGTGGCCCTTTGCCTGACTGCAAGCCTCACAGTACAAATGTGAGGCTTGGATTCAGTCAAAGGGTCACACTTGAAGATCTAGAGGACCCACATGTGACCTTGAAATGGCAGGTTCCTCACCCTTGTTCTGCTTTCTGGGGTCATACAGAACAAAACCAGATTGTCATATAGATGACAACTCTTTAAGTGCTTAAAATCTCACTTCCTTTATGCTTTTCTTTTCTGACTGAACCATTTTGGCATTAACTTTATTTCCATCTTAACCTTCTTATCTTCCTTTGGGTGTACTTCAATTTATCAATGTCCTTACTAAAAAGTGCACTGAAAATTGAAGGTAATATCCCACATATGACAGCCATATGCCACCTAAGACAGCCCTGTCAACTTTGCACGTATGAATACTAACATACCTTTCAAAGAGTGTCCTACCATCACTAGAATGATAGGTCAATGGATATGTGCTCTTAGCTACGTTGCTAATCATTTGAACTATGCATGTCACATTTCATACCTCCTTATTCTTGAGCAAGAATCTTGTCCATGTTCTCACCAGAGTTTGTCAAGCATTTAAAATACTTTTACAAGATGCAAGGCATTGTATTAAAAAATTGTGATAATAAAACCAGTACTCATTCTAATACTTCCTAGTAGAGTGTTCAGTGCATGTGATGTAATTAGATACAGCTCAATTCAATGGAATTCAACGAACATTCAATCATGTTTACTAGGTTCCAGATTTACTGTACCTCTGATGCTTCCTGGGTGATCTTAGATTTATACCCTCTGGGACTTGATTTCCTCATCTGTAACCTGAAATCTTTAGACTAGATTATTTCTAATGCACCTTCTACAACCAGATCTATAAGGAAATTATAAAATTCAAAAGTAAAGTTATTTTTTTAATGGAGCTTTTGAACTCAAGTGACTTGTATAGTAGCATAATATTGAGACAATAGGAATATACTGTTGGGGGGGGGGCAGCTAGGTGGTGCAGTGGATAGAGCACCAGTGCAGGAGTCAGGAGGACCTGAGTTCAAATCTCACCTCAGACACTTGATACTCACTAACTGTGTGACCTTGGGCAAGTCACTTAACCCCAGTTGCCTCATCCTGGGTCATCTCTAGTTATCTTAATGAATATCTGTTCACTGGATTCAGATGACTCTGGAGGAGAAGTGAGGCTGGTGACCTGCACAGCCCTCCCTCACTCAAAACAAAGTCAAGTGCAAGTCATATCATCATTTCTCTGGTGGCATGGTCTTCTTCAAAAACGAAGGACTAATACTCATACACAGTTGTAGGCAACAATTTCTCATGAAAACAAAGAATTATATTTGGGTTCCTTCAAAATCTACTACTTCCTAAGAAAGTATTTTCCATTTATCAATCAATTCACAAGCATTTATAAAGTATCCCCCACACTCAAGATAATGTGTTAACACTAGGAATATATAGTTTAAAAAAAAGAAAACATTCCCTCACTTCACAGTGCTTGCATTGTACAGATGAGACAATAGAAACTTGTGCATATTTGTGCATATATGCACATGTGATTGTAAGCATGCATGTATGTGTATATAGATAATGACTTTTAGAAATTTTTCATTATATCAAATCCAAATTTTTTCAAAATTTCTAGCCATTTTTATTCAACAAATTATGCATTAAATACATGCACAATAGGTACTATGTATGTCTATTTATGTACAAATATGAAAATCAACCAAGTGTGACTTCAAAGAACTTTAAATCTAATTGAAGCATATTGCCCACAAACGATAAGATAACATAGAATGTGATCATTTCCAATTATTGTTTCAAGGCGTTTTGACAAGAAACATATTTTTTTTTTCCCTTGGGAAGAAAAGAGAGGGAGAGAGAATGGGATTCTAATGGAGAATGTAGCACCCTAACTGTACTACAAAGAAAAGCATTTAAAAAGAAAACGGACATAGCCAGAGGAATCCAAGGCTTCATTATAATCTGTGAAAATGAACCAACCCGTAACAGAGAAAAAGGAAATAAGTCTTGAAGATCTTAATTTAGACATAGCTTCAGGATAAATCTTCTTAAAATAAGAGATAACCAAAGGTAAAATGCCTAAAATAGTAATCAGTTTACCATCCATGGAGATGTCCAATCAGATTCTGAATAATCATTTGGTATTATTTGTTTTTCTTTTCATAGGTATATTGGTCTAAATGGACATTAAAGAGCCTTCTAAATTAAAAATACTTTGATATAGGGAGCTCTACTTAATGTCGTGGAGCAGAGAATTTGCATCACGAAACATACCTTAGGAAGGTTTTTTGGCATTTATCTGAAGGGTGTTTTTAATATTGTGGAGATTTTAAACAGAGTGAGACTATGGAAGAGATTCTTAAAGTAGTTTGGACAGGGAATGATGAGGGTGTAACATAGGGTTAATGTAGAAGAGGAGGCAGAGGCAAGGGCCAGGTTAAATTTATCCAGCTGAGGTTGGATGAATTTGAATTAAATGTGGAATATTTAAATGTAATTGATTAAACTTGTTAAAATTTAGTTAAGTCAAAATTTAAACATGGGAGATAAGGGAAAGGGGAAAATTTTGAGTAGAGTTTTGAACTTTGATGATAGAAAAGACTATGTCTGTTGCTGACAAAAATGGATAAAGTGACAAAGGCAAAATTTTGGAGCATCTATTCAGGATTATAATTTCGAATGACTAACTTTCCTCTGTTAGTGTGATATGCTAAAAAAAAAACCAAAACACTCCTTCAGATGTTCGGGTGTAGGGAATTCATTGAAGATCTCCAAGGAAAACATTGGTAAGTTCTTTTTAGGATCTTTTATAGATGGAATTCTTCTGCAAGTATGAGTCATATGAGGTTGGTCCTGAGGTCTCTTCCCACTCTAAGCATCTATTGTGTGCTAGGCACTGTACTATATAAAAAGTGACAAAAGACATCTCTGTTCTTTTGAAGCTCAGATTATAATAGGACAGAAAACAAGCAAGCAAATATATACAAACTATATGGGAAAAATTAGAAAGAAAAAAAAGAAAGACACTAGAAGTAAAAGGGATTGGGAAAGGCTTCTTACAGAGGATAAGATTTTAGTTTGGACTTAAAAGAACAGAGAAGTCAGAGGAGGGGTATGGTGAAGAAGGAGAAAATCCAAGAGGACAGTCAGAGAAAATGCTCACAGCTGAGAGATGGAGTGTGTTGTTTGAGAAACAGCAAGGTGGTCAGTGTCACTGAATAAAAGAGTACATGGTAGGGAGCACGGACTGGACAAATGGAAAGTTGAGTCAGAGGTAAGGGTACTGGATTATGAAGGATCTTGTATGTGAAATAGAGAATTTTTTATTTTGTCACTTTTATTGAGTAGGGGGTTGACATGATCAGATCTTCAAAGAATTTAGCGATTAATGATATAGTCAGTACTTGAATTGAATATTTTTTTTTCGTTCTTGGTGGAATACAAAAATAAGCACAAATTAGATTTCATAACTTCTCCAGATTTATCTTGGTTTTAGAAGATCTGTGAAACTGAAAAGGAAAAAATAATGCATCTTTATTTCAATGCAGTTGCTTTTCTTTATAATCTTATGCAATTCATTTTAGACATTTAAAACTTTATTCTGTCAAAACAGGTGCACACACACACACACACACACACACAACTTAAGAAACTTTTTCCTACATAGATTTTCAATAGAGCTGAAGTCTTGGTTAGTTGAGGGACCATTAACTTTGTATCAGATGTGAGTCTCAAACTCATTTTTGGTAGAGCTATGTGCACTTGGATTAATTGATTTAAATTCAAAAGTACTCTGGTCGTAGAAAAGGAATTGTGATAATTTGGCTAATAACCTTATATAAATATTTCAGGAGGGGTGACAGTAGATGAGTTGAGAAGTGTTTTGTATTTTGTACAGTAAGTTTTAGGAAGTTAGTTGAATGAATCTGAAGGTTTGACTAAGCTTCAAGTCCCTTTTCTAAAGTGTATAATTAATTATTTATGAATAAGTTCCCATACAATTAAAACTGTCTACCATTTCCATGTCTCATTTCTCTGAAAAGGAAACTTTGCAGAGCAAGGAAATATTGGCCATTTCCCTTGACAGAAAAGTGTGTCTCCTGTGGGGCTTTTTAATATCTAACTCCTTGCAACAATTGCTTGTTCTGAGGTTTGCCTAGTTTCTTTTCCTTCCATTTGATTTCTAACTTGAGTTTCATCCCTTTTTGTTTGCAGAGATATCATTTTCCCAGCTTCCAATGACAGGTACCACTGAGATATGAGATTGATGTTTAAAAATACAGTGTAAGATGAAATTAAGCTCAATGGTCCAGTGTGTCTTCAAAAATAGAAGGGAATATTTACTTCCCCATGAAATTGTTTCAATCACACATTTCACTGTTAGAATCAAGCAACATGCTCTCCTCCATGTTGGAGTCTGGTGTTTTTAACACAATCCTGGTGTGCAAACATTGAACTACTTGCAACTTTGTGTTTGCTTTCAAGCAGAGCTTTGTCTCTGCTAAACTATTAATGTGTATTTTATGACATCATCTTCAGCCTGCCTTTTCCCTTCCTTCCTTCCTACCTCTCTGATGTCAGTTTCTTTGGATACACACTAACAGAAACTCTATAGATTAAGTGATTACACTTTCATTTGGATAATAAAATTCTATTTATAATCAAGACTTAGCATGGTGGGAAGGGAACATTTTTATTCCCCAAGACTTTTTCTGGGATGTAAAGTAACCAAAGGAATTTTTTTCCTATTGTAAAAAAATCTTGGACAGGCAGACATATCTCAACACATTGGTACTAAGGAGATGAATGAAGTACAGGAAGAAATACAGGCTGGAGACTCTAGAGATCTGATTTTGCATTGATCGTGCAATGTTGGACAAATTATTGAGTTTTTTCCCCCTGCTATTGCAAAATTATTGGCTTAACCCTTATAACTTCAAATATGCCTGCAAGATATGACATTGTATATCAAATGTTCTATGGTTTCTTTTAATTCTGAGGCTTATTTTCTGTTCTGAGAACTTACCCAGTTTTGATATGATACATTCTCTGTACTGAGTCCTTTCTGCTCGAATTTTCTATAGCCCTTGTTCTAAGGTTTTTTTATCTCACCTGTCCTTGATTTCTAGGTTATTGATCTATAGGACTCATTGTTATAGATTCTTTGTTTTGAAATTTGATTCTTTTTTAAAAGTAGCTCCTTAATTTTCAGAAACTGAGACATCGAAAAGAAGCAAAAATGAGCTGTCCAGCAGTAGGGAAAAAATGGCACATGTAAACTCTCCATCCTAGCATAGGAAGGACTAATCCCTCTATCTGCCATACAGGTTTAAATAATATATAGGCAAGCAAGTGGCACACTGGATAGTGTGCTACACCTGGACCAGGATGACATGAGCTCAAATACAGACTCCAGCACTAACTAGCAGGGTGGCCCTGTAATTTAATTTCCACTGTCCTCAATTTCCTCATCAGTATAAATGGAGATAATAGAACCAATCTCACAAGGTTGTTCTAAAATACAAATGAAATAATAATTGTAACGCCCTTAGCACAGTTCATGGCATGTATTAAGTGTAATATTAATTTTGGTTATTATTATTATTATTGTGTAATGAAGTTCTTAGGGTCAATTCATGTTCTTAAGAATAGCACAGTTTCAAGGGTTTTCGTGTCATTCTAGGGTAGGTTTTGATCAAAGGATTTTAGGTTTAGACATGAGCAGAACCTTAAAATTCAATCAATCCAGCACCCTTATTTCATAAATGAGGGAACTGTTTTCCCTCATTTTGTGGAAGAGAAAACTTAGTTTTAGTGAAGTTAGTTAGATTTTTCAAAACTGTATAGATATACACTAGAGAAGAAGGTAATGGATGGATATTCCAGAAAACTTTTGATGCCATCTAGTATTGCATCAGGATATCATCTCCTAGTGAGTTACATATACTAACATTAAAAAGTATATCTTCTTATTTGTAGCATCCACCTCCAATTCAAGGTAAGCTTGTGTATTAATATTGTGGTGAGATCAGATGTCACTTAAGAGTCACATTTAATGAGTATTTCTGTTTTCTAATCACAGTATGAGACTTCTGGCTATATTGTTGTTGCAGTTTTCACAATATGTCAAGAGTTTCATTACTTATTCCCATCTTTCCTCTAAGGAGAATGGCGGCTATGTGGTACCATTGGTCGAGCACAAATCAGATTACTTTTAGGACACTGATTGGGTATTTCATGATGTTTCGCTTTTCTTCATTGCCTTACATGTTCCAAATCAATTTAATTTAACCAACATTTATTAAGCAACAAGCATAATTCCAGTCACAATGCTAGGCACAGTAAACATGAAATTAAAAATAAATGTACATATGTATACATATGATTATATGTATGCACACATACATATATACATACACACATACATATGTGTATACATATGTATGCTATATGTTTTATATGTGTATGTATGTACACATATATACATAGATGGGTACATATAGATATACATAATGTGCATGTGTGTATATATGTGTATGTTTATCCTTCATTGCTGAAGAAGACCATGGCATCACAGAGACACAAAATGACTTGCACTTGACTTTGTTTTGAGTGAGGGAGGGCTGTACAGGTCACCAGCCTCACTTCTCCTCTAGAACCATCTGAATCCAGTGACCAGATAGTCATCAGAATGACTGGAGATGTCCCAGGAAAAGGCAGTTGGGGTTAAGTGACTTGCCCAAGGTCACGCAGCTAGTGAGTGTCAAGTATCTGGGGTGAGATTTGAACTCAGGTCCTCCTGACTCCTGCACTGGTGCTCTATCTACTACACCATCTAGCTCCCCATATGTGTATGTACATGTATAATGTATATATGCACACATATGCACATATGTACACACATATGTATGTGCATGTGTGTATGTATATGTGTATGTGTCTATATACATATATATGTATATGGAGAGAGAGAGACAGAGAGAGAATTTATGGATTAATTTAAGGCATGGTCATATAAATCCTAACATTTGAAAGGGCATTATTACAATTAGAATTAGGAAGAAAAGTAAATCAATAGATGAGAAAAGAGGGAAGACCTTGTTATCAATAACTCCAGCAAGGACACAATCTCCCTCTCGCTGTCTCTGAAACTGGCTGTAGGCAGCCTAGAAAGACCTATATAATATAAACCATTAGGCTTACTTTTCTTACATTCCTCTCATACTGAATAGACAACCATGTTATGAGAAGCACTAATAACAGACACAGTTGAGACCTATATATGAAAACAGAATTGCTAAAGCTTCTGAAAATCATCTTTCAGAAATGTGATTTTTGTCCTTTTGTCAGTGTCTATGTTTCTGTGGGGGAGGGGTGGAAGGCATCCATAGGGACAACAAAAGAGTTGTACTATAAATTTCTGGTTCATAAATTGATATTTTCATATAGAAGAAGTAAACAATTTGACTTTTATGTATATTTTATCTTTCTCATGGATGTTATATATCAAAATACCTTTTAAGTTCTGCTATTTTTATTGTGAGGTGGTGCGATTGGTCACAAATCACTAAAAGTATTTCAGTTCATAAAATTTCCATTTTTTTCCCATTCAGGATTATACTTAACTTTGCTGGGGAAGTTACTCTTAGTCATAACCTCAGCTCTTTTGCTCTATGAAGTCCAGTATTCCAAGACCTATGACTCTTCAGTGCCATAGACACTAAGTCTTGTGTAGCTTGTATAGTAGTCTTATTGTATATCAATGATGTTTAAATTGTTTTGTCTTGTTGCTTTCAGGATTTTCTCCTTAACCTGGAAGCTTCAAAACTTGGCTATTTTCTGTAAATTTTCCTCCTGGGATCTCTTTCAGGTGGTGATTGGTACTTTCATTTTCCTCCTATTTTTGCTTTACCTTCTTGTTCTAGAAACTCAGGGAAATTTTCCTTCATAATTTCATTTCATATTGTATCAAGATTTTTATTTTTATCATAATTTTCAGGCAGTCCAACTATTCTTGTATTATTTCTCCTTGATTTGTTCTCCAGATTATTTTTCTCTCTCATTAGTTGCTTCATATTATCTATTTTTTCTTTCTTTTGATTGTGTTTAATCATTTCTCTGTGTCTTAGAATGTCATTAGTTTCCCTTTACCCAATTCTAGTTTTCAAGGAATTGTTCTCTTCCTGGAGTTTTTAGTTTTTTATTTCAAATTGGTTGATTTTCTTTTCATAATTTTCTTGGTTTTCTTGGATCGTTCTTATATTTTCTAATAGTTCCTCAGTCTCTCTTATTTCCTTTTAAAGTCTTTTTTAAGTTCTTTGAAGAACCTTTTTTGTGTTTGGGACCATTTTACATTTCTCATTGAAAAAGAAGTGACTTTGCTTTAGCACCATCGTCTTCCTCTGAATATAAACCCAGATTTCTTTATCCACATAGTAGCTATCTGTGGTTGTTTTTTTTTCTCCTTTGCTTACTCATTTCTATTTATTTTTTGATTCCTACTGACTCTTACTATTGACCCCATTCTTTTTAACTAACATACACATCACAGATTTAAACCTGCAGTAGAAATTATAGGTGATAAAACTCTAATACCAACTTTTTCACAACTAGGAAATGAAGGTGTAGTACTATGGAATGCCTTGAGCAACACAATACAACCAGTTGGAATGATGGAATTCTATTCTATGCCCTCTGCTTTCTAATATAATATTCTTGTCACTTTGTCATTATATTCTCAAAGTTATCTTTCCACATGAATTTTTCTCCACTAATGTTTTATAATATGCTACAACTTACCTATTATCATCATAATGTGTGTTCTGAAGATGCTAGACTAAAAGCAGGGAAATCCTGGGGCTCTCCCTCAAACCACATCAAATGCTTTTTAAAATGGTTCTAAATAAATTCTAGAGTAGCAGAACCCACACAATGACAGAGTGAAACAAATTTCCAGCCAAAGACATCCTGGAAGGCCAATAGGAAAGGTTTGTTGCACCAGTCTGAGAGAAGAGTACCTTCCAGTGGGGGATGCACCAGCACAGAAAGGGCTAGAGCAGACCTCTGGGCACCGAATCAATGGCAGCTGTGGCAGTTTCCAGACTTAGCCCACAAATGCCAAAAGTGACTTAAAACATCTGTGAAACCTGGGTGGGAGAGGAGCAAAGTCTGGCACCAGCCCCAGCTGAAGGGTGACCTTGGCCACAGAGACAGCAACTTACAAGAACTCTAGACCTTCAGGTGGTGTAAAATAGAGCAGCTGATCAGAGGGGTATTACAGGGGTCTCCACTGGTGTGGAGGTGCTGAGATGCTGAGGCAGAATTCTCTTGCTTTCCTCATGCTTTGATTGGTGATGCAGACCTGGGTGTCAGTCTTTGGGCAAAGAGAAGAGCTGTTGTGGTGATAGTAGAGAGGCAATCCTCCTTACTCTTACAAAAGAGTGCTTTTTGTCACTCCCAGACCAGGAGAGTATTAAACATCTTTCCTTTGAACAAGATACTTTGGAAGGGCTGAGAATTTACAGATGCCTAGAAGTAACTCTGAAAACAGGTGCACAAAACCCTGAAGCTTGGGACAGACATCCCCAAACTGGAAGAAGAATCCTACCTTCAAAGAGCTAAAAAGTCAAGTAATTTCCTGGAAAAAATGAGATAATAGCAGAAAAATAAGCTATAGAATCTTACTTTGGTGACAAGAAAGATCAAAACATACAACTAGAAAAAGACTACAAAGTCAAAGCTGCCACATCCAAGGCATTCAAGAAAAATATGAATTGGTCATGGGTCATGGAAAAGCTCAAAAAGGTTTTTAAAAATCGAGTAGGAGAAGTGGAGGAAAAATTGGGAAGAGAAATGGAGCTGGTGCAAGAAATCATGAAAAGCGAGTCAGCAGTTTGCTAAAGGAGACCCAAAAAAATGCTGAAGAAAATAAAACCTTAAAAAATAGACTAACCTAAATGGCAAAAGAGGTCCAAAAAGCCAATGAGGAGAAAAATGCCTTAAAAACAGAATCGTGCAAATGAAAAAAAAGATCCAAAAGCTCACTGAATAAAATAAGTCCTTCAAAATTGGAATCAAGCAAATGGAAGCTAATGACTTTATGAGAAATCAAGAAATCATGAGAGGAAACAAAAAGAATGAAAAAATAGAAGACACTGTGAAGCATCACACTGGAAAAAAACAAACAAAAAACTGAAATGGAAAATAGATCCAGGAGAGACAATTTAAAATTATTTGACCACCTGAAAGTTATGAAAAAAAATCAAAACACCCTGGGCATTATCATTGAATAAATTGTCTTTCTTTTTCTTTTTTAAATTTATTTTTCTTACCTTTCAACATTCATTTCCACAAGAGTTTCAAATTTTCTCCCCAAGGGTCTTTCCTCCCCCCCCCAGACACTATGCATAGTGATTGCCCTTTCCCCCAATCCACCCTCCAGTCTATCACACCCCTCCATTCCCTTATCCCTATCTCCTCTATTTTCTTATAGGGCAAGACAGATTTCTATACCCCATTACTTGTATGCCTTATCTCCCAGTTGCATGTAAAAATAATTCTTAGCATTAGTTTTTAAAACTTTGAGTTTCAACTTCTCTCTGTTCCTTCCTCCTTAACCATCCCCAATGAGAAGGCAAGCAACTCATTATAGGTTATACATGTGTAGTTATGCAAAAGACTTCCGTAAAAGTCATGTTGTGAAAGACTAACTATATTGTAGTCTCAGAGACTGCAAAGATTTCACTAATACCTGTGCCCTCAGGCTCGACTGTGGCAGAGGCTGCAGTGGCTGCCAAAGGCCAACTGCCTGAGACGACAGAGACAATGGAGGGGTCGTATGGAGGAGACTTCGTCTCCATGATGGTCCCATTGGATTCTGCAAAGTCCCCCACCAGGGATTGCACAACCCCCGCCACAGGCTGGGGAGCCAGGCCTTTTCAGCCAGTCTTCCCAGTCATTGCCACAGTTGCCAAGCAAATATTCAGAGCACCAAGTACCACGACCTGGAAAAACTCATGCCTAAGAGGTCATTTTGGAGAGGGAAGCTTTTATAACCAGGGCATGTAAGAGTTGATACACACAAGACAAATGGATAACAGTGAAGTGAGCAACGATTGCTAAGGCAGACCAATTGGACTTTGTCAAGGAAACAAGAGAAGAAAAAGAAAAATAAGACAAGGACAGTGAAGAAGAATGCCTTGGATGTGGAATCCCTTGTTAAAATAAAGCCATCCCAGAAGATTGTGGACCCCCAGACATGGTTCCAGAGATGCCTCTGTTGTAAAAGAACACTCAAGAAACAAAGATCCTAAACAGAACACCCCATGAGGACAGCATGGAGGCAGAGATCATAGGTAGAACCAACTCTCTGAAGAAGCATCATAGCAGAAAGGAGTTGCTTCCAAAACCACTTGAGTCTCCAAGTAAAGGGAAGAGAAAGAAAACAAAATCATCCTTCTCTCACCCCCCAGGAGCAGAGACAAGGGTAGGTGTGGATCTGGAAGGGGTCTGTGAGAAAACCTAAAAAGCAGAAAAAGGATAAAAGGTCAGATGAGGAGGGCTTTAGGGAGCAGGAGACCCTTCCTGACCCCATGAAGGAGAAGAAAGAAAAGGAGTGTGAGTCCATAGAACAGGCACAGGGAGAGGAGGGGCAGCAGCACAGCAGTCTCAGGGACTCTGGCTCCAAGAAGAAGAAGAAGAAAAAGAAGGCTTATAGAGAAGAGGAGGAGAAGAATAGAACTGATGTCCAATGATGAGGGTGATGAAGGAGGAACCCAGTGCCTTCAGCAGTTGCAAAAAGAAAGATCACAAAAAGAAACAACCCAAGGTAGAATTGGCAGAAAATGTCCCTCTAGCACGTAGTCCCAGTAACATCAAAAAGTAAGAAAAAAATCTCAGACACAGGTAGAACCACCCTCTGCAGAGGAATCACCTTGGAAAAAAGAAGAAGAAGAAAACAGCTGTAGATAGAAATTGATGCAGGACCCTCAAGGCCCAGGCCTGGAACATGAATCAGACTTGGAAGTGGTATTAGAAAAAAAAGGGAAACTTGGATAAAGTCACTGTAGATAGGTTAGAAGAAAGACTTGCAAGAATAGATTGATAGAGAATCTGGGAAACCTGAAGCTCTCGAAACCAAAGTGGAAGAGCCCACACAGTTTGGTCAATGGGATACACAGCTACTTCAAAAATTCCAACCAAAAGATGAAATTTCTCAGACTTATGGGAGGCTTTAAGAATTCCTCCCTTTCACTCAGCAATTCCCCAGGCACCCTCAGGAAATCAAACATGGCTCTGAACAAGTAGGTCGTCAACACTTTACAGCAAAATCTGCAAGGGGAGTTTGACAGAGTAATGTACTGAAAGCATCAGCATGGAGTTGGATTTGGCTATTCAGCTTCTGTATAAAAACAAAAACAAAAACAAATTATTATGTATAAACAGAAATGCTTAAGAGAAGAGGAAGTTGAATACTTAAACAATGCCATCTCAGAAAAAAAAAATAAACAATCCATCAATGAACTCCCTAGGAAAAAATTTCCAGGGCCAGATGGATTTACAAGCAAATTCTATCAAACATTTAATGAACAGTTAATTACAATACTATATAGACTATTTTTTAAAACTGGGGAAGGAGGAGTCCTCCCAAATTCTTTTTACGATACAAATATCGTTTTGATACCTAAACCAGGACGAGATAAAGAGAGAAAGAAAATTATAGACCAATTTCTCTAATGAATATAGATGCAAAAATTTTAAATAAGATTTTAGCAAAAAGAATACAGCGACTTATCATGAGAATAATTCGTTATGATCAGGCAGGATTCATACCAGGAATGCAGGGCTGGTTCAACATTAGGAAAACTATTAGCATTATAGATTATATCAACAAGGAAACTAACAGAAACCACATGATTATCTCAATAGATGCAGAAAAAACTTTTGACAAAATAGAACACCCATTCCTATTAAAAACGCCAGAGAGCACAGGAATAAAGGGAACTTTCCATAAAATAATAAGTAGTTTCTACCTAAAACCTTCAGCAAGCATTATATGCAATGGAAATAAGCTAGATGCATTTCCAGTAAGATCAAGGGTGAATCAAGGATGTCCATTATCACCACTATTATTCAATATGGTACTAGAAATGTTAGCTATAGCAATTGGAGAAGATAAAGAAACTGGAGGAATTAGAATAGGCAAAGAAGAAACTAAGTTATCATTCTTTGCAGGTGATATGATGATACACTTAGAGAATCTCAGAGATTCAAGTAAAAAACCTATTTGAAATAATAAACAACTTTTCAAAGTTGCAGGTTACAAAATAAACCCACACAAATCTTCTGCATTTATATGTATTAGTAGCAAAGCCCACCAGCCAGAGATAGAAAGAGAAATCCCATTTAAAGCTACAGTGGACACTATAAAATATTTGAGAGATTACCTGCCAAAACAAACCCAGGGACAATATGAACACAATTACAAGACACTTTTCACACAAATAAAGCCAGATCTAATTAATTGCTCTTGGGTAGGCCAAGCCAATATAATAAAAATGACTATTCTACCTAAATTTATTTATTTATTGACATACCAATTAAACCATCAGATAATTACTTTCTAGACCTGGAAAAATAGTATGAAAATTAATCTAGAAGAACAAAAGGTCCAGAATATCAAGGAGACTAATGAAAAGAAATGCTAGGGAAGGTGGCCTAGATCCACCACATTTTTTTCCCATGAAGTATTATGCTGAATTACTAGGTAGGTATTTCTTGGTTTTAATCCTAGCTCCTTTGACTTCTGGAATATCATATTCCAAAAGTCCTTTGATCCCTTAACTTAGAAGCTGCTAGATCTTGTGTTATGCTGATTGTATTTCTACAATACTCGAATTGTTTCTTTCTGGCTGCATGCAATATTTTGTCTTTTACACAGGAATTCTGGAATTTGACTACAATATTCTTAGGATTTTTCTTTTGAAATATCTTTCAAGAGATGATCAGTGAACTATTTCAATATTTATTTTACCCTCTGGTTCTAGAATATCAAGGCAGTTGTGCATCAGATTTTCATGAAAAATGATATCTAAGTTCCTTTTCTGATCATGGCTTTCAGGTAGTTTCATAATTTTTAAATTGTCTCTCCTGGATCTATTTTCCAGGTCAGTTGTTTTTCCAATGATATATTTCACATTGTCTTCTATTTTTTCATCCTTTTGATTTGGTTTTGTGATTTCTTGACTTTTAATAAAGTCGTTAGCTTCCATCTGCTCCATTCTGATTCTTAAGGAATTATTTTCTTCATTGAGCTTTTGGATCTTCTTTTCTATCTGGCCAATTCTGCTTTTTAAACATTCTTGTACTCCTTGGCTTTTTGGACCTTTTTTGCCATTCAGGTTAGTTTGTTTTTAAAGAGTTATTTTCTTCAGCACATTTTTGATTCTCCTTTAGTAAAACATTGACTTATTTTTCATAATTTTCTTTCATCACTCTCATTTCTATTCTCAAGTTTTGTTCTACTTCTCTTACTTGATTTTCAGACTCCTTTTTTCAGCTTTTCCATGGCCTGACACCAACTCATATGTTTTCTTGGAGGCTTTGTATGAAGGAGCTTTGACTTTGTTTTCTTCTGTTTCTGTGCTTTGGTCTTCCTTGTTACCAAAGTAAGATTCTATAGTCCGATTCTTTTCCAGGTGTTTGCTCATTTCTCAAGTCATTTACTTGACTTTTGTCAAGGTAGTTTTCTGCTTCCAGTGTGGGTGGGAGGTATACTGTCAGCTGCTTGATGCCCTCACAATATGTGGGTCTAGAACTCCAGAAGCAGTTACTCCAGCTGCCCCTGCTACTGCTGTGACTCCTGTGGGTTCCTCTGCCCCCTTATCCTTCTGTCACCCTGGGGTTGGGGCAGAACCACTTCACTCTCCTTCATTTGTCCCATAGGATTTTTCCACTATCCTTCCAATGTATCCACAGTATTTTAGGGTCTTGAAGTCTGGAGTGACCATAGGTGTGAAAGATTCTGTCCCCCTAAGATTTGCTCAGGTTGCCCCTGCGCACTCAGGGGCCACACTGGACTCTACTCTCCTCCCATTGTGTCAAGATACAGCCTTCCTGCAACCTTCCAGGCTGTTTTGGGCTGGACATTTGCTTCACTCTGTCATTCTGTGGGTCCTGAAGCTCCAGAAATTCTTTAGAGTCATTTTTACAGGTATTTGGTTGGGTTTGGTGGAAGCACTCTAGAAAGGCTGGGCTGTTACTCTACCATCTTGACTCTGTCCCCTCCATTTAAGAAATTATCAAGGAAAACTATCCTGATAATCTGAAACCACAAGGGAGAATAGAACTTGAAAGAATCCACTGATTGCCTCCTGAAAGAGATCCCAAAAGAGATCTCCTAGGAAAATATTAGTCAAATTCCAGGGTTCTCAGCTCAAGGAGAATATATTGCAAACAACCAGAAAAAAAAAAAAAAAGATTTCAAGTACTGTAGAAACACAATTAGGATGACACAGAATTTAGCAGCTTTTACATTAAGGGATTAGAGGGCTTGGAATATGATATTCCAGTGGTTAAAGGAGCCAGGATTGAAACCAAGAACCACCTCCCCAGAAAAACTGAATATAATACTTTAGGGGGGAAAAGTATATTCAATGAAATAGAGGTCTTTCAAATATTTTTGGTCAAAAGACTAGAGTTAAATAGGAAGTTTCACTTTCAAATACAAGAATCAACAGAATCATGAAAAGGTAAAGAGGAAAGAGAAATCATAAGGTATTTATTAAAGATGAACTCTTTACGTTCCCAGATGGAAAGAGGGTATTTGTAACTCATAAGACCTTAGTCTTATGATAGCTGGAAAGAATGTAAGTATGTACTATATAGGTATGTATGCATATGTATGTATTATGTATACATGTGTGTATGTGTATGCATGTATATTGCATTTGCATATGTAAGTATGTATATATGAGTGTTTATGTGTTTACATGCATATGTGTCTGCATGTGTATATGTATATAGTCATATTTCTGTGTATGTTTACATGCATATGTGTATAATGTGTACACACACCGAGGACACAGGGAGTACTGAATATAAAGAGATGATATCTAAAAATAAAATTAAGTGGTGAGAGAGAGGAATGTACTGAGAGCAGGAGAAAGGTCGAGGTAGAATGGGATAAATTATCTTACATAAAAGAGGCATGAAAAATGTTTTACGATGGAGGTCAAAGGGGGTTAAGTGAGAAGGAATGAGTCAGCTTTATTCTCATCAGATTTGGCTTAAAGAGGGAATAGCATGCAAACCAACTGTTTATGAAAATCTATCTTACTCTCCAGGAAAGTGTGAGAAAAGCGATAAGAGACAGTGGGGGATGATAGAAGGGAGGGAAAATGGGAGCAAGGGCTAACCAGAAGCAAAAGCTTTTGAGTAGGGATAGGGTCCAAGGTGAGAATATAATAAATATAGGGCAGGATAGGATGGAGGGAAATATAGTTAATCTTTCACAATTTTACCACTATGGACATGTTTTGCATGAATACACATGTATAACATATTCAATCACTTGCCTTCTCAATGAGGGTGAGTAGGGAGGGAGGATGGGAGAGAACTTGGAACCCCATGTTTTAAAAATGAATGTTAAAATGTGTTTTTACATGCAACTGGGAGATACAATCCTCAGACAATGGGTTATAAAAATCTAAGAAAAGATTGGGGTAGTGATAGAATGGAAGACAGATTGAAGGCAGGGTTAATTGGAATGCACACTGTCTTTTGAGGGTAGAAAATTTGAAACTCAAAATCTTGTGGAAAGGAATGTTGAAAAGTAAAAATAAGTTAATAAGGTTACAAAAAAGACAAAAAATAACTTGGCTTCCCTTAAATTTTCATTTTTTTGGTGATTATGCTGCTTGAGGATTTGAAAGAATATTCTTGGATATATTTATCTTAAAATCACCAATTCTATACTCACATATCTGCTTGTGTGTTAGGTTGCCTTAAAGTGACTGTTGTGTCTAAATACAAGGTGATTAAAGAAATATTTACCTTAAAAGTCAAGATTGATGCTGAAACTAAAATGATGAGGCTTATGTACAAGACTCAAAGAAGTGATTTCATTTTCCATAAATGTTAGGTGAACTTCACTTTTTGGTTACATGTACTCATTGATGAATGAGAATTCATTTTCCAAAGGAAGCATCCTTTTCAATGAGACACCATTTATTCTCAATAAAAACTCAGAAGTAGGCATTATCTTTATTTTTTCTAACATCATAACTAAAGTATAATAATATTCACACACATATACATAAATACGTATGTACGTCCAGGAATACATATGTGCAGACACAAAGTAAATTGTTTTCTATGTATTCCAATTTTGAGTTGTTGTTAAATTCAGTTAACATAAAACTTGCAAGTCCTTGGAGAAATCAAGAAGAAATCTGACTTAATTACCATCTGGCTAAAATCTCTTTAGTTTCCTAGATTAAACAAAATGTTCTGAATCTTCTGAAATATGACATTGAATAGAAGGAAGGTTTAGATTTCAATTAAAAAAAAATTCTTAGTCTTTCATTTGTCCTCTATGATATTGACAACTCCACAAATTATCTCAAATGCATTTATTATTTTTTCCATCTTGCCTTACTATGTTCAGATGTAACATTCAAAATAGTGCCAGGTGCTCAGAATGGGAATGTGGCTCTGAAGGAATAATTAATTTATTTCTTTAAATGCAAATACCAAAACAGTTTAATGAGTGATTTTCTATGCACATGATGGTAAAAAAAAAAGCAACAATCAGTTGCAGTAAAATGTTTTCTTTCTTTATACTAGAATATCCTTCCTTCTCATTTTTACTTAATTTTTATTAATTTACTTATTTTTAATTTTCAACATTCACTTCTGTATGTTTTAAAATTTCTCTTTCTCCCTCCTCTTACCCCTCTCTAAGGGAGCATGCAATCTGATACAGACTCTCCATATGCATTCCTATTAAACATATTTTCACATTAGTTATATAGTATAGAAGAATTAGAACTAATGAGAGGAACCATGAGAAAGAAAACAAAACAAAACAAAGCAAAAAAAAGCAAACACAAAGAAAATTGCCTGCTTTGCTCTGCATTCGGACTCCATAGTTCTTTCTCTGGAAGCTGGTGACCTTTTACAATACGAATCCTTTGGAATTGTTTTAGGCTCTTGCATTGCTGAGAAGTATTAAGGCTATCAAAGTCAGTCATACCACACTGTGTTACTGTGTACAATGTTCTCCTGGTTATCTCACTTCACTCAGCATCAGTTCATATAAGTCTTTCCAGGTTTTTCTGAAGTCTGCCTGTTAATCATTTCTTATAGCACAGGAGTATTTCATTGCATTCATATACTACAACGTGTTTAGTCATTCCCCAACTTATGGGCATTCCCTCAATTTCAAGTTCACTGCCACTACAAAATGAACTGCTATAAATATTTTTGTACACATAGGTCTTTTCCCCATTTTATGATTTCTATGGGATACAGACCTAGAAGCAATACTGGTGAGTCAAAGGGTGTGCATATTTTTATAGCTCTTCTGGCACAATTCCAAACTGCTCTCCAGAATGGTTTGATCAGTTCACAGCTATGCCAACAATACTTTAGTGTTCCAACTCTCCCACATTTTCTTCAACATTTATGATTTTCCTGTTTTGCAATGATAGTCAATATGATAGGTGTAATGTGGTTCCTCAGAGTTGTTTTGACTTGCATCTTTTTAATCAGTAGTGATTTAGAGCATTTTTAATATGACTACAGATAGTTTTAATTTTGAAACAATAATTTAAACAGCATATAGATAATGAGAACATGGAAATCATGGAAGAAGCAATAACACTGAGTTATTGATGTCCCTCATTAGTGCTTAGCTATGATACTTAAAAACAGTAATGGTAATTTACATTACCTAAGATGGTTCATTCAAATATTTTGATGTTATCTTTTTTCTTCTCCTAGGCTCCATTCCTACATCACTTGCAAGAAATCACCAGTTGGATTCCTCTTAGGTATTTCAGAAGCAAATTCTTGTCTGTCAACAAAAGAGAATCTGAAAGTTGAGGCTTTGGAGATCTTCTTGTCCAGAGTCTTTGTTTTACTGAAGAGGAGTTTTATACATAAGCACCTTAACATGGACAGGGGGGCCTGATATCACAGGTTCTTAGATCTGCATTCATAAAAGGAAAACAACTTTCAAGAGGTTGACAATCACTTTAATAAAGCACATGTATCAATCCTTTAATCATTCAGTTTGTTCAGGGAGTCAGCACCTGAATTTCAAAGAAAATACAGAGAAATCAAAACATCAATAGACATGCCTTCCTCTGCTTGAATTCAACAGAAAATTGGATCCCAACTGTCTGACTATAGTTACCAGAAAGGGAAGCACAACACCTGGGTTCTCAAAGCCAGGGGGCTCCTTAGTGGCTTTGCACAGTCCTCATCTGACCAAACAAACACTTTCAGTCAGTAAACCCCAAAGTAATCAACATACATGGCTTCCTCTGCCTGACCATAATTCAATGGACAGGTATAGCTGTTTGATCTTCATTACCATAGAGAGAAACATGACATCTGGATTTTCAAAGAAAGAGGGGTTTCTTAGTGGCTTTCCAGACTCCTCATCTGGCACTCAAACCTTCTTACCAAAAACTAAGCCCTAAAATAAAGCCTCACCCTAAGAGTATTTATACATTTTTTTTAGAGCCAGAAAGTATCCCAACACTTGAGAACCAGTGCTTCATTAACAAAAGCTGTAGGAGTTCCTAAAAATCTTTCCTAATGAAACTCCCCTTAATGTGCAGGCCCATCAATGGATGGGGAAGATCTTTTATCACATTAAATATATATATATATACACACACACACACACACACACACACACACACACACACACACACACACACACACACACACACATATACATACTGTTTCTAGTTAAAGAAACTCTTGTTTCTGTACTTTACTGCTAGTAAAGACTCCTGATTGATAAAACCAAGATTCAATCAGAGGCCCTTGATTGTACTAAAACAAAAACAGGAAAAGATCTCAATATTACTTGCCATTACAGGAATCTAGAAAGAAAAGGGGTGATGTAATCAATCATTCATATAGCCAAATCAGTCTATTAACTATTCCCTTTACATAACAGTCCCTTTCCTTATTTTGCATTGGCATAAATTGTGTGCTACCATCTCCTTCAAAAAGTATTGCTATAGGAAGGAGCCAAGATTGCAGAGTAGAAGGAGGGACCTGCTGTAGCTCCCCCACCATAGCCCATAAAATACCTGTAAAAATGGCTCTAAACAAATTCTAGAGCAGCAGAAGCCACAAAAGGAGAGAGACAAAGAGATTTCCAGTCCAAGACAACCTGGAAGACCAACAGGAAAGGTCTATCGCACCAGGCTCAATACAGAGTGCAGCTCAGCCTTGACCACACTGGGTGGCATGGACAGGACTGGAGCAGACTTCAGGGCACAGAATCACAGGCAGCAGCTGCAGTTCCCAGATTTCTCAACCTACAAATGCCAAAGATAGCTTCAAAGGTCAGTGAGAAAGTTCTTTCACCTGGGTGAGAAGGGAACAGGGTCTGGCCCCAGCCCCAGGGCAGCAGTGGTGGCTGAGGCAGCACCATCCATATTTGGAGCCCTACACCTAAAGACCCTGGGGGAACTGGGAGCTGATCTGAACCTCAGCCCTGAGGGTTGGCCATGGGTTGTAGAGGAGGGCTGGTGTGGTGGAGCTGGTGGAGACTCTGAGGAGAAGGAATTCTACTCACAGATCCTGGGCAAAAAACTTGTGGTTGCTCCCAGAGTGGAAAGCAGGTCAGGAGAGGAGTAAACGTCTCTCCCTTGATTGTGCTGCCATGGATAAACTGAGAACTTACAGGTCCCTAGAGTAATACCATCCAATCAACAAAGGACTCAAAAGTCAAGTAAAAAGTTGGAAAAATATCCCAAAAAAGGAAAAAAATATAAGACCAGAGAAGGGTATTTTCTTGGTGAACAGACATTTTCTTCCATCCTTTCAGATAAGGAAGAACAAAGCATACCTCCGGAGGAAGACATAAAAGGCAAGGCTTCTGCATCCAAAATCTCCAAAAAGTATATGCAATGGTTGCACACCATGAAAGAGCTAGAAAAGGATTTTGAAAATCAAGTAAGAGAGGTGGAGGAAAATTTGGGAAAAGAACTGAGAGCTATGCAAGAAAATTATGAAAGTGAGGCAACAGCTTGCTAAAGGACACCCAAAAAATCCTGAAGAAAATAACACTTTCAAAAATAGACTAACCCAAATAGGAAAAGAGGTCCAAAAAGCCAATGAGGAGAAGAATGCTTTAAAAAGCAGAATTAGTCAAATGGAAAAGGAGATTCAAAAGCTCACTGAAGAGAATAGTTGTTTAAAAATTACAATGTAGCAGTTGGAAGCTAACGACTTTATGGGAAACCAAGAAATTACAAAACAAAAACAAAAGAATGAAAAAATGGAAGAAAATGTGAAACAACTCATTGGAAACACAACTGACCTGGAAAATAGATCCAGAAGAGACAATTTAAAAATTATGAGACTACCTGAAAGCCCTGATAAAAAGGAGCCTAAATATCATCTACCAAGAAATTATCAAGGAAAACTGCCTTGATATTCTAGGACCAGATGGCAAAATAAATATTGAAAGAATCCACCAATCTCCTGAAAGAGATCTAAAAAGAGAAACTCCTAGGAATTTTGTAGCAAAATTCCAGAGTTCCCAGATCAAGGAGAAAATATTGCAAGCAGCCAGCAAGAAATAATTTGAGTTTTGTGGAAATACAACCAGGATAGCACAAGATATATCAGCTTCTACCTTAAGGGATTGAAAGTCATGGAATATGATATCCCAGAAGACAAAGGAAAGAGGATTAAAATCAAGAAACTCCTATCCAGATTCTAGAAGCAGAGGGCAAAATAAGTATTCAAGGAATCCACAGATCACTGCCTGAAAGAGATCCAAAAAGAGAAACTCCTAGGAACATTGTGGACAAATTCCAGAGTTCCCAGGTCAAGGAGAAAATATTGCAAGCAGCTAGAAAGAAACAATTCAAGTATTGTGGAAATACAATCAGGATAACTCAAGATCTAGCAGCTTCTGCATTAAGGGATCAAAGGGCGTGGAATAAGGTACTCCAGAAGTCAAAGGAACTAGGACTAAAACCAAGAATCACCTACCCAGCAAAACTGAGTATAATACTTCAGGGGAAAAATTGGTCTTTCAATGAAATAGAGGACTTTCAAGCATTCTTGATGAAAAGGTCAGAGCTGAAAAGAAAATTTGACTTTCAAACACAAGAATGAAGAGAAGCATGAAAAGTTAAACAGCAAAGAGAAGTCATAAGGGACTTACTAAAGTTGAACTGTTTACATTCCTACATGGAGAGACAATATTTGTAACTCTTGAAACTATTCAGTATCTGGGTACTGGGTGGGATTACACACACACATGCACACACGCACACACACATGAAGACAGAGTGCTCAGAGTGAATTGAAGAGGATGGGATCATATCTTAAAAAAATGAAATCAAGCAGTGAGAGAGAAATATATTGGGAGCAGAAAGGGAGAAATGGAATGGGGCAAATTATCTCTCATAAAAGAGGCAAGCAAAAGACTTGTTAGTGGAGGGATAAAGAGGTGAGGTGAGAGAAAAACATGAAGTTTACTCTCATCACATTCTACTAAAGGAAAGAATAAAATGCACACTCATTTTGGTATGAACACCTATCTTACAATACAGGAAAGTGGTGGATAAGGGGATAAGCAGGGTCGGGGGGGATGATGGAAGGGAGGGCATGGGGAGGAGGGAGCAATTTGAGGTTGACACTCATGGGGAGGGACAGGATCAAAAGAGAGAATAGAAGTAATGGGGGACAGGATAGGATGGAGGAAAATATAGTTAGTCTTATACAACACGACTATTATGGAAGTCATTTGCAAAACTACACAGATTTGTCCTATATTGAATTGCTTGCCTTCCAAAGGGAAGGGGTGGGGAGGGAGGGAGGAAAAGAAGTTGGAACTCAAAGTTTATGAACAACTGTCAAGTACTGTTCTTGCCACTAGGAAATAAGAAATACAGGTAAAGGGGTATAGAAAGTTATTTGGCCCTACAGGACAAAAGAGAAGATGGAGACAAGGGCAGAGAGGGATGATGGAAGAGAGAGCAGATTGGTGATAGGGGCAATTAGAAGGCTCGGTGTTTTGGGGTGGGGGGAGGGGACAAAAGGGGAGAAAATTTGGAACCCAAAATTTTGTGAAAATTAATGTTTAAAGTTAAATAAATAAAAAAATAAATGAATGAATGAATGAATGAATTTAAATATATATATATAAATATACATATATATATATATATATATATATATATATATATATATACATACACACACACACACACACACACACATATATATATATATAAAAGAAACTCCTACCCAGCAAAACTGAGTACAATACTTCATGAGAAAAAATGGCCAATCAATTAAATAGAGGACTTTTAAGTATTCTTGATGAAAAGACTAAAGTCAGATAGAAAATTTGACTTTCAAACACAAGAACCAAGAGAAGCAGGAAGAGGTAAATAGGAAAGAGAAATCATAAAGGTCTTACTAAAGTTGAATTGTTTACATTCCTACATAGAAAGATAATATTAGTACTTTTCTCAGTATTTGGGTAGTTGGAGGGATTATATATACATATATTTATGTATATATATATATATATATATATATATATATATATATATATAGAGAGAGAGAGAGAGAGAGAGAGAGAGAGAGACAGAGACAGAGACAGAGACAGAGAAAGACAGAGACAGAGACAGAGACAGACAGACAGAGACAGACAGACAGAGAGACAGAGACAGAGAGAGACAGAGGGCACAGTATAAGTTGAATAGGAAGGGATAACAGGTAAAAAAAATACAATTAAGGGTTGAGAGAGGAAGATATTGGGAGGCAAAAGGGAGCGATGGAATGGGGCAAATTATCTCTCAAAAACAAGGCAAGAAGAAGCTTTTTCAGTGGAAGGAAAAAGAGTTGAGGTGAGAGAGAAAAACTGAAGTTTACTCTCATCACATTTGGCTGAACGAGGGAATAACATGCACACTAAATTTGGTATGTAAATCTATCTTACACTACAGGAAAGTAGGGAAGAAAGGGATAAGTGGGATGTGGGGGGATGATAGAAGGGAGGGCAAATGGGAGGAAGGAGTAATTAAAAGTAAACACTTTTGCTTAGGAACAACCTGAAAAGAGATAATAGAATAAATGGGGTGCAGGATAGGATGGAGGGAAATATAATTTCTCACAACATAACTACTATGGAAGTATTTTGCATAAGTACACGTGTACAGCCTATGTTGAATTGCTTGCCTTCTCAGTGGGTATGGGTGTGTAGGGGGAAAAGGAGAGAAGTTGGAACTAGAAGTTTTAGGAAAGAATGGTGAGAATTGGGAAATAAGAAATACAGGTAATGGAGTACAGAAATCTATCTTGCCTTACAAGAAAAGAGAAAAGATGGGGAAAAGGGAGGGGAGGGGTGTGATAGAAGATAGGGCACATTGAGGGAAGGGGTAATCAGAATGCCTGGTGTCTTGGGATGAGCGGAGGCAAGAGATGGAAAGAAAATTTGGAGCTCAAAATCTTGTGGAAATTAATGTTGAAAACTAAAAACAAATAAATCAAAGAAAACTTTTAAAAGACAGATAATAAAAGAGGTGAAAAGAAAAAAAAAAGTATTGTTACGTACTCTTCTGCCTTGTGGAAGATCTAGCTTTTTTCACAGCATAATTCAAACAATTAACTTTTAAAGTGTCCTTCCTTCCTTCCTTCCTTCCTTCCTTCCTTCCTTCCTTCCTTCCTTCCTTTCTTCTTTTCTTTTTGTCTTTCAATGTCTTTATTTTTAAAATTTATTTACTATTTTATTTCCCCCAAGTTACATATAAAAACAATTTTTAACATTTGTTTTTTTCTTAACTTGAAGTACCAAACTCCCTCTCTTCCTCTCACAATACCTGCTCATTGAGAAGGCAATTTGATAGAGCTTATACATGTGTAGTGATGCAAATAATTTCCATATTAGTTATGTTGTGAAAGAAAACATAGAACTCCCCTCAAAATCCATCAAGAATATATGAAGTTAAAAAAATTATTCTTCAGTCTGTGTTAAGACACGATCAGTTCATTCTCTGAGGACAGATAGCATTTTTCATCATACATCCTTCAGAGTTGTCTTGCATCATTGTATTTCTGAGAATAGCTGAGTCATTCACAGCTGATCATCTTACAATATTGCTGTTACTTTGTACACAGTACATTTCACTTTGTATCAGCTCATGCAAGGATTTCCAGGTTTTTCTGAGAACAACCTGCTCATCATTTCTTTATAATACAATAGTATTAGGTACTAATCACAAACCACAACTGGTTCAGCCATTCTCCAGCTTATGGATGTCCCTCTATTTCCAATTGCTTGCCCAAGAAATGAGCTGATATAAAACAATTTTTACATATATATCTTTTCCATTTTGTTTCATTATCACTTATAGGATAAAGTGGTAATTCTAGGTCAAAGGGTATGCATACTTTTATAGACCTTTTAGCATATTTCCAAATTGCTCTACAGAATGGTTGAATCAGTTCACAACTCCACCAACAGTACATTAATGTCTAATCCCCTCTAAAATTTGACATTTCCCTTTCGTGTTTTATTAGTCAATCTAAAAGTTTGAGGTAATAACTCAGAACATTTTTAATTTGCATTTCTACAATCAGCAATGAAAGCATTAAAAAGTGTGGCTAAAGGTAGTCTTGATTATTTCACCTAAAACATTTCTTAACTTTTGACCATTTATCAGTTGGGAATTGCTATTATTTTTATCATTTTATTGGTTCTCTATATGTTGGAGAAATGAGGCTTTTCTCAGAGAAATTTGTTTCATTTTTTTTCCACAGGTACTATTGCTAATTATATTTCCCTCTCCATCCTATTTCCCCTTGTCTATTCTATTCTCTCTCTTCTTTCACCCTGTTCCTCCTCAAAAGTGTTTTACTTCTAACTACTTCTCCTTCAATCTTCCCTCCTTTCTGTCCCCACCCCCTCTTCTTATCCTTTTTCCCTCCTATTTTCCTGTAATATAAGATAGATTTCTATATCCAAATGACTGTGTATATTACTCCCTCTTTGAGCCAATTCTGATGAGAATAAGGTTCACTTGATCCCCCTCCTCCTCTCCCTCCTCTTCTTCATTATAAAAGCTTTTTCTTGCCTTTTTTTGTGAGACAACTTAACTCATTGTACTTTTCCCTTTCTTGTTCTCCAAGTGTATTCTACTTTTCTCATCCCATATTTTCATTTTTTTTAATATCACCCATTCATATCCAACTCACATCTGTGCCCTCTGTATATACTTCATGTAACTGACCTAATAATGAGAAAGTTCTTATGAGTTATAAATATCATCTTCCCTTGTCAGAATGTAAACAGTTTTACCTTATTAGAGCCCTTATGGTTTCCCTTTCTTGTTAACTTTTTTATACTTCTCTTCAGTCTTGTATTTGAAAGTCATATTTTCTATTTAGGTCTGGTGTTTTCATTAGAAATGCCTAAAAGTTCTCTATTTCTATGAATGTGAACTTTTCCCCCTGAAGGATTATACTCAAATTTGCTGGGTAGCTGATGCTTGGTTGCAATCTTAGCTCCTTTACCCTCTGGAACAGATCTACACACTTTGCCAGCATATAGCAGTGAAACTTAAAATAGTCTAAACTTCTTCAAGCATGAGGAGTGGCAACTCACCTTCCAAGTTACACAATGGGCCCAATAGTGCCTAGTGGAAGATGAGTTAAGTGGAGCATGGACAAAGCACTCATTACATCTTTACTTCTTTTTACATCTTCTATATTTTTTCACAGGCCAACCAAAATTCTTTGGCAAGCTACAAGTGACCCACAGGTCATAATTTGTGCCTGCATTTTTGTGTGAGTTCTAGAATATTATGTTCCAAGCCCTCTAATTCTTTAAGGTAAAAACTATGAAATCTTGAGTTATCCTGATGAGGCTAAATTGTTTCTTTCTGAATGCTTTCAATATTTTTTCCTTCACATGCAAGCTCTGAAATTTGGCTATATTCCTGGGAGTTCTCATTCTGAGATCTCTTTCAGGATTGGTGGATTCTTTCCATTTCTATTTTACCTTCTGGTTCTAGAATATTACTGAAATTTTCCTTGATAATTTCTTAAAAGATGATATCTAGGCTCTTTTTTGGATCATATCTTTCACGTAGTCTAATCCTCTTAAAATTATCTCTCCTTAATCTATTTTCCAGGACATTTTTTTTCCAATGAGTTATTTCACAATGTCTTCTTTTTTTATTCTTTTGGATTTATTTTTATTGTATTTGATTTCTCATAAAGTCATTAGCTTCCATTTACTCCATTCTAATACCTCCTTATCCATTTGACCAATTAGGGTAGGATTAGAATTAAGGTTAGGAAGTTTTATTTTTCTTGAGAAAATTTTTGTGCTTCTTATTGCCTTGGTCAGCTCTGCTTTTTAATCCATTCCTTTCCTCCTTGGTTTTCTGTACCCCTTTTACCATTTCACCACATCTGTTTCTAAAGTGTTATTTTCCTTAGTAGTTTTTGTTTCCTTTACCAAGCTGTTGATTCATTTTTGATGACTTTCTTGCATCACTCACATTTCTCTTTACACTTTTTCCTCCACCTCTTCTACTTTACTTTCAACTTCCTTCTCGAGCTCTTCCAGATTTCTGGACCCATTCCCATTTTATCTTGGGAGTTTTGGATGTAGGAGCTTTGCCTTTGTTATCATCTACTGAGTGTGTGGCTTCTGATCTTCCTTGTCACCATAGTAACTTGCTATGGTCAGAATTTTATCTGTCACTTGCTCATTTCCCCAGTAGTTATTTTTTTTTTTTTACTTTTGATGCTTTGGTATAGGAAGATTCTGCTTCCTGGTTGGGATAGCATTGTCCCAAGCTTGAGGGATTTTGTGCAGCTATTCTCAGAGATACTTCTAGAGACCTGTAAGTTTTCAGTTCTTCCAAGCTGGTATGATTTAAGGAGAGGTGTTTAATATTCCCCTGGCCTGCACTCTTTTCTATAAGTGACCACAAGCCCTAGAACTATGAGGAAGGTCCTTGCTAGGTCCCTACTCCACAGCAATTGCAAGCTCGGATGTGATAATGCTCCGTCTTCTCTGGGACTGCCACACAGAACTGCAACCTGGATCTCAGTATGGGCAAATCAATAGAGCTGAGATCTCTGGAAGCAGTTACTGGCTCTGCTCTTTCATTAGCTCTCAAGGCCTGCTCCTGGTTTGTCAGAGCTTGGTCTGTGCTGGACTCTGCTCCATTCTCATCCAAGTGCAATTTCATTTGTCATTGGTGTCTGGGGCTAGAGATCTTCAAACCACCACTGTTGCCACTAATTCAGTCACCCTAAGGCCTGCTTCTTGTTGACTAGGGATCAATCTATGCTGGCAAAGCCTGCACTGGACTATGCACCACTCTCACTCTCACTTCCTGCCAACCTTCTAAGTGGTCTTTGGGTGAAAAATTATTTCACCCCATTCTTTTCTGGGTTCTATTATTCCACGAATTGTTTCATGCAATTGTTTCAAGGTGTTCAGAGGGGTTTGAGGGAGAGATGAAGTGAGTTACTACCTTTTCTCCAACATCTTGGCTCTGCCCTCAAGTGTTATTACTTGATCTAGAGACTCACCCACCGAATAATTAATATTATTTCCTTCCTCAAATTGTTTTCCTTATCATGTTTACATTAGTTATTTACTTCCTTATGTATAAATTATACCAACTCCAGTTTGACAAAAGTGCCTTAAGGTGAGAGACAGTTTTATTTTGGGTCTATGTAATATCTAACAAAATATTGTATATGAAGTAAATACTCATTTTTAATTACTGACAATAATTCTTTTTCCTCTGTCTTTATGTTTGTGTCTATGTATGCATATACACGTATTTGTATGTGTGTATATGCACATGTGTGCACATTACATACATGTAAACATATTACCTATCCATATATAATACATATATAAATATTAGATATTTATAACTATATAAATATATGTATAGATACATGTATACACATACATATGTTATATACACACATTAATTCACAAAAGGAAACTAGTACAAACTCATATGGCAAGGTATACTGAATCTGGGAATCTATTATAATATTGACTTTCCAAGAAGTCTTGGAAATATGCTTCATCTTCATTCCTTAGAAGGCACAATGTTCTTTTCCACAGCCACTATTCTGAATGATAGAGCTGAAAGAAAGGAAGGAAGGCAGGAAGGCAGGAAGGCAGAAAAGAAGGAAGGAAAGAAGGAAGGAAGGAAGGAAGGAAAGAAGGAAGGAAGGAAGGAAGGAAGGAAGGAAGGAAGGAAGGAAGGAAGGAAGGAAGGAAGGAAGGAAGGAAGGAAGGAAGGAAGGGAGGACCTGGGAGGAACTGAAGTGTTTATAAGACCATAACTCACCTATATGAGACCAACACATGATAAATATTTTGCCCGCACCAGGCAGTTCATAATTACTACCAGACTCTTAATCAATGTTTCACAGCCACTAACAGTGTATAACTATATTCATGCCCTTGTCAAAGTAGAGAACATTCTGGGCATAAAATATAGATGTATATATACATTTTTTTCCCTCTCTCTCCTTGGAGAATTGATGTACCATCCCATTCCATTAGAATTTTCCAGTGAACATTTAAATTACGTTGATTCAGTGATGACTAAACGGAAGTCTTGTTGTTTGACAAGGTTAAGTTCTTTGACCTCACTTGCTCGTAAATTCCCATATAATGTTGATAAATTATGATATTGATGGCCTGACTTCTCATTAAGTACAAAGGGTGTGCATAGCTGTAGGACTTGCCTTTGGAGCTGACAACCACTTGCTGTCTAATACATGAAGCTTGATCTTTTGAACACGAAATGGCAAATAGTTCAAAATCCTAACATCTCATTAGTGAGATGGGCTTGTTTGAGTGAACTGTAAGTTGCATTATGAATGCATATAGTATTTAAATGACAGTATCCCTGACTTAAAGGAGATTAGCATGTGGGTGATAGCGTTAGTGTTACTTTCCTTATTATACTGGCTCAGAGATACAATTTTGAATCATATTATCTAAACTATGGGTGTCTGTGAAGAAGGAGGTAATAATAAATTAGATGAAGATTATATCTACAATATATGTGTATATGTACATATATAACCACACGCATGCATATTTACATACACATAAGTCTGTACTTACTCATACCAACAGAATGGGGAAATATGTCATGTAATCAGTGGAGAACTAACCTTCATCATAAGAAGTCATGAGATCATACTCTCCCTGTGAGGCATGGTACCTGTGTGGTCCTGGGCAAGTCACTTCATGTTTTAGTCTGTTTCATAACATTTAAGACTTCAAATGACAAAGAAATTGCTGAACTGTTTTGGGATAAAAATGTCCTTTACAAAGAATTCTCAGACCTAATAAATTCCTAGATCCTATGCCTCTTCCTGTGTTTTTAAAAACGTACATCACTTGCCGATGCTTCCATTATTTGTGGCGTAGTAGCTAAATGTTATTTGCAAAGCTTTAAAGAATATACACAAAATTACCCGTACCTCAAATCATAATAAACAAGGACACCATGTCCCAAATGGAAGACACATCAAATGCCAAGAGGCATAAATAAAAGCTCTGGAAAGAAAAAGATTATGACTTTACTATGAATATATGCCATGTATATGCAAAGGTAGCATGGCATAGTGGGAAAATAATGAATCTGATATCAGAGGACCTTGATTCCATTTCAACCTCTAGGTACCTGGTCAAGTCAGACTCCTATCTTTGGCCCTCAGTTTTATCATTTGCAAAATGGGTGAGTTCAACTCCATGGTGTCTATGATCTATTCAAGCTTTGAATTGCAAGGCCTCTGCTCCACCAAGAAAGGTGAAATGAGATCTGCATTGATGGAAGATGCAGACAGACCAGGAATGCTCTACATGGATGACATCCTAACTGTGCCATCCAATAACAGCATCCACAATAGGTAATGTCGTTCTCTTCCCCTCTTGCTGACAAGGAAATGAACCTGAGCTTTATGAATTTATGCTGAGCAACACAAAATCTATAAGAAAATGTTTGATAGGGGCCTTGGGAGGGAAAGAATGCTCAAGAGGGAAGCTGTGTAAGCATAAGAACTCCTTCCAATTTTGTTTCTGAATATTCAGTGACTGGTTTATAAAAGTTATTTAACAATATTTATTGATTTGATGTGAAATTTTATGTGAGGACAACTTAATTGCTTAAGAGTTTGATTACCAGAAGACTGGCCACTATATTAAACAAAATAATCATAATTGAAAGGGTTATAATCTGTCATTCCAAAATTAACTATGAGGGAAATGACAGTGAATTAAGGGAAAATATGTAAAATATAAGATTTAATGTACAACACAGAAATACATAATAGTAATATTTTTATTTGTTTCTGTAGAAAACCTGGGCATATCTGCATAAAAATGTGTATGCAAACCATTGCCCCAAATGGAATACTGACAGGCAGAATGACTTTATAGATTTACTGCTGGTGATGCAATTAGGATAACATAAATTTGATTCCTATATCAGAAAATAAATAACTTAACTTCTGTTAGACTTAGTTTACTCATTTTTAAAGTGGGGCTAATAAGAACCCTTACCTCATATGGTTGTCATGAAAATCTTATTAGATAATAATAACATAATATAATTAGATAAAATAGCAAAGTGTTTTGCAAAGAACTTCATAAATACCAGTTACTGGAATTATTTCTGAAACTCAGAGAAATTTCCATTCTCCTGATTTTGAATGTTGTAAAGCTAGAAGTAGAAACTATGCAATTGTTTAAAGCACAGTTCTTCCTTCAATGACTTTAATGTAGTGATAAAAGATGTATATAATTAAACTCATTGAAAGACAATACATTATTATAAATGAAAAAATATGAACATCAATTTTAAAGAAGAGAGGAAGAAAAAGCCCTTGTGGGAGTGGGATTTGTAAGAACTTTAAAGAAGGTAGGTTTGAGCTGTACCTGGGTGCGTGGGTGAATGAGTTAAGCAGATATGAGAGTATAACCAATAAGCATTCCAGCTGGAAGAAACATTTTTTTTTTTTTTTAAGGAATAAAGTCATGGAACATCATTATGCATCCGGGGAATTCTGAACAACCTTTCTCACTTAGGGTATAGCATGATCATGATCGTCATTAATATTGGCATTGAAATTACCATCACTATAATTATTACAGACATTTATGCTCTCTATTATCTAGTTACCTTGCTACCCAGACTGGAAATGATGACGTGGAGGATTTAATTTTTACATTGCTAGAAGACTTACTCTGGACTTCCCAGCGACATACATGTTCACAGTTTCACATTTAGCCCACTCTATCATTCTAGCTGCCCACCTCCCCATGATTTTAGACTTATTTTGTGTGTGTGTGTTTATTTTTATTTTTTTAATTTGAAAATATTTTGTATTTTAAATATTTTTTCATTTACCTGTGGAAATTTAATAATTATTAAGGATATCTTACCTCAATGGAATGTGATAGTATAGTCAGTAGGCAAGATCATTAAAATGCTCTTGTCCCATATTTGAGACTCCCTTGAAGTCTGAGACCCTGACAACAAAAAGACCACTTCTCTTACACCAATGCCTTTTGACTCTCACTCTCCGTAATAAAGCAAGTAAACAAATAATCAAAATTACATGTACAGGTAGAAAGACACACATACACATAGCTCCGAACCCACAACCCACAGAACGGCTACAGGGGACCAACCCACGGTGAATTCTGCACCCAGAGGCCACAGAATATTGGAGCAAGGGAGATTTCTGTTCCGGAGAGACCTGCAAACCTCTCGCGGGGGGGTCCTTCGCTCTGCAGACTGGGCGCCGGGACTGGGAGCAGAGGGCAGCCCTGCAGCGGCCGTGACACCGTGAGGAAAAGATCCGAGCGGGCTACGGGGATGGGATCTCCAGAGGCCACGAGGGTCCCTCCACCCACAGAGGGACCTACAAACCTCTCGCAAAGGGTCCGTTGCGCGGAGCCCAGCCCAGACCTGTGGCGGCTCCGAGAGGTACAGATCCTAGCAGGCTTTAGGGACAGGATCTCCAGTGGCGGCGCAAGCCCCTCCACTCACAGGTGATGAGGATCAGTGAGAGAGTCCCTTTGGCGGGTCGAGAGGGGAGTGGGGTGCCCCCATGGCTCGGGTCCCACCGGGAGATAGAAGCTGAGAGGCGGCTGCAGACAGGGGCTCCCCAAACGGGAGGGAGCCTGGATCCATTGTGGAAGGTCTGTACATAAACCCCCTGAGGGAACTGAGCCTGAGAGGTGGCCCTGCCCTGCCCTGACCATCTGAACTTAATTCTCACACTGAATAGCAGCCCTGCCCCCGCCAAAAGCCCTAAGGCTGGAAGCAGCATTTGAATCTCAGTCCCCAAACGCTGGCTGGGAGGACCAGGAGGCGAGGTGGGTGTGAGAAGAATATTCAGAGGTCAAGCCACTGGCTGGGGAGAACGCCCAGAAAAGGGAAAAGAAATAAAATTATTGAAGGGTACTTTCTCGGAGAAAAGACACTTCCTCCCTTCCTTTCTGATGGGGAGGAACAATGCTTGCCATCAGGCAAAGACACAGAAATTGAGGATTCTGTGTCCCAGCCCACCCAATGGCCTCAGGCCATGGAAGAGCTCAAAAAGAATTTTGAAAATCAAGTTAGAGAGGTGGAGGAAAAACTGGGAAGAGAAATGAGAGGGATGAAAGAGAAGCGTGAAAAGCAGATCAGCTCCCTGCTAAAGGAGAACCAAAAAAATGTTGAAGAAATTAACACCTTGAAAACTAGCCTAACTCAATTGGCAAAAGAGGTTCAAAAGGCCAATGAGGAGAAGAATGCTTTCAAAAGCAGAATTAGCCAAATGGAAAAGGAGATTCAAAAGCTCACTGAAGAAAATAGATCTTTCCAAACTGGAATGGTACAGATGGATGCTAGAGACTTTATGAGAAAGACAGATATCACAGAACATAGCGTGCAGATTCGAAAAATGGAAGATAATGTGAAATATCTTATTGGAAAAACAACTGACCTGGAAAATAGAATCAGGAGAGACAATGTAAAAATTCTGGGACTACCTGAAAACCATGATCAAAAGAAGAGCCTTGACATCATCTTCCATGAAATTATCAAGGAAAACTGCCCTGAGATTCTAGAACCAGAGGGCAAAATAAATATTCAAGGAATCCTCAGAACACCACATGAAAGAGATCCAAAAAGAGAAACTCCTAGGAGCATTGTGGCCAAATTACAGAATTCCCAGGTGAAAGAGAAAATATTGCAAGCAGCTAGAAAGAAACAATTCAAGTATTGTGGAAATACAATCAGGATAACACAAGATCTAGCTCCCTCTACATTAAGGGATCGAAGGGAATGGAATAGGATATTCCAGAAGTCAAAGGAACTAGGACTAAAACCAAGAATCACCTACCCAGCAAAACTGAGTATAATACTTCAGGAGAAAAAATGGTCTTTCAATGAAATAGAGGATTTTCAAATTTTCTTGATGAAAAGACCAGAGCTGAAAAGAAAATTTGACTTTCTAACACAAGAATGAAGAGAACCATGAAAAGGTGAATAGCAAAGAGAAGTCATAAGGGACTTACTAAGATAAACTGTTTACATTCCTACATGGAAAGACAATATTTGTAACTCTTGAAACATTTCAGTATCTGGGTACTGGCTGGGAGTACACACACACACACACATGCACACACGCACACATACATAGAGACAGAGTGCACAGAGTGAATTGAAGAGGATGGGATCATATCTTAAAAAAAATGAAATCAAGCAGTGAGAGAGAAATATTGGGAGGAGAAAGGGAGAAATTGAATGGGGCAAATTATCTCTCATAAAAGAGGCAAGCAAAAGACTTATTAGTGGAGGGATAAAGAGGGGAGGCAAGAGAAAAACATGAGGTCTACTCTCATCACATTCCAGTAAAGGAAAGAATAAAATGCACACTCATTTTGATAGGAAAACCTATCTCATAATACAGGAGAGTGGGGGACAGGGGCACAAGCAGGGTGGGGGGCAGGATGGAGGGGAGGGCATGGGGAGGAGAATGCAATCCGGGGTCGACACTCATGGGGAGGGAAAGGATCATAAGAGAATAGAAGTAATGGGGGACAGGATAGGATGGAGGGAAATATAGTTAGTCCTATACAACACAACTAGTATGGAAATCATTTGCAAAACTACACAGATTTGGCCTATATTGAATTGCTTGTCTTCCAAGGGGAAGGGGTGGAGAGGGAGGGAGCTAAAGAAGTTGGAACTCAAAGTGTTAAGAACAAATGTAATGTTCTTACCACTGGGAAATAAGAAATACAGGTTAAGGGGTTAAGAAAGCTATCTGGCCCTACAGGACAAAAGAAAAGACGGAGACAAGGGCAGGGAGGGAGGATAGAGGAGAGAGCAGATTGGTCACAGGGGCAATTAGAATGCTTGGGTTTGGGGGGTGAGGGGATAAAAGGGGAGAAAATTTGTAACCCAAAATTTTGTGAAAATAAATGTTAAAAGTTAAATAAAAAAAAATTAAAAAAATTTTAGAAAAAAAAATTACTTGTACAGTAATTTCATTGAAAGAAAGAATGAAATATTTCTTAAGTGTTTAAGATGCATCAGGCATTAAACTAAGTACCGAGAATATAGGTACAATTGAGCAAGACCACCGTGTCTTCAGGAAGTTTATACTCTAATGGGTAATACATAAAAGGAATTTAGAAAGGAGTTGGAATATGAACACATGACAACATAGTTTGCAAAAAGGTGGAGGTATTGTTGTGATCTGGTCTGGGACGGAAAAACTCAACAATATGGGCATAAGATCCAGGGAGAAGATTCCGAGTTCTGGTAAGCAAAGGATGAGGATGTCAAGGGTGGTGACAGCATGGTTTCAGAATAGCCACAACACATTTCCTCCAGCAATGAAGACTGGAATGTGTCAAAGGCTCTTCAGTCTCCATGATGTTTCTGTCTATATCTTTTTATAAGTTCTCCTCTATAAGTCTACACACACACACACACACACACACACACACACACACACAAACTAACAAAGAAACAAACAAAATTCTAAGGTCTTTTCCACAAGTTTTTTTTTTCTTCCAAAAATCAAGACACAAGTAGAACACACAGATTGTCACCACTTATCCCTTGTTCCTTCCATGTCACCAATTCTTTTTTATTCACATTTCTTTTGCAGTTTTTTCTTTCTTTTAAGTTTTTGTCTAATTAATTAATTAATTTATAGTTTTCAAAATTCATTTCCACAAGATTTTGAGTTCCAAATTTTCTCTCCATCTCTCACCTCTCTCCTCCCCAAGACAGAATGCATTCTAATTAGTTCTTCCCCCAATCTGCCCTCCTTTCTATCACCACCCTTCTCTTTTCCCCTTCCCCTCAATTTTCTTGTAAGGCAAGGTAGATTTCTGTACCCCATTGTCTGCAGGTCTCATTTCCCAGTTCCATATAAAAAAGATTTTTAACATTCATTTTAAAAACTCGAGTGGAGACCGAAGGCGGAAGGGGACCAGGGGCAGGAGGCAGAGCCTGGGGAGTGTCTCTTATAGATCACCTGGGCTCCGGACCTGGCAGGAAGGGGAGCGCTGCTGCCGCTGCCTGGCACCTGAAGCCCTCATGATGGCTGTGACCTAAGCTCTTTCAGGAAGCCCCACAGTCATGGCCCAGTAGCACCCCGGGGAAAGGAAGTTGTACCCGGCACCCCGCAGTGGCTCTTCAGCTTGGACTTCAGGACCCACTGTGGGCCCCGTCAAACTTTCTTCTCAGGATTTGGGGATTCAGTGGAGGCTGCACCCAATGATACCTTTTGCCTTACAAGATACCCTTGTTCCACCAATGCACCGCCCCAGAGCCCCATCCAGCAATTGGACCCAACCAAGGTGCTCCGAAGGTGCCAGGACCCTCTGGGGAGGAAGAAGATCTTGATCAGACCTAAGCATTTTCAGGTGAGGAAACAGCAGTGGACATGGAGCTTTCACGGGATCGTGGGGCTGCGGACCCGGAGGATAAGGGACTCTTCCATCCCAACTGTACCATCAGCCTGTAACTGTCAAAGAGTCCCCAGGGTTCCTGAGAGGCCTTCCTCTGAGGGAGGAGATGGTGCATTTAGCCACTTGTGCACCTGCTGCACTTCCTCTGAGAGAAGAGAAAGATGATGAAGAAGGGCTCTCCAGCGTTCCCAGAGACCCTTCTCCTGTGCTTGGTGGAAAGAAACCTCCACCTAGGGGGCAGAGGCATGGCCTGTCAACCAAAGAGGAGTCCGGGGTTGGGGGTGGGGCGAAGGAACCCCCGGCCCTCCGGTCTACACCAGCTTGGTCAGAAACGAAGTCAGATGGACCAGTGTCCCTATTTGGTGATATGGGGTCAGAGGAACTGCATCGATACGGACAGGAGTTCTGGTGGTTGATTGAGATGTTGGTGTTAGTGGGGGAGTATGTGGAAACTGGTGGTCACCTTATCTATTCTTGTGGATGGCTGAAAGGCAGTGATCTGGACCTGTTTCAGATATGGGTGGGGAGCTGGGCTCACATGGGATTCCTGTGTCTATGCTGGGGATTTTGCTGTGGCACAGGGCTTTTTGCCCAGCTACTAGGACTCCTGTGTGCTGTGCTACTCTTGGTTCTGGCCTTGCTGTTGGGTTGTCTTTAGCTGACCTGGAAAGTCTTGGTGTACATGGGAGACTGATTGGGCTTGCAGGCTCGGGCCACCTGGCAGGCCCGGGGGATCTCAAGACTCCAGGCTGGATTCACCTGCTGTGCACGGATGATGGACTTATCTCAAAGAGAGCAGGATATGGCAACAGTTGGTGGGGCTGGTGCAGAGGGGTTGGCAGGAGGTACCCTGGGGCAAACAGAGGATCAACAGGCAAGGGGATGGGCCCACATCTAGTGGGCGATACTACCAACCTAGAGAGGAGGTGTCGACTCTTGGCTGTGGCTGGAATCCTGGAAGATGAGCTAAACCCCTTCCAGGTGCTAGGAGTAGAAGCCATAGCCTCAGATATGGAACTGAAGAAGGCATATAGACAGCTGGCAGTGATAGTTCATCCTAACAAGAACCACCACCCGAGGGCTGAAGAGGCCTTCAAGGTGTTGCAGGCTGTCTGGGATATTGTCACTAACCCTGAGAGACGGAATGAATATGAGATGAAGTAGATGGCAGAGAGTGAGTTGAGCAGGTCAGGGAATGAATTTCTGTCCAAGCTGCAGGATGAACTCAAGGAGGCCATGAATACTATGATGTGCAGCTGTGTCAAGGGAAGCACAGGAGGTTTGAAATGGATCAAGAGTCTCAATATGCTTGATACTGTGCTAAGTGTGACAAAATATATCCTGCTGAGGAAAGCGATTTCTGGGCAGAGTTAAGCATGTTGGGTCTCAAGATCACTTATTTTGTCAAGATGGATGGAAAAGTATATAACATCACAGAATGGGCTGGGTACCAGCTTGTGGGGATTTACCCAGATACCCACAGAGTTCCCCATCACACCTCATTTGGGTCCTGGGTTCCTGGTCCTGGTGGGTGGCGGAGTCACTCTAGATGCCCCGCCACCCCCAGCTTCAGTTGCTGACCTTCAGGATTTCTTCAGCCGGATATTTCAGGTTCTCCCAGGTCAGATGCCCAATGGAAATTTCTTTGCAGCTTCTCAACCGGGCCCTGGGGCCACCCCAACATCCAGGCCAGACAGTTCAACATCATCCAAAGGTTCAAAAGCCAAACCCATATGGCAGAAAAAAGTGAGGAGGACCTTCCAGCACTGAAGCCCTCTCTCTTCCTCTTCTCCACCCTCCTCAGCTCAATGTCAAGGAATCATAAGGGCTGTGTACAGCATAGGATGGAACTTCTTTGTTTTTTTTAAATTTTCAATATTTAAAAAGTTTCAAGCATTACCTGTTCACTCAGTGACTTGTGGGAAATCACTGAATCCCCACTCTGGGAACTAAGAACTGACCCTTGTTTGATGACAATACCAAAGAAATAGTGGGGTGGTTGGCAGGAAGGGCTCTGTGCCTAGACCATGGCTAGGATTGGGACTGATGAGTATTTTGTGGGGGACAGAGCTCCCTACAGTTTGGGGGGGGGGCTTTTATATTGTCCCTCCTTCCCAAGGCCAGGGTGATACTCATTCTGTTGTTAACTTTGGCCTTTGTTTCTGGGCCTTCTCCTCTATCATCCATGTGAGGAGGCAAATGGCCCTTACATTCAGGGGTAGGTAAAAGCCAAGGACCATTCAGGGAATGGAAATAGTTCCTCTTCCTATTCTATGATTCCTACCTAACCTCAGGATTGTTTCTGCAAGGATGGCTGATTTGACAATTTTTTTTTAAAACAGACTCAAGTCCCCATGCCCTTGGTGGGTAGCAGACAAAAAAGCAAGTTTGGTGGTGACAGAACTGGGGGTTGTCCACAGCTATCCCTATGTAATCAAAGGGTTTTTTTCTTTTAAGTTTGTTCATATTTGTATGTACGTATCTATTTAAAGTCAGGAGATTTACCTTTCTATAAATGTAACTGACAAGCTAAAAAAAAAACAAAACCAAAAAGCTTTGAGTTCCAACTTCTATCCCTTCCTCCTTTTCCACTCACCCACATTGAGAAGATAAGCAATTCTATATAGGTCATTCATGCGTAGTCATGCACAACATTTCCATAACAGTCATGTTGTGAAAGACTAACTATATTTCCCTCCCTCCTATCCCACTTTCCATTTATTCTGTTCTCCATTTTGACCCTTCCCATCCTCAAAAATGTTTATTTCTTGTTACCCCCTCCTCCCATTTTCCCTCCCTTCTATCATTGCCACCTCTCTTATCTCCTTCCCCTCCTACTTTCCTGTAGGATAAGAGAGATTTTCATACCCAGTTGAGTGTGCATATTATTCCTTCCCTAAACCCAAACTGATGAGAGTAAGGTTCACTCTTTCCCTCTTACCTTCTCCCTTTTCCTCTCCATTGAAAAAGCTTTCTCTTGCCTCTTTTATGTGAGATATAATTTACCCCATTCTATTTCTCCCTTTCTCCTTCTCCTAATATATTCCTGTCTTACCCATTAATTTTATTTTTTTAGATATCATCCCTTCATATTCAACTCACCCTGTGCCCTATGTCTATATGTATATAATCCCTCCCACAACTCTAATATGGAGAAAACTCTCAAGGATTACAAATATCATCTTTCCATTTAGGAATGTAAACAGTTCAGAATTTGGCTGCTTGCAATAATTCCTACTTGACCTTGGAACTCTGAAATTTAGCTACAATATTTCTATGAGTTTTGTTTTGGGAATCTCTTTCAGAATGCAATCCGTGGATTCTTTCAGTATCTACTTTGCCCTCTAGTTCTAAAATATCAGGGCAGTTTTCTGTGATGATTTCTTGAAATATAATATCTATGCTCTTTTTATCTTTTGCCAGGCCTAGAGGCCTGAGGGCTACCCGAGTCTTCTTACCTCACCTCCCGAGGTCTTCGGCTGGCCAAGCTGGATGCTCCTATGAGAGAAAGGATGTTCCAGAGTCGAACAAGGGTTGAGCTTTATTCAGGGTTCTGGTTACAAGTGCAGGGGAATTATTCCTTAGGAGGGAGAGAGAAAGATCTCCCAAGGAGGCAAAGATATTACAATAAGAGATTGGAAGTAGAAGTGTAAGTGGGGAAAGAGGGGGAGGGAAGAGAGGAGAGAGGAAAAGCAGAGCCTTCTGTCCTGTCCGCTCCGCGCCCCTCCACCCAAGAGAGCTTTCAGGCTTTCCTGATCCTACTTAAGCTCTCCAGCCGCATAGTTTGCATCTGAATACAGTGCTGTTAGATAATAATAGTGTGCCCAGATCCGGGACAATCTCGAGGGCGGGGAGAGCTCTCTCCCATCACGTTTCTCACGGGAAGAGGCGGAAATACACGAGATAGCTCGGTTCACCTCAATTCCCAGTCGTTTCCTGGGGGGCCTCGTGAGAACTCTAAGATTTAGAAGTTCCCACCTTTACCCGCCCGAGACTGTCCACATGGAATTGAGCTTCCATCCCCAGCAATCTTTGATCATGGCTTTCAAGTAGTGCAAAACTTTTTAAATTGTCTCTCTTGGATCTATTTTCGAGGTCAGTAATTTTTCCAGAAAGACATTTCACATTTTCTGCCATTTTTCATTCCTTTGGTTTCATTTTTATAATTTCTTGATTGCTCATAAATACATTAGATTCCATCTGCTCCATTCTAATCTTTAAGGAATTATTTTCTTCAGTGAACTTTTGAACTTCTTTTTCCATTTGGCCAATTTGGCTTTTTAAGGCATTCTTGTCCTCACTGGTTTTTTTGGACCTCTTTTGCCATTTTTGTTAGGCTATTTTTTAACATGTTATTTTCTTCCACATATTTGGGTCCCTTTTAGTCATCAATTGCCTAGTTTTTAATGATTTTCTTGCATCACTCTTATTTTTCTTCCCAATTTTCCTTGTACTAATCTTACTTGATTTTCAAAATCCTTTTTGACCTGTTCTAGGGCCTGATACCAACTCGTATATTTTTTGGAATCTTTGGATGTAGGAGCTTTCACTTTGTTGTCTTTTTTATTTGGTTGTATGTTTTGATCTTCCAAGTCACCAAAATAAGATCTATAGCCTGTTTTTTTTTTTTTTTTCTGGCTTTTGCTTATGTCCCCAGAAATTTACTTGACTTTTAAGGTCTTTGTCAAGGTAGTTCTCTACCTCCAGTGGGAGTGAAATGTACTATCATTTGCTTGATCCCCACACAATCTTTGGGCTTAGAGCTCCAGAAACTGACACTGAAGCAACTGCTGCTCTGACTGCAGCAGGCTCTTCTGTCCCCTCTTCGCTCACACATTGAGGCTGGACCACTGTACTCTCTCACATAGTTTCAGCAGGCCCTTTCTCCTACTGCCCTTCCAAGTTGTCCTCTGTGTTTTGGAATGGAGAAGTCTGGAAACTATCACAGTTGCCAGTTATTCAGTCTCCCTGAGGTTTGCTGAGACTCAGTCTGTGCTGGTGTGGCCTTTGCTGACCTGTGCTCTCCTCCCAGGTTAGTGAGATAGACACTTCCTATTGACCTTCTAGGCTGTCTGGGGCTGGGGATTTGTTTCACTGTGATTCTGTGGCTCCAGAACTCTTTTAGAATCATTTTATAGGTATTTGGTGCAGTTTGGGGTAGAGCTCAAATAAGTCCCTGGTTTTACTCTGGCATCTTGGCTCCCTACCCCTATGTTTATGTTGTTTACTGCCCCACTGTTACCTATTCCATTCTTTAAACAGCAGCAAGCAAAAGTATTGTCACTAGAAAAGATGCAAAAGTCTGTTTCTTTATTCCAAAAGCTTTCCAAAGCAAAATACTCATCCCTTCTTAATATATCCCTGTATTTCTTCTGTTCCATCCTCATTGCAATAGAAACTCAGGGAGAGAAGAGATATTTTCACTTAAAAAGTATTCCCAGGCCTTAATACATAGTGCTTGCCATATTTAAGCCCTCAACAAATCAAATTCTATTCATTTTATCTACATGTTCAAAGGATAAATAGAGGGGGAGGGCAAAATAAGCATAAGAAAGTAGGTAGCACAGATCATGTATGTTCAGATGTTTCAATACTTCAGTAGAGATACTCTAGATTTGTTGGTGGTGGTTTTTGTTGTTATTGTTGTCATTACTTAGACTTGTTATTTCATTGATGGGAGAAGTCCTCATTTGGAAACTCCCTTTATTTAGCCAGAATAATGATCATCTCACAATTGACAGGTTTAGCTGACAAGTTAAATGCTTTGCCAAGAGTCATATAATCATCCTGAGTCAAAGCAAAGACTTGAACCTAGACCTGCTTGTCTCCAGGGTTAGTTTCTAAACACTACTACTTCTAATGACAAGGTAGAAAATTTGATGGATAGAGAGCCAGTCTTGTATTGTGAAAGATCTGAAGTCAACTTCTCTTTTAGACCCTTAGTAGGAAGTTGGCCTTGGGGAAGTCAGTTATTCGTTTTCATTATCATTTTGCTCATTTACAAAATCATCATAATAATAATTGTGACTTTCTTTCAAGGGTGTTGTATAGAATAAATAATATTATACATATACATATGCATACACATATACACATACATACATATGCACATCTATATATAATATATACACATACACACATATGTATATTGACACTTATATACACATACATATATATGTGTTAGTATTTATATGTATGCATGTGTATATATACATTTTATATATGTATATATATGAAATCCATAGGCTCTCATGACTAACAATGTCAAAGACCTTGGCTGGATCTACAAGTGTTGTATACAGACCTCCTTACATTTCTCCTGAAGTTGTCGGGTAACAAACATCCTGTCAACTGACTATTCCTCAGCCCTTTCTAAAGTCACACTGGCTCTCAAGTAGATTACCATCTTACACTTGAAGGATCTGCCTATTAAGAAGGACTCTAGCAAGAATATTGCCAGCAAAGACTAAGACAGATACTCCCCCTGTGATTGTTGCTGGATAATCAATTTCCTTTACCTTTATAGAAATGGACAATGGATGTACCCTTGAACTCCTGGGAGATAACCGCCTCTTGTCATAATACCTGGAATATTTCAGTCAGCTTTTATATATGCAATGGTCCCTTTACCTTGTAAATATCAGCTGGAATAGTATCAGCACCAGGCATTTTGCCACATGAAAGTAGCCTAGTGGCCCTCAAGACCTCTTCTTCACTTGGAAATTCAGCTAAAGAAGGATTGACTTCAACCTTAGGTAAATGGTCAGTGGACTCAGCATTGATTGATGAAGGTCTGTTGAGAACACTATGGAAATGTTGAGCCCATCTCTCTAGGATCATGTTCTTATCACAAATCGGTGTGGCTCCATCAGCACTGAGTAGCTATGATGCACCATAGGTTTTTGGTCCATAAACAACTTTCAAGGAATCATTAAAGTGTTTTGGATTGTTTCTATCAGCATAAAACTGAATTTCATCTGCTTTCTTACTGAACCAGGAATCCTGCATCTCTCTAAGCTTTGATTGTACATTATTTTTGATGTAATTAAGTGCTACATTCTGAGAGATGGATGAACCATCCTGCTGGTAAATCCTGTTGAGTTCTTGTTTTTCATCTACAGCTTCTGAATTTCCCCATCATTTTCATTAAATCAGTCTTGGTGTTCTTTAGTGTTTTGATACAGATGAGTAAATGCCAAATCTTGAAAGCTGCCTACTCTTTTTCTGCTTCACTGTTATCAACTGTGTGTTGGCTCAATTTTCCCTCTGAGTTAGGGACAAATTGTTCTTGCTCAGAGAAGGGCTCTAATTTGACCAAGGACTTTGACACTGTTAGCTGTGAGGGCTTATGAAAAATGATGTCAACTTTTGGTTACCCAGAGAAGTTCATGAATATTGTATGTCAATTTTATGAACCTTGCCCAGGTTCTGGATAGCATACAATGCTCTCATGCCTTCCCAGTAACCAATGGCATGAAAAGGCTGTGTGTTTGCTCCTATGCTTTTTAGCATGATGTTTTCAGTCATGTTGTCAAAAACTTTCAATGAGGATGAACATGGCATCAAGATTAGCTACTGCACTGATGGAAAATTCTTCAATTTTACAAGGCTACAAGCCAAGACCAAAATGAAAGGAGGCTTGGCACATGATTTTCTGTTTTGCAGCTGATTGTGCACTCAGTGCAGTCTCTGAAGCTGAGATGCAGCAAAGCCTGGATCAATTCTCTGCTGCCTGTGCTAACTTTGACCTAATAATTAATACCAAGAAAACACAGGTACTCCATCAGCCACCACCACACCATGCATAAGTGGAACTATCAGTTGCAACAAATGGAGAAGTTTTGAACACTTCAGATATGTTCTCTTACCTTGGCAGTGTACTTTCCAAGGGTGTATACATTGTCCATGAGTTTGATGCATGCTTTCCAGAGCTAACTTAATGTTTGGGAGGCTCTGAAGAAAAATGAGGGACAGAAGAGTTATTACACTGAATACCAAAATGAAGGTCTACAGAGCCATTATGCTGGCCTCATTGTTATATGCCTGTGAAACATGGACAGTCTACCAGGGCCATGCCAGGAAACTGAGTGACTTACATTTAAAATGTCTTAAGAAGATTCTGAAGATCACCTGGCAGGATAAAGTATCAGACACTGAGGTCCTTGCTCAAAATAAACTTTCAAGAATTTAAACTACGCTTCAGAGAGTGCAACTTAGAAGGGCTAACCATATTTTTTTAATGCAAATTGTACGCTTGCCAAAAAGATTATTTTATGGAAAACTCACATGAGGCAGGTGATCACATGGTGGTTAGAACAAATGGTACAAGGACACTACCAAGATCTCTCTCTCAAGAACTCTGGATTTGATTATGTGACATGGGAGACACTGGCACAGGACCACTGAATATGGCATGCCCTCATCAGAAAGGGTGCTGTGCTCTATGAAAAAAGCAGAATTGGAACAGCACAAAGAGAATGTTGAATGTGCAAATTTGAACTATCCACCCCAAATGTTCACATGGACTATCTGTGCCAAATCTGTGACAGGGTATTCTGAGCTAGTATTGGTCTGATCAGTCACAGTTGGACACATTGAAACTTGAATTTATGGTGATATCATTTTGATACTGTTCGAGAATGAAGGACAACAACCACCTATATATATTGGTATGTATGTATGTATGTGTGTATATGTGTATCTATATGCATATGTATGTGTATATATGCATGTACATATGAATATGTATATGTATATACACATGTATTATGCATATTTATGTTTATATGTATATGCGCCTATATGTATATATCTACATATTTGTATGTGTGTATATACATATGTATATGCTTATTCACATGTGTATACTTATGTGTGTATCTATGTATATATATGCATGTGTATATGTATGTGTGTATATATCTGTATATATGTGCATATGTATATATATTTATAATATTATAAACTTTAAATATCTAAATACTTATTAGGTATTAGCCATAGATCTGGTGATTACTTCTTAAGCTCATCAAAAAAAGCATTCCTTACACAAATCAGAAAGTAATTCATTAATTCCTCATCCTGTGGGACCTTTATTCATGGTATTCCATTAGATGACACTGAGGATCAAATACCCAATATCTTTGACATCTTTCTCTTAACTTTGCATAATTCCACATTACATGACTGGAACTTGTCTGATTTTCTACCAATACAACTTCGTATCAAGAGACTGAATACAATAGAAGTTTCATTTTTATAATTTTGATAATTGTCATTCCGATTCATTTGTAATGGTCGGTGCAATCAAGGAAGCTGTAATGTCTTGAGACCTGATATGAACGACACAATGCTAAGCAAAAAACTAGGATCAATTGGAAGATATTATCAAGTATAGAGAATTTTATTTCTCTTTGGAGTTGTCTTATTATATCTCCTACGAGAGTAGCACCTACCCTTTTAAAGTATGTTTAGCTGTTTTATGAAACACTTGATAAGAGATAGTTGACACACCTTTGAATCTAGATATTCAAGTTCTTTTTCCTGTAAATTAATCTTGGATTGCATTTAAACATGAATGGGATACACTCTCGAGGTTTCAAGCTCCTCATCTCTGAAAACAAAACAATTGGATTTTTTGACCTTTGCAGTACCTTCTATCTCTATATCTGTGAACTTATATCACTGTGAGGTGTCCTTGGCTCATCACAGTTATTCAGTGTTTGTTATATACAAGGCACTGAGCTAGCCATTAAGAATTGAAAGTACAAAATGAAATCAATGAAGTGTTTCTGTGTGTGTGTGTGTGTGTGTGTGTGTTATAAACAAATAATACTTGAAGACAGCTATTATTTTCTATGCATTGGGTTTAGTTGCATGACTGGTAGACAAGTATTCTGCTCTAGAAAATGATCTGCAGAAGCCAGCCTGTTCCCATCTCACAGGCTTGTTTTTGTTTGTTTTCCTTTGGTTTGTTTGTTTTTCTTTGGTTTTTCATTTTGCCAATGATACTATCAAAATGTGTGTAGATTAAAAGATTGCAATAGAGATGAGAAATTTATCGTGTGATAATTCATTATTGTTGTCCAAATAATCATCCTTTGAAGGGTATTCATGTAGGGACATATTGGGGTAATATTACTGTCAGTCAATGCCCCCTGATGAATCTCTATACTTTCTATCATGGAATATCACAATCTCTAAGGAATCAAATATGTAGAGTATCCACACGGCAATGAAGAAACATTGCGGGCACATATTCAGCTTATTTCCAATAAATATAGATGTTTAATACTTACTGTGTGGGATGTTCGCAAGATAATGTGTGATCAGAAATAGGGAAAAATTGGGTTGATCTTGTATTGACAATAGGGGAACATACTGCCACAATATTAATGAAATATATTTCCTGATTTACCTTCAATCTTAGCATCTTCCCTCTAAGATTACTTACAATATACTGTGTTTAAACTTTGCTTATACTTAGTATATACATGTTGTCTCTTCCATTAGACTTTAAGTCCCTTGAGAATAGAAACTGTATTTGAGGGTATGTTTTTGTTCCTGTTCTTTCTTTCTTTTTTGAAGTTGGAGTAATATTCTTTGTATTTAGAGGACCTGACACACAATAAGCATTTAATGAATGCTTATCTTGATTGTTTATGTATGAATACCCACAAAAAATAAAAACATACATACCTACTAAAATACACGTACTGTGGGCATTTAATATTACCCAGGCATAGGCACATGCACACATACATATATAAAAAATGTATTATGTACATACATAAAACTATTTGGGGAGTATTGCTAAAGAATCCCTCATCTTGTTACTATGTATTTATGTTAAGCCTATGTTTCCTTTGATTCTGTTTTTCTGCATAGACATATTCCAAATGATGACTTCAGAGTATATTGTGAACTCTCAGACATATATTCCACTGATACCATTCAAGAACTTGGCTTCTGCAATACCACATAGAGAAGGCTGGGAGTAGTTCTTCAGTAGGATATCATTATGATGGTCTAACATATGTCTGTGACAATGAGAATGACTATGCAAGGCTACATGCCAGAAACAACAATGAGGTTGAATTAATAGAAGTAGGCCCTTTATTACATGCATCTCACATTTAGATCTTATTATCCTTCAAATATTATAGAAATATGGAGCAGCTAGATTGTTGTTGTTTTGGGGGTACAGGGGAGTAGTTAAGAAAAATGTCAAGTTTTGATCTTAGGTGTCTTGAAAGATAGTTATGACTTTAGCAGATCTGAGGAGAATCTGTGCTAAGAACCTGCCATCTGGGATGTGCCAATATACTTGCTGCTATATGTGTTCAGTCCTGGGTGCCAAAATTTATTATGGACATTGAAAAGTTGAAGCATATCCTGAAAATGGTAATCAGGAGGCTAAATTTATATAAGATTCATCATACTAACTTTGACTGAAACCCTGATAATATTCATTTTAGAGAAGAAAGACTCTGGCCCAGCAAGACAATTTTATGCATGTGGTGTGACTGTGTGTGTGTGTGTGTGTGTGTGCATGTGTGTGCATGTGTGTGTGTATTTATTGAGGAAGAAGGGGGAAATAAGTTAGAAATGTTACAAAGTTTGAAAAGAGAGAGTTTCACAACTATTTGATATGAGAGTCTAGATAGAATGAAGAGTTCAAAATGCGACCCAGGTTTTCATCTTGTGTGATGGTGTTTGCACTGACAATAATAGCAAAGATAAGAAAAGAACAGGGTTTTGGGGAAAAATTGTGAATTGAGTTTTACTCATCTTGAGTTTGAAATGAATATGCAGTTTACAATGTCTACTAGGTAGTTGGATATTTAAGATTGAAGGTAAGGAGAGAGAGATTAAGGCTAGAAAAGTAGAACTGATAATCATCTCCATAGAAATAATAGTTGACTATATGGGAGCTGATAAAGTAAACAAGTGAAAAATGGAGAGGGGCAAAGGGAATAATTATCCAAGTAAGAATTCATTGTGACACGCTTGGTTTGTGGGTGTTCTGTGGACAAATGCCCATTAAAGGAGGCAGAGAAGAATCAGCCTATGGATAAAAGGAGAACTAGGAGAGAGTAGTGTCATAAAAACCTAGAGAAAAGACTAAGAAAAACAAAAGTGTGTAGAGAAGCCTAGAAATATTAAGACTGAAAAAACCCATTAGATTTGACGATTAAAAGACAAATATTACATTAGGAATGATGAAGTTGGAAGCCTGACTGCAATGAGTTAAAAATAAAATGAGAAGAAAGAAGGGCAGATTTAGACTTCACAGAGGGGTAACATTCTGTACAAGAATTAGCTTGGTTTAATCCTAGGAAGCAAAAATAGTCCCCCTAATGCCCATTTGGTTCCATCCTCCTTGACAGTAGGGAATTTATTTTAGGATAAAAGTTATAATCACTCTAGGACTTAAGTTAGAATAAAAAAATCCTTACATCTAAGTCAAGGTTTGTCTCTCTTACTAATCTTACATTTTTATCTTTCTCTACCTAAGCTCTAGACTCCTAGTGGTTCAGGTAAAATAGAGCTTACTGGTAAAATTTGGATAACAAAACAGTACATTACATTATAGTGTCTGTGGAGAACCAGATATTAGAACGCAGAGTGAGAAAAAAGATTCAAACTTTTCTTGGGTTTTCCCACAGCCTAGGGCCTCTGCTCCAAGACACCAGTTAAGGAAAGAGCTTTTTATGATACTCACTTTGTGACAATGTATTCGTCTACTCCACAATGATGTGCTAAAAATACAATGTTTAATTCACAGTTGTGAATCCAAATACTAAGAATTATCCCCTTCAACTTGTACAAGTGACTTCTTTTTACATAAATTTCTTAAGGCATAGATTCAAAATCTTTGGTTGAGTTCCAAAGGCAAAAAGGTAATATTTTCCCTCAGGTATATTTGAGTTATTCATTCAAAAGTAGTCTTTTAGGAACAGAAAAGTCAAAATAAAGGTGTTTTCAACCCCACCTTTCTTTTTTTTTTATTCAATTTTAAATTTTAATATTTTTAAAGACATATTTTTTTATTTTATTAAATTTATTTATTTAACTTTTAACATTCATTTTCACAAAATTTTGGGTTACAAATTTTCTCCCCTTTTATCCCCTCCCCCCCAAACACTAAGCATTCTAACTGCCCCTATGACCAATCTGTTCTCTCTTCTATCATCCCTCTCTGCCCTTGTCTCCATCTTCTCTTTTGTCCTGTAGGGCCAGATAGCTTTCTATACCCCTTCACCTGTATTTCTTATTTTCTAGTGACAAGAACATTACTCGACAGTTGATCCTAACATTTTGAGTTCCAACTTCTTTACCTCCCTCCCTCTCCACCCCTTCTCTTTGGAAAGCAAGCAATTCAATATAGGCCAAATCTGTGTAGTTTTGGAAATGATTTCCATGCTAGTTGTGTTGTATAGGACTAACTATATTTCCCTCCATCCTATCCTGTCCCGCATTACTTCTATTCTCTTTTAATCCTATCCCTCCCCATGAGTGTCGAACTCGAATTGCACTCTCCTCCCCATGCCCTCCCTTCTATCACCCCCCCCACCCTGTTTGTCCCCTTATTCCCCACTTTCCTGTATTGTGAGACAGGTTTTCCTACCAAAATGAGTGTGCATTTTATTCTTTCCTTTAGTGGAATGTGATGAGAGTAGACTTCATGTTTTTCTCTCACCTCCCCTCTTTATCCCTCCACTAATGAGTCTTTTGCTTGCCTCTTTTATGAGAGATAATTTACCCCATTCAATTTCTCCCTTTCTGCTCCCAATATATTTCTCTCTCACTGCTTGATTTCATTTTTTTTTAAGATATGATCCCATCCTCTTCAATTCACTCTGTGCACTCTGTCTCTATGTATGTGTGCGTGTGTGCATGTGTGTGTGTGTGTGTAATCCCACCCAGTACCCAGAAACTGAGATATTTCAAGAGTTACAAATATTGTCTCTCCATGTAGGAATGTAAACAGTTCATCTTTAGTAAGTCCCTTATGACTTCTTTTTGCTGTTCACCTTTTCATGGTTCTCTTCATTCTTGTGTTTGAAAGTCAAATTTTCTTTTCAGCTCTTGTCTTTTCATCAAGAAAATTTGAAAATCCTCTATTTCATTGAAAGACCAATTTTTCCCCTGAAGTATTATACTCAGTTTTGCTGGGTAGGTGATTCTTGGTTTCAGTCCTAGTTCCTTTGACTTCTGGAATATCCTATTCCATGCCCTTCGATTCCTTAATGTAGAAGGTGCTAGATCTTGTGTTATCCTGATTGTATTTCCACAATACTTGAATTGTTTCTTTCTAGCTGCTTCCAATATTTTCTCCTTGACATGGGAACTCTGGAATTTGGCCACAATGTTCCTAGGAGTTTCTCTTTTTGGATCTCTTTCAGGTGGTGTTCTGTGGATTCCTTGAATATTTATTTTGCCCTCTGGTTCTAGAATCTCAGGGCAGTTTTCCTTGATAATTTCATGAAAGATGATGTCTAGGCTCTTCTTTTGATCATGGCTTTCAGGTAGTCCCATAATTTTTAAATTGTCTCTCCTGGATCTATTTTCTAGGTCAGTTGTTTTTCCAGTGAGATATTTCACATTATCTTCCATTTTTCCATTCTTCTCTCTTTGTTCTGTGATATCATGCTTTCTCATAAAGTCATTAGCCTCCATCTGTGCCATTCTAATTTTGAAAGAACTATTTTCTTCAGTGAGATTTTGAATCTCCTTTTCCATTTGGCTAATTCTGCTTTTGAAAGCATTCTTCTCCTCATTGGCTTTTTGAACCCCTTTTGCCAATTGAGTTAGGCTAGTTTTCAAGGTGTTAATTTCTTCAAAATTGTTTTGGGTCTCCTTTAGCAGGGAACTGATCTGCTTTTCATGCTTCTCTTTCATCTGTCTCATTTCTTTTCCCAGTTTTTCCTCCACCTCTCTAACTTGATTTTCAAAATACTTTTTGAGCTCTTCCATGGCCTGAGCACATTGGGAGGGCTGGGACACAGAAGCCTTGATTTCTGTGTCTTTGCCTGATGGTAAGCATTGTTCTTCCTCTTCAGAAAGGAAGGTAGGAAATGTCTGTTCTCCAAGAAAGTAACCTTCTATTGTCTTATTTCTTTTCCCCTTTCTGGGCATTTTCCCAGCCAGTGACTTGGCCTGTGAATATTCTCCTCACACCCACCTCGCCTCCTGATCCTCCCAGCCAGCGTTTGTGGTCTGAGATTCAAATGCTGCTTCCAGCCGTAGGGCTTTTGGCGGGGGCAGGGCTGCTATTCAGTGTGAGAACTAAGTTCAGGTGGTCAGGTCGGGGCAGGGCCACCTCTCAGGCTCAGTTCCCTCAGGGGGTTTATGCACAGACCTTCCACAATGGATCCAGGCTCCCTCCCGCTTGGGGAGCCCAGGTCTGCAGCTGCCTCTCAGCTTCTACCTCCCGGGGGGGGGGCCTGAATTATGGGGGCACCCCACTCCCCTCTCGACCCGCCAAAGAGACTCTCTCACCGACCCCCGTCACCTGTGGGTGGAGGGACTTGTGTGGCCGCTGGAGATCCTGTCCCTGAAGCCTGCTCAGATCTGTATCTGTCGGTGCCGCGGCAGCTGCTGCAGCAGGTCTGGGCTGGGCTCCGTGTCTGCAGCGCGACGGACCTTTTGTGAAAGGTTTGCAGGTCCCTCTGTGGGTGTAGGGACCCATGTGGCCACTGGAGATCCCATCCCTGAAGCCCGCTTGGATCTTTTCCTCTCAGTGCCGCAGCCACGGCAGGGCTGCACTCAGCTCCCAGTCCTGGTGCCCAGTCCGCAGCGTGAAGGACCCCCCGCGAGAGGTTTGCAGGTCTCTCAGGAACAGAAATCTTCCTCGCTCCAATGTTCCGTGGCCTCTGGGTGCAGAATTCACCGTGGGTTGGTCCCCTCTAGCCGTTCTGTGGGTTGTGTGTTTGGAGCTATGTGTATGTGCATCTTTCTACTCCGCCATCTTGGCTCCGCCCCCACCTTTCAATACATAAAATGTTCTAGTGCTCAGATTTAGCCAAAAGAATGATTTGTCTTGAACGACAATAACACTTTCCTCATTGGAAACATGCACATAGAAGTCAGAAGAATACTTAATGTAAATGTTACAGTGATATTATAATTTTTGTGCTGAAAGGAAATCTGAGGGTCATTGTAACAATTCTAACTTTTCATTTTTCAGAGGTTCAAACTCAGACCTAAAGCAATTGAGCATGGCCACACAAGTTATAAGGACAAATCTTAGAATTTAAACCCAGTTCTCCTGACTCCAAATTCAGTAATCTTTCCATTATATCATGTCTCTCCAATGAATCCCCCCTCCCAAGTATAGTTTGGAATAGATGATCTTTGAAATTCCGTGTAACTCTCTGATTCCAGAATTTTCAGTCATAGAAACTGAAAAAAAATGTAGGTTAGGAATCATATAGTTTCTTTTTTCTTCTTAAAGAACTCATACGGGGGCAGATGGCAGAGTGAGAGCAACTACTCATCTAGGCTCTTAGACAAGCTGCTTCAGATACCTCTAAAAGGAGAATCTGACCAAATTTTGGAGGAGCAGAATCCAACAGGAGACATACTGTGGCAGATTCACAGTCCAGGACAGACTGGAAGGCCGACTGAAAGGTTCTGTTTTGCAGGAGTACAGGAGCACACAGGACACAGTGTAGTGCATCCCCACCACAGCAGGGCCCAACAGGAAGCCCAGGTGCTCTGAGGCAGTGGCCACACTGCAAAATCTTGGGTATAACAGCCCAGGACAGGAGTCCAGTGGAACTAAGTGAGAGCCATGGAGCCCCAGGTATCTGCAGTAGCTGCTCTTGAGATAATCAGCCAGAAGATTAAATGTCTGTTAAGTCACCTACTTGAACTTCTAGGAGCCAAAATGGCAGAGTGATTGGTAAATGTTCTCTCCCCCACTCCTCATTGACCTTGAAAGAACCATAAAATATTTCCCCAGAAAAATACTGGAACAGTGAGATTAGCAGAAGGGGCAAACAATCTCATGGCACATGAGGTTAGGAAAATTGCTAAAGAGGATGCCTCTTGCTGTGGCAGAGGACTGCAGCTGTCCCACACAACCCCAACTCAGTGAATCAGGAGGAGATCTGAAGCCCTAAGGGTTTGGAGCCTCATAACCATCAATACTAGGACCCCACCTGTGCCTCAGCACCCCAGGAGAAATGGGAAGACACCAGGGCAGCTGGGATCACCAACCACTGTACTTCTCTTTGCTCTAGCTCAGCTGAAGAGACCTCCTGTAGCCAGACCACTCCTCCCCCACATTTAGCAAGCTAACTCCAGGGCAACTCTGGGGAAACACAAAAAGACTTCAACTGGACTCTGCTTTCTCATACCAGCAAGCTCAGCACAAGTTTCTTTAGCTTCTAACTGGAACAACCAGAGACCAGAACACACAAAGCCTCACCATCATAGTAAAAGGCAAAGCAGGAAAGAAAAGAACATAAAATATTTCTGTGGGGACAAGGACCAAAAGACAAATACCAAAGAGGTCAGTATTGAGATTGTACTCTCATCTGAAATTTCAGAAGGGACTATGAACTGTTTGAAAGCACAAAGAGCACTCTTGGAAGAGCTGAAGAAGGATTTTTAAAACCAGTTTAGGGAAATAGAAGAAAAACTGGCCAATGGTTTTAAAATTATGAAAAAAAGAATTCATTGAAGAGAACAGCTCTGAAGAAAGGAAAATTGGTCAAAAGGAAAAGGATGCATAAAACTTAACGGGGAAAATTGGACAAATGGAAAAGGAAGTACGAAACTAAATGAAGAAAATAACTTCCTAAATGGAAAAATAGGACAGATGGAGAAGGAATTGCAAAAGTTAACTGAAGAAAACAACTTGATAAAAATTAGATACAGGTAAGTAGAAGCTAATGACTCTATGAGACAGCAAGAATCAGTCAAACAAAATCTAAAGAATGAAAAGATAGAAAAAAATGTAAAATATCCAACTGGAAAAACAACTGACCTGGAAAAGAGATCCAGGAGAGAAAATCTAAGAATTATTGGCCTACCAGAAACCTATGATTAAAAAAAGACCCTGGACAATACCTTCCAAGAAATCATGAAGGAAAACTGCCCAGAAGTCCTAGATCCAGAGGGCGAAACAGTCACTGAAAGAACCCATGGTCCACCTCCAGAAAGGGATCCCAAACCAAAAATAGCAAGGAATATCACTGCCAAATCCCATAACTATCAAGTGAAAGGGAAAATATTACAGGCAACCAGAAGGAAACCATTGAAATATCGAGGAACTACAGTTAGGATCACACAGGACCTTGCAATTTCTACATTAAAAGATCAAAGGAATGGGAATATGATATTTGGTAATGAAAAGGAGATGGGAGTAAAACCAAGGATCAATTACCAAGCAAAGTTCCACATAACATTTCAGGCAAGGAGATGGATATTTAATGAAATAAGGGATTCCTAGACTTTCCTGATAAAAAAGGCCAGGACTCAGTTGGAATTTCTATCTTCAAACGCAGGTCTCAAGAGACACATATAAAGGTAAACAAAGAAAAAAAATTGCTACTCATTGTGGGCAAACTTTTTACATCCCTATAAGGGAAGATGATACTTCTTAATCTTGAGAACTATATATTTACTATGAAATATGAAAAGGATACACATATATAGAGGGAGCAGGTATAAAGTAAGTGATGTGATAATAAAAATGTGAATTAAGGGTGAGAAGGGATTGTAACAGGAGATGTAAAAAGGAGGAGGCAGAAAATGATAAATTACATCACAGAAAGAAGCATAAAATTAAAGTAGGGTAGAGGGAAAGAAGGGAGGGAGATGAGCATTGTCTGAGAGGTACTCCTATCTGATTTAGTTCAAGGAGTGAACCACAAACTAAATTAAGTATATAAATCTAACTAGCTCTATAGGCAGTAGGAGGGGAAGGGGGAAAGAAAGTGGAGGGGAGGTTAAAAGGGAGGGAAGAAGTAGTAAGGCTAAAGGAGAATAAAAGGGAGGGGGAATGAAATAAATAAGGGAAGACTGTGGGAGGTGGTGGTCAAAAACTAAAACTCTACTGTGGAGGGAAAGGGAGAAGGGAAAACTAAAATCACAAAGGGTGGGAAAGAGGATGGAGGGAAAGACACACATACTAATCATAACTATGAATGTGAATGGGATGAACTCTCCCACAAGACAAAGATGGATAGCAGAATGGATTAAAAACCATAATCCAACAGTATGTTGTTTATAAAAAACACATTTTAAATGGAAGAATACACACAGCATAAAGGTAAAAGGTTGGATCAGAATATATTGTGTTTTAGCTGAGGTAAAAGAAAGCAGGGATAGCAATTCTAATCTTGGACAAAGTAAAAGCAGAAATAGATCTAATCAAAAGAGATAAGGAAGGAAAATATATCATGCTGAAAGGCATCATAGACAACCAAGCAATTTCATTACTAAACACATATGCTCCAAGTGGTACAACATCCAAATACTTAGAAGAGATGTTAAGGCAGTTACAGGAAGATAGAGACAGCAAACTATGCTAACTGAGGACCTCAACCTGCCCCTCTCTGAACTTGATTAATCTAACCTCAAAATAAAGAAGAAAGAAGTTAAGGAAGAGAATAAAACTCTGGATAAGGTAGATATGATAGACCTCTGGAGAAAATTGAATGGGAATAAAAAGGGAAATACTTTTTCTCAGCAGTACATGGAACATATACAAAAATTTACCATGTATATGGCATAAAAACCTCACAATCCAGTACAGAAAGGTAGAGAAAGTCAATGCATTCTTCTCAGTTCATAATGCAATAAAAATTATACGTAATAAAAGGGCATGGAAAGATAGAACAAAAATTAATTGGAAACTAAACAATCTAATCCTAAAGAATGAGTGGGTTAAACAACCAATCATAGAAACAATCAACAAGTTCATTCAAGAGAATGACAAAAATGAGACAACCTACCCAATCTTGCAGGATACTGCAAAAACAGTTTTTAAGGGAAACTTTATATCTATGAATGCCTACATGAATAAAATAGAGAAAAGGAGATCAATGAATTGGGCATGCAGCTAAAAAAGCTAGAAAAAGAACAAATTGAAAATCCCCAAGTAAATACCAAATTAGAAATACTGAAAACCAAAGGAGAGATTAATATAATTGAAATTAAGAAAACTATTGAACTAAAAAATAAAACTAAGAGTTGGTTTCATGAGGAAAACCAACAAAATAGATAAAACTTTGGTCAATTTGATTAAAACAAAAAGAAAGGAGAAGGAGTGGAGCCAAGAAGGGGGAGCAAAAAGATGCACGTATGCTCCTTCTTATCCCACAACCCATAAAATACCTGTAAAGAAGAATTCTCAACAAATTATAGATCAGCAGAAGCCACAGAACAATGGAGTGGAGGAGATTTCTAGCCCAGAGTGACCTGAAAGACCAATGGGAAAGGTCTGTCCCACCAGACCAGGAGCAGAACCTTGGCCATGCAGCACTGGGAGGAACAGAACAGAGCAGGCTTCAGGGACAGAATCTCCAGCACCAGCACAGATCCCTCAACCCACAGAAGCCAAAGGTCAGTGAGGGGGTCTTTCTGGGTGGCTGAGAAGGGAGCAGGGTGTCCCCATAACTTGGGCCTCCTCAGGTGGCTGCAGTAGAGGCAGCAGCTGATGAGGCTCCCAAAGCGGGCAGTAGCCTGCATCTATTGAGGGTCTCATCATAAACCCCCTGAGGGAACTGGGCCTTGTGTGGTCGCCCTGCCCCCTCCTGAGCAGCTGATCTTAATGTCACACTGAATAGTGGCCCTACCCTCTCCTCAAGCCCCTGAGGGTTTGGAGCAGCTCATCTGGATCTCAGCCCCCAGTGCTGGCTTGGTGGAAAAGAGACAAGATGATTGTGGAGAGGAAACTCAGAAATCAAGTAACTGGCTGGGAAAATGCCCAAAAAAGGGGAAAAAAATAAAACCATAGAAGGTTACTATCTTGGGGAACAGGTGTCTCCCCACACCCTTTTGGATGAGGAAGTACAAGGCATACTGTCAGAGGAAGTCAAGGCCTCTGCCTCCAGGGCCTCCAAAGGGAACTTGAACTGGACTCAGGTAATAGAAGACCTTAAAAAAACAAGTTAATAGCTTACTAAAAGAGAATCAAAAAAATGCTGAGGAAAATAACAGCTTTAAAAAGAGGCTAACTCAATTGGAAAAAGAGGTCCGAAAAGCCAATGAGGAGAAGGAGATTTTAAAGAGTAGAATTAGCCAAACAGAGGAGAAGGTTCAAAAGCTCACTGAACAAAATAATTCGTTGAAATAAAGAATTGAGTTCAGGGACATGAATGACTATGAGTTAAATCAAGCAGTTAGTAAACAAAACCAAAAATTTGAAAAATTAGAAGATAATGTGAAACAACTCTTTGGAAAAACAACTGACCTGGGAAATAGATCCAAGAGAAACAATTTAAAGATTATGGGACTATCTGAAAGCCATGATCAAAAAAAGAGCCTAGACATTATCTTACATGAAATTATCAAGGAAAATTGCACTGATATTCTAGAACTAGAAGACAAAATAAACATTAAAAGAATCCACCAATCACCTCCTGAAAGAGACCTGAACAGAGAAACTCCTAGTAATATTGTGGCCAAATTTCAGAGTTCCCAGATCAAGGAGCAAATATTGCAAGCAGCTAGATAGAAACAAATTGAATACTGCGGAAATATAATCAGGATAGCATAGGATCTGGAAGCTTCAACATTAAGGGATCGAAGGGCTTGGAATGGGATATTTCAGAGGTCAAAGGAACTGGGTTTGAAACCAAGAACCACCTACCCAGCAAATCTGAGTATAGTACTTCAAGGGAATAAATGATCATTCAACGATATAGAGGACTTTCAATCATTCATATTGAGGAAAAGACCAGATCCGTACAGAAAATTTGACTTTCCAAGACAAGAATCAAGAGAAGCATGAAAAAGTAAACAGGAAAGAAAAATCATAAAAGACTCTCTAAAGCTGAACTGTTTACATTACTACATGGAAAGAAAATACTTTTTAACTCTTGAATTTTTTCTCAGTATTTGGGTAGATGGAGAGATTGTACATACACACACACACACACACACACATACACATATATAGATAGAGAGTACAGAATGTGTTGAATCAGAAGAGATGATATTCACACAAAAAATAAAATAAAAATTAAAGGGTGAAAGAGGAAAATACCAGGAAGACAAAGGGAGAAATGGAATGGGGCAGGCTATAACTCATAAAAAAAGATTTAAAAAATCTTGTTCAATGGAGGAGAAAAGCGAGAAGGAGAAAGGGGAAAAATGAAGCTTCTCTCTCCACATGTGGCTGAAGGAGGGAATAACATGCTCACTAAATTTGATATGAAAATTTATGTCACACCACAGGAAAGTAGGAGAGGAGGTGACAAGTGGGGTGAGGGGAATGTTAGAAGGGAGGGTAAATGGGAGAAGGGAGTCACTAGAAAAGTCACTTTCGAGAAGGGACAAGGTCAATTGTGGGGGAAGAAAAATGAGGGGGGGTAAAGTAGGACAGAGGGCAATATAATTAGTATTACACAACACAATTATTATGGAAGTCTTTTGCAAAACAACACATAATTAGTCTGTGTTGAATTGCTTACCTTCTCAGTGGAGCTGTGGAGGGAAATGGGGAGGGAGAGAAGTTAGCAATAAATGTTGAGAATTTTTATTGCATATAATCAGGAAATAAGAAATATAAGGAATGAGGTATAGAAATTTATCTTGCCCTAGAAGAAAAGAGAGATGATGGGGATAAAAGTAGGGTGGGGTGTGATAGAGGGGAGGGCACATTGAGGGAAGGAGTAATCAGAATGCAAGATATTAGAAAGCAGGGGGAGGGGAGAGATGGGAAGAAAAACTGGACATGTTGCAAAGTGGGGTAAAAGCAATTAGTATTAAAACCATTGACTGAATTAATTACTGAGAGTAAATCAATGACATCTTTAGTTTGGGGAAAAGAATTTTAGTCTAAATTTCCTAGAGGAAGGTAATCTCAGGTAAAATTTGGCACTGAGGGAAAGTTAAGGTTTTAATGGTAAATTTGATTTTATGATTGCTATTTAATCAGGAACTAGAAAATGTATACAAAGGGCATGTAAGCCACTTAAGACTTGCCTCAAAAATGTTCCTTAGACAAAGTGAAATTATAATCATATTTGAAACCTGGTTATTGGAACCATTTTTATTGGAGCCATTTTTAGATGCCATGGGACTATTAAGTGACTGTTCCTCTGAGTTTAACTCCAGGTATGGGTAGCAAGAAAGGCAGTCTGAGTCTCCAATCCATGATGCCAGTGAGCCAGTGAGATGCTTGTATGAACTGCAAAAGGTAATCTCATAGGGAGGGTGGAAGAACAACTGTTCAGCCTTGGCTGAGGTAGGATTCTCCTCACTCAATTTCCCCACAGATACCTGGCAGACTTTAAACCTGACAATGCAAATGGACAATCTAATCTTGCCTGGAACTGACATGAAGATATTGTATCCCTGTAATGTCCCTACCCTTGGTGACAATTTCTTATAGTCAAAAGGTTTGTAAGTTTAATACCAGATCTACTAAATTATAGATTATTGGTAGGGGAACATCCACGGTTAAGTCTAAAATTAAGCTCTTAGGCATAGGACTTTAGACCAACAAAAATAAATTAGGGTCCTTTAATTCTTAGTAATATTGTGGAGACAATTAGGTCAAGAGCTTGTGAAGTTAGCAAGATAAATATTATTTGCGTCTCAGGTGGTTAATGTTTAAAAAAAAACAAAAAGTCTTTTGTGGTCTGTTTGGTAAATACTTTAAAAAAAAGTATCTCCTGACCAAAAGTTTGAATTATTTTATCTGTTATAAGCTGTGTTTACAATGAAAAATAGGGGCAGAGCCAAGATGGCAGAGTAGAAAGACACACATATGGAGGCTGCTCCCACACATCCCATAAAACACCTGTAGAGAGGGACTCTCAACAAATTTTGGAGCAGCAGAAGTGGGGAACAAGAGAGTGGAGGAGATTTCCAGCCCAGGGTGACCTGAAAGACCCACAGGATATGTCAGTTTCACCAGATGCAGAGTGGCCCAGCCCAGCCTTGGCCACGCACACATGGCTCATGAACAGGCCTCCAGGACAGAATCTCCTGTTGCAGAATCCCCAGACCCAGCAGCAGAGGGTCCACAGATCCCTCAACCCACAGGCACCAAAGGTCAGTGACGGGGTTCATTTAGCTGGCCAGAAAGGGAGAAGGGCCTTCACATAGGGCAGGTAGCAGTTCTCAGGGCAGCCCCTACAGCAGCCTGAGACCATAGCTGGATCATAAAAACCCTTGGGGGCACTGAAGAGCTCAGTTTTACCTCAGCCCTGTGTAGACGCCCTGAGGCAGCTGGTCTTTCTCTCACACTGAATGGAGGCCCTGCCCCTGCAGCTTGACTGAATCCCCCCCCCCCCCAGGGCTACCATGGCAGAAATGGAGGTCAGGTGCCTGTGGAGAGGAAATGCTGTTAAAATTCTGGGCACAAAAATCCTTCCCTGCACCCAGACCATCACACACTTGATTGTGCCACCTTGGAGGAACTGAGATCTCACAGATTCCCAGAGTATACCCTACTCTTGACAAAGGACCCAAAAGTCAAGTAAATGGTTGGGAAAATGCCCAAAAAAGGGGAAAAAATAGGATTATAGAAGGTTACTTTCTTGGTGAACAGATATCTCCTCCCATCCTTTTGGATGAGGAAGAAAAATGCTTACCATCAGGGAAAGACATAAAAGTCAAGGCTTTTGTATCCCAAACATCCAAAATAAATATTCGATGGGCTCAGGCAATGTAAGAGCTCAAAAAGAATTTTGAAAATCAAGTTAGAGAGGTAGAGGAAAAACTGGGAAGGAAAATGAGAGAGATGCAAGAAAAGGATGAAAAGCAGGTCAACACTTTGCTAAAGGAGACCCCCAAAAATGCTGAAGAAAATAACACCTTGAAAAATAGGCTAACTCAAGTGGCAAAAGAGGTTCAAAAAGCCAATGAGGAGAAGAATGCTTTCAAAAGCAGAATTAGCTAAATGGAAAAAGAGGTTCAAAAGCTCACTGAAGAAAATAGTTCTTTCAAAACTAGAATGGAACAGATGGAGGCTAATGACTTTATGAGAAACTAAGAAATCACAAAACAAAACCAAAAGAATGAAAAAATGGAAGAAAATGTGAAATATCTCATTGGAAAAACAACTGACCTGGAAAATAGATCCAGGAGAGACAATTTAAAAATTATGGGCCTACCTGAAAGCCATGATCAAAAAAAGAGCCTAGGCATCATCTTTCATGAAATTATCAAGGAAAACTACTCTGATATTCTAGAACCAGAGGGCAAAATAAGTATTAGAGGAATCCATCAATCACCTCCTGAAAGAGATCCAAAAAGAGAAACTCCTAGGAACATTGTGGCCAAATTCCAGAGTTCCCTAGTCAAGGAGAAAATATTGCAAGCAGCTAGAAAGAAACAATTCAAGTATTGTGGAAATACAATCAGGATAACACAAGATCTAGCAGCTTCCACATTAAGAGATCGAAGGGCTTGGAATATGATATTCCAGAAGTCTAGGAACTAAGGACTAAAATGAAGAATCACCTACCCAGCAAAAGTGAGTATAATACTTCAGGGGAAAAATGGTCTTTCAATGATATAGAGGACTTTCAAGCATTCTTGATGAAAAGACCAGAGCTGAAAAGAAAATTTGACCTTCAAACACAAGATTCAAGAGAAGCATGAAAGGGTAAACAGTAAAGAGAAATCATAAGGGACTTACTAAAGTTGAACTGTTTACATCCCTACATGGAAAGACAATATTTGTAACTCTTGAAATTTTTTTCAGTATCTGGGTAGTTGGTGGGATTACACACACACACACACACACACACACACACACACAGCACAGGGTGAATTGAATAGGATGGGATCATATCTTAAAAAAATGAAACTAAGCAGTGAGAGAGAAATATATTAGGAGGAGAAAGGGAGAAATGGAATGGGACAGGTTATCTCTCATAAAAGAGGCAAATAAAAGACTTTTCAGCTGAGGGAAAAAGAGGGGAGGTGAGAGAAAAAAACATGAAGCTTACACTCTTCACATTTGACTAAAGGAAGGAATAAAATGTACACTCATTTTGGTATGCAAACCTATCTTACAATACAGGAAAGTGGGAGAGAAGGGCATCAGCAGTGGGGGGGGATGATAGAAGGGAGGGCAGTGGGAGGAGGGAGCAATTAGAAGTCAACATTCTTGGGGAGGGACAGGATCAAAAGAGAGAATAGAAGCAATGGGAGGCAGGATAAGATGGAGGGAATGATAGTCATACACAACATGACTATTATGGAAGTCATTTGCAAAACTACACAGATATGGCCTATATTGAATTGCCTGCCTTACCAAAGGGAATGGGTGGGGAGAGAGGGAGGGGGAGAAGTTGGAACTCAAAGTTTTAGGAACAACTGTTAAGTATTGTTCTTGCAACTAGGAAATAGAAATACAGATAATTTGGTATAGAAAGTTATCTTGCCCTACAGGACAAAAGAGAAGATGGGGATAAGGGAAAGGAGGGATGATAGAAGAGAGGGCAGATTGGTGATAGGGGCAATTAGAATGCTCGGTGTTTGGGGGTGGGAGGAGGGGACAAATGGGGAGAAAATTTGGAACCCAAAATTTTGTGCAAATGAATGTGAAAAGTTAAATAAATAAATGTAAAAAAAATTAAACTAAAAATAAAATTAAAAAAAGAAAGAAAACAATCATCAATATCAAAAATAAAAAGGGAACACTCACCTCCAATGAGGAGGAAATTAAAACAATAATTAGGAATTACTTTGCCCAACTGTATGCCCATAATTCAACAACCTAAATGAGATGGATGATTATTTTAAAAAATATAATTTGCCCAGATTAACAGAAGAAGAAGTTGAACACTTAAATAATCCCATCTCAGGAAAAAGAAACTGAGCACGCCATCAATAAATACCCTAGGTAAAAATTTCCAAGGCCAGATGGATTTACAAGTGAATTCTATCAAGCATTTAAAAAACAGTTAATTACAGTACTATATAGAATATTTGACAAAATTGAGGAAGTCCTCCCAAATCCTTTATATGATCCAAATATGGTTTTGATACCTAAACCATGAAGAGCCAAAACAGAGAAAGAAAATTATGCACCAATTTCTCTAATGAATATAGATGCTAAAATTTTAAATAAGATTTTAGCAAAAAGAATACAGCAACTTGTCATAAGAATAATACATTATGATCAGGTAGAATTTATGCCAGGAATGCAGGACTATTTCAATATTAGGGAAACCATTAGCATTTTTGATCATATCAACAACAAAACTTAGATAAACCACGTGCTTATCTCAATAGATGCAGAAAAAGTTTTTGACAGAATACAACACCTATTCCTATTGAAAACACTGGAGAGCATAGGAATAAATGAAACTTTCCATAAAATGATAGGCAGGGTGTAACCAAAAACTTCAGCTAATATTATATGTTATGGAAATATGCTAAATGCATTTCTAATAAGATCAGGGGTGAAACAAATGTGTCCATTATCATCACAATTATACAATATGGTACTAGAAATATTAGCTGTAGCAATGAGAGAAGAAAAAGAAAAGAAGGAATTAGAACAGTCATAGAAGAAACTAAGTTACCACTCTTTGCAGATGATATGATGATATACTTAGAGAATTCCAGAGATTGAAATAAAAAACTCCTTGAAATAATAAACAATTTTGGCAAATTTGAAGGTTATAAAATAAATCCACATAAATCTTCTGCATTTTTACACTTTACTTACAAAGTCCAACAGTAAGATATAGAAAGAGAAATCTCATTTAAAGCTAGGGCAGACACTATAAAACATTTGGGAGTCTATTTACCAAACCAAATCCAGGGACTATATGAACACAATTTTAAAACACTTTTCTCACAAATAAAGTTAGATATAAGTAAGTGGAAAAACATCAGCTACTCATGAGTAGACCAAGCCAATATATTAAAAATAACAATTCTACCTAAATTTATTTACTTATTCACTGCCATACCAATCAAACTATCAGATAATTATTTTCTGGCGCTAGACAAAATCATATCAAAATTCATCTGGAAGAACAAAAGGTCCAGAATATCAAGGGAACTAATGAAAAGAAATGCTAGGGAAGGTGTCCTAGCTCCACCACATCTCAAATTGTATTGTAAAGCAGCTATTATCTAAACCACTTGTTACTGGCTAAGAAACAGAAGGGTACTCCAGTGGAATAGGTTAGGTATTCAAGACACAGTTGTCAGTGAATGTAACAATCTACTGTTTGATAAATTCAAGGACTCCAGCTTCTGGGATAAGAACTCTTTGCTGGACAAAAATTGCTGGGAAAACTGAATAACAGTGTGGCAGAAACTAGACATCGACCAATGCCTGACATCATACACAAGAATAAAATCCATATGCATCCATGATCTAGTTATAAAGATTGATACTATAAATAAATTAGTGGAGCAAGGAATAGTTTATTTATCAGATTTATGGAGAAGGGATGAATTTTTGACTAAACAAGAGATAGAAAGTATTATGAAGTGCAAAACAGATAATTCTGATTACATTAAACTGAAAAGTTTTTGAACAACCAAACCCGATGCAACCAAGATTCTGAGGGAAGTAGAAAACTGGGAAAGAATTTTTGCAACTAGTGTCTGTGATAAAGGCCTCATTGCTAAAATATATAGAGAAGTGAGTCAAATATACAAAAATACAAGTTGTTCCTCAATTCATAAATGTTCAAAGGATATGATCAGGCAGTTTTCAGAGGAAGAAATTAAAGCTATCTATAGTCATATGATAAAATGTTCTAAATCACTATTGATTAGAGAGATGCAAATCAAAATAAGTCTTAGATACCACATCATACCTATCAGGGCTAACATGACAAAACAGGAACATAATAAATGTTTGAGAAGATGTGGGAAAGTTGGAACACTAAGTCATTGTTGGAGCTGTGAGCTGATACAACCATTCTGGAGAGCAATTTGGAACTATGCTGAAAGGGCAAAATAAAGCGCATACTCTTTGACTCAGCAATACCATTTCTAGAACTGTGTCCCCAAGAGATCATAAAAATGGAAAAGGGTCTCACATATACAAAAATATTTATAGCAGCTCTCTTTGTGGTGGTCAAAACCTGAAAATCAAGGGGATTCCCATCAATTGGGAAATGGTTAAATAAATCATGGTATATGAATATAATGGAATACTATTGTGCCATAAGAAATGATGAAAAGGACGACTTCAGAGAGGCCTGCAAAGACTTGTATGAACTGATGCTGAGTGAAAGGAGAAGAACCAGGAGAACTTTGTACACAGCAACAACCACAGTGTGCAAGAAATTTTTCTGGTAGACTTTGTACTTCATTGCAATGCAAGAACTTAAATAATTCCCAATAGTCTCCTAAGGCAAAGTGCCTTCCACACCCAGGGAAAGAGCTATGGAATTCGATTGCAGAATGAAGGAAACCATTTTCTTTTGTATTCTGTTCCCTTTTGTTTTAGGATTTCTCCTATTCGTTTAAATTCTTCTTTGCAACATGAATAAGGTGAAAATGTATGTAATAGGAATGTATGTGTAGAACCTATATAAAACTGTACGCCATCTCAGGGAAAGAGTGGGGAGGGAGGGAGAAAATGGAGAGGAAGGGGAAAACTCTAAGACATATGGAAGTGACTGCAGAACACTCTAAAAAAATAAAACAATAAAAATTAAAGAAAAGCAATTTAGTATCTAAAAATGGAACAGAAAAAAAGAACTCATATAAACAACAAGATTACCACATTGTAAAACTATAGTCTTTATTCAAAGAATAATGAGATGACATAGTATAGAAAAATGTTGCTCACTTGTTTTAGTCATGTCTGATTCTTAAGGATCCCATCTGGAATTTTCTTGGCAAAGGAAGTGAAGTAGTTTGCCATTTCCTTCTCCAGCTTATTTTACACATAAGAAACTGAGGTAAACAGGATTAACTTACCCAGGGTCACCCAAATGGTAAGTGTTTGAGGTCAGATTTGAACTCAGGAAGATGAGTCCTCCTGCCTCTATGTCCAGCACTCTATTGTACCTTCTAGCTGCCCCTAGATATAAATAGATAGATAGATAGATAGATAGATAGATAGATAGATAGATAGATAGATAGATAGATAGACAAATAAATAAATGAATAAATAAATGAAATAAAATAAAATAAAGAAATACACGTGTCATTTTCATTGTCTTCACGAGTTTGTTTATTCCTATTTCCTGGTCCCACTGGAATTTTTTGCTCTTTTCCTCCAAGGTCACATTCCATCTACTTGTGTATCTTAAATACACTTATTTATTTACTGTTTCTCTCTTTATAGGTGAGTTCCGTGAAGACAAGGTGCTTAACACAGTGGTTTGCCCATAGAACTTAACATGGCGACAGGCCCATAATAAGTGCTTGATTGGTTGTTGTCCTTCATTTTCAAAAAGGACCAAAATGACATCACCAGAATAAAGTGAAGCTTCAGTGTGTCCAAATCAGTTAGTAAATGCTTGTTGACTCTCTCAATCAAAATGTAAAATGTATTTTGAGTGTATTTCATAGGTTTTCCTTGGAGGAACTGAGTTGATTTCATTAACATGGAGGCAATAATGTGATATAGAAAACGAATGCTAGCATTGGAATCAGAAAACCTTGATTCAAATCCTCTGTCTGTAACTTCTTACTTATATGAGTTTGGGCAACTCAGCTCTAAAAGGAGCACAATGAACTACAAAGCTTTTGAATTCTTTGGTTGTTGTTCAGTCACACCTTACTCTTCATGGCCCCATGGTCCATAGCACACCAACCTGTTCTATACTGCGCTGTCCTTCAAAGTCTGCCCAAATTCATTTTCATTGTTTCCATGACACTATTTATCCATCTCATCCTACCTCATCTTCTTTTCTTTTACTTTTAATTTTTCCCAACATCAGGGTCTTTTCCAATGAGTCCTATCTTATTATTATGTGACCCAAATATTTCAACTTCAGCTTCAGTATCTGACCCTCCAGGGAATAGTCTGAATTAATTAAGCATTGAATGATTTGACCTCCTCAAAAGTGTTGACTCTCAAGAGCTTTCTCCAGTGTCATGATTCAAGAATATATTTTCTGCAGCACTACGCTTTCCTTATATTCCAACCCTCACAGGTAAACATTCTTATTGGAGAAGTCACAGCTTTGACTGTATGGACTTCTGTCGGCAAGGTGATATCTGTTTTTCAGTATGTAGTCCATATGTGTCATAGCATTCTTTGCAAGGAGCAAGTGTCTTTTAATTTCATGGCTGTAGTTTCCATCTTCAGGGATCTTTGAGACCAAGAATATAAAAACGGATATTGCTTCCATTTCTTTTCCCTTTATTTATTCAGAAGTGATGGGAACAGTTGACAAGATCTTAGTTGTTTTTTTGTTTGTTTTGCTTTATGTTAAGCTTCTAGCCAGCTTCTGTACTCTCTTTTTTCACCATCATCAAGAGACCTCTAAATTCCTCTTCACTTTCTGCCATCAGAGCCTCATTGTCTGCATATCTGAGATTGCTGATATTTCTCCCAGAAACCTTACTTCCAAATTTTGATTCATCCCACCTGGCACTGAATATTTGTGCTCTCTAAATAAGTTAAATAAATCAGGTGATAATACACGGCTTTGTTGTACTCCTTTTCCTCCCTTTGCAAATACAAACTATCTTGTTCCATCCCCTGCCACCACTAACAGCTTTGTTAGTTCTTGTTACCAAGACTAGAAATACCCTGAACACAAGACCTTCAGAAATCAGATCCTAATTCTTGAGAAAAATAATCAGTTTTACTTTTGAAGCCATTGAGTAATTTTAAGTGACTGGAAACTTGCTTGACCCGACGTGGTTTTTGCAGCCTTTGACCAAACCAGACAATTCTCCACATCCCATCCATCATCCATCAAGCCAACTTACCACAAAATCCATTCCTACACGCATACCACATTCACCCCTTTCCTTTCTTTCCAAATTGGGCACAGAAAAAATTCAATAGCATATCTTTCCACTTAGCTCCTTCTCACCATTTCTTTAGGCACTGTGATAATTCAATATTTTTACCCACACAGTAACACTGGGATAACATTTGCATTTTTAAAACACACTTTTGTGTCAGGAGTCGTCTGTCAGTCTCATTGTGCTAAGGGCAAGCAATATTATTGGCTACTTGCCAACATTCTTCAACAGTTCATTTTTTTTCCGTTGTTATCTTGATGATATTGAATCTAAACTTTGGAAGAAATATCATCAAGTGACTTATGAGCACCTCAAGAGAGAAGGAAGGAAACAATAGTTTATTAAGTTCCTATTATATGCCAGGTACCATGCTAAGCTTTTCACAAATGTTATCCCATTTGATCCTCTTAAGAAATCTGGGAGGTAAGTGCTATTATCACCATTTTATAGTTAAGAAAACTGAGGCAGGCTTGAACTATGGTTAAAGTCACATATCTAGTAAGTGTACAAGGCCAAATTTGAAATTTTCCCTTCCAAGACTTATCATAGTTCCTGATATACAGGACACACATAATAAATGCTTATGGATTAGACATGGCCTGCCAGAAAATTTTTCAATCTTTGTTCCAACTTCTTTTCATCTAGGGCTTCTCCCTTGTAATGTCTTTTCCTTCTCACTCCCTTTTAATTCATCAGTAATTTTCATAAGCAGCTCTCCTTCTGTAAAAAAGTGTACTTTTGTTATCAAGGTCTTCTACAAAATAAAAGAAACTTTGAAAATATAAAAGAACAACAATAACAAAACAAGCAAGTTGATTCTTTAGAAAAGAAAACTGGGAAGATCAAAGCAGCAACTGAGACAGTCTACTAAACTCAGTTGGTTTTCATTATACTAATTGTTCTCATTATGGCAATGCTTAATTGCATATTTTCTTATATAATCCCACTCTTTTCAAACAGGGAGCAAAAGCTAGAAAGCTCTCTGCTCTCAGGGGATGTTTTTCAAAGACCGTAACAAGTGGTACCCTCACATGTGTGAAGTTCTGTGACTAGAGGAAAGTGTAGCTCATTATTATCTCATTAAATTCTAAAGGGTGACCATTCTAAAATCTGTGTTAGATAAAACTGCTTTATAAAGTATTTTATTAACCAGAATGTTAAGAATTTTGGTTTTCAGAGGGAAGTAATATCTTCTATTTCTATAATACTTCACCATTGGAATAGCTATTTGTGACAATTCATCCTGGGCACAAAGACTTTATGAAATACAACAACCAGGTTCTTTGTGACCATGAGACAATGGTTTTCCCTCATATCATGTTTGAGATTTACGATATATCACTAAATTTAACACATGTATCTGATTTGATTTGTATAGTACTGCCCTGAGGTAGGTAGTACTTGTATTATTAAACTCATTTGCTAGATGAAGATGCATGATGGATGAATGACTTAGAAGAAATAAGTATTTATGATATGCCAAGCATTACTCTAACTTCTATGGATACAAACAGAAAAACTCTTTTTTGAAAGAGTTCACACTTTGATTGTAGAAAATTCGTAAAATAAAGTTCATAAGTGAGACAGAGGGAAAGTTCAGGAAGTCATGAGCATTCAGCAGTAAGACAGATGAATATGCCCAGGGATCCTCAGATAACATCAGCAGATCAGATGATAGTTCCAGGATTTGTAAGGCATAGAAACAGGACATAAGGTAAAGCCTGAAATAAATTTAAACTCAGCAGTGGGGGAAATGTTAAAGACTGGAGATCGGTGATCGCAACCAAAGCAAAATGGGTGCGGCTCTTCATCTTATTTAAGCCTATAAAGTATATCAAGTCAAATACTTTATGTGACTTGTTAGTGGCCTGATACCAGTAGAGAGGGAAAATCAGGGAACAACTGTAATTATAAATCTTTTTGGATAGGAGAAGAGAGCAAAATAGAAATACCATGACATTCAACATCACTGGAACTGGATACAGATATCATCTTTGGAGACAGAACCAAGATAGTAGAGAAGAGGAAGCAGCTCAAGACAAATTATCCCCAAATTATTCTTCCAAACAAATTTAAAGTAGTGACTAAATTGAATTATGGATTGGTAGAGACAACAACAGGTAAAAGTGAGGAATTTTCCAGCCAAAGGCAATCTAGGAAGTCAACAGGAAAAGTTTTTGAAACCAGTGTTGATAATGTGCCTGGATGAGAAATGCTGTTGCTAAAGTTGACCTCAGAGATGTCTGTGATGTTGGTAGCAGCAGTAGCTTTGGGAGCTCTTAGAACCAGAAATGGAAATGAAATTGTATAACGTGCAGTTCCACGTTGAAGAAGAGCTTTAACCCTTGTGGACACAAGGGAACATTTGCCCTTGTTACAGTTCTAGGGCTAAGAAGAGTGTTACCAATTGTGGCTGCAGGGGCACCTGGGCCATCTCTGGGTAAAGATTAGAGTGAAGGCCAGGAGGGAAGATATTTTGACTGTCCCTGGATCACAACCCCTTGGAAATACCTGAAATGTGGAACACCCAGAACTAGCTCTGAAAAAAAGAACATGAAAAAGCCTGAAATTTAGGAGAAAGTCTCCCTAACTTTAACAGAAAGTTTAAAATAAAATAAAAAATAGACCATAATATGAGCAAAGAACAAAAAAAAGAGAACTTGACCATAAAAAAAAAACTACTACAATGGCAAGGAAGACCAAGACATAACTCAGAAAAAAGATATCAACGTAAAAAAAGACAACTACAATCCAAGCCCCAATAAAAGTGGGCAAGCTTAACCAGAATTCATGGAGGATTTGAAGAAAGAAATAACAGTGACAGAGGGGGAAAAATGTGAAAAGAAATGGGAGTGATGTGAGAAAAAATGAAAAGAGAATTAACAGCTTATTAAAGAGGAACAGAAAAATGTTGAAGAAAATGGTAATAAAAAGAATATATATATATACATTTATATATGTACATGCACACACATACACACACGCACACACACACACACACACACACACACACACACATATATATATATTAATTGGGCTAATAGCAAATGAGTCACTAAATGTCACTGAAGAAAAGAACTGTTTAAAAAGCAGTATACAAGAAGGGCAAAGCCAAGATGGTAGAGAAAAGACAAGGACTCCTACAAGGTCTTTCAAATTCTCCTCCAGACATCTTTAAATAATGCCACAACATAAATTTTAGAGAGGCAATACCCATAAAATGTTGACATGAAACAATTTTTCAGACAATAAACCAAAATTTTGGAATGCAAAGAATTACTTAAGGACAAATTTATATCTATAAAAGTGTACATTAACAAAATTGAGAAAGAGTGGATTAATGAATTGGACAAATAATCAAAAAAATCTAGAAAAGGAACAAATTAAAAATCCCAAATTAAACAATTTTAGCTGTTGGTGAAGTTGTGAACTGGCCAAACTTTCTGGAAAATTACTTGGAACTATGTCTAAAAGGCATAAAACTGTACTACCCTTTTACTCAGAAACACCTCTACTAGATCTGTAACTCAGAGACATTAAAGAAAAAGGGAAAGGACCTATATGTAAATAAATAATTATATCAGATTTGTGTGTGTGTGTGTGTGTGTGTGTGTGTGTGTGTGTGTGTGTAGTAAAGAATTGGAAATGGAGGGGATATCCATCAAGTGGGGAATAGCTAAACAAGTTGTGACATATGATTGTGATGTTGGTCTATTGTGCTACAAGAAATAAAGAGGGAGCATGGTTTCAGGAAAAAAATGGGAGGACATATACAAACTGATGCAAAGTGAAGTGAACAGAACTGGGGAACCAGGGGACCAATGAACATAGTAACAGCAATGCTGATCAGCAGCAATGATGATCAACCATGAAAGGCAACTACTATTATTCATAGAATGATCCAGACAATTCTGAAGGGTTCATGATGAAAATTGATATCCATCTCTATAGAGAGAATCGACGAATTCTTATTGCAAACTGAAATATAATTTTCTCACTTTGTTTTTCTTGCTTTTTTAAAACAACATGGTGTAACAGGGAAGTATTTTTTCACATGATTTCAGATATATAATGTTTGCCTTCTCAGTGGGTGAGAGAGGGAGAAAATTTAAACCCCAAATTGGTGTGTGTGTGTGTGTGTGTGTGTGTGAGAGAGAGAGAGAGAGAGAGAGAGAGAGATATGATGATGATGATGATGATGATGATGATGATGATGATGATGATGATGATGATGATGTATATTCGATTCCCTTGTATATACTCCCTTGGTATAATAGCAAGAACATGAGACTGGTTCATTGCAAATCTATCTATCTATCTATCTATCTATCTATCTATCTATCTATCTATCTATCTATCTTTCTATCTCTCTGCTTGTATGTGTATGTGTGTTCTCCATGACTAAAATGTTCTGACTCCTTGTCTCAGCTTCCTAGTTTTTCTAATTTCCTTCTCAACACAATTTGGTTTTTAACTTCCCAAGGTTTTCCTCATCCTCTCAACTTCTAGAGATTATCATTCATGGTTGTTTTCCACCTATCTTGTGTTTATCTTGTGTTGAATTAATTTCATCTTTCCCCTACTAGAGAATAAGCTCTTTGAAAGCAGAGATTATATATTTTTAAAACTTTCTTTGTATCCTAGCACTTAACATAGTACCTGGTAAGTAGTGTGGGCTTAATGAATGCTTGTCAGTGGGTGGAATGGAAACCTACCATCACTCAGACATCTTATTGGTACTTTTTAGTTGGTCATCATCATGCCTAAATGTAGTTTAAATGATCACAGTTTGATTCAATCAGGACATGTTCAGAGCAGTCATTACTTCATTTCTGGAATCTCTGCCTCTTTGGATTCATTACAAGGAACCATTATGTTGTCCTCCATACCCTAAAAGAGTCCATTTGTGTGCTACAAAACTAGGCACCATTGAATGTTATTGAAGAAATAGACAAAATAATGTCAGATCTCTAAAAGATTATCACTTTCCCCATGAGAGAGGCTCTGCACCAATAAAAGCTCAATCTATGAGAGCACATATATAGGACACATAAAAAAATATATCCCAACATAAAAGAATGTCACCCTATAAAACAATACTACATTTTTATTGTAGTATATTAGGTTTCTGAAATCAGCTCTCATGAAAGATGAAGTAATGACAAAGTATAGAAGGGCTTAAGACTGGACCTGCCATTTTTTTCTATAGGAAACTCCTCCTGAGAATATTCCTTTTTACTAATGTAGATGGCTATCTTTCTCCAACTTATTGACAATAAATAAAAATAAAGGGAGATCTATAGTTTTGGATCTTGTTCTCTAACTTTCTGTGTATCTCTCTCTCCATCTTTGTGTAGTTTTTTTCTGTCTTTCTGTCTCTATATCTTTGTCTTCCTATATCCCTCTAACTGTTTCTTTATCCAACTCTCTCACTTCTCTCTGTTTCTCTGTCTCTATGTCTCTCTCTCTGTCTGTCTCTCTCCTCTCTTTTTTTTTGCTCTCTGCGTCTCAGTTTCTATTTCTGTTTCCACCTCTGTCTCTCTGTCTCTTGTGTTTTTCAATTATTTCTTAATAGAAACCATAAGACAGTAACTGCTATTTCCAAGTTAAAAGATTTAGTTTTGTGATAGAATTCAAGGAGGTGGAAAGGGGGTAAGTTCTAATTATCTTCATTTTCTAAAAGATGAGAGAGATAGAATAACTTTCTGAAACTACAAAATAAGTTTGAGAGACAGGATTTTAAGCCATCTATCTACCCCAAATTTCAGACATATTTTTCTTTCTCCTCCCCTACATCAGCTAAGGTCACTATCCAACAGAGTTAATCAAAGCATTCCATGTTCAGAAAATAAAGTTTATGGGATTATTGTGGAAAAGACTTCATAGCCTGTCTTTGATCATAATGTTCTAGTAATGTGGTAGAGGATAGAAAGGAATAAGAGTTTAGATTGCACCTACTGTGTGCCAGTCTGTGTCCTAGACACTTCATATGTATAATTATTTTGATCCTTATAGCAATTTAATAAGGCATATGCTGTCATGTACACTTTACATTTGAAGACAGTGAAGCAAATAGAGGTTACATGATTTTCCCTAGGCCAGAGTTAGTAAAATACAAATTTGAAACCAGGTCCCTCTGATTTCTGGCATAAAATTCTATCTACTGTACCTACCTCTTGTAGTCTAATGTGTTTCAAATAATCATAAAAACTTATATTTCCAATCCAATCACATGTAACAAGCATCTTAAAAGATATATTACTATATTTCTTCATGTTATCTTTTATTCCCCTCCCTCCAAAAAATCACCTCTATTACCTACTCCCAAACTACTCTCAAACCAGTAATTTTTGTTTGTTTGCTTTTGTCGTGCATTATAGTGAGTTGACTTTGTCATGAGTTTTGTCAAATACATTAGTTCTGGGAATGGGAGAAGATAGGGATCTGGAATACATGTTTTGTTTCCAACTGTAGCACAAAGAATTAAAAAATATATAAAGCCATGGGTGCGATGGAATGATGTCTACATAGCACAGCTACATCATTTCTTGGTATTGCATTTGTCATTTTCTTTGAATCAATATATCCCTGTTGTGAAAAACAGAACATTTAACACGCTACCCAAATAGTAGTAGTTTTTCTTTTCTGAATGAACAATCCAAATCACGAAAGTGAGAAAAAGAAAAAAAATCTTGGCTAAGTAAATCAAGATGAATATTTGAATAGCTGGAAACAAATGATTTGTTTTTGATGGTTAGAGTTTTCATAAGCAGAAATTGTAGGACTCATAATTCTAGCTAAATGGATAGGCAAGCAGGACAGACTTGTGCTAACAAGTGAGGCAATTTACCATCAGATGCCAGCTTCAGGATAGATACTGATTGGTAGCAAGTTTGTCATCTTGTTTCCTTGAAAAGTTAGCAAGGCAAATGTCTCCTTTGTCAGAAAATGAGGATATTTATTCTCACTGACTCCAATTATCATTGTTTAAAAGTAATTTTCCATTCATTAGCTGTGTTCTCCGTTCCAAACCTTTTATCATTCCAAAGTTTCCTACAGTCTCTGAAGTGTTGCCTGAGCTGTGGAGATTTAAAATCACATCATAATTGTATTAAAACTGAAATCTGCTATGTGTTTGATTCAAAATTGACATTGATTGCCTCCTTGAATCACATTTCACCTAATATATTATTTATTAAGGAACAATTTTACATGTTATGTTGGTTAGCCTTAAGTGTGGCCGCATGCATATGTCCTTTAAAGTAAGAATATAATTATCAGTTATAAGATTTAGTGAAATTTTAAACAAAAGTGAAATGCATCAAAGTGAAATAATGCTGTTTAGAAGGAGGTTAAGGAGTAATAACTTGAAAAATATCCAAGTACTAACAATTGCAATTACAATTATATGTAATTCAATTCCGTACAGTAAGCATTTATTAACAACCTACTCTGTAGATTAAAAAATTGCTGTCTTTGTGGATACAGAGTCAGTAGCCTCAAAGGTCTTACATTTTATCATGTAACAAGGTTACTAAATGTTTGCATTAAAAAGATCCATTATAAACGAAAAAATGAAGGGCCATTGAGTATCAGAGAGGAGAAAGAAAGACTGAAAGACAGAGAGACAGAAAGAAAAGAGACAGACAAAGACAGAGACAAAGAAACAGAGAGAGGGAGAGAGAAACAGAAAGAGAGATGGAGAGAGAAAGAGAGATGGGGAGAGAGAGAGAGACAGAGAGAGACAGAGAGAGAGAGAGAGAGAGAGAGAGAGAGAGAGAGAGAGAGAGAGAGAGAGAGAGAGAGAGAGAGAGAACTTTTTCTATCACTTTTTAATGAAAATCCATGCAGGAAAGAACATTGAATCCAGGTGTTATTTTATAGTTATATAGAAAGAACGCTAGGTGTTTAAAACAGCAGAAAACACTGGGCAGTTGAGGATGCATGGCAGATGGATAAGAGCTGTCTTGTCACAAGGAAGGAATTGATTTACTTTGTTTTACTTTAAAATGAACTACTAGGAACAATGTATTGACATTTGAAAAAGCAGATTTACATTTTCTGTCAGGACAGGGGAAAAAAAAGCAAGAAATAAAAGACAAAGAAGAATCTTTCTCAATGATAACAGCCCCAAAATGGGATGAACTAGTGAAGTAGAGGATGACAAAATACATAGGATGAATTGACCAGGGAGTGGTATATTATAGTCGGAAAGTCCAAGACTGGGGGATTTTACTCTCTGCCTTGGGTGGATAGCTGAAAAATGTGAGAAACAGAACCATGACATTCTGTTGCTTAAAAATGGGCAATGATTCCCTACTGTTTCTGGAATGCTATACAAAATCCTCTACTTCACTTTGAAGTCTTCCACAAAGGGCTTTCGAAATAATAACTATTACTATATGACTATTACTATATGCTATTATATTGCATTAAAGCATATGTGCACAAAGTTTATGGGTTGGAATATACTTTAGATTCTCTACCCTGAAAGTGTCATTAGTGTGGACAGCAAAATGTTAACTCTGAGTGAACAATATACTATTTAACTCTTTAGAGAGATGTGTGAAATAAAAGGCAAGTTCCCAAACAACTTTCACCCTAAACAAGTAATTAACGACTGGGACATAATGAGGAATGTCAATTTCATTTAAATTATTATTGGTATAGTTTTGATTTAGATGGGCAAAGGCTGGAATCCAAAAACAGTTTTAATCAGTGAATGATCATCTACAAAGAGAGCCAAGATATTTGTTCTTTGGGATAATGAAGCCCCAGATGAAATAACAGCCTTAAATTTAAAAGTGATGTTTCAGCAGCAAGATTGCTACACTTGTCCTTAACATAATAATTAACATCTATCCACATGGTACACAAAGGCTGGCAAAGGCTTGTGGACTCACATGACACCATGGCATTTAGATGAGCTAGATGCACAGGTATGATTGTCTCATTTCCACAGGAGCAAATGGAGGCTCAGAGATAGCACTGATTTGTCCAAAGTCTCACAGAAACTAAATATTAGAGGCCAGCAACTGAGGTCTCTATAGATTCAAAGAACAATATTCTTTCAACTTCACAGGGTAAGTGAAGAGACATAGAGGAAAATCTCTGGTCCTAGCGTATATTGGTATATATAGTTACTCAGTGAATAAAGATGTATTAAGTTACTCCTATGTTCCAGGCACTGTGTCAAGGAGCGGTGATACAAACAGAGGCAAGAGACAGCCAGCCTCCACCCTCAAGTTGCTCACAATTGAGTACCTGACTGGAATCAGGAAGATCAGAGTTCAAATATGGTCTCAGAAACTTATTAGCTTTGTGACCTTGAGCAAGTCACTTAACCTCGATTTCCTCACTGCAAACTGAGGATTATAACAGTATCTGTCTCACAGAGCTGTTGAGAGGAAGAAATGATATAATATGTGCCAAGTTATTAGCCATATGCCTGGCATATATATATGTATATGTATGTGTATACATATGTATATGTATGTGTGTGTATGTGTGTATATATGTACATATACATACATATATTCCTTATTCCCTTCTTTCCCCATTACATGAATCCAATCATCATTTCTCCCTTTTGTGTCATGGTGAAACATCTTCAGGGACTTCAATTAATTTTCCTCTGACAGACCAAAGGCTTCAGCACTTTTGATTTACTTCTTTGTGTCCTTAAACCATGGTGCCTAAAACTGCCCACAATTATCCAGGTGAGTCGGGGAAGGGCAGAGCAGAATGAAGCCAGATTCCTGGCAGTTCTGCCTCCTCCCTCCACCAATATAGCCAATACATGATCTTTCTTGGTGGTCAAATCATGCTACTGTCTCACAATAAGTTCACAATCCACTAAAACCTCTAGACTCTATATCATTTCTTCTAGGTAGCTGTTGTCTATGCATTATTCATTGATTTTATATTTGGAAAGTTGATTTTTGCAAGATTGCAAGTCTAAATGCAAGAATTTACATTCAGTCCTATCTTGCTGATGTCAATATTTCTTCAAATGGGTTCAAATTGAAATCCATCCATGTGTTCTCATCACATATGATGGTCTTCTATGTAGTCAAAAAAGTCTTTCACACAAACCCTACCCACCATATTGTAGACCTTCTTGGTATTTGTTTTGTACATTTTTTGAGAAACACAACAGCATTTCAGTTTCCAATGTGTTATCCTTTTTCTCTCTGTCTCTGTCTCTGTCTCTGTCTCTCTGTCTCTCTGTCTCTCTCTCTCTCTCTCTCTCTCTCTCTCTCTCTCTCTCTCTGTCACTGACTGACCTTCGTCAATGATTATACCTTTCTTTCTTGTTATATTTTATGCCATTTCTTGAATGTAAGTCATCATTGATCACATGGTGCAGCCTACTTACATGTGCATTACTCTCCATTTCACTTCAAGTCAGCAACATTTTTGTTTCTTTGGTGTTCTGTGGTATATAAAAAGATACAGTTTTCTGTTAAAGAATAGCCGAGAATCATTGAAAGTGATGCAATTTCCCAAATACCCCATTCAGTTTGCTAACGTCATCCTATTCAATTGAGGACAGATTGTGTTCCATCTATAGTATATATCCAAGATATAATTACTAATGAACTAGTTCAACTCTCTGTCATAGACTGAACAATAGGCATTCATATTTTTTTTCTATTTGGTATTTCCTCATTGAATTATTAGAACTCTCCATAGAGCTATTTGACATCTTACTGAAGTGATTCTGCAGTGCTCAAAGTACACCTTTTCAACCTATCTATCAGGAGGACCAGATTTAAACATAAGTGGATGAGCAATCATGCATATGGTATTCTAGAAGTTGTCTTATCTTGCAAAATGTCTCCTCCATCTGACTTCCATAGTTCCTGAGATTCCATTACTGAAACTTCTTTCCTTTGGGTTAAATATTCCCCTTTCCTAGATAAGTAAAGAATAATAGAATTTAGAATTAGAGTTGAAAGGGACTTTCAAGATAATCTAATACAATTTTTTTCATTTTAGAGATGGGGAAACTGAGGACTACAGAGGCAACCTGTCCAAGGTCCATCACAGGATGATAAAATTTAGAGTTGCAAAGATCTTGAGAGATAATTTAATTCAAGTTTCATTTCAAAGATGACAACTGTGAAGGCCAGAGAAGTATTTATCAAAATCCCATTGCCCAGTTCTGGGCCAAAGATGCATGGCAGAGAAGAGTGCCTGAAATCGAGATCTTAGCTGAATACTGACAGCAGAACAAATTCTAGAAATGTAGCTCTGTTGCTTCCATCACAAGAACAGTGCAGGAACACAGTTCTAATATTTACCTAGTAAAAATACATTCAGTGGAAAAACTATGGAAGAAGACAAAGAACAAAGAGAAATCATAGGTTGGTCACTTTGAACTTGCAGAACCTGAGAGTGGACTAACAGTGAATGAACTAGGAACTTTCTACTGAAACTCAGCTCTAAGTCAATAGACTCAAAAGTGGGTGAAGAACTTTTGGAGTCCAGGCCAGAAGGGCAGTGAGTAGACCTCTCACTGGATCCTACTACCTTGAAAATACCAAAATATTTCACTTTGCCCAAATTATTGAAAAAACAACAGTTCTGGTCAGAATACCACTACCCGTTCCAAAAAAGTGAACAAAGCTCAAAACTAGCATAAAGTTCAAAATCAAGAAAGAGGGTGGAAAAGTGAGTGAGAAAAAAATTTAAAAAATCTCAAGCACAAATAGTAACTTTGGTGCTAGGGATATTAAGAGACACAAATCCAAAAGAACCAATGACTTCAAAATATTTAGAAGCAAAACCTCAAATAAAAATGCAGACTGGATAAAAGCTTAATAAGTATCATCTAGGAGAGTTAAAGTAAGAAATAAAGAGGTAAAAAAGACCAACAAAAATAAGGCTCTAGAGAAAGCAGGAAAAAGTTGTGAAATAAATGAAAATCATCAAAGAAAATTCTGAAAAATGAATTAATCACTTGGTAAAAGAAGTACAAAACATTATTTAAGAAATCAATTCCTTCAAAATAGAAATGAACAAACATTAGCTAATAACTTCATGAGATATCAATAAATAATGATTAAAAGATTAAAAATAAAATATCCAACAGGAAATATAATACATGGGAATAGACCAAAGAGGGGTAATTTTGCATTATTTGTCTACCTAGAGACATGAGCAAAAACAACAAAAGAACCTAAATATTATCTTCTAGAAACTATTCAGTTAATCCACCTAGAATTTTTAGAATAAGAGGATGAAGTAGAAATTTAAAGAATCCCCCAGTCACCTCTTGAACAAAATGACCGAATAAAAATGCCTAGGAACATCATATCTAAAATACAGATCTGTGAAGTTTAGAAGAAAATATCATGATTATCTAGAAAATAAAAATAGTTCAAGTACCATGGTAGTGTCCATTATAATGGAATGGAGGATTTGGAATATGATAAGGTATAAGGCAAATGAGACAGCACTGCAATCAAGATTACTCTATCCAGAAAAACTGAGTCCTAACCTATGGGTGAAAATAGATATTTGATGAAATAAAGGACCTCTAAGCATACTTGATGAAAAGACTAGAGGTAAATATAAAATTTTTCATTTGCACATATGTCTCAAGGGAACTGCAAAAATGTAAATAAAAATAAGGAAACAAAGAGGACTAAGAAAAAGTCAAATTATTTTCATTATTAGATGGGAAGATAAGAAATTTACCACCTTAAAACTTTATCATAATCTTTAAGGTTTTAGGAAGAGTTTAATTATACATTATTTATACATAAATTAATATTACTTGGAATCTGCATTTTGCTAAAAGCCATTATAGACAATGAAGTAATGCTAATATTAAACATATGTGTACCATATGGTATAGCATCTAAATGTTTAAAGGAAAACCTAAATGAATTACAGAAGAAAATAGACAGTAAAATTATAGAAATCATCTTTCTTCTCTCATATCTAGGTAATTGTAGTCATAAAGTATATGAGAAAAAAGTTAAGGAAATTAATAGAATAACAGAAAAGTTAGGAAGGATAGAACTCTGGAGAAAATTGAATGGGAAGAGGACAGATTATAACTTTTTCTGAACTGTACATGACATTTTCACAAACACCAACCACACTTTAGGGAATAAAAACATCATAAGCAAATATGCAAAAGCTGAAACATTAAATGTACCTTTTCCAGACTATCATGGAATAAAATCACATTCAATAAAGGACCATGGAAGCATAAAACAAAAATTTGCTAGCAATCAAATAATCTAATCGTAAACAATGAGTGGATCAAAAAAAATCAGTGAAGCAGAAGAGTCAATGGTTTTATGAAATTATTTGTTGTTGTTCAGTCATTTTTCAGTTGTGTCTAATTATTTGTGATCCTGATTAAGATTTCCTTGGCAGAGATATTGGAGTGGTTTGACATTTCCTTCTCTAGCTCATTTTAAAGATGAGCAAACTTAGGCAGGCATAAGTCCCTTGCCCAGGGTCACAAAGGTAGTGGGTCTCTGAGGCTGGATTTAAATTCACCAAGATGAGTCTTCCTGACTTCAGGCTGAGCACTCTAATCGCTCCTTCATCTAGTTGCTTTGAAAATGATAAATAATATGCATCATAAGTAAGAATGAACATTTTCTGTAATGAGGCTAAACTAGAAGCCATCCCAATAAGATCAGAAATGAAGAAAAGATGGACCACTATGTTTCACAATGGATAGAGTGCCAGGTCTGGAGTCAGGAAGATGCATCTTCCCCAGTTTAAATATTACCTCAGACACTTACTGGATGTGTGACCATGGGCAAGACACTTAACTCTGTTTGTCTTTTTTCCTCTGGACACAACTGAAATGACTGAACACCAAAGATACAAGGTTGTACATGATCAATGTTATTTATTTAATATTGATACAGAAATGATATCTATAGAAATAAGACAGAAAAAGATACTGAAGGCATAAAAATAGGAAATAATGAAACAAAACAATCAGTCTTTGATAACAGAAATCCCCAGAGAATCAACCTGAAAACTGGTTGAAACAATTAACAATCAAAATTGCAAGATATAAGATAAACTCACAGAAATCATCAGTATTTTTTAACATATTATCAACTTAACCCAGCAGCAGGGGTTAGAGAAATTTCATTTAAAATTACTAAAAATAATATAAAACACTTGGAACTCTACCCACAAAGACAAGTCCAGGGACTATATGAATTATAATTACATGAACTATATGAATTTTTAAAAAAATTCACACAATGTCGCATCTAAACAATTGGAGAATCTTTAATTCCTCATGTATAGGCTAAGTAAATATAGAAATGAATCTACCAAAGTTAATTAAGTGAAGTTTTTTCAGTCATATTGATAAAACTACCAAAGAATTATTTTAAAAAACTAGAAACAATAATACAAAAATTCATCAGACAAAGATCAGAAATACCAAGCGAATCAATTACAAAACATGAAGCAAGGCAGCCTAGCTGTAGCAGATTTCAAAATATTTTGCAAAGCAGTTATCATGAAAACAATAAGATACTGGGTGGATCAGTGGAAGAGATTAGGTACACAATACACAGTAGTAAATGACCATGGTGACCTAGTGTTTGATAAACCCAAGATTCATGCTTTGGGGACAGCAGCTCACGTTATGGCAAAAAAAAAAAAAAAAAATACTGGGAAAAATAGAAGGCAGCTTCACAGAAACGAGGCATAGATTGACATTTTATATCATACACCAAAATAAAATCAAAACTGAGAAATGATTTTGACTTCAAAGTTGATATTGATATCATAAAGAAATTAGGGAAGCATGGAAAATTTGTCCATAGTTGTGTGGATAAGAGAAGAGTGTATGACTAAAAAAAAGGTGATAGAGTAACAGGAAGCACAATGAGTGATTTTGATTACATGAAATTAAAAAAAAAATGCACAAACAGAATTAATGCATCCAAAATTGTAAGGAAAACAGGAAACTGGGAGGAAATTTAACAAGAAATTTCTCTGATAAAGACTCCATTCCCCAAATATAATGGCAAATGAGACAAATTTATAAAAATAAGAGCCATTCACCAATTGATAAGTTGTCAAAGAACATGAACAGACAGTTTAGAAGAAATTAAAGTTATCAATAATTCAATGAAGAAATGCTCTAAATCATGATTGTATAGAGAAAATCATATTAAAACAACTCTGAGATACTACCTCATATATCAGATTTGCTAACATGACATAACATAACAGAAGAGAAAAACAATAAATCTTGGAGGGAATAATGGAAGATGGTGCACTAAAACACTGTCAGTGTGCTTGTGAACTTGTGCAACCATTCTGGAGGGAAAAATGTTGAAAGTACAGCTAACAGGCTATAAAATTGCATATCATTTCCCTCAGTAATACCACTACTAGGTCTCTATCCTAAATATATCAAAGAAAAAGAAAATAATTTATTATACCAAATATTGGGCAGGATGCTTTCAGGAAAAAAAGTTGGGAAGTTTGAGATAGCATGATGCAAAGTGAAACGAGCAGAATGAGAAAATTATACCCAGTAAAAGCAAAATTGTATGATGATCAACTGTGAATGGCTTAGCTATTCTAGGTAATATAATGATCCAACAATCTTGAAGCACTTATGAAAACTGTTATCCATCTCTAGAGAAAGAAGCGATGAATCCTGTGTGAAAAATGAAACTTTTTTTCACTTTATTTTTCTTGTTTTGTGTGTGTGTGTGTGTCTGTTTTCCTTTGCAACATGGATAATATGAAAATATGTTTTGCATGTCGTTACTTGTATAATCAATATCATATTCCTCGATTCCTAAAGGTGTGATGGAGGACTGGGAGGGAGGAAGAGAACTTAGAGCTCAACATTTTTCTCCACCTTTCAATACGAAAAGAAATTAAAATACAAATATGAGACAGAGAGGATTACAAAAAATTCAATATTAATTACATATTTTTTAAATTGCCAAAACAGTTCAATAAAATTAGAAGGGAAAGGTTTAGCTGGGAAAAATCTTTGCAGCAGGCTTCTTTATTAAATATATCATTTAAAAAATATATTTATTTTCATTTTTCACCATTCACTTCCATAAAATTTTGAGCGTTGAATTCCCCCTGTCCCCAAGATATCATGCAATCTGATGTAGGCTCTACTTATACATTCACATCGAACATATTTTCACATTAGTCATAATGAAAAGAAGAATTAGAATTAATGGAAGGAACCACTAGGAAGAAGACACAAAATAAACCAACACAAAAAAAGAAAAGGAGAGTTAATAGTCTGCTTCCATCTGCATTCAGACTCCAAAGTTCTTTCTCTGGATGTGGATAACATTTTTTATTATGAGCATTTTGGCGTGACCTTAGAGTTTTGCATTGCTTAGAAGATCTAAGTCTACAAGGTCAGTCATCCACAATGTGGCTGTTGCTGTGAACAATGTTTTCCTGGTTCTGCTCTTTTCACTCAACATTAGTTGTATATAACTTTCAAGGTTTTTCTGAACTCTTCTTTATCATCATTTTCTATTGCACATTAGTATTACATTACATTCATATACTATGACTTGTTCAGCCATTACCCAACTTATGGACATCTGTAGCACCAAGGTGATATTTACAGCACTTAAAGTGGCTTTGAATATGCTGGCAGAATTTTGAATCACAAAATACAAGACTCTCCACATGGAAGACAGAATGAAAACATTTATTCAAACACCAGAAAGCCGAATCCATCATAGTAACAAAAGTCTATATATAATAACAATGCACCCCCAAGCCTTCCCTCTGTTAGCCTTCCTACAATCCAGGTCCCTTAAATAAATCACAAGCAGTCTTACCTTAAACAAAATGCCCTTCTCACACTCACAGCTAGCTATGGGCTTGCCTGCATCCTTCAGTTCTGGCTGCTATCTCCCTAACTTCTTCTTAGCTCTGCTCTAGCTTTGCCTCTTCTTGCTCCACCCATTCATCAAACTTCTCCCATCACAGGCTCCATGTAACTAAGACTCATGTGACTCAGGCTTCCATGTGACCCAGGAAGGTCACATGGCCTATTAATGAATGAGAACTATATTTCCATTATAAATTACCATTATAGCATACCCTGATTTTCCTTTCTTTTTTTTTCTCCACCACAAAAAGAGCCACTATAAATATTTGTGTTCATGTTGGTTCTTTTCCTGTTTGTTTTTTTTTTTTTAATTCTCCCTTTGGGTTACAGACCTAGAAGTGGTACTGTTGGGTCAAAGGGTATGCACAACTTTATAGCCTTTTGGGCATAATTCCAAATTTCTCTCCAGAATGGTTGGATCAGTTCTCAACTCCACCAACAATGCCTTAGCGTTCCAATTTTCCCACATCTTCTCCAACACATATCATTTTCCTGTTTGTCATTGTCCCATTTTAACCAAGCTTATAGGAGTGATGTGGTACCTAAGCATTGTTTTCATTTGTATTTCTCTAATCAGAAGTGATTTAGAGCATTTTTTATATAATTATAAATGGCTCTGATTTTGTCATCTGAAAACTGCTTGTTTCTATCCTTTCATGATTTATCAATTGAGGAATGACTTGTATGCTTATAAATTTAACTCAGTTCTCTATATTTTTTAGAAATGAGACCTTTGTCAGAGATGCTGGTTGTCAAGTTTATTTCTCAGCTTTCTGCTTCCCTTCTAATCTTGGTTGTACTTGCTTTGTTTGTACAAAAATGTTTCAATTTAATATAATCAGAAACATCCATTTTGCATTTCATAATGTTCTCTATCCCTTGTTTGGTCACAAATTCTTCCCTTTTCCATATATGTGACTGGTAAACTATTACTTGCTCTTCTAGTTTGCTTGTAGTATGAATCTTTATTTCTGAATCATGTGTACATTTTGACTTTATTCTGGTCCTTCCCCTGTCCCCTGTTTATACTTTTCTCTATCCTTTCTCTTTCTCTCCTCACTAGAGTTTTGCTTATGATCACTGCCTCCCTCAGTCTGCCCTATCTTCTCTTAGCCCCCTCCTCTTTATTGCCCTTTACCCTAATGACTTCATTCATCACTTATATCTATACCTTCCTTTTTATTTCCTAATTTCCTTACTACTTTCTATCGGATAAGTTAGCTTTCTATACTTTCTTATGTTATTCCCTCTTTGAACTAAATCTGATGAGAGAAAGGTTCATGAAATGCTCATCTCCCTCCTTTCTTTCCCTTTCTTGTAATAGGTTTTTTGTCTCTTCATGTGATGCAAGTTCCCCTGTCTGTCTTCTCATTTCCTCTTTCCCCACTACAATCCCTTTATACTACTTAATTAGATTTTTTATCATCACATCAAAGTCTACTTATACCTTCACTCTCTATGTATACCCCTTTTAAATGTCATAATTACAATATTTTATCAAGAGTTACAAGTGCCATCTTCCCTTTTAGGGATATAAGCAGTCTGCCCTTAATAATAACATGTTGTTATTGTTGTTGTTGTTTTCTTTCCTGTTTACCTTTCTATGCCACTCTTGAGTATTGTATTTGAAGATTTAATTTTCTGTTGAGCTCTTGTCTTTTCACCAGAAAGTTTTGGAAGTCACCTATTTTGCTAAATGTCCATGTCACCACCTGAAAGATTATGATCATTTTTTTTTAGTAGTTGATTCTTGGTTTAAATCTAAGCTCCTTTGACTTATGGAATGTCATATTTTAAATTCTCTGTTGTTTTTTTTTTATTTAACTTTTAACATTTATTTTCACGCAATTTTGGGTTACAAATTTTCTCCCATTTTATCCCCTTCCCCCCCCAAACCCGAGCTTTCTAATTGCCCCTGTGACCTATCTGATCTCTCCTCTATCCTCCCTCCTTGCCCTTGCCTCCGTCTTCTCTTTTGTCCTGTAGGGCCAGAGAGCTTTCTTGAGCCCTTAACCTGTATTTCTTGTTACTCAGTGGTAAGAACATTACATTTGGTCCTAACACTTTGAGTTCCAACTTCTTTAGCTCCCTCCCTCTCCACCCATTCCCGTTGGAAGACAGGCAATTCAATATAGGCCATATCTGTTTAGTTTTGCAAATGATTTCCATACTAGTTGTGTCGTATAGGACAAACTATATTTCCCTCCATCCTATCCTGTCCCCCTTTACTTCTATTTTCTTATGGTCCTTTCCCTCCCCATGAGTGTTGACCACGTATTGCATACTCCTCCCCATGCCCTCCCCTCTATCCTCCCCCCTACCCTGCTTGTGCCCCTGTCCCCCACTCTCCTGTATTATGAGATAGGTTTTCCTATCAAACTGAGTGTGCATTATATTCTTTCCTTTAGTGGAATGTGATGAGAGTAGACCTCATGTTTTTCTCTTGCCTCCCCTCTTTATCCCACCGCTAATAAGTCTTTTGCTTGCCTCTTTAATGAGAGATAATTTGCCCCATATAACTTCTCCCTTTCTCCTCCCAATATTTCTCTCTCACTGCTTGATTTCATTTTTTTTTAAGATATGATCCCACCCTCTTCAATTCACTCTGTGCACTCTGTCTCTATGTATGTGTGCGTGTGTGCATGTGTGTGTGTGTGTACTCCCACCCAGTACCCAGATACTGAAATGTTTCAAGAGTTACAAATATTGTCTTTCCATGTAGGAATGTAAACAGTTCAACTTTAGTAAGTCCCTTATGACTTCTCTTTGCTGTTCACCTTTTCATGGTTCTCTTCATTCTTGTGTTAGAAAGTCAAATTTTCTTTCCAGCTCTGGTCTTTTCATCAGGAAAATTTGAAAGTCCTCTATTTCATTGAAAGACCATTTTTTCTCCTAAAGTATTATACTCAGTTTTGCTGGGTAGGTGATTCTTGGCTTCAGTCCTAGTTCCTTTGACTTCTGGAATATCCTATTCCATTCCCTTCTATCCTCAATGTAGAGGGTGCCAGATCTTGTGCTATCCTGATTGTATTTCAACAATACTTGAATTGTTTCTTTCTAGCTGCTTGCAATATTTTCTCTTTCACCTGGGAATTCTGGAATTTGGCCACAATGCTCCTAGGAGTTTCTCTTTTTGGATCTCTTTCATGCGGTGTTCTGTGGATTCCTTAAATATTTATTTTGCCTTCTGGTTCTAGAATCTCAGGGCAGTTTTCCTTGAGAATTTCATGGAAGATGATGTCTAGGCTCTTCTTTTGATCATGGTTTTCAGGTAGTCCCAGAATTTTTACATTGTCTCTCCTGATTCTATTTTCCAGGTCAGTTGTTTTTCCAATAAGATATTTCACATTATCTTCCATTTTTCGAATCTGCGCGGTATGTTCTGAGATATCTGTCTTTCTCATAAAGTCCTTAGCGTCCATCCGTACCATTCCAGTTTTGAAAGATCTATTTTCTTCAGTGAGCTTTTGAATCTCCTTTTCCATTTGGTTAATTCTCCTTTTGAAAGCATTCTTCTCCTCATTGGCCCCTTGCACCTCCCTTGCCAGCTGAGTTAGGCTAGTTCTCAAGGTGTCAATTTCTTCAAGATTTTTTTGTTTCTCCTTTAGCAGGGAGCTGATCTGCTTTTCATGCTTCTCCCTCATCCCTCTCATTTCCCTTCCCAGTCTTTCCTCCACCTCTCTAACTTGATTTTCAAAATTCCTCTTGAGCTCTTCCATGGCCCGAGCCCATTGGGTGGGCTGGGACACAGAATCCTCGATTTCTGTGTCTTTGCCTGATGGCAAGCATTGTTCCTCCCCATCAGAAAGGAAGGGAGGAAGTGTCTTTTCTCTGATAAAGTACCCATTAATAGTTTTATTTCTTTTCCCTTTTCTTGGCATTCTCTCCAACCAGTGGTGTGACCTCTGAATGTTCTCCTCACACCCACCTCACCTCCTGGTCCTCCCAGCCAGCGTTTGGGGACTGAGATTCAAATGCTGCTTCCTGCCTAAGGGTTTTTGGCGGGGGCAGGGCTGCTATTCAGTGCTAAATTAAGTTCAGGTGCTGGGGTCAGGGGCAAGGCCGCCTCTCTGGCTCAGTTCCCTCAGGGGGTTTATGCATAGACCTTCCTCAATGGATCCAGGCTCCCGCCCATTTGGGGAGCCCCTGTCTGCAGCTGCCTCTCAGCTTCTATCTCCTGGGGGGGCCCGAGCCATGGGGGCACCTCACTCCCCTCTCAACCCGCCAAAGAGACTCTCTCACCTACCCCTGTCAGTCACCTCTTGGTGGGAAGCTTGTGCCACCGCTGAAGATCCCATCTCTGGAACCTTCTCAGATCTGTGCCTCTCGGAGCCGTGGCTGCCGTCGCCGCCGCAGGTCCAGGCTGGGCACCGTGTCTGCAGCGCGACGGACTTTTTGCGAGAGGTTTCCAGGTCCCTCTGTGGGTGGGGGGACCTGCGTGGCCGCTGGAGACTCCGTTCCACAGCCCTCTCGGATCTCTTTCCCATGGTGTCGCTGCCATGGCAGGGCTGCTCTCCTCTTCCCTCCCCGGCGCCCAGTCCCCGGCGTGAAGACCCCCCCGCGAGAGGTTTGCAGGTCTCTCCAGAACAGAAATCTCCCTCGCTCCAATATTCCGTGGTCTCTGGGTGCAGAATTCGCCCTGGGTTAGTCCCCTCTGCCCTTTTGTGGTTTGTGGGTTCGGAGCTATGTGTATGTGCGTCTTTCTACTTCGCCATCTTGACTCCGCTCCCCTCTGTTGTTTTAATGTAGAAGCTGCAAGGTCCTACATAATCCTCACTGTGGTTCCATGATATTTAAATTGTTTCTTTGTAACTGTATTTTCTCTTTGGTCTGTAAGTTTGGAAATTGGCTACAATATTCCTTGATATTTATGATTTGGGATCTCTTTTATGGGGTGATCAGTGGATTCTTTTAAAGACTATTTTACCTGCTGGCTTTAGAACCTCAGGGAAATTTTCCTTGATGATTCCTTGAAACATACTGTTCAGGAATGTTTTCTAATCATGGTTTTCAGGTAGACCAATAATTTTTAAATAGTCTTTCCTGGATCTGTTCTCCAGGTCTGTTGTTTTGCTAATGAGGGATTTTACATTTTCCTTCTATTTTTTGCATTCTTTTCTTTCTGTTTGACTTATTCTTTATATCTCATAGAGTCATTGACTTCTATTTGCCCAATTCTAACTTTCAACAAATTGCTTTCTTGTATTAGATTTTGTACCTCTTTTTCCATTTGATCCATTTTATGTTTTACAGAGTTCTCTTCAGTGAGACTTTGTGCCTCCTTTTACATTTGGCCAATTCTATTTTATAAGTACTTGTTTTCCTTCTGAAGCTATTGACTCTCACTTGCATACCTCTCATTTCTTTTCCTAATTTTTCTTCTACCTTTCTTATTTTACTTTTAAAATATTTCTTGAGCTGTTCCAAGAAGGTTTTTTGACTTGAGAACCATTCATATTCTTCTTTGAGGTTTTGGATGTGGGTATATGGACAATGTTGTCCTCTTCTGACTGTGCCTTGTTCGTCCCTATCCCCATAATAAGAATCTATTGTTACTGTGTGTTTTTTATTTTTTCTCATTGACTAATTCCTGGCTTTTACAGTTGAGCTCTCCTGCTGGAGCACAGGGAACACTGACACAAGTTTATTGGGCTAGGAACCCGGGACCTGGTCATTAACTTTGTGGGCTGGGCCCTCAGTTGCTGGCAGCTTGAGGCTGTAGGGATTTGCCAGCTAGCCTGTTGCTAAGATGGGGTTAGAAACAATGGAGCTCTCTGGGTGGGGGTGGGGAGGCTGATCCCTGAAGGACATCTGCTTACCTTGGCCTTGCACTTAGATGTTTGGCTGTTAGAGGACATCTGTCAGCCTGGAGTTGTGCCTCCTAGAATTGTGCTTCCTGGAGCTGTGTTAAAGCACTGGGAGATTTGGCTCCTGGAGAATGCTGGTGCACATGATGGTTTTCTGAACTGGTGTCTATCAGTTCCTCTGCTTCTCCTGAGGCACTCAAGAGTCGTTATATTTGCACTTGCCTGCTCCACCATCCTGGAATTCAAGATCTCCCCCTGGTTTGCAGAGGTGGGGCTTGCTGGGACACCTCCTTTCCTGTACTGCTCTCCCTCCCCAGAGTGAGAGGGGTCTTTTTCAGTAATTCCCCAAGCTTCCTGGGCTGCAAGAGTGCTGCACCCTATCTTTGTGCTGGCTTGGTTGTTTCAGTGTTTTTCCAGGAGAAATATTTTCCGGACTTTCAAAGGTCAATAAGAAAGGGTGAGAGAACTTAATTCTTACTTCACCATCTTATTTCCTGGAAGCAGAACCTAAATCCTCATTTCAGCAGATAAGAGACTGATTAGAGTATATGATAATCAGTTCATCCCTCAAATAATTAATGACCTAAATATATGAATAGTCCATTCTCAAGGGGAAAAAGAGAAGCTATTATTGGCAATATTTTTAAAATTGTACTCTAGGTCACTAATAACTAAAGAAATTCCAATTAAAGTAATTCTAAGTTTGACCTTCACATTCATCAGACTACAAAGATGTTATAAAGAAAATCATATGTTTGGTGGGACATGGGTGAACTGTATGAGAATGGCACATTGATGCCCTCTTGGTAGATCTGTGAATTTACTCAGTCATTATGTGCAGGATTTTGAAGTAATTCCCCTAAGGTTTTTAAATTGTACGTGTCCTTTAATGCAGGGATACCACTTTTAGGCCTGTATTCCAAATATAAGACCCTATGTATACAAAAACATTTATGGCAGCTTTGTTGTTCTTGTTTAGGCAAAGCTATTGATACTACTGAAGTACCCTACAACTGTGAGAATGGTTATATAATTTATGTATTATCAAGGTGATCAATATTAATGTAATGGGTTAACATTAAATTAATTGATGAAATTAATATTAAAAATAAAAAGATAGGGAGAACTAGGAAGAATTGTATGAATTACTGAAGTGTGAAGTGATCAGAATTAGAACAATTATTGCAACAGCAATATTGCAATTATAAATCACTTTGAAAAGTTTAAGAACTATGACCAACAATGATTCCAAGATGCTGTCAATGGAGAACATTTCCCTCCTTATGTTAAAGAGATGATGGATTAATATGCAGAATGAGAAACACATTTTTTTGACATGGTTAATGTGTGAATTTCTTTTGTTTGCTGTGGTATTTTTTTTTGGTTTAAAAAGTAACAAAAACACTCACACATATAAACAGACACTTTATATACATACACAAAGGTTTAGAGCATGGTTGTGCGTGATGTCAGTGGCTTTCCAAAGCACCCTTTTCTTTTAGAAGTAATCAAACTAAGGTAGAAGGCTCAAATGATTTTTCTATTAACATAGGTAATAAGTGAAAAAAAGTAAAATTTATTCTAGATCATTTGAGATTATTCTAACTCTCATAATATTAATTAAATCCTTCCCATTTTAAAGCTTATTTTCCCTGTGGAGAAAACAGAGTATGGTATTAGGTTTACAAGTCTGTTATTTTAATGAACAATTTGGTTTGACCCTGATTTTTGTCAATGTGTCATTGGTGGTGAGTAATAAATTATAATTATTTTATAATATTTTAACAACAATATATGTAAATATTAAACATAAGATATTTATAAATATTAATATATTATTATTTTATAATAATAAAACTGGAGGAAAATAAAGAAGAACTAAACAGTTTGATGCTTGTTAAACCTTCTAGAAACAAAGGGCCATCATTTTAAAACCAATATTCTACTAATTAATTAATCAATAAATAATATGGGTCAGGCAACATACTAAGGTTGAAGGTTAAAAAGAAAGCCAGAAATACAGTTCCTGTTCTAAGCAAAGTTATCGAGGAAAAGTATTACTGAAACAGAAGAGGGACTAGACTTACAAAGTGAGAGACATAAGTAATGGACAGCCCATATGCAACCATAGGGTGCTTTCAATATTGAGTGGTGACAGACTCATGAGAGAGAATGGACAATCTCTCTGAAAGGTCATTTTTTTGTGGATGAGTTATTTTCACCAGTGGAGGGAATGTGTACATGAAGGAGATCTCCAAGTCATTGGAGTAGTTTTTGAGTCAAAAGCCCATCTATGTGACTAAAGAAGGAGAAACTGATATTGGACATAGGCAAGCTTCGGTACTGTCCTCTCCACAAAACTCCTCCTGACTTCAGCCATCTTAAGGAATCTTTCCCTCATCATATCTTCCCAGAGTAGTACTGTTCCCTTTGAACTGTTATTTGCTCCTGTCACATTAAAACTAGCCAGGTGGCTCAGTGGATAGTGTATTGGAGTCCGGAGTAACTTAGAATTCTGTTTCACATAGTTGTTATATGACCCTGGACAAGTCATTTTCATCTCTGTGCTTCAATTTCCTAATTTATAAAACAGACATAATAGCATTACCTACTTTAAAGGGTTGTTGTGAAGATCAAACAAAATAATGCACATACAGAGTTTTAAAAATCTTGAAGTGCCAAGTAAGAGCATTATTGTTGTTATTTGGCTACTGATGATAATACTACTACTAACAGCAACTACTACAAAATATGTTTATTTCAGAATATACTTTCATTCAATTACTTGATAAGTTTCTTGACAGTGGAGTTTAAAATTCTTAATTAAAATTGTTGCTACAAGTTTCCCTTTTCTAACATTTTAAAGAGGAAAAACTGAAAAAGAGTCTATCAGAAATAATATATTAAAATAAATTCTGGCAGTATATTCAATGTTTCCAACCTCTACAAAAGAAGAAGATGGAGACATCAGCTTCTATATTTTTATTTGAGGCCAAAATTGATTATAAATTTGTGACCTGTTTTAATTATTTGGTCCTTTCAGCTTATTTTTTATATTATTGTAGTTTTGTTTTTTTTTTATGGAGTGGTTTCCTGTTTATTCTTACCTTGCTTTATATCAATACATTTCCTATTTTTTAAGCTTTACATTCTAGAAAACAAGCACAGAACTTAATCCAGAGTACAGTAAATCCTTAACAAGTGTTTGTTGAATAGAATAGAAATGAATAATATAGGCATTAAAGGACATGTCTTTCCTTAGTAAAATAGAAATGGATTTGAAGACAGCGTCACTGGAAGAAAAATAGAAATTGCTGACAGTGTCAAGCAGCTTAATGAGTAACTGGGAAGGACTGTTATCTTGAGTTCGGAGAATTTCTTGTTATCAAATGTAAGAGTTGAGCTCACACAAGCGCAGGCTGAATTTGTTTTCCTGGAAAAATGAAGCCAGATGTCTATATATGGAAAAGATAAAGTTATATTGAACGTAATGAAGGATTAAAATCTGAGAATCTTAGAATTGGAATAGAGTTCTAAGGTCAGGGTCTAGTCTGTCCCTGAACAAATATACCTGTATCTAAACCATTGTCATGAACTAAACAGACTTACTTCCTCTGATGAGCTACAGGGAGGGAGAATCCCATGTCTGAAGTACAAGAAAGTTGAGGGGACTATGGAGGGAGTCAAGTTCTTATGTCCATTGGGCATGTGTTGTTTTGAAAAAATCAAATGACAATCATCAACTCAGAGTTACAATGGCATAAATCCAGGCAGAATCAAGATCACCTGATTCAAATTCTGCCCCATATACATAATCATTGTGTGATTTGGGGCAAGTTATTTAAGCTCTCTGAGATACAATTCCTCATCTGTAATAAAGGGAGTGATAATAACACTTCCCACAAAGGATTGCTTTGAGAATTAACTGACATAATGTATGTAGTGCTTTCCATGAACTTGCAAGATTTGTACATAAATATGAGTTTGCTTTTCCTTTCCTATTAATTCCTCAATTCAGATATTAATAACTGCTATATTTCCTTTTGTGAATTTATATTAAGCCTAATCTAATTAGCTCAATTAGAAATCAATGTTCTGTGAGTTTCTTTCCAACTTAGAATACTATAATGCTCAATTAAATCATAATCATATTGCTTGTTTATATACTCTTTCCAATGCCCTGCATAACATCTGACAGTTATTGTCAGGTCACTCTTTTTCAGGAACTCATATGATCCATCTTCTTATACTAAATTTCTTCAAAATGAACCTATTTCTTTAGACAGGCTTACCTTAGAAAACAAATTATTAGAGCTTTACTCCAATGGTTTTTGGTTTGGTATTTTTTCTGATTTATCGATGATTTCCAAAATTTATATTCTTTGGTAAAGTCGTCTTTAAGAATTGAGAGTTAATATTCCATCTCCTTTCTCCATACTTCTGGACTTTCTTTTTTGTCATTACTGGAATGCATTGTCTTTTTCCCCAGTCAAATCTAAGCCAGATGACATAACATAAGATGGAGAGAAATATATGTAAGGGAGGAATATTGCACCTTCACTTCCAATTTATTTCAGTTACAGAAATCCTAGAAACATGGGATGAATCAATCAAGGAAGAGTGCAAATGACAGATGAGCAAAACTTTATTCCATAAGAAAGAATCAAAAGTCTTTTGAGCCACTGGATGAAAGGGAGATGATGGCAAACCAAGAAGACCTTGAGATTGGTTCTTAGCTCATGTGCTATGAAAAACCAAACAAACAAAAATCCAGAAAACCTCAGAGCTAGTCAGTCAAGTGTGAGAAGACTCCAACTTCAGGAGCTGAGGTTTCCCAGCCATTGAGAAGGAACTATTTATCTGGATAGCAGAAAATTCCTCCATTGCTCTCTTCCCACCTTCCCATTGCTTATGTCACTAGACAGAATGAAATAGTAGAAGCCATTCAGATGGTAATAGACAGAGACATGCTAAGGGAAAATAAGTCTTTCAGAGAGGAAGGGGAGTTTTGCTTATAGTGGTGAACTCTTAGTTGGAAGAACTACTCAGATGAACACAGCCTTCAAGCTCTTAATCTCACTTGCTTTGTTTCTTATGACTAACCAGGAGCAGCTTCTCAACTTCAATGCTCTTTCTGATATAGGGTTGGAATTTCCATCAATTCCTATGATCCAACCTGCACAGTAATGATTTACTAAATTTGTTTTAGTGTCTTCCTCTCACAAAAATGCATAAGGCTGTCTTAGTTTAAAGGTCAATTTTTTTTCGCCCTCCATCCCCAAAATATTTTGCCTTTTAATGCAAATAAGAGGTAGAGAAAAACAAGAAAAATGTATGTATATATGTATGTATATGTGTGTGTTTGTGTGTATGTATGTATGTCTTGTGTGTGTATACACATACATATACACACAGACAGAAACATCCTAATAAATCATATATGTGTAAGAGAGCTTACCTGAGCCTTCCCCTATTACCTTCCAGGCAGGCACTTTAAGGGAGCTTGTCTGGGTATGTTCTTATCTCTGATGATGGAGTTACCCTGCTTTCCCCTACTGTAAGCTCCTTTGATTGGCTACATAACTCTTTCATTTACAGAGTCCATCCATAAAAGATAATGAGCTTCTTTCCAACTTGATCTCTTTCCTAGGAGCTGTTTTTTTACTTTATTTGGTGGGTAAAAGTCACAGTTTACTTACAGTGCAGGCTTCATGAACTGCAAGAGAGATGAGGGATGGCTTCTCTCTCATACTCTTTTACTTCAACTCAAAGGTTTGGAGCAAGAATGGCTATCACCTTTCTGTGTTGTTTGTCCTTGGCTTTAGAAACTGAAATGATCTCTGGTTTATTACAGCCAAGGCCGCTTCACAGTCAGGATACCAGGTAGGAAAGGTAAATGCAGTCAGCCCATCAAGAAGCCTGAAAAAGCTGGGGTGCATGGAACTTGGGCCTGATTGGGATTTGGACTTGGAGCTGGGGCTGAGTTCTAAAGGAGCCAAGCTAAACTGTGCAACTAATCTTCTCCTCAGAATATGAAGTGGAATGGGGAGGAGGGGTATTATATCCCCCACATGTTGTGCTGTGATATGTTTGTGAATATACCTGTTGAAGTAAATTTTTCTTTTTAAAAGATAGTTCAACTATTACTGTTACACTGGAATGGGGTACAGGGGACCCTCCCATAATTGAGGAAATGCCATCCATGTGGATTAGAGCCATTTTCAGAGAGTCTAGACTCCTCCCAATACCCCTCAAGGATACTGGAGATCCTCAGGAGAAAGGGAAATGAAATGTCACATACCCAGTCTTCAAGCAGTGGGAGTCAGACTTGAAAGTGTTGCATATGTGTGTGTGCATATGTGCGTGTGTGTGTGTGTCTGTGTGTGTGTGTGTGTGAGTGTATGGACATCCAGCTTCACTGACTTCAAGATGGTCAATCATTTAATAATCATTTCTAAAGTACCTACTATATGCCAGACTTTGTGCTAAACACTAAAGATACAAAGAATAAAAACAGATAGCTGCTCTATCAAGAGACAGTCTAATGGGGCAGATGATATATAAAATACATGTGAGAACAATTGTAGATGGGATTAACTTGAAAATAATTGACAGAGGAAAGATGCTGGTGGTCAAGGGAATATGCTTTTATTAAGTGCTTACTCTGTGCCAGATGATATTAAGCTATACAAAAATTATCCTGTTTGATCCTCACAATAACATTGTGAGGCAGATGCTACTATCATATCCACTTTTCAGTTGAGGAAACAAAGGCAGACAGAGATTAAAGATAATCCAGGTTTAAATAGACAGCAAGTGTCTGACAGTAGATTTAAATTGAGAAGTTCATGACTTCAGCCTCAGCACTGGTTCTGTCACACTAATTAGCTGCTTTTAAACACTTGTTGCTCTAGAATTAAGGGCTCTCAGGAAAAATTTCCTCTGGACATTGGGATATGATCTGGTATTTGAACAAAGCCAAGTAAGGCAGGAAGCAGTGATGAGGAGGGAGAGCATCTTAGACATGGAGAACAGCCAAAGAAAATGCAGACTTGGGTGACAGAGTGTCTATTTCAAGGAACAGCGATGAGATCAGTGTCATTTGAGCAAACTGTACATGGAGGGAGTATAAGGTGGGGATAGAGCAGTTTATGATGGACTCAAAACAAACTGAATGATTTCTACTTTATTGTGGAGACATTAGGGAGCCATTCAAATTTATTAATTACGGTGGTGACAGAGATAGACCTACACTTTGAGAAGACAATGTTTACATCTGAGTGGAGAATGAACTGAAGTGAGGAGTGACTTGTAAGAGTAAGAGTAAACAGTAACCTATTGAAATAATCTAGGAAGAAGATGTCCATCTTGGCATGGTGGAAATGTGAGAGAAGGGAAGGGGATCTATGAGAGAAATGTTAAGAATATTGTAACAGTAAGTACCCCAACATACACAGCGGGGCCTGTTATCACAGGTTCTTAGATCAACATTCATAAAAAAAAAGGCAACCTTAGAAGGGTTAACAATCACTTTAATCAAGTACATGTATCATTCCTTTAAGCAAGTACATATATTGTTCAGTTAGTTCCGGGAAGTCAGCACCCTGAATTTCAAAGAAAATACAGAAAAATCAAAAGATCAACAGACATGGTTTCCTCTGTTTGAATTCAACAGATAATTGGACCCCAACTGTGTGACCATAGTTACCAGAGAGGGAAGCAAGACATCTGGGTTCTCAAAGCCAGGGAGCTCCTTAGTGACTTCCCAGAGTCCTCATCTGTCCAAACAAACACTTCTAGTCAGTAAGCCCCAAAGTAATTGAACAGAAGTGGTTTTCTGTGTCTGACCATGATTCAATGCACAGGTACAGCTGTCTGATCATAATTACCAGAAAAGGAAGTACTACATTTGGGTTCTCAAAGCTGGGGGAATCCTTAGTGGCTTCCCAAAGTCCTCATCTGCCACTCAAATGTTCTTGCAAAAACTTAACTCCAAAGCAAAACCTCACCCTCAGAGTATTTATACCTTTTTTAGAGCCAGAGGATATCCCAACTCTTAAGAACCAGTGCTTCAATAACAAAAGCTGCGGGTGTTCCTATAAATCTTCCCTAATCAAACTCTCCTTAATGGGCAGACCCATGAATGCATGGGAAAGATTTTAATCACATTAAAATAATTAACAATACAGATACATACACTGTTTCTAGCTAAAGAAATTTTTGTTTTTGTACTTTACTCCTTATGAAGACTCTTGATTGATAAAGGCAAGATTCAATCAGAGGCACTTGATTATACTAAAACAAACACAGCAAAAGTTCCTATTTTGATTCACATCCCAAATGTGAAATTGAAAAGCCTTAGCAATGGGTTATACATAGGGGTAAGAGAGTGGAGGGTCAAGGATATCTGTTAGGTCACAAATTTAGGTGACTGGAAAGATGGTAGTCTTCTCAACAGTACAAGAAAATTTAGGAGAAGGGGTGGGTATGAGGGAAAAGATAATAAATTCAGTTTTAGGTGCCAACTCCCTTAACTTCTGTTTGCCTTAGTTTTCTCATGTGTAAAATGGGAATTATAAAATCACCTATGCCCCAGGGGCAATGTTGTGAGGAGTAAATGAAACAATGATTTTAAAGCACTTAACACAATGCCTGGACCACAGTAAACATCAAAACAAAGTTATTATGTTATTATTAGTTATTATTGAAAACACTGAGTTTAAGATCTCTAGAGGATATACAATTTGAGTTTTCTAATAAGCACATGGAGCTGTGAGACTGGAAGTCAATAGAAAGGTTTGAGTTAGAAAAGTAGATTTGGTCATCATCAGCAGAGATGGTAATTGATTGCAAGAGAGTTGAAGAGTTTATCAAGTTCAGTATCGTAGAGGAAGAACAGAAGAGGGCTCAGGAAAGAGGCTAATGAGACACTCATGGTAGGTGGGCAGAACCTAGATAAAGATCCAGAAAAGGAGACTGAGGAGAAGTGGTCAGACAGAAAGGGGAAGAGCCAGGATAAAGTTATGTTATCAAAGTCTAGAGAGGAGAATAGCCAGGAGAAGAGGGTGGTCATCTAGGGATACAGAAAGCTAACGATTGTTAAAGATTGCGTAAAGTTCAATAGATTTGGCACTTGGGAGAGAACAACTGTGGTTGAATAATGAGTTTGGAAGCTGAAGTATAGGGAGCTATGAAGAGTGTAAAGGGAGAGAAAGTAATGATTCCTATTATTGATGGCTTAGCCACAAAGGGCAGAAGAAATATAGAGCGCTAGTTAGTGGGGATAGAAGGATCAAGAGAAGATTTTTGGAGGATGAAAGAAACAAACCTCTTTGTAGGCAGCAGGAAAACAGCTAGTAGTTAGGGAAAAAAATGAGGTTAAGGGAGAGAGTGGGGATTATATGGAAATAAGAGGATAGCCAGCCTGGGAAGAAAAGAAAAGCTTGAAATACCACCTGCTAGGATGATGATAGAGGAGTGATGATCAAAGAAGAAGAAAAGGATGGTTGTGCAACCCTGGGGAGGCTTGTATTAAGACTAGGTAACTTGTAAAAGAGGTGATACAGTGGGTCCACTTGTGTGACAGTGCTCAGGAGAAAAGGGGACAGAGAAGACATATGGTGCATGTGAAATGGATGGTGATAAGTTAAGAAGCTGGGGGTTCAAGACCAAAAAAATGTCAAATTGATCAGACACAAGGGCAGCAATATGAAAGTGTCTGTTGTAGCAGAGATTACAAATTGGGAGAACAAGAAGGAATGGGTTTATGAAAGGTCTCGGTCAGAATTAAGAAAAGATTTAGGAGAATTGATGATGGGGTAGAAATGGAAGGATGGGTGTCATCTCATCACAACGAATTTTAGATATATTGACACAAGTCTGAGTAGGGGCTCCTGGTTCCATGTCTCTTTCATCATGGCATGACAGGAGGGAGACTGTAAGGATGACTGTTTCATTCCTAGCTCAGAGCACAGAGACATGTTTAGGGGACTCCTGCTCCATCATTTCATTTATAATTTTCCAATAGGAAAAGTCATCTATTTTTAGGGTGGGGGGGGGGGGTACCTTCCTTTTCTTTGTTGTTGAATCAATGGAGAAAATCACAGCAGAAGAATTAAAACAATGCCTTACTGTTTCAGAGTCCAAGTATCTAACAAATTTAAAGACAAGAATAAAATTTTCTCACTTCACATTTTGTGGCTAATAAACCAGAAAGATATAATTGTTTCCCCAACGTAGCTGAGAATTCAAGACAACCTAAACCCTATGGCTTATAACTTCCTTTTATCTTTATTAGACAGCCATACACTTCTAAAAGCGTTGTTTATTTTTTAAGAGTACTTAGTACCTTATTAATTGTCCCTAGGGCCACAGGCTTTATTCAGGTCTCTATTACAACGCTCTTTTATATTGGAAACAGGGAGTGAGGGGGATGGGAAGATAACTGGGCAGAAGGCAGAGAGATGCAAAGTGCTTTTCTAGGAATGCTTTGTTCCTAGACTTCCTTCAGGATTTGATTTGAATGTTACCTTCCACCAGAGGGTCCTTTCCATTCCACTCTTCCCACCCTTTCAAAGATTAAATCCCATTTACTCTAACTTTAACTTGTTTGCACATGTTGTTCATATTCTTTCCCAATTAGATTCGAGCTTCTTGACAGCAGGGATCATTTCATATCCTTATGCTCAATGCTTACCACAACATAAACACTTAAAAAAATTCTTGTTGTCTGATTTACTGGAGTAAAGCTATAAACCCATGAACCCCCTTCCTGAACATGATATAAAAGCCTTCAGTATTTCCCTTTCATTTCACAAGAAAGGAAGTCCTGACCATATGAATGTTAGCTATTTGACAGTAAGAACTAATTTTTTTTGCTTTCTATCCTCCGCATCCATCACAGTTCTTTGCTATAGAGCAGGCTTCATACCACCAGCAATGACAACAATGAAAACTTAAAGCCTGAAGGTTTGTAAAGTGGGCCTCATTTACATCTCACCACACTATGCCATCGATGAACTACATCCAACTTCACAGATGAGGAAAATGAAACTGACAAAGGGGAGCCAATTTACTGGCAGTCATTTGAACCAAAATCTTCGTTGACTTCTAGTCCAGAATTCTTTCCACATTATATTATCTTTCCACTGCATTATAGTGCATATGGGCAATAAGTATATGCTTTGCCACCTCCACATAAACCCCTTGGTGAGAATTATCACAGCATGTGTTCTAATGAAAATATATAATCAGAGGACCATAGGATACCAGAACTATAAGATACTTTTGAAATCATCTAGTCTGATTCCTTCATGTGAGCCCCATAGAGATGAACCAATTGCACTAGAGCCCACCAGTTAATAAATGGAGGAATTAGGATTTATAGCCAGGTCCTCTGATTGTATAATATACATTGACCAATGCTGCTCAGACATATCAAAATTCATCTTTTACTTTTCTTTTAACATTTTGTTTTGGTGATGGTATATTCTTGAGAATCATGAAAACCCAGGTTCTCAGAAGAATCAACACTCTTTTGGACTAAAGGGAAGTGAATGGAAAGACTAAAGTTGGTGAATGCTGGGTCTAACATATTATCGATGAAAATATGTATAGGAAGCCATTTAAACAACATTTGTCATTATCCTTCCTGGCATCCTGGTTTTAAATTTCAGTCATCTTTGACTCCTCACTGTCTAATTAGTTGTCGTATCTTGTCATAGTTATTTATAAATTAACTTTACCAACAATCACTTTCTCTTCATGTACAAGCTACCATCTTAGTTCAATAACAAAAATAGTAGTAGTCATAGCTGCAAGAGCAGCAATAGTAAAAGTTGTAATTTTGTTGTTAGTAGTAATAGTAATAAGAGAAGTAGCTGTAGCAGTAGAAGTAGTAGTAGTAGTAGTAGTAGTAGTAGTAGTAGTAGTAGTAGTAGTAGTAGTAGTAGCAGTAACAGAAGTAGTAGAAGTAGTAGGAGTAGGGGTAGTAGCAGCAGCAATAGTACTAGATGACCCTAGAACACAAAGACAAATAGAAAACCTTCCTTGCTCTCAAGAAGTTTAAATTCTGTCTACTAGGAGAACATGAACACAAATAAGAAATCAAGGTAAGATGAGACTAGAGAAAATATTAGAAATTGAGGAGATAAAGGAAGTTTTCCCCTGAGACGTGGTAGCTTAGTGAGTATATGTCAGAATCCTAACAGGCATGGGGGTCATCATGTGTAATATATGGAGGTAGGTAGGAGACTGAATGTTGTGTTCCAGAAGGAAGAAGCTGCCATCGTTCTGACTGAAATGTGGTGGATGTACCAGGGATGATTGTGAGGTGAAAATGCTGATGGTGGAGTTTCTTAAATATCCAACTAAGGTACTTGCTTTTTGTCTGAAGGCATTAATTAGTCATTCAAGATTATTGAATAGAGGCATTCTGTAATCAGAACTAAGGTTTGGAAAGACCATAGCTTCAGAATCGAGGATGGTTAGAGTAACAGGCAAAAATCCATTAGTGTCTGAATTATGTAGTGACTCAATAGATGGAGAGAAAAGGGATAGATTTTCAAATGTTGCAAAGGTATCACCAAATGACTAGAATAGAATGAGAAGAAGTGGAAAAATGTAGAAGTTTCCTGGGAAAAATATGTTGAGGGAGAGAATCCTTTCAAATATTAGGATCAGGGAATGTTTCACGTAGAAGCTGAGATTTGAGTTGGGTCTTAAAATCATAGCCGGTTTTCAATAGAAAAGATGAAATTAGCAAGACTTCCAGGTATGGAAGATGGTGGATTTAAAAATGTTGCAGTTTCATGGTGTATTGTGGGGGTCATCTTGAAAATATTCACAGATTCGGACCAGAACCAACCCAAGAAAAGGCATTCATTGAGAATTATGTTCTCCAGCAGGCTGAGTTCCAACAAGAAAGTGGCAATTTATTGGAAGAAGATGGGGATTTTTATAGGGCAAAACATACAATTAAATAGCACAATATGTGAATATTAAAAAGGCAGGAGGGGTTAGTCAAGGGATTGGATAATGGTGGGGTAGGGTGCTTCACTGGAATTGCACTTGTGATTTCCCATAATGCAGCAAGAAAAACCCTTTGAGGGGGGCTTATATGTATGGTAATGATATTATAATAAGCCTTTCTGTGCTAAAAGATCACCTAAAAGATAATTTTTGCTATTACTGATTAGGTGCCTACTAAGAAAGTCCTTTTTATTGTTTTATGGTCCATATTCTATTCAGGGATTCTGGTGGTGCTGCTTCCTGATTGGCTGACTCTTATACTCCTGACAGATTAGATGGATGTGGTTGTGGTTGAGTGCATGGGCACATCTGCTGTTTCTGTGAGAATTATGAGAATTGGGTCTGGGGGCATTGGCAAGGTAAAGATAATGACTAAGATACCACCACATTTGGCATACCCGCTGTTTTAGTGACACATATTTGGAATATTGTGTCTGGGGAACCATAGTGTGGTTCAAGCCAGATTATGTGGTCAAATTAGGCCATGCCTGCTATTCAGTGGGATTCCATCAGTTATATCCAAAAGATCTTTAGATGTTAATACAGATGCTATATTGGTCTGTCTTTCTATTAAGAGAATGGATGAATAATTGAATGTTTAGCTGGGACTAGAGAAGATTGAGTTTGATCATGGTAGCTGTCTTCTACTACTCACAGGTCTGTCATGGATAAAAAGTGTGTAGCTGTAGTTCACTTGGCCCCAGATGGCAAAGTAATGGCTGGAAGTTGATAATATAGAAATTTATCCTAGATGTAGGGGACAGTTCAGTAGTGTAGATGATAAGGCAATGGATTTGGACTCAAGAGGACCCAAGTTTAAATCTTTCCTTAGACTTACAACATATATCTATATATCTATACACACATATATGTGTGTATGTGTATATATAGACACATATATGTATAGCATATTTTTATATATGACATATATACTATATATATATATATGACAAGTTCTTTGAATTCTCAGTATGCTTCCTTATCTATAAAATGAGGAATCCTTATTGATGACCTCTAAAATACCATTGAGCTTGAAATAAGTGATCCTATGGGGAGAGTGGGAGAACTATTTCCAAGTGAAATTGGATCAAAGTTTCCCTTTATTAGAAGCCTAGAAGCAAAGACTAGATGACCACTTTAAGGGGGTGTATTGCAGGAGAGATACGTTTTTCAGGTATAGCTTGGGCTATGTGATGAACTCTGCGATTCTGTGACAGAACGCTAGACTTTGATTTAGGGGACTAGTTGCCATTTTTGGTTCTAGAGCTGTAGGTAAGTTCACTTATTTTCTTTTACAAACATATCCCCACCTCCCAAACCCTTAGAAAAGGAGAATGAAAATAGCTAAAGTACCTGATGAAGATAATGATTATGATAAAAATAGTGAGAATATTAGCTAGCGCGCATGTAGCACGTTAAGGCTTTTAAAGCACTTTACAAATATTAACAAATTTTATGCCCACAACAACCCAGGGAGGTAGACGCTAGCCTTATCTCCATGGCTGCCTCATATCACTGTTGTTAGACTCAAACAAGATGATGAATAAATGATGATTGTAATGTATTGCTTGTAAAGCTTCTTGAATCTTTTAAGTAGACATGGGGTAATGATAATGATGTACATGGCAATATGATGATGACGATGGTGGTGATGATGTGAGATCTGGAGGGACTTGAGGACATATATTCTCTCCACATATTGAAGATCATTTATTCCAATCACCTGATTTCTCAATGAAAATAATGAGGCCTAGAGAAGAAATTCAACATTCATAAGCCATCTAAATAATAAAGTGATCCATTCAGACCTGGTGAACCAGTCAATTTCTTTTACAGTTAAGAATTATTTCTCAAGTACATGATGCTTTCTCAAGCCCAACTTCTCTTAAAAAAAAGAGAGCTGAGGCTATTAGTGGACTTTAAAATCCATTTGAATGAATGCTATAATAATAATAATACATATATATAATATGTCATATTATATATATATATTTATATTATTTATAATTATGTATAATAATAATAATGCTATAATAAGGTAGCTAAAAATTAAATGTGACCACCATAAAGAGTAGCACAGAATTCAGAGCCTCCTCATAAGGAGGTGATAGCAATATTTTATTCCTCCTGGATCTAGAGGCATAGATAATAAATTCATCATATTTATGGATAACTCAAAATGGGGAGGAATAGCTGACACACCAGGTAACAGAGTTAGGATCAAAAAGGATATTGACAGGTGAATTCATGAGTCTACATCTACTAAAATGAAATTCATTTGAGACAATAAAAAGTATTGCACTTGAGTACAGAGACACATCACAATTTCCCAGCTATGTGATGAGGGAGGCATGAGAAGGCAGCAATAGTTCTGAAAGAGAATCTGGTAGTTTTAGTTTACTGCAAAATTAATATGTGTTAGTAGTGTGATGTAACAATCATTTAGTCAAGGAGATTAACGAATACTTCTTATGCTTTGCGTGTTATTCAAAGGATCATGGACTTAAAACTAGAAAGGAGGCATAGAGCTCAATTTTCTAATTTTACATGTAAAGAAGAGGAGAGCAGATAATAAAAGTGACTTACCCTGGGTCACACAACCAGTAAATGTCTGCAAGAGAGTGAGCTAGTGAGGTGGCACAATGGATAGAGTGCTGGGCATGGAGTCAAGAACATCTGAGTTCAAATCTAACCTCAGACTTTTATTATGTGTGTGATCCTGTGTAAGTCACTTAAATTCTGTATATGCTACTTTCCCCAACTGTGAATGGATGGAGATGACAATAGCACCTCCCTCCAAGGACTGTAGTAAGGATCAAATGACATATTTGCAAAGTCTGTAGCACTATGTCTGACACATAGCATATGCTATATAAATGTTACTTATTATTATTATTAGAGCCCATAGAATGGCAATCACTATGCTGAAAGGTTGATATTGCATTGGGATCAATTGAAGGAAGTAGTAATATTTAACCTAGAGATGAAAATATTGAGGGGATGAAATGAAATGATTCCTATTTTTAAGTATCTGAAGCTCTATCCTGCCCTGTTTCAGTAAAAAGGGCACCATCACAAGTGATATATGTAAATTGCAAATGGGTAAATGTAGATTTCATAGCAGCTGTTCCCAAATGGAGTGGGTTGCCTAGGATAGTCATGGGTAGCCCCTCCCTGGAGGTCTTCAAGCAGATGCAGGATGATCACATAGTTTGTGGTAGAAGAGAAGCCTCCTTAATTTTAGTTGAAAATATTTGGCCTCCAAGGTCTCTTCCAAGTTTAATATCATGTTATTCTTTGATTTTTTTTTAAATTGCAACATTTTCCAGACAATATCAGGGAGCAATTTTAGAGTCATTTTCTCTTTGTATGTACAAGAAGAAACAATCTGTATGCTTGCAATTTTTTTCTGAAATTGTATTTGGATGTTTTCTCATTTTATAAGCAACGTGTGCTTTCAACTGCTTTAATTAGTCACTGCATTTCTCTGAATAACTTCAGCCTCCCTTTGTTCCATACACTCATCAATTTCCAAAAGTCAGCTTTACAACACATAGGAACTTTCATGAGTGTGATGCCTCCTTATTGGCATCAAACTTATGCTGACTAATGAGACATCACACAGACAATTGTGCTTCATAACATATTTAATTTAACAGCATAAGTTTCTGCATAAACATACTTTAAAATTAAATACTATATAACCTTGTTCTTTTTCAAGATCTTGAATGATGTGGAATTTCAAAACAGTGAACATCCTATGTCCCACAATAGCTCAAAATCCCATTGGGTCTTATAGACAAGTTTCAGCATTTGCTTTGGCCAAGACTAGGATATAATTTCTGAGGTTGTTCATCCAAATTTCTGTTCTCATATACATATCTCAGTTTCTAGAGCAAGGCTAAAATTCCTCCTCTCACTTCTAGTAGAAGCCTTGACTACCTTGGACTTAATTTTTAGTGTTATCAACTTTAGCACCCTCACCAGTGTACTTTCCCCAGGTTGTTACTTGATCAATTAATAAAAAAAAAATTATTAAGGACCTACTAAGGACCAGATATTGTGCTAAGATGTGGAGATACAAAAAGAGTCAAAATGCAGTCCTTGTCCTCAAAGAGCTTATAATCTAATGGTGGAAAAAAAGTGCAAACCAATATATACAGTGAGGAATCACTGTTCATCCTTCATTTTCACAGAGTGCCAAAGACATCGTAGGTACCGTCTTGACTTGCACTGTGAATTGGATTTAAGTGAGACAGAGTCGCACAAAGTCTGTTAGTCTCACTCTCTCTTCCAGGGTCATCAATGTCTAGCGGCAGGACGAAAGTCAAGATGACTGATGATGGCTATGCAGCAGATAAACTTGGTGTTTTTGATGTCTGACCAAGTTTGAAGTGCTCCACAGTGCCTGCTTCATGGCTGTTGGGACAAATTGTTCTCATTCATCCATTCCAATGGGAAAGATTCTTCACACACTTGGCATAGTTATCCTACTAACTCACCAATGACTTTGAGACATTCAGCCTTATTTAGTCTGCCTGCCAAAATGGTTTTGTCAGGGTGTGACCACCATGCATACTACAGCTTTTTGGAGCTACAGATGAGAGTTGGGTAAAGGTGGATACCCAAAGTGGATGAGCAGCCCTGAAAAGGACTCACCAGGCCCTCACAACAAAGGTGCTAGTACTCCTTGAATATACCCATATACTCCAGAGGTGAATGTAGAGTTCAGTTAATTCACCAAGAAATCAAGACGGGGAAAAAAGGAAAAATTAGATAGTGAGGTGGAGATGATTTGGGAAAGAATTGAGATCTCAGGGGATTGAAGATCATGGTGTAGATAGAGTAGGATTAAATAATAGAAAATAGGAGATGTGAAAAGCCAATAGATTATGGTTTGATAATGAGATTTCAATATCCTTGAACATGGAAGTGTTGGTACATTTGTTATTGATGGGGAGACCAAGGGTATGACCATTTTGTGTGTGGCTTAGGAGAGAAGTGCTTGGTCATGGGAGGTAAATAGTCTGAAGAACTAAGTGATTAGGGTGTTTGAGGGAGGCAGTACATATTAAGGTATTCACTCAACTAGGCACATGGCTTTTTTTTTTTTCTTACGGAAGACTACAGACTTGTTTCAGACTGTGACTGGTACGTAAGACTAGATAGAGTGAATGAATGAAGGAAAAAATGAAGGAAGTAATGGACAAATGAAAGAATGAAATAAATATTACTTTTCAACCACAAATCATCTTCCTTACTCTGTCTTTCTATAAATACACATGAATCCAAACCTGCAGAAGTCTTTACATCTTTACACAATAAATAATTTTAAAAGAAGGTATAATTAAAATGATGGGATAAAAGAAGAAAGGGATCATTCAGTTTATCTCCCTGTCCCACACAGGAGATATTAATTACAGAGTGAGAAATTAATTACAATTAACATATCTTCATAGAGTTAGTGTCCCCTTAGTATGGATGCAATTCATCATTTCAGTCTAGAGGTAGTAGTATTATAGAATGTTGACATGTTAAAAGTAGGAGTAACTTTAAACCCAAATATGTCTATACTAACGAAAAAAGAGAAATGAAATCAAACTAGCGAATCATGTTAAGGAAATGTATTCAAGAAAATGTATAGTTATAATATATCTTCAAATGCATAAAAATTGAGTTTTGATATTTATATTGGAATATACTTAGCACAGAATCACAGTGTCACAAAATTGGGAGTCTAGCTAATCAGAAAGCATTTGGAAAATAGTATAATACTAGATGAGGCAAGGGATCAAGATCAGATAGAAAAATATGAAACTGCACTGGAATTCTATGTTTGCTAAGGGTTCCAGTAGGTCAGAAGGTCAACAAAAGTGAAGTCAATTAAAAGGGACAGTGAGCTATAATTTCAGGGTAGGAATTGTTTGCCCTTTGCCCTGTTTTTCTAAGTCTTGTTGGTTGTGGGAAATCCTAGTCTGACAGGTATTGATCATTGCTAGAAGGATGACAGAGAAATATAGGTGAAAAGGTACATCCCACTTCCAATAAAGGTCTGGCATAGAAAGTTAGAAATAAAGAGGAAAAGTGAGTAAGGGTAATGAAAACTTTGCTATGAATCATGCATACATACATAACAAACACATACATAGGTACACACACATGTATGTGTGTATTACATATATGTTTCAGTGTATTTGTGTGCATGCATGTAAGTACGTATGAAGTCGAGAATGGCAAAAGCTAGAACACTGTCTCTCAAAAGTCAAGCATGGTTACATTTTCCTGGAATATGAAATGCATCACTTGCTTTAAAATAATCAAAATTATTTGCACATAATAATTCTTGCCACCTTAAAATGACAAAGAACTCCAGAGAACTCCATAACTGTCAATGAAAGAATTTTGATATTTCTCCCAGAAAAAGTTAAGTGTCATATAAGGAGTAGGCTGCTCCTTCAGCCTCATGCTGACTTGGCAGCTACATTTATGTTAAATTACATTTATGATCACAGTTCACTTTATAAACCAATCATTGGAGGTAATTAAATATCTATTTCCTTCCCATTGAACTTTTTTTAAACTAGGTCATCATGTTGATTCAATAACTAAAATTATGCCCGTGACCATTTAATGAAAATAATAACAGTAAGTTGGTAAAATAGAAACTGGTGAGTACAATTGATTGCCTCCCACTCATCCCTTTGAATTTTTTTTTTTATTCCCAATTACAAGGAGCAATTCTAGCTTTAATAACAGATGGCTTTCAGTGATTTTTTTCAAGAATAAAGCCTTGGATCATAAAACCTAAACTACTCAAAATAGAGAAGCTAGAAAGCTAGCTGGAAGGCACAAAAAATATCTTGGGTTCACCTTTAAGTAAATGCTAAAACACAAATTAATAAGTTTCTCTATTTTACATTTAAGGAGAAAAATCAATTATTTGTTTGAATTTTCCTGCTGATGAGTTTATTTTTAACAGGTCAGTAACCTATTGTGTTATTTTTCATTATGCATCCATTCATTTAACACAGATTCATAAATGTCTTCATATATGTCAGGCACTGTGTTAAGCAGTATGAATACAATGAAAACACCAAAATAAAAGCTAGTCTCCCCCTTTTTTGAACGATCTCACAGTCGCCTTGTAGGAAAGGTTGTTTACAAGGGTTTGATGACTAGAGCACTGGATCTGGAATAAAAAGTCCTAAATTCAAAGCTGACCTCAAATATTTACTAGATGTTTAATTCTCATCATTAACTACCTCAGTTTCCTCATCTGTAAAACAAGGGTAAAAATAGCATTTATCTCTAATGTTGTAAGGTTATAGTGAGATAACATATGCAAAGTGCTTTTGAAACCTTGAAGAGCCATATAAATGCCAGTTAATATATACATACGTAAATATATGAGTATGCTACATATGTAAGAATAATTCTCATGGCTTCTCTTCCTCTCATTTTCTCAGCTGAGTATCTTGCCTTAAGTTTTACACAAAAATTGTGGACATTCACAATGAATTTCCTCTTCTCCCCTCTTCTCATCTCCTATCAGGTGACTTCTTCCACTTTCTCCTTCCTTACCCCTATCTCACAGGAGGAGATAATCTTACTCCTCACCAAGGCTCAAGGGATCCCGCCCCATCTCATCTCCTCCAACAGACTGTTCTCTTTTATCCTTAATTTTTCACTTATTTTCAGTCCCTTTCTTTCTACTGTTCCATTTCCTACTACCTGTAAATATTCAAATGTTTCTTCTGTCATAAATTTGATCCTTCATCTTTCATATGTATTCTAACTTTTTTACCTTTTTTAGCTAAGTTCCTTGAAAAGGCAATCCATAACAGGAGCCTCGACTTTCTTTCCTCTTACTCTCTTCATAATCCCTTGCAGGATCAGCTCCAGTCCTCCTGATCTATATCTTGCCACTGGGCCCAGATAGTTCTGGAGGAGAAGATGAGGCCGGTGACTTTGTACAGTCCTCCTCCACTTAAAAGCAATTCACTTGCAAGTCATGGCGTCAAGTTCCTGAAGTTATGGTCCTCTCTGTGAATGAAGGATACAGAGCAACCTGTTAGTAGTATGCGCTGCCCCACTGGGGATCCAAATGGCAGTTGGGCAAAACAGCACTTTCCTTTCTTCTTTCTTTCTTTCTCCCTTTCTTCCTCCTCTCTCTATTCTTTTCTCCTCCCTCTACCTCTGTCCACATATAACACTCCATATATACTCCATATACCCCTCTTACCTGTGGGTGCTATGCCCAAAGCAATGTAAATTTAGATTACTGAAACCTCCCAAGGTATCTTGGGGTTCATGGATGAGATTCATTTCTTAAGGACAATGCTTTAAACCCAAATCAGTCTGGTTCTTATTGATTGACCAACAACAGGTACCAGCCCAAGCCATATCTGGTTATTGTTTGGGCCCAGGTTATCTCAGAGTGGGTGCATATAGCGACTGTTTCTGTTTTGGACAGAAACCCTGAGGATCTTCCCCTACTGGACTGATATTTTTTTTTTTTTTTTTACTGGGTAAAAGAGGCCTTTCTTTGTCTCATTTCTTACCTAGTGTTAACCACTGAATGGGCAAACTGAGAGCTGGGAAAGACCTTAGCTCAAAAAGCCCAAAGTCTCCCACTGCATCTGAGACAATCTCTAATTATCCTGATCTATATTTTGCCACTAGACCCAAATGACTCCAGAGGACAAAGTGAAGCTGGGTGCTTTGCACAGCACTATAAAACTTAAATCCAGCTCAATCACAAATCGTATTATCATGATTGTCATGATGTCATGATCTTCTTTGAGAATGAAAGAAAAACAAAGGCAAGGACAACAACATCCTAATTCATTACAATCTGGCTTCCTACCTTATCATTCCCCTGAATCTGCTCTCTCCAAAGTTATTAGTAGTCTCCTGGTTGAGAAATCTAATGGTCTTTTCTCAATCTTCATTCTCTTTAAACTCTCTGAAGATTTTGACCCCGTTGATTACTCTGTCCTCCTTGTTTCTCTTTTCTCTCTAGGTTTTTAGGACATCACTCCCTCCTGGTTCTCCTCCCACCTATCTTTCCTCTGTCTCCTTTGTTGGATTCTCCTCTACATCATCCTCTATAATCTTAGGTGTTCCTCAGGATTCTCTTCTGGACTCTGTTCTCCCTCTATATGAATTTACTTGGTGATTTCATTAGCTCCTCAAAATTTATTCACTATCTCTTTGCCTGTAATTTTCAATCTACCTTTCCTGCTTCAATTCCCTTATTGACTTCCAATCTTACATCTACAATTGCCTTCCAGACATATAAAATTGGACACTCAGTAGACATCTTAAATTCAATATTTTCAGAACAGAGCACAATCTTTCCCCACAAATCTCACTCGCTCCTCCTTCCTTTCCTATTACTATGATGACAACATCATTCTCCCACTCCCTCCCACTCAGGACCTAGGTGTCATACTGAATTTCTCAATGTCTCTTACCCCTCATATAAGCTTTCTCCTCTCCTCTGATACTGTCTCCACTCTGATGCTAGCCCTCATCACCTCACACATGGATTATGGCAATATTTGCTGGTGGTCTTCCTGCCTCAGGTCTCTCTTCACTCTCATCCATCCTCTAATAAGTCATGAAAGTAAATATATCACTCCCACTATTCAAATAAACTTCATGCTTTCTGTTGCCTCTGGGAGCAAATGCAAAATGTTGCTTGGCATCCAAAACACTTCATTATTAACATGCCTTCCCTTTCCAATCTTCTTCCATTTAAATCCCTAACATGTGCTCTTTGATCCATTACCAACGACTTACTAATTGTTTTACAAACAAGGCATTCCATCCCTTGCTTTGAATATTCTCTTCAACTCTCACCCATTCTTGGAGTGTTCTTTTTTCTATGAACCAACTACTGACTTCCTTGGGTTCCTTTAAGGATATTTAAAAATCTTTTTTCCAAAGAAAGTCTCTCCTAACCCTGTTAATTCCAATAATTTCCTTTCTGTCAATTATTTCCTATATATCCTGTATATAACTTGCCTTTAAAAAAGCAAAACAAATTGTTTGTATGTTGTCACCTCCATTATACTGCAAAATTCTTGGAGGATGGGATTGTCTTTTGCTTCTTATTGTACCCTGGAACTAATCTTATTGCCTGATATATGTTAGGTACTTAATACATGGTTATTGATTGATGTGTGTACGTATTAAACTTTTATAGCCTAAAATTGAACTGAATGGAAAAAGGAGGAGTAGAAAGAGAAGAAACATGTTCTGTGCTATTATTATTCCTATTTCATGAGATAACTGATTCTTAGAAACACTAAATGACTTGTATTATATAGCTAGTATGTTCATAAAATTATAAGATTGTTGATTTAAAGCTAGTGGGGTTTTTAAAAGTCATTAACTCTAAGTCCTTCCTTTTACATACGAAGAACCTAAGACCTAGAGAGGTAAAAGTGGCTTGCGGGTAATCACATAGCTAGTAAGTGAATAAGGCCCTGTCTAGACTTTCATACTCAATAGATAGAGGAACTGGGTTCCAAGTTCTAACTAGATTCCCTCTTATCTATTATTTCCACTTTTAGAGACTCATATTTCACAGACACTTATACCTTGGCCATGGTCACACAGCTAGGAAGTGGGAGGGGTAAGTTTTGAAACCAGACCTTCCTAATTCCAAGTCGAAGTCAAATATTCTCAACTAGGACAATACCGTCAGCAGATGCTGGAAATATTTTTAAAAATGAATCAGTAGCTTCCTATTTACTTTAAAATCAATTCTTAATGTGTATGTGTGTGTGTGTGTGCGTGTGTGTAGATAGCTTCTAACATCGCTGAAAAGTGGTTATTTCATCATTTCTCAATGGTCTGAAGTTATCATTTTGCCCCTATTCATAATTTCCAACACTGGGTAACTCATTGGTTTTTGAAGCAATTAATTTCATTTTGGGATAACAATGATTCTGTAATTGTGTGGAGCTTTTGGTTTTATTTCTCAGTGTAGTGATACAAAAATCTACTCCCTCAATACACACATATACACTCACATACTCATATTTCCTTTTGTCTCCATCTTTACAGAAAAAAACGATGGATCTTAGTTTGGGGAGATGGGCTCCAACCTTATGTCTATGTGTCCTTAGGCATAGCTGGGTCTCCATTTCATCATCCATAAAACAAAGAATTTGGAATTGCTGATCTCTGAAAGTGCATCCCACTCTAAATATATAATCCAATGAGCCTTACTCTCCATTCTTCCCTCTGGGGTAAGCAATAAACATCTGTTCCCTCTTCATTGTAAGGGCAACATGTCATGTTCTCAAAAGGTGCGATATGGTAAGAGCCAAAGGAAAAAACTAAAGAGCAAAAGATCATTTTGAGTTAAGGGTATTAGGGAAGACTCAATATAATGGATTTATTGTCTATGAGCTTAGCTGAATCATGTCTAGGCCTAGTCATATTTTTGTAGCTTTTAGGATCTCTTTCCAATGGTAATAAGTGTCAGAGTTTACCTTCTGTATCATTACAACTACTCTTATCTGTTAGGATGACACTACATAGACTTTAAGCTTATCACCCTCCATAAAACTCAGATCCTAAGCTCCTGCCATGCTTTTTAACAGAGGCAATGTAGTAAATAGTTGAATAATACCAAAAAAATAATGACTCTGGGACAGGGTGTGTTTATTTAGGTCAAACTCTCTCTACTCAAAAAGACACCACCAACTAGGCCATGCCCCAGCCTGCTCAGTTCCAGTATTGTCTTCATCACCACTACAACATGGGCCATTGTACACAGCTTAAGTGAATCACATTTGGGGGAAAGTCAACATGACCCCCATTTGGTGCTTTGTTTTTTTTCTTTAAGCTGACAAACAGTCAATAAATTTCTAGACAGAAAGGAAAATAAATAAATGGAAGGGAGTGGATAGATTAGCAAAGTAGGCCAAGCTCTCCCATCAAACTTCAAAAACAGTCAGAGAATAACAGTACAGAAAAGAAATGTGAATTATTTGACTCTTGAACACCATCTAGAGCTCAATATACCCTAAATATAAATATCCTAAGGTATCCATTGTACTAGTAGGGGAAATGTTAATCAGGGATCAATGTAGCAAGGCTGAGGTGATGGTGGAAGGAAGAGAGGAGGATATAGTATTATTGAGTTTTGATATGCATAGCAAAATTTTCTGAACGCTTGTAATACCTTATCTTTGTCACAGAGACCTAGTGATTTTGGCACCTTATGCGTGCTTATGCTTGTTTAACAAATTGATAAAGGAAGGAAGGATGATATTGACTCTGAAGTCACAGGACCTGCCTTATGAAAGACACTTTCCTGGACTTGGGAGGTAACTGTGTTTAGGGAAAATCAGTGCCTCTGGTGCAAGGGCTGGGCTACTTTCTGCTTTTGGTGTCTACCTGCCACTTAAATCTCACCTGTGGCTCCAAGTAACTATAATGTGCACAGTGGTCATACCTCAGTAAATCATTTTGCAAGACATGTTAAATCAAATTGAAAGGAAGCAAGAAATCTCAAATCCATTGATGATTTAGGGGTGCATCCACCCCAAGTATATGAAGATTTCCCCTGGCATAACAGGCAGATGTGAACAATTTGTTTCAATTGGCCATGAAGGTGGAAAAAGTGGACTCTGTGCGGTACTTAGAGCTTGGTTTGACATTGAGATTCCAAGGTCACCCACTGTATTCTGAGCCATCACTAGAAATCCTGACTTCTCTTGCAACTGGACTTCAGTGACTCTGGAAGAGAGAGATGGATGACTTTGAGCAACTTTGCCTCACTTAAATTCATTTCCTGCTTGAGTGAAGACACCACCTGTGTCTGGGGCAGGGAGAGACAACATGATTTGTACATGGTATTATGAACTGTGTGCCAGAGAAAAGATCTGAACAAAGGTCTTCATGACTTTGAGGTGATGGTTACCATTTACCATGATGATTATAAGAACATAACACAAACAATAACTAACATTTATACAGCACTTTAAAAAGTTTTAAAAACACTTTGGATATGTTTTCTCTTATGGCAGGTGTTCTAGGAAGCACTATCCCTATTCCATGGATAAGCAACTGAGAGCCAGTTAACTGACTTAAACCATTATCACATAACTGATATATGACAAAAGCTTCTCGTGCTTACTTACATTTCCTTAGAAAATTCAAGTCTTGGTGTTAACTCCGGCTACCTTCAACCATGTACTACATTTGTGAATATAGAAATACCCTTTAGCATGTTGATTATTTCATAATGAAATACTTTGCATTCAATCTTGTTCCAGGAAAGATAATGTTATTTACATAATCAGTTGCAAGTGTATTTTTTCTTCCTGTTCTATAACCCATATATTAAAAGAACTATACAGAGCTCCTTTCCAAGGCCAGAAATAAAAGGGTGGTCTATTTTGCTGCTTAAGTTATGGAGGCAGGTACAATTCCATTCCATGGCTATGGAACTAGGAATGGGGCCCTCTCCTAGTTTTCCCATCTCTGCAATATATTTACCCTTCCAGTAAATAAGTGATCTTTGGTTGTTTAGATTTGGAAACAATCATATAATTTATGCATCACTTGGTGGACTGAACCTTTATTCATGTGGAGATGGATACCCCATAAATAATGAAACTGTCAGGCAGAAGCTCTGCTTTGTTGCTTGTATGGATTTGGCCTCACTATCAAACAAATACAATTTGTAAACTGCTGCATCGGTAGCCTTCTCAAACACTGGCAAGGTGAAAATGACATGAAGAAAGCATCAAGCTTCCAAAGAGAAATTCATCAAAGGTGCAAAGCTTCCAATTCTATGTACTTGGGTGGAAAGAACATACAGAGGTTAAGTAGATATTAAGCAGCTAAAGAATATTTGGTCAGATTTTCTTTTTTTATTGTTATTTGAATTTATTTAGTTGTTGGACTAATATATTTTTTCCTGAATTTTAATCTTTTAAAAAATTTTCATTTATTTGTTCTTAGTTTTCAACAGACACTTCCACGGGATGTTGAGTTCCAAATTTTCTCTCCATCTCTCCCCTCCACCCAGCCCAAGACAGCACGCATTCTGATTACTGCTTCTCCCAATCTGCCCTTCCTTCTATCTCACTCCTCCCTTCTCTTATCCCAATCCCCTCTATTTTCTTTCAGGGCAAGATAGATTTCTATATCCCATTGCCTATATATCTTATCTCCCAGTTTCATGAAAAAACAATTTTGAACATTTGTTTTTAAAATTTTGAGTTCCAACTTCTCTCCATTCCACCCTCACCATCCATCCCCACTAAGAAGGAAAGCAAATAAAAATAGGATATACATGTGCAGGTATGCAAAATACTTCCATAACAGTCCTACTATGAAAGACTACCTGTATTTCCCTCTATGCTATTCTGTCCCTCACTTATTCTATTATCTCTTTTGACTCTATCCCTCCACAAAAGTGTCTATTTCTAATTACCCCTCCTCTCATTTGCCCTCTACCCACCACTTATTCCCTTCCCCCTACTTTCTTATAGTGTTAGAGAGATTTTCATACCAAATTGAATGTGAATGTTATTCCCTCCTTAAGTTAAATGCAATGAGAGTGAGGTTCACTCTTTCCCTCTCACCACCCCCTTGCCCTCCACTGAAAAAGCTTTTTCTTGCCTCTTTTATGTGAAATATGCCATATTCTATTTCTCCCTTTCTCCTCTCAATACATTCCTCTCATCCCTTAATATATTTTTTAGATATCATCCCCATCTCTTCAACTTATCCTGTACCCTCTGTCTATATGTGTATGATCCCTTCAACTACCCTAATATTGAGAAAAGTTGAAGTGCTACAAATCTTTCTATGTGGGAATGTAAACAGTTCAACTTTAGTAAGTCCCTTATGATTTTTCTTTCCTGTTTACCTTTTCATGCTTCTCTTGAGCTTTGTGTTTGAAGGGCAAATTGTCTACTCAGCTCTGAACATTTCAAATAAGAATGCTTGAAAGTCTTCTATTTCACTGAATGACCATTTTCCCTTCTGAAGTATTATACTTAGTTTTTCTGAGTAGTTGATTTTTGGTTTTAATCCTAGCTCCTTTGCCCTTAGGAATATCACATTACAAGCCCTGCAATTCCTTAATCTAGAACTTCTAGAACTTGTGTTATCCTGAGTGTATTTCCACAACACTTAAATTGTTTCTTTCTGGCTACTTGCTATATTTTCTCCTTGATCTAGGAGCTCTGGAATTTGGCAACAATATTCCTAGGAGTTTTCCTTTTGGGATCTCTTTCAGATGAAGATCACTAGATCATTTCAATATCTATTGTATTGTCTGACTCTATAAAATCAGAGCAGTTTTCCTTGATAATTTCTTGAAAGATGATGTCTAGACTCTTTTTTTAATCATGGCTTTCAGGTAGTTCAATAATTTTTAAATTTTCTCTCATATCTATTTTCCAGGACAGTTGTTTTTCCAATGAGATATTTCATATAGTCTGCTATTTTTTCATCCCTTTCATTTTGTTTTATAATTTCTTGGTTTTTCATGAAGCCACCAGTTTCCATCTGCTTCATTCTAATCTTTAAGGAATTATTTTCTTCAGTGAGCTTTTGAACCTTATTTTCCATCTGGCTAGTTCTACTTTTTATGGCACTCTTTTGCTCTTTGGCATTTTAGATTTCTTTTGCCATTTAATCTTTTACCATTTAGTCTATTTTGTTAAGGTGTTATTTTCTTCAGCATTTTTTGGGTTTCCTTTAGCAAGCAATTGACTCATTTTTCCTGATTTTCTTGCATCACTCTCATTTCTCTTCCCAATTTTCACTCCACTTCTCTTACTTGATTTTCAAAATCCTTTTCAAGCTCTTCCATGGCCTGAGACCAATTCGCATTTTTCTTAGAGGATTTGGATGGAAGAGCTTTGGTTTTGTTGTTTTCTCTTTGTATATTTTGATCTTCCTTGTCGCAAAAGTGTGATTGTAGAGTCTGATTCTTTTTCCAGCTTTTGCTCATTTTTCTACCTCTTTGCTTGACTTTTGAGCTCTTTGTCATGGTAGTTCTCTGCTTCCAGTGAAGGTGGAGGGTGTACTATCAGCCTCTTCCAGAAACAATTGGTACTCTTACCCTTTTCCCTTCTCCCCCTCCCCCCCACTGCTTCCACAGGTTCCTCTTCACCCCCTCCAATGCCCTGGGACTGGGGCCTGAACACTCTATTCTCTCACACAGTTCCTACAGGTGTTATCAACTGAACTTCCAATTTGTCTTTCGCATTTTGGAGTAGTGAAATCTGGAAACTGCCACAGATGTCCAACATTCAGTCTATGCAAGTCCTCCTCCGGTTCTGTCTGTGCTAGCATGGCACAAACTAAACTGTGCTCTGCTCCCACTATGGCATAATAGATATTTCTGGGCCACCTTCCAGCCTGTCCTGTGAAGGAGATTTACTGCACTCCATCATTCTGTGGGTTATGCAGCTACAGAATTTGTTTAGAGTGAATCTCTCTCTCTCTCTCTCTCTCTCTCTCTCTCTCTCTCTCTCTCTCTCTCTCTCTCTCTCTCTCTCTCTGCTTCTCCAATACCTTTTCTGACCCAACACCAGATAGGTTGGGTTAGCTATTTCTTTTTTTAATATATAATTCATTTATTTTTCAGTTCATACCATTCACTTGCACAAGAATTTGAATTCAAAATTGTTCCCCAATTTTTCCCAACCCCACCTCAGGACAGCATGTACTCCATCTACCCCTTCCTCTCCTCTATTATCCACCCTTCTTTGATCCCCTTTCCCTCTCTTTTCCTCTAAGGCAAAATAGATTTCTATATTTCATAGCCTGTATAATACTAAAACAATTTTTAACAATCATTCTTAAAGCTTTGAGTTCCATATTCAATCCCTTCCTCCCCACTCACTATCATTGTGAAAACAAACAATTCAAAATAGGTCACACATGTGTAAAAATGCAATGCACTTCCATAACAGTCATGTTGTAAAGAGTAACCACATTTCTCTCTGTCCTATCCTGTCCTTCATTTATTCCATTCTCTCCCTTGACATGTTCTCCCATAATAGCGTTTGCTTCTGATTATCCCTTTCCCCAATTTGCTGCTCCTTCTATTATCTTCTCTCTCCTATCTGCTTCTCCTGTGTCTTCCTGCAGGGTAAAATAGATTTCCATATCCAACTGAGTGTGTGTTATTCCCTCCTTAAGACAAATCCCACAAGAGTAAAGCTCAATTATTTCCTTTCATCTCTCCCTTCTTTCTCTCCATTGAAAAAGCTCTTTCTTCCCTCTTTTATGTGAGATGATTTGCTACATTCTACCCCTCCCTTTCTCTTACTGCTAGCACATTCTATTCAACAGTAAATTTTATTTTATTTTTGGTATTCTTCCTTCATATTCATCTCACCCTATGCTTTCTGTCTATGTAAATATATATATATATGTATATATATATATATATATATATATATATACACACACATATGTGTGTATGTATATATGCACATGCACCCATGTACATGTATGTATGTACTTACAAATATATAATATACATATATATCCATACATACCTACATACATATATATATATATATATATATATATATATATATATATATTCCCTCTAATTAACCTAATACTGAAAAAGATCTTTCTTGATTCTTGTATTTGAAAGTCAAATTTTCTATTTGGCTCTAGTTTTTGTAACAAGAATGCTTGGAAGTCCTCTAGTTCATTGAAATTCCATTTTTTTTCCCTTGAAGTATTATAATCAGCTTTGCTAGATAGGTGATTCATGGTTTTAGTCCTATCTTCTTTGACCTTTGGAATATCATATGCCAAGTGTTTTTATCCCATAGGGTAGAAGCTACTAAATCCTGTATTATCCTTATTGTATTTTCACAATACTTGAGCTGTTTCTTTCTAACTGCTTGTAACATTTTCTCCTTGACCTGGGAACTCTGGAATCTAGCTACAATATTCCTAGGAGTTGTTCTTTTGATATATCTTTCAGGAGATGATCTGTGAATTCTTTCCATTTCTATCTTTCTGTTTCTAGAATATCAGGGCAGTTTTCCTTGATAATTTCTTGGAAGATAATATCTAGGCTCTTTTTTTGATCATGGCTTTCAGGTAGACCAAGAATTTTTAACTGATCGCTCCTGGATCTATTTTTCAGATCAATTGTTTTTTTTTTTTTTTTTTTCCAATGAGATATTTCACATTGTCTTGTATTTGTTCATTCTTTTTGGTTTTGTTTTATAATTAATTGGTTTCTCATAAAGTCATTAACTTCCATCTGCTCCATTCTAATTTTGAAAGAACTATTTTCTTCAGTGAGCTTTTGAACCTTCTTTTCCATTTGGCCAATTCTGTTGTATTCTTCTCCTCGTTGGTTTTGTGGACCTCTTTTGCAATTTGGGTTAGTCTATTTTTTAAAGTGTTATTTTCTTCAGCATTTTTTGGGGGTCTCCTTTAGCAAGTCATTGACTGACTTTTCATAATTTTATTGCATCACTCTCATTTCCTTTCCCAATTTTTTCTCCATGTCTCTTACTTGATTTTCTTTTTTTTTTTTTTTTTTTTTTGAGTTCTTCCATGGCCTATGACTGTCGCATATTTTTTTGGAGGTTTTGGATGTAGAAGCCTTGACTTTGATGTCTTCCTCTGATAATATGCTTTGTTCTTTCTCATTTGAAAGGATAGAAGAACATACCTTCTCACCAAGAAAGCAGCCTTCTGTAGTCTTATATTTTTCCCTTTGGGGGGCATTTTCTCAACCAGTTACTTGACTTTTGAGTCCTTTGTCAATTAGAAGGTATTCTCTAGGGACCTGTAAGTTCTCAGTTCCTCCAAGGTGGCCAATCAAGGGAGAGGAGTTTACTCCTGTCCTGGTCTGCACTCTGGTCTGGGAGCAACCACAGGCACTCTTCCCTGCACTGGAACTGTGAGTAGGATTCCGTTTCACAGCCACTACCTGCTCCACCATGCCAGAAATCCTCCTCACCCCAGTCCCAGATCACAACTCATGACTGAGGCCCAAATCAGCTGCTCAAATCCCCCAGGGTCTTTAGACTAAGGTCTGCAAAAATGAACTCTGCTGCTTCCCTTGGACCGAGGCTAGGGACAGAGTGTACACCCCTCTCACCCATGTGAAAGAGTTTTCATATTGACCTTTGAAGCTATCTTTGGAGTTTGTGGGTCGATAAATCTGAGAACTACAAGTAGTACCTGTGGTTCCGCACCCGAGAGCCTGCTCCAGTCCTGTTCAAGCCATGTGGCCCAGACTGTGCTGTGCTCCAAGTTCAGTGCAATAGATCTTTCCTGCTGGCCTTTTAGACTATCTTGGGCTGGAAATGTGCTTCTTTCTGTCATTTTGTGGCTTCTGCTGCTCTATAATTTGCTTAGAGTCATTTTTACAGGTATTTTATGGGCTATAGGGGGAGACCTAGAGCAGGTCCTTCCTTCTACTCCACCATCTTGGCTCTGCTCCCCTTAGAGTCAATTTTTACAGATATTTGGCTGGGTTTGAGGGGAGAGCATGAGCAAATATGTGATTATGACTCCACTGTCTTGGGTCCACCCCACCATGATCACATTTTCAATCCCATTCTTACCCCATTTCACTTACCTACACACACAAGTACAGACATTTCTCTCAACTTTATTTTCCAAAAGAAAATGTTTAGAAAATAATATCTTCCTTATAGTAATGGAAAAGGGTCATTGAATTACAAATATTGTATATGTGAAAATCCAGAATGATATGGAAGCAAGCACCAGCTTGGTATGCCATCCTTGTGACCTTTGCCAAATCAATTAGCCTCCCTGGGCTTTGTTCTTCTCATCTATAAAATGGCTTATTTGTACTCAACTTCCAAGGTACTTTTTGCTACAAAAATGACTAATCTAAAGAATATTTAAAATTTTAATAGCAATCATGGGTATAAAATTAACAAGAACTATTATTAATACATAGAACATTGAAAGTATGTCAAGGACCTATCATCAAAAGTTTTGTTGAAGACATTGAGAAAGCTTAGTCTGGAGGAGGAAAGACTTATGGAGGCTATAAGAACAGTATGGGGCTTGTATAGGGCTTTCACATGGGAGAGAAAATGGACATGTACCAATTGATGCCCAGAAGTTAGACCAAGGAACAATGGGAAGGATTTGCAAAGGAGCAAATTTAGATTTAATGCAAGGAAGAACTTCACAATAAGCTGCACGGTCCACAATGCAATGAGTTCCTTCACAGGTAGATTTTCCTTCACTGGAGCTCATCAAGCAGAAGAAAGATGGTCAATGGCAGGATGTCACAGAAAAGATTCCTTTGGTCTATGGGTCAGAGATGATAATTATTGAGAACCTTTCCAATTCCAATATATTGAGATTATCTGGATACAGTTAGATATTTGCTAAATCAAAATACAGGCAGCATATCCTATTCTTAGGCTTCATGCATCAAGATGAAATCAAAATATTTCTCTGCCTCAGTACTCTTTCATACCTAGAAATACATTCTGTAGGGTGATGGTTTTCTACACCCTTCAGGGGTCTGTGAAATCAACATTAATTCCAAGATTATACTAACGTTTTTATTTTTAATTTGGTATGTATGTATATGTATACATGTTCATACACATATACACAATACACATATACATATGTATAACATATATACTCATACATATACATAGTTTGTCATGTATATGTATATACAAATATGCACATGTGGATGTGTGTATATAAGCACACACATTCTAGTGTGTATGCACATGTATATGCATGTGTGTATCTGTGTATATCCCACAGAAACTAAACCAAAGATATTTGGGGATCCTCAAAAAAGGGGACCTGAGATCAAAACATTTGAGAAATATTGGTGTAGGATGACTCAAATTCTGAGGTTGTTGGGACCTACTCCAGTGGACCAATTCTTGGGCTAGGCTTCAGGTAATATTGGTTATAATCCCAACAGTGACACAAGATTTCTGACCCATGAGAGTATTGTTTCACTTTTCTTAGCAGTAGTTTCATTGAATGTAAAATGCAGATTAAAATAATAATTCTGAGTTCACTCAATTGTTGGTGTAAGAAAAGATCTTGGTAAAAAAAAAATGATCTAAAAGAATGTGAGGGGTAATTCTAATTTGGAAAAAAAAAATTTATAGAATGACTGACATTATTTGGCCAAAATTAGAAGTAACGATATTATGACAAAATATGTTTAAAGAGAATTATAATATTTTTATGATGCCAGGATGTAGAGTAGGATGTGACCTTTTCCACTATGTAAATTAATTATTTAGAATGAAATTAATTTGATTTAATTAAGTGTTGAAAGAAAACGTATTTTGGGAGAAAAAAATAATCAACATTTTTGTTTTCTGGTAAAGTTTTAGGTATGGATTTTGTGGGTTCCTACCACTATGATATTGACTATTTGGGAGCAGAGACACTCTGTGAGCTTCATTCATATATTAAACAACAGGAAACTATGAATTCAAGTACCCAAGCAATATCTCCAGTGGTTTGGCAGGATTCCTTCACAAACTCAGATTTTCAAGGTAGGTTAAGGACCAAGGACAAGGAGACTCCTTTTAGAAAAGTTGTCTGTACAGTTCAATTGCTATACTAGAATTCCATGTAATGTAGAGAGCTTTGAGATTGTTGCAGTGCCAGCTTACTGAAGCCACCCTGTCTTGAACACCCTCAGACTGATGGAATTGAGTTTTTTTTGAATTTCTTATTTTTCATTTTTTCTACACAAGATTAAAGAATCATAGATGAGTAGCCAGAGTGTTTAAATGATTCCTTAACAGTGAGAAGGATAATGAAGAGTCCTAAATCACATGAGGGCAAACTCTTTGTGTAGTACTCTAAGTCACACAGGATCAGTGAACATGGATAGGCTGAGCTTAGATCTGTAATGGTGGAGCATAATCCCCCCCCCCCCCCAAATGAAACCAGAGATTAATTTGATCATTTGAGAGCATTTTTATCTTTATTTTTGTGAGCAGGATATAGAGGGGAGTAGATAATCTAATCAACCACACTGTGTGATGAATAATTTGGAAGAAGTTGTTGAACTCTGCTATAATCTGTCTGAGATGTGGGACAGAGAGAACACATACAGAGAACACTTTAGAGGTGTAAGAGGTTTATTGATTGTTATATCTTTGACCATATGTTTTGAGATAACTTTTGTGTTTGTCTAATAGGCAGTTAAAATTTAATTTTGAAATTAATTTAATTGTCTTGGGCATACCTATGTCAAAGATCACGATGTTTATAAGGTTAGAATTTATTAGATTGTATAAGGGGAAAATGTTGGAATCATATTTAATGAAAATCTGTAAACATTTCTTGATTGTCTGCTCTGTACAATGCACTATGCTTGGGTCTGTGAATGTTAGCAAGTACTTTTGCAGTTAGAAATAATAATAATCATAATCCTGTTTGACCCAGCAATACCTCTATTTAGTCTATTTTCATAGATAATTAGAGAAAAGGGAAAATAATCTGTATTTTCTAAAATGTTTATAGCAGCTTTTTCTGCAGTGGCAAAGAAATGTAAATTGCAGGGATGCTCGTCAATTACAGAATGGCTGCCCAAGTTGTGCCATATGATTGTGATTGGATCCTACTGCACTACAAAAAGTGATGAACTCAATGATTTAGAGAAACATGGAAAGATTTCCATGAAATAATGAGGAGCAGAATGAGCAGAACCAAGAGAACATTTGAAACAATAACAGCAATATTGTTTTTCAAATGGCTGAGTGAATAAATTATTTTGATACATATATAAACCCCAATATCTATAAAAGGCATATGACAAAAGACTACCTGCATCCAGAAAGGAACTAATTGAAAGATGTATAGATAGAATAATTTTACCAACCTATCCATCTCTATTTGTGTACATCTCTAGGGTGAGGGGAGAGAAGAAAAAAAATTAAATTATAATCTTATTGTATATTTGAAAGAAATAGCTAATTATGCATAGTAGATTTGCAGTTTCATGTGCAATAATCTTTTTTATTGTACTATATTATGAAAATGGTTGTTTTATTCCATAAATTAAAATGAAAGTATTAATGATCATAATTCACAGATAGATATTTTTCAGTGTATTACCTTGACTAATCCTACCAATAATACTTTGAGTCACATAGTTCAAGCACAGATTTTCTTGCTTGTTTTCCATGAAGACACACCTGACTCCATATGCCTCTGGGAGTCACACAAGCTCTATTATTATGCTATAAAGAGACAGGGTTGCCTTCCCTTTGCCCTCAGAGAATTCTTGAGTGAGAACTATTATATCTATCTTCAACATCTAATCTCCAGTCACCCAGGGATGAGGAAACTTGAGCTCAGAGAGATTAAAATCTATGTATATTGATATCTACAGAACCTCCAGTTACTTGAACTATAGAAGCCCAATAGGAAATGGAATGTAAGCTCCTTGAGGGAAAGGATTTTGTATGTCCATCCCCAATACCAACAACCCAATTCAGTACCTTGAACACTGGTTAATTCAACACCTTGAACTTATTGGCTCTAGGGGATCTAGTATCTCAATGATATGTAGAGTGCCTTCAATGATATGTATCACAGCCTGCCCAGGCTATACAATTCATGTCCACATCCCACAATAAGTTCATCACAAAACTGTCCAAGGTCTTCCACTGCATCCTGGGCTATTGTCAGTTATTTGAGTTTTGTTTTCCACTAGAATTCAATGATTAGAGAAAAGAATAAAGCTGAGAAAATTGCACAGCTCTGCCTTGCTTAAATCAATTCATGTGCAAGTCAGGACATCATCCTCATACCATCATTGGCCCCCTTCCAGGATGAAGGATGACCAACAACAACTTAATTTCCTGGGAGACTTCTTTGATGTTTCCCAACAATGTGCGGGTGCTAGAGAGGCATTCTGGACACCAGCCTTTGCTCCCTTTCTCTCACTACATGAACAGTCCCTCTTTTCTTCCCCTCAATCATCCCCTTGGTGACAACCTTTATTTCTGGCCTATTTTAAAGTTACTCAATCATTCTATGTTACAGTCTGTTCACACCCACCATGTGCTTCCTTCCCTATTGTTCTCTATAGTACATTTATTTTTAATTCTTTGGAGATTTTTGTCTTCAGTGTCTTACAGGGCAACAAGTGTCACCTAGTAGGCATTTAATAATATCTTGTTGATTGACTGTAACTTTGAATCCTATGTATATGCCAGTCACAAATGTTTCATTGATTAAAATATTAATTTTTTGGAAGAATAATCCATTCTGTTTGATGATGAGTAAGTGTTTGCTTGCCCCTTCCTTCATTCCTTAATGTGTAGAACCAATGGAATCTGGGGAGGGCGCCTCATATATACATTAGAGCAAATAGTTCTAGTGGCACCTTCCAGCTCTGAGGCTTTGTTATTCTTTGAGATTATTTGTCTGATATCAGACCAACATATGTATGTGTATATATATATATATATATATATATATATATATATATATATATACATACACACACACACACACATATATACTTGTGTTTGTATATACACACACACACACACACACACACACATATTCATTAAGTGCTTCCTACAAGCCAATAACTGTGCTATAGTCTAGAAAGGATAAATACAATGAATATCAAAATTCTTGCCCCTCAAACTCCTTTCAAGAGCAGGCCAGCAGACTATTAAGAGAAGAGGATAAAAGGCAAAGTCCTCAGACAGTCATTCAAGACCCTCTGTAGTCTCACTTCAGTCTATCTTTCCAGTCTTATCTCACTCACTTAACTTTCCATATTGTATTATCATTACTTTGGATTGCTAGACATTTCCCAAAATTGGCCTTCCATTTCTTACCTCTGTGCCTGAAATGCATTCTTTTTTTCAGCTTTACCTCTTTTCTAAGCTTTATCTTCCTTCAAGGTTTAGTTCAGGCCCTATCTCTTCCATGAAGACAACTCCACTTTCCCCAGATGCCAGATTCCTCTGACCTCAACATTACATAACTCTGAAGAGATGAGGAGCTCACTCAGCAGAATTTAAAACCCATGAAGCTAATGGCTTTGGAATGATTCCATTCCAAAAATTTCCATTAGTGTCATTGGATTCCCAGCTGCCTACCTAGAACTGTGCCTGGTGTGCAATCAGTTCCTGTTTAACTGAACATAATTATGAAATTTTAAAGATTTTATTTGTCTCTTCCCCTTTTTAATATCCCAAGCATTTAGACTTCTCCCTTTCCTCAAATTACCTTGTTTTTACTCATCTGTTCACAATTGGTGTGCTCAAAATAGAAGATAAGCCTCCTAAGGGTAGGGATTGTGACATCTTTTTTTTTTTTTTTTAATGTGCTTCCTGGTATAGAATATTGTGAATGTCATTAGAGAAAGAAGGAAAAAGCAAGAGAGAGAGGGGAAAGGGTAAATAGAGAAGAGAAAAATGGGAGGAATGAGGAATGAAAGGAAAAAGAGAGAAAAATGCATTTGTTGGGCACTTAATCTTACTATGTTTCATGAACTGATGTTTGGGAAGGGAGAGGGGAAGCAGGGAGAGAGAGACAGAGAGAAAGGGTTAGGGAGACAGACAGATACACACACATACACAGAAAGAGAGAGACAGAGACAGACATATAGAATGACAAAGATACAGAAAGAGAGACAAAGACAGAGAGACAGAAAAAGACACAGAGAGACACAGAGACAAAGACTGCTGTTTATTCTCAGGTAGCTTCCTTTCAGATCAAGGAGAGTAATATGTACGGGGTTGGTAGCCAAGGAAGGAAGTTTTGGTCTGGGAATTGACAAAGATGGTAAGTTGGTATATAGGGTAGTTAATTGACACATCCTTTCCAAATATAAGGTATTATTAACTAAATTTTTGTATCTGAATGTAGATATCAAGAGGGTTTGTGGGCTTAGAAATAAGGGGGGAGAGTATAGCGGGAATAGGCAATCACCTGGTGGATGGCTGAATAGGATGAGTTGAAGCACGACCCTGTTTACATGACTAGCCACCAGTAGGAATGGAATACAAGGGCATATTTGGAATGACCAGTCAACCAGACTGGGTCTTAGGTGGGACCTCCAGACTGGGGCCAAGGTTTTCCGAGGTCCAAGTCCTTTACAGTGTGGATGTTTTTAGTCTAAGTGTCTAAGTGGGGGAAAACAAAACGAAATAAGAACACAGACAGTATGCAGAGGAAAAATTATATACCTGCTTTGCACAAATGAGATTACCTTATTTTAGAGGATACAATAGAAATGTGGGTAAATGGCTAAATAGAAAGAAAGACAGGAATGCACATATATAACAGTTATTGCAATATACACATACATATATACACATATGGATGGATGTATAGAGGAAAATATATAAGCATATGTCTCTAATATATGTATAGATATAAATGGTCTATCTATGTGTATATGGTTGGATGAGAGATGAAAGATAATATTACATACCATACCAGCTTTCACGTTTGTGAAGCACTTTCTGGAAATTATCATATTAAATGATCAAAATGTTGCATTTTCCTTTTGAATTAGAAATTGCACATATTATTTTCCCCCTTTAAGAAATAAAGTTGCTGAGGTGCAGGGAGTAGATGTGACTTATGCTTAGCACGCTATCTGTGACACAGTAGTCATGTAATAAATGTTTAATAACAATTGATCAGATGCTTGTCACATAACTAGTAGGTGTCAGATGCAGGATTTGAACCCAGGTCTGGATAATAAGACACTATTCTGTCCACTTCACTGTTGCATATTGTGTGTCATGTGCCAGCCAGGATCCCAATTTGGTCCCAGGGTTGCCTAAGTTTTCTTTGTGTTGAGAAATCTTCTTAGCAATGACATGGTATTGTCAATGAAGTTCCTGGCTTTGACAAGCCTCAGGATTTACTTGATTTTTACTTTCCTTTTGAGAAAGAGCAAGCAAGGCAAAAATGAGAGGTGGATGTCTGCAGGCCAATTGAGCTTTAATTTATCTATCAAGTAATATGTGGAATGCAGTATGTACAACTAGGTCATCTTCTACGCCCTTACATTGCAAATCAGGCAATTCTTTCTGGGCCAGCTCTCAAGTCACTTACTAGAAATTTGCATGATCGACCAAGGAAACAGAGACTTCTCTCATTGCCATCAATGCTATATACATGACCTTAGAGGAAGGTAGACCAGTACCAAGGTCAAGGTAGCTGGGGCTATGTCCCAAGTTACTGGATATACTAGACAGTGCCAGGCCTAGAAGCCTGTGTGGGCTACCCGAGTCTTCTTACCTCACCTCCGAGGTCTTCGGTTGGCCAAAACCGGATGCTCATATGAGAGAAAGGACGTTCCAGAGTCGAACAAGGGTTGAGCTTTATTTCAGGGTCTCCGTTACAAGTGCAGGGGGAGGTCTTCCTTAGGAGGAAGAGGGGGAGATTTCCTAAGGAGGCTAAGATCTTAAGGGATTGGAAGTAGAAGTACAAGCGGGGAGAGAGGGGGAGGGGAGAGAGGAAAGAAGAGAAGCGGAGCCTACTGTCCTCTTGGCTCCTCACGTGCTAAGAGAGCTTTCAGGCTTCCTCAATCCTACTTAACCTTCAGCCGCATAGTTTGCATCTGAATACCGTGCTGTTAGGTAACTAGGTGTGCCCAGATCCGGGACAATCTTGAGGGTGGGGAGATCTCTCTCCCATCACGTTTCTCACGGGAAGAGGAGGAATTACTCGAGATAGCTCGGTTCACCTTGATTCCCTGCCGTTTCCTGGGGGGGTCTCATGACACCTCTAAGATTTAGAAGCTCCCACCTTTACCCGCCCGAGACTGTCCACATGGAATTGAGCTTCCAATCCCAACAAGACAGTATTAAATTTAGGGGAAATAGACAACATTTGTGAATTTTTAGCACCAACCAGTAATGGGGCCTAAGACATTGTTAGTAATATATATACATATATATATATATATATATATATATATATATATATATATATATATATATATATATATATATATATATATATATATATATATTAAATAGAAAGCTACCAAAGGACAAGTGAGGGAGAGCTTTTATTGCCTCATCACTTGAGGTCATATTTAATAACCACTTGCCATGAAAGTAAAGACTCCCAGTTAAATTCTCTTGGAAGGCATTTTGGTTGCCTGAGTTATATTGAAAATATGTCCCAGATTGCACTGCTTGTGTTTTGACCCAGCGAGGAAATTAAGAGAAATATTTGACTTTAAATTGACGAATTAAGCTATTTCTCTTTCAGCTTCTCATATTTAAAAGTAACACCAAGAAAATGTTCAGCTGACATTAAAGACTAATAATATTCCCTTTGCTTAACTATAAAGATTTATCATAGGGGATTATTTTAGGCTGTTTTTCAATGCAGTAGATATTTATAAAACCTGAACTATATATTTCAGTTGCTATACTATTAAAGAAGAAAAGGGTATTTTAAAAATAGAGTTAACTTTAAAATCTATTGTGAATTCTCAAAAAAAAAAACTAGTTTGACTAACATTCACTGAAACTCAGCAGAGACTTAATCTTCCTTCTTTGTTTCAGTAATTCAAGACCTTCATTACTTTAGGGAGGAATGGAACTGAGAGGTCCCACGGAAATCATTTATTCCAATTTTACTCTTTTACAAGTAAGGAAATTGAGACACAGGGTTTAAGTCCATAGGCCAAGGTCATCCAGGGAGTAAGGAACTATGCTCACATTCTATGATGCCAAATATTCATTTTTATCATATCTAGTATCCTCTTCAGATATATATCCCTTCAGATATCTTGTGTCTCTACTCAAAAAAATATATATATTCTTTCAATGTATGTTCCTTGAGAATAAGGACACTCTCATATTTGTATCTCCAGTGCCTAGAACAGTGCCATGAATATAGTAGCTCCTTCACTAATATTTCCTTACTTAAAAGTTAATTAATCTCCTTCCATTTCAGTTCCATGCTGAAATGGGAAAGCTATATAGCATTAGTGGTAACTGGGTCTTATAGGAAGAGGAAACTTTTTGAGAAGTTGGTGTATATTCTGTTTATGTCCAAGGAAAAGCAAGAACCAGAATTCATAAGATCAGTATGTGAAACTGAAAGAGACCTTATAGGCTATTGAGTCCAGCTCACTCGTGTCAGGAAGCTGAGGCACAGTGAGATGAAGTGACTCTTTCCGGGTGAGAGAGATAATAAGTGTCAGAGGCAGGATAAGAGTGCAATTCTTTCTGATTCCAAATTCAGTCCATACTGTCCAGCGACAACTCATATCTCTGATATCATTACTAGCACAATGAAAACATTTGTATGGTAATGTACTGCTTTCAAAATGCAATCAAATATGTTAGCATATATCTCTTCATATATGTATCTCTCTCATATGTATATATGGAGAAAGAAGACAGAGAGAGAGAACCTTCATATATAAATCAAAAAATCAAAGGATTTCATTTGGTCTTCACGAACACTTTCTAAGCTCAATGAAATTATTATTCTCATTTTACAGATGAGACAACTGATTCTGAAGGAAAGTTCCTTGCCCAGCTTCAGAAAAGAGGTGTCTACAAGTAGCAGAATTTGAACTCTTTTGTTTTGACTCACGGTCCACCACTCTACTCACTGCATTACCTAGTGGACTCTTTTCATTTGGATTTAGTTTACCTCTTTCTTATTTCTGTCTTATACTTCTCTTTGTGACCCTATTTTGGATTTTCTGAACAAAGATGTTGGAGTGGCTTGCTATTGACTTGCTCTGAGTCATACAGGCAGTAAGTGTCGGAGGCCAGATTTGAACCCGGAAGGAGGAGTCTTCCCGTCTTCAGACTCAGCTGCCTATAGAGAGTACACCATAAACCACAGTCATTTTTGGCTTCAGTTCAATAAATATTTATTAATCATCTCCTACGTGCTATTTGTGCTTGTGTGATGTGTGTATGCATATATATATGCATGTACATATACATACATATATACATGCACATATACGTGCACACATACATATATATGTATGTGTATTTGTGTGTGTATGATACAGAGACAAAATTGCTTCTTCCCTCATTGAGCATATATACTCTTGGGAGGAAACATGTGCCTTAACAAGTGATTCTGTGAAAAGGAAAACAACAAAATAACTAATATGAATAGCAAGTCAGAGGACCTGGATTCAAATTCCCATTCTGCCAATTACAATCTGCATGACTCTGAAGAAATCATTTAACCCCTCTGGAACTCATCCTCCTCATCTTCAATCGTAGAGCCTTATTCTTTGGCATTTAAAGTTCTATTGATGAGCTTTAACAACCAAGAAATCAAGAAATGCCTTGTGTAAGGGGTAGCCCCAAGCTAGATTTTGAAGGGAGAAAGAGATTTCCAGAGGCTTTGGGAATGTAGAAAAGATAAAGGCACTTGCAACAACTGTGGATTATAAGCATCTTTATCCCAGTTCTACCTTGTGGTTAATAAGGTAATTACTCTTCTCGCCCTATTCTATGTCTATAAGCTAATTGAACATGGACAAATCATTGGATTTCCTTGAGCCTTGGACAATCTTTAAGCCTCCACTCCTAAATTATAGGTGGATTGAAATTCTTGGGGGGAGGTTTAAATCACACCAAAAATGTCACAGAGCCTTCAGATAACTATTATCTCTATCACAACCTGGATATGTTTTTAGAACATTGGTCTAGAATCCTACTTCTCTCCATCCCTCTATGGCTTGCCTCATTTGTCTCTATTCTCATGTGACACTGGATCTGCCAATTTCTTAATTTTTCAGCAACTGTCCCACAAGCTGGAATGATCTCCCTCCTTACCACTGAGCTGAATATTTAAAAAAAAATCAAAGAAATCTAGGAACCAGAGGTGAAGAGGCACTACCATTAACACTGTGACCAAGGAAGACTTCTTGCAGAAGAGGGATGTTAGTTGAAATTAAAAAACAAAGCCAGAGAAGGCAAGAGATGACAAGCAGTGGAGATGAGAGGGGAGAGAATTCCAGGTATTCAGGAAAGTCAGTGAAAATGTCTGGAGCTGAGAGACAGGGTGTTCTGTGAAAACGGAGTCTTATGGGAGGTGGAGTGTTTTGTTATTCCTTTAGAATGGAAATCTTTTTTTTATCTTTGAAGTCCAGGTCTTTGTGACACATATTAGGTGTTTAGTAAATACCTGAGCTAACTATTCCTTCCAGAAGTTTTGTTCTTCCATTCACTGTTGAAACTGCATGCTAGTCCTTTAAGGAAAAAAAAAATAGGTCTTTTTCACTAAGTGAACTTTTTTTTTTTTTTTGCCTTGGCTCAAAGACAGTTGGCAACCATGTACAAAATGTCAAAATAAAAGATGATTCTTTATAGGCATTCCTGCTTGTCTGTGTAGTAGGAAACCACTGCAGGAGACTTCATTAAAGGTTCCAGTTGACACTATGAATCTTGATTCAAGTTTTGATTAATATGGTGATTTTATGCCCACCTTTGGCATGAGTTCCCCATCCGAGATTCGGATGGAAACCATAATCATAAAGATCATGAATTTCTCAGCACTCATTCCATAAGCAAGGCAATTTTGATGTACACAATAAGAGGTAATTTGTCTATGTATTATGCAGGATCTCGGAGAGAAGAACTTTAACATAGTTATGTTATGACAAAATATCCCAAAGAACACGTCATATCTCTAATGATACCAAAAAGTGCAGGAGAAAACAGGGATGTTTATTCATTACTGGTGGAATTGCAATTTTGTATACAGGATGTGGCACATAGTAGGTGCTTAAAAATGTTTATTGAATATTTCTTGAAATTTATGTAGTAGGACACAGAAAAATGAAAAAACAATCATACCGTTTGAGCCAGTAACTCCAGTACTAAGAGTATACTTTGCACAATGTTATCAATAAAAAACTGCTTTCTCTTTTCCTCTCCTACACACACGTGTAAGGTATGTTCAGGGAGGACCAGTATCATTAACTTTGGTGTGATGACTCCTGAGTCCTTTTAGGGGTTCTTCTCACCTTTGGTGTCCACCTGTTCCACCTAACTCTCACCTGTGGCTCCAAGAAGCTGCAGCATGCGCAGCAGCCACACCCTGGTAAACCATTTTGGCAGACGGGCCAAACTAGGTTGAGGGTAACCAAGAGTTCTCAAACCCACTGGTGAGTTAGGTGAGTTAGGGGGGTGTCTACCCCAAGCATGTGAAGTCTTCATCTGGTGGAATGGACAGATGAGAACAATTTGTTCCAAAGGCCGTGAAGGTAGATGAAGCATATGATTAGGCCTTGGTTAGACACTGAAGATGCCAAAGTCATCCATTGCAGCCTGAGCCATCACCAACCATCTTGACTCTGTCCTGCCACTGGACTATAACAGCTCAAGAGGAGAAAGTGAGGCTGATGACTTTGTGCAATTCTGCCTCACTTAAATCCAATTTACGCATGAATCAAAAGACATCGCCTGTTGGTCTGATCAGCCACAGTGAGACATTTCACTTTACAATGGTGATGTCATTTTGGTCTTCTTCAAAGATAAAGGAAAACAACCAACCAACCTACACATGTAAACTATCTTCATAGATTTCCATGGCAGTATTGAAAATAATTTTAAAAAAAAACTGGAATCAACCAAATTGTTTAATAAAAGAATGATTATGCATATTGCAGCAGATTGACAGTGGAATCATCTCATACAATGAAGGAAGACGTAGAAGAAATTCAGAAAAATTTGGAAAATACTCTTCATCAAATAATAAAAAAGTGGGGTTTAAAGTTCAGAAAGAGTGTCTTACTTTATGGAATACTATACTTTGGGTCTGGAAGACTTAAGTTCAAATTCTGCCTCATATATTTACTAATCTAACCCAATAAACATATGCATTTATTGAAAACATATCTACTATATGCCAGACATTATGCTAAGCACTCGTGATACAAAAATTATTAAAAAGAAAAACAGTCCCTTCCCTCAAGGAGTTTATAATCTAAAAGGAGAGACAACATATAAAAGGAGGCAAGAAAAAAGTGCAGGGAAAGGCCAAGGGGTGCCTCCAAGAATCTTGTTCCATTGAATAAGGTGAAACCAGACAGGGTAATGGATCCAGAGCGAAAGAAACCAAAGTCTAGTTTCTGCTCTGTATAAAGAAAGACATTGTTACCCTCCCATCAGAGGGGAGAGCAGACTGAGGGACTCTCAGTCAAGTAAAGGTTAAACGGGCAGGATGGTGGTGCAATTAGGGGCAATGAGTTTAACCTGGGATGGATATCCTGGTCAATGAAATTGAATCCAGGTAAAACAGCAAATGCAGAGTAGAATGGAAGGTATGAGCTGTGTAACCTTGGGCAATTCATTTCATCTGCATTAACTTCAGCTTTCTCATTTTTTAAATAGGAATAATAATAATTTAGGTACTGGACAGGTGATTTCTATGGTACAAAGGACTCTGAGATGGAGAAATTTCCTAAATGCAATTCTAACCCTAACCCAAAAACAGGTTATCACTTCACAGCAATTACCATGTTAGAGAATGCAGTCATTGACTGAGAATTTAAGTACTTTTCCTTCCTTCCCTTCTCCCTTCCTCCCCTCCTTCTTTCTTTCCTTCTTTCCTTCACTCCTTTCCCTCTGTTCACATAGGGAAGCCCACCCTTACCGGTGGTTGCTCTGCCCAAAGGAATATAAATTTTGATTGCTGAAACCTTGCAAGATACTTTGGGATTACAGGCTGGATATCTTTTTAAGGACAATGCTTTAGCAAATCACTCTACCTCTCTAGGACTGGCCAACAACAGGTCCCAACCCAAAACTCAGGTAGCCATTGCTTGGGTTTTGACACTCTGAGTGAGTGTAAATAGTGATTGTTTGTGTTTTGGCTAGAAACCCTGAGGGTCTGCCCCTCCCAGACTGATTTTTTTTTTTAACTAGTTAAAAGAGGTCATTTTTTTTTTTTTTGCCTCATTTCTTCTCTAACCTTAATTACTGATTAGGAGTTGCCACAGACAAACTGAGACCTGAGAAAGACCTTAGTTTAAAAAGGACAAGGTCTCCTACTGCATTTGGAGCCATCTTCAGTCATCCTAATCTATATCTTGACCCAGGTGTCTCTGGAGGAATGAGTGAGACTGGTGATTTTGCACAGCCCTGACTTATTAAAATCCCATTCTCTAGCAATTCTCTAGCAAAAAGGACGTTACCTTCCTGAAGTCACAGTCCTCTTGGAATGAATGACAAACAAATACAAAAAGAAGTACTTTGCCTAAGGCTGCTCAGACAATATGTGTTAGAGGCAGGGCTTGAATCTGGGTTACTTGTTCTATCTACTCAACCTTGCTGCCTTTGGGACATCAATGAAGATGGCATATGGAAAGTACTTCACAAATTTTAGAGTGTTAAATAAATATTAACGTGTTAAATGTTACCCCACTTAGGGTTCAAGAATCCATGAAGATGAGTTTGAACAGACTTTGAGAGACAGTGGAGGATAGAAAGACCTGATGTACTATCATCCATCGGGTCATGGAGAGTTGAACACAACTGAACAAACAATAACAAAAATCACTCAAGGACAGCCTACTGTCACCAATAAAGAGCTGCCATATGAACTGGGAAGGCCTGTTTTCAAGTTTAACCGATTTTCTGGTACTTCTTTTGACATATCCTCTCTGAGTAACCCTGGACAAGTCACAGCCCAGTAACCAAGGCAACTCTCTAACATCACAAATTACAGAGAATCCACCAACCTGGATTGACAGAGGGTCTTCACATGAGAGTTCCTTATACCAGTGGAATCCTACTGGCAACTGAAATTATTATCATTTCACTCTACTATGGTATAGTGAGAAGGACAAGAGGATCAATGGAGAAAGAATATGTTTGGCCATTTTAAAAGTGACTGAAAAAGATGTTATTTCGCTTTATCGATCAGTCCTCATTTACAAAGTTTCTGCTTTGTTGTTGAGTTGTTTCAGTCATGTCCAGCTTTGGGATCCCATTTGGGATTTCTTGGCAGAGACACTGGAGAGATTTACCATATCCTTCTGGATCTTATTTTACAGATTAGAAACTGAGATAAACAGGATTAAGTGACTTGCCTGAGAGAACATGGCTAGTAAGTGTCTGAGGCCAGATATGAACACAGGAAGAGGAGTCTGTCTGACTCTAGACCTAGGTGCTCTAGCCACTGTGCTATCTAGCTGTCCAAGTTTCTACCATGAGTCCTGTATTCTCTTAATTACAGAGGACACAAAACTACAAAAACATCCCTAAATCCAAAATCCAGGCTAATATTTTTAACATACAAAGAATGGCCAAGCCAGACTGACTGCCAAGATGAAGTTATTATACTACATACATCTATCACCCATGTCTATGAGGATTCAGGCTTTGATTTTTCTGGAGCTCATTAGATTTCATGAAAAAGATCTAATGAGATGCCATTAGATAAGTCACAGATCAATGATATCATATTGGTGAATAGTTCCACTTATATTCCCCAAACCCAGAGATTTTCACAGATCTTTCACCGTGGCAAGTAAGTGAAAACTTTCATCAGTGGTGATGAGGTCCTTGTTGATGATATTCTACTAAGGCCACCATCTGGTCAGGGAATCAATCTGATTATGTTCAAAAATTGGTCCTATTGCAGGCGAAATGATGACACTTCTAATAAAATGCAATACTCACCAAGCAGATAACACATTCTCCCCAATCACACAAGCAGCCCCAGTGATCATCCAGGTGGATAAAGGGAGAAAATAATGACAAAAGTATCTACTTAGGAAGTACAAGTTTGGAGTACTCAACCCTGGTCTCTTGGGGGTTCCTCAGATTGAAATGACAATTGTCACATGGCCAATGGAAGCACTAATATGGAGCAGAGCCCAAGCAATGAGCAGAAGGTCACCAGCATGAACAGCAAAAACTGCCTGAATGAAGAAGATAATTGATACATGGTACAAAAATCTTGAGAAATTAGTTTGAAGATAAGAAATAAAGAGCTAAATTGTCAATTCCTTTAAACATAAAGGCAATAGTAGAGGATGTCACTCAATTAGACAAAAAGAATGTGTTAAAGGTTTCATATATGCTAGCAAAAGGTGACTGAAAAAAAAAAGGAAAAAAAACATGATTTGTGAAGGTATGTAACATGCCAAAAGGCATGTATTAAAATGCTAGATTTAGAGAAACTCAGACTGAGAGATAGATCGATGAATGAGAAAGAACCAAATATTTCTACAATTGGGCCAGGTACTGTGCTAAGCACTTTAGAAATATCATTTCACTTGATCCTTATAGTAACCCCTGGATGAAGGTGCTATTATTAGTCTCCTTTTACAGATGAGGAACGTAAGGTATACAAAAATTAAGTGACTTAGCCATGGTCACACTACAGGTAAGTGTCTGATGTCAGATTTTAGCTCAGGTCATCCTGACTCTAGGTCTAACATTCTTATCCACTCTGAATAATAAGAAGAATGAAAGAATCTCAGAAGAATTTAGCAGGTCCTGTTGCAAAAAGTGAAATTTGATCTGAGTCCTAAAGGAAACCAGGACACCGAGGTGAAGAGGGAGAGTATGGCCACCAATGTGAAAGCATAGGGTTGGGAGATGGAATGGCATGTGTGAACAGTTAAAAGACAGAGATGTTGGAAAGTAAAATTTGTGCAGGGAGAAATGTAAGAAAACTGAAACTAGAGGGAAAGGCCAGCTTGTAAAGGTATTAGAAGCCAAATTGCTATTTATATTTGATCCTGGTTGTAATAGGGAGACAATGGAGTTTACTGAGTACGGAATTAATGTAGTCAGACTAGCACTTTAGGAAAATCACTTTGGCAGCTGAGGAAAGGATAGGCTATATTGAAAAGAGACTTGCAGGAAGAGGGCCAACCTAAAGTAAATTGTAATAGTCTAGGGGAGATGAAAGGGCGGTCCTTACCAGGCTGGTAGCAGAGTGAGAGAAGGGGACACAAAATGAGAAACGTTGTGAATGTAGAAAAAGCAAGACTCAGTAACAAAGTTTAGGTAAAAAGATCTGATGTGTAAATGGAAGGACTTAGTGAAAGTGAGGAGCAGACAATGACATCTTGGCTATGATCCTGGAAGACTGGGATGATGGTTGTGCTCTTGGCAATGGTAAGAATATTGGGAATAGGGGAGGGCTAGGTTTTGTTTGATTTTTTGAGGAGCAGAAGTAGTGAATACCATTTTGCACAAATTGAGTTTGAAATGTCTATGTGGTGTGCAGTTCTAGATGATCAGAGAGTCAGTGGATGATGTGAGACTCAATCTAAGGAAAGGGGTTAGAATTAAATCTAAATGAATCTGGAGATTCTTTGCATAGAAAAGATAATTGAATCCTCAGAGACCTGCAAGGCTAAAGTGGTAAAAAATGCAAACAGAAGGTCATTGACCAATGTAAGGAAATACTCAACTGAATAGATAAGAACCATCTTGATTAGAAATAATTTGAGCAATAGCAAATACAATTAAAAATGTTCTGCAACCCCATCATTACTAAACTGTGTCAGAGCTACCTCATCCAGGAGTGATACTTCTCAACTCACTATTCAAGACATCAACTGAATCCCCAAGGTTAGAGGACTTTCTGTATAGGATATCACAAATTGAAGCACCCAGATTTGTAGACAAGATTGGATTCAGTGCCAATTTAAAATTCACATTGTGGGGATTAAAAATGTCCACTCTATAATAAAAGAGACTGAGGTAGAGCTCTGAGACAAAGGTGCTTTATTAAGGAGTCTATTGTCCCCTTTAATGAAGTGGACTTCAGATCTTCCTCTCAATCTGAGAGCCCCCCTTCTTCTGAGACCTTGTTTTTACATGTTTTGATACCCAAATATGCAAAAAATGCATGGCAAAATAAAGAATTCTGTTGGTTAATAGACCTTGCTCTTGAGAGTCGAAGATACACATTAGCAGGGAGGTCACAGGTTGGGTGAAACATGGGGCATGTTCACTGACTTCGTGGACATGAGATAGTCACTTCCTCATTTTGGACATGAAAGAGGGATTGGAAAGTACAAAAAATAAATTGGAGAACTTTCAGTGTCTTCCAATAACCTCTGCCACACTGGTCTTTGTCACCATCACAAGGAAAAACAAGAGTGGAGGGCCTCTACTTAGCTTCCTATGATTGAGGAAGTAAAATTATAATAGTAAGTACTAAACTTAGCAGTTCACAATTCAGCCCTTAATATACAGAACATATAATCACTATCCCCTATGGAATCATATCAAATTGATTGACATTGATTGGAATAGAGTCGGGGTCCAAATGAATTATTTCTCACAACATTTTAGTTACTGTCTATACTCTAGACATTCTACGAAATAAAATGCATGCCAAAGAGAGAAATGAACAATGTTGTAATTTATTAATACTGAAAATAAAAATGCAAATCATGTGCTGTCAAGAAAATTCTCTATTTAAATTGGCATCATGTATAAAAAAAGAAAAATATCCACTCAATCAATCCTTTGAGGCTTCCTCATGACATGGTGATGAACCTGGAATCCTTTGACACTAGAATACATCTTCTAGGTGGTTTTGCCTGTCTGGACATTTTACAGATGCTGACTGTGGTTCTATATGGCTCTTATTTGATGAACACCCAAGGCATTTTTCAGTTATTTCAGTCATGTTCAACCCTTGGTTATTTCATTTTTTTTTTTTTAGGTTTTCTTGGCAAAGATATTGCCATTTCCTTCTCTAGTCAAGTCGGTGCATCCATTTTGTCAGGTAATCAGCATTTAAGTGACTTGCTCAGAGTTATACAGCTTGGCAGTGTTTGAGGCTAGATTTGATCACAGGTTTTCCTGATTCCAGGCACAGGGCTCTATGCACTGTCATCAGTTGCCTCTCCACTCTCTCCACTCTGTCAATCAATCAATAAATATTTATTAATCACCTACCATATGACAGGCACTGTAGTAAGTGCTAGGGATACAAAATGAGGTAAAAGATAGTCCTTTCCCTATGGGATATAAGATCTTGCCCACCCATTAATAGGCCTCACATGGTGCCCTGGCACAGAGCCAATTAGTCTCTGGGCCACAGGGATCCCCACACCTTTCCCATTAAGTGCTGATTTCCAAGCTTCTTTGTATTAAGCCAGTCAAAAGTCCTTGATCGGAAACAATATGTATTGTATTGCTTAGAAGGAAAGGTGTGGATGGTGAGAAAAGCAGGCAAAGAGGAAAACAGACCAAGGGAGAAACAGACCCAGGGGAGAAACAGATCGAAGGAGGAACAGATCAAAGGAGGAACTAGCTTAAGGGAACTTGCTTGAGGGGAAGCTTGATAGAAAGAACACTTAAGATGCTAGTGCTCCCTGGATTAGTGATGATTACCTTAGTAAATCTTGCCCTCTGGTATCCTAATAGCAATGTTCCAAACAAATATATTTTTCTTGGAGGAGGACAATTTATTATATTTTGAAAAAAACACACTGGGAATACATATGCACATTCATAACAGCTGCTATGGGTATTTCATTGGAGTTACACCCTCAAAGAATTTACAACATAATCTGAGAGAACCATGGAAATAAAGGCATAAAAGTGAGCTATATAAAGGGTAAGAAAATTATAAAAAGGAAAACACTAGAATTAAAAAGGCTTAAGGAGGGCTTGATATACAAGGTGTGATTTAAAAAAACCTTTTTAACCATTATTTTTTCCACTTAATAGTATTTTTCACCTAATTGCATGTAAAGATCATTTCTAACATTCATTTTTATAAGATTTTGAGTTCAATTTCTTCTCTCCCTCTCTTCCTCCTCCTCACCTCATCCTCTTCCCCATGTCTAAGAGAGCAAGCAATCTGTTTCAGGCTATACATGTACAATCACATTAAACATATATCCACATTGGTTGGTGTCCTTCATTTTCCAAGTGAAACAAAATGACATCTCCATGATAAAGTATTCTGTATTAGTCATGCTGTGAAAATAGAATCAGAACAAAAGAGAAAAACCATAAGAAACAAGTGAGAGAGAGAGAAGGAGAATAATATGTTTCAATCTGCATTGACTCCATAGGTCTTTCTCTGGATATGGACAACATTTTCACATTGTCTTAGATGATTGTATTGCTGAGAAGAGCTAAGTCAACCAAAGTTGATTATCTGATCATCAAATAATGTTGCTGTTACTATGTACAATGTTCTCCTGGTTCTGTTCATTCAGCATCAGTTCATATTATTCATTCCAGATTTTACCAAAACCCACCTGCTCCTCATTTCTTATAGCACAATATTTCATTACATTCATATGCCACAATTTTTTCAGCCATTACCCAATTGAGGAGCATTCCCTCAATTTCCAGTTCTTTACTACCATAAAAAGAGCTGCTACAAATATTTCTGTACTTATAGGTCCTTCCCCACCCTACCCCCTTTTATGATCCCTTTGTGATACAAACCTAGTAGTGGTATTTCTGGATCAAAAATTATGCACAATTTGATTGCTCTTTGGGCATAGTTCCAAATTGCTCTCCAGAATGGCTGGATCAGTTCACAACTCTATGAACAATGAATTATTTCTTCTATTTTCACACATCTTTTCCAACTTTTATGATTTTCTTTTTTGTCATATTAGTCAATCTAATAAGTATGATATGGTTATCTGTTATAATTTGTATTTCTCTAGTCTGCTGTGATTTAGTGTTTCTTCCTATAGATAGCTTTAATTTCTTTATCTGAAAACTGACACTGTTCATATCCTGTGACCATTTATCAATTGGTCAACAATTTGTATTCTTTTCAATTTGACTCAGTTCTCTACATATTTTAGAAATGTGGCCTTTATCAGAGACTGACTTAAAAAAAAAAGTTTTCCAGCTTTCTGAGTCCTACTAATCATGGTTGAATAGTCTTTATTTGTGTAAAACTTTTTTTAATTTAATGTAATATAAATTATCCATTTTGTATATTATAATGTTATCTGTCTCTTGTTTGGTCATAAATTCTTCCCTTCTCCATATATCCGTTTTGCAAACTATGCCTTGCTCTCCTAATTTGCTGAGCATGTATCAACCTTTATGTCTAAATCATGTGCCTATTTTGACTTTATCTTAGTATACAATGAAAGATGCTGGTCTATGCCTGGTTTCTGTTATACCATTTTCCAGTTTTCCCTGTAGTTTTTTCTCCCCTCAAATATTGAGTTCTTATCCCAGAAGTTGGAACCTTTGGTTTTATCAAACAGGAGATTACTGTAATCATTGGCTACTCTGTCTATTGCACCTAATATATTCCACTGTGATCTACCACTCTGTTTCTTAGCAGATACCAAGTACTTTTAATGATTGCTGCGTTATAATATAATTTTAGATCTGATGTGGCTAGGCAACCTTCCCTTGCATTTTTTTTGTCATTAATTCCCTTGATATTCTGGACTTTTTGTTCTTCCAGAAGAATTTTGATATTTTTTTCTCACTCTCTAAAATAATTTTTTTCTTACTTTAATTAGTATGGCACTGAATCAGTAAATTAATTTAGGTAGAATTGTGATTTTTTATTATTATGTTAGCTTAGCCTACCCATGAGCACCTGATATTTTTCCAGTTATTTAGCTCTGACTTTATTTGTGTGTAGTGTTTTATAATTGTATTCATACAGTTCCTGGGTTTGTCTTTGTGGATTGACTCCCAAATATTTTATATTGTCTACATTTACTTTAAGAGGAATTTCTCTTTCCATCTCTTTCTGCTGGGCTTTGTTAGGAATGTATAGGCTATCTTCCTTTCCAATTTTTTTAAATAATTTACCTTGATATTTTTGACCTATTATACATTTTGATAGGAGGAGAGATTTTAGTTGCTACTTAAAGGAAGCCAGGGACGGAGAGTTGAAGTGGAGGTTGGAAAATATTCTGGGCATGAGCGACAGCCAGAGAAGATATGTGGAGTCAATAGAAGGAATGTGTTGTTCTTAAGCAAGAGCATAATAGAAAAGTACACATTGGGGAATAAGATTGAAGAAGAATGGAAGGTTAAGAAGGGGATAGGAAATGTTGGGCTTTGCATGTCTAGAGCATTTTTATTTGATCCTGAAGGCAATAAGAATCCCTAGGAGTTTATCAAGTGGCAGTGGGATGACATTATTGGGTATATGGAATTTTCAAGGAGGACTAATGTCTCTGGGTGAGAACTTGGTGAATTGTTTTCAGGGCTGTTTTCCACTTGATTCTCAATGACCAACTGTGGTTCTAAGAAACTATAGTTCACCCAGCAGTCACACACAGGTAAAATTGAACCAGAATGAGGGTAACTGTCCTCAAATCTGTCAGAAATTTGGGGAGGGGTATCTATCCCAAGCATGTGAAGAGTTCCTCCAGTGGAATGAATCATGAGACAATTTGCTCCAACGATTGTGAAGGTGATCGAAACAGGCTCTGTGGAGCACGTGGAGCTTGGTCAGGCATTGAAGACTCCAAGGTCATCCACTGCATGCCAGACCTTTGTCGGTTATCCTGACTTTTGTCCTACCACTGAACTTCTGAAACTCTGGAAGAAAGAGTGAGACTGATAATTTTGAGCAACTCTGCCACACAAATCCAATCCACTAACAAGTCAGGACATCACTCTCTGATGTCACTGGTCCTCTTTGAAAATGAAGGAAAAATAAGAAAGATGTTATTGTATTGATATTTTAGGAAAATCACTTTAATGGGTGAATGGAGAATGACTAGAAAGACAAGAGACTTGAGCCAGACAGACCCTCCAGTAGCTCTTCTAACAGTCCAGTCATGAGGCAATGACAGTCTACGCTATATCGGGGTCATTATTAGAGGAAAAAAGGGGAGTATATTCAAAAGACTTAGCAACGGTGAAATCAACAGACTTTGGCAACAGCGTGGATATAGAGGAAGGGTGAGAAATAATGAACAATACACAATAATTATTAAGTTGTGAGTCTGAGGGCATAAGTAGATTGTGCTGCCCTCTACAATAATAGGGAATATTGGGGCTGGGAGGGTTGAGGAGAAAAGATAATGGGTTCTGGTTTGGGCATACTGACTTTTAGATGTCTATTTGACAGCCCGTTGGAAATGTCTGAAAGGTAATTGAAGGTAATAAAATTGGAGGTAGGCAGAGAGACTGGGGCAGGATAGCTTGACATGAAAATCTTTAGCATAGAGTATGTCAATCCCTGGGAAACTCTGGGTCAATTACCCAATTCTGACAATTTCTAATTATCACTTATTCCCAAGGTAACTCCTGAAATCTCTGCTGTGATCAGCAGTTTCTAACTGTTCCTATTCCTGGATAGAGATGTCTCCAAGGACAATTTTACAACCCGTCCCTTCTTGCAGGTCACCTTGGCCAGGGGCATGGCTAATATCCTGACTCTGTAGACTAGAAGTGGCCTAAATCAATCTTGTGATTTTTTTACCAGAAAATAAAACCTTTCAATAAACAGCTTGTGACCCACTCCCAAATCACTCTACCTGGATGCCCCTGCTAAGGGTATATAATCTCTGTTAAAACTCCTCTCACTGAACTTCCAAGTCTGAGTCAAAAAAGGGTGTTGTTCCAGATTGCAATTATTTGACACTCAATAAATGCCTTACTTATTTATTGATTACTTTGTTGATCTGATTTTTATAGAGGTTTGATAAGATGGTAATTAACTCCATGGGAGATGATGATATCACCAAGCGAATATAGAGGAAGAGAGAAGAGGATCCAGGACAGAACCCTGGGAGGTATCTATAGTCAGGAGTTATGAACTAGAGGAGGATCCAGCTAAGGAAACAGAGAGGAAATCATCAGAGAGGTAGGAGAAAAATTAGAGGAGAGGAGTGTGCCAAAAACCCTGAGAGAAAAGAATATCAAGGAGTTAGTGATCAGCAGCATCCAAGGATGCAGATAGATAAAACAGGAGAACTGAGAAAAAGCCACTGTCAGTTCTAAGAGATTCATTCCTAGGGATGCCACAAGGGGGTGAAGTCTTGGTCACTTCATGCCATGTCCTACTGGTGTTTCCTTTATTCAAAACTCCTCTTTAGCTTTTTCTCAGCTTTCTAGCTTTTCGATATTGGGCTCTGATTGGTGAAATCTCTCCTTCTTCCTCCACTTCCCTCCCTACATCCCACACACCTTTCTAATTTGTGTTTCCCTATATGTGATAATTATCCCATTTATTAGAATATGAGTTCAAAGTCAATCACCATCTTATTTCCTAGTACTTGTATCCCAAGTGCTTAGCACTGTGCTTGAAACATAATAAATACATAATAAATGCTTCTTTCTTAAGATTCAAAGACTGTCTATAGAATTATGTGGTGTCATGATCTCATACATGAATGGAGTCACAGATCCTTGAAGTATTAGGAGGACCTTGAGTATGAAATGGGGAATAATTCATTTAGCGTGCACACCAAACTTCTTCCAAAGAAAGGATGACAGTAAGCAAGTTTTATTTTCCTAAGAAAAAATAAAACAAAATAGGTTCTATCAATAGAAACCTACTAAAACAGAAGATGATCACATATTTAATGGCATTCCAAAACCTGAAATTGAGGTGTATTGACTTACCCTGATGAAGGCAATTTAGTTTTGCTTCAGTTCTTTTTTTTTATTATACACATATTCTATTCACTTTCCAGAACCACAATTCTGCCCAACAAAGGGTGAATATGAATCTTTCCTCTTGCTTACTGGATAAGTCATATATGCAGAAGAAAAAAAAAACAGAATTAAATGTTTATATTTAGCATGTTTTAGGAATAATTATTCAAATTCCTTCACTCTACAGATCAGACAATTTTAGTCCCAAAGAAGGTTAAGTTACATATGTCTATGATGGTTTGATGGACCTGATGTCATTGATGTGTGAATTCCCACTGTTTTTGCCCTGGTGGCAGTAAAGTCAAAGTTGAAAGAGTCAATTGATAAATTTCTGGTGCAATTGCCCTTTCTACCCAACCATATCAGAATCTCTTTGTATCTTGTGTGAAACCTGACTCTCCTTCCCAATGAATCTTCAGTAATGGACCCCTCATTGCTCTGGAAGCCATAGTCTTGATGACTAACTTTAAATCCTCAATAGAACCTTTAGGCTCTCTTATCTATCCTCTTATTCTCTCTGCAAGAACATTTCTAAGTTTTGTAACACCAATGTTGCCAGAGTCTAAAAAATCATCATTGGGAATATGCCACTATCTGCTTATACCTTATACCTACAACTTTGTACATAAAACATCACCCAAAGAAGACAAGACACTAAGAAAAAATAGATTTTATTTTACCAAGAAAAATAGAGTTTTATTAATAGCAACCTATGAAAACAGAAGACAATCACATATAAAATGACCTTCACAATGTAATTTTTCTTTGTACTTTGAGCAATTATGAACAGCACTTCCTTTGAAAATCCCTATGTTCCAACATTTGAGGTCATACTGTAGCTACAGGAGATAACTGGAATTGAAGAGATCAGTTTTTTCCAGGGATAATTTTAGATCATTACAAGGGCTATAACCATTTCCTAAGTAGGATCCAGATCAATTTCTTTGTCTGGCTCAACTCTGGACCCTGCTCACTAGCTCTCAGCAGTATTGTTCTAAGATTTATGTATTGATGCAAAAATTTGATGGACCCACCTCCATGTTGTAATTTGACCAATATGTAGATGGAAATAATGCAAATTAGACTATAATGAGGACATATGGGAAGTAGAAATTGCTGTAAAATCAAGAGAAGTAGGAATCACTTTTACCTTTTCTATAAGTTTTATATAATTAGTCTATACAGTCAATACAGTGCCCCATTGCTTTCATGGTCTTTTTTATCATAAGTGCCGGTGCTTCCTTCAGAGACACATTAAGACTTTCTTATAATATAATGGGAAATCTTCAAATATTATGTGGTCCCAAATTTCATCTTTGCAAATATATATTTGTGTATGTATAAATACGAATACGCATATATACATAAACACACCTATGCATATGCATATGTTTGTATGTAAACCAAACAACAAAAGATAAAACTCTTAGAGAAAGTTGAAGTCCTCTTGCAGAACCTGTAGAAATGACAAGAAACGGTAATTAGTTCAAAATTAATAATTGAGAGAAATGATTACATCTTTATTATATTAATAGCCAATTATTGAATTAGTACTAAAATTTTCCACCTGCTATTTTTTCATTTCCTCTAGGCTATTCAGTCAGCCTTTGAAGGGCATGGCTGATAAAGAGATGAAATCCTGGGCAGACTCACTCCAATGAGAAAATTAAGATCTGTTCCAAAGGTAAAGGGATTTTAGTTTAGGTGAATTGATGGATGCTGGGCCATAGTCATGTAAGTCTGAAATGTATGCTTGCCAAAAAGACTGTTTTATGGAGAACTTACATGGGGCAGGCAATCACATGGTGGTCAGAAAAAGCAGTACAGGGACACTCTCAAGGTCTCTCTCAAGAACTTTGGATTTGACTGCGCCACATGGGAGACACTGGCACAGGACCACTCAGCATGGCATGCCCACATCAGAAAAGGTGCTGAGCTCTATGAGCAAAGCAGAATTGAGACAGCACAAAATAAACATAAGATGCACAGATTTGGAGTATCCACCTTAAAAATTCATACGAACCATCTGTGCCCAACCTGTGGTAGAGCATTCTGAGCTCGTATTGGTCTAATCAACCACAGTTGGACACACTGAAACTTCACGTTATCATGGTGATGCCATTTTGGTCCTCTTCGAAGACAAAGGACAACAACTTATCAGATTGCCTAGACTGAGTGGTCTAGGAAGAGATAAGTCTCTGAGCAAGAGTGAGTGATCAGACATGTCCCCAAGATCTCATTAGAAGAAGCCCACCTTTTGTTATAATAATCATTCTCTCATTAATTTTTAAGCCATCAGAGTTGATTCCAACCCTCAGGTTCCATGGTTCTATAAGAGTCCAGTAAATAAGTTACATGATACCTAACCATGAGCACCTCTTTAAAAGAAGAAGACTTCCAGCCACTTGGAGCTTCAAGTCTTAACTCTTCACCACTGGATTTCTAAGGCCTAGTACAAGTTCCCTTGGGTCTTTCATGTACTTGTGGAAGAATGGACTACAGCTATGAAAGAGGTGGGATTTTGTACAAATCCTTCCCATTGGGCTGTTTTAGTCAATTCCCTTTAAAAACAACAACAACAACAAAAGCCTCTATTTATTGTCTAGTTCACTGATTCTCAGCTAAGAATCTTGAAGTGGGAGCACACTATTAGGAACCTGAACTGATGGAATAAAAGATGGTTTACCCATTTCCCTTCAGGGTTACCTCTAAAAGGCTGAGAGGGAGTTATAGCCAGCCCAGATAGTTATGGGTAGCCCAGCTTTGGGAACTGGACCTCCTACTATTGACATCCATTGGGAGAGTAAGGCCAGAACTTGGTTACACTAAACACTTACTAGGTTTCTAACACTGTTTTAGGCATTAGGGGACAGAAAGAGCTTGTCCTTGTCCTCAGGGACCTCATGTCATATACACTGAGTGTTATATATATCAAACACTGAGTGTTAGCTGTGAAACAACAGCAACATAAAAGTATGATAGTCTCAGTTCTAAGTAGGTTAGAATCTATTGAGGAAAACATCATTTAAAGACACGGGGTACCCCACCCTAGGAAGCCTTGCCACCTCTGACCTTGTAGCAGTGTTAGACCCCCAGAAGGAAGCTACTATTTTCATATTTTAGCATAATTCTATGGCTCCACCTATACTCCTAAAACTCTAATTTCTGATATGCCAGTGATGATCTGTATACATGTGTTTATATGTGTATTTGTTTTCATATATGAATATGAGGATTTATAAACATATGTATAATTCACTCTCTATATATATTTTTGTTTTACATGAAGTACTTACTAATAAATACTTATTGAACTGAATTGTTCATCTCTCCAACTGTTATATCCACTACTACCCTTCCCTAAGGATATTATAAGAGAAGGAAAGGGGGAAAAAACCAAAGAAACATCTATTTAGTACCTATTATGTGCCAGAAATAGTGTTAAACTTTTTATAAATAAAATGATCTCATTTGATTCCTACAGCAACCCTGTGAGGCTTAGGAAATCTCATCTTTAAATAAAGGTAACAAAGACCATGTCAGAGGTTAGGTGACTTGCACAAACATTTCTTCCTGAATCTAGGCCCAGCTCCATTCACTGTGTCACCTACCTGCCTGTAGGTAATGAATTATTTAAATGTTTTCAGCAATTACTGGAGTGGTCATTCTTTTCTGTGTTTCATTGTCCTCTCTTTTTATAAAAGGGTCAAATTTTGTGATCTCCAAAGATACTCCAATGAATAGTTGGAAAGGGTTTTATTTTGGGTCTGGTCAAAGCTCATGAGATCATAAATCCAGAGGGCAAATTGGTGTTAGAAACCATGTAATTCATCCCCATCTTTTCACAGATAAGAAATCTGAGACCCAAAGATGTTAAGTGACTTTCCCAAGGTGCCATAAGTATTATGTGGCAGTCAGGATTGGAACTCAGGCCCTATGACTCCAAGTTTATCACTCCATGTGCTTCACCTAGCTTCTGAAAGAATCAAAGCCATGTCTGTTATCATTATAGTTTGCCTCTGCTGATTTCTCTGGCAAAGGCCCACATCACACTCATAAGTAGGACATGACTGCATCGTGATGAGCCCTCCAGCAACTATTCCTTAGTGGTAAATCTGATCTGCTTTTTTGGAACAATTGTTGAAACATGTCTTGGACCACTGTGAAGGAGATCAGTAAGTCTTGGGTAGAAAAGAAATAGAATGACATTTGCATCTTAGCAGCTGACTTCTTATGCCAAAACATATTTCCAGGGTGAATGTGAAAGATTGGCTTTGGACTATGCAAATGCCTTTCTGTATGCCAGTTGGAAAATATGCCAAGGAGTAAATAATCTACATTTGGAAAGCCACCCAACTGAGCAGACTCAGAATCCCTGGGATTGAGATGAGTCACCAATGCCCACCTTGGATCTCTACGACTCTCCAAGTTTGCTCCGAATTTAATGTTCTGAGATTGTCTTTCTCCCCACTATGGGAAGTGAGCTGCCTGGTATCTGAATTCCACTCACATCTCAGAAACCTAAGGAATAATTCTAGCATCCATGTGATTTTTAATTTTTAGCTTTAGGGAGTTTATTTTGAATGAAAAGGGGGTTATGGAGGTCAGTCCTTTAAGGTCAGTTTGGGATACCTTTGATTTGATGCACTTTCCTTTAACACTAGAAACCCCACATACCACTTCTCTCCAACACTCCTACACACACACACACACACACACACACACACACACACACACACACATCAGTCCCACTGGAAATGAACTTCCTTCCTTTGACCTCTGTCAGTTCCTTCTTGGTACCGCTGTTATATCACATAGTGCCTTGTCTGGACCTTCCCAATTTGACAGCAAGGTAAAAGAAGTCTGAAGTGCTTGTCATCCCACAACTGTATAACTTAGTTTCTTGTAAACATTAGTCTTAGAATTGCATGAGTTAAATGGATTGTTAAGTGGATGGATGGATAGGTGGATGGATGAGTAAATCCATACTTTAATTCTAAGACATTAAAGGTTAGAAGGAACTTTGAGATGGGAAGGAAGTAAACATTTATATATCACCTAATATATGCCAGGCACTACGCTAAATGCTTTACAGATATTATCTCATTTAATCCTCATAATAGCACTGCAAAGGAATACTATTGTTATTCCCGTTTTACAGATTAGGAAACTGAGACAAACAAAGTTTAAATATGGTGCTTGAGGTCACCTAGCTAGTAAGTGTTAGATCCCAAATTTGAACTCAGGTTTTCCTGATTCTAGACCCAGCGTTAGTATCCAGTGTACCACCTAGTTGCTTACACGGGAATGCTGTTTGGTTCACCCCTACAATTCCAGGTCACCATTCCTAATTTATTTATCTAATTGCTTTCTAAAGGCTACTGATGCTAATAAAGCTGTTTCAGTGACATTTCCTTAATAAGCATTTCAAAAAATCAAATTTTGTAAAAAGGTATTGTTGGCGCTTGCATGTGTTTATTTAACTTCTAGATACTCTTTTTAACTAGTAAGAGTGTAAAAAATGAAATGCTGAAGAAAAAAAGAGAGAAAAATCAAAAGAGTCCATCTTTGGGTAAAAGGGCAAAGGAAGGTTAACCACCATGCTGGTGAAAAGCTTGTTTACCCATTGAAAGATCCAGCTCCAAACAATACCAGCCGAATTTTCTGAAGACTCTTAGCCGCACTTTAAATGCCTTCTAGGTAAGAATATGGGCTGTTTCATCTCTTATGGGCAAATGCTCCTTTCTAGACCTCCACTTCTTTGGGTCATGAAGGGGCAAGGCAGCCTGAAAATATAATTAAAGTGAACAAAGACATTTCAATTTGGAGATAAGACCTTCTGGATTACTTTCGCAAGACAGGGAACACAATATCTAGAAGACCTAATGTCAATTATTTTTTTTACCATTATCTAGATTACTCTGCAATGAATGAGTGAGTGATGAATAAATGGCATTCCTGTTTCAAGGGCTGATTTATTTTTCTAAAAAGTATTATAATGAAAGCTCATTTTTCTATAGCTTTGGCACTATCAGGTAGCAAATCCTTGGCTTATACTGATAATATATCATATTTAGCATAAGTATTTTGTTTTACTTTCTTCTTTATAAATGCAGAAAAAAAAGAAGGTCAAAGAGAATCTTAGAACCATAATATACAGAAATGGAAGGAACCTTGAAATACTTCTATTCCAACTTCTCTGCATTTTTCAAAGGAGGAAACTGAGGACCAGAGAAATGAAGATACTTTACGCAGACACAAAAGAACATTCAATCCTCAGAGTAACTGAAAGAAGAAACACCTTCTCAGCATTTCTTATAAAAGATTATCCACCCTCTACTTGAATATTTCCTGGAATGGTGAGTTCACTACCTACTATTTTGGTGCATTTGATCTTCAGACAACTAGGATCATTAGGAAGACCTGCCTATCATTGAGCCAAAATATACATAATAATAAAACACCATGTTTCATCCTTTGAAAATTAAAAAGGATTTAGTTTCCATCAACCTTATCTTGTGGGTAGTGTGATTTTTGCATTCATTGTACTATTACAATGAGCACTTTTGGGGCAGCTAGGTGGCACAGTGTATAGAGCACTGGACTTGTGACCAATAAGAATTATGTTAATGAGTTCAAATCCAGCCTTAGAAATGTACTAACTGGGAGATTCTGGGCGAGTCACTTAAAGCTCTTTGCCCTAGTTTCCTTGTATGCAAAATGACCTGGAGAAGGAAATGACAAATGACTCCAGTATATTTGCCAAGAAAACTCCAAAATGGTGTCACAAGAATTTGTACGTGACTGAACAATAACGGTAAGCAGGTGGTTTGATACAGAGGATAGAAAGCTGGTCTCAGAGTTAAGAAGACCTGGGTATAACTTCTACCTTTGACATATACCATCTGTCTGATTCTGGCGAAGTCTCTTAAGCTAACCGTGACCCAAGGAACTCTTAAGACTCTGCATCACAATAGAAGTGAAGGCATTTTGGTGACATTGGTAGCACTAGGTGTCATAGGAGATAGAAATCCTGGACTCGGGAAGATCTGAGATCAAATTTGACCTCAGATACTTGTTAGCTGTGTGATTCTGGGGAAATCACTTAACCCTCTTTACCTCAGTTTCCTCATTTGTAGAATGAGGTTAATAATAGCATGAGCCTCTCAGGGTTATTGTGAAGATCATGAGATAATATATGAACAGCTTTGAAAATATTAAAACACTCTATAAGAGCTACCTTTCATTATGATATACTAAATATGAAATCACAGGTCCAAAACAACATTCCAAAAACTGTTGTGACTTGGAATTATTATTATAAGTAAAATTTATCTAGCATTTGGGAGTTTATAAAATGTATGGCATACTTTAAAAATTGAGATACTATATGGTATAGAAGATTGAGTGCTAGGTATGGAGAACATAACAGCCAGAGTTTTCATCTCCACTGTGCAGATGACATTGAGAAATTGAATTCACCCTTTGGACCTCAGGTTCCATCCCCATAAAGCATGTGTAACAAGACTCTAAGGTCCAACTTTAAGTCTATGGTCCTACAATCATCATCATCACGCAAATAATACATATGTGTGGATGCATGTACATGTCTGGGTATAACTGATGAAGGCTTGCAAAGTGTTTTCCATGAAACTTTGTTAGACACAGGACACAAGATAAAATGTGACATAAAATCCCTTAATGTCCAATAGCTTTCACATTGACCATTCTTCTTGTGTTGTAGTGTGATAGAGATCAAATCTCACTGAAGGTGAGATTTGAAGCTTCTGAGTCAAATCTCACCTTTAGTGTTTCCTGACTGTATGACAATGGCCACTCATTTCATTTTGCTGAGCCTCTTTCCTTTGGAATATTGGAATTAAAAATACTTACAGTATCAACCCCTACTTTTGTAAGACTCAACTTAAACAATATATGTAAATCACTTTCCTTCATTTTCTGGAGTGAATGCATATGTGTGTTTATGTGAACACACATAAAACACACATACAACACAGACACACACATATATATGTACATATACATATATGTTATATATATATATGTATTTGATTTAACTGAAATAATTTAATAATCTGAAGGGCTGCTAGTTGATACAGTGGATAGAGCACTAGACCTGAAGTCAGGAAGACTAAACTTACTGAGTTCAAATCTGACCTCACACACTTACATTAGTTGCATGACCCTGGGCTATTTTTTTGCCTCAATTTCCTCATACATAAAATGAGCCGGGGAAGAATATAGCAAACCACTCCAGGATCTTTGCTAAGAAAAACCTAAGTGGTTTCATTAAGAGTCAGACATGACTGGAAATGACTGAAAAAGGACATTAAAAATCTACTACTCAAATAATTCTAGTGGTTGTCTATTAATTCTCAAATGAATTCATGTTTCTACAGTGCTTAGCAAACTACCTGACATGTAGTAGTCACTTATAAACATGCTTTCTTCCGCCATTACATCAAAGACCCAATGTATGAAACCGAAAAGCTAAAGTCACCCAAATTCTCCTTCATTTCCAGTCTTGTATTTTTTTCCTCATTCTCTTAATGTACTGTTATCCAGCAGTATTGATTTTCTTGCTGCTCCACAAAAACAAAACAAAACAAAACAAAAAAAGCCCAGTGTCCTCTGAATCTGTGCCTTTTCCTCCATATTCTCCATGCCTGTAATGCTCTCCCTTCTTATCAGTCTCCTGGCTTTTCTGACTTCCTTTAAGATTCACTTTTCCAATCTCAGCTTGTGCAGGGGACCTTTCTGAGTCTCCTCCCACACATCCACTACTAGTACTTTCCCTCTGAGATTACCTCCGATTTTCATGTATATGTTTTATTTTTTTTTATGCACCCAGTTATTTTCATCTTGCCTCCCCCATTAGAATGTCAGTTTCTGATTTTGCCTTTTTTCCTATAATGATAGTGTTGGACCCCGCACCCCCCCCCGCACCCCCACCCTCACCCTCATCCTATTGAAGCTCTCGGTAAGGTTCCTAGATGGAAAAAAAGAACATTTAATCAGAAGTCTTTAGATTTAAACGTGAAGTCTTTGGAAGTCTTTCAATGAAGGGAAATGGCATCTAACAGGAAATTTGTTCCAAAAGGCTGCTAATTCTGGTTGTGATGATGAGGACTGTCTATAAACAAGACATCTCAGAAGGGACATATTCAAAATATAGCAGTATGTGGCTTTGAAGAGCAGCTTTGAGATACAGAAATGCGGTAGAGGAAGAAGCCCTCAAGAAGGATTACTACTCATGAAGAATTTCTTGGATTAGAAGGCTCAGGCTTCAGAAGAGCCTTCCTAAAGCTTCTCTCTTTCCCCAACCTTCCTTCCCAGTATGTCTACCCACAAAAATGAAAATAAAAGCCAAGATATTTTTACCCAAACATTTCCAGTAGGTGGAATTTTGACTCAACCACAAAGAACCCAATAATTAATGAGAAATAAATACAAATGCTACCTTTCTTATAACTAAAGGTAAGGAGTTTTAATAACTAGGAGTTTAGAGAAAGTGTTACTAAATTTGTAGCTTTTCTTTAAAAAAAACAACTATAAAACTGAAGATGAGGGACTTAACGGCCATGTTATCATTGTCTAGACTGAAAACAATGCAGTTTTTGTAACTTGGAAATTACATGTGTACCATAGGCTCTTAGAACAGAAATTGTAGATATTGAACATTTAAACGCTTGTTGATTGAATGACTGGCTGAACTGATATGCTTCTTTAATTCAGTCATTCCAAAAATATTTGTGAAATGACTACTGTGTCTACAACCTTATGAGGGAGAAGTATTATTATCAAAAAAAATATGACTACCTCTATTTTAGAGGTGAGAAATACAGGTAGCATGATATAATAAACAGAGGAACGGCCATCTAAGTTCAAGTACTCTCTCTGACATATGCCACAAATTCCTTGGTCTTGATACCCTATAGCTGAAGGTTTAGAACTTTACGGGCTTTATGTCAGGCTTGCCTTTCCTCCATTGTCTTCTTCATTTAGAGTAGCAGCTACTTGATAATAGGCACATTCTTTTATTTTAATAATATCTCCATTGTTTCAGAATGTAATAAATCCTTAGTGCATGTTTCTTTTCCATTTATTTATTCATTGTGATCCTAGCAAATCAGAATTCCTTGAGACTTCAAGTTAGTCACAGTTGAATGGCTGACCTGCATGGTGAAGGAAGTTTCCATGCTATAAACTGTCTCACCCTGGTGAAAACTGGATATCTTGTCCAATACCACCCTCTCTATGTGTTCTTATTTTGGAGATTTCAGGGTCTGAGTCTTTTATTTATTTGTCCAAAGTAGAGCATCAAAGGCATGCCTCAAACCCAAGCCTCCAGACATCTAAGTGCAATGACCTTCCCACTGCCCTAGTGCTGCTTTCCCTCCCAGAACTACTTTTTGCTTAAAGAGGCCTGAGTAATCACAGAGGCTCCAGTAATTTGTTATAAAAGAGACCTGCATACAGAAACATTTCCTCATTTCCCTCTGGTATTTGCTGGAATGAATCATAGACTACTCCATTGCCTAAATTGATGGAGGTGGCCTGAGCCAGGAGGCTGCAAAAATTGAGAATTAAATGTGCACAGGGCTTTGAATCTTATTCCAAAGATGTGTCTTAATTACTATGCAAATCATACCCCCTGCTGATGAACTGCACTGAGTGCCAGGCAGGACATACTATTAGATAAGCCAGTTTATTATAACCTTTCATTAAACAATATTCTATTACAAGTATCTTACATAAGAGTCTTCCACCTTTCCTCATCTAGCTAAACCATATATTTTATTACAAAAAATTCCCTTTAGTGGACCCAGTGATGAGGATCTATTCTGATGGGAGGTGGAATCCCCTCTTCTAAACTGCTGTTATAGGCAAGGCAACACTACCCTTCCATTTATCTAGCAAGCTTAGGAAATAGATTGTTCTGGTTAATTTAATATTCTTGCTAATTAACCAATTCAAACAGTATTTATTGCTCACAAGGGCCTTACAAGAGAGTCCAGGAGAAAAGATCTATATAAATGAAATCATTCTAGAAGAGCAGCTGTATGGGCATCTTGAATCTGGGGGAATGTCTATTTTTGTTCTGAGTTCGTGCTGTTGCCTGTTTTCCCAGGAGGAGAACTTGGCTCCCAAGTGCCCTAATTCTACTTCCACCTCATGCTCCTAAGGAGCAGTTTTATTTTTGGCTCTAATCTAAAAATTCCTGACCACCCTTGGGTGAAGGTGCATGGTATCAGTCAACATGTTTATAGTAAATGGGAGTCACTTCACTAAGCACTGGAGATAATATAACAATGAAGCAAACATTAATTCCAGTGAGCTTCAATTATAATAGAGGAGATGAGCATGTAAAAAATATATATGCAGCATAAATGAAAAGTGAATAAATGCAAATGTATACACAGTATCAAAATACAAAATAATTTGGGAGGGAGGGCACTTGTAGTTGGTGGATGAAGAAAGATTTCATGAAGAAGATTGGGCTTGAATTACATCCTAAAAAAGAGGACTTTTGGAATAGTTATCTCTCCTATAAGAGCATTAAAATTATAGGAAGTGAGACACTTAAAGGCAAAAAGATGGAAGATGCAGTGTCCTGAGTGAATAATATCAAAATATATAGATTGAAGAATGTAGGAAGAAAAAAATATCCAATGATTCTGGAGAGGAAGATTGGGATAATGATTTAAAGACTAAGTAGATGAGTTTATAATTTATTCTAGAGGCAAATGAAAGTAACCAGAATTGGGTAAGTAGAGGAGTCACATGGTTAGATCTTTACTTAACTAAAATTACATTGGGAAGGATGGATGGATGAATGGGGGGAGATTCACGGCAGAAAGACGAATTGGGGGTGATTGTAATAATCTAAATGAGAGATTGTGAGGACCTGGATTAAAATGGTGTCTATATAAATGGAGAAAAAGGGGTTCGATTTGAGAAATGGTATGAAATAGTGAGATTTGGCAACTGTATGGATGTGGATAAAAAGCAAAGTCAACTAAGAGATCCTAAAACGAGTAAGCACTTTGACCTCATAGGTACCAATGAGACTTAATTGGATGAAACCCACAATTACAAAATAATTCTAGCAGTATCTCTCTTCAAAAAGAACAGAATAGCCACCCCCAAAAAACATCAACAAAAAAAGAACTAGACTAGCAAAAAGAAGGGAAAATAGACATGCATACTAAGAAGTCGTCCTCATGAGAAAAATGAAAACTGGAAGTGAATATATGTAGAAGCCTTGTTGAAAGCATTTCATTGTTGATCAGTACAATACTCTTATCCCCAGACTACTACAGTCCATCTACGTCAGGGAATTTGCTTTAATCTAAGAATTTTTGCAGCTACCCAAAAAAAAAAAAAATAGGAATAAAGGTGTTGATGAGGCAATTGTATTGTCTGATAGAGAGAAGTAAATGCTAAGAAATCAACAAACATGAAATAATGATAAGGAATTGAGAGGTGAGTGTGGAAGACACATTAATACATTTACAAGTGACTTTGTGAAAAGCACTTACTAGCTCTTATATTTGACCTCTGATTCAATTCAATACTAAATTTACTCTTTTCTTTCCAATTATTTTTCTCTCCCTCTTTCTTTTCTTCCCCTCCAGCCTTCTGATAATTTTGCTATCACCTGTGTGCCTACTGTAACCGGTCTGGTAGCAAATGTCCACTCTTCAGGTGTCTAGGAAGTGTAGAAAAAGGCCAACCGCCTTCTGAGATCTGTAAAATTGAAAACTGATTTCAATTCTGTTTTTTAAACTTAGACAAGTTGGCCCAGATTTTAGTGTCTCCCACACTGTATCAGTCCAAACTTCTAACCTTTATAGTCTCACACTGGGGTATATGGAGTACTCAGGAGGCCTATCACCTTTAGTGTGAGGGTTTACCAAGCTCTTTTCTGGGTTAGTCATACATCTTTATGTGGCATTCACCACAGCCACAACCTGGTAAAAATGTCTCTGCAAACAGGCTAAATAAGGTTGAGGGTAACCAATAGACCTTAAACCCATAGGTGAGTTGAGGAGATTTCTACCCCAACCTTCTCAATACACAGTGGAATGGGTGGATGAGAATACTTTGTTCCAGTGTGCATGAAGTTGGTTGAAGCAGGCACTACAGGAGCTTTGAGCTTGTTCATCCACTGTATTCCAGGCCATCTCCAATCTGGGTTATTTTTTTTTTTTATCCTCCCATTGAAGTCTGATGACTGAAAGAGGGAGTTAGGCTGACAGTTCCTGGAACTGGTGAATCCAATTTACCCTCTAGTCAAAATATCAATGCATGATATCACTGGTTCTCTTCAAAAAGGAAGGTTGAATAACAATAACATTCTGGAGCAAGTTGTTTAGAGGTAAGCTTTTTTTCTTACAATTGGCTCAATTCAAGACTCCATTGGACCCAACTGAGCAAATTACTTAACTCTATTTGCCTTAGTTTTCTCATCTGTAAAATGACCCGGAGAAGAAAATGACAAACCAAGTACCAGGAGAAGTCCAAATGGGGTCAGGAAGAGTCCCACAAGACTGAAAATGATTGAACAAAAACAGGACTCAGTTGTGTACCTTTGTAACCTCACCCACTGCACATTTAGTTGAAATTCAAGTTGATTCGATCAATGCATTGAAGACTACACCCATATCTGTAGACTAATCATATCACCCCAGGTTTATTCCCATTTCCCAAGGAAGTAATGAGGAAGAGCTAAGGTGACTCTTAACCTATCACCTAATTAAAATATCTTCCAATCAGGATTGTTTTACCTTTGCTAGGGGAGGCCCAAATAATGCACTGTCAGGCCAATCAGGAAAAACACACACAGGTTTCAACAACAATGTCAGCCATCATTCTGGGGCTTTGGTAAATGAAAGAGGCCAATTATTTCATTTATTGGCTACTACTAGTCCAACTAATAAATTGATCTTGATTAGAAACTTCTCTCTCAGTTTACCTTAATTTCCAAACATAACAGATCTGAAAAGGCCCTGTACCAGGCGCAAACTGGAGCTGACCTACTCAGGCACAGGTTTGTTTTCAGACCCAATTAGGGGGAGGGCAAAGCTCACCAAAATCCTGCATATCATAGATTCATTCTTACAATTCAAAGATGGCATGAAGAAGAAAATGAAGGGGAAGGGTGTGACCCTTCTGTATGTCAACAGAGTTTTGACTCAATAGCAAATTCAAATTATTATCATGTTCCAAAGGATACAATCAGAAAACCTTGTTATTTATCCTTCATTTTCAAAGAAGACCATGGTATCAGGAACATGTTGCCATGACTTGCAAATGAATTGGATTTAAGTGGGGAAAGGCTGCATAGTCACCAGCCTCACTTTCTCGTCTGGAGCCATCTGGGTCTGTGGCAAGATGTAACTCAGGATGACTGAAGATAGTCCTGAATGTAGTTGGAGACCCTGGTCTTTCTAAGCTAAGTTCTTTCCCAGGTCTATTTGACTGAGGCTATGTCCATTCAGTGATTAAAGCTAAGTAAGAAATGAGACAAGAATTGGCCTCTTTTGCCTAGTCAAAAAAAAAATCAGTTTAAAAAAACCCAACAAACTCAAGATTTCAGGGCAAAACAGAAACAATTACCATTTACACTCACTCTGAGCCATCAAAAACCAAACAATGACAAAATGGGGCTTGAGGTAGGACCTATTGTTGGCCAATCCATGAGAGCCAGTGATTTGGGTTTAAGGTATGGTCCTTAAGAAAAAAAAATCTAGGACATCAACCCCAGGATATCTTGTGAGGTTTCAGCAATCAAAATTTTCATTTCTTTGGACAGAGCACCTGCAAATAAGAATATTCTACCCTACCTGGACAGAGGAAAAAGGAGAGGAGGGGAAAAGATAAAAGAGAGGAGCTGTTTTGTCCAATTAGAACTGGCCAGTGTATCAGTAAGCACCCCATGATACAAGCGGCAGGGACTGCAATCACAGGTTCTTAGATCTGCGTTCCCAAATGGAAAGGCAAATTTTGAGGGGTTAACAATCACTTTAATCAAACACATGCATTATTCAGTTAGTTCAGGGGAAAAAGTCAACACCCTGAACTTCAGAGAAAATACAGAGAAATCAAAGGTCAACAGACATAGCTTCTTCTGTCTGGCCATAATCAATGCATACATTGCAATTCAACAGGTAGGTCCAACTGAGAGACCACAGTTGTCAGAGAAGGAAGCACCTACATCTGTATTTTCCAAGCCAGGAGGCTCCTTAGTGGCTTAGAGCTCACATCTTGCCAAACATTTCCAATCAGTAAACCCCAAAGTAAAACCTCACCTTCAGGGTATTGATAAATTTTTCAGAGCCAGAGGGCATGACCATCTGACCCAGTGCCTCAATAGAAAAAACAAAAGATACTTGGGACCCTCCTACAAAACAACTCCCCTAATCAAGCTTCCCACAATGGGAAGACCCAACCTTGCTGTGGGGAAGATAACTCCTTTAATAATCACATTATTCAGAGGCATTGCACTTCGTGGCATAAACAAAAACAGAAAAGAGATCCTACTTTGCTTGGCTTCATAGTTAGAAGATCTGTGTGTGTGTTCATCCTTCTTTGCCAAAGAAGACCATGCCATCAGATAAATGATGACATGACTAGCACTTGACTTTGTTTTGAGTGAGGGAAGGCTGTGCAGGTCACCAGTCTCACTTCTTCTCCAGAGCCATCTGAATCCAGTGACCCGATATTCATCAGGATGGACTAGAGATGACCCAGGATGAGGCAATTTGGGTTAAGTGACTTGCCCAAGGTCACACAGCTAGTGAGTGTCATGTGTCAGAGCAGAGATTTGAACTCAGGTCCTCCTGACTCCTGCACTAGTGCTCTATCCATTGCATCACCTAGCTGCCCCAGTTAGAAGATCTATACTTACTCTGAAGGAATCAATTTTGCTTATATGCTATTTTAACAATATTTTCAATTTTCTGTTAGTTTAAAACCTGGATAAATGACTTTGCAGCCTTCCCCCAATTAAATAAGATATTATGTCCATATCCTATCTTTAAGGTTGCAAAATACTGCAACATTTCATGGATCTATGATGTATATATTTACATATCTATATATCTATCTACATTTCTATCTGATTGTTATATCCTCCACCCAAGTAGGCAACTGCCATGCACTGCATTGATAAAATAGTTTTTTTCACAGAATTCATATTCAAAAAAAAAAATCTTAAAGTTCAATGAGCCCTGAGAGGCCATCAAGAACAGCTTGAAGAACCATCTCTTCATTGTGTCCTGAGATGTAGCCACCCAGTTTTCACTCAAAGACCTTAAATGAATGGGAATCTTGTACCTCAGGAACACTTTTGCTAAATTAGAAAAACAAAACAGCAACAATAAAATAGTCCCTAGTGAACAGCTCACAGATGATGGAGGACCCTCTCCAAACTTACAAGGCTCAGATGCCAGATGCCAGACACATAGATGTTCTCTATGTCCTAAAGAAACCTTCATGTACCCAGAGAGGCTCATCTTCAGAACACAATAAGTCATCCTTGGAGGAGATTAAGGGAAGCAGCTTGGCATTATACTTGTTTATGGGGCAAATTGAAGCTTTCAGAAATATCTGATATTAACCAAGAACTTTTCCACTTAGGGATGGAGGAGATCCACTTCCCCTACAAAATGATGCGGAGGCGAGTTGGCCAAGCTAAGAAGGGAATTGTCAAAGACAGAAAGCAAGTTGAGTTTAGCAGGAAATAGAAAGAAATTACTAAGGTTTGTAGGAGTGAGGTCAGGAAAGTCAAAGCTGAAAATGGAATATCATTTGTTAAAGACATAAAATGAAATAGAAAAACAATCCTTAAATGTATCAGAAACAAGAGGAGGACACACAAAAATAGTCGCCTTTTATTCCACTAGAAAGAACAATTGAAAGCAGATGACAAGAAGAATCAATTAATAGATCCACAAATATCTGTTGAGTGGTGGTTATGGGCAAGTCCTTGTGAAAGGCAGCAGTTTTTAAACTCTGTCTTTGCAAAACTCAATAGTGAAGTAGTTGAAAGGGTTGAATGGGCTCACTGTGGATTACGTGACCCAAGTAGGACACTGCATTCCTATGTAATGATTCCCTCTGGTCCTTTGCAATGTAATTTTTTTTTTTAAAAATATAATGCAGTTCAATGAACCCTAAATGCCTTTTGACCAAGGCCCTATGCTGGCTGCTAGGTAGATGGAGATAAAAAATAATATCACCTAAACCCTTTCTTGAAGGCATTTCAAAACTTCTCTGTGCCTCAGTTTCTTCATTTGTATATATGAAGTATATAATTAATTGATCTAATACCTTTTAGTTTTTCAAAAGAATAAAGTCTCGTTGTCTCATAGATGGGCAAAAAGATGTACACAAGTGTGTTTAAGATGACAATCTGGTAGAATTCATTTCTTTCTTCAGACCCAGCTGTGGTAGCTTTTGTAGATCCTATCAGTTCTTGAAATACTTTAGCTTGAAATAAGTTTGCCTTACTTTGGATATAGTTACAATTGAATTACTTCTATAAATTTTGCTTCACATTAATTGTTAATTGAGCCGATAAAATGTTGGACTTTGTATCAGGAAGACTTGAGTTCAAACTTGGTTTCAGACACTTTGTAGTTATGTAACCATGGGCAAATCACTTTACCTCTGCATCCTTCACTTTCCTCATTTGTAAAATCCAGGGAATGAAAGCACCTACTCCTAGTATCATGAGCATAAAATGAGATACTGGGAAATGCTTGGTAAACCTTAAGGCATTATGGAAATGCTGACTCTTGTTTCATTTTTGCCTCTGTGGGATAGAAGAAAGAGTTTGCCTTTAAGCTCCATTTCTGCCCTTTAATCGTTACCTGTTGCTTAGCAATGAGTTTATCAGCCTCATCATCTCTGTGGATATCCCTAGAAAATATATGGCCGAAACATTCAAGATTTCTTCATTCATTCATTCATTCATTCATTCATTCATTCATTCATTCATCCATACATCCATTTATTTATTTATTTAGTTAGTTAGTTCTACGTTTGGATGCGGTGGTACTGGCTGGTTTGTATATGTGCGTGTGGCTTTGTTTTGTTTTTTTGTTTTGTTTTGTTTTGTTTTTGTGTGTGTGTATGTATGTTTATTGTGAAGCCAAAATTTGCATCGAGAGCAGAGAATCAGTCCATACTCTCATACATTCCTGGTCTCAGAGACTGCATTGAATGAACAATCATCAGCAAAGAAAAATATTATACAAACTCCCCTTCCACTTTAGTCCTGACCTTTTCAAATTAAATAGTGGATTATCAGTGTTGAGAGAAATTATTTTACTATTATATTAGTAACCAATTATGAAATTAGGATTAATGTTTTTCCTATTTATTTGCTCATTCAGGGACTGGTCCTTGTAGATCATTCAACCAGTCTCTGGAGGAAAAGACTGATGGATGATATTTGTTAAATCCTCAGGGTACATTCTTGATGATGTTGTGTGGACCCCAACAAACTAGGCGACCATACTTTTGCTTATAGTGTAAGATGAATCTAATTTAGATTCATTGCTTCCCTAAAACATTGGGTCCATGGCATTGTAGCCTGATATTAGAGGCCTCCAGATGAATACAGATTATCAAGGAGAAAACAAAACAGAGTGGTCTGGACAGAGAAGAATTCCTTTGTCCATGTGGCAGAAGGTGACTGAATTTCATGATCAACTAACATTCTCAGCAGGGGTGGCTGAAGACTTTTAGTCCACCCCTTGATTTGAAAGTCCATCCCCTCATCAACTGTTCACCAATCAGGGTTGAATTTTACCTGTCAGGGGTACCCCCTCTTCTAAAAGTATTTAAGCATTCAGGGGAATGCTTAAAGGATCTCTATGATTTTGTCTTTGGATACCCAGAGAGACTGCTTACCATCAATTTATTATTTGATAGCCTAATTAATAAATTGATCATTACACAGAAATTCTGTGTTTTAGGCATTTTGTTTGTCACAATATAGAAGGTTATTTTGAGACTGTTTTTTTCATCATTGAAGGCCTGACACAATTAGGGTAAATATCATGCTGAAGAACACGGAAGCAAGCACACAACCCTGATTTACTCTGTTGGCACCTGGGAAAGCAAAGTATGAGGGCATTGTCCTTCCCCCAGAGTCCGTGTAAGCATGATCTCATGAAACTGATGTACAATGCTGACAAACTTCTCTGGGCAACTCAATTTCGCCATGATCTTTCACAGGCCTTCATGAATGGCAGTGTCAAAAGTCTTGCTCAGGTCAACAAATATGGTAGATTTGTTGTGTGGCAAACACCATGTCGACCTTTTCAAAGTTCTTTCTAAAGCCTCATGACTTTTGGGCAGGTGATTGTATTTCAGAGAATTAATCAGTCAATCAAGGAGGCCTCTTACAAGGATCTTGTCAGAGCTCACTCAGAGTTTGGGATGCTACAAAGGAAAATGTAGTAAGAGAAGAGGTATCAGACTGTCTATCAGACTGAAGGTCTACGAAGACACTGTGCTGACCTCGTTGTGCATGTGAAACCTGGAAAGTCTATCAGCCCCATGCCAGAAAAATGAACTGATTCCATTTGAATTGTCTAAGGAAAATCCTGAAAATCACCTGGCAAGGTAAGCTGCAGGATCTTGAGATCCTCTCTAGAGTTGAACTGCCAAACATTAGAACTCTATTACAGAGAGCACAACTCCAATGGGTTAGCCGAGTAGTTTGAATGCCATATGCATACTTACCCAAACAACTATTTTATTGACTCGAACAAGGTAAATGCTCACATAATGGTCAGAAGAAGCTGTATAAGGATACTTTCCAAATATTTCTGGAGAACTTTAATATTGACTGTGAGCCATGGGAAATGCTGGCCCAGGACCCTCTATCATGCCATGCCAGCATCAAAGAAGACTCTATGCTTTATGAGCAAAGCAGAGTAGTAGAAGCACAGAGGAAATGTGTGCCGTGCAAATTCAGGGTCACTTCTTCCACTCTAAATCTGACTGCCCACATCCTATAATACTGATATTCAGAAAGCATAGATATGACCATGTCATTCCCTGTCTCAGAATGTTGAATGATTCTCTATTGCCTGTAGGGGAAAAATCAAAACCAAAGACAAACTTCCAATTCCTTGGTATAGTATTTAAAAAATTGTCCAGTCTTACTTCATATTTCTGTCCTCCCCAGTCCAAATAGACTACTGACTATTCTCTGCACATTCTTTTTCTCATTTCTATGCCTTTATTGTCTACCCCTCATACCTACAGGGCATTCCCTCCTCATCTCTCCTCTGCTAAATCCCTAGATACTCTAAAAACAACATTCATGGTCCATCTTCTCCTAGAGTCTATTCTGAATGCTTCAATTCTTAGTATTCTCCTCCTCATGTAATTACATTTTATATATTTTGAGTTTATTTGTTTCTGTACATGCCACCAGCAGAATGAATGTTCTTTGAGGTAGGGGATAGATTTATTTCTGTCTTCATGTCCCTAGTTTTCAACCTAGTTCTGGACAAATAGTATGGAAGAAAGAATTATTGAATTCCATAAAATGGATAACTTTAAGTAAGTTGTTTAGACTTACTAAGTCTCAGGTTAGTCATATATAGATTGTTAATATTAATATGTATACTCACTATTTTACAGGGTTATTTAGTATATGTATTTTATTATATGAAAAAACATCGCAGATTGTTTCTGATTTTGTTATGATTTCTCCTGTAAAATGATGTGGCCTCTCTCATGAATTTGCTAATATCACAAGATTTCTTGACAATTGCAAACACAGATATATCTCTGTTCAATTACACTCTGATTATCAATGTCAAATGAGGCATAAAAGAGAATAGATGAATTATTAAAGAGATTGTTGTTAACTACCTGGAGGTGATGAGGAGGCTTCAGAAAGTTGTATGAAGACCTAAACCTTGGCAAAATAAGATTAAAAAAAGCTCACTTATCAGAGAAAGAAAAGTATGAGAGACGCCATTTTATGATGACATTTTACAGCTATAATCTTAAAATGACAACTTAGTGGGTGGTTTTATTATTAGCTAATTGTGTAGCTGGCCTAAAGTCAAGAAGACCTGAGTTCAAATCAAGACTCCTATAGTCATCAGCTGTTCAACCCTAAGCAAGATGCTTACCTCTGTTTGCCTCAGTTTCCTCAACCATAAAATGAAGATGAACATCCAGGTAGTACAATGTGTAGAGCACTGGGGCTGAACATAGGAAGACCCAACTTCCTGAGTTCAAATCTCGTCTCAGACACTTATTAGCTGTAGGGTTCTGGGCAAATCTCTCAATACTTTTTACCTCAGTTTCCTTATATGTAAAATGAGCTCAAGAAGGAAATACTTTAGTATCTTTGCCAAGAAAATGCCAAAACGTGGTCACAGAATATCAGGCATATATGAAAAATCATACAGCTAAAGAAAGTAATAGCAACTACCTCCGAGGGTTGTTTTGCAAGTAGAATAAGAGAATATTTGAAAAATCATTTTGAACAGAGCCTGGCATATGGTAGGTGCTTTACAATTGCTTTTTCCTTTCTTTGCACCCCTTCTCCTTTTTCTAGCTAACTATTAAAGGTAAATGCACTAGATGGGACATAAGAAATTTAAGGTGAAACGGCACAGAAGGTGCTTTCAACCTAAGGTTTGTAGCACCAATTCATCCCTATGGCTTATCCTGCCAGGATGAATCAAGGGTAGAATCAAATAGAATGCCACAATATTAAAAAAAAATCCTGTTACCTAAAATAAAGCATTCAGCTTAATTAATACTTATTACAACTTATTAAGACGATGATATAGAGTTAGACCGAAACCATCTGTTTATAGATATGTTTATGTGTATCTTGGAGAGAAGCTGAAAATGGGTAATCCAGTTAGATCTAAAAATGAACAGGAAGATTAGAGAGAGCTGGATTGCTTTAGGGAAATTCACCTTTCCCTCCCCCCCAAAAAAAACTCTTGTGAAGCAAACATCCATTTTTGGACTATTTTGGGGGGGGGTGCCGTATGGTAGTGTTGTTTTTTTTTTCCATTTTTTGGTATTAATTTAATTCTTTTAGTGCTCTACAATCATTACCATGTAACTTAGATTATTTTTCCCCTCCCTCCTTTCTACTTCCCCCCTCCCTCCCCAAGAAGGCATACAATTGTATATAGGTTCTATAAATACATTCCTATTGAATACATTGTCACTGTAGTCATGGTGCGTAGAAGAATCAAATCATACAACAAACCAAAATGTAAAACAAAAGAAAATGATCTGCTGCATTCTCTGACTGAATTCCAAAGTTCTTTCTCTGACTATGGAAAGCATTTTGCCTTAAAAGATCATTGGGAATTTTTTTTTTGAGTCCTTGTATTTCAATGAAGTTCCAAGTATACCAGAAAAAACTCTCTCACTCTGTCGTTGTTGCTGTGCACAAAGTTCTCCTGGTTCTGCTCCTTTCACTCAGTATCAGATAATATAAGCCTTTCCAGGTCTCTCAGAAGTCTTCCTGTTCATCATTTCTTATAGTACAGTAGTATCCCATTACATTCATATACCATAATTTTTTCAGCATTCCCCAACTGATGAGCATCCACTTGATTTCTAGTTTTTGGCCACCACAAAGAGAGCTGCTATAAATATTTTTGTACACGTGCGACCCTTTCCTATTTTTATGATCTCTTGGGAATACAGTCTTAGAAGCTGTATTGCTGGGTCAAAGGGTGTGCACATTTTTGTAGCACTTTGGACATCGTTCTAAATTGCTCTCTGGAATGGTTGGATTGGCTCACAGCTCCACCAACAACGAATTAGTGTTCCAGCTCTCCCACATCTTCTCTAACATTTATCATCTAACTATTCTGTCATGCTAGCCAATCTGATAGGTGTCATGGTATCTCAGAGACGTTTTGATTTTCATCTCTCTAATCAATAGTGATTTGGAACATTTTTTCATATAATTATAGTTATCTTTAATTTCTTCCTCTGAAATCTGCCTGATCATATCCTTTGACCATTTATCAACTGGAGAATGACTTGTATTCTTGTACATTTGACTGAGTTCTCTATATATTTTAGAAATGAGGCCTTTATCACAGACACTAGACGCAAAAATTCTTTCCCAGTTTTCTGCTTCCCTCCTAATATTGGTTGTATTGGATTTAGTTGTGCAAAAACTTATCAGTTTAATGTAATCAAAATTATCCATTTTGCATTTCATAATGCTTTCTATCTGTTCTTTAGTTCAAAATGCTTCCCTTCTCCATAAATCTGATAAATACATTAATTCTTGCTCCACTAATTTATTTCTTTATAATATGAATCATTATACCTAGATCATGTACCCAATTGGACTTCATTCTTATATATGGAGTCAGGTATTGTTTTATATCTAGTATCCACCACACTTTTATCCAGTTTTCCCAGCAATTTTTGTTGAACAGTGAGTTCTTATCCCAGAAGCTGTGGTTGTTGGGTTTATCAAACAATATAGTGCTATATTCATTGCCTACTGTGTCTTGTGTACCTAGCCTATTCCAGGTAGAAGCCCAAATATTTTATAGTGTCTACCCTACCTTTAAATGAGAGTTCTGTTTCTATCTCTACCTAGTGGGCTTTGTTAGTAATACATAGAAATGCAGAAGATTTGTGTGTGTTTATTTTGTATCCTGCAACTTTGCCAAAGTCATTTATTATTTCAAGGAATTTTTTACTTGAATCTCTTGGATTCTCTAAGTATATCATATCATCTGCAAAGAGTGATAACTTGGTTTCTTCTTTGCCTATTCTTATTCCTCCAATTTCTTTGTCTTCTCTAATTGCTACAGCTAACATTTCTAGTACCATATTGAATAATAGTGGTGATAACGGATATCCTTGTTTCACCCCTGATCTTATTGCAAATGCATCTAGCTTATCTCCCTTGCATATAATGCTTACTGAAAGTTTTGGGTACATACTGCTTATTATTTAATGGAAATTTCCCTTTATTCCTCTGCTCCCCAGTGTTTTCAATAGGAATGGATGCTGAATTTTGTCAAAAGCTTTTTCTGTCTCTATTGAGATAATCATATGGTTTCTGTTAGGTTTGTTGTTGATATTATCAATAACGCTAATAATTTTCCTCATACTTAACCAGCCCTGAATTCCTGGTATGAATCCTACCTGATCGTAATGTATTATTCTCATGATAAGTTGCTGTATTCTTTTTGCTAAAATCTTATTTAAAATTTTAACATCTATGTTCATTAGAAAAATTGACCTGTTATTTTCTTTCTCTGTTTTGTCTCTCCCTGGTTTAGTTATCAGAACCATATTTGTATCATAAAAAGAATTTAGGAGGACCTCTTTCCCAATTTTCCAAATATTCGTTATAGCATTGGAATTAACTGTTCTTTAAATGTTTGATAGAATTCACTTGTAAATCCATCTGGTCCTGGAGATTTTTTCCTAGGGAGTTCATTGATGGCTTATTCAATCTCTTTTTCTGAGATGGGGTTGTTTAAGTATTCAACTTCCCCTTCTGTTAATCTGGGCAACTTTTATTTTTTAAAATAATCTTCTATCTCATTTATATTGTTGAGTTTATGAGCATATTTGGGCAAAGTAATTTCAAATTATTGTTTTAATTTCCTCCTTATTGGAGGTGAGTTCACCCCTTTCATTTTTGTTATTGGTAATTTGGTTTTCTTCTCTTTTTCTTAAGCAAATTGACCAAAGGTTTATCAATTTTATTGTTTTTTTTTTCATAAAAACAACTCTTACTTTTATTTCTTAGTTCAATGGTTTTCTTACTTTCAATTTTTTTAGTCTCTCATTTGGTTTTCAGTATTTCTAATTTGGTATTTACTAGGGGATTTTCAATTTGTTCTTTTTCAAGGTTTTTCATCTGCAAGCCCAATTCATGGATCTCCTCTTTCTCTATTTTATTCATGTAGGCATTCAAAGATATAAAGCTTCCCCTAAGAACTGCTTTTGTAGTATCCCATAAAATTTGGTAGGTTGTCTCATTAGGTATGGTTGTCTTATGGCTACCAGTCATGAAATTTCATTGTCTCCAAATTATTATTGTTTAAAGGTTAAGAGTGAAGAGCATGATGAGAATAAAAAGATTACAACATATCATACAAAAGAACATTTGAAGGAAAAATAATAAAATATGTCATAAAAGAAACTCAGGAACAGGGGAATACAAAAAAATATAAAAAAGAATTTGCAAAGATGATTTCATTCAGCATTGATACATGAAATGTTGCCATGCTTGTGGACAGCATGAAGTCCAATAGAGCCAAGAGACAAACAATTCTTGCTATGAGAGAATTTGGCAGGTATTATATCCACCTCATAGCCCTGAGTGAAACAAGGCTGGCAAATGAAGGGCAGCTTACTGAAGTCAGGGCAAGATAAATGTTTTTGGGGGTGGTCACTGTGATGAGAAGTCATGAAGTTGGCATAGATTTCGCAATCAATACTACTCCAGTCAACAAGCTTGTATTTCTACCAAAAGGAGTAAATGACAGACTGATGGCAATGTGATTTCCACTTGCATGAAATTTCCTTGCCACCATCATGAGGGCATGTGCTCCCACCCTGACAAACCCTGATAATGTCAAAGAAAATATGTATGAAAACCTGGAGACTCTCATCATCAACATGCAAAAAGAGAACAAATTTGTAACTCTGGTTGACTTTAATGAGAAAGTAAGTAGAGACATTCCCAGAAGTTCTTGGGAGGAATGGAGCCAGGAAAAGTAATAGCAACAGTCACAAATGAAGAATTGTGTATCTCATGACCCTCTCATAGACCACATTATCTTTTGTTTGCCTAAATGTAATAAAACTTTATGGATGTACCCTTGCATCAAACATTGACATTTAGTATGCTATGTCATTGTAAAGAGAAGAGACAGAAAGAAAGTCAGAGTGACAAAGGTGGTGTATTGCACAGAGTGCTGGACTGATCATAGACTCAACCTCTCCAAATTAAACATTCACATTGAACAAAAATATTGGCCCCAAGTCAAGATGACCACCAGAAAACTTAATGTCAACAGACTAGAGTGTTTCTCCAAGTGTGAACAGTTCATTGATAATTTGGAAGGAAAGCTGAGTCAATACGTGGTTGGCAACAGTGCAGCAGGAAAGGAGAAAAATCTCTTTCAGAGATTTGATGAGCACTGCCATATTTATTTATCTGGGCTAGAACAGTTGCAAACCTCAGAATTGGTTTGATAAAAATGATGAAGAAATTTAGAAGTTACTAAATGAAAAACAAGAACTTCACAAAGGCTACCAGTGATATGGCTCATCTGTCCTTAAGAAGGCAGTGTTTAAATCCATCAAAAGTAAAGTTCAGGTGAAGCTTAGAGAGATTCAGGATATTGGCTAAGTAAGAGGGCAGAGAAAATTCAGTTTTACGTTGCTAGTAACAATCCAAAGTCCTTTTATGATGCCCTGAAGGCTATTTGTGGGACCAAAAAAAACCTTAGGATAAATATCAACTAAGCAGCAATAATGGAGCAATATTGATTGGTGTTAAGGACATGATCCTAGAGAGATGAGCTAAAAATGTCCATAGTGTCTTCAACAGACCATCATTAAACAATACTTAAGCTATTGACTATTTACTTCAGGTTGAAATCAATCCTTCTCTAGTGAAATTTCCAACTGAAGAAGAGGTTTTGAATGTCATTAGGCTCATCTCCTATGGCCAAGCACCTGGTGATAAATCTATTCCACCTGAGATTTACCAGCAAGGCATCTTTGCTCATACAAAAGCTGGAAAGAGGAGGTTATTCCCCTCAGAAGTTCAAGGTCACCTTCAATGTCTACCTTGATAAAGGGAAAGAAAATAGGTTGTCCTGATACAGTCCACAGGAGGGAGTATCTCTCTTTGAGTTATTGCTGACAAGATTCTTGCCAGATTCCTCTTTGATAGGCTGGTCCTCCATATGCATGATTGTAACCTACCCAAGAGCCAGTGTGACTTCAGAAAAGGCTGAGGAATAGTCAATTTGGTGTTTGCTAACCAACAAACCCGGGAACAAATGCCAGGAGGAGAATTGAGGTCTGTGTACAACATTTGTCAATCTGACCAAGGCCTTTGATACTGTCAGTGATGACGGCTTGTGGAAGAACATGGAAAAATTTAGTTGGTTGAAGAAGTTCATCAATATTATATATCAGTTTCATGATATCATGTTTGCATGGTGTGGTGAAGCAGGGCTGTTAGCTTATTTCCATGCCTTTTAGCATGATGTTTTCACTGATGTGTTGGATGCCTTCAACAAGGATGAAAACAGAATCAAGGTTAGTTGTTGCACTGATGGTAAATCTTTTCACTTGCAAATGCTACAAGGCAAGGCTAAAGTAGAAGCAGAGTTGATGCATGCCCTTTGTTTATAGATTATTGTGCACTCAATGCAGACTCTGACATTGAGATGCAACAGAACATGGATTGAGTCTCTGATGCTTGTTCTAATTTTGTCCTGACAACAACAAGAAAAGATAGATTCTCCACCAGCCAGCACCACACCATCCATCTGTGGAACCATTGTGGAAAAATTTTGAAAGCTCTGGGTAAGTTCACTTACCATGGTAACATACTTTCCAAGAATGTACACATAGATAATGAGGTTGACACACATTGCCAGAGACAGTTTGGAAGGCTCTGAAAGAAAGTGTGGGAGAGAAGACAGACTGCTTACTAAAATGAAGATCTACAAAAAAGTGTTGACCTCATTATTGTAGGACTGTGAAACCTGGACAGTCTATCAGTACCATGCCAGGAAACTGAATTATTTCCATTTGAATTGTCTTAGGAAGATTCTGAAGATCATCTGACAAGATAACATACTAGACACTGAGGTTCTTTCTTGAGCTGAACTGCCATGCATTCAAACTCTACTCCAGATAGCACAAGTTCAATGACATTTTCACATTGTTTGAATCCTAAATATGTTTGCCTAAAAGACTCCCTTACAAAGAACTCACATAAGGCAAGAGCTCACATGGAGGTCAGAAGAAAAACTACAAGGACACTCTCCAGGTTTCTCTGAAGAACTTTGGAACTGAATGTGAGACATGAGACAGTAGTGTAGTACTCTCCAGTACGGCATGCTTGCATCAAAGAAGATTCTGTGCTCTATAAGCAAAGCAGAATTTCAGCAGCTCAGAAGGAATACAAGATGCATACATTGAAAGATATTTTCATTTTAGACGCTCATACATATTATTTGTGCTCAGACTGTGGTAGAGCCTTTCAACCTCATATTTGTCTGATCAGTCATCACCAGAAATGCTATACATTGACCCTGACACAGTGATACCATTTTAGTCATCGTTGACTATGAAGGATTACAACCAATTGTATAGAGATAGATAAATAGATAGATAGATAGATATGTATGCATATGTGTGTGTGTGAGAGAGAGAGAAAGAGAGAGAGAGAAGATGTACTATCCTTCCTATAGCAAGAAGTGGGGAGAGCTGCTAGACTGATGAGCAGCATGCTTTCCCTGATATTTCCTAGATAGCAAGAGAATTCAAGAAAAATCTCCACATATTAAATGTGCGTTCTATGGATAATTTATGGAAGGGTATGAACAAAGTCACTGAAGGTAGAGAGGTGCATATAGGCTGAGATCCCCATCTAGATGGGATTCCCACAACGATGAGATCACAGATTCAATGAAGTATTTTATAGTATTAAGAACCTATGTTCAAGGCAATTTATGGAGTATTAGGTATCATAAAAATGGTAAATAAGCGACTTTTGTCTGTTCTCAGAGAGCTTACAACCCCACAATCCTTGTTAGCAGAGGCTCCAGATTCTTCCTTTAATTTTTCTTGGAATTAATACAGCTTTGCCTATCTGATGATTTTGAGGGACTTCCAGATAGAAGCTGCCGAAATTGATTAGATGACCTGTCCAATCCCTGTTGCAACCTGTGCTCTTGTGATATTTTGTTCTCTCAGGGTCAAAACCTAAAATATTAAATCTGTCAGATGAATTCATTTGGAAATAGCAAGGAGAAATGATGAATGGTTGAGATTATCCTAAGGTATGCACTTGCAAATTTAGAGCGATAATTATGGATGCTATGGAGTCATCTGGCAGACAGAATTGCTGAATGGATGGTTTCCATCAATTTTATATCTCAATTGGTCACTGAGAAATTTGCATAAACACTTTTCTTGTTCAACCCTGAAAAAAAGGCCTAGAAGAGCCGATTAGGGAGTAGCAGCCCAGGAGTGTTATCTGAGCTTTGTGGATGTAAACACATCGATCACTAACATGGGAAATACCACTTCTCTGCATGCTGCTTCTTCTTTTCTAATAACAGCACTTTTAATTCAACCACAAATTAGTTCATTGTCTCTCTCATCTTTAAAACAACAAAGAAGAAAACAAAGCTGGTTTACCAACACTGCCTTTTCATTCTACATGGGCCAGCCAAGATTATTCTCCCAGATGGAAGAGAAAAGGTATCTCACTCTACTCAACTCAGGCACTGGATTTTTAGTTTGTTTTTTTTTTTTCTTTCCCTTCACATGAGCCTGAGGATTCTGGAATGAGGAGCAAAAACAGACTGAAAAAATCAGCTTTGAAGTCAACAAAATAGTGAATATCTAAGTAGGACATGACAGAAAAGGAATCATAGCCTCATTAAATAACAGATCCTGAAAGGGAACTAGCCTCATGCTTTTCCAGATGTGAAAACCAAGACCCAGATAGAATAATGATTTAGCAGCATAGAAATCTTGGAGACAGGGCTAGAAAACTCGTCTTTTCATTACATGTCTAGGTAGCATTCTTCTACATTACTTCTGCCTCATTATTTCTTTGAGTTCTACCAAATGCCAGACCTCTATAGAATCATATTCCTAATATGTGATGACTCTTAGCAACATGCACCTATTGTGTGCCAGACATAGAGATACATTTGAAGCTATTTTTGGCCAGTGCAGGTCACCAATAACTAAAGTATCAGCAAAGGTATCATGTACTTAATTGGTGGCACTAAAGTTGAGCCTTGAAGGGAACTATAGGTTTTCATTCCTTGCATATGGGATCGATTCTGCTAAATCATGGACAGTGGAGATGGAACCTAATTTAATGTAAGGGAAATAGCTAATAGTACTAGAGGATCATAGATCTAGAGATCTAACAATCTCAGAATCCATTTAATGTACTCCTTAATTTACAGCTAAAAGAACAGAGGTCCAAATAGGTTGAGTTGCCCAAAGCCTTATGGATAGTAAATAGCACACATGGTAGGTGAATCTAGGCACCCTGGCCCTGAGTTTAGCTCTCTTTCCAGTATTGGTTGGTGCCTCCCAATCGGCCAGTTTGTCTGGAACCTAAAACGCATGAGGTCCAGCAATAGGAGACCTTTTGTAAATGGAGGTAAAAGCCATATTGTGAAGGGTCTTAAATGTTGGTTAAAAGAGTTGATATTTTATTCTAAAATATGGAGCTGCTGCATCATGATATAAGGAGTTACATAATTACAACTGTGCATTAGCAATTCCTTTATCATAGTTGTGTGAAAGTGAGATTGACAGGAGAAGATTGTGTTGTACAAAGGGAAAAGGATATTCCATACCCTTGGGGACTTTAAGTGTCCTTGAAATGAAAAACATTTCCCAAATTTCACTCAGAGAGTTTCATATGGTGAGGAAATTTGGTGATTTCAAAAACTCTGGGGAAAATACCAGATCTTGATGAAAAATTTAAAATATGTTTTAACATGGAATCAATTAAGTGAGTAGGCATCTTCCATAATCTGGTCTTTCATTTATCACTCACATAGTACCCTGTCTTTTCAGAGGTAGTTGATAGCAGGTTCATATGAGTAATTCTAATGAGAAGAAGAGAAAAAGACTAAGGGAAAGGGAGAAACTACAGAATGGCCTTTTAGGTCAAGAAGATATAGATTGAAGTCTTTCTTCTGCCAGATATTATCTGTGTGATGCTAGGCAAATCACAACTTCTCTGGACAACACTCAACACTTAAAAATACCTTAAAGATACTGAATTATAATGTAAATACATTAGACAAAGTGGCAATATTGGGAGTTCCCCATGCTCATGTAAAGTCCTAGACTGATGTTCAGATTATAGACCAATTTCTGACATTTTGAATTTAGAAAGAAAAATCAACTTTCTAAAAAAACTAATATTACTCTTTCTATTATTTGTATTATCTGTTGATTGTGTGTGTGTGTGTGTGTGTGTGTGTGTGTGTGTGTATTTTCTGGTGTCTGTAAAAGACATATAACCAAAGACAGAGTGGCTTACAACTTCAATACAAATAACCTAGTGCCTTCTGGACTATTTAGGAAAATATGTTCATAATGGTAATTTTGGATGTGAAAGCTCCCACACACAGCTACCATCTGTTCATATTTACCCTGGTCAGTCCTAGAGGAGAACCTTCCATGTAAACCTGAGATTCTCCAGGGGAAGGAATCTTGTCTATCAGTCAAATATCTCCACTTCAATACAGGTGTTGTGTGTTGGGAGACAGCAAAAACTGGTGCTGTTTACCTTTTAGAATTCAATTATTATGCTATGTGACTTAGAAAGGCCTAAGGAAGTAAGATGGGGGGGGGCGGAAAATGGACTTTTAGATAATATTAATTATAGAAAATCTAGACCCAATGAAATCTACCATGTGGACTCAGCCTACAATCTTTTCTGCACTTAGAAATATTCCCACCTCAAATTGGGAGTCAGAGAGGAATAAGAAAAGGTAAAATTAATATTTCTCATATATTGTTGTTAGGATTCAAAGAAAATATGAAAAAGAAGATTGTGATAAAGGAAAAATACAATGACATTTATTGCCAACTATCCTTGGGCTTTTCAATAAAGGCAGAGTTCTTATTTCTGTAGATAATAAATTTATACTGATGGGAAAACACTCTCTCTAAGCAGATGAACCAACCATTTTGTTCTGTACTATCCTAAAAGAAAAGTTTAAACATTCTATAAAATCCCTCAGGTATCATGTTGAGCTATATCCATATTAAGAGGTATACTACTCATCAAAGTGCACAAAAAAAGATTAATAGAGGCCTTAAATATGTATTTCATTTCAGTATCAAATTCAGACCTTGTAACAGCGGGCAGTAGGGGAAGATAAGACACTTGTAAGTCTATCATGAAATTCATGCTTCTTAGGGTTCCAGTTCTTTTATCTCTACAACTACCACAAAGAGAAATCTTATTAATGTGAATATTACCTATATTTATGCAATTTAACTCTTCTGTTTCTTGCCCTCATTTCACTGTATTTGGTTCAACCAGTCAAATCAGATTTGTTTCTCACATTCTATGGACATTATACTGATACTAATCTTCTTGCTACATGACCTGTTTTACTTCCTCTACCAATTATTTATTCCATACTATATATATATATATATATATATATATATATATATATATATATATATATATATATATATATATATATATATATATATATATATATATATATATATATATATATATATATATATATATATATATATATATATATATATATATAATTTTGAAATAGTATAACAAAAAATGAAAAAGGCCTCATTTCCAAGGAAAGACATGGAATCACTAAAATAAAATGTAATTCCCATGAAGTCAATTCTATTTGCTTTCAAACTTCTCATTCCTTGGCCAAACATTCTTCATCAGCTTCACATCCTGACTGGTGATAAATGTGAAACAATAAATAAATGGGTTTGAGAGGTAACATGGTAAAGAGTTCTTATCTGGGGAGTCACCATTGGTTTCTGAGCAATGAACCCAGTGAAAGTAAATAGTAATTCAATGATGATTGTAATCTGTAAGAGTTAATGTTACTTCATCTACATTTTGTTAATCCTAACAAATGTGAAAGAACAAGGTGGAATGATGGCCTTATTGCCACAATAGCTTTTTGACTAAAAAAGAAGAAAAAGGAAGAAATTAGGAAGTCTGAAACACCTCTCCAAGCATTTCTATTCCTCTCAAGAGCATCATCATTCTCTCAATCCCCCAGGCTTACAAATTTCATTTATCTGTCAGTCAATAAGCATTCATTAAGCTCTTACTGTGTGCCAGGTAGTGTGTTAAGCTCTTGGGATATAAAAGGCGGCAAAACACAGACTCTGGAATCAAAGATCTCACAATCTAATGAGGAAAACAAAATTAAATGAAAATATACAAACAAACTAGAAATAATTACAGGATAAATTGCTGTGGTTCAGTGTTTTCAGTTGATTCTGACTTCTGTGACCACATTTAGGGTTTTCTTTGCAAAGGCACTGCAGTGGTTTGCCCATTCCTTCTCCAGCTTATATTAATAATGAGGAACTGAAACAAACAAAATTAAGTGACTTGCCCAGGGTCACACGGCTAGTGAATGTCTGAAATTTAATTTGAATTCAGATCTTCCTGACTTGAGGCCCAAAGCTCTATCAACTGTTTCACCTAGCTAGAAGATAAATAGGAAAGAATTAAAAGACAGATGCACTAAATTGAGAAGGTTTGGAAGAAGCTTACTATAGAAGAGGGCATTTTGATTAGGAGATGAAGGAAGCCAAAGGGTAGAGATAAGGAGGGTTAATATTCTAGGCATGATAGGCATGATAGACAGTGAGGGAAAACGCCCAGAGCTGAAAAATGGATTGTCTTATTAGTGGAACTACCAGGGAGTCAGTATTAATATAATCAAAAAATATGTGGCAGCAAGTAAAGTATAGGAAGATTAGAAATGTAGTGATAAGTTTGTAATGAAGGACTTGGAATACCAACAAAAAGACTTTTACTTTTTGATTATCAAAGTGATAGGGAACTACTGTAGTTTATCGTGTATGGGATATCATAATTTAGGAAGCAGCAAGGTGGTGTAAGTGGATAGAGTGCTGTGCCAACAGTTGTGAAGACTTTTCTTCCTGAGTTCAAACCTGGCCTCAGACACTTACTAGCCATGTGACTATGGGCAAGTCATTTAACCCTATTTGCCTGACTATCCTCATCTGTAAAATGAACTGGAGAAGAAAATGGCAAATAGCTTCAGTATCACTCCCAAGACTTATACTTTAGGTAAATAACTTCAAAAGTTGTATGGAGAATGGATTGAGATTGTGAGAGATTTGAGGCAGGCAGACACATGAGCAGATTGTTACAATAGTGCAAAGATAAGATAACAAATCCTTGATCTAGGGAAGAAGCCTTATCTTAAGAGAAAGAGGGTATATTTGAGAGATATTTCAAATGCCAAATCTATAGTCCTTAGCAACAGGATGGGTAAGGGGAGTAAGAGACAGATCGGAGTCTAAGAAGACAACTAATCTGCAAGCCCAGGGGATTGAGAAGATGATGATGCTCTTGAGAATAATAGAAAAACTTAGATAGGTGTTTTCTTTTGGGAGGTTATAATGAGTTAAGTTTTGGACATGTTGAGTTTAACATGTCCAATGTACATCCAACTTAAGATCTTTCATTTTTTAAGGATTGAAAAAAATATAATATAATCTTACTTTTCCAATCTTGCTTTTTCTTTTTCATTCTTTTTTAATTTCTTTTTTATTAATTTGTTTTCAGTTTTCTATGATCACTTCCATAAGTCTTAGATTTTCTCCCCCTCCCTAATCTCTATCTCCCCCCTCCCTCCCCAAAATGGCATTCAATCTTATATCTTATATTAAATACATTTCCACCTTACTCACGTTGCATAGAAGAATTAAAACGAATGGGAAAAACCATGAGAAAAACCAAAACAAAGCATAACACAAGAGAAAATACTCTGATTCATTTTGTGATCCAGTTGCATAGATCTTTGTCTGGATGTGGAAGGCATTTTGCCTCAAGAGTCCATTGGAGATGTTTTAGGTCCTTTTATTGCTGCGAAGGGCTAAGTCTACCAGAAAAATTCCACACATACTGGGGTTGTCAATGCAGACAATGTTTTCCTGGTTCTGCTCCTTTCATTCAGCATCAATTCATAAAAGTCTGTCCAGACTTTTCTGAAGTCTTCTTGTTCATCATTTCTTATAGCACAATAGTATTCCATTACATTTATATACCACAACTTGTTCAACCATTCCCCAACTGATGGGTATTCCCTCGATTGCCAGTTCTTAGCCACCACAAAAAGAGCTACTATAAATGTTTTTGTACATGTAGGACCCTTTCCCATTTTTATGATTTTTTTGGGATACATTCCTAGAAGCAATATTACTGCGTCAAAACATATGCACATTTTTGTAACCCTTTGGGCATACTTCCAAATTGCTCTCCAGAGCGACTGGATTAGCTCACAGCTCCACCAACAACGAATTAGTGTTCCAACTCTCTCGTATCTTCTCCAACATTTATAATCTTCCTGTTCTGTCACGTTAGCCAATATGATAAGTGTGATGTGGTACCTCAGAGATGTTTTGATTTGCATCACTCTAATCAATAGTGATTTAGAGAATTTTTTCATATGACTATAAATAGTTTTAATTTCTTCCTCTGAAAACTGCCTGTTCATTTCCTTTGACTATTTATCAATTGTGGCATGACTTGTATTCTTGCACATTTAACTCAGTTCTCTATATATTTTAGAATGATTCCTTAATCACAGACATTAGTTGCAAAAATTCTTTCCCAGTTTTCTGTTTTCCCCCTAATCTTGGTTGTATTGGGTTTATTTGTACAAACTTTAAAATTTAATGCAATCAAAATTATGCATTTTGCAGTTCATAATCCTCTCTATGTCTTTCTTGGTCATAAATTTCTCCATTCTCCATAAATATGAAAAATACACTATTCCTTGCTCCCCTAATATGTTTATAGTATAAGTCTTTATACCTAGATCATGTATCAATTTGGACTTTTTGGTTGTGTATGATGCCAAGCATTGGTCTATGCCCAGTTTCTGCCACACTGTTATCCACTTTTCCCAGCAGTTTTTGTCAGTCAGTGAGTTGTTATTCCAGAATCTGGAGTCCTTGGGTTTATCACATAACGAGTTGCTATATTCATTGATTACTGTGTGTCTTGAGTGCATAATCTGTTCCGCTGGTTTATCCCACCATTTCTTAGACAGTATCAAGTGGTTTTGATGATTGCTGCTTTATAATACAATTTGAGATCTGGTAGGGCTAGGCCACCTTTCCTAGAATTTTTTTTTCATTAGCTTCTTTGATATTCTTGACCTTTTATTCTTCCAGATGAATTTTCATATTATTTCTTTCTAGCTCTAGAAAATAATTTTCTGATAGTTTGATTGGTATGGCACTGAATAAGTAAATTAATTTAGGTAGAACTATCATTTCATTATATTAGTTTGGCCTCCCCTCGAGCAACTGTTTTTCCACTTACTTTATTTGTGTAAAAAGTGTTTTGTAATTGTGTCATATAGTCCCTGGGTTTTTTGGGCAGGCAAAATACCAGATATTTTAAAGTGTCTTACTGTAGCTTTAAATAGGATTTCTCTTTTTATCTCTTGCTATTGGACTTTGTTAGTAATATGTGGAAATGCAGATGATTTCTGTGGGTTTACCTGTAATTTTGGAAAATTGTTTATTATTTAAGGTAAAAAAACTTGATTCTCTAGGTTCTCTAAATATATCATCATATCATCTACAAAAAGTGAGAACATAGTTCCTTCTTTGCCTATTTTAATTCCTTCAATTTCTTTTTCTTCTCTTATTGCTAAAGCTAACATTTCTAGTACCATATTGAATAACAGTGGTGATAATGGACATCTTTGTTTCACCTCTGATCTTATTGGAAATGCATCTAGCTTATCACCATTGCATATAGTGCTTGTTGATGATTGTAGGTAGATATTGCTTGTTTTTAAATGGAAAGTTCCATTTATTCCTATGCTCTCCAGTGTTTTCAATAGAAATGAGTGTTGTATTTTGTCAAAAGCTTTTTCTGCATCATTGAGAAAATCATATGGTGCCTGTTAGTTTTATTGTTGCTTTGATCAATAATGCTGATAGTTTTTTTCTCATATCGAACCAGCCCTGAATTCCTGGCATAAATCCTATCTGATCATAATGTATTATTCTTATAATCTGTTGCTGTATTCTATTTACTAATATTTTATTTAAAATTTTTACATCTGTATTCCTTAGATATATTGGTCTATGATTTTCTTCCTCTCCTCTGCCTCTTCCTGGTTTAGGTGTCAGAACCATATTTGTATCATAAAAAGAATTTAGTAGGACTCCCTCTTTGCCAATTTTCCCAAATAGTCTACATAGTATTGGAATTAACAAGTTTTTAAATGTTTGATACAATTCACTTGTAAATCTATCTGGCCCTGGAGATTTTTTCCAGGAGTTCATGGCTGTGTTCTTCAATTTCTTTTTCTGAGATGGGGTCATTTAAGTATTCTATTTCCTCTCCCATTAATCTGGGCAATTTATTTATTTTTAAATATTCAGCCAGCTCACTTAGATTGTCAAATTTATGGATATACTGTTGGGCAACATAATTTCTAATTATTACTTTAATTTCCTCTTTCACTCTTTTCACTTTTTGATATTGGTAATTTAATTTTCTTCTTTTTTAATCAAATTGAACTAAGGTTTTTCAATTTTATTGTTTTTTTTCACAAAACCAACTCTTACTTTAATTTAGTATTTAAATTGTTTTCTAAATAACAACTTTACTAATCTGTCCTTTGGTTTTCCATATTTCTAATTTGGTATTTACTTGGGAGTTTTAATTTGTTCTTTTACTAGCTTTTTCAGCTACATGCCCAAATCACTGACTTCCTCTTTCTCTGTTTTATTCATGTAGGCATTCAAAGATATAAAACTTCCCCTAAGAACTGCTTTTGTAACGTTCCATAAGTTTTCGTAGGTAGTCTCATTATTGTCAGTCACTTGAATGAATGTATATATTATTTCTATGATTTGTTGATTAACCCACTCATTCTTTAGGAAGAGATTATTTAGTTTCCTATTACTTTTGGTCAATCTTTCTTTGTTTTTGTTATTGCATTATGATCTGAAAATGTTCATTGATTCTGTCTGCCTTTCTGCACTGGATTGTGAGGCTTTTATGCCCTAGCACATAGTCAAATTTTGTATATGTGTCATGTACCACTGAGAAAAAGGTATGTTCCTTTCTATCCCCATTCAATTTTCTCCAGAGATCTCTCATGTCTTCCTTTTCCAGAGCTCTATTCACCTCCTTAACTTCTTTCTTGTTTATTTTGAGGTTAGATTAGTCAAGTTCAGAGAGGGTGAGGCTGAGGTCCCCCACTAGCATGGTTTTTCTGTCTAGTTCTTCTTGTAACTCCCTTAACTTCTCTTCTAAGAATCTAGATGATATACCACTTCATGCACGCATGTTTAGCAATGATATTGTTTTATTATCTATAGTGCCTTTTAACAGGATATAGTTTTCTTCCTTATCTTTTTTGATTAGATCTATTTCTTCTTTTGCTGAGATTAGGAATGCTAATACTGCTTTTTTTACATCAGCTGAAGCAAAATATATTCTGCTACAACCCTTTGTCTTTATACTGTGTGTATCCCCCTGTTTCAAATGTGTTTCTTGTAAATAGCATACTGTTGAATTATGGTTTTTAATCCATTCAGCTATCCACCTTCATTTTATGAGAGCATTCATCCCATTCATATTCACAGTTATGATTATTATCTGTCTTTCCCTCCATCTTATTTCCCCCTGGTAATGCTTTTACTTCTCTCTTATCTTCCACAATACAGTTTTAATTTTTGACCACTGCCTACCCCAGTCTTCCCTTCCTTCTATCAGGTCCCCTCCCTTTTATTCCCCTTTCCTTTTAGTACTTCTTCCCTCCCTTTTAGCTTCCCATCCCTTTTATTTCCCGTCCTATTGCCTACAGAGCTAGTTGGATTTCTATACTTAACTGAGTTTGTTGTTCCCTCCTTGAACCAAATCAGATGAGAGTAAATCTCATACAGTGCTCCTCTCCTTCCCTTCTTTCCCTCTGCTGTAATATGTTTTTGTGCCTCTTCCTATGATGTCATTTACTTTTTTCTGCCTCCTCTTCACATCTCCCATTACAATTTCTTTGCACTGTTAAATCACATTGTTTTCATCATATCATTTAATTCATACCCATTCCCTCTCTCTATGTATATCCCTTTTAAATATCATAATAAGTACACAGTTCTCAAGATTAACAAGTATCTTCTTTTCTTAGAGAGATGCAAACAGTTTACCCATATAGAATAACAAGGTTTTTTTTTTCCCTTGTTTAACTTTTTATGCCTCTCTCGAGACATATATTTGAAGATAGAGTTTTCTATTGAGCTCTGACCTTTTCATCAGGAAGGTCTAGAAATCCCTTATTTCATTGAATGTCCATCTCCTTCCCTGAAATATTATGCTCAATTTTGCTGGGTAATTGATCGTTGATTGTAGTCCAAGCTCCTTTGCCTTATGGAATATCACATTCCAATCCCTCTGATCTTTTCATGTAGAAGCTGCAAGGTCCTGTGTGATCTTAACTGTTGTTCCTTGGTATTTGAATTGTTTCTTTATGGTTGCCTGCAGTATTTTCTCCTTCACTTGACAGGAAATGAATTATTTCCTTTGGCAAGTCAGCATTTTGCCTTTCACTCCACACCATATTCTAAATAACAGCCCCTTTGATTTGGATGCATTGGAGTGAGGAGAGGATCAAGAATGTGTACTCAAAAGGATATGGGTGAAAGGGAGAGAGCATCTGAATGATATTAGATGAGGGGGAAGGGTGAAAAAAAGTGTTCATGTCTATTGGCCTTGTTGTTTTTCCTGTAAAATATGAGATAAGACTCCTAGATGAGAGGGTTGGAAGAAGGAAGAGCTTTGGAAGGTTTGAGAAAATATGAGAAGCTTTTGAAAAGCTGCTGCTAAGCAAGTGGTATAGTACCAGAACTTAAAATAGTGCCTTAGCACTGGGTACTTAATAAATGTTTACTGAATGATATGGGAGGTCTAGAATGATTGCCAAGCAGTGGTGTTAGTCCAATTGAGGTTGTTTAACCTAAATTTGTAGTAGACCCAGGCAGAAGAGTTTTGTGATTTTCTCTACCTTTATTCTGCTGCTTTTGTGTATGAATGAAGTAGGAGGATGGTAGCAGTCATCAAAGGTTAAGGCTTGGCAGGATGTAAATGGCATTATGACAGGCAGTGGGGCAGGGACTCGAGGGAACTACACAGTGCAAAATTGAACCAGTTTTCTAAAGATTCAATGGGTGGAAAAGAGTGGAGTGTAAGTAGTGCCAGAGTGTTGGTCTGGGAGAATTGAGGGGTCAAGTGATTGGACATCATGGTACGAATGAAGAGTTGGGCTTAGTAAGATAAACTAGAGGGAGAGATGGAAAGTCAATGGATTTTGGTCATAAACTGAGATTTAGAATTCATGGATATAGAAGTGGTATATTTGTAGATGATGGCAAAATCAAAAGTATGGAAATCTTTGTGGGCTACTGAGTTTGGGTAGAGGAATGATTCATGGCACATGAGTAGATTGAGGAACAAAAGACTTAGGTATATACATACACATATATGTATTTCTTATTCCATTTTTAAAATTGACTCTCTGCATCCAGAGAAAGAACTGATAAAAGAACTATGTATAAAATAATTTTACACACACATACATATATATATATGTACACAAACATATTTGTGTGTATGTATATATACATATACACATATGTGTGTATATGTGTGTATGTATAAGTATACACCTATTTGTATTAAATAATAGCCATCTCAAGGATAGGGGGAGATAAAAAGGGAAAAAAGTAATTTACATGATAGTTCTTTTGTTTATTTGAAAGGAATAGTGAGTTCTCCATAGTCGATTTGCAGTTTCAAGTTCAATCATCTTTATACATACATATCTGTATCTCTCTCTATATAGATATATCTCTATATCTATATCTATCTCTATATCTACATCTATCTATCTACACACACGTATATATACATGCTATGCTATGGAAATGCTTGCTTTATTGCATAAATTAAAAATAAAATAGAAATTTAAAAAATTGGCACCAGAGTGCGAACTACCCAATAAGTTTCTACAAACCAATCAAGTAAATGGTGTCCTGAATTGCTTTCTGGTTTACCTAGTTAATTTTTAAGTTCGTGAAGCCCCTGAACTTTTCTATGTGTCCATGCAGCAGGTTGGTTAGGATCACTGTTGATCTCAAGAAGGTAATTGTTTGTTCCATCAAGAATTTCTTCCAGACTCCTTGCCATAAACCCCATTTGATTTGCTTTTAGTAGTACTGAGGGAGTAAAGAAATGTCATTAGGAAGTGGAAGAAAAAGGAAAAGAGAAATAGGATTAGTGTGCCCTGGCCATTCAATCTATTCTATGATGCTACTCCAGAAGAATCAGTTTCTTTAGCAAATCAGTGTTGTGCCTTTCACTCCACACCATATTCTAAATAACAACCTCTTAGATTTGCACAAATTGAAGTGAGGAAAAGATCAAGAATGTGTACTCCACTGGGAAAAGGATATGTGGAAAGGTGTGAAATGAGGGGTCAAGGTGGGGCGGAGCCAAGGTGGCGGAGTAGAAAGACGCACATACACATAGCTCCAAACACACAACCCACAGAACGGCTAGAGGGGACCAACCCACGGTGAATTCTGCACCCAGAGGCCACGGAACATTGGCGCGAGGGAGATTTCTGTTCCTGAGAGACCTGCAAACCTCTCGCGGGGGGTCCTTCGTGCTGCAGACTGGGCACCGGGACTGGGAGCAGAGGGCAGCCCTGCAGCGGCCGCGACACTGTGAGGAAAAGATCCGAGCGGGCTACGTGGATGGGATCTCCAACGGCCATGTGGGTCCCTCCACCCACAGAGGGACCTGCAAACCTCTCGCAAAAGGTCCGTCACGCTGCACACGCGGAGCCCAGCCCAGACCTGCGGCGGCCACGGTTCTGAGAGGTACAGATCCGAGCAGGCTTCAGGGACAGGATCTCCAGCGGCCACACAAGCCCCTCCACCCACAGGTGACGGGGGTCGATGAGAGAGTCTCTTTGGCGGGTTGAAGGGGAGTGGGGTGCCTCCATGGCTCGCCCCCCCCGGGAGAGAGAAGCTGAGAGGCGGCTGCAGACAGGGGCTCCCCAAGTGGGCGGGAGCCTGGATCCATTGTGTAAGGTCTGTACATAAACCCCCTGAGGGAACTGAGCCTGAGAGGCAGCCCTGCCCCAACCTCAGCACCTGAACTTAATTCTCACAGTGAATAGCAGCCCTGCCCCCGCCAAAAGTCCTAAGGCGGGAAGCAGCATTTGAATCTCAGTCCCCAAACTCTGGCTGGGAGGACCAGGAGTCGAGGTGGGTGTGAAGAGAATATTCAGAGGTCAAGTCACTGGCTGGGGAGAATGCCCAGAAAAGGGAAAAGAAATAAAACTATTGAACGCTACTTTCTTGGAGAACAGACATTTCCTCCCTCCCTTTCTGATGAGGAAGAACAATGCTTACCATCAGGCAAAGACACAGAAATCAAGGATTCTGTGTCCCAGCCCACCCAATGGGCTCAGGCCATGGAAGAGCTCAAAAAGAACTTTGAAAATCAAGTTAGAGAGGTGGAGGAAAAACTGGGAAGAGAAATGAGAGGGATGAGGGAGAAGCATGAAAAGCAGATCAGCTCCCTGCTAAAGGAGAACCAAAAAAAAATGTTGAAGAAATTAAAACGTTGAAAACTAGTCTAACTCAATTGGCAAAAGAGGTTCAAAAAGCCAATGAGGAGAAGAATGCTTTCAAAAGCAGAATTAGCCAAATGGAAAAGGAGATTCAAAAGCTCACTGAAGAAAATAGTTCTTTCAAAAATAGAATGGCACAAATGGATGCTAAGGACTTTGTGAGAAAGACAGATATCACAGAACATAGCGAGAAGATTGGAAAAACAGAAGATAATGTGAAATATCTTATTGGAAAAACAACTGACCTGGAAAATAGATTCAGGAGAGACAATGTAAAAATTTTGGGACTACCTGAAAACCATGATCAAAAGAAGACCCTAGACATCATCTTCCATGAAATTATCAAGGAAAACTGCCCTGAGATTCTAGAACCAGAGGGCAAAATAAATATTCAAGGAATCCACAGAACACCGCATGAAAGAGATCCAAAAAGAGAAACTCCTAGGAACATTGTGGCCAAATTCCAGAATTCCCAGGTGAAAGAGAAAATATTGCAAGCAGCTAGAAAGAAACAATTCAAGTATTGTGGAAATACAATCAGGATAACACAAGATCTAGCACCCTCTACATTAAGGGATCGAAGGGAATGGAATAGGATATTCCAGAAGTCAAAGGAACTAGGACTAAAACCAAGAATCACCTACCCAGCAAAACTGAGTATAATACTTCAGGAGAAAAAATGGTCTTTCGATGAAATAGAGGATTTTCAAGCATTCTTGATGAAAAGACCAGAGCTGAAAAGAAAATTTGACTTTCTAACACAAGAATGAAGAGAACCATGAAAAGGTGAACAGCAAAGAGAAGTCATAAGGGACTTACTAAAGTTGAACTGTTTACATTCCTACATGGAAAGACAATATTTGTAACTCTTGAAACATTTCAGTATCTGGGTACTGGGTGGGATTACACACACACACATGCACACATGCACACATACATAGAGACAGAGTGCACAGAGTGAATTGAAGAGTATGGGGTCATATCGTAAAAAAAAAAATGAAATCAAGCAATGAGAGAGAAATATTGGGAGGAGAAAGGGAGAAATTGAATGGGGCAAATTATCTCTCATAATAGAGGCAAGCAAAAGACTTATTAGTGGAGGGATAAAGAGGGGAGTCGCGAGAGAAACATGAGGTCTACTCTCATCACATTCCACTAAAGGAAAGAATAAAATGCACACTCATTTTGATAGGAAAACCTATCTCACAATACAGGAGAGTGGGGGACAAGGGCACAAGCAGGGTGGGGGGGAGGATAGAGGGGAGGGCATGGGGAGGAGAATGCAATCCGAGGTCGACACTCATGGGGAGGTAAAGGATCATAAGAGAATAGAAGTAATGGGGGACAGGATAGGATGGAGGGAAATATAGTTAGTCCTATACAACACAACTAGTATGGAAATCATTTGCAAAACTACACAGATTTGGCCTATATTGAATTGCTTGTCCTCCAAAGGGAAGGGGTGGAGAGGGAGGGAGCTAAAGAAGTTGGAACTCAAAGTGTTAGGATCAACTGTAATGTTCTTACCACTAGGAAATAAGAAATACAGGTTAAGGTGTAAAGAAAGCTATCTGGCCCTACAGGACAAAAGAGAAGACAGAGACAAGGGCAGAGAGGGAGGATAGAAGAGAGAGCAGATTGGTCACAGGGGCAATTAGAATGCTTGGGTTTGGGGGGGGAGGGGATAAAAGGGGAGAAAATTTGTAACCCAAAATTTTGTGAAAATAAACGTTAAAAGTTAAATAAAAAAAAAAAAGAAATGAGGGGTCAAGGAGCTTAGGCTTTGTTGTGCATCTTTACCATGAGAAATAGAGATGATGCTGGTCTGATTGGAAAAGGGGTTTCCTATTTAGCAAACCCAACTTTTTTCCCTTCTAAGGAATCTGGGCCCTTAGGGTATTGAATTAAAATGGAGTGTGTTTCTGTGTGTGTTTGTGTGTGTGTGTGTGTGTGTGTGTGTGTGTGTGTGTGTGTGTGTAGCAAAAGACTCACCAGGATGTGAGAAAGATTTGTTTTATCAACAATTGAAAATTATTTTACCTTTCAAGAAAAATCTAACTGGGGTGGGGAGCCTCCAGGCCACATGCTGTCTTCTGTGCCTTGGGTACGGCTTTTTGACTGAGTCCAAGTTTTACAGAAAAATCCTTTTTTAAAGGGGATTTGTTCCATTAAGTTTGGATTCAGGCAAAGGGCAGCACTTGAGGAACTATAGAGTCACATGTGATCTCTAGACTGCAGGTTCCTCACCCTTGAAACTATACGCTGAAGTTAGAAATGTTGAAAACTCTGGAAAGATGGTGGAGGGGTTATATCATTTTTATAGGCAATTATGAAAATGTTTCCTATGTTTTTAAATTTGTTTATTGACTTCTACAAGTCCTCATATGTGTTGATGTGTGTTTAAGGCAGAGACAAAGTGGGGAGAGGAGAAGAATGTCCAGTATTCTAGATGTGCATTGCTACCTTTAGTATTTGGATGGAATCTGAGCATTTTTTTCTGCAGTTGAAATCTTGATATGTAATATATAATGTACTCAGATTTTTACAGAATAAACCTTGAGTGGGGGTAGAATGAGCTGAAAAGTGAAAGATTCCCACATGTCCTAAGGGACGAATTCTTTTGTTTGTACCCATACCATGGGGTTGCTGGTCCATGGAACCAATTATTCACTCTTCTAATGGGCTGTAGATTTTTTTTTTCCTATATAGCTGACCTGTCAACTATTTAACTTCCCTTCTTCCATTTGTACAAAAAAAGGTTACATTATGTTTGCTTTCCACCTCTTATAACTAACCTCAAGTCCATTCCAACTCCCATCTCTATATGTTAGATTGTCCAAAGCCTGAGGAGGAGAGAAATGGAGGGTAAAGTACTATTTCTGGGCTTATAAGACTACTTTGAAAATGCTAAACATTTCCCCTGTTCTGATGAGTTAGAATTCCATCCCAATTTCAACAGTGATTTTTCCCTCCTCTGGCATTTCCTATCTTGGTTTGCAGACTCTCTATACCACACATGATAAGTGATATGAGGTGTGGTCAGCAATTTTTTCCCATTTCCTCAGTAATGACCTGAATGCAAAGACCCATACAATGAAATTGTGGTTATCTGGGAACTAAAATGCAGACATTCGGTCTAAGCCGATGATAGAGTTTTGTAAATTCTCAGCCAAGCTTTCATTGGGTAGCTGACAGCTGGAGATAATGCATAGCCCTGCTGCTGCTGCAGAATTACAGACTCTAGTTTATCTCATCTCAATTCCATCCTCCTCCCCATGTCTAAACAGGCCTCCTGTTACTGTCATTTTTATAGGTCATCAGGTGAAAGGGTTTCTAACCTCACAAAAAATTTGTATTCCCTTTCACCTAATACCTTTTCATGGCTCCCTTCTCTGTATGCGAGTGACTTCAGAAGGCATCAGCTAGATATCTAGTTATTGACAAACCTGTATGTTTGAACTCATCACAGGTATGTCTATACCTGAAGGTAATTTGCCAGTTTGGACAAATGTGTTCAATAGGACACAAGCTTGGAATCAGAATGACCTAGGTTAAAATCCAATTTCAAATATCTCCTAGGTGTGGTACTTTGGGCAAGTAAATTACTTAAAATCTCTTTTTCTCAGTTGAGATATTTGTAGAGTGCTGATCATGGGCCCTGACACATAGTAGGCAATATATAAATATTAGCTATTATTTTTATTATGAGGATATTTTCTTCCCACAGTAGGATATCTTCAGTTTCATATGGACATAACAAAATGGAGTTAATTCAAACATACTAGAGATAATTGATTTAATTAACACTTTACTACAGTCCTCATACTGCATCAGCATACGTACACACATGTACACACACACACACACACACACACACACATAGTGAGGAAGTTAAAGACAATACTGCTATAGTGGATACAGAGCTAAAGTCGAGGCTAGAAAGATCTGCTTTCAAGACCTCTTTGAATTCTCCCAGATGTATGACAGTTAATCTCTCAGTCCCCCCCACCCAGGCAACTCTAAGACTGTAACTTAGATACATGCTACTAATCCAACCAGTCAAAGAAGTTTCAACATCAGGGGCCTCTTAGATTTATGGAATCATAGGCCTAGAGCAAAACAAAGCTACAGGATAGAGTAATGGACTAAAATCATTTCTGTAATAATCTTTGGCTCTTTTCCTGAAATGCAAATTTGATACTTGGCAAAGATACAAGATACAACTTCAGCTCTGAAACATGAACACCCCTGAGCATCAGTATGGTTACTGATGCCATATTGCTTACGCATGTTTGTTGCCTTGGTACTATGTAATTAACACTCCCCCATCATATTGTTTCACCCCAAATCATGTTTTTGTTGGTGCCATTAACTATAGGAAATCAATTAGCTATGCCTGTACACCATAAGCTCTTCAATTTAAGGAAAGGCATAGCAAATTAGAAAGCCAAACTGCCAATAAAGTCCAAGTCAAAAAACTCCAAATGAAGGACTTCATAGGGGAAAGTACTCTGATTTTTGACTTTGAAAGATATAGGGCTGAATCATGGCTCTGTCATCCAACTCCTTTGTAACCCCAGGCTGCTCACTTCACTGTGTCTCTTGGCATTGATTTCCTTCTTGTACAGAGGAGGAAGTTGGACAAGGTGAACTTTACAGTTAATCCCAGTTCTAAATGTAAGATTCTACTATTTGAAGACCTTAGAAGAGACAAAATTATTATCTGGCATATCAAATACAATACTGGAGTCATGGAGGAATGAGTTCAAAATTCTGTCTCAGACACTCAGTAGCTGTGTGAAAACAGGTTAGATAGGTCACTATGTTTTAGCCTCAGTTTCTTCATTGCTAAAATTGAAGCAATAGCACTTATCTCAAAGATCATGTATGATAGCTGTTAGGAAGCACCCTGAAAATCTTAAATCACAGTATGAAGGTGATTATTATCATTAATATTAGATAAAGGTTGGGTTAGGGAATCTGTATTACAGGGAACAGCTAAGAGAATAATGTGGAATATACTAAGTTTATTCCATGGTCTTAGTTCTCTCAGTTACTATGGTGCCAGGTAGCTGTTGTTGGTGTTGTAATGTTAGTAGGTACCCATGCTTTCACTGTGTGAGCTTCTGTAGTTCCATAGTCACAAAAACATGGACAAATATGTCCACAGAATGCAAATAATTTGAGGTCAGAATGCTGTCTTCTATCTAACACTCTTTTTGGTGGCTGCTTGCTTATTGAGCCAACTACTTGATCTGCAAAGTGTTTCCTCTCCTTTCTAATTAGTACTTGAAGTGGAATTTTAAAGGTGGGAAAATATGGAGAAGATAATATTTTAAGGCTAGGGAACCGTGTGATCCAAGGCAATAAAATGGGAGAGCATGGAGCATGTTTTTGGGGAGGATAATTGGTTGACTTAATTTCTTTTTCTGAAACATCTAAAGCATGAGAAGACATTTTTTGAGTGTATCATTTGCTAAAATTGACCATCATTTGTGAAATATAGGACATCTTTAATAATCCTACAATGTGATGTTATCATTTTTACCTCTATTATGTCTTACCCCCCTATTAATTTACAGACTCCAAGAGGTGTCTCATTAAACTTTACATTTCTCCCATCATCATCTTATAAACTTCTTCATATGTGTATCTCTAAATATATCCATATACATATGTGTATGTATGTATATATGCACATATAAAATATAATACAATTATATAGGTATATGTGTGTGCATATATATACATATGTATATACACATATATACAAACATATACATATGTACTTAGATATTTGATGAATTCATTAATTAATTTAGTAAATGAAATACTATATTTTTTCTTTCCATTTGCAGTGAAACTTGGATATATTTTTAAAAAATCTTAGCTGGGCAGAAATGCCTACATGGCCTTGTATTGGGTACCTGCTGATCATTTGTAAGTACAACTTTATTTTGCAGATAAGTAGTTCATTATCAATAAGAAGAGGAAGCTAATTGGGAGACATATAAACTTACAGAACCAAAAACAAGCGTATAGACGTATGCCCCATGTCTAGGCTGACCCATGAGTAATATGGAACATATGCAGGCAGGCTGAAACGCTAATGATGGCAGGGTATAGCTACGGTCTTGTCATTGCATCCTGGTGAAGATGACAATGCAATCATTCCTTGATGGGAAGGGAGACAAGCATCAGCTAAGTGGTACAGTGGATGAAGTACTGAGTCCTAGAGTCAGAAAGACCCAAGTTCAAATCTAGCCTGAAATGATCTTTAGCTGTGTGTCACTAGCAAGTCGCTCAACCTTATTTGCCTAAGTTTTTTCATCTGTAAAGGAGAAGAAAATGGTAAATCAACCCACCATCTTTTCAAAGAAGTCACAAAGAGCCAGACATGATTGAAAAATGACTAAACACCATAAGCATTCTGATAGGGGAGATAGGACTTAGGTAGTTGGATTGTGACAGTTTTCCTAAAAGACAGAGAATGTGTGTGTGTTTGTGTGTGTGTGTGTGTGTTTAAGAACATACATTTTGCATGTGGATTGTGAGGTTGAGAGACCAAGTTGCACAGTGAATGTAGTGTTGGATCTAAAGTCTGGAAGACCATCATTCGAACTCTCTCTCAGCCTTTTAAGAGCCGTGTGCCCTTGGCCAAGTTACTTAAACTCTATGGGGCTCAATTTCTTCAGCTGTAAAATTAAGTGGCTGCACCTGATAACCTCTACCAATTCGAAATCTATGGTCCTAGAATAGAGGTTAAAATCTTAATCTCCACCTTATCAGCTGTCTAATGTGGAACAGAGGCTGCTAGGTAGCCAAGAAGAGAGTGTTGGGCCCAGACTCCTGTTCCTGAATTCAAATCTGGCCTCAGACACTTACCAGGGCAAATCAGTAAGCCTTGTTTACCTCCATTTCCTCACTTTATAAAATGAGCTGGAGAAGGAAATGGCAGCATTTTTGCCAAGAAAACCCCAAATGAGGTCAGAAAGAGCTGAAAGGACTGAATAACAAGAACAAATCTGTTATAAGTAGTTTAACCTCTTTCTGTCTCATCTTCTTCCTCTGTAAAATGTGATGGCCTCCGAATCTCAGTCCAGCTCAAAATCTATGTTGTTAAGTGACTCTCTACAAACATTGTCTTCTGTTTTTCCCCTTTATTTCTGCATCTGCCCCTGGAGGGCTTGTTAATTTATGTGTGGGCTTCAGTTTTCAGCCATTATTGTTGATTAGAAATGTAACAGATACTAATACTTTTTATAACTATGAACATGCCCCATTAATTATTATTCGTGTGTGATGATGTTGCTGGTTGAGATGAGAGGTTACTTACCCATTTATTTACCTCTGGTAGTGAACTCAGCCCACACAGTTAACATCCAGGCTCACATGAATTCAAAGTAGAATGACTGGTGTGAGGAAAAGCTGAGTGGACTGAGAATAAGGACCCCTGGACCTGTAACAGCTTGGACAACACTTTCTCTTCTCTAGGCCTATAAAAAAAAAAGGGTCAGAGGACAAAAGTGGCAAAAATGTGAATATGCATTTGCAGTGCCTAGGATCAAAATCTGACTGTAAAATGAGGGGGCTTAGTGAGATGGTTTCTAAGCTCCCTTCTAATTCTAAATCTCTCAAATGACATGAGGTCTTTAGAGATCATTCACTCATTTCCAGGTCACTTTCCTAAAAATGAATTTTCCGTTCAGTCATGTCTTATTCCTCATGCTTTCATTCGAGATTTTTGGCAAAGATACTGGAGTGGTTCGTCATTCCCTTCTCCACGTTCTTTTTCTTTTTCCTGATGAAGAAACTGAAACTAATAAGTTTAAGAGTCTTATCCAGGTTCACATGGCTGTGAGGCTGGATTTGAATTCAAATCTTCCTGACTCCAGCCTCCGCTCTCTAACCACTGTGCCACCTAATTGCTCCTGCCATATGCTCTGAAAATAGTAGACATCTAACAAATAGGTGTGTTGATGTGCTGATCACTTGTTTGTTTGATGAATTTTCAAAAAGGTTTGAAACCTTAAGGCTTAAACTAGCTCTGACATTTTATATTCTAAGTTCTATATCTGCAATGCATTCAGAATGTAGAGACCTAAAAAGTGGTTGTTATCTGATAGAAATGTCGTTAACTTAATCCTAATGATAGACACTTTTATAACTTCTCTTATAATAAAAACCCTCCCTCCTGACCCCATGACCCAAGACCTGCCTATTCTGTATTGGAACTTAATGAGAAATTACCCAGAACAAATTTTGACTATAAGAAGGAAGGACAGTTTATTGTTGCCTTGAGGGTTTTTAAGTTCTCCTGATGAAATTGTCTGGTAAATATTCAATGTAAGTGATTTACTTTGTTAGAAGATGTATAAGGGAATGATTTCAAAACTACTATACTCTGTCAAAAGTTTCTTAAATTAATTGAATCTTAAATCTTAAAAATGAAAAATGAGTTGGCTGAAGTTATAGTATCAATTAGTGAGGGCCTGTTGTCTCCCTGTTAATTTTCATAGTAAGAGACTAATAAGATTATTTCCTTTTATATGCTTCTTCTGATAAGCACTTAAGTAACTTTCATTAGCAGAAACAGCTGAACTCGGCATTAAAAAAAAAGTTGACAAGGGCTCACTTTGAATGACTATTTAAAAAACTTCTGAATATCTCATCCCTTGAATGAGGCTTGTATCTACATTGGTGAAAAGCAGGTCAATGTGATCTTTCATTAAACTGAACTCAACAAGTATGTAGTACTAGGTATCAGGAAGGAGCAGCAGGGGATGGCAGTTAGAGAGCGGTTACTGGAATTAGGAAGACCTCAGTTTAATTCCCCGTCCCTGACTGTGTGACCATAAGCAATTTACTTAAATCTCAATACCCTCAGGTAAACCTCTACGACTATAAGTGGCAGAATAGTTGTCCACCTGCGTTGTGCCCCTGTGTTGTGTGACCTTGGACAAGTCACTCAAATTCCATTGGCCTCGGGTTTCTTCTTTGCTACTGGACTATGATGACTTTTTTCAGAGAGCGTGAGGCTGATGACTTTGTGCCCCTCTGACTCATTTGATCCAACTCATGAACACGTGAAGACATCACCCCACAATGTTATTGGTCGTCTTCTTAAAATGAAGGATGCACGACAATATCAAATGAGGAAGCTGTCCTCAATGGCGTCTGATGTCTTTTTCAGCATAAGGTTGAAAAACCTCGGGATTTCCTTTCCCAGAAATGCAACCTGTCTCAGTGGAACCCCAGGTCTGGATAAAAAAATAAACAACCACAAAATGTCAGTCATGAGGACACATGCTGAGGATTGAAAGATAAGAATGAAACCTTTTCTGCCTTCAGAGAGATTACATTCTACTGGGAACAATATAACTGGTTCACAGACAAGCAAATTGCAGATACTTTGAAGGAAAGGACACTCCCTCAAATTATTTGCAATTTACTTTTTTTTTTCTGGAAGAATATATACATATTTATACACAAACATACATATATACATATGTATTTATACACATACAAAAATATATATGCATAATTCTAGAATATATATGCATATATATGACATGTATAACAATATACGTGTATATACACACACACATAAATATATATACATATATATATACATATATACATACACATAGACCCACAATATCACCACCACCATCAGAACTAAGCCACAAAGAAAGAGGATGCAACAGAATTCAATTTTAAGAGCATTTACTAACCACCAACCATATACTAGGTGTTACATGAGGCACTAGCATGACAAAGACAATGATGAAATAGAGTTTGTCTTCAAGGAGTTTACATTGTACCTTGAGGAAACAACACGTTTGAAAATAAGTAAAGTGGGATAGAGGTGGAGAAGTAGCATTGACAATGTGTTTAATTATGAAAGTCATAAATAGAGAGTGAATTCTAGGCATGGGGATGGCCATGTGGTGTTTAGTAACTAGAATGCTAGGTCTGGTGTCTAGAAGGTCTGGGTTCAAATCCTGCCTCAGACACTTACTAGATAGGTGACCCTGAGCAAGTCAGTTAAACTTTGTTTGCCTCCATTTCTGCCACTGTAAAATTTATTATTTTAATAATGGCTTCTAATTAATTTAACTGGTAGGATTCAAGTAATAGTAGTGTCTACTTCACAGGATTGTCGTAAGGACGGATCAAATGCATGATATTTACAAAGCACTTTGCAACCCTTTAAGTTCTGTAGAAATTTTGTCTGCTATTTTTCTGCTGTAACTGTTGCTGCAGTTGTCACAGGGGCTTCGCTGCAGACACACCTTCTATAATACTTACCCGTCCTTTATAAGAATATTGGGTAAGAAACGGTGCTATTGATCCCTGCGTCCCCCTGCTACACGGACTTATTTCAAAAAACGTTTTAAACACGCTTTAGAAAACCATAGTATTACGGGATATTGTTTTCTTATAAAGAAATCAAAGAGAAATTCCTTTGTGACTTAATTCATTTATTAATGTATGCATTCAACCATCTATCTATTCATTCAATCATAGAATATTGGGAACCTAAAATATTTAGAAAATTGCTCTACGGGCTTGAGCAGTTATAAAGCTTATATAATGTATGGCACATCCCCTAGTAAGACCCAGAAGCATTGTGTCCTTTGAAATCCTGTCTACTCACTGGCAAACAGTATGCTATGGAGGAGAAAACATACTGTGTTTTCGATGAAAAGACTTGAGTCTATAGTGGGCCTTGCCACTTAATTACTATCTGTATGATGCTGGGCAAATTAATGAGCCTCCCTGAATCTTAGTGGACTCACCTGTAAAAATGACAAGATTAAAGGATATGATCTCCAGAGTCCTTTCCAATTGTAAATCTAGAATCCTATTCTTTTTTAGTGTCTATTAGGAAATGAATATGAGGCTTGACCGAGCGCCATACAAATTTGATGAGACATCAGTAGATCACTTCATGTGACCTTGCATTATGCACTTCTGTATTGGTCATGTGGACAATCACATCACCATCAAGTCAGAAATTATCACAGAATCACAGAATTGTACAGCTAGAAACAATCTTGGGGCTTATTTAAAATAATTGATGTTTGAACCAGTTGCCTTTATAATTCTCCAATCCTCATTCAACTTTTCTTAAAAACCTCAGATTGAAACTGCTGCCTCTTAAGATGTTGCTAATCATAGCTAATAATTACTAAAATTTATATGACACTTACTATGTTCCAGATCCTATTCCAAGCACTTAACAATATTCATCTCATTTTTCAGAATTTTGTGTATTTGTTTCATTTTCTTTAAATCACATCTTATTTTCCCTCTTTGTCAGTTTCACCCTTTGCTCAGTTCTCTTGTGCCAAGCAGGCCACATGTAATCTCTCTTCAGTATTTAAGTTCTTAATTCCACAAAGTCATGATATTCCCCAAGTTACCTTTTCTCCAAACCTAATATTTTAAATTGCATCGTATAATCTTCACATGACACCTGGGGCCTCTTACCATCCTCTTTGGCCTTCCCTGGCCTTTTCTCAAATTATAAAACTCCTTATAAAGCTGTTCTATTCCAAATTAAATGCCATACCCTCCAAATGCCATACTCAGAGCAATAAACAGAACTGTTATGTCCCTAGTCCTAGACACTAAGCTTGTCTCAATTCATCCTTTCTTGAAAGCGCATGATTATTTGTGTGTTTTAGACACTGTTGGGACTGGAAGCTCAATTCCGTGTGGACAGTCTCGGGCAGGTAAAAGTGGGACTTCTAAATCTTAGAGTCTTACGAGGCCCTCCATGAACAGCGGGGGTTCGAGAAGGTCAGACCGAGCTAGCTCGGCTAGCTCGGGTATTTCCGCCTCTCCCTCGGAGATACCTGATGGGTGGAGTCTCCCTGCCCTCGAGGTCGTCCCGGATTGGAGCACACCTAGTTACCTAACAGCACGGTATTGAGATGCAAACTGTGTGGCTGAAGATTAAGTAGGACTGAGGAAGCCTAAAAGCTCTCTTAGCACGTGTGGAGCCAAAGAGAAAAGTAGGGCTCCGCTTCTTTTCTTTCCTCTCTCCCCTCCCCCTCTCTCCCCGCTTGTACTTCTACTTCCATTCCCTTAAGCTTAGCCTTCTTAGGAAATCTCCCCCTCTTTGTCCTAAGAAAGAAGACCCCCTGCACTTGTAACCGAAACCCTGTAATAAAGCTCAACCCCTGTTTGACTCTGGAACGTCCTTTCTCTCATACGTGCATCCGGCGTGGCCAGCCGAAGACCTGGACAGGTAAGAAAGACTCGGGTAGCCCAATACAGGCCTCTAGGCTTGGCAGTTGGCGTCCCAACAGGGATTGGGAGCGTAGATAATCCTGGGTGCTTTTGGGGTACACCCGGAAGGGGCTGTGAAAGAAGCGAGTCCCGAATCCTAGATTCGGAAGGAGAGAAAGGGGAGAGAAGCTTCCCAAACCCCTGGGAAAAGGGCGGAGATGGGGAATCTATTGCCAGTAATAAAGCCAGAGGAACAGGAGGTCTGGGCTGAGACACTTCACAGGGAATGCAGGAAGGCGGGGGTCACAATAGAGTTAGATGACCTCCGAGAATTTTGTGAAAGGATTTGGAAAGTTTCTCCTTGGCTCAAGCAGGCAGGAATATCAAGAGAAAAATGGGGAGCGGTCGGAGAGCAAATGACTGCTTACGAGCAACAATACCCTGGGGAGCTGGAGGATTTAGATTTCCTGATATTCGGTGTAATTAAAAGCCTGCTGGAAGGGCCGGAGAGGCCAGGGCGGGATTGGAATGAGAGTGGAAGCGGAGAGAGGGGAGGGGAGAACACGGGAGGGAGGGAGAGTCCAGGCAAGCAGAAAGTTAAGCGGAAAGTTAAGGAGCGTAAAGAAAAAATAGACCCGGAGCTCCATCTAGCGGATGGAAAAGGCGAGGCAGGGGAGAATACGCCGTGCCTTCCCTCTGCGCCTCCTTATAACCTGCTCCATTGGTCAGACAGTTCAGGGCCACAGTCCAGTTTGGAAAAAGGAATAAGAAAGGCTATAGAGAATGGAGAAGATGTAGGGACATTTCCTGTGTTAGAAATAGCGGACCCCAGTGTCCCCGGTGGGGTTCGGAGGAGCCACATACCCATAGAGTGGAAGAGAGTGGCGACTCTTAAAGAGGCTTGTACCAAGCATGGCCCTAATTCACCCTTTGTTATAGCCATGCTTGAAACTCTCAGCGGTCAGTTCGTTCTGACTCCTAATGACTGGAAGAGCTTAGCTAGAGCCTGCCTTACCCCTGGGCAGAATGTGATTTGGGTATCAGAATTTTCTCAGAGGGTAAAGAGCACTACCGGTGGGCTAGGGGCTCAGGCCCCCCAGGCTTATCAGCAATTTACAGGAACAGGGCAGTTTGAGGCTACAGGAAATCAATTACAGTACTCAGCCTCCGATTATGTTTTGATTGCCGGAATGGCTATTGCCGCCTGGAAGGTTATAGCCTCTAAGAAAGAGAGAGAGTTTCCCATGACTAGGATTACGCAAGGAAACAATGAGCCATTTACTAATTTTGTGGCCAGGCTGCAGGAGGCAGTAGGTCGAGATATGGGAGAGGAAAACCAAGGGACAGAGATAGTGTTGAGGACATTGCTGCGGCAGAATTGTAATCATGACTGCAAAAAGGCAATGCTGGGACTGCCAAAGAATGCATCTGTTGAAGAGATGATACAGAGATGTGAAAGGGTAGGAAGTCAGGTCTACTTGGCACAGGTGCAAGGGAAGTACCTGGCTGCCGCCTTAAGTAATATCTCTTTGGAGAAAAAATGTTTTAACTGCGGAAAACCGGGACACCTTAAGAAAGAGTGTAGGAAAGAAATAAGTACAGGGAGGGGCCAGGATCAGCTTCCCATAGCTATTGCCCTTCCCTTAAGGCACTGGAAGCTCAAAGAAAGCCAGAGACCAGTGTGGGGAATAGGAGGGTGCCAAAATACCTTAGAGACAATGCACCCAGTAAAGTGGGAGGCAGAGGATCGCCAAAGGACCGTATGGCCGTTGGTGATTCCAGGACTTAGTTTTAACATCTGGGGCAGGGACATTATGAGCCGCCTCGGGATGAAGCTATCAAATTTTTAGTAAGGGCCATTGCAGTTGCACTGGAGTCCCCACCCTTGAATTGGAAGTCAGACACCCCGATTTGGGCCTTGACTCCAGAAAAACTCCAGGCACTACAACTATTGGTTAAGGAGCAATTAGCACCCTGGAATGCTCCTGTGTTTGTTATAAAGAAAAAATCTGGGAAAGTCAGGTTCCTTACAGATGTTAATGAAGCATTTGTAAGCACCTGGCAGCAGCTATACCTAAGTAAAGAGCCACTATGCATTCTTATCATCTTTACCTTAAAGGCGATCCTCGCTAAACAAAGAAGGGGAAAAGGTCGCCTAATACAATCAAAGCTAAGATCAAGAGGCCTAATACAATCAGAGCTTGATACAGCTGTCTCAAGGACAGCACATACTACTCCAGCTATGAGACATTTTAAGATACTAATAGGGGGTCGAGGGTATGTTTGTGTCTCCACAGGAAAAGGGAATGCGTGGATTCCCATTAGAAGGATCCGTAGGTGGGAACCGAGGTCGGAGACGACGGAGACGCAGGAGGCGGAGACCCCGGAGAGCCCAGAGACCCCGGAGAAGGATCATACACCACCTGAGCCTGCTGCTGACAGCTTTAACCTTGCTGCCCAGAGAGGAAGCAGCCCTCATCACAACCGCAGACACTGCTGCTGACAGCTTCCCATCTAGGCATCCTTTTTTCGCCAGCTGAATGAGGACTTTGATATCACAAACCCAGGACACTTGGGTGGGGAGGAGGTGACCAGTTTTCCACCTGTATAGATCCATTTGCAAGATTAAGGGAGTGGTGGTGTAAGGCGCCTACACCACCTGCTTCTCTTAAAATATGCTTTGGGATTTTAGTTGATTGCACTTCCCCTGTTGTAACTCAGCCATTTAGTTTCATCTTTGTTTTATTTGATGCCTCCCTTTGTCAGTTGTGCTAGCTGCAGATTTCTGTGTGAATGAAGTCTTGTTGTAAGGTACTCATATGCTAAAGGCCTTCCTAATCCACTCAGCCTCCAGCCACTGTTTGCTCTAGAGCCAGGTGCGCTCCGCCCATAACAAAGAAGGGGATATGTTGGGACTGGAAGCTCAATTCCGTGTGGACAGTCTCGGGCAGGTAAAAGTGGGACTTCTAAATCTTAGAGTCTTACGAGGCCCTCCATGAACAGCGGGGGTTCGAGAAGGTCAGACCGAGCTAGCTCGGCTAGCTCGGGTATTTCCGCCTCTCCCTCGGAGATACCTGATGGGTGGAGTCTCCCTGCCCTCGAGGTCGTCCCGGATTGGAGCACACCTAGTTACCTAACAGCACGGTATTGAGATGCAAACTGTGTGGCTGAAGATTAAGTAGGACTGAGGAAGCCTAAAAGCTCTCTTAGCACGTGTGGAGCCAAAGAGAAAAGTAGGGCTCCGCTTCTTTTCTTTCCTCTCTCCCCTCCCCCTCTCTCCCCGCTTGTACTTCTACTTCCATTCCCTTAAGCTTAGCCTTCTTAGGAAATCTCCCCCTCTTCGTCCTAAGAAAGAAGACCCCCTGCACTTGTAACCGAAACCCTGTAATAAAGCTCAACCCCTGTTTGACTCTGGAACGTCCTTTCTCTCATACGTGCATCCGGCGTGGCCAGCCAAAGACCTGGACAGGTAAGAAAGACTCGGGTAGCCCAATACAGGCCTCTAGGCTTGGCAAGACACTATATCACATGGTTGGCACGTAGTCAGCTTATATTCCAATAACCTCCACCCCATCCCCCTATATTTGTTTTTACTTTGCTGTCTAACCATTTTTGGTTTCATGATGTATTGTGGTGGAACCATTTCAAAGACTTCAGGGTCAGATCACCTCTAATCTAAGAATAGGCATTTATTGAGGTTGACGCCTCTCATGAAGCAGGCCAAGTTCCAAGAGGAACCTGTAGCTTCAGCGAAAGCAAGGTAGATTTTTATAGGGTAAAATTATGTATATTAAAAAGTCAGGAGGAGTTTGTTAAGGGATTAATAGGAGAAGGGTCCCAGCCACAATAGAGCTGCTCATACATTTACCCACAATGCATACAGAAAAACCCATTTGATGGGGTATGTATAACAATGATATTCTAATAAGTTTTTCTATGTCATAAGTTCACCTGAAGCATAGTTTTTGCTATTACTGCTCAGGTGCTTACTTTGGGAAAGCTGCTTCTATTGTTTTGGGTTCCATATCCTGTTTGGGTATGCTGCTGGTTCTGCTTTCTGACTGACTGAGTGAATAGTGTGGTCCTGTCTGAGACTAGATGAATGTGGTTGTGGATGAGTGCATGAATACACCTGCTGTTTCTACGGAAAATATGAGGAGTGGGTCTGGGAACAGTGGTTAGCTAGAGGCAGTGGCTGGGATCTCATCACATGTACATGACTGCTGTTGCTGGGAGAAATATGAGTTCATGGACACACCTGTTGTTCTAGTAAGCAGTGAGGCATATATTAAGAAGTTAGGATGTTGAGTGTGCTGAGGGGTGAAGTGAGTGCCTAGGTAGGTGCAGTGGGCCTGCTGTTCAGTGGGGCCTATAAGAACATTAGAACACTGAGATTGGGGGTAACTTTATTAGGATTTCATCAACCATATATCCCTTATTGTGAAATGTCTATTCTTGTTGTAGAAAGAGCTAAGGAATCCATAGAACTGAAGCTTAATCAGTATTTATATTGCATCTTTTAATAATTGAGGACCTATATTCTCCCCCAATCAATTATCCTTTTCATCACATTCTTTACCACTGATGACTCTCTGTCCCCTAAGCCCTATAACAAATATTTTTAGCATATAAAGTATGTATAGCATCAGATTTATATTTTTGATTAAAGCAAAAGTTAACTAAAATATTGCAAATCAATCTCTTCTCTAGTGTACTTGGAGACAAAAGAGCAGGAGGCAATTTCTGTAAAGTGGACAAAAATGCCTGAGCACATATCATCAATATTGTTGTCTTCCCTGTTGAGTTTTACAGCATTAATTACTTTGTAAAACGTAGAGGAAGCATCTTTGTCCCACAATTTTGCTCTTTAGGAACTCAGAAGTCTAATATCATGAAGGGAACTGAGAAGTTACCATTAAAGATACTTTAAGAGGTGCACAGTGGGGGGGGGGGGGGGGACGGAGCCAAGATGACAGACTAGAAAGACACACAGGCAGGGTCCTCTCCACAGCCCATAAAATACCTGTAGAGAGGGACTCTCAACAAATTCTGGAGCAGCAGAAATGGAGAACAACAGAGTGGAGGAGATTTCCAGCCCACGGTGACCTGAAAGGCCCATGAAAACATTGGTTGCGCTGCATGCAGAGTTGAGCACAGAGCCCAGCCCAGCCTTGGCCGAGCAGCATGGTGCAATGACACTCTGGGAGGAGGACACCTTGGGGGCAGAATCTCCAGTCACAGTAGCGGGACCTCAGATCCCTCTGCCCACAGGCTCCAAAGGTCAGTGACGGGGTTTAATCAGCAGGCCAGGAAGGGAGAAAGGCTTTCCCATAGCTCCAGCAGCAGGCAGCAGCCACAGAACCTGCACAGCAGCCCAAAGCTCCATTGTTGGAGCGTAAAAACCCCTGGGAGCATTGAAGAGCTGAGTCTTGCCTCAGCCCTGGGTGGAGGACCTGGCCAAGCTGGTCTTTGTCTCAAACTGAATGGTGGCCCTGCCCATCCAGCTTATCTGAAAATCAGCCCCCAGTGCTGACTTGGGAACTGAAGGCCAGGTGGCTGTGGAGAAGTATCTGCTAAGATTCTGGGCACAAAAATCCCTCTCTGCATCCAGACCAGTACACGCTTGATTGTGCCACCTTGGAGGAACTGAGATCTCACAGATTCCCAGAGTATACCCTACTCTTGACAAAGGACCCAAAAGTCAAGTAACTGATTGGGAAAATGCCCAAAAAAGGGAAAAAATGTAAGACCATAGAAGGCTACTTTCTTGGTGAACAGATTTCTCCTCCCTTCCTTTCAGATGAGGAAGAACAATGCTTACCATCAGGGAAAGACATAAAAGTCAAGGCTTCTGTATCCCAAACACCCAAAATAAATATTCAGTGGGCTCAGGCCATGGAAGAGCTCAAAAAGGATTTGGAAATCAAGTTAGAGAGGTGGAGGAAAAATTGGGAAGGGAAATGAGAGAGATGCAAGAAAATCATGAAAAGAGGGTCAACACCTTTGCTATACAAATTTTAACGTATCAAAAACTTAGAACCATGCATTGATGATTCATTAAAGAATGGCTATGCCAAACTAAATAGATCACACATTCAGGCTGTTCCTGAAATTTGTACCATTATAATAACTAGGTCCTGGACATTTATTTTATTATTGAACATTGTTTTGTGCAAGATGCAACAACTACAGAAAGTTATTGATGAAGATATGACAGGATGAATTCCATCAGGCTCTAGGATCAAGCTTGAATGGACCCTACAAGCATTCTATTTCCACACCTCTACACATTTTAGAGATAGAGAAACTGAGATCCAGAGATATTAGTTGACTTGTTTGGGTTCTACAGTTTTTAAATTTCTGTGCTAAGACTGAAAAGCGCAGGTCTTCTATCTCCTGACTGAGTAGTCTTTACAATTCTTTCTTGACCCTGATTCAATTCCTAAGGAAAGATCTAATGCATGCTAGTCTTTAAGTAAATATCAGGAACACAACAAAAAAAGCAACAGTTGCAGCAACGACTAAAAGACAATAAATTGTATATGGGCCCTAAAATAGACTGAAGTACTGAAGAGGACCTAAATGTCATAAATCAGCATTCCTGGGAGGAAAATAATATTTTATTTGTCCTATTTTTATGTAAAGACAATTTTTTAACATTCATTTTAAGACACTTTTGAGTTCCAAATTTTTTCTCTCCCTCCCCTCCTTGAGACAGTAAATAATTTGAAATAGGATATAAATGTTCAATAACACAAAACATATTTTAAGTTATATATGTACAATCATATTAATAATATTTCCACATTAGTCACGTTGTGAAAGAAGAATCAGGACGAAAGGGAAAAACCATGAGAAAGAAAAAATACAAAAACAACACAAAATGTAAGAACTGTATGCTTTGATCTGCTTTAAGACTCCCTATTTCTCTGGATGTGGATAGCATTTTCTATCATGAATCTTTTGGAATTTTCTTGGATCATTATATTTCTGAGAGTAGGTAAGTCATTCACAATTGAGCACCGTACAGTATTGCTATTACTGTGTACAGTGTTTTCTTGGTTAAGCTTGTTTGACTTTATTTTCAGTTCACGCAAGTCATCTCAGGCTTTTCTGAAATTTGCCTCCTTGTCATTTGCTATAGCACAATAAGATTTCATTCCATTCCTACATGACAGATTGCTTAGCCATTACTTAGTTGATGATTAGAATCCAATTCTTAGCCACCATGAAAAGAACTGGTATAATCTGTGTGTGTGTGTGTGTGTGTGTGCTTATGTGTGTGTGTGTGTGTGCTTGTATGTGTATGTTCAAATACATCCTTCCCACCACACTTTGTTTTAATCCTTTTGGGATAAAGATCTGGTAATGAATGATACTGCTGGATCAAAGAGTATGAATAGTTTTATAGCCCTCTGGGCATAGTTCCAAATTGTTCTCCAGAATGGTTGAATTAGTTCACAGTTCTACCAACTGTTCATTGGTGTTCTGAGTTTCCTACATCCCCTTCAACCTTTATTATTTTCCTTTTTTTGGTCATATTATCCAAGCTGACAGGTGTGAGGTGGTACATTGGAATTATTTTGAATTGCATTTCTGCAATCAAAAATTATTTAGAAAATTTTATATGACTTTGGATTGATTTGATTTCATCATCTGAAAACTACCTGTTCATATCCTTTGACAATTTATCAATTGTGGAATGCCTTGCGTTTTTATAAATTTGACCCATTTCTCTATGTATTTGAGAAATAGGGCCTTTACTGGTGATATGTGTTGTAAAAATTGTTTCCTAGCTTTCTGCTTTCCTTCTAATCTTGATTGCATTGATTTTATTTGTGTAAAATCTTTTTGATTTAATATAGGCAAAATTATCCATTTATATCTTGTAATTCTCTCTATCTCTTATTTGGTCATAATTTTTTTCTTCTCTATAGATGTGAAAGATAAACTATTCCTTGATCTTCTAATATGCTTATGGTATTATTACCCTTTATGTTTAAATTCTGTACCTATTTTGATCTTATCTTCATGTAAAATATTTGTTTCTATTGATTTTTTGTCATATTATTTTCCAGTTTTCTCAGCAGATTTTTGTCAAACAGTGAGTTCTTTTTCCAAAAGCTTAGGTCCAGCTTACTATGGTCATTTACTGCTGAGTGATGTGTATGTAGCCTATTCCACTGATCTACCACTCTGTTTCTTAGCCAGTACCATGCAGTTTTGATGATGATTGCTTCATAATACAGTTTGAGATCTTGCACATCTAGGCTACTTTCTTTTACATTAGTTTCCATTAATTCCTTTGATATTCTTGACCTGTGAGTTCTTTCAGATGAATTTTGTTATTATTTTTCTAACTATGTAAAATAATTGTTAGTAATTTGATTGATATGACACTGAATGAATAAATTTAGGTAGAATTTTTAATTGTCATACGTATTATATTAGCTGAGCCTACATATGAACAGTTAATATTTTTATAATTGTTTACACTTTATTTGTGTGAAAAGGTTTGTGTCTGTGTGCATGTGTGTATGCACGTGTGTGTGTGTTTTTATGTCCTCATATAATTTATGTACTTCCTGGGTATGGGCAGCTAGGTGGTGCAGTGGATAGAGCACCAGTGCAGGAGTCAGGAGGACATGAGTTCAAATCTCACCTCAGACACTTGACACTCACTAGCTGTGTAAACTTGGGCAAATCACTTAACCACACTTGCCTCATCCTGGGTCGTCTCCAGTCATCCTGATGAATATCTGGTCACTGGATTCAGATGGCTCTGGAGGAGAAGTGAGGCTAGTGACCTGAACAGCCCTCCCTCACTCAAAACAAATTCAAGTGCTAGTCATGTCATCATTTCTCTGACGGCATGGTCTTCTTTGGCAGCGAAGGACGAACACGCACACATGCTTCCTGGGTTTGTCTTGAAGGTATACATTCAACTTTTTTTTTTTCTAAAATGGGGTTAAGTATTCTATTTCCTCTTCTGTTTTTCTGAGTGATTTACATTTTTGTAAACATTCAATAGATGGTCAGATTGATTGGCATATAGTTGGGTAAAATATCTCCTAGTTATTGTTTTAATTTTCTTTTCATTGATGGTGATTCTCTGTTTTCATTTTTGATACCAGTAAATTGATGTATTTCTTTTTTAATCCAATTAACTAATAGTTTATTTTATATATTTTGCATTAAACCAGTTTTTAGTTTTATTAGTTCAGGGTTCTTATTTTCAATTTTATTAATTTCACTTTTGATTCAATAGTTTAGAGAATTTCCATAGTGAGTTGGTCTTTCTGTGGTGTTCTGAATTTTTGTTTTTTTCCAAGTCTTTATTTCTTACTGTGATTTTTGATTCCCAGCAAAATAAATACATTCAAACTGGATATCCTCACATCAAATCATGTCTGCCACTGTCTAGACTGATGAGCAGCCACCAGTTGGAATGAGGCATGTGTACACAAAGAGACTATGAGAAGCAGATAGAAACTTCAAAGTGTCCACAGGTATAGCTAGAAACTACCTGGAGAGATACTTCTAAGGAAGGGCTCACTTCAAAGGCCAGTCTTTCCAACATATTTTCCAAAGTACAAAAGGGAATAAAATCATTAAAAGCAGGAGAAATGTTGGCTGGTTCAAGGATTAATTGAATTCCACTTTGACTTGCTTGACTGGGCGTGGCTTAGCTTCCCAGGGACGTTTTCAGAACTTATAGAACAGGGTATGCACTTTTGATTTTTTTTTTTTTTTTTTTTTTACTTTTCCCATAGAACTTAGAACAGGGCCAGGTACAAGTCACTCAAGATTTGTGTAACTGAATAATACATCTATGAGAAAGGCAGGCTACGGCAGCTGGGGGACAGGATATGTGGGTGATGGGGACTGACAATGAGGAGATTTTAAGGTGTCTCATTTAGCCTCCATAAAATGCCTAATTGTCACCTACTATGAAATATCTCCACTGTCTGAATCATAAACTTTTACTGAGAAAAGAGCTAATTAATGCTAATATACTGCTGTGTCTCAAGTCTAAAGTGCACTAAAAAAGAAACTAGTTCTGACAATATTGAGAACAAGTGGAAGCTTTTATGTGAGTGATGTGAAAACTTCTCGATATCAAAGGCCTTTGCTTGGCATTTGTGTGACTTCTACTCACATGTTTTAGTTTAAAGTAAAATATTGGAACAAATCAACCATAGGAGTGAAGAACTTTGAGTTCAAATCCCAGATCTGCCACTCATGACTGACAACTGAGCTGTGTGATCTCTGTGAATGTATCTTAACTTATTTGAGACTCAATTTACTCATCTATTAAATTAGTAGGTAGTTGGGCTGAATGATCACTAAGTTTCCTTTATTGTCCAAATATGTTATCCTATGAACCATGTCGAATACAAACGTGAATGCCTCTTTTAGGCCATTTATGCCAACACAAATTATGGTTCACTAATCATCCAAACCAAAAAGGCTCTCATGAAGATCATGTACCAAGGGTTTGACAAAAAGTAAAATGAATGATAATAGAAAATATAGGATATAACCTAAGCAGAAAATATAGTAAACTATGGAAGAAATATACTCTTAAGAGAACCTTTTTGGAATCACTAATGATTTTGCCTTTGCTAGTGCTATGGAATTATATATTGATCAATATCTGATTAATTGATTGATATCTGATTACTCATACATTATTAATAGTGAAGTGGAAGGCCTGAGAAAGAAAGTAATTTGCCCAAGGTTGCATATCTTTTAACTTGCTCTAAGACTTTAATCAAGGTCCGGGGCTCACTATGTTCCAATATAAAACTTTTTGTTATAGGAGTTGGGCTTCCTGAGATGATAGGAAAGGAAAATGAGAGATTCTATTTCATATTCCTCAGCAATGTAATTTGGGAATTAGACATCATCAAGATCATGTTATTGAATGACAAGTAAATTGTCATTGTGCCTTAAGATAGAGTACTCCAGAACTGTGTTGAAAAAATCTGAGGTTTTCTCATTTCTTCATTTTAGTATAATGATAACTTGGTAGATAGGTGGTATAGTGGATAGATGGGCCTGAAAGCAGGAAGACGTGAGTTCAAATTCTGCCTCAGAAACTTACGATCTCTGTAATCTTGGGTAAGTCACTTCCTCGCTATTTCATTTTCATCAACTGTAAAATAGCAGCTACTTCTCAAAGTTGTTGTGTGAATAAAATGAGTGTATAGCTCCATGCAGAGTACATAGAAAGTTCTCTGTAAGTGCTAGCTACCATTATTATTCAGAATTATATATTACATCAAGGGTTAGCCAAATGAGATATAAAGAGTGAGCATTGGTTTGAATGGGAGTATTTATTAAGATACATTTGTATTATATACATAGACACATGTGTGTATACACATATATGCATAATTTTCTGTTTGCAGATGATTGTACACTCCATGCAGCCTCTGAAGCTGAGATGCAACAAAGTGTGCATCAGTTCTCTGTTGCCTATGCTAATTTTGGCCTAATAATTAACACCAAGAAAACATAGGTGGTCCATCAGCCACCATCACACCATCCACACATGGAACCATCAGTCACAATAAATGGAGAAGTTTTGAATGCTGTGAACAAGTTCACTTACCTTGGTCGGGAACTTTCCAGGGATGTACACATTGACAATGAGATTGACGCATGCATTGCTAGAGCTAGCGCAGTGTTTGGGAGGCTCCAAAAAAAAGTTTGGGAGAAAAGAGATATTAGACTACCAAACCTGAAGGTCTACAGAGCTGTTGTGCTGACCTCATTGTTGTGTGCTTGTGAATCATGGACAGTCTACCAGTGCCATGCCAGGAAACTGAATTGCTTCCATTTGAACTTAGGAAGATTCCAAGGATCACCTGGAAGGATAAGGTATCAGACACTGAAGTCCTTGCTCCAGGTGAACTGCTGAGTATTCAACCTATACTTTGGAATGTGAAATTCCAATGGATTGACTACCTTGTTCAAATGCAAAATGTATGCTTGACAAAAAGACTATTTTATGGAGAACTCACATGGCACAGAAAATCACATGGTGGCCAGAAGAAATGATACAAGGACACTCTCAAGGACTCTCTCAAAAACTTTGGATTTGATTGTGCAACATGGGAGACACTAGCACAGGACCACTCAGCATGACGTGCCCACATCAGAATGGATGCTGTGCTCTTTGAGCAAAGCAGAATTGAGGCAGCAGAAAATAAATGTAGGATGCACAAAATTGGGATATCCACCCCAAATATTCACATGGATTATCTGTGCCCAATCTGTGGTAGAGCATTCCAGTCTCATATTGATCTGGTCAGCCCCAGTTGGATACACTGAAATTTTACTTTATCATAGAGTTATCATTTTGGTCCTCTTCAAAGACGAAGGACAAGAACCATAGCATACCATATATTATAATTCTATATTGTAACATATATACACACAGTCATAATCAGAAATGACTGAACAACAACATATTATATAATATTACATAATATAACAAAATATTCAGTATTACATAATGGAGTTAGAGGGGAAAGGGAGCAAAGGCAAATGTTTTCGTGAAAAATAAATACTCAGAACAAGATTTCTTAAGGACTTTCATGATTGACTAGGGTCATATATCACTACAGTCTTATAACATAGGTTACGATAATGGACTTTGACCAGGCCCTAGTTAAGACTGACTTGCTACACACAACTCTTAAATGAGGTAGCTAGGTGACAAAGAGTGCTAGATTTGAAGTTATGATTTGACTCTGAATCCTGCCTCAGATGCTAGTATGACCTTCAACAAATCACGTAACTTTTCTACTCAATTTCCCTTTCTGCAAAATTAAGATAATTATAGTATGTTTTTCCCAGAGCTATTTTTAAGATTAAGTGATATTACATACATACATTGTTTTGCAAACCTTAAAATGCTAATTAAAAGTAACTAATATCTTTAGATATTATTGTCTCAAGGGTGTTGACTTTAGTTGGAATTGAATTAGATGGAGGCAGGAAAAATGTCAAAAAAAGAGAAGTACAGATAGAGAAAAACACTAAAACATAGAAAGATGAGACAGATAAACTAGCCCCAAGTTATATTCACCTTATTTGGAAAACTGAGCAAGCAATCAGCAGGTCAGTTTGTCATACAGTGCAGTATGTGACTCTAGGCAAGTCATGTAAACACTATGTTCTTAGACAACTAGCTATGACCACTATACTAGATCATACAAAGATTGGATAACCACACGCTGATGAATCGTCATTTATTTTTGTGATTATAATAGGAAAATAGAACAAAGCTTATTTTTTCTCTGTTAAAAAAGTATATGATTTAATATATTTTATAGAGTTCTTAGGCAATGGGCCATGCACAAGCAGAGAAAGATCTTGTTATATTCAGAATATCAATATTTGATGGGAAAATCCTTATATGGCATGAGTAGGGCTCGTACAAGTAATTTTGGCTAATGACCCAATGGACATTTCCCATCATGTAAAACTAAGGAAATGGCTTTTAATAATCCTTTTAAGCCATTTATGAATACATATAGATCTATGATTGGAGAATATTAATTATACTTGGAGAAACAGATTGAAGATTTGCTGCAGTTCCATTTCAATAATAAATGTAAGGCAATAACAAATAACCTGAATCCTTGTGGAGGTTTGTGTTCCAAGAGTTAATGAACTCATTTGAGAGACTCTTTGTTAATTTTTGTTCTTCCCTTAAGACTGTTTTGGTAAAATTGAATATATTAAAGATGAAAATGAAGATTTCAATGAGAATGTCTGGATTCAGTGAGTTTCATTATTACAGATGTTCATAGGAACACTCTTCTCAAATTCAATGACCATATATTTTTACTATACCTGATCATCTGCTCTACCAATGTGATAAAAAGTAGAGGAGTATCACAGAGGGTTTGTGATAGACACCCGGAGAGCATGTGACAGATGCAAAAAGAGAGACACAAATATGCGTGTATGTCGTATTGTGTGAAATGATGTGTATATTAAGTGAACATTTGAATACAAAATATTATATATACATACATGTATATATATATATACATAACTATATATACACATATAATTTCTTATCATAGCTACTTAACCAGATTTCAAAAGATCATAGTTCTAAAGCTAGAAAGGACATCAGACATCATCTAGCCCAACTCACTCATTTGATAGATGAAGATACTGAGGTCCAGGATGACTAAGTAACTGTAGTGCCAATGTGATATTCACAATGCCTACTGTGGCCATGAATATCCTAGTGAGGTTCTGAATCACAAAATATCACAGACTCTCCACCTGGAAGAAAGAACCAGAACATTTATTCAGACACCAGAAAGCCAGATTCCAACACCGGAAAGTCAAATCCATCACAGCAACAAAAATCTATACGCAATAACAATGCAGAGAACACCATCCCCAAGCCTTCCCCCTGCTAGGCTTCCAACAAACCAACTCCATTACACAAATCAAGAGGAGACCCTCTTAAACAAGATCACAAATGAGCCCTTTTACTCACAGAAGCCACCTGCATCCTTCCTAGCTCTGATTGCTCTCAAGACTAACTTCCTCTCAGCTCTGCTCCAGGTCATCTTGTTCCTGTTCTATCCATCCTGTTCCACACATTCAGCAAATTCCTCCATCCACAGACTTGACGTGACTCAGACTCATGTGACCTAGGGCAGGTCACATGGACCTAGTAATGAATGATGAAAATCTCTTCATTTTAAATTACCTTTACAGTTACTTATCCATTGTCATAAAGATAGTAAAGACAGAGGCAGAATCTGAACTCCAGAGCCAATGCTCTTTCCACTACACCACATTGTGTATATGAGTACATACATGTATGTACTTTACTTATGTGTGTATATTAAATAGAAACATAAGCAGTGTATTTTATGTACTTATTTTTTATTGTAATGATGTGTGTGCTCCCACTGTCAGTGTTGATAGCAACCCAACTGCAACTGCACATCCTTTACATCTTATTATATACTCACATAAATCCATAAATCACACGTAAGAGTCCAGTCTACTTTTACTTCACTTGACATCACATGGATTCCAAGAGAACACTCAGGTTGTCCACCAATTGTTCATTCCTCTCATATTCCTGGCCATTTTTTTCCAGTCATAGAGCTTATTCTCCTCAGCCATTTTTTTCTTTCTGCATCACTGATACGTCATTGCATACTCGTATCTATCATACACCTTCCCAATGCCCTTTGGATGATCATTAACTTAAGTTCTTCAGAAACTGCCCTACTTCATGATTCACACATCAATTGAAAAACATTTATGTTAAAAAGGTGAGACTTTGTTCCAGGTAAAACTTTAAGGGTATTGAAAACATCATTAGACTTCATTTTCTAAGGACAATTTTGTCCCCTTTTTGTTGCTATTAGATTCTAGTTGTAGTTTATTATCCTTTCTCAGAGATTGTCCAAGTAGAATAGGTGCATTGGACATCCGTGTAGCTCCATATCATAGTCTGGACAAAAGACACCTTCTGTTTCTTTCCGTTAATGATTATGAATCTTATTTAAAAGACTACAATTTTCTAAGTCTTAATAAAGTCACTAAAATCCATAAGTTCCTTCACTCAATATTTTCAAAAGTCACTTAGAGAATTTTATGCCAGAAGACATTACATCTCAATGTTCATTTAGGGTGTGCTTCTCTGGTTGTAGGGAAGTGAAATCAACTGATGAATTCATATGTGCAACCCTGTGACCCAGAAATGCCACCACTAATAAGATTGTTATCCCATAGAGATCATATAAAGATGAACATGTACAAAAATATTTATAGCAGCTCTTTTTGTGGTGGCAAAGAATGAAGAATCAAGGGATGCTCTTTAATTGGGGAATGGCTGGATAAGTTGAGATGTATGAATGTAATGGAATACTATTGAGCTCTAAGAAATAATGAGCAGCCAGATTTCAGAAGAATCTGGAATTACATGAACTGATACAAAGTCAAGTGAATAGAACCAGAACATTGTACAGAGTAACAACAAAATTGTGCAATGATCAACACTGAAGAACTTAGCTCTTCTAAGTAATCCAATGATACTAGACAATTCCAAAGGATTCCTCATGGAACATGCTGTTCACATCCAGAGAAAGAACTGATGGATGCTGAATGCAGACTGAAAAATTCTGTTTTAACTTTATCATTTTCATGTTTTTATCCGCTTTTGGTCAGTTTATTCTTTCATAACAAGACTACGGGAATATTTTTTACGATCGCACAAATATATACTATTTAAAATTCTTTCTTTTCTAGGGAGAGGAGAGGGAGATAAAGATAAAATCTGGAACTTGATTTTAAAAAATCAATGTTATAAATTTTCTTTAAATATAATTTGAAGAAATAAAATACTATTTTAAAAAATTGTGTACGCAATACAAACTAAATAAGGAAATGAAGTTCATCATCACTCTGCTCACTGTCTTGGCCCAGATAGTTTTTGGATTCTAATGCAGTACAATCAAAATATTCAGCTGTTTTCGAAATTTAGGGGAAATATGCACACACACATACACACAATTACTCAGCCCATATGACATGCTTCATTCTCTCTTCGGAAGAGTATGGGTTAATAACACATACAAATGCAAAATCAAAGATGAAATAGCCAGGAGCTTCTGTCATACCTATCAATTTTCAACTGAGCTGGTTTCTTTTCTTGTTTTCTCTTCACCAAATGTCAGCTGTTTCTCTCTCTGTAATTCCCTTAGTGCACTCTCTCTGGTTTGTTCCCATTGTCATAAGATTCATATCATACCTGTAGGCTTATTTGTAAGTTCAGTGAATTGATAAGCAAGAATTTGTTAAGTACATGCTTTATGCCAGATACATGTTTCCTAAATGGAGCACAAACTATTAGATTAAACAGTCAACAAGCCTATAAGTGACATTTACTATGTGCTAGACACTACTATTGACTGGAAATACAGGAAGAAAAAATAATTTCTTTTTATGGAGCTAATGATCTAATTGAGAAGACAACATGCAAATTATATGTGTATACAAAACTCAAATAGTATAAATTGGGGATAATCTCAAAAGAAAGGCACCATCCAGTGAAGCTGGGGATGAAAATGAGGAGGTAGAACCTTTGAGGCATAGAGCCAAAGGCACAGAGATGGGAGATATCACATGAGAAGAATAAGAAGTCATTTTCTTTAGCCTAATATGATTGTCTGCAACTGAAAAATGAAACTATTGTATCAAATGACCCCAAAGGCCATTATGATATCTAGGTCCCAAGATTTTCCATTCAAGAAAATCTGAGAAAAATCAACCTGAAAATTCAAAATTTTTCTGTCAGTCTCTCTTCTCAAAATCTTCTGTAGTCCTTTTTTTTGTATCCAAAACTTAGAAAAATATCTATTAGTCACATAAGATTGGTAGTTGACAGACTATTGCATTATCGCCATACAGGGATACATTGCTAACTTATTGACCTCTTCTCTCCCCTTCTGTCAACTGTGGTTCTCTCTTACCTCTAGCTAATGACAGGTGTCCATGATAGGTTCCATGACCAATGTCATATGACATGGCAACCAAGATGGAAAATGGGATTTTGAACAACTTTAACAGGAGTATGAGTTCTAGGAACAGTAAGGGGTTCATACTATTATATTGTGCCCTAGAGAGTATACATCCAGATCATGTTGTTTATTTCTATGATCACAGTTTGAGAAATATGTCAATGAACTGGAATATCCAGAGGGGGCAAAAACACAGAGGAAAAGAGAACTTTGAGCCTATGTTATAGGATGACTTGTTGAAAGAACCATAAAAGTATAGCTTATGGCAGTAAAAAAAAATTAAAAAAATAAAAAGATTTGGGGCATATGAGATCTGTGTGTAAGACTTGGGAATGCTCTTACATGGAAGAAGGATTAGATTTATCTGTTTGTCACCAGAGGGGAGAGGCAGGAACTCAGGGTAAAAGCTCCAAATGATCTTGGTGTTAAGAAACAAACAAAGTTTTGTAACAATCAAAGTAATGGATCAATGAAATAGGCTGCCTTGGAGCTTTTAGAGGTTGAAACCACACCCACCCCACACACACACACACACACACACACACACACACACACACACACACACACACACACACACACATGAACGCATGCACATACTTCCAGCCCCCATCATTGAAGCTCTTTTAAGCAAAAGTTGGATGACTACTTAGGCCCATGCTGGAGGGGAATCCCCACTCTAACCAACTTAATAAGCAGTAGGACAGCAGCGGAAAGGGAGGTATTTTAGATTCAGAAGAGAGAGGGGATTGTAGAATAAAGGTGCTGGAAAAGAGGGTAGGATATGGGATCTAGAGGTCATATAGCAGAATTGGCCTTGGAGAAGAAATGTGCTACTTCTTCAAAATAGCCTGGAGTAAATGAGGAAATGACTGTAAAAAATATCCAGAGGTTGTGAGGTGAGGAGGAGGGAAAAAACTTCTCATAGGAAGGATTCTTTTTTTTTTTTAAGTAACAGGCAAAGGCCTCAAATAAGAGAGTGGAAGAAAGAGGTGCAGTGCTATTTTGAATGAGAGAAGACAAGGTGTGGAACAGTGAAGAATGATGCAGAGAATTAATTACCTATGAGAAAAAAAAGATTGTTTTTCTGTGATAGTGACAAGAATAACGTACAAAAATATAAACTTATAGTGGATCCCATCAGCTCAGTTCTTTTCTTTTTAATTTTCTCTAGCTCTGTCCAGAAGAACATGAGTAGGAAAAAAAAAGAGATGAAGGTAGGACGACAATTGCAATAGGACAAGAGAGCAAGGAATTCAAAAATAGAGGTTAATGTAAAGTTGAATTGTTTTACAATAGGGCCAAGAATAGACTGGAAGCAGTACAGCAAATTAAGGAGTAAGATTCCATCAAAATCCTGAGGAGGTACAGGGATTGGAGCTTATGATGAAGATGAAGTATATTCATTGTGTGACAGGACCTGAAGAGGAATGGTACAGAACTTCCTTTTAAAGAAATGCATTGTCAGACCAGGGATATCTTGCCAAAGTAAAGTCCTGCCTTGGAAATAATGTCTGTAAGTAAATTCTCACCTTAAGCTCATTGACATACAAAGTAATCAAACCTTTTTTTTGCACAGATGGCTTCTCTATTTCCCTATGCTGTGTTCTCAAAATTCAAGGCTACTTAGAGTCCTCTTCCAATCTTAAAATCATATAAGAGTAAGTTTTTGCCCCTTTTGGGTTATAACCAATCATAACCAGGCAACACAAAAAGAATGAAAAATAAAAATCCTTTGCAACTCTCTGCCTAGGAGGAGACTAATTCAGGTTGAAATATATGTTTAATGATACACTATATCAAATATTATCATTAATCTTTGATGATCCACCTAGAATTTATTAGGAGGTCCATGTCATTTTTTGCATAAAATCATTTCTATGAAATACATAACCAAAATCACTTTCTAGATTCAGAGAAGTACCTCCATATCTTAATCTAAAGTAATCTTGAAAAAGAATTTATTTTTTATAACAAAACTGATTCTTCTAATTTCCTAATATTCTCAAGTAACTATTCTCAGAAACACTATTTAATGGCCCAAAGATAGGATAGAAAGGGAATATCCCAGTCCTCTTTCTTTTCTATGGCTCTTGACCCAAGAACTCCACGTCTGTGATAGCTAACATGCCAAAAAGGAAGGAATTTTTTTTTCCTCAAAGCATAGAATGAACAAGAAGCCCTTTTCCTGGTTCTCAGAAAATCATTTTTGGATCTCAAGGACCTCCATTTCCTTGAGTATTTTCTCAGTGAAGGATTTCTGGACTTAAGTTGACAAGTATTACTTAGGATAGGAATGAGTAAATTGGGTTCTAGCTGCCTCCATTGAAGCAGCACTGCCCAGAGGGATGAGATCACAGATCTATCAGAATTCAAGAAGAAATTGACTTCGCTGCTTCTGCGTCATATAATACTTGAAATGTTGAAGGCAATTCCAGTACTGAGGTATAACTTCTATGGTCTGGCCAGGGAATCTTATTGCCTTGGTGCTGATTCTATATGTAAGTAACATGACCAAGGTGCATATCTCAATGATCAAAAGACAGGAAACTGGTGGCTCCTCCATGTTGAGCTACAGGTCCAGTTTCTCTAGTTGGACCCAACTCTAGTTGTCAGTTCCATATGTGTTTGTTTCAACCATTTCTTCTACTTAGTGCCTTTCACACTCAGCACAACCATATAGTATCAATGAACTTAGGAAGATGAGTCTTCCTAACATCTCATTTGTCACTTCTGAATTTGGACAGAAGACTTGAAGGAGGCTCTCATCCTGCTTCTCACAATCTAGCAACTCAGGTCCATAGCCCACTTCCCTGATCTCTTCCATTGTATTCTTTAAATCTTATTTTTAACATTATCATTTTTTTTTTGGTTATATATTTATACCAGTTCAAACCCACTCCACTCTCCAATATTGTAATCTTGGCTTCCTTTTGCTGTAATAGGACTTTAAAGGAAGATATTGAAATGAAGCAAAAATATACACATTGGAATACCACAATAACTATGGACATCATACCTATCGAAAGAGATAGGCATTGAGAAGTCCCTCCCATTGAAAGAAAATATGATTATCTAAGCTACAATTCAATACCATGTTCTTCCTTAAATATATTTAATTTCCCAGGCTTACCTGGAAGTGACGGTCCATTTGTTTCTAAACAGCAAATCACACACACACACACACACACATACACACACACACACACACACACACACACACACACACACACACACACACAACTTTATTTGTGAGTTAAGGTTCTATCTAGTTGTTTTAGTGATCACCAGGCTCCATTTACAGACATCTAGTGAGGCAAAATCCAGTAACTCCAAAAAGGGTCATTCCATTATTAGACATCTCTAATTGTTCCAAAATTTTTCTTACATGGAGACAATATCTCCCAGTTTGTAAAGTCCACCAGTGGCTACTAATTCCACCTTGTGGACCACACAGGACAGACTTTTCCATTACAAGCCTTAGATCATTTTTCTTCAGAACAGCTGTATCATCCATTTTTTCCTTGTGAAGCTGATTCATCAAACTTGAGAGTTAGACTTAACATTTCTATTAAATAACTATGAAATCTTTTTATTTTTATTTTTTTGGATTTGACCACTTGTTCGAACTTCACAAGGCCTTCCTTGTTTCTGACTTAACTATCCAGTGTGCTAGCTAATCATCCCTAGGTTAAAGAAATGAGAGAAATATTTGGTAATGTTGGTATCTATTCCTTCATCAGAGCTGATTTTTTAAAAATTTGAACATTATAGATCAAAGAGAGCTCTTTAGACATTTTATAACTGAGTGCCTGCCAAGGAAACATGCAACAACTTATGTCTATAGCTGCTATTCAATCATTTAAGGAATTCTTGATGTACCCACATCACTCTGTCTTCTTAAGTATAATCTAAAGTATCTTTGCTAATTGTACCATATCTGTAGCATTCTCTTCTGATTCTCCTACATTTCTATGATTATCCCCTTTTGTTGTTGATTAATCATGTCAATTATGTCATTTTTGAGGACCCCATTTGGGTTTTTCTTGCAAAGATACTAGAGTGGTTTGCTGTTTCCTTCTCTAATTCATTTACAAATAAGGAGCTGAGGCAAAGAGCGTTAAATGACTTACTCAGGAAGCCAGGTTTGAACTTAGGAAGATGAGTCTTCCTAACTTCAGGTCTGGCCCTCTATGTGGTCTCTATGCAACAACAACATAGATACAATCTTGGGTTATATCATTATCTCATCTCATAACCAGACCATTCTAATGTGCCTCCAAACTTAACCCTAAATTCCTGCCTCCAATTTTAACCCTAAATGCCTCTGACGCTAAACCTCATAGAGTAGCCTTCTAATTAATCTCCCTCCCTTTTCCCTCCTCTTTAATTCATCATCCATATAATTAAAAAAAAATTATGTTATTCCATTAGTTGGACTGTGTACTGATCAAGAAAATTCAGTGATTTCCTCCTGCCTCTAGGATCAAATACAAACTTACCTATTAGAATTTAAAACCTTTTTATCTAATTTCAATTTTTCTTTTTAATTTTATCATACATTCTCTATTACACTATGTATTATACTCTCTACGTTACCTCTGTCACGTACTCACTGGTAATCTGAACTCTGATATTGAGTTATCTGTCAATTCTCAGTCCTCCATATAATTTAATGGACTGCCAGGGACTATTTTGCCTGTAATATTTTTATTCCTATAGTTTATCGCAGTGCCTGATATACTCACACTCTCTCTCTCCACTCCCTCTCTTTTTCTCTCTTTCTCTCATGCTATACCCACACACATATGCACACACACACATGCACACTTATTTTCCTACATGCTATAGTACCAAACTGCCCTATTGCTGCAGATAATATATAACATTTCATAGGCTATAAAGTCCTTAGTATGGCTGACCGATATACCTGGAATGTTCTTCCTCATAACGTCTCTTGCATGTTTTGGTACCTCTGGCTTCCTTTAGACATCCTCTGCGAGAGGGTTTTATCTGACTCCCCCCCGCGCCGTACTAAAATCTTTCTTCTGGTTACTTTTCATCTACTTGACATGGATCTTATATATACCTACTTAGAAATATGATATTTCACCCATGAGAATGCAAAGCTCTTGAAGGCATTTTTGTTGTTTACTTTAATATCCTCAGAACATAGACCCATGCCTGGCACATAGGAAGCACTTAATGGCTAGCCAAGAAAGGCTTACTGAATTGAATTGCCCAGTCTGTCTCTACAGTTAACATTTCAAAAAGAAAAGAGGTGGGTCTGACATAACATATTGTTGAATGTCCTTTTTAACATCATTTTCCTCCCAATTTTATTCTGCAGAGCTTCAAGTGTACCAAAAAAAAAAAATACAAGACTTCCACATCGTCTTAGAAACAACTTGCAATTATTCTTTGAATTTAGCTATTCAACCAATCCTGGATCTAAGTAATTATATCATTAACCAGTCTATATTATTCTATTGCATACACCAATATAAATACCTGTGTGGCTTAATGAATAAAGTGCCAGAAAAATCAAAGTTCCACATACTCCTCTGGCACATATTGACTGTGAGGTCTTCAACGTTCAGTGTTCTATACAGCTCTCTGAGGCTTAAAGTTGCAGAGAAAGTGCCAACCTAAATTCATAACATAAAACATATAGAATTAAAAAGGAAACACATTTTATTGAAATGCTTATTTTTTATATCACATATATCTGAAATATATAGACAGACTCTTGGTGGGTCCATGAACCTCATGTTGAGAACTCAGTCTATCTGTACTCCTTTAATTGAATAAATTATCCTATTAAAAGTAAGATTAAAAAAAGAAACATTGTTAGTTTGGCAGGACTTGATTAAGATCATGCTTTGATAAAGTGTTTCCTGAATTAGTCATTTAGTGAATGTGTCTCCAAATCATTTAAGAGGAAAGAGAAAGAAAAGGGGAATGAAATAATCATCTATTAAACACCTACTATGTGTTAAAATATTGTGTTAACAACTTTCTGATTATTTAATATTCTCACAATTCTGCAAAGTAGGTTCTATTATTATCCTCATTTTACAGTTGAGGAAACTGAGGCAAGCAGAGGTTAAATGAATTGCACAGAGTCACACAGATAGTAAGTGTCTGAGGCTGAATTTGAAATCAGGGCTTCCTGATTCCAAGCCCAGTGTCTACTGTACAACTAGCTACCTTAAATAAAAGGGAAATAGGAACTGATAAGCAAGGCTGAAGGAAAGATATTTTTAAACCTTTAGGATCCTTCAGAACTCCCAAAACACATCCATCTAGTATACCAAATTAACTCCTCTCTTCTTCTCCAAGGAACTGTATCATAATTTAGCTATCTTAGTTTTCACTGAGAAAGGCCAGGAGCATTTACCTTCCCTCACTTTCTATAATGCCCCATTATAAGTCTTAACTAGATGAGGAGCTCCTTCCTCAAAGAATAAAATGGTGCATTTCTTTGGAGCCTTCAGTATATTGAGCCTGGCACTGGCCATTTTTGAACTTGTGAAATTGAAACTTCTCCATCCTTCAGGTGACTGAATGAGCTATCAGAGAACTCCCACAAAGAAGAAACTCAGTAGGGTTGGGCTGTAATGAATTTTTTTGAGCACCTTAAATTGTAGTTATTTATAGAACATTTTTTAGAAATATTTTCCTGTAATACATATTTCCTGTCCATTAAATTGTTATAGAGTATGAATATACATATATTCTCAAAAACTAATTTATACGCTAAGATTTTCTGCTTAACTCTTCTGTTCCTAGGAATACTGAAGGAAAATTTGAAAAAAAAGACTTTCACAGGAAAAATATTCCATTTTCATTTTATGGGCTTATTTACTGAGAAGAAGAAGGAATCTTCAGGGAACTCTAGTCAAGGACCTGATTTTTACTGATGTCCAGAGCAATTAAGTGACTTGTTTGGAGGCATCCAGGTAGACTATGGCAAAAATGGAATCTGAAACATTTACTCAGTTAACAAACATGTATCAATTCCTTGTTAAGTGCTAGGTACTATGATAGCCTACAACAGTAAATGTGGTAATCTCTAAAAATTTGCACTCAAATCAGAGATATAACATCACATATAAGAGTTGAACTCTTATAGGAACAAATAAACACCTAAGGGTGACCAAGAAAGACGTCATTCAAAATATAGTGCTTAAGTGAAGTTTTAAAGGAAATTAAAGAATGATAGAAGAAGGGATAAGGAGAGAGTGCATTCTGAGAATGGGGTGCAGTGAATGCAAAGGCAGAGAGAAGGGAGATAGAGAGTTGGGTGCAAGGTAAAACACAACAATTTGTGTGGATCACAGTGTCAGTATAAAAATACTGGTAAGTTAGATTGTGACCAGGCTAAAAATAGAGCTGTTTATATTTGATTCATAAGATACTAAGGCACCAATGGAGTTTACTTGTTGAGGATTATGAAGCATGGTCTGCTACAGCCTTGAAAAAAAAATCACTTTGCTGGTTAGGTAAAGGATGGAAAGTATAGGAAAAGTCTGGATACAGTAAGACTAACTGTGAAGGAAGGAAACATGATTTTATTATGCACCTATTATGTGCCAGAAATGGTGCTACACATTTTATAATTATTATTTTATTTGATCTTCACAACAACTCTGGAACTAGGTACTAGGTGACCCCATTTTGCAGTTGAGTAAACTAAGAGTGACAGAGGTTAGGTGTCTTGCCCGCGGTCAGACAACCAAGTAGCTGGTTGCTTGATTGGCCCACATTCTTGAAGAGGACCAATGTGATGTCCCTATGTTTAGTCCCTAAATAGTCCCTAACTGTTTGTTATCAGGCCAATATGAGTTTGTAAGTCTTGACCACAGGTCAGGCATGAATAGTGCATATGAACTTTTGGAGTGATGCAAAAGTTTTTTTTTTTTTTTCCTGTGTGTGTGTGTGTGTGTTGACCATAGGGTGAGATCTCCACTTGTAGTAAGCAGGCCAGTGTTGGATTAAGCAGACCATTTTAGGGCATCTTTTCTAGCAACTCTCTCATTCCAGGAGGTAAGAGGTGTGGTCTTTAAAAATAAACAACACCCAAAGTAACACTGTTGAGACATTGAGGGGCTGCCAAAATCCACTTCTAATTCATTCCAGGGAGAAGATAACTCTGGCAGCAAACACCCTGACACATCCACGAGGTTTTTTGATCTGCTTTTCTAAAGGAATGCAACTTTAAAGGAGGAGTCAACAAACTACTTTAATTATGTTCACCAACAGAGAAAATACAAGCAGAGAAATAAAAGCCAACAGACAGGGCTTCCAACCGTCTGACCGTAACTTACATACATAGTTAACAGACAGCGAAACACCAACATCTGGGTTTCCAAAGCCTGGGGTAGTGGGTGGGACGAATTTCTTAAGGTCTATCCAGAGTCTCATCTGGTCATATCACAGGAACTGCAAAAAGTAAGCCCCCAGAGCCTCATTAATGAACAAAAGGAGCAGTCTTCCTACAAAACAAGCCTTCCCTAATCAAGCTTCCCTTAATGGACTTCACCTGAGGCCTATTCACCTGAGGTGGAGGAAGATCTTTTACCGGCATTATAACAACCCTATGTCAGGAGCCACTTGTGTGCTTGATTGTGAATATTTCTTCTAGTGTATTTGCAGCTGCTCCTTTATCACTTATCTGTTGCCTCAGGATTTTGAGGTAAGTAAAATTGTACGGATGATGTCTTCTCACTTATGCATAAATTGCAATTAAGTGAGCCAGAGGTGAACAAAGTAGTTGGCCTTATTATTTCTTCCACAGTCACTGGAGTCCAGTGGTAAGACAAAAGTCAAGATGACTGGAAATGACTCAGGATGCACTGTATGACCTTGGCTGCATCAGTGTCTGGCCAAGCTGTAACCATTCTGCAGTAACTCCTACTTCAACCACCTTCAAGGCTGTTGAAATAAATTGTTCTCATCTGCCCATTCCATTGGGAGAAGCCTTCACATTTTGGTGGTAGACATCCCCTCCTAATTCACTGATGGGTTTGACACACCTCAGTTGCCCTCAACCTGATTTACTTAGCCTGTCAGTCGAAAAGGTTGAGTAAGGTCTAGCCACTGCACATACAACGGCTCCTTGGAGTCACGGGTGAGAAATGGGGTAATCAAATCCATACAAAAGGTAGAAAGCTGACATGAACAGGGCTTAGCACTCCTCATATCAGAAATGCTGCTTCCATATATGGTGATTAGGCAGAGACAAGAGAGGGCAGAAAGAAATCAGAGCACACATTTGACCACAGAAAAATGAATGAAGGGAATGACTACTGAGAAACTGCTACTCTTGTCAATTATGAGTTGTCAATTCAGTCAATAAGTTCTCAATACAAGAACTACCATGCATATATAGGAGACCAATCCAGGTATCGAAAGTCCTTGAGGTGCCATCTCATGAGGGCAAGGTGAAAAAACCAGCAACATTTAACCTAGAGATAAGATAAAAAAGTTTGGTTGGCAGGGAAGGAACATGATAATTACCAATTATTCATATAGAAGTGATATGGTAGAAGGGTTTGACTTTTTTTTTAATGGCCAAAGGGGATCGAAGTAAGATAAAAGGGGAGAATATATAAAGAGGCAAATGGAGGCTTGATATTAAAACACTGTTAAGCATAAGCAGCCCTAGATATTTAGATCTGGAAATCTGCTAAAAAAAGGATAATTAAACTAACGTGAGCTGATGAGGTGACCAAGAGCAGAAAAGAAAAAGAAGGTAAGGTCAAAGGCATGGGAAACAGGCATAGCTATTGATTGTGACACAGAGTCCTGCAAAGAAGTCTAAGAAAGGAGTAAGAAAGAGCTAAGTCATGAAAACATAATGAGAAGAGAGCTACCCAGGAACAAAGAATTGTCAACAGTGCCAAAGTCTACTGAGATTTCAAGGATACGAACTAAGAAGAAAGAACATTCAATTTGCCAATTAAGAAATCACTATGAAGGACATATGAAGAAAGATGCTGTCTGCATCCAGAAAAAGAATTGAGAAATAGAAGTAAGTGTAGAATAATATTACATATATTTGCATCTAAGGGTAGCCATATCTAAGGTGAGTTGGAGGGGAGAGAAGGAAAAAAAAGAGAAAAAAATAAATTTGCATGATTTTGTCGTATTTTTTAAAGGAACAGCAAATGGTGCATGGTAGATTTGCAGTTGCATGTACAATCATCCCTTTTTATTGTAATATGTTGACAATGCTTGTTTTAGTTCATAAATCATTTTTAAAGTGATAAAAAGACAAAGAAATCATTGGTAACTTTGAAGGAAGCAGCTTCAGATGACGAGAAGCTAGAAGTCAGACTGCAAAGGGCTGAGAACAGAGGATAAAGGCAGTGAGTGTGGGTGTTTTCTTTCAACTTGTTTCAGATTCTAGGCTAGTTCTGACTAGGGAAAATCAAGTGAGGCTTCGCTTGCCCAGGCACTGGGCTTTAAAAGGCTCCGATAGCAGTTTTTATGCTATCAATTTAAAAACAACTGAACTAAGGAGGTGGAATAATTTAGGAAAATTGAAAACCATCAGAGGACTCATTCTAATCCAGATGAATTCTGGTCCAGTCAGGACCATGCCTTTAACAAACTCCCCAGTCATAGGATTTTGCAGCTTTCCCCTACCCCAAAAATGTTGTCCTGCCCATGTGGTGTCTTCTGTCTCACCTAATTAACTGAATTTGTCTTTAAGAAGTTGATTTAAGGTAATTTTTGCACACTGGTTACCTTCTGAGAAGGTTGCTCTATGTACTTAAATGGTGATAGTGTTTTCCTTGGAATCAGCACTCTTTATTCCAGATCCAGACCTCTGTTCAGTGCCCAGGACTTCAAGTCACACTAATTCAGTTTAATTTGTATCTTTTAAATACCTGCTATGTATTAAGAAAAGTACTAGTGGCTTGGAAATACTAAGATGAAAAATCTCACAGATTCTGCTCTCAAGTTCCTTCCATTAGTGTGAGGAAGCTTTGACATGAACAAAAATAACTCTGATCAAAGTGATGTTTGCAAGGCCAAGGAGAGATACAGATCACAAATAGCACAAGAAAAGAAGCAAGAGGGATGCCTTATAGTTGGAACAGGGTTGGGAGGAGACCAGAGAAGGCTTGGTACATTGAGGAAATGATCCCATAGCAAGACCTTGAAGGAAAATGAAGGTTTCAGTAACTGGAGAATATTGAGGGTCAGAATCCATCTATGGCAACTGAGCAACAAACAGAGACAAGAGAAAGCACAAAGAAATCCAAACGCAAATTTACCAGAGCCAGGTCAATGAAGGAACTTGATTAATGGGAAATTGTGTCTCTTTCACTGAAAAACATACAAGAACCAGGATATGTATATGGAAGAATAATCCAGATATGGATAGTCCTCGAGATCCCATCTCATGAGGACAGAGTGAAAGAATTGACAATATTTAGCCTAGAGAAGAAAATATTGGTTGGCAGGAAAGGATCATAATAACAGTCAATTATTCAACTGGAAGTGATGTAGAAGAAGGATTTTACTTTTTTGATGGGCCATAGAGAAGCAAACTAAGACAAAATAATGGAAGCTAAAAAGAGGCAAACTTAGGCTTCGTAGAAAGAAGTTTTCTAAGTATCAGTTATTCTGAAGTCAACTGAGGGACTTTGAGAGATAGGGACTTCTCCCTCCATTCCTCTTAGAACTTTCTATAAATAAAAAAAATGAGTAACCCTCCAGAGATATGTGGCAGAAGGGTTTGTTTTTGCAGGTCTTCATTGAATTAGATGGCCCCTGAGATTTGATCCTAATAGGAGATTCTAAGGTTATGTGATGGAAAGAACCCTGGAAAGTTAAACTAGAGCCAAACTATAGAAGGATTGTCAGATGAGAGGTATTTTGTTTTGTTCTGTTTTGTATTTTATTCCAAGTGAATGAGTAAGGGCAAAAATGACATTTATGTACCCTTACTATGTGCCAGATATTGTGTAATCTCTATAGAAATTCAAAACAAAGATGGCTCCTGTCTTTAAGGAGAATTTTAAATTATATGAGGATAAGTATAATATGGGATATTAAGCATTATAATGGTAGAGAAAACATACATGAGGAGGGATATCTAGGCAGGATCACATGTCTTGAGTTGTGGTTAGTTATCTTACAAATCAAATTTTGAATTATAATCTGTTACTAAGGTGAAAACAATCTATATAAATACATACGTTTAGGAATGACATATACTATGTGTTATATCATGTATGTGTATTTATATGTATATGCAAAAATACACACATATATGTGCATAGATGTATATTGTATACACATATATAATGGAAATAAACACATACATACACTTATATGAATATGTATACATATATAAATAGGGAGAGAGAGTAAGGGGAATAAAGATCAAAATAAGGTGCTCTGCACACCTTTCTTTTTGTTAACATTTTAACAGTGAGGTCATAGACCCTTTGGAACATAAGCTGTTATAGCTGCTTTAAGGTCATGAGACCTGAAAAGGGCATTAGACTATTCTGCTGTTTTTTCCACTGGTCTGATCTCATGGAGAATAATGAAGATGTCACATTTTGGGAAAGACATTGATGAGGATTCTGGACAATTTTCAGAGGAAGAAAATAAGAAGGGTTAAGAACTTTAAATTAAATCTAATCAAATTTGGTGTCAGATGACCTGGTTTCAAATCCTGCCTCTCCCATTTACTCTCTGTCTGTGTGACCTTGGGATAGTCCCTTAAGCCTCTCTGGGCTAATTTTTCTCATCTATAAAATTAGTTAGACTAGATGACATCTGAGATCCTTCTCAGGGAGAAATCTGTCATCTTATGATATGTATTAGAGGACTAGTCGGAACTTACAATGTTTAGTCTGGAAAAGAAAGACTTGAGTTGATAGTGGTATCTTCTATTTCTTGAAAGCCTGTTGCATATAGTCACAGCAAGATTAAATGTGTTCTATTTCCACTCAGAGGTCATAATTATGATTAATATTTGAAAATGCAAAAAGGAAAAGAATTACCTCTGTGTATTGTGATATGGGGAAGTCCCTAAGAATTTGACTGGTACCTAATGAAATGGGCTTCCCCAGTTGAGCTCCCTGTCATTGAAGGAATTCAAGCCTCTCCCAATTTTCACATCTCAAGTTTTAAAGTCACACTAGATGCAAGCATCCCATGTTCTAAGAGACTTTGGAAATCGAACATTCTATGTTTTGAGTCCTAAGCACTGTCTCCCAACTTGAACACTGCACATTCTACATTATAATTTCTGTTACAGCTCTGACATCATCTGTTTGATGATCTGACAAAGGAACACATGACCTAGCTCTGCTCACACTATGAGTTCTCATTTGTAATTGGGACTGTGTATAGTCCTTCTGTTTGGAGGTCATATCCTCTAAGGAGGTCATATCTAAAACATGAATCCCTTTACAGTACATGAGAGAAGTGATTCTTCTATCTCTCTTTGAAGTCTTTTGGCAATGGGAGACCCACTGTCTTCTGAGGCAGCACATTTCCTCTTTGGATAGCTCTGTGTAGCAAGCTTTGCCTTATTATGTTTGCTTTCAGTATCGTCTGAGATCCCATTTTATGGTCCCAAAGCTCAAGGAGTTTACATTCAATCAAGGAAAACAAGATATTCATAATAGCATAATACCTAATAGCCATCATTTATCTGAACTCAGGAATAAAGATGACACCTAGAAATCAAGATCTGTTAGCTATCAGCATAGAGAGGATAATTGAATTTATGACATCTGATGAGAACACTAAGCTAAATAACATATAGAGAGAAGAGACTCCATCACAGAGCCTTGGGGTACAAGGTAGATGGTGGGAATGGCCTATGTGATGCTCTAGATAAGAAGGCAGGAAGGTGCAAAATTGAGACAGGGGTAGTGCATCTAGAAAAATAAGGTGGTTAATAGTTTAAGATATTACAGAGAGGTTGCAAAGAATGAGAATTAAGAAAAAGTTTCTGCAAGTAAAAGTTCATTGCTAACTTTTAAATGAGTGATTAGTCCGGGTGCCAGATTTTGGGGTATCTAAGATCCAAAGTTTAGAAGAAGGTACCCTTGAGAGATACAATTTGGCATGGGAGGAATGCCACTCTTCCTTGGAATCCAGAGAAATCTGAAGCTGAGCTGAAATCTCACATTTACTACGGCTAATTACAGGCCATCAACAAGTCACTTAGTGTGTCTTAGAGTAAGCTTTCCCATCTGTAAAACGGACCTAATGATAATTTCAGTTCCTACATTAGGTGACTTTTGTGAGGATAAAAGACAGAAGGAACATAAAGTTTTATAACTACATGATTCTATTTATCCAACTAGAAAAACTTTTAAGTGGCAAGTTGGGGGAGGTGCCCTATAGAATATGCTAAAAGAGATACTAATAGTGAGTCATAGATTTTGAGTACAGAATGATCTCAGATATCTCATAGCCTGATCTCCTGATTTTAGTGATGAGAGAACTGGGGTCCCTAAGAGATTAAACGACCTTACTCAATGTCACAAGTGTTTAAGTAAATAACCTTGCTGGGTTTAGGAAACAGCGTCTCTGATTTCCAATTTAACCCTTTTATCTATTATATGGAACTGTCTCTTTTCCTAGCACGTGTCCATAGCTACATCCAAAGGAGAGCAGTCCTGTGAGCCCACACCTATGGGCTCCACTCTTCTTCATTCTCCAGAATCCTGCCTCCCAAACTGTTTTTGATTCATGGGCATTTTGTATCTATTTATCTCTGTTCAGACAGTGAGCATCTTTGATTCCATCATCCAACTTAAAGTCATTGCCTTTATCAGTTAAGAACACTTTCTGATTGAATCGATCAATTAGTACTAGGTGTGAACAAGGCCTTCAGATCTCCTGAAATCATTCAAGGTAATTTCAATTAGGTGCAACAAAAAGTCAGAGGATAGGACTTGATCATGGTGGAGAAAACTGTATCCGTACAGGAGACGATTTTCAACCAGGGCACGGTTTTATGGGGGCCAACAATAAAGAGGAAAGAATAAGGACATCAAGAAGTGACCTGCTAAGAATCAAAAGCAAAGGAACAACCTGGGAAAAGAGAAAGAGCAAGTGGTACTGAGGTGTGGCAGAGAAAGAAGGAATCAAGGCAGGCTTTCAGCCCTAGCAACACCTTGGAGTAGACTCCTCTGACTGTGTTCCTACTTCCTCAACTTATGCCCCCACCTCAAAGACTGAAGGAAGTTCCAAACAAAGGCTTGATCTTTCCTCAACTTTCCTTCCTGAAGCGTGTCTATTTCTACATTATAGCTGCTTCTTTCAATCAGCCAATCAATCAATACATATTAAGCACTAATATCTCAGACACAGTGCTGAGGGCTAGAGAGGCAAAGAAAGGCAAAGGACAGTGTAAACCCTAGAGAAGCAGCTCACATTCTAATGACAGAAACCTCTTGAAACAACTATGTAGGAACAAACTATAGACTAGATACATAGGACACCATCAACAAAGGGAAGGTCCTAAAGTAAAGGTGGAGTCAGTAATGGCTTGCTGGGGATGGTTTATCAAAATCTTTCAAGTCCCCTAATTTTCTTTTCTCACAACAATAAAGAAGTCAGAGAGTTAGAAAAAGACAAATGTAAAGGAAGAAAGAGCCAAATGATTCTCTGGCAAAGCATTGCAAAATTTTCCTCACTAGGGCCTCAGAAGAATTGTGATGGTACTTTTAATTTTCGTTGAATATAAACTCCCTAAAGCAGCAGTGGAAGGAACCATATGAGCCTGACAAGCCTTTATATTATACCCAGACTTAGAACAAGGGAATTACAGAAATAAGGTCTTGCATGTAAGTGTTCTCGCCCTCATTACATGGTGAGGTACTTGAAGACCAAGATTGTTTCTGTCTATCTTTGCCCAACACTAAGCACTATGCCTGGCACATAGTTATTAAATATACAAATATATATTAAATATACAAATATATAAATATACAAAAATATACAAGTTATTAAACTTGATATATGCTTGTTGGTTGATCGATTGAGAGAATTACTATTTTCTCCTATTTAGATAATGTAGCTCTGAGGACAGTTTGGAATCAGGGAGACTCATGTTCCTGAGTTCAAACCTGGCCACACACATTTACAAGCTGTGTGCCCTGTGCACGTCTGTTTGCCTCAGTTCTTTATCTGTAAAATGAGCTGGAGAAGGAAATGGCAAACCCCTCCAGTATCTTGGCATAGAACACCCACCAAAGGGGTCATGATGAGTCAGATATGACTGAAAGGAGTCAACAATAGCTCAGAAAGAATGCATAACAAAATTGGTTCCATATTAGCCCAGCATTCTTTTCTGAGGGTATAAAAACAGTGCCTCTCCTAGAGTTCTCAGACACTTGAATATTTGACAAGGAAAATAAGGACCAATAAACTCCTGGACAGTACAGTACATAAGGGCATTCTGCTAGCAGTCTGAGATCTGGGAGAAAGGGGGAGAAGGAAATGTGTATTTTCTTGTAACAGGGGTGAAAGTCAAGGTGGTGGAAAAGAAAATCTCCAGAGATGTGGAAATCAGGATATCTTCTTGGAGATCATGGGGAAGTTTTAATTAGCTTTTGAATCTAAAAACAAAACTTGAAATATGTCCATTGTAGTGGTCTTTGGCATATAACTGACTATGTTTGATTCTTGACTTGTGGGTTTTGATACTAGGGTCCCCCTAGATCTGGAATTTTTGTGATCACTCCTAGTTGATTGGCACAGAAGCTTTGACCTGTTGTTTTTCTAACCTGGGCTGGTTCATCTTTCTGTAGGGAGCCTGGTGAACCCTCTCCTCACCCCTCTACCTCCTCTTAAGGGGCTCGTTATATTGGTACTGGAATTGTTGCAGACAACTGATGAGCTTTTGCCCCACTGAAGCTAAAAACTGCTGAGCTCAAGCAGTCCACCAAACCTATCTTCACTAATTCAATTACCACTGTGTGCCACCACAACAGTAGGTAAGTACTTGATTTTTTCCACTTGAAAGATAAATGAAAAGTGTGAAATTTTTGGGCAGTGTTAAAAATTCCTCCACCCAGTATCTCAGACTTAGCTATTAAGAAATCTTATTGCATTTATGAGTTTGCAAGGAAAGGTCACTTCTGACAGTGGCAGAAAATACTAATTCAATTTGCATAAAATAAATAGTTATAAATGAGTTTGCGGGAGGAAGCAAAGTCATGTCTGAAAGAATTATTAGAAGTAATCTGTTATTTTTCATCCTAATGAATTGGAGTAATTGAAATAATAGCTACTTCAAACATTGTCATGATAAAAGGGTATTTTAAAAATTAAGCTTCTTTAAGAAAAGATGGCCCATCATAGGATGAGTCTTAATTTGAAATGTAGGAATCCTCACAGATACTTACTGAATAGAGATGGTATTTGAGATATTAAAGAAAAAGCTTCAATAATATCAATTTTGTGATTCCTTGGTTTTATTGTTCTGAGTGTGATTTCCACTCTTATTGACTGTGACTTTCTCACTTGTTATGAGGGCGCAAAGCTATTTGGGAGTCTAAGACTGAGTCTGATATCAGGAGTGTTGATCTGCAGTAGAGTAAAAGCCAATAGGCATCGATGCCAAATCCATCACAAATATGGTGAGCCCCTCAGGAGACGGAGGGGTGAAGAGGGAGTGTTAAGTGGTGCATGATCTTAGCAGGGTGATGGATCTTTCTGCACTTAATGAGGCCAATATTGAGACAAAAGGCATTCAGACCTTAATCAGAATGTAAACACTGGGAGAGGAGGGGGAAGATGCATATGATGTCATAGTACTTATCTTTATATTTTCTAACCTTTCTGTAATGGGGGGAAGCATTTGTGAGCAGCTAACAGCATGTTTGATTGATGCAATCCATCACCTTGAAAAAACTGAGAGGCCTGCTTCCAAAACTACTTACATATAATGAAATTCCTTGGAGAGATTTGGAGAATGCACAGATATTTTCTAATTGGTTCTGGTCTGCTAGTCATGTGATATGGAGGGTCTCTTTGATTGGCCGTAGAGATTTAACAGAATATATTCCAAAGATATTTGCTACCTCTATGGGGCTGTGTCTTTGCTGTCTTGCGTCATTCTGGTGAGAGACTAGTGACGATAATGTAAGGGGAGAAAAAGCAGGCTCTCCCCATCAAAGCCTGACATATGACTTTTTAAAACCAGCCTCCTTTCTTTGCTTCAATGTATGTTCTTTCTCATGAAACAGAGATGGCTGTGATCTTCTGAACTTAGAAAGATCAGGAGAAGGAGTCTCAAGAATACAGTTGGTAAGAGATCATGACAGAGGTTTTAACCAAAACTGATCCAGCACTGAGATCTGATGATACAGAAGTGACCTAAGGGACACAGGCCAGCAGCAACTGATAAAGACTCACACAGCAACTAAACATCATTTGGATGGGAACTTAGGGAGAAAAAGTTACTTAGAAATTGTCTTAAGTCTGAACTCATTCTCCCTAGGTATCATTTTACAGATGAGGAAACTGAGGCTCAGAGATAATAATATTAGCCAGCATCTATACAATGCTTTGAGTTTTACTAAAGACCATCAATATTATTTTCTTCATTTGATCCTCATGAAAATGAAAAAATAAAAGACAATGTCAAGTATCTTATTGGAAAAACAACTGGCCTGGAAAATGGATCTAGGAAAGATAATTTTAAAAATACTGACTAGTTGGAAGGAATGCATACATACGTGCATTCATATACATACACACACACACTCACATATTTATGTGTGTGTGCACATGTGTGTGTGTGTGTGTGTGTGTGTGTGTACAGAGAGAGAAAGAGACAGACAGAGGCAGACACAGAAGGCACAGGAGGAGTTGAAAATGAAGGGATGATATCTAAAAAATAAAATTACGTGTTGAGAGGAGTGTACTAGGAGAAAGAGAAAGGGAGAGGTAGAATGTAGTAAATCATCTCGCATAATAGAGGAAATAAAGAGCTTTTACAAAGGAGGGTAAGAAGGGTAAGATAAGAGGGAATAAGTGAGCCTATCTTTCCTTGGATTTGCCTTCAGGAAGGAATAATATATTTGCTCAATTGGGTATGGAAGTTTATCTTTCCCTAGAGGAAAAGTGGGGGAGGGCATAAGAAAGATAGGATAATGGAAGGAATGGCAAATTTGGGGAAGGGATAATCAGAAGGAAACATCTTGGTAGAGGGAGAGAATAGAATAAATGGAGGGTGGGACAGGATGGAGGAAAGTATAATTAATCTTTCACAGCTTGACTGCTATGGAAGTATTTTGTATGACTACATATGTGTAATCTATCGAATTGTTTGCCTTCTCACTGACGGTGAATGAGGAGGGTGGGGAATGGAGGGTGGCACAAAACAGAGGGAAATATAGTTAGTCTTTCACAACATGACTGTTATGGAATTGTTTTGCATGATTACACATGTATAATCTTTATCAAATTGATTACTTTTTCAATGAGGATGGGGAGGGGGAAAGGGGAGAATGTGGAACTCAAAGCTTTAAAAATGAACATTAAAATTGTTTTTACATGCAACAAAGAAATAAAATGTATAGGGAATGGGGTATAGAAATCTATCTTGCCCTAGAGTAAAATAGAAGAGAAGGGGATAAGGGGTAAGGGGTGATAGAAAGGAGGGCAGATCGGAGAAAAGGCAATCAAAACACATGTTGCCCTGGTGTGGGGGGAGTGGGGAGATGGGAAGAAAATATGAAATTCAAAATTTTGTGGATATGTTGAAAACTGAATACACACACATATGTGGGTGTATATATATATGGGTGTGTATATGTGTGTACACATACATGCACACACACATACACACATATATACACACATATAAATTGAATTCAAAATTCCCTTCCTCCCTCCTATTCCTTCTCCAGCTACTGAGGAAACAAATAAAATTATATCAGTTATACATTTGAAATCATGCAAACTTATTTCCATATTAGCCATGTCACAGCTGATTATATTTACAATATTGTCTTTATTTGTCCATAATGATCTCTTGTCACTTCACTTCACATCAGTTCACACAGGTGTTCACATGTTTGTTTGTGTTTGTGGGTGATGTTTATTTTTTAATTTTTAATGAAACCACCCCCTTGCCATTTCTTATACCACAATAGTACTTCATCACAATCATGTATCACAACTTTTTCAGTAATTCCCCAGTTGATAGGCATCTCCTCAATCTCCAATTCTTTGCCACCACAAAAATATCTGCTATTAATATTTGTATTCATAGAGGTCCTTGTCCTTCCTTTTTTATCTATTTGAGAAATACTCCTAGTAGTGTGATTGTTCTTATTTATCATATAATCCAAACATGTTTATTTTGTAAATGAAGAGACTGAGGTGCAGAGTGATGAATCGACTTGTCTATGGTCCTACGGACACTGGGTAGCTTAGTATAAAGAACACCATATTTGAATCTAGTAACTTGGTTCCACATCTTGACCATTCCCTTAATTTCCCTGAATATTCCCTCTTTTGTAAAAAGAGGTGCTTCGAGTACTTGTTCTCTGGGCTCTCCACTAGCTCTAGGTATGTCTGCATGTATGTGCATGTGTGTGTGTACATAAATACACACATCCACATACATAGACATATACAGATATATTTATATATGTGTGTGTGTATATATACACATATATATTTGTATATAAATATAGTGTGTACATATATAGTATATATACATATACATATATATGCATGTTTTTTTCCCATTAGAGTAATAGAATCCTCAACAATAATGTATGGTGTGCTTACAATGGTTCTCTTTCCCCTCTTCCTTCTTCTCTCTTCTTTTCCCCTCTTCTCCCTTCTTCTGACCCTCCTCCCTTCTCCTTCTGCCAGCTGACCTCAGGCTTGGGTAGTGCCTACCAAACTTGAAGCTGGAAAGATTTCAAGCTCTGCAGAAGATGAACAGCATGTCTATGAGCTGCTGCGTAAGTATGGAGAGGCTCATTAGCCTGTTCACTGGAGAGTGATGAATCTGTAAGAGGCAGTATCTCTTTAAGACAACAAAAAACATTTCCAACATTTCCTAAGGACTTTCTTAACTTTATTCAGCCACTGTATTGGTTATAGCAGAGACAAATGAAAGAATAGGAGACTCATGGGAGTTTCTGATCTAATGGAAGTTATGAGGGCAGTACTATATGTTTTACTGAGGGAGTCTGCACACTAAAAACTTCACATATTCATGAGTAATAACATATTTCAGTTTGTTATGTATTATGATAATGTTTATAACTGTCTTAATGAATCAACAAATAAGGGGACATTTGAACAGAATATGAATTAATCCAAATAAATTCTTGCAATTTCAATTAATTGCTTTCTTTAATTAGAGCAATAACAGAATGTGCATATTAACCAAATGAGAACAAACATGATTTTTACATTATGCTTCCCTTTCCAAGCACACTGCTGTATGGATGGAGTCTTCTTGTTACCTTGATGAGGTCTTCATCACAGATGATAGGATTATGTATTTAGAGATGAAGTAACCTCCAACTCCCTATCCTGATGAGGAAACACAGGAGCAGAGAAGTAATAGTAGTAGTAGTAGTAGTAGTAGTAGTAGTAGTAGTAGTAGTAGTAGTAGTAGTAGTAGTAATAGTAATAGTAGTAGTACTAGGAGTAGGAGGAGGAGGAGGAGGAGAAGGAGGAGAAATAGTAGTATTAATGGTGGTGGGTTTGGTTGTGGTGGTGGTGTTCTTGGTGGTAGTAGTAGTAGTATTGGTAACTAGCTTTTATATGGCACTTTTAGGTTTTCAAAGCACTTTGTACTTAGTATTTGTTCCACCTTGTGACTAATGTAAAGGAAGAGAGAGTAGCAGATGATGAAGAGAGGTTTCAAGGTATGGTATATGACAGAAGAGAAAGTGTAGGACAATTGGTGGGGGCATTTAAGACTAGAAGTTATATTAGAAGTCAGTTATGAGAGTAAGAAGTAACCAATCTTAAAGATCACCAGGTCCAAACCTTCAATTTTCAGAAGACCAAAATAAGCCACAGAAATCAGTAATGACCTGTCTTCTTCCAAATCTGTTTCCTCCCCTCAGATTCATCTTTTTCATAGCACAATAATGTCTGATTTCATCAATATTCCATAAATTATTTAGCTATTTCTCAATCCTTGAGTGTACAATTTAGTTCCAGTTTTCTCTAATATAAAAAAGCAGCTATTAATATTTTGCACAAATGGTTTTTCATGTTAAAGATACACTCGGAATATACTTCTATAAATTAGAACTTAATATCTAAGGCTAAAAAAAGATACCCTGGAAAATGGACATTTTTTGTTAATGTTGGGAAAATTGCATCATTATGAAGAGAGAAAAAAGACAGGGACTTAGATCTACTCCTTGCATCATTTACTATTTAAAAATATATGAAGAGAAGACAAAACCATTCAATGACTGAAAGACCCTCTCCTTTCTCTTTCCCTCTCATTCTCCCTTTTTCCTATCCTTCCTCTCTCCCTCTTTCCCTTCCTTCTTCCCTTCCTTCCAGCCTTTCTGTCTCCTCCCTCATTTTCTCTCTCCCTTCCTTTTTCTTTTCCTTCATTGTATTCTTCCTTTCTTTGTTTTCTTCCTTCTTCCCTCTCTCCCTTCTTTCCTCCTTTTTTCTTCCCTCATTTTCTGCCTTCCTCTCTCCCTCTTTTCCTTCCTTCCTTTCTTCTTTTCTTCCTTTTTTTCCTTTACCTTCTTTCCTTATTCACTCCTCTTCATTCTCCTCCCACTCCTCCCTCCATCCCTCATTCTTTCCTTCCTTTCTTACTTTAATAATTTTCCTTCTTATAAAGTTTAATTGATGTTTTTACTTTTATATCAGTTATTTCCATGTAAAATACACACCCTTCCAACCACAAAGAAAATAATTAGAGCAAACCAACTCAATGTATGTGTCCAATATTATACGTACTGTTGCCTACCCATAATTCCCTATTTGTCTCTAGAAAAGATCGAGGTGCTTCCCGATCTCAACTAACGATATGATAATTGGTGACTATAATTTCTCAGAAGTGGAATTCTTTTTCTCCTTTTAATTCCCATTCTTGTAGAAATGGTATCTCTTGTTCTTCAGATCCTGCTTTCTTTTATGGGGATCACTTCATATAAGCTTGGAAAAAAATTTCTAAAGTGACAAAGATGATCCAAGTCACACGTGCTCAGTCCCAAACAAAACAACAAACATAAAACTTCCTAAAGGTCAACAAGGTAAATTAAAATGAAGTATTTGATAGATGACAGTTATAACAAGCATGTTAGATAAAGCATGTCAGAAATAAATCTGATGTGAGATTCAGGAGAAATTTTTAATGCTGTGTATCTACTGTTTAGTACAATGAGGACCTTACAACATCAATACTTCCAAATGTGGCTCTTTATACTGCAAAGTGCCCTTCATGTGCCTCTCTGCAGTAGAATTAGAGATTTCTAGAAATTTCTAGAAAATTTTCTGGAAAAATCTAGGAATTTCTAGATACATCTAGAAATTGATGTGTTCTTTGAAATGAGGAATAGAGTTGGTGGTTGATTTTCAGTAAAAAGATCATAGCATCCTAAGAGTTAGAGCTGAATTGAATTCTCTGAGACCTTCCAACCCAATTTAATTTGACAAATGAAGAAACAGAGGGACAGAGGAGTGAAGTGGACCCAAATCATTGGATCACAGGTCTGGAATTGAAAAAGGACCATACATGTGATCAATCAATTTCAGCCCTCTTACTCTAAAGAACAGGAATTCAGATAATGCAAGGTAAGGGACGTAGCTGGACGTTGAACTCAAGGTCTTTGACTGTAAGGTCATGGTACTTCCACTACACCTTTCCTACATCTTTTTGCTCTTTTTGTTTTGCCCTTTATGAAGTAAATAAAACAACAACATTATTTTTTTCTTGTGACCTGTTTTGTGCCACACCTTGGTATTCTACCTTTCTACATCATCAGAGCTGGGGATAATAGCAGGGATTCTACTTCAATCTACACATAGTATAGATAAAGATTATTTGTTCTTGGATTTAGAGATGGAAGGGATCTTATAACCACCCATTCTACAGATGAAGAAACTGAGTCACAGAGCATTTGAGAGTCTTGCTCACCTTCACAGAGACAGTAAGTATCACAAGGGGGAGTCGATGAAAGGTTTTCTTGATTCCAAGCCTAATACTGCAGCCAGAAATACCACACTGCCTCTCTGTAGACAATAAGATTTTTCAAAGCCCACATACTTACTTCAACCCCTGATTTTGTTATTCCATATCTAAAATTACTTTGCGTATGATGAGCATCTAATGATTTCCAAAGATGTTTTCCCCAGGCTAAATGGAAGATTCTGGAAAGCAGGGATGATTCCACTTTTACTTTGTATCTCTAGCACTTAGCACAGTGACTGGCACATACTAAGCACTTAACAATATTCGGCGAATGGCAGAGGTTTGGATGTAATTTATTTCTTATAGTCATTTAAAAGCTGGATCAGGAGGATATTAGAGTATGATGATGAAAATAACTAGCCTTTATGCAGTGCTTTAAGGCTTGGGAGTTCTTTATTTTGGCAGGGAATGACACAGTTGATAGGGTTCCGAGCTTCTGAGCAGTTCAAATCCTACCTCTCATCCTTGTTATCAAAATGACTCTGGGAAAATCACTTAATCTCTGTCTGCCACAATTTCTTCATCTATAAAATGAGTAATAAAAATATGTCTACCTCTAAGGTAGGGTTATTGTAGTCATTAATTTAGCGTAATATTTGTGAATCACTTAGCACAGTGGTTAGCACATATATATGTATATACTATATATATATATTTATGTGATAAATGCTTATTTCTTTCCTTCTTTTTCTGATTTTATCTTCACAACAACCCTCTGAGGTAGGTACTATTAATTATTCCTATTTTACAGAAGAGAAGATTGAGATGAAAATGGGATAAATGCTTTCTCACAGTAATACAACTATCTGAGACAAAATATGAACCCATGTGTTTCTGACTTCATGTTCAGTGTTCTAATGATTATATCACCTGCTTGCCTCACAATGGCATAGCAAGGTTATTGTTGAAAGACTCATTATTCTATAAGGGCACTCAAATGTTTAGGTTTGCTTTTTGCTTCTTGAGTTATCAATGAGCGTTGGTACTAGAGCATCAAACTGAAAAAAAAATACTGCGTACATGGTACAGCAAATGTGAACAAATTGGACATCAGAGAGTTAACTCAACCAAAAACTGTGGGATTTTAATAATATGGATGAAACAAATAAAGAATCTCAACTTCTCAGCACCAGAATGTTTTTTGGGACCACCTACCTCATCTTAATCCTAAAGATAAGCCCTAAGTGAAGATAGTAATCTAGTAAGTTTTCTTTCAGGAAGCATCAAGTCAGCTGTCCTTTGAATAAGCATAATTGTAAAATAAAGAAGGAATGCATTTCAAAATTGGCTTATGTTCTATACAAAGGCCCAGAGAGGGAGTCTGAAATGTTTGTCTAGGGAAGAACATGTAGCCCAGTTTGACAGAAGAGTCAATATAACTGAGAAATGTTTTCTCTCTCAATATTAAATAAAAGTGGAGATTAGTACTAATGCATAAAGATCAGAAAAAAAATGAGAGCTAAGTGTTTCAAAGATAAGATTCCAAATTCCCTTCCATTATCAGAGAATAAGGTTTGGGAAGTTGTTGCTATGAATTTAATTTACAAATGCAAATTTTAATTATGCAACTTAAAGTCTAAGAAAGCTGAAGCCATTATTTCCACAGTCTCCCTCCTTTTCAGGTCTCAAACAAAATTAGAAAATAAATTAAGAAGAAAACCTAGCATCCACAAGGAAAACAAATTTCATACAAGTTTGTCAGGAGGCATTTTGTTTTCTTTCTTTTGTGAGTGTATGTACCTAAAACAAACGCCTTTGGTAATCACACAATTAAATTAGTCAACACTTCTGTTTCCTTGAATCATTAACTTAATGACTTTTTGCACCCATTGTAGAAAACAAAGAATTAATAAGATTTTGAGTTACAAAAAGCTTCCTTGTAATTTATTTGCCAGGTCATTAAATGGAAATAATAAAAAATGAATTACAATCACCAATCCATAGCTATAGATCCAGTTGAGGTGTTGAGGGTAGTGGGGAAAGAATGAAAACTTTTTATAAATTTCCCAATTTGGATTATTATTACTGACAAGAACATGCAATGGAAAATTCCTGAAATATTAATGGGAGGTACATTAAAAAGGTTGATTTGAAAAACATTTAGACTCATGGGAAAGATTTTGATGAAAGGAAGATGTTTTTACTTGAAGTCATATGAAAGTAATGGTTTATGTAATTTGTGGCAAGTTTTGTGTTAATTAAGCATTTTTACATCAATTAATCATCTCCAAATTTATCCTGAAACTAAAACATTTTCTGTTAAGAGTATCAGATTGCACAATTTATACAGAATGGGCTTCTATGTGATACAGAGATATGTCCAGAATCACAGAAACATGAATTTGGACCACCAATTGCCCTTTAATTCATTACCTATCTGAAGAGAAATCCATGGTATAACCCAGCAAGATTTTATCTAACCTTTATTAGAGGAGGTGGGGGAGGGGAAACAAAGTCAAGGAACCATTAGCCGGGATGTATTAGTCTCTTATCAAAAGCTTATTGACTTATATTTTTAAACCATTTCTCTTGATATCAAGTCTGAGTTGGTCCCTTTGGTATGTTCTACCAGTGCTCCTGATTCTGGTCAATTGAGTTAAGCAAAACAAGGCTAATATCTCTTCCATGAAGATAGCATCCCTTTGCCCATCTCTATCCTCAGTCTTCTTTCCTTTGTCCTAAATATCTTACTTTTTTTTGCCTTTTCCTCATATAATCCACCTCCATCTCTGGCCACTTTCCAGCTTATCAATGTGCTCCCCTTTATAACAAGGTTTTGGTCAATGGTGCTCCATATCAGGGTATGGCCACTTTGCTCTGTCTGCTGCCAGTCCACTTGGAAGAGGCTAGGGAACCTGGTTCACCAAATTCATGGTGGATAACACATGGAACATTCTAGAAATGGTTCTATTCCACTAACAACATAGAGGGAAGAAGGACTGTTAATTGGCTACTGAACCAGAACATGGTTGCATTCAAAAAGCACTAATTGTCTAAAGTGAGATTTTGATCTTTAATTTTCTGACCTTACTGGTCTTTAAGGGAGAGAAACATGATACCATCCTCAGGAAGCAGAGAAGTTACTAGCTTTCCCTACTGAGGCAGACTTGTTCTTTACCTCTTCATGTTGGGTCCTTACTACTTTGATTGATGGAGCTATTTGATATGGCTATGGCCTTATGAGTTTTGAAGGATTAGGAGAACTAGCATGATAAATGCAGGAGCCAATCTTCTCGGCTAAGATATGGCAGAAATCAGACAGCAAGGTACAGAATGAGCCTATTGAGTCAGCATCGATGGAAGCCAGCTAAGAGGGAGGTACAGCAATCCATACATTGATTATAGTGAATGCAGAAATAAATTTAACAGGCTGAATGCTAGTGAAGAAAGTTCTTCAAGAGTGAACCCAGTCTTCTCAGAGAGCGGATAATTCAGAGAACGGAGTTGATCCACAGTTTGGGGAAAATACTTTGTGCCATTTGCTTTTCTCTGTCTTTAGATTTTCTATACCTTTCTATAAGCTAATTGAGGTTAATTAGTTAAATGACACAGGTATTAATCACTAATTGTCAACAGTGGGAAGCATTCACTGAAATGGGGGCTAAAGAGGACAGCATTAAAGATACCTCCAACGCTTTCTAAAGTCTTGAGGGAAAGACGTAACCAGAACTTCATGGCAAGCCTGAGTCCAGAGTGTCATTGCCAGAAAATGTGGGACTCAGAGTTGAATTTAGCAACCCAGGTATTATTTGACTGGAGTAGAATAAACCAGACTATGTTCTTAAACGCGGAAATTATGTCTCTCTTAAGGTCACATTAACCTCCTTGACTGCCCTATCACCCCATTAGTTCATATTATGTGTACAATGTATTAAAATTCCAATTTTTTTAACCAAGCAAAATACTATCTAACTATACCATCCCTCCATCTTATACTTAGTCTGTTAATTTGTTGAACCAAATAAACCACTTTAAATTTAATCCCTATTAAATCTGATATTGTTATATTCAATCTTTTCTTTCATTGCACCAGGGATGCTAAAACAGGGACAGGGGCAGGTGACTCTCCAATTTTAGCCTGTGCCCTGAATTTATTACCTTAATTTCGAGGGCAGTGAACGCTGTGATAGCAGTCATTAGCCTCTGAGCCCCAGCTGGATTTATAAAACAATGTCTACTTTGTGGTTTTTTTTTTTTTTAATATTTATACTACTTTGAGGTAACATTTATGATCCTGGAAGATCAAACTTTCGTAAGAAAAAAGTTACCAATGAGAAAAGTATCCATAAATCTTCTGAACTCATTAGGGCAATGTGATAATTAACTGTTATAATTATGAAGGATATTTAGAGAAAAGTAGAGTTAAAGAAACTTGTGAATGCTGACTACATCCTTCAGTATTTTCTTGGCATTCATTCTGTCTCTCCCTTGTCTGTTTTAACTGTTTTTGTCTTCATGGTTTGGACTGTTGTGGCAGAGAGCAACACGGAGGCAAAGGGACAGAGACAGACACACAGAGACAGAGAGAGACAAAGACGGTAAGAAAGAAAAAGGCAGAGAGACAGACAGAGACAGACACAGAAGGATACATACAGTGAGACACAGAGAGACACAGAGAGAGAGATAGAGACACAAAGAGACAGAGACTCAGAGGCAAAGACAGAGACAGAGGGAGAGAGAAACGGACAGAAAGATACAGAGAGACCAAGAGATATAAAAAGAAACAGAAAGAGCTGGCAACACACAGAGAGACAGAGATAGAGAAACATAGAAATAGACAAAGAGAGACACACACACAGAGACAGAGAGAGACAGAGAGAGACAGAGAGAGAGATCTGGTTGTCATCCTCCAGTAATGTGATTTTCTGGACTTTGCTAGGGAGATAATCTTACAATTGACACAGTTCATGATGTAATATACAGTCAAATTCTTTTCAATTATATAAATTCCTGTAGCACTTACTGTCTCAAGGAGTAACTTTTGAGACCAAAGGTCATGGTAATATCATTATTAGGATATGTCCCAAGGAGGTCAAAAGATTATATGTGTATGTGTGTGTATATATACACATGTAAATATTCGTGTAGATATATTTAAATATGTGCATGTATGTACATGTACACACATGTATACTTGAGTAACAAATATCTGTACTTATGTACACATGTATACATATGTGTATCCCATGTGTTAGACATCATTACATAAAATCACATGTGAATATAATAAATTATTTTTAAAGTGTAAGAAATCTACTGGTGAAAATGACTAAGAACAGCCGGGATCAAGGGCACATGTAAAGGGCTTGACCTTGACAGGAGGAAGGGCTACATTATTGTTAGAAACTTCGGAAAGGAAGAAGGAGTGGGAGATAATGTACGGTGTCTGAGAATAAACAGAAGGGAAGAAGACGGAATTTACGTCAAATGGTCACACTTTTTATTTCACAAAGTGATAGGCCAGATTTAAATGTTAGTACATACAGAATGAGAGAATTTTAAACTGATCAAAACCACGATGGCCAGTCCAGCCCATCTCACCGCAAGTGTTTACTTTAATATATATAACCAATCTCTGGTTATGAATATTAAATCTCTGGTCTCATAACCATCCATTTTCTGTAGACTTCCAGTGAGGAAGATTTCAGCTCTTGAAGCCATCCTACTTTAATATAGAAGTAACATTTAGGAAATAAACTTTTCACTTAGTCAGTCCTAAATTATCCTCCTTTCAAATTTCAGACATTACTCCTGATGCTGCTCTCTGGTACCAAACAAAACTGAATAATTCTTATCCCTTGTCCTCATGAAAATCTTTGAAGAAGTTAAAGGCAGCTTTTACGTTCTCTCAACACTTCAGTTTTTTCTTCTCCAAATAAACATACACAGACTCTTTATGTGATGGCATGAACTTAAAACCCTTCATTACTCTGACTGCCCTCCTCTGAACATTCCCCAGATTAACAATGTCCTTCCCAAAATGTGGCGCCTGTTTTCAGCCACGTTATCAAATGCTTTCAATGAGGATAAACACTGTATCAAGATCAGCTAGTGCACGGATGGCAAATTGTTCAACTCAAAATGACTACAAGCCAAGACCAAAGTGGCAGGAGTGTTGGTGCGTGATTTTCTGTTTGCAGATGATTGTGCACTCAATGTAGCCTTTGAGACTAAGATGCAGCAAAGTATGGATCAATTCTCTGCTACTTTTGGCCTAACAATCAACACCAAGAAAGCACAGGCACTCTGTCAGTCACCACCACTCCATCCATACATGGAACTATCTGTTACAGCAAATAGAGAAGTTTGGAATGTCGTAGTTAGATCTTGGTAGTACATACTGATAATAAGGTTGATACACACACTGCCAGAGCTAGCTCAGTGTTTAGGAAGCTCCAGAGGAAAGTATGAGAGAGAAGAGGTATTAGACTGACTACCAAACTGAAGCCATTGTGCTGACCTCATTGTCGTATGCCTATGAAACCTGGACAGTATACCCAGTGCCTAGCCAGGAGACTGAATCACTCCCAGTTGAACTGTCTTAGGAAGATTTTGAAGATCACCTGGCAAGATAAGGTACCAGACACTGGGGTCCTTACTAAGACTAAACTGCCAAGTATTCAAACTGCTTCAGAGAGCATAACTCTAATGGGCTATCCATGATGTTCAAATACAAAATACATTGCCAAAAAGACTATTTTATGAAGAATACGCTCAAGGCAAGCAACTCACATAGTGGTCAGAAGAAGCAATACAAGGACACTCTCAAGGCCTCTCTTGAGAACTTTGGAATTGATTGTGTGACATGGGAGACCCTGGAACAAGACCACTCAGCTAATGTGCCCACATCAGAGAAGGTGCTGTGTTCCATGAGCAAAGTGGAATTGAAATAAGCAAATGAAATGCAGGAGGTGCAAATTTAGGGAATCTACAACAAACGTTCACATGGATTATTTGTGCCTGAACTGTGGTAGAGCATTCCAAGCATGTACTGCTCTGATTAGCTACAGTCAGACACAATGAAACTTGACTCTACCTTAGTGATGTCGTTTTGGTCCTCTTTGAGAAAGAAGGACAACCACCAATCAAACCTAGCACAGAAATTATAAATAAATATAAACTGTTAAAAATATTAGATATATCCTCTGTAAACTATAACACAATTAAAGGTAAAACTAAAATAGGAATATAAACAAAATACATGCACACACACATATATGTATATATATACATACATACATATATGTATATATACATACATATATACATATATATATATATATATATATATACTGCAGTGGAGACTTTGTCATGACATCTTGAAAGTCAATGAAAGATTGAATCATGGAAATAATAACTATGTCAAAGACAAAAATAATGATGACAAAATAGCATAACACTGCTGGGAAGCAGCCAAAACATGTTCATCTATGGAATCATATTTGCACATAATAAATATACAGAAATATATATTCATTTAAGTAAATGTACATAAATATATTTAAATATTCACATATGTATTTTACACATTCTTGTTTCTAAGTATAAATGTCTCTGTGTTTAAATCTGTTCATATATTATTAAGTCATTTAATCAAAAATCATTAAGAAAAGGAAAAATAATCCCTAGTCAAATTAATTTAATGAGAAGAAAGTCATTGAAAAAATGAATATAGTGAAATTGCAAACATAAAAATGTATTCTTGAAACATACTTTGCATACTTATATAGCAGCAAAACAAAATTTAAATGAACAGGTGATTTTTTAAAATTCCAATTAGCATACCACCAAATAAAATCTGAAATAACGCAATTTCAGGAAAACAAAATAAATGTAATTATGAAAGAATTAACAAAGTACAGAGGGGGAGTATGGATAAAGGAATAGAAAATCTGTTCCATGTGAATTTACAGTTGAATTGTTTCAAACATTTAAAGAATAATTAATATATGTAATATACACATTGTTATCCAACATTAAGAAAATAAACTACCAAAATTGCTTTTCTGAGAAAAAAAACAGTAGTGCTAACAACCAAACCAAGGAAGAATAAAGGTAAATGTAAACCAGTAGTACTTATGAATAACAATTTAATATATAAATTACTGGTAAAAAAGGATAAATTATATTCAAAAATCAACAGCATGAACAAAATGTCTTCATGCCAGGAATCTAACCCTCAATATTAGGAAAATAATTAATATAATTCATTTTATTCAAAGTAAAAGCATCAAAAACTGTTGAGTATGTGTATATATGGGAATATCAACAAGTGTAGAGAAAATGTCTGACAAATTTTAATATTCATTTATCCTAAAAATCCCTACTAAACATAAGCAAAAAAAAATAAACAATGTGGTTTGATTAATTTCTAACTGTAAACCTGAATGTGATATATATATATATACACACACACATATATCATACAAGTATAAAATATGTATGTCATATTAAATATATACATTTATATACATACAGACACCATGTACACATATACATTAGAATATTTACACATTCACATACATATACATCATATAAATATATGTATTACACAGAGAGCTGTTCAATAAATATTAGAATAATATAAGCATGGTCATCTCCCCTCAATGTTGGTTGATATATTTCTAGAAATATTAGCAATGGCAATAAGAAAAATTAATATATTAAAGGCATAAAACAGGTAAAGAAGAGATAAAAGTGTTTGTCTTTGTTGAACCCATGCTAAATTATTTAGAAAACTCTAGAGAATGAGCAAAGAAAGCAACTGAGAAATTATAGTCCTCAGAAATTAATTCAACATTCCTGATGTAGTTGGAAAAAGACATCAGAGGAACACTGCATCCTGATTCCTGGAATGCGTGCACTTGGCATGTATCCCAAGATCCACTTGGTATGTAGCCTAATATCACATCAATCTTTTTAACTAACATTTTGATATGTGGTGAGAGTGAAAAAAAATCTAGAGATAGTTTATGTGTTCTCCAGTAATGAATTCGATATCCAAAAAAGAAAAAAAAGCAGAAAGAATGAAAAGAAAAGAGGAGCACCAGTATATATGTTGCTATGAGAAGCCCACTACTAACTTAAAAGAAGAAATAGTGAAGAATATAATAAGATGGGAGAGTATGGGTAGGTTACAATGTGGATTAATGAAGACCTCAGTCATATTAATGGAAACAGAGTTTTCTTTGAAAATCAAGCTCTCTTCCTTATAAATTTGTGGTTCATCGATACTGTCATACCATTTTTCTGTCAAATATTTTTTAAACAAAAAGATTTATCATTTGACAAATGAATTTATAGTGATGATAATTTGATGACCCCTCTTCAAAAAAAATACTGTTCTGAAACATAATTCTGATAGTATTTCCTCCATTTAACAGTTGAAGAAAATTCGTCTCATAGAAGTTACATGACTTAAACATGGCCCAAAAATTGAAGAATTTCAAAGGTAGGATTCAAAAACAAATTTTGAATTTTATTATCTATCTTTCCTGATTCCAAGTTCTGATTTGTTTTATTGCACTATTTCTACGAGATTAGATAACGTTAATCAGATTTTGCTAACAAATTATGGGGCTGAGGATGGAGAAGGGAGAAAAAGAAATTGGTAGAAATAACAATAGAGGGTGGATATTTATAACTCGATAGCTGGATCTATTTAAGAAAATTTGCAACTCAGTTTTCTCATTCATATGATATCTGTGGTCCCTTACAGTCTTTTTAAAAAATGTGTATTTTCCATTAAAAAACTCTACAGACTTAATTTCAATTGAATTTATGAATATTTTATTAATTTATAATCTGTATCCACCACTGTTCAAATGAATTTCCCTAAAAAGAAACACAAGCAAATAAAAACTCATATAAAACATGTATAGTCCAACAAAACAAATTCTTACTTTGGCCATGTACAACACACACACACACACACACACACATATATATGTGTATATATATATATATATATATATAGTATGTACACACAGGGTGTATGTGTGTATGTGTACATGTATACACATACACACAAATGTATATAGATTTTTGAACTTCATCACTTCTGTAGTTGGATGTCAGTAACATGTTTCTTTTTCAGTTTTGGGAACTTATTTATAATTGCATTGATCAAAGTTCCAGAACCTTTCAAACTTATTTTTTCTCTATAATGTCAATGAGAACATATCATTTTCCTTCTAATTTTGTTCACTCTGCATCAGTTAGTGCAGATCTTCCTGGGTTCCTCTGACACTGTCCATTTTGTCATTTCTTGTAATATAATACTAATATTTTTCATTCATTTACCACAATCTGTTTATCTCTTCCACAATCAGATGATATCCCCTTAGTTTTCCTATTTGGGGCTACTATGAGAAGAGCTGCTATGAATTTTACACACACACACACACACACACACACACACACACACATACACACACATTTATTCAATTTATTTGTAAATTAATAATGGTACAGTTGTAGGATACTAGCATAACTATAATAAAATATACATAGTTTACTAACTTTGAGAATATAGTTACAAATCGCTTTCCAGAAGGACTAGACAAATTCCTAGTTCCATCAACAGTGAACTAGCATGCCTGTTTTCCCGAAGTCTCTTCAACATTTGCTCCTTTCCTTTATGTTTAATCCTTCTATTCTCACAGGTACAAGGTAAAATACTAAAAGTTTATTTAATTTGCATTTCCCTGATTATTGGTGGTTTAGAGCACTCCCTAATTTGGCTGTTGATAGTTGGGATTTTTTTCCTTGAAAAATTGTCTATTCTTATGTATGACCACATGTCTAAAGGAAAATAGCATTGGATTTAAAAACTCAAAGCAATCATTTAGGATTTTTTATTTCTGATTCAAACCTTGTAGGATAATTTAGAAGTCTTGACTGGTCATCCTGGCACAGTCTCTTCTAACGAGAATTTCTTAGCTTTTCCTAAAGTGAAATAGACAACTATCTATAATTTTTTTTAAAGTCCCCAAGAGGGGCCATTCATCTGCAAAATATTAGACCCATTATCTCTCATTCTGTCAGTAATATATTGCTCTATCAAATCTTGAAGACTCTTCTTTAATCTGAATTAGGTCAAAGGTTCACAAAAATATACATCACTGGTCACATAAATAAAATACAGAGCTTATATATCCCACTGGTATTGCTGGAGTACAGAATGAATAAAAAGAAGAGCTCCTATGAGCTTAGTAGATCACCTACAGAAGAGTTGGGTGTATGGGAAAGGGGAGACCAAGACATCTGTATAACCTCCAGATCTTCTTCTCATAAACCATTTGATCAGCAGCAACCTCTTTAAGATGCATGTTTCTCATCTTTTCAGTTGGGGGCAATAACAACCAGAATAAATAGAATTTCAGAGAAATATTTTGTGAGGACAATTCTTTGTAAACCATAGATATATCAAGAATATATGATAGCTGGAAAAATATTCAGAGGTCAAGTCACTGGCTGGGAAAATGCCCAGAAAAGGGAAAAGAAATAAGACTATAGAAGGTTACTTTCTTGGAGAACAGGCATTTCCTCCCTTCCTTTCTGATGAGGAAGAACAATGCTTACCATCAGGCAAAGACACAGAAATCAAGGCTTCTGTGTCCCAGCCCACCCAATGGGCTCAGGCCATGGAAGAGCTCAAAAAGAATTTTGAAAATCAAGTTAGAGAGGTGGAGGAAAAGCTGGGAAGAGAAATGAGAGACATGAAGTCAAAGCATGAACAGCAAATCAGCTCCCTGCTAAGGGAGACCCAAAAAAATGTTGAAGAAATTAACACCTTGAAAACTAGCCTAACTCAATTGGCAAAAGAGGTTCAAAAAGCCAATGAGGAGAAGAATGCTTTCAAAAGCAGAATTAGCCAAATGGAAAAGGAGATTCAAAAGCTCACTGAAGAAAATAGTTCTTTCAAAATTAGAATGGCACAGATGGAGGCTAATGACTTTATGCAAAACCAAGAAATCACAGAACAAAGAGAGAAGAATGGAAAAATGGAAGATAATGTGAAATATCTCATTGGAAAAACAACAGACCTTGAAAATAGATCCAGGAGAGACAATTTAAAAATTATGGGACTACCTGAAAGCCATGATCAAAAGAAGAGCCTAGACATCATCTTTCATGAAATTATCAAGGAAAACTGCCCTGAGATTCTAGAACCAGAGGGCAAAATAAATATTCAAGGAATCCACAGAACACCACCTGAAAGAGATCCAAAAAGAGAAACTCCTAGGAACATTGTGGCCAAATTCCAGAGTTCCCAGGTCAAGGAGAAAATACTGCAGGCAGCTGGAAAGAAACAATTCAAGTATTGTGGAAATACAATCAGGATAACACAAGATCTAGCAGCCTCTACATTAAGAGATCGAAGGGCATGGAACAGTATATTCCAGAAGTCAAAGGAACTAGGACTAAAACCAAGAATCACCTACCCAGCAAAACTAAGTATAATACTTCAGGGGAAAAATTGGTCTTTCAATGAAATAGAGGATTTTCAAGCATTCTTGATGAAAAGACCAGAGCTGAAAAGAAAATTTGACTTTCAAACACAAGAATGAAGAGAACCATGAAAAGGTGAACAGCAAAGTGAAGTCATAAGGGACTTACTAAAGCTGAACTGTTTACATTCCTACATGGAAAGACAATATTTGTAACTCTTGAAACATTTCAGTATCTGGGTACTGGGTGGGATTACACATGCACACACGCTCACATACATAGAGACAGAGTGCACAGAGTGAATTGAAGAGGATGGGATCATATCTTTAAAACAAAATGAAATCAAGCAGTGAGAGAGAAATATATTGGGAAGAGAAAGGGAGAAATTGAATGGGGCAAATTATCTCTCATAAAAGAGGCAATCAAAAGACTCACTAGTGGAGGGATAAAGAGGGGAGGTGAGAGAAAAACATGAAGTCTACTCTCATCACATTCCACTAAAGAAAAGAATAAAGTGCACACTCATTTTGGTAGGAAAACCTATCTCACAATACAGGAAAGTGGGGGATAAGGGGACAAGCAGGGTGGGGGGGATGATAGAAGGGAGGGCATGAGGAGGAGAGTGCAATTCGAGGTCGACACTCATCGGGAGGGATAGGATCAAAAGAGAATAGAAGTAATGGGGGACAGGATAGGATGGAGGGAAATATAGTTAGTCCTATACAACACAACTATTATGGAAGTCATTTGCAAAACTACACAGATATGGCCTATATTGAATTGCTTGCCTTCCAAAGGGAAGGGGTGGGGAGGGAGGGAGGAAGAGAAGTTGGAACTCAAAGTGTTAGGATCAACTGTCGAGTAATGTTCTTGCCACTAGGAAATAAGAAAAACAGGTAAAGGGGTATAGAAAGCTATCTGCCCCTACAGGACAAAAGAGAAGATGGAGACAAGGGCAGAGAGGGATGATAGAAGAGAGAGCAGATTGGTCATAGGGGCAATTAGAATGCTTGGTGTTTGGGGGGGGAGGGGATAAAAGGGGAGAAAATTTGTAATCCAAAATTTTGTGAAAATGAATGTTAAAAGTTAAATAAATAAATTTAATAATAAAAAAAAACAAAAAAAAAAACAAATAAGATATGATGCAATCAGCACAATGTCAATAAAAAAAAAAAAGAATATATGATAGCTTTTGTGACTATTCATTGTACCTATGCAGATAGCAACACCTCTAAGGCTTAAGAGAAGTTTTCCCTGAATTATTGTTATGTAAAATCATTCCATTATTATCTGATAGTCAGACTAGCAGAGATATGATGGACTTTTTTCCTCAGCAAGGCTAAAGCTAAGACAACAGCTCACATTTAATCAATCAATTACTCAACAACCGTTTATTGAAAAGATCATGGAGTGAATGGAGTTTCAAGCCTGGATGGAGTCAGGAAGATTCATCTTCCTGAGTTCAAGTCTGACCTCAGACACTTACTAGTTGTGTGACCCTGGGCAAGTCATTAACCCAATTTGCCTAAATTTCCTTATCTGTAAAATAAGCTGGGAAAAGGAATGACAAACCCCTCCAGCATCTTTGCCAAGAAAATCTCAAATGGGGTCATGGAGAGTCAGACATGACTGAAAAAAATGAGTGAATCTTAGCAACATTAAGAAAACCATAGTAGGGACCTAATAAGCACCAGATATCATGCTGGGCAATGGGGCTACAAGTCCAAGAAATGTACTAGTCCTTACTCAGCAGTAGCTTACAATCTAATGGGAAGGAAAAGTACATTTAAAGCATAACAAAGTAAAAAAAAATAGATATAATACATACAAATGTTAAGTACAAAGTGGTTTGGAACAGAAGTCAACAGCATTTGTTGACATTAGGAAAAAATACATTAGGAACGACCTTCATGCCACAACTGGTCTTGATTCTATCCATCTTGCTTAAATCTGCCACTCTCTGTTGGCATAGCCAGGGACTCCAACACCTGCTTTAATTACCATTTCTTTGTGATCTCTTAGATGGTCTTTGGAAATTTCTGTATATAAAAAAAATTTCCTTTACCTCACAGTCAACTTCTCTGACCTGAGGCCAGGAATGGCTCTGGTGGACAGACATTCAGAGCATCAGTAGTCCTAGAATTGATGCTAGCCAGTAGGAAGCTTCCAGTGGCACAGATTTCAAGGCCTCAGTCACCTTCAACAGTAGGATACCACAACAGAAGAAGGCTTGGTTGGTCTATTAAGAAGAAGAATGGTTAAAAATTGTAGAATTCCTTAAAATCACAACAGACTTTGAAGAGTAATAGAAGATTTTTTTCTTTATTCTCCTTTCCCCAGCAAATAACTCAACGTCAACCTAATCATTAAGATGGTAGTGTGAACTGTGACTAAAGGACCACAAAAATTTGCATACCCTTTGACACAACAATACCACTTCTATGGCTGTATCCTAAAGAGATCCTAAAAATGGGAAAAGGACAGACGTACAACATGTATAGCAGCTCTTTTGGTGGTGGTCAATTACTGGAAACTGAAGGCATGCCCATCCATTGTGGAATGGCTGAATAAGTTGTGGTATGTGAATGGAATGGAATGCTATTGTGCTACAAGAAATGATGAACAGGTGGACTTCAGAAAATCCAGGAAAGACTTATATGAACTGATGTTAAGTGAAGTGAGCAGAACCTTGTAGGAGAACATTGTTCACAGAAATAGCCACAGTGTGTGATGACTGATTTTGATAGACTTAGCCCTTCTCAGCAATCGAAGGACCTAAAAAAATGATGGAAAGTACCATCCATATCCACAGAAATTACTATGGAGGTGGAACACAGAGCAAAGCAGACAATTTTCTTTTTTGTTTTATTTTTTTTTCTTTCTCATGGTTTCTCCACTTTGTTAAAATTTTTATATGCAACATGACTAATGTGAAAAATGTGTTTAATAGGAATGTATGTATGTTTTGAGCTTGTATCAGATTGCATGCCATCTCAGCGAGAGAGGGGGATGGAGGAGTAGAAAATTTAAAACTTATGGAAGTGAGTATTGAAAACTACAAATAAATGAAGTAGAAAAAACTAAAACATTAAAAAAATGAAAAATCAATAACATGGTAGGCTGCTTCTGTTGGAAGATAACTCCTACATGGGTTGATGATTGTAGAACAACAGTGTACGTAAATGCTCTTCTGCTTCCTGTCAAGATATGACCCATGGGTAAAACCCAAAAATGTGCTTCCACTACCCTTTGCATTCAATGTGAACCATGAAATTAGATAAGGTCCAAATAAATTGATCGAAGCTTCAGTTTTGCTTATGAGAAATATAATATCACACAAGGTTCCTTCTTCAGTAAGGAGAAAGGAAATGCCGGTTTATATCATTCAAATGCTTTTGTTTCCTAATATCTGGAAAGAAAAATAAGAGAACAAGAATGAATGACTCAAGCTTGGCCACTTTCCCTCAAAGACCTGTCATCTGTTAGTTTTCTGTTACGATTTCAGCAGTTTTGTCTCTGGATTCTGATTCTTCTTGATATATCTTCAGAGAAGCTTAAAGAATATATTGTTAAAAATGGCAATTTTGAGGATGAACAAGGAGATGGGAGAAAGGAAGAAGTGAGGGAAAGAGAAAGGAAGAGAGAAAAGAAGGAGAAAAGAAAAGAAAGGAAAAAAGAAAAAGAGTATGGAAGGGAAGGAGGAATGAATGAAAGAAGAAAGGAAACAGGAAGTGAAGGAGGACCAAAATAGAAAGGAAGGGTTGAAGGAAGGAAAGAAAGGAGGTAGGGAGGAAGGAGCAAAGGACAGGAAGGAAAGAAGGAAGGAAGGAAGACAAGAAGAAGTAAGGAAGGCAGGAAGGCAGGCATTGTAGTTGTGATGGAAAACAGGGTAGAACACAAACATTTAAAAAATTCCTATTTTATGGCTCATTTTTGAAATTGATAGTGCTGTCATGATTTTTAGCAGACCATTCCTCCTTTAAATCAACTTTTTAAAAGATTGGTAGAGAGATCATTTATTTTGCTTCCTTATTTTCCTTATAGTAAACAGTCGCTCTCCATTCCTGAGAGGAAAGACGTTTCCTCATAGTTTGCTGCCTATACAATGTTCTGAGAAAACAATTCCTCTGTCATTTGCCTCAAGGTTCGTATGTCAGCACACTGTCATATATGTATTGTTCATTGTTTACTTTTCTGTTTATATTAATGTAAAATTCCTTACAAGTGATTTTTTTTCATTAAAGTTAAAGAAGGAATGAGGTATAGTGGAAATGGGGCTGTCCATAAAGTCTGGAAAAACTGGGCTTAAATTCTGCATCTGACAGAATATCTCTCTGTTCCTTACCTCTCTGTTACCCATTCCCCAACTGTAAATTATGGATGAGTTGCCAGTCTATATCAGTTAAACATTTTATAAATACTATATAAACAATGAGTTTACTGTTCAAGGAAAGTTGCATGCAAACATAGAGGTTATTCCTAATTTCAAAATGACTGTGGATTACTAGATTATGTGAAAGGGAAAAGGAAGCTAATTGTCCCATAGCTTTATCTATCTATCTATCTATCTATCTATCTATCTATCTATCTATCTATCTATCTATCTATCTATCTATCCATTCATCCATCCGTCCATCTAGATGAGGTTTCAAAGAAGAATTAAAATTATAAGCAACTATATGCAAGATAGAATAATAAAAATTCAAACAGCCTAGGGCTTTTGCTTTATACCCAGCAACATGACAGAGATGATAAACTATAGGAATCATTGATGTTGTAGGAATTTGGGGGAAAATGGCGACATTAATGTATTATAGGCAGATCTGGAAATTGATCAACTCATTTTCCAAACAAAATCTGGAATAACACTTAAAAATCATGAAAATTTCCATGTATTTTGGGCCAGACATATCATGACAAGGTTGATTAGTTGGTTATTGTCCTTCTTTCTCAAAGAGGACCAAAATGACATCACTACGTTAGAGTCAAGTTTCAATATGTTCAACTGTGACTGATCGGAACAATACAAGCTTAGAATGCTCTACAACAGGTTGGGCACAAATAGTTGGTGTAGATGTCTCTAAATTTGTGCATTCTGCATTTCCTTTGAGCTATTTCAATTCTGCTTTGCTTCTAGAGCACAACACCTTTTCAGATGTGGGCATGCTATGCTAAGTGGTCTTGTGCCAGTGTTTCCCATGTCATACAATTCTAAAGTTATTAAGAGAGATCTTGATAGTGTCTTTGTATCACTGTTTCTGACCACCGTGTGACCTATGTGAGTTCTCCATAAAATAGTCTTTTTGGCAAGTGTATATTTTTCATATGAACAACATGACCAGCCCGTCACAGTGGCACTCTCTGAAGAATAGGATGCACACGATGATGGTCAAAGCCCAAAAGAAAGTTCCTATGTACACTAAAAACCTGTGGTAGTGCTTTTTGTAACAGCAAAGAACTAACAACAAGTAGAAGCACATAAGCTGAGGGAAAAAATGAAACATATGATTGTACCTGAATTTAAAAGAATGTTATCACACTGTAAGAAATGCTGAGTGGGAACAATCAGAGGGAAGTCAGGACTTTATAGTTAGCAAGTGCTAGAAGGAATATATCAATTCAGATTTGTTTGTTTTTCAGACACTGAGCACATCACTCTGTCTTCCAAATCTACTACATGTGTCACTGAAGTACAAACAGAAATAGAAAATAAACTTCAAGTTTCCTTGGCCCTCAGGTCCTGCACATTGTGCTTAACCTTTGACTAACTCAGGGAACTGTCTATGAAATGTTTTGATAAAGAGTTTCCTCACTGGGAGTTCCCTAAAACAGTGAAAACAGAGGCCTTGACTAAATATGAAATTCCTCCACCAAAAGAGGTTAACATCTCATCTGTATCCGTTACTCTCAGTTAGTGGTCTGAGGCAGCAAGAACATTAAACATTTGCCCAGGGTCGTACAGTTAGTATGTGTTAAAGTCAGAACTTAAACTCAACCCCCAAACCCTATCCTTAACCTATTCTCTTGCGTCCTTTAAGTTTCACCTGAAATTCTACTGTTTATATGAAACCTTCCCTGGTCCCTCTTCATGCTAGATCCCTCCCTCTGAGATTAAATACACTTGAAGCTGTACATATCTTCTGTGTACATAGATGTTGCGTGGTATCTCCCCCATTAGATGGTGAGATCCTTGAGAGCAGGAACAGTTTATTTTTGTTTTTTTTCTTTTTCGATATCTCCAGTGATTAGCACAGTGTTTGGCACATAATGAAACAATGAATGAATGTTGACAGGCTTAATGTCTCCATCTGCCATTCCATGATATATAATTTACTCTTTATGGAGTGGTCTGAAAGATGTGTCTTCAAATCCTGCCTCAAACAGTAGCTGGAGAACCCTGAGAAAATTAGGTTGCTTCTCTGAGGTTATGTCTTCATTTGGAAAATTGGCATAACATTATTTACCCTCACAGGGTCACTGTGAGGATTAAATGAAATTCAGCTTGTGTGTGTGTGTGTGTGTGTGTGTGTGTTTGCGTGTAGAAAATTTGCAAACTTCTAAAAAGCCACAGTGTAAGTATGAGCTATTACTTATCCAATCCAACAGATATTAATTCCGAACCTTGAATTACTGGATCTTTAAATCGCTGTATTGTAGAAGATTAATGTAAAAGGTAATTCCTTAAGTGATATGGAATGGGTCTTTTGGGTGGTCTTAGCAGCATCCCTTTGGGGTTTTATATCCCATTGATTTTGCCAATATCTGCTAGTCTAGTCAAATGCTACAAGACATTCACCTATAGCTACTTGCCATTGACTTAGCTCAGGACATTGAGTAACTGTCAGACTTCCCAGCTGGTGGCATTTCTCATAAGCAGGATACACAATACCCTCCACGGTCACAATTGATTCTGCTCTTTTCTGCTCATCAGGGCTCCTGAGCCTTTTCACAAGATTTTTTCACTTCATTGGGTGCAGATGATCACAGAAATATCTCCACAATCTCCTACCCCACCCTCCACCCATCCTAGTCTAGCCACAGAAGACCAAATGGTATGCCCGGTCCAGAGGCAGAGCCGACCTTTGCATTTTCCTCAAACAGAAACAAAACAAAAAAGCAAAAACCCAGAAACAGGGTAGCTCTGACCCTTGGTCTGGCTCACTCAGAACTGATTGTCTGATAATTCAGACTTAAATTCTAATTACAAAGTTTTTACAAGTTGTACGACCTTGAACAAATCCCTTAACATCTTGGACTTTAGGTTCCTCTTCTAAAAAAAAAGAAATAAAACAGGCTAGGATGGTATAGCATCTGAGGTCCCTTCAACTATCATCTGTTTTAAATGGAAAATATGCTTTCCACTTTATTGACATCTCTCCTACCATAACCTGATGGATCAAGGATTTGGAATAAGGAAGACATGAGTTCAAATCTTGCCTCATTTATTTGCTAGCTTCTTCTATTCAGTCATCCCTAACTTTTCATGACCCTGTTTGGGTTTTCTTGAGAAAGATACTGAAGTAGTTTGTCCTTTCCTTATCCAGCTCATTTGACAGATGAGGAAACTGAGGCAAACATAATTATGTGACTTGCCTAGGGTTACACAGCTAGCGTCTGAGGTGAGACTTGAACTCAGGTACTCAGAACTCTAAGCAGAATGCTTTAGCCACTATGCCACCCACCTGCCCTATTTGCTAGCTCTATAATAAAGTAGCTTCTTTGTGGACCTCATTTTCCTCATATTATATATACTTTACAAATATAGTTGAAGTATATAATATTATAACTTCCTTTTAGCTCCAAATATTATGATGCCAAAGAGCACCTCCAAAAAAACTATCACCCCAATTGCAAATTCTTCTTGGAAGGATGGGAGGTATGTAGAATCCCATACAACTTCCTTTATATTAGGAACTAACTTTCCCTACATAGGTACAAGTAGGTCATGGTAAAAATGCAAAGTACAGGAGCTGAAATACAGAACGGCAACTTTTGATGTGCAAATTCATACACTCCCAAAGCTGATTGCAGCTTTGGGGAATTTGATGCAGAGTTTTGTTTTGTTACTTAATATAGAGCTTAAGTGACTTCCCCAGGATCACCTGTCTGGGCCATGTTCTGAAGCCGGACAGGAAACTACATCTCACAGATTCCAAACCCAGCACACATCCATAATACCATTGTGCTGATGACTGAGACGTATCCAATGTTGAATGTACACAAACAGTTCTACGTAAAGTATATTACTTGGATCTCAGAGCACCTCCTTGTGGAAGATATGATAGGTAGAAAGTCAGCTACTTTACAGATTAGAGAAACAAGACTCAGAGACATTAATTCCCTTCAAAAGGGTAACCTTTACTTCTTGGAGCACCTGGTTTCCTTTGAAACCAAGCTGAAATACTTCCAAGATTCTTCATTGTTTCTACATCCATGCTTTGAGACCTTCCCCTACCAAAGTTATCTTGTTAAAATATAGTCTATATGCCTTCATATGTGTACATATGTCCTGTTTAGAATGCAACCTCCTTGAAAGCAAGAATTCTTTCAGTTTTATATTTGTAATTTGATCACTTAATACTTACTGACTAATTTATTTCCTGTCTCCACTTTAGAGAAGCAGATTGATAAATTACTTACCCAGAACCTCTTAGCTACTAATTAGCAGAAACAGTATTTCAATACTTTTTTGGTTAACTAAGATAATATTTATAAAATGTTTCGCACAGTGTCTGTAACATAGTAGATTTTTAATAAATGCTTTTTCCATCATTCTTTTATTTTCCTTTCTTCTTCTCTTCCTACCTCCTTCCTTCCTTCCTTTCTTCCTTCCTTCCTCCCTCCCTTCCTTCCTTCCTTCCATCCTTCCATCCTTCCATCCTTCCTTCCTTCCTTCCTTCCTTCCTTCCTTCCTTCCTTCCTCCCTTCCTTCCTTCCTTCCTTCCTTCCATCCTTCCTTCCTTCCTTCCTTCCTTCCTTCCTTCCTTCCTTCCTTCCTTCCTTCCTTCCTTCCTTCTTTCCTTCCTTCCTTCTGTCCTTCCTTTGTCCAAGTCAAGAATTCTATTCATTGTTTCACTGTCTCTAATTACTATTTATGTATTTATGGCACTTGAATATTTCCAAAGCGCTTTACATATACTGTCCGACTTAGGGGTAGTAGTAGTGTGATCAGTACTTTACATACGTTGTCTCCCTTTGGCCTAACCACAGCCCAGCGAGGGAGGGGTACTATGAGTATAATCACCTTTTTCAAAAATTGGAAACTGGCACTATGAAAGGTTAACTCCCTTGCCCATGTTCCCATACTTGGTAAGTGTCAAGGCAGGGTTTTAACTTGGGTCTTCCTGACTCCAAGTCCAACACTTCATGTGTCGCCCATTCGGCCTGGATAAATGAGACAGTTCATAAAACAGACAATAATGTTTGACGTGAAAAAAAACAAAACTGTTCATCCTAAGGAGCTTCCATCTTACCTGCAATTTCTTTCTCTCTCTGTCTCTGTTTTTGTCTGTTTCTCTCTTTCTCTTTGTCTCTCTCTATCTCTATATGTATGTGTATGTGTATATGCGGGTCTGTGTCTGTGTATGCTTGTGTCTCAGCCTGTCTATCTCCAGATCGAGCACAGGGCCTGACACTCAGTAGGCAGGTGAGAACTGCTGGTGTACTGGATTGAGCTGAATTCCCCACACAGAGTGCTTCCTCCCCCATTCTAGCGTCCAAACTATGTTCCAAATACTGGGCCAGCATACTCTCTGAGGCAGTCTCTGCTCCCCTCCTGCTGACTGACCATTTCATTATTTTCCCCAAGGCAAGGGGTAGGGAGCTTGAGATGAGAATTGGGCCAGTTCCCTGTCACATGCAATTTTCCTGGGCTGCCACAGTCCTGCTCCTGGTTAGAGTAAGCCCTACATCTGTGCAGTAAGGAGCCCCAAAGGGAATCTAGGAGGAAACAAGCCTTGATGTGTGTTTACACAGGAAGCACCAAAGGCTGGTCTTTAGTTAAAACAATAAATGAGCTGGAACATTTTAAAGATAAGCAAACAGTACTTTGAGCCTGCTACAGTATTTTCTGTCCCAGTTTCCTCTTCCTTGGCTGGAGAGACAGGTGGTCTTGAAGATCATCTGCAAAAAACCACTTATTTAGCCAACCCATGTGCAAAGTCAGCTTCTGCGCAAAAGACTAGAACACCACCAAAATTAGGAAAGATACAATGAGACTACTGATCTCTGGCACACCTGAGTTATGCGTTCTAAGGATATTCCATTTTCCTTAAAGTCACTTCATCCTGGATTTCAAAAGCACACTGTTATAGAGGACAAATTTATAAAACACACACAATGTAAATACATATAAATATACATACATATATATAATACTGTTATGTACATTGTATATTATGTAGAGTTTTGTATGTCATCTTGCATTAATTTTGTTTTACATATTATATATGAGCATGCATGTGTATATATGTACACATGCACAGACACGTGTCTATATAATATATACATGTATCTTAGTTTATGTAAATATGTCTATTAATATTCATATAAATGGATGAGAATATATCTATATTCATATTTTATGAATGCATATGCATATTCATACACATGCATTATAAATATATGTGCATATACAGAAACACACATATCAAGGGTGTTCTTAAAACTTGATGCAATATTAAGCAAAGAAAACTATTAATTTAAGTTATTAAATCTATTCATTTAAGACAGTAAAGTTTAGAACTGCACTAATGCTTTTGGGACTCACTGTCTATGATCATAAATAAATACAAAGTATTTGAATCAAGACAGCTTGAAAGGGAAGACCTTGCATTGATCGGGGAGAGGTCAGGAAGGGAGGTTGGTGGCCCTGTGGGTAGAGGGTTTGGCCCAGACTCAGGAAGACCTGAATTCAAATTTAGACTCAGACATTGATCACTTCCATGATCCTGGGCAAGTCACTTAACCACCGTCTACCTCAACTGTAAAATGATGATAATTTTAACAGTCACTTCACAGGTTATGTGAGGATCAAATAACATGATATTTTTAAAGTGCTTAGCACCATGACTAAAACATAGTAGACATTTGTAAATACTTATTACCTTTCTTTTCCACTAAAAAGCAATATTTGCAATGTCTTGAAGGAAGAGAAAAGATTCTGTGAAGCAGAGTTAAGGAGGGAGTACTTTCAGGACTTGCAATTTAACAAGCAGTTACCAAGTACCTACTACATATCAGACCCTTTGGGAGGTGCCAATGAAACAGAAACAGACAATAAACAACAAGAGACCATCTTCCCTCAGAGAAACTATATGCTACTGGAAAAAACAAACAGATGCCTGAAGAAATTTCTTTAAGGTAAGTAAGGAGCGATGAGCACTGGCTGGGTATATGATAGAAGTGGTTTTCTGTTGAGACTGGGCTGATCTAGATAAGTTCCATGGCCCTCCCCATGGGCACTCTGTGATTCTGTGGATTCCACAATGGGGCTGAGCAGGTGCAGAGAGAGAAAGTGTCAGCCTGAACTTGGTTGTCCCAGAGAATCAGCATGATCATGTATTAAGCAGTACAGTCTAAGAGGCCTCAGGAGTTTTCCTCAAGTATATTACTTTGAAATTAGAGATGGGGAAAATTTTTCCCTGTTGAAGCTGGACAGAAAACAGCTGTGCTCATTAAAAGAGGAGGAACTGCTAAGCAGTTATATAATTAACACTGTAATTAACATAGAATTTTAATAGTAGAGCTAATGTGGAGTTGCTGGGGGTGTGCTGTAGAATGCTAATCCTGTTTGCAGTGAGAAGCCTTTTCCGCTCTTGTCTTTCCTTTCTCATTCTCTCTAATCCTGGGGGATGGAGTTGCTTCCAGGATCATGGGAGTGCCCTGTAGAGCTAAATTCACTGCCTGCTTCTGCTCTGGGCAAGATGGAACCTTCTCCATCACACATAGTTCCCTCTACCATCCTCTTCTGCCCACAGCAAAATGGCGGATCTAGAGCCATTCCAAAACTTTGGGAGACTCAAGTTCCCAACCTAACTATTGCAGGATAGGGAAAAGGAAAAGTGAATTTAAAAAGACTGATGTTTGAATTTTAGATCTGCCATTTAATATGTATCACCTTTTCTCTGTGCCTCAGTATCCTTTCCTACGAAAAGAACATTTTAATAAAAGCATTTAAATAACATTTTAAGTTTGACAAAATAGTTTTCATATGCTCTCCTATTTGTGCCTCAAAGAACTCCTCTGAGGTAGCTACTATTACGAATTTTTTTAAATCAAGAAAACTGAGGCTGAGAGGGGTTAATTGCCCCTCCTATAGTCAAGCAGCTAGTTGTGAGCATCACTTGAACTCAAGTGCTGCTGACTCCAAGCACTCTGCATAGTACCACCCGACTGCCACATGTTGTACTACATGACGTTAAAGACTGCTCCCCACTCCAAAGAGAGCTTGGGACCATTTATCTAAAGTTTATTTTCTAATCTTTGGTCACTTGATTCATGCCATTGAGACTGAGAAGCCTCACTGTCTTTAGAGAATGAAGGAGTCTTAGAGGGGATTGCCTTCATTTTCCAGATGAGGAAATTTGAGGCCTAGTTATTTCAAGTACTCCAAGTTCAGCTCTCACCTATATTTAGACTTCATATCTTGCTTTCTTAGAATCCAGTTGCCCAACACTGTAGCTCTGTTTTTCACAGCAAGACATGGGAAAACTACATGGTTAGCTATCAGCTTGAATAATCCTGACTTTGTCAAAGAGTATCTATGTCATCATAGGCAGGTCTTTTAATTTATCATTGCTTTTGAAAATCTAGCTAACCTTTCTGATGCTTCCCTTACATTAGAAAAAAGACATTATATATATATATATATATATATATATATATATATATATATATATATATATATATATATACATATATATATGTGTGTGTATATATATACATATATATGTGTATATATATATATACACATATATATATATAAACTTATGAGTTTTTTAAATATCTGCATCAGATAGTCACTAATTTGGGGATAGATATAAGGCATAATATGAATGTCAAATTTTATGAGATATATGGAACTTTGAAACAAAATAAAATAGTATGAGTCATAGGCTTATCTTTGGCAATGCCTTATTTTTATTCCTCATTTTTTTTTCCTCAAGCTTCCTATTTTAGTCCTGTGGAGATCTTGCAAGTATAGTTCATTTTCCTAATTCATTTTAATGATAAAATAAATAAGTTCCTACTATGAATAAGGAAAAAAAATTTGGGGAGGCTATTTGTGTAACCTTCTCTTATCATCTAATAACCTTAGCTTAGTTATGTCCCCAAACATATAAAGGATGAAGCTTAATTTTCTTTAAAGGAAATAATGGATTAATTTCCCAAATTTCCTAAAATAATGAAATAATACATTGAATTTTTATTTAAAATAATTTTTCTCCCTTCATCAACCAATCAACAAGAATATCTTAAGTGCTAACTATATGCCAGCCACTGTGCTAGGACCTAGAGAGTTTCTAAGACAGTATAAAGAAAAAAAAATGATAGTATTAGTTGTCAAGGAGACAACCATTCATTGAATGGAAGGGATAAGAATCACTATGTGGATATTTTGTAGGGTTTTTGAAAACATAAATTCAATCTAATAAGTATTATTCAGTACCTACTATGTGCCAGGCTCTGTGCAAGGCCTTGAGGATGGAGGAACAATACTGAAAAAGTCCATGCCCTTGAAGTTACCTTATTTCAGGGTAGAAATATATTAATTTATAATAAAAAGAAAAGGTTTGACATTACACAAAGTTATTGGAGAGAGAGAGAATAAGTAAAAAATGAGAGAATGTAATTCAACCAGTATTTATTAAGCACCTATTCGGATCCAGACACTGAGCTAAACTGTAGAATATACAAACACACACACACATGCAAAGGTTCTCTGAGGAATATGATTTTACATTGGTTCAAAAGAGTGCTTTTTTTTTTCTTATACACTTTCAAATTGAGGAAGTGAAGTGGACTTGATTATACTGACATCTCTAGAAATTTCCTACAAGCAGGATAAGTTAGCTAACCAATTATCAGGCAGATACTCTAGCATACCAGATTGTAGCTAAAAGAAAGGACTGGAGCATATAGTGACTGGTAGTTGTAGGGCTTACCAGAATAGTTAGCTATTTGAGAATAAAAGGTAAAGAGGAGCTGGAACCCAAACAATAGGAGGAAGTGGAAGAGCGGAGTAGCTGGAGCCATGTTCCTCACTCTAAAAAATTTTGGTCAAATGTGGTAAGTATGGAAAATAAGGTGTTAGATCAATGTGGAGAGTAAGAGTACAGTGATCCCAAAATCAATCCCCAAACCAAGGAGTGCCTTCAGAAATATTAAATTGTACTGTCTGGATATTTTTGGGAAGGATGAATATGGAGGTAGGGGCAAGGTGATGGCTTCCGCAAACTGATTTTAGTAGCTGTTCCCTACCTTTAGAAAGACTTCCGAAGTCAGTCAGTGTAACTACTGCAAGACAAATAGGGCTTTGGCCAAAGTATGAACATGTGGCATCATCAGTCAACTGAAAATGTTATTTGCAAAGTTACCAGTGATCTCTTAATTACAAAACTGAATGCCCTTTTCTCAGTTTGAATCCTTCTTGCTCTATCTGCAGTCTCTAACATCATCAGTAACCCTTGCCATTGTGATCCCACATCTCTCATTTTTTTTTGTAATACTATTCTCTGCTGATGTTTCTCCTACCTATTTTATCAATTTTATTTTCAGTTCTTGGATTCTTTACAGGAACTACATCCAGGTCACAATCACTAACCTTGATTCCCCAAAGCTTCTTCTGGGATGCTCCTTTCTTTTTTCCTTCTATTTTATTTCAATTGTTTTCATCAGTTCCTGTGGATTAAACTATAATTCTATGTATATGATTACCAGGTCTACAAATACAACTCTAATTTCTCACCTGTTTTCCAATACAATATCACCAATTGAGTTCTGGACAACATAAATTAGATGGTCTATAGAAATCTCCAATTCAACATATCCAAAAATAGAGATTCTTTATCCTAAAAATTTCCCCTTTTCTCAACTTCTCCATTACAGATAAGAACACCCTCAGATTCCAAGTCACCCTGACTTGCAGCCTTGGTTTCATCCACACCTTCTCACTTGCATTTACCTCATGTATCCAATATGCTGTGAAATTGAATGGTTTCTACCTTGACATCTTTTGTGTATTCTCCCTAGTCTCCATACACATAATCACCTCCTTCACTCTTTTTTATAAATATAATTTATTTAGTCTAAATATCACAACTTTAATAGTTTCTATCTCTTCACACCACTTCTATTTCTTGCAACCTTAACTCTCCTATAAATCACAACACACAGAAGATGTTGATCTAAAATACAAAAGAAACTCAAAAAAATTTCCACAATGCCTGCAACGACTTGAGGGGAAAATGTTTTTCAGCCAAGTTACTCTATGTCTTATAAGAAACTACTTATGTAGTTTGAAACACATAAAGCAACATTCTCTTAAAACACAACTCACACTTTCTTGTTTTTGTTCGTGTTTTCATTTACAAGCAGTAATTGTAAAATGAAAGGCATTGGACTCTTGGCTTTAGAAACTAAGAGTTACTACTTCTTAGTCTATATGAATAAAACATAAATTTTTGTTTATGAGAAAGTCAAAATAATATGCAAATATTAAAATTGTAAGACAATTTTTGAACTGAGTCTTATGACAAATAGAACTATAAAGAAAATGAGAAAAAATGAAGCAATTTCATTCCATTATGCATGAGAAAATGTTTCCTTGTTGGCATCTGAGAAATCCTAAAGTTTAGAAAACTCTGAGGAAAATCTGAATTAGCACTTCTAAAGAGAGGTAGTTATTTTGTTGTCCACAACAATGAAATTATTTTTTCATATTTATCAGCACTTTTGAAAAAGCAAGATGGGTCTACTCAGTGCAACAGTAGCCCTTCTTTCTTCACAGTGGTCAACTATAACCCTGCACTCCCCAGCAACCATGTCGAAGGGACCCACAGTTGGCATTGATCTTGGCACCACTTAGTCCTGTGTGGGAGTCTTCTAACATGGGAAAATGGAAACCATTGCTAATGACCAAGGAAACAGGACAACCCCCAGCTATGTCACCTTCACCAACACAGAACATTTAATTGGCGATGCTGCAAAGAACCAAATTCCAATGAACTTCACCAATACAGTTTTTGATGCCAAATGTCTGACTGGTCACAGATTTGATGATGCAGTTGTACAATCAGACATGAAACACTAGCCTTTAATGGTGGTGAATGACTCAGGCAGGCCTAAGGTCCGAGTGGAGTACAAAGGGGAGACAAAAAGTTTCTATCCAGAAGAAGTATCTTCTATGGTCTTGACCAAGTTGAAAGAAATTGCTGAAGCTTACCTTGAGAAGACTGTCCCAATGCCGTAGTCACAGTACCAGACTATTTCAATGATTTCCAACTTTAGGCCACTAAAGATGCTGGAACCATCGCTGGTCTCAACGTGCTCTGAATCATCAATGAGCCAACAGCTGCTGCTATTGCTTATGGCTTGGACAAAAAGGTTGGTGCTGAGAGAAATGTTTTGATCTTTGACCTTGGAGGTGATACTTTTGATGTCTCCATGCTTACCATTGCAGATGGCATCTTTGAAGTCAAGTTCACAGCTAGGGAAATCAGTTTGGGTGGGGAGGACTTTGACAACCGAATGGTCAACCTTTTCATTGCCAAGTTCAAGAGAAAGCCCAAGAAAGACATCAGTGAGAACAAGAGGGCTGTTCACCGTCGTCACACCATTTGAGAACATGCAAAATACACCCTCTCTTCTAGTACCCAGGCCAGTATTGAGACTGGCTCCCTCTATGAAGATATCGACTTCTATATATCAGCCACTTGAGCCCATTTCGAAGAGCTGAATACTGATCTCTTCCATGGAACACTCGAACCTGTGGAAAAGACCTTAAGAAATGCTTAGTTAGATAAATCACAGATTCATGACATCGTCCTAGTGGGTTGTTCCACTCGAACCCGCAAAATCCAGAAGCTTTTGCAAGACTTCTTCAATGGCAAGGAGCTCAACAAGAGTATCAACACTGATGAGGCTGTTGCTTATGGTGCATCTGTCCAGACTGCCATTTTGTCTGAAGATAAATCTGAAAATGTGCAGGACTTCTTGCTGTTGGATGTCATTCCTCTTTCCCTTGGAATTGAAACTGCTGGTGGAGCTATGGATGTTCTGATCAGACGTAATACCACCATCCCCACCAAGCAAGACACAGATCTTTACTACATATTTGGACAACCAGCCTGGTGTGCTTATTCAGGTTTATGAAGGTGAGAGAGCAATGACAAAGAATCACAACCTGCTTGGCAAATCTGACCTCACAGGATTCTCCCCAGCACCCAGAGGTGTTCCTCAGGTTGAAGTCACATTTGACATTGATGCAAATGGTATTATCAATGTTTCTTCTGTGAATAAAAGCACAAGAAAGGAGAACAAGATCACCATCACCAATGACAAAGGACGTCTGAACAAGGAAGACATTGAGTGTATGGTCCAGGAGGCTGAGAAATACAAGACTGAGGATGAGAAGCAGAGAAACAAGAGGTCTTCCAAGAATTCTCTTGAACCTTATGCTTTCAACATGAAGGCTACCATGGAGGATGAAAAACTGCAAGTCAAAATGGGTGATGAAGACAAACAGAAGATCCTTGACAAATATAATGAAATAATCAACAGGTTGGATAAGAACCAGACTGCTGAGAAGGAAGACCCTGAGCATCAGCAGAAAGAACTGGAGAAAGTCTCTAACACCATCATAACTAACAATGCATTACATCTGTACTAGAGTGCAGGGGGCATACCAAAATGCACGCCCAGTGGGTGCCCAGGGGGTGCAGCAGCCCCATCTGGACCCACCATTGAAGAGGTGGACTAAAGAACAGTAGAAGGAGGATTCCACACAGCTTCCCCAAAATTGAAGGACTCAAAATCTGTAGCCAAAGCAGTAGCAGTTTAAAAGTAACATTTAAGCTATTGTGTAAATCTGGGCATTCTGAATACTGGCATGTGTGCAGAGAGAGAGAAATGAACAACTTTGCACTGTATCAGTACTATAAACAAGAGGAAATGCAATTCTTGTCCTAGACAATAAAAACTACTTAAAATTGGCACCATAAAAAAAGAAAAAAGCAAAATGAAAAAAGTTTAGGCAATCACTACCCATTCTGTGCTTAGTTATTGTGTAAAAAATGCACAAATCTTCTCACAAAGATCTTAGTCAGAAACATAAAATGGTAATGTGCTAATAGCATCACCACTCTCAGTTACAATATCATCGTAGACCCATTTTCTATTACAGTGGCACTCTGGTCCTCATTTGTTTGAGTTACACTTGGGACATGAATAGAAGCAACCTAGGCAGCTCTCCTCCAGGCATTTGCATAGGTCCACCTCATTACAAATCAGCTGGCCATTCTTGTCATATTTCTTCATTACTTTCCTGCTTCTTGGTTGTTTTCCAGATGGTTGAGGATTCCATAGGCCTGACTTCCAGATAAATGGAGTACTATAGTTCACAGAAAAATACCCATTCATCTTTGACTTGTGGGCTTTTTTTTTCTCCTCCCTGGTTTCAGGATTGAAGTCTGCAACCTGAGGTGCTGGGTTTTGAAATGCTAGGGATTTTAGCTGTCATTCTATTTGTTGCAGTTGCCTCTATCCAATTGGAGAATCTCTCTCAGGAAAACTTGGATTTGCATGTTCTTGAGTAGAACTGCTTTTATCATTGAGTTCAGATGGTTCCTCATTTCTGATCACTTTAAGTCTGATTCAAAAGAATCTGTATGCAGAAGAGAAAAAGGCTGCAATACCTAACAAGTCACAGCAACTGCAGCCTCCAGGACTGGATGGGGGGAAATGCTTCCATACCCCTCCTTCACTCTTGCCATAGGTTGGGAGTAGTGTTCTTTTTCACTCAAGTCTAACTCTTTGTGATGTTATTTTGGGTTTTCTAGACAAAGACACTTGAGTAGTTTGCCATTTCCTTCTCCAGCTCATTTTACAGATGAGGAAACTGAGGCAAAAGGGTTAAGTGACCTCTCCAGGGTCACAAAGCTATTACTTATCTGAGAACTGATTTGAACTTGAGTCTTCCTTACTCCAGGTCCAATGCTCTATACACTGTATAACCTAACTGTTGTGCCATTTGAATTTTCTTAGGAAGATTCTGAAGAAAACCTGACAAGATAAGGTAACAGGCACTGGGGTCATTTCTCCAGCTGAACTGACAAGCATTCAAACTCTACAGTAGACAGTGTGACTCTGATGGGCTGGACACAAATGAATGTCTGTCTAAAAGACAATTTTATGGAGGACCCATACAACATTACAGGGTGATCACAAAAAATAATACAAGCATAGTCTCAGAGTCTCTCTGAAGAACTTTGGAACCAACTGTAAGACATGGGAGACACTGGCAGAGGACCATGATGAGGCGTGTCCACCTCAAAGAAAGCACTGTGCTCTATGAGCAAAGCAAAATTGCAATAATTCAAAAGAAAAGTGAGATACATAAATTTAGAGTCATCTACACTCCAAATGTTCCTATGGACTATTTGTGCCTGACCTTTGGTAAAACCTTCCAAGCTCATATTGGTCTGACCTGTCAGTCAGATACAATGTACCTTGATCCCAGCATAGCAATGCCATTCTGGTCCTCTTTGAGAGGACAGGACAACAAACAAGTCCTTCCCCATTTCAGTCCCATCTCCACTCAGCTGCCAAAGTGATTTTCTAAAAAAGCAGGTGTGACCACCTCTCATCCCACCCTCTTCATTATGCTGTAGTGATGTCCTGCCATGTCCAGAATCAGATATAAGTGCTTTTTAACTTGAAGCCCTTAATGATCTGGCCACTTCCTGTCTTTCCAGCTTCTGAACATTCTGTGCCCATCCATTCTTTTGTCCAACTACACTGATCTATTGCTTTATCACATGTGATGCTCCATCCCCTGACTCCATGAATTTTCACTAAACTTCATCACATCCCTGGAATGTTCTCTCATCTTAATATCATATCCTGATTTTCTTGGCTTCCTTAAAGTTCCACTCAAATTCCAACTTCTACAGGAGTTTTCCTTGACACCCCTCCTCCAACATCCTGTTCCTAGTGCTTTCCATTCTGAGGTTACTTACTGATATTTTCTACTGCATTTATCTTGTACATCTATAGTCATGAACTGAGAACCCCATGAAAATGTCAGCTCCCTCAGGGAAGTGACCACGTTTTACCACCACCACCTTTTTTTTTATCCCCAGTGACTAGAATATATAAGGATTTCATCAATGCTTGATAACTGACACACTGCCTAAAGATTCTTAATTATGTGATCAATGTTACATCACTTCTCAATTTTCTCATCTAAATAGGCTTGCTATTTCTTGTACTCTGTGCCTCACTGGCTGGTAATAAGGAAGATCCCAGGCTTGAGTTATCTTGACTCTTAGATCACCTCATGAAAACTCACCTAATACATTTTATAGAGCTTATTTTTCATCTGTAGTCATCTATCATGAAACCCAGGTCTCTCCATTCTAACATGTAGATCACTATTTGAGCACAACTCCCTTTGTCTTGCGTTAAGTTTTAACTCACCAATTAGAAACCCTCCTTGCCACACTCCTCATCCTAGGAAACCCTCCACAATAATATCCTTTTGTGATACCATCTCTTCTGGGAGACTGGGAAGTTTCTCTGATTCCAGTAACTACGTTGACCACTGCATCACCAGTATTTTATCTAATCACCTAGCTCTTACAACATTCCTTTTCAATTCCTTTTTGACTGAAGCCTTCCCCCTCCTTTGTCATTTAAGCTTATACAAACTCCATGTAAACTCACTGTGGGAAACCTCTGCCCATGCAGATTGGGTTCCCTTGCTGTTAAAGTCAATAAAGCCAGTATAAGTTTGATATTCTTTAGAGCCTTGTTATTTCTGTGTCATCTACCAATGACCTTCCCATCTCTCCTACCAACATTCTTTTGTCCCCTATTCTTTCCTTTCTACTTCCTGCTCTTGTTCAGAATACAATAAATAAGGTGAAGACACCACTGATGCTTAAAAAGCTATGACAGTCTACTAAGCTATAGATGAATTCATATAGATAAGCACATAGCTCAATCCATAACTGCCTAGAACAAAGCTCTCTTCTTTGGCAAACACTATCCTATATCCATTGTCTCCTCTTATCAAATAGATCCCTTCAAAGGTAGGAGTGGTTTCTATTTTGTATTTGCATCCTCTGAAACTAGCTTAGTGCCTAACACATTGTAGTTACTTAATACGTTTGTTTTGTCTTTGATTCATTCATTCATTCATCGTAAGATTGAAAGTGATATAGAAACAGAGATTAGTAATGATTTTTTAAAAATCCCACAGAATTTAAAGGTGTTTGTTTTGCAAGAAAATACAAAGAAAAGCATGGATTTATAGTGTGACATTAATTGGTTGTTGATGGAGTACTACCTAGAATGTCTATGCCCTTTGCTTAGATAAGATATGTAATTTTAAAAAATGTTCCCTGTTCTTGTGAAGTCAAGCTGAAATGAATTTTGTTAGTCAGCTATCAAATGAGCACCAGACATTTTGCTAGGTCTTCAGCAGGCAGGAACCTCTCATTTAACACCAGTCTTAGAGTCTGGGATCTTGCTGTTTTGTGAGAACTCAGCAAAAGCATTTCAGAGCCCAGTTAAGATATAATTTTCCTCTTAAGTATTTGTTCATCTTCATCTGGGGAAGAAACAAGATAAGAGTTTGGGCAAGGAAATAGAAAGACAGAACTAGTTATTGAGTTCTGAAATAAAATTATCTGGATTGGAGGATGGCAGGACTAAAAATAAGCCATATTTGGTCAAATGGATGTACTGGTATGTTTGGAGAAAGGAAGGTCTAGGTGGAACACATGCCTCTGATAATAGCTATGTGAATTCTCCTCTCTGTCTCAGTTCACTAATTTTTAAAATGGAGATAAAATTACCTCTAATATCTACCTCTCAAATTTCTTCTTTAAATTAGATCAGATGTTAAATATAAACTGATATAAAAACTTTAAATTATTCAGTAGATATTCATTACTATTTTTGTTTTTATGAATATATAGTGGTAAAAATAGTCTTTTTTCACATTTTTAAAGTCATTGGCCAATTTTTCTTCCACCTCTCTAATCCTTCTTGAGCTCTTCCAAGAATGCTCTTTGGACTTGAGACCAGTTCATATTCCCTTCTGAGGTTTCAGATGGGTGTACAGTCTCAATACCAACCTCTTTGATATTCATGTTTTGGTCCTTGTCCCCATAGTAAGATTCTATGGTCTTTTCAACTTTGCTTCCTGCTCATGATGACTGCCTTGTTCCTGACTTTTAGATAGATCACAATTTTTGTGCTTATTACTTGAGGCTTTGTGTATTGTGGTCACTGGTTCTTTCAGCTAGAAACTAGAATGCTGCACCTTACCTGGTGCTGAGGTGTCTGGTGTTAGAAAACAAAGGTTAGGTGAAGTCTTTCTGGGTTTCACCAGAGTTACCCTGGAGACCAATGCGCAAGGCATGGGGGAGGGGTGGAGTGGCCACAGGAAGTATGCTCTCCTGAGCTAGAACACAGGCAGACTCAGCAGTTGGTGAACCCCTATTTGTGCTGGTGTCTTCCCAATTCCCCGGCTGTGCTGAGGCAAGCCTAGGGTACTGCTGTTGGAGCTTACAGGCTCCATACCCCTGGGGCTCAGGACCTCATGCTAGTTCTCTGAGGTGGGGCTATCTGGGATAGCTCAGGTCCTGCACTGGTCCCCTTTAGCCACAGCAAGAGGGAATTGCCTTTGCGATTTTCCTGACCTCTCAAGCTAAGAGACTGTTTAGCCCTTTGGCTGATCCCAACATTCCAGGATTTTTTTCTGGAGAAATATTCTCTGGGTTTTTCAAGATCAACAAGTGGAGGCAGAGAACATTTACAGATCACTCTGCCACCTTGGCTCCTAGAAACTCAAGTAGGCGACTTACGAACATTTGATCTGCAGGCTGATAGTCTCAAGAGTAGCTGCTGCTATTATCGGGGATTCTACATCTCTCTCTCTCTCATTCAGTTCCACTGGATTCCTATCCTGGACTGATATGTTTTAGAATTTGCTCTGCCTCTCCTGTTTCAGATCACCAGGTGTTTCCTGCTTGGCTCTGCTATGGTGTCTGTGTTGGTGATATAGTGGTAAATATAGTGGCTGCCTCTATAACATCTGGCGTTAAAAGTTGGTAAAACACCACACATAATATATACATGAAGTAGGTGTGAAGGGTAAATGACGTTTGCTATGACAGCTAGTGTGGAAATAATGAGGGATTATGGGAAGCAGAGTGGAAGTTCAGACTTAGATGTAGAGTGTGTCTAAGGCACTCACCAATAAGTATTTTGGGAAACAAGGGAGTTTCAAAAATTAAAGATTGAAGTTTTCTAGAACATGATTTCTGTTCTGCAAGACATGGAAATTGGTGAGAAAGCACGTAGTGAAATGAGGCAACATTTATCAGTACTGAACACAATCTTCCAGTCATGGCCCAACTATTATCCCTCAAATTCTTAACATTATTCCTCTCCCAATAGAGTTAGTTTACCACATGCCCCTTTCGAATCCTATTGAGTTTGGAGATGACTTATTTCATTTCACATGACCTGCTATCTGACCATCCTTCTCTCTTAGCAGAATTAAGCTTTTACTGAGGTGCAGAACATGGTTTAACCCTGGAAAGAGGCAGAAATCTCCAAACAATTACCCTTTTACCTCTCTCCAGAATTTGTATATAGTCTCCCTCCAACCTAATCAGCTTCTTCCCTATAGAATGCATCTCCTCTCGAATTGTGGAGTGGATTAAGTGAGATGGAAAAGGAAGTCATTTGATTGAATAAACTTGCTCACTAGTTTATGCTTTTCAAAGCTTGTTGTTATCCTTAAAAGAGCATGTAATTGAATTTTGAAGGACATCTGTGCCCCTTCCCTCCCTCTTGCAAATAAAGAAATATACAGTGAATTGGAACTTGTGAAGCATGGGGGCTATTTGGATAATCAGCATAATTTCATTATTGTAATTTCCTGTATCCTAATGCTGTGTGTGTGTTTGTGTGTGTAGTCAACTTTTAACACTGAAGATGCAAATGAAGCCAATGGAGGAAAACCATTTCTAAAGGAGTCTGATGTTTGATGAGTAGTACAAACTATTAAGCTTGAGCCCCTAGAGAACAGCAAGGAGCAAAGTGCTCGAAGTCCAAGGATGTCTCTCAACGTGCAGGTAAGATGCTCCCACAGGGGTGTGTTTTTGTATTCTCTTCGGTCTTTTTAAAAAACAATAACAGCAAGCCTATACTGTGAAATAGAGACAATGCAAGCCAAAAAAGAACTCAGATTAGTGATCAGATCTATCGTTAAGGGAAGCTATGACTGAACAAGAGATAGAAAAGATTATGAAATGTAAAAGGGATAATTTTGATTACATTAAAAATTTTCTTTTAAAACAAACAAAACTAATGCAACTGAGGTTAGAAGGAAAACAGAAAGCTATAGGAAGTTTTCATGACAAGTGTCATAGTGGCCTCATTTCTCAAATATATAGAGAACTGAGTCAAAATTATTAAAATATAATGCACTCCTCAATTGATAAATGGTCCAAGGATTTTGACAGGAAGTTTTCAGATGGTGAAATCAAAGATATGTATAATCATATTAACATGCTGTCTCTATGGATTAGAGAAATGCAAATTAAAACAACTCTGAGAAAGTACCTCATACTTATCAGATTGGCTAATATGACAAAAAAGGGAAATGACAAATGTGGGAAGGATGTGGAAAAATTGACACATGAATGCACTGTTGGTGGAGTTGTGAACTGATCCAACTTTTCTGGAGAGCAATTTGGAACTGTGCTCAAAGGGTTATAAAATCCTCCATATCCTTTCACCTAGCCATACCACTACTAAAGTCTGTATCACAAAGATTTTTTTTTAAAAGAGAAAATGACCTATTTGTACAAAAATGGTTATAGCAGTTCTTTTTGTGGTGTCAAAGAATTGGAAATTTAGGAGAATGTCCATCAATTGGAGAATGGCTGAACAAGTTGTGGTATATGATTATAATGGACTACTATTTTGGTATAAGAATCGATGAGCAGGATTATTTCAGCAAAACCTGGAAAGATACGAACTGAAGTGAAGTAAATTCAGCAGAACCAGGAGAACGTTATACACAGTAACAACAATGTTGTACAACAATCAACTGTGAATGACATAGTTATTCTCAAAAATATAGCTATTCCGAAGACTCATGATGAAAAATGTTATCCACATCCTGGGAAAGAAGTGATGCTGTATGAATGCAGATCAAGGCACATTATTTTTCACTTTTTTCTCTTTTTTTTTTTTGGTCTGTGTTTACTTTCACAACATGACTAATATGAAAATATGTTGGCATGATTGCACATGTATAATCTACAACAAATTGCTGATGGTCTCAAGGATGTGGGAGGGGAGGAAATGAGAGAAAAAATCTGGGAATCATTTTTTTTAAAGGAATGTTATTTTTTTATGTAACTAGAAAAAATAAAATATTATCCAGGGAAAAGAAAAGCTTAACTCTTCTCAATGTTCTGTTTATAGCCTGGGATTTCTTCAATCCATCCTTAACCTTGATAGGAGAACTCAGTAAAAACAAGACTCAGATGTATATTAATATGTGATGATCCTTGTTCACAAAGACGTACCAGGGATGAAATGCAGCAACGAAGGTATCAGAGCATGAGGCTGTCAGGATAACTTTTTTCCTTGGTTGTGAATTGCTTTGAGTATGAAAAGCAGACTTCTTCAATAAAGACTTCTTCAATAAAGGCAGCTTGGCATAGAGGACAAAATAATGTACTTGGACAAGTACAACGGAAAGGACGCTGGCTCTGAAGTCAGAGGACTTGAGTTCAAATCCCACCTCCAACAGATACTACTTGTGTGGCTTTGATCTCTCCAAGTCAAGTCTCAGAGTCTCAGTTTCTCCATCTGTAAATGAGAAAGTTGGACTAAATGGCCTCAAAGATCCCTTACAGTTCTAAATGTATTAAGAATGATATTTTTCACTCTTTATCTCAACCTTTCTCATCTCTTAAAAATATATTTGATATAGAGGAACTAAAATAATCAAAAGAGAAGAAAATAGAAACACTGCACAAGGTAAAATAATTTTATAAAATGGTACCAAAGAACTCACATGCCAAGAAATTTAACTCCTTGGCCCCATCCTGCTTAGCCCATTTTATATGCCAGGTACATTGGGGAAAAACAGTCTTTCAGGTTTGCATCTTATGGCCCTTCTTTGGGATCTTCTGATCAAATTTCCAAAGAAAATGAAACACTCCAGGCCAGGGGGAGAGAACCTGTGTTCTCAAGGTCACATGTAGCCTATTAGGCCCTCAAGTGCTACCTTTAACAGGATCCAGACTTCACACAGAGGTTTGGATTCAAAGGGCCACACTTGAGGACCTAGAGAGTCACATGTGGCCTTGAAGCCACAGATTGCTCACCTCTGTCCTAAAACTACCCTTTTCCCAACTAGAGGAGATGGATATTTTGTACTTAGCCCTCTTCTGACCTTTCAGGGTCATAGTTATCTCAGGTACTCTACCTAAATTCAGGACAGAGTAGATACAATTGAAACAGAATTCAGGGCAAAGCTATGCTCTCACAGATTCCTCCTAGCTCCAAATGAGTGAGCCTGGAACTTCTGTGTAACTTGAAGTCTCACAACTTTTCTTCCGTGAAAGACAGACACAAAGAAAGCAAATGGAAGGAAACACTACGTCTGGTCAGTTCCATTGAAATGATACATGATTTAAAGTTCATAAATGATTCAAAAAAGCTATTTTTACCACATAATTAGTAAAACAGAGCTCACCATGTGATACTTCCTCCTACAGATAAAAGGAGAGGGGGCAAAGAGTGAGAAAAGAAATCTGAAAAAAAAGCTAGGAGATACTAGAAAAAAAAATCAAAAGATGAAGAGAAAAATGGAGTGGTACTAGTAGTTAAGCTAAGAGAGTATCTTATGAAGAGGTTTTTTGTTTGTTTTGGGGACAAAACCATACAGAAACCAAAACCTTGTGAATAAGTATTATCAGTTTTTCCCAAAAGAAAAATGAACCAAAATTCCCAAATCACTAAAAGAAGCATGTGAATTCCCCAAAGAAAAGGAAACAATGGGGGAATCCGGAATTGTTTTAAAGAGGCTTAAAATTATTAGAAGAAATATTAGGAGTTAAATTAGATCAGAAATCAGTTTTAATACAGATTTTGGAGGAAAGAGTTTAGAATTAAATCAAAAATATTTAGTAAGGATTATTGTGTGCCAGAGTCTATAAAGAACCGGGAGATCATAAAGAAAATATATTTTCTCTCTTCCCTCAGAGTTTACACTCTTCTGGGGGAGGTAACATATAAATCAGAACCTTTACTATAAATATATAGTACATAGTAATAACCTCTATATATTTAATTATTTTTAATATGAAGAATAATCTGTCACTTTTAATAAGAGAATTTCAAATCAAAGCAGTTGTTAGGTTTCACTTCATAAGCAGAAAGCTGTAAATGAGAAAAAGACATGGAAAGCATGTTAGAAGGTCTGAGATAAGCCATCATTAATAATGCTCATTTTTTGGTGCAGTTGTGAATTGTTCCAACTATTCTGGAAAGCAATTTGAAATTATAAAATGTGACTAAGCTTCTCATATCCTTTGACCTCAAGATCCTATTGAAAAGTATGAACCTGTAACTATTTATAAAACAAAAACAAAGAGGTCATATAGAAATGTAATACTCATAAAAGAATTTTGTGGTAACAAAGAAAGAAATACAGTGAATTGCTTAGAGTATAACTGAACATATTATGGGAGCAGCTTAGATGGCTTAGTGGACGAGTGTTGGATCTGAAGTCAGGAAGACTCATTTTCCTGAGTTTAAATCTAGCTTCAGACATTTACTAGCCATATGACCCTGGGCATGTCACTTCATACTGTTTGCCTCAACTCCTCATCTGTAAAATGATCTGGAAAAGGAAATGGCAAACAACTCTAGTATCTTTACCAAGAAAACCCCAAATGGGATCAAAAAGAGGATGACATGACTAAACACCATTGAACATACTGTGACATATGAGAGTTATCAAATAAATATTGCTGTTCCTTGAGAAATGACCAATAGGAAGAATGCAGTGAAGCATGATAATTTTTCTATAATATAAAATAAACAAAATCAGAAAAATGATACAATTATTATGCCATTTACAAATGAAAGACAACTAATAAAAAGAGAGTCAAAACTGTACATTGTACTTTATAATGATGACTTTTGATGGAAGAGAACAATTGAAAAAACAAACCTCCTTTCCTTCATTACAAAAGTCAAGGACTATGAGTGGAAAATAATTCTTAGATTATCAGACACAGTAGGTGTGTATTTTTCTGAAGAGCTTTCATTGTTTTAATTTTTTTATTATAAAGATTAGTTTGATGGATCAGTTCACAAGTATTCATTAAGCACTTGCCATATGTGAAACACTGTGCTAAGAGTTAACCATATAAAGAGAGGCAGAAAGCAGCCCCTGTCCTCAGAGATCTTACAAACCTGATGAGAAAGAAAATATTTTAAATGTGTACATGATAAATTAAGGTTAACTTGAGAGGAGAAGTCCATTCAAGGAAGTGTTATTGGGAAAAGATCTCCTTCAGAAAGTGGAACTTTAAGTGTAGTTTGAAGAAAGTTGGGTTGTACACAAGATGGAGATGAGGGAAGAATTCCAGGCATAGTGGACTGCTAGGGAAAATGGAGCTGAGATATGGAGCGTCTTGTTCAAACAACATCAAGGAGGGTAGAAGACTTGGTGTGGGGGAAGGTACTCATTTGGAAATTGATGTCATATAAAAACTAAATAACTAGATAAATATGCAAAAAATGAATGAATAAAATAAATAGTAAAATATTAAAAAGTAGCTCAGATTTATCAAGCATTTTAGGGTTTGAAAAGTACTCATGGAAAGCATTTTTGTAAAACACACGTGACCATTATTTCTCAACCAAGGAGAAATAGAGGAGATAAAGAGTACTATGGACAAATTTTGCAAATGAATATATTGGGGTGATTTTTTTAAACAAAATCCTTGCTATCAGTCTAAAATGATATACCAAGAGCGAGAAACTTGCTGGAGTCATACAGGATTCACACCAAAGATGGAAGGATTTTTCAACCTTAGAAAGGTAGTTACATAAGAATATGAATAATAAAAATGATAAAATTATTCCAATAGATGAAATAAAACCATCCAATGAAATGTAGCAGTGACATGAGCTTAAAATAAAAGAATGAACATGAGTATACTCCCTTAAAAATAATAATCAAAAGCAGATATCTAATATGAAGGGCTATCATTTTGTAAGTGGATTTATTTCCCAAATGATGAAAAAGCAAAGAGGCCTCTTCTTCTAACTCTTATTTCACATACTTATAAAAATGCAAGTTGTAAATTCAAGATGATAACAAAATGAAAGACATAAGCATTGGAAAAGAAGGAGGAAAAACATCTCTGTTTGCAAATGATATAGTGGTGCATTAGAAAACTCAATAAAATTAGGAAAGAATTTCACTTAGCTGATTAATAACTTCAGCAGAGTAGCAGGAAACCAAATATATCCATACAAAGGTTTAAGCATTTCATTGGAGAATTGATAAAATCTGAGATCACCAGTTAAATTCAAAATAACTATAAAGCTAATGAAGTATTCCAAAGTTTACCTACCATGGAAGATGAAAGATTTGTATAATTTCATCTGCAAAAATATATTTTTCAAAAACAAAGACAAACCATTGGAGAATTATTCATTGTTCATGGTTGGACTACTTACATACAATAAAAATTCTGCTACTGCCTATGCTTTGTCTTTCATAGATTATTGTTATTCCAATGAAAATTGTCAAGGAATACTTTATACACCTTGATGAAATAAATTTTAAACTCATTTGGGAAAACAGTCAAAGTCTAGAATTTTGAAATAACTAGCAAGAAAAAGTACAATTTATAGAGATGCATACCATGATCATATTTTATCACATTCTGTCATACTTTAAACGTATTACACTTATATAATGTTCCAAGTGTTGTTGTCATTATCATGCAGTTGATTCAGTCATGTCTGACTCCTCATGACCTCATTTGGAGTAATCTTGGTACTGGAGTGAAAGATAGCACCATTTACTTCTCTAGATCATTTTACATATGAGGGAACTGAGGCAAAGAGAATAAAGTAATTTGTCCAGGTAATGTAACTTCTAATGTCTGAAGCCAGATTTGAACTCAGGAAGCTTAAGTGACATTCCCAAGGTGATATAGTTATTAAGTGTCTAAGGCAGAACTGAATCTCAAATCATTATGATTCCAAGTCTAGTGCTCATCCATTGTGACACTACCCTACTCATGTAATATAATAACACTCAAAAATATGTAAGGAAAAATAGTAAAAATTTTTCATAACTATGGCTAAAGTAAAATTATTAATGAAACAAGAGCATGATTAATTTTTAAAAGATTATTTTGTTTAAGTAAAACTTGTGCAAATACAAAAGCAAGGAAAATAAAATCAAAAAAATGAGTAAGAAACCTTGACTACTCAAACATAAGGGCATATGTGTGTCATTCTGTGTGTATTAATTTAGTTCTATCCACTACCTTCCTACTCCTCACACCCTTCTTAAAGGTCCTCTGCAGAATAATTGGATCAGTTCACAATTCCATCAAGAGTGCACTAATTTTCAAATTTCTCCACATTCTCTCTGACATTTCTCATTTTCCCCTTCTATCATTTAGCCAGTATGATAGGTATGAGGAGGTATCTCAAAATTGTTTTAAAATTTATCGGGAGGGGAATAAATCAGATTTTATAAATTTGACAAAGTTCTCTAGAAATTTGAAATGAGTCTTTTGTACAAGAAACTGTGTATCAATTCCACCACCTCCAAAAAATATACATTTTCCTCTAATCTTGTAGGTATTTTTATACGTACAAATCCTTTTTGATTTAATGTGATCAAAAGTAATGTGATTAAAATTATCCATTTGCATATCTCAATGCTATCTCTTGCTTATTTGTAATTTCTTCTCCTTTCTATAATATGAGAAATGATATGTTCCACATTCTCCTAATTTATGATATCTCTCTTTTTGTCTGGGTCATATTCCAAGGTCTTTGATTTGTCTTGGTAAATGGTGTAAAATATTGGTTTATACCTATTTTCTTTCAAACTACTTTCCATTTTTCCCAGCAATTGTTTGCTAACTCCCCAAACCTAAATCTTTATATTTATCACTTTTACTTTAAAAACTTACTACTATATATGATCAACTATATTCACTGGTCCACTTTTTCATCTCATACCAGATTTATTTTTATAATTATGGTTTTATAATACATTTTAGTATTTGGCACTACTAGATATCCTTCTTTTACTTTCAGTGCAATTCATTTCTTTGATATTCTTGCCCTTTTGTTCATTTAAATTAATTTTATTATTTTTCTAACTCAAAAAAAAAGTTTTGATAACTTAATTGGGATGGCACTGAATAAGTAGATTAATTAAGACTGTCATTTTATTATATTAGCATAGCCCACCCAAAACCAATTAATATATCTCCAAATATTTAAATCTGACTTTATTTCTAAAAAAATAGTTTTATAATTATGTTGATGTAGTTTCTGGGTTTATCTTGACAGACATAGTCCCAGATATTTTACATTATTTATGGTTATTGTAAATGAACTATTTCATATTTTCTCTTTTTGCAGGAATTTTTTAGTAATATATAAAAATGTTGATGATTTATGTGAGTTTATGTTATATCCTGATACTATGCTAAAATCATTAATCGTTTCAAGTAGCTTTTTAATTGAAACTCTAGGATTTTCCAAGAATACCATCGTGTCATCTGCAAAAATAACTTAGTTTTATTTCCTCATTACGCATTTTGTTTACGTCAATTTCTTGTTATTATCTTATTGTTTTTGCTAGCATTTTTAATACAGTGTTTAATAACTGTGATAATGGGCATCCTTACTGCCCTCCTGATTTTATTGGAAAGACTTCTGTCTTATCCCCAATATAGGATATGCTTGCTGAAGGTTTTTGGTAAATACTTATCTTTTAATTTATTTATTTTTAAGATTTAAATTTATTTATTTATTTTTAGTTTTTAACATTCATTTCCACAAGATTGTGAATTCCAAATTTTCTCCCCATCTTTCCCCTCCCTCCACCATGAAATGGCATGCATTCTGATTACCCTTTCTCCTAGTCTGTCCTCCCTTTCATCACTCCACTTACTCCCTTCCCCTTTACTTTCTTGAAGTGCAAGAAAGATTTCTATACCACATTGCCGTATATCTTATTTATCAATTGCATGTAAAAATGATTTTTAACGTTCATTTTTAGAACTTTGAGTTTCATATTCTCTCCCTTCTCTCCCTCCCCACCCCCACTGAGAAGGCAAGCAATTCAGTATAGGTTATCCTTGTGTAGTTATGCAAAACACCTTCATAATGATCATGTTGTAAAAGATATTTCCCTCCATTCTATCCTGCCCCCCCAAATATTCTATTTCCTTCTGACACTGCCCCCTTTTGAAAATCTTTGCTTGTAACTATGCCCTCCTCCAATCTGCCCTCCCTTCTATCACTCTGCCCCCCATCCTCTTATGTCCTTTTCCTGTAGGGTAAGCTATCCAGTTGAATGTAAATGCTATTCCTTTCTTAAGTCAAATCTGATGAGAGTAAGGTTCCCTCATTCCTTCACACCTCACCCCTCTTCCCCGTCATTGTGAAACCCTTGTCTTGCCTCTGTTATGTGAGATAACTTACCCTATTCTATATCTCCATTTCTTCTTCTGTAGTTATATTCCTCTCTCACCCCTTAATTTGTTTTCAGATATCATCCCTTCACATTCAACTCAACCTATGTCCTCTCTCTCTCTCTCTCTCTCTCTCTCTCTCTCTCTCTCTCTCTCTCTCTCTCTCTCTCTCTCTCTCCCCCTCTCTCTCTCTATGTATCTATTTCCTTCAACTACCTTAATACTGACAAAGGTCTCATGACTTTTAAATATCATCACTCCATGTAGGAATGTCAACATTTCACCTTTAATGTCTCTTATGATTTCTCTTTCCTATTTATCTTTTTATGCTTCCCTTTATTCTTGTATTGGAAAGTCAAATTTTCTCTTCAGCTCTGATCTTTTCATCAAGAATGATGAAAGTCCTCTATTTCATTCAATGTTCATTTTTCCTCTGAAGGATTATACTCAGTTTTGCTGGATAGGTGCTTCTTGCTTTTAATCCCAGCTCCACTGAACTCTGAAATATTGTATTCCAAGGCCTTTGATCCCTTAAGGTAGAAGCTGCTAGATCTTGTGTTATACCAATTGTATTTCCACAATATTCAAATTGTTTATTTCTGGCTGCTTGCAATATTTTCTCCTAGACCTGGAATATCTGGAATTTAGCTAAAATATTCCTAGGAGTTTTACTTTCAGGATCTCTTTCCAGAAGTGATTGATCGATTTTTTTCAATTTCTATTTTACCATCTCATTCTAGAATATCAGGCCAGTTGTCCTTGATGATTTCATGAAATATGATGTCTAAGCTCTTATTTTGATCATGACTTTTAGGAAGCCCAATAATTTTCAAAATAATTCTCCTGCATCTATTTTCCACATCAGTTGTTTTTCCAAAGATATATTTCACATTGTCTCCTATTTTTTTTTTCATTTTTTGGTTTTGTTTTATAATCTCTTGATATCTCATAAAGCCATTAACTTTCATTTGCTCCATTTTAATTTTTAAGAAATTATTTCCTTCAATGAGCTTTTGGACCTCCTTTTCCATTTGGCCAGTTCTGCTTTTTAAGACATTCTTCTCCTCCTTGAATTTTTGGACTTCTTTGGATATTTGGGTAAGTCTACTTTTTAAAGTCCTATTTTATTCATTATTTTTGGGGTCTCCTTTAGCAAGCTGTTGACTTGATTTTCATGATTTTCTTGCATAACTCTCATTTTTCTTTCCAATTTTTCCTCTAAATCTCTTACTTGATTTTCAAAATCCTTTTTGAACTCTTACAGAGAGCACAGACTGTACTACCACAGACCCCACAAAGCCAAGGAGGAAGAATTAGGCAGTCTGAAGCAGAAGCAGCAGTGCAGATCCTCAAAAGTATCAGCCCAGGAAGGGTGTCCAGTGGAACTGAGTAAGAGAAAAGCCCAGGACCCCTGGTAACAGCAGCAGTCACTCCTGAGACTATCAGCCCGCAGATTAAATGTCTGTAAGTGACCTACATCAACTTCCAGGAGCCAAGAGGGTGGAGTGATCTCTAACTGCCATCCCACTTCCCTTGTTGACCTTGAAAAACCCAGAGAATATTTCCCAAGGAAAAAATACTAAAATAGTGTGATCAGTCAAAGAGGTAAACAATCCCTTAGCTCAAAAGGTGAGGAAAAGTTGCAAAGGGGGGTCCCTATTGCTGTGACTGAAAGGGACTAGTGCAGGACCAGAGTTGTTCCAGATAGCCTCACCTTAGGGAACCAGGAGGAGATCCTGAGCCCCAGGGGGTGGAGCCTCAAAACATCAACACCAGCACCACAGAAATGACTTATCACAGACAGGGAAATCCAGAAGACACTAACATAGATGGGGGTTCACTGACTGCTGATTTTGTCTGTGCTCTAGCTCAGGAGAGAACACCTCCTGTGACCAGGCCACCCCCTCCCCCACACCTTGTGCAGTGATCTCCCGTTTAACTCCAGTGAAACTCAGAAAAATTTAAACTAGCCTCTGCTTTGGCACACCAGCCAGCTCAGCAGCAGGTAAGCTGCAGCATTTTAGCTTCTAGCTGAAAGAACCAGTGGTCAAAATCCACAAACCCTCAAGTTCCAAGTGCAAGAACTGTGAGACAGAGTCCTCTGTGCCCCAGAAGCAGAGATCCACTCTAAAAGCCAGGAAAAAGGCAATTATCATGAGCGGGAAGTAAATTGAAAATGAAAAGATCATAGAATCTTACTGTGGCTACTAGAACCAAAACAAAATTACTGAAGAGATCAGCATTGACACTGTACTTCCATCTGAAACCTCAGAAGGGAATATGAACTGGCCTCAAGTCCAAAGAGCATTGTTGGTATAGCTCAGTAAGAATTTTAGAAGACAAATTGCAGAGGTAGAAGAAAAAATTAGCCAATGATTTTAAAAATACGGAAAAAAGAATTCATGGAAGAATTTAAAAAGAAAATTGGACAAATAGATAAAGAGATACAAAACCTAACTGGAACAACTGGGCACATGAAAAAAAGAAATACAAAAGTTAACTGAAGAAAGCAATTTTTTAAAAATTAGAATTGGGCAAGTAGAAGCTAATGACTCTATGAGACATCAAGAATCAGTCAAACAGAATCTAAAGAATGAAAAAATAGAAGAAAATGTAAAATATCTCATTGGACAAACAACTGACTTGAAAAGTAGATCCAGGAAAGAAAATCTAAGAATTATTGGTCTACTGGAAAGTCATGATGAAAAAAAAGAGCCTGGACCATATCGTCTAAGAAATCATCAAGGCAAAGTGCCCAGAGGACTGAGATTCAGAGTGCAAAATAGTTCTTGAAATAATCCACCTAACACCTCCTGAAAGACATCCCAAAGTGAAAACACCAATGAATATTGTTGCCAGATTGCAGAACTATCAAATTATGGAGAAAGAAACTATGCAAATATTGAGGAAGTGCAGTCAAGATCACACAGGACCTTGCAGCTTCTAAATTAAAAGACTGGAGGGATTGGAATATGATATTTCATAAGGCAATGGAGCTTGAACTACAACCAAGAATCAATTTCTCAGCAAAATTGAGAATAATATTTCCAGAAAATAAATGGATGTTCAATGAAATAAAGGGTTTCCAGAGCTTCCTGATGACATGGCCAGAGCTCAATAGAAAATTTGACCTTCAAATACAAGTATCAGGACAGGCATAAAAAGAACAACTGGGGGAAAAAAACTTACTATTCAATATGGGCAAACTGTTTACATCCCTACAAGGTAAGATGATACTTGTTAACCTTAAGAATTGTATATTTATTGATGCTGGGGATGGAAGCTCAATTCCATGTGGACAGTCTCGGGCAGGTAAAGGTGGGAACTTCTAAATCTTAGAGTTCTCACGAGGCCCCCCAGGAAACCACTGGGAATCGAAGTGAACCGAACTATCTCGTGTATTTCCACCTCTTCCCGTGAGAAACGTGATGGGAGAGAGCTCTCCCCGCCCTCGAGATTGTCCCGGATCTGGTCACACTATTGTTATCTAACAGCACGGTATTCAGATGCAAACTATGCGGCTGGAGAGCTTAAGTAGGATCAGGAAAGCCTGAAAGCACTCTTGGGTGGAGGGGCCATGTGTGTGGACAGAAGGCTCCGCATTTCCTCTTTCTTCTCTTCCCTCCTCCTCTCTCCCCACTTATACTTCTACTTCCAATCTCTTATTGTAAGATCTTTGCCTCCTTGGGAGATCTTTCTCTCTCCCTCCTAAGGAAGAATTCCCCTGCACTTGTAACTAGACCCTGAAATAAAGCTCAACCCTTGTTAGACTCTGGAACGTCCTTTCTCTCATACGAGCATCCGGTTTGGCCAGCCGAAGACCTCCGATAGAGGTAAGGTAAGACTCGGGTAGCCCTCAGGCCTCTAGGCCTGGCATATTATAGTACTTAAAAGTAATATACATGCATAGAGAGAATGGGTATAAATTAAATGATATGATGATAAAAATGTGTTTTAAGGGTACAAAGGAATTATAATGGGAGATGTGAAAAGAAAGAGGCAAATTAAAGTAATTTACATCACAGGAAGAGACACAAAAACATATTACAGTAGAGGGAAACAAGGAAGGCAGATGAGCACTATTTGAGATTTACTCTCTTGTGATTTGATTCAAGGAGGGAACAACAAACTCAGTTAAGCATAGAAATCTAACTATCTCTACAGGCAGTAGGAAGGGAAAGGGGTAAGTAAAGTGAAGGGAGGATAAAAGGGATGAAGAAATAATAAGGGCAAGGAGGAGTAAAAGGGAGGGGGGTGGATAGAAGGGAGGAAAGACTGAGGGAGGCAGTACTCAAAAATTAAAACTGCATTGTGGAGGGGAAGGGAGAGGGGAGAACCAAAAGCACAAACAGGGGGTGGAATAGGATGGAGGAAAACACAGATAGTAATGATAAGTATGTGTGTGAATGGGATGAACTACCCCCTAAAAGTAGGCAGATCGCAGAATGGATTAAAAACTGTAATTCAACAATATATTGCTTACAAGAAACACATGAGAAACAGAGTGATACATACAAAGTAAAGGTCAAAGTTTGGAGCAGAAGATATTATGCTTTAGCCGATGTTAAAAAAAGAAAAAAGCAGTGGTAGCAATCCTAATCTCAGACAAAGCAGAAATAGATTTAATCAAAAGAAATAAGGAAGGAAATTATATCCTGCTAAAAAGAATCATAGACAATGAAGCAATATCATTACTAAGCATATACTCACCAAGGTGTATAGTATCCAAATTCTTAGAGAATTTAAGGAAATTACAGGAAGAAATAGACAACAAAACAAGGCTAGTGGGGAGCCTCAACCTGTCCCTCTCTGAACTAAATAAATCTAACCTCAAAATAAACAAGAAAGAAGTGAGGTGAATAGAACTCTGGATAAGGTAGATGATAGGTCCCTGAAGAAAACTGAATGGGAATAGAAAGCAATATACCTTTTTCTAAGTAGTACATGTCACATATACAAAAATTAGCTATGTACTGGGGCATAAAAGCTTCACAGTCCAGAGCAGAAAGGCAGAGATAGTCAATGCACACTTTTCAGGTCATGAATCAATAAAAATTATATGCAATAAAAGATCATGGAAAGATAGACCAAAAGTTAATTGGAAACTAAATAATGTAATCGTAAAGAATGTGTGAGTTAAACAACAAATCAAAGAAACAATCAATAACTTCATTCAAGAGAATGACAATGATGAGTCAACCTACCAAAACTTATGGGATGCTGCAAAATCAAGTCTTAAGAGAAGTTTTATATCATTGAATTCCTACATGAATAAAATAGAGAAAGGGAGATCAGTGAAATGGGCATGCAGTTGAAAAAGCTAAAAAAAAGGAAATTGAAAATAAATAAATATGAAGTTAGAAATATGGGCAACCAAATGAGAGATTAAAAAATCTAAATTAAGAAAACTATTGAACTAATAAATAAAACTAAGGGTTGTTTTTTTATGATAAAACAATAAAATTTATAAACATTTAATCAATTTCATTAAAAAAAGAAAATCACATTACCCTTATCAAAAATAAAAAGTGTGAACTCACCTCCAACAAGGAGGTTATTAAAACAAGAGTTAGAAATTACTTTGCCCAACTCTATGTCCATATATATGACAATCTAAGTGAGATGGATGAATATTTAAAAGAAATATAAATTGCCCAGATTAACAGAAGAGGAGCTTGTATGCTTAAATAAGTGCACCTCAGAAAAATAAATTGAAAAAGGAATCAATGAACCCCTTAGGAAAAAATCTCCAGGGACAGATAAATTTACAAGTGAATTCTGTCAAATAATAAAAGAACAGTTAATTCCAATACTATGTAGATTATTTGGGAAAATTGTTGGAGTCCTACCAATGTTTTTTATGATATAAATATGGTTATGATACCTAAACCAGGAAGAACCAAAACAAAGAAAAAAATTATAGACTAATTTCTCTAATGAAAATAAATACAAAACTTTTAAATAAAAGAATACAGCAACTTATCACAAAAATAATATATTATAATGAGGCAGGATTAATACCAGGAATGAAGGGCTGGTTCAATATTAGGAAAACTATCAGCATTATTGATCATATAAACAACACAAGTAACATAAACCATATGATTATTTCAATAAATGCAGAAAAAGTTCTTCACAAAATACAACATCCATTTCTGTCAAAAACACTGAACAGCATAGAAATAAATGGAGTTTTCCATAAAATAATAAGCAGTATCTATCTAAAACCATCAGCAAGCATTATGCAATGGGGATAAGCTAGATGCATTTCCAATAAGATCAGAGGAGAAGGAAGGATGTCCATTATCACCACTGCTATTCAGTATGGTAACAGAAATGTTAACTTTAGTAACAAGAGAAGAAAAAGAAATTGAAGAAATTAGACTAGACAAAGAAGAAATTAAGTTATTTGTCTTTGCAGACAATATGACACTATACTTAGAGAATCCTAGATCATCAAGTAAAAATACTACTTGAAATAATAAACAACTTTGGCAAAGTGGAAGGCTACAAAATAACCCCATAGAAATCATTTGCATTTCTATATATTAGTAACAAAGCATAACAGCAAGAGATAGAAAGAAAAATCCCATTTAAAGGTATTTTAGACACTATAAAATATCTGGGATTCTACCTGCCAAAACAAACCCAGGAATTATATGAACACAATTACAAAACACTTTTTGCACAAATAAAATCAGATCTAAATAAGTGGAAAAACATCAGTTTTTCATGGGTAGACCAAACTAATATAATAAAATCAAAATTATACTTAAATTATTTTACTTTTTCAGTGTCATACCAATCAAACTACCAGAAAATTACTTTCTAGAACTAGAAAAAATAATATTAAAATTCATCTGGAAAAGCAAAAGGTCAAGGATATCAAGGGAATTAATGAAAAGAAATACTAGGGAAGGTGGCCTAGCCCTACTAGATCTCAAATTGTATTATAAAGCAGCAATCATCAAAGGCACTTTGTACTGGTTAAGAAATAGAGGGATAGACCAGTGGAACAGGTTAGGTGCTCAAGACTAAGTAGTCAATGTTTTTATCTATTTACTGTTTGACAAACCCAAGGACCCCAGTTTTTGGAATCAGAACTTACCATTTGACAAAACCGAGTGGGAAAATTTGATAATAGTGTGGCAGAAACTGGGCATAGACCAATGCCTGACACCATACACAAGAAAAAAAGCCCAAAGAAATAAATGATATAGGTATAAAGACTGATAGTATAAAGAAATTATGGGAGAAAGGATTAGAATATTTTCAAATTTATAGAGAAGGGAGAAATTTATGACCAAACAAGAAACAGAGCATTATGAAGTACAAAATGGATAATTTTGATCACATCAAATTTAAAAGTTTTTCCATAAACATACTCAATGCAACCCAGATTAGGAGGGAAGCAGAAAACAAGGAAAGAACTTGCAAGTAGTATGTGTGATAAAGGCCTCATTTCTAAAATACATAGAGAACTGAATCCAATGTATAAGAACACAAGTCTTCCCCAATTGATAAATGGTTGAAGGGTAGAAACTGGCACTTTTCAGAGGGAGAAATTAAAGCTATCTATAGTCATATGAAAAAATGTTCTAAATCATTATTAATTAGAGAGATGCAAATCATAACAACTCTGAGGTACCACATTATTACCATCACATTGGCTAACATGACAAAACAGAAAGATGATAAATGTTGGAGAAGATATGGAAGAGTTGGAACACAAATTCATTGCTGTTGGAACTGTGAACTGATCTACCCATTCTGGACAGCAATTTGGAACTATGCTCAAAGGGCTACAAAAATGTGCATACCCTTTGACCCAGCAATATCACTTCTAGGACCATATCCAAAAGAGATAATAAAAGAGGGAAAGTGTCCCACATGTACAAAAATATTTATAGCAGCTCTCTTTATGGTGGGCAAAAACTGAAAATTGAGGGGATGCTCATCAATTGGGAAATGGTTAAACAAGTTGTGGTATATGAATGCAGTGGAATACTATTGTGCTATAAGAAATGATGAGCAGAAAGACTTCTGAGAAGTCTGGAAGGATGTATATGAACTGATGCTGAGTGAAAGGGGAAGAACTAGAAGAATAGTGTGGAATTTTTCTAGTAGACTTAGCCCTTCACTGCAATGCAAGAACCTAAAGCATTCCCAATGGACTCTGGAGGCAAAACGCCATCCACATTCAGAGAAGGTACTACAGAACTGTATCACAGAATGAAGCAGAGTGTTTTCTCTTGTGTTATGTTTTGTTTTGGTTTTTCTCATGGTTTCTCTCATATTTTAATTCTTCTATGCAACATGGCAACGTAACTATTTATGGTGATATGTCATAGATATATCAAGATATTTACAAATAGCTAAGTCATCAAAGGGTTGAAACAAACAGTATGAAAAGGGAAATTGTAAGTTATAAATGGACATTTGGAAACAAACACCAAATCACTAATACAAAGAGAAAGACAAAGACAAAATATACATTATAGAGGTCTTGTTCCATATCTTACAAATGAATGAATGTAACAAATAAGAAAAAAAACATGTATACGTCATGATGCTGCACTGTGGATGTTCCATTTGATATGGCCATTATGAATTCTGCTTTAAAATTCGCTAAAATCTCTGTATCCTTGGACTGAGAAATCTTAAATTATGGCATGTAATTCAAGAATAAAAAGACGGAAATAGAGCTCCAATCTATACTGAACTATCCACAGAATCCTTCTTTGTAGCAACAGAGAGGGGAAAAAATGATGTTCAACTATTGGAAGATTCTTAAAAAAAATACAAGCTATTCTAATGAAAAATGGAAAATATGATGAATTCAGAGACAGTTGGGAAGATTCTTATTAATTCATGCAGAAGACTGAAAGATTGTTTTGTAAAATTACTACATTAAAGTCAAAGAAGATATTAAGAAATAGAAGCCAATTAGGGATAGTCTTGGAGAAAAGATAATAAAACATTGCTCCTTTTACAGAGTTCAGGGCCTGGTTGGGCAGACCATTGTATGTATTATTAGATGTGTTCTCTTTTAGATATATTTTTTTTTCTTCATAGAAAGGGAGTCTGTGTGGAGGGAGAAGTCCTAGAAATTACTGTTATATATTATTAGAAAATATCAAGAAATTATATCAAAATGGATGGAGAATACAGTAGCTCAAATTTACATATTATACCAATTAACCAAGCATTTTTCTGATGATGATCATGCGTAATATCTAATATAAGTATACTCATTTTATGAATACAGAAACTAAATCTTATGTGTAGGAAAAGCACTCCCTAAAGTTGTGGAGCACTAATGAAATATGAATTGCTATTTATTTTTCAATGAGCCTTTTTGTTTCTAGAAAAGAAGAATTTAGCATGAAACAAGTGATGGAAATGCATCCCTTTCTGTTTAACAACAATACAAAGAAATATTTATGTCCTTACATTATGTGTTTTATAGAGTAGGTTTGGGGCTGATCTTTAATTTCTTTGAATTGATAATCCCGAATAAGCAAACAATCTTTATTAATGTAGATCCCTACCTTGTCTACCACTGATAAGGGTATTGAGCAACATATTTAGGCTCCCCTAAAAAGTATATGTCAGAAGGAGGACTTCAATTCAAGTCATTTTGTTTCCAAGGCCAGTTCTCTACCCACTATTACATGATGCCTCATATAGTTCTAGTTGTTGAGGTTGGGGTTGTTTTTCCAATCCGTTTAATAATAGAGAAGTACTATGATTTGGTGGAAAACTATATAATTTTGGAATCAGAAAATGTTCAAGTCCTACTTTTTATAAATGGTTGGTTGTTGTCTTTCATTATTAAAGAGGATCAAAATGACATCACTATGTTGGGATCAAGATACAGTGTAACTACCTGTGGTTCACCAGACCAATACAATCTCAGAAGGTTTTATCGCAAGTCAGGCATAAATAGTTCATATGAACATTTGGAGTGTAGATGGCTCTAAATTTGTATATCTCACTTTTCTTTTGAGTTACTGCAATTCTACTTTGTTTATCTAATACAACCCCTTCTTTGATGCTGGGACACCATGTGTCAGTGTCTCACAATTGATTCTAAAGTTCTTCAAAGAGACTTTGATAATGTCCTTGTATTTCTTCTTCTGACCTCCATGTGAACATTTGTTTTGTGAGTTCTCTGTAAAATAATCTTTTAGGCAAATATATGTTTGCCATTCAAACAACATCATCTGCCCACTGGAGTTGCACTCTCTGCCTTGGAATTTGAATGCTTGGACATTCAGCTCAAGAAAGGATTTCATTTTCCTGTACCTTATCTTCCCAGGAGATCTTCAGAATCTCCCCAAGGAAATTCAAATGGAAGTGATTCAGTTTGCTTGCATGACACTGGTACTCTGGTTTTCATAGGCATTCAGTGTGAGGTCAGCACAATACCTCTGTAGACCAGTTTGATAGGTAGTGTAGTACCTCTTTTCTCCCACACTTTCCTTTGCAGCCTCCCAAATGCCATGCTAACTCTGGCAGTGTGTCCACCTCATCATTTATATGTACACCCGTGGGATGCATACTAACAATGAATCTGAACAACAACATATGCTTGCCAAAAAGACTACTTTATGGATAACTCACATAGGACAAGCACTCACATGATGGTAAGAAAAGGTGATATGAAGATACTGTCAAGGTTTGTCTTAAGAAACTTGTAATTGATTTTATGACAAAATAGACACTGTCACAGGACCACCCAGCAAGGCATGCCCTCACCAGAGAAGATGCTGTGCTCTATGAGTAGTTGAAGTAGCTCCAAAGAAATGTTAGAAATGAAAATTTAGAGAATCTACTCAATATGTTCACATGGACTCTTTGTTGCCAAACTGTGGTGGAGAATTCAATGCTCATATTGACCAGATCAGGCACTGTAACTTAACTCTAACATAGTGGTATCATTTCGGTCCTCTTCAAAAATAAAGGACCACAAGCAACTAACCACCAAGGTAAGTGAGCTTATCCACAACATTCTAAATCTATTGATTTTTCTATAACTAATGGTTTCATATATATAGATGGGTTGGTGCTCACCGGTGGAGAACTTTTTTTCTTCCTGTTAATTATTAAGACAAAATTAGCACAAGCAGCAGAGAATCAATCCATACTTTATTGCATTTCAGGCTCAGAGTCTGCATTAAGTACACAATCATCTATAAACAAAAAGTCACAGACCAATTCTTATTTTTATCTTGGCTTGTAGCCTTTTCAAGTTAAATAATTTACTGTCAGTGCACTTTTATGCCATTTTTGCCCTCATTGAAGACATCTGAAAGCACCACTGAAAATATCATTCTAAAAAGCATGGGAGTAAGCACACATCTCTGTTTTACTGCATTGGTGACTGGGAAAGAGCAAGAATATTGTCCATTACCCAGAACCCAGGCAAGCATGCTAGCATGAACTAATACACAACACTGATGAACTTCCCCAGGCAACCAAACTTTGTCATAATTTTCCATACACTCTCTTATATATGCTGCCTGGGGGACTACTGTAGGTATCCTTCATTGCTCTAGACCGTTCAATAGCACCATGTGAAACATGGAAGTTGCTGACATGCAACTGCTGAGGGATTTTCTAAGCTATAATTTACATATATTAATTAATAGATCAGAACTTTAAGAAGGGTGGTGGTTATAATAATAATGATATTGAGGATGATGAAAATAATGGTATCAGATGAGTTTTATAAAGTATTTTTAAGGCTTACAAAATGATTTCTCATACTGACTCCATGATCAAAACAATAACAATTTACAGCTGCATGGCATTTTCAGCTTCATAATTCACTTTCTTTATGACATCCTTAAGAAGTGGATGGTTTAAGTATTAGTACATATTCACTTTAAAAATAAGAAAAATCTCATAGAGTTTACATATTCTACTAACGTCACACAATCACGCAAAAGACAAAGAAAATAACTTAATCTTAAGCTCCCATCAATTAATGTTTGCCTATGACCATTTGTCATTCTGACAATAAATATTTATGAAGTAGCTATTATGCATCAGTCATTGTGCTAAGTGCTGGAGATACAAAAAAATATTTAAAAAGTCAGTGTTCTCAAAGAGCTTATATTCTAGTGGAGCAGATTTGGGATTAGGAAAAACAGGATCATTGGCCTTATTTAAGATTAATTTGTTATGAAGACCAAAAAGTAAGTATGCAAGGAAATACAGAATATGAACAAATTACCTTCTTTTTAAATCAAAGAAATAATTAAATGAAGAGGAAAACCTTCCAGTAAAATGGAAGAAATGAAATATGCAAAATCCACTTTCCCCTCACATCAAACATCTGCTGTCATTGAGTGAGCAAATACCCAACTCAATTTTTGTTGATTTTTAGCAGATTGGGTATCAAATAACACTGACAGCAGATGCAGTCATTTGAATAATCGGCAGTGGAATCAAAATCGGTCCTGCTTTTTCCTCTCTGGTGTTTCTCAGTGAAATCTGACAGTCTCAATGGTTTGGAAAATTCCGTGTCCATTACCATTTGAGAACATATTGTGGGCAACCTCATTATGGCGATGAATTGAAGAATAAATTTAATCATGCTATTTTGTTGAGCAGACGCCTTCATGGAGGTAGTTTCGTGTTAGTGTTTTAATGGACAAGGATAACTTCAGCAGTACGAACAGGGATAAGTGGCAAGTCTGCACGCTCCTTTCTTTTCAATTTTCCAATTTTAAGTAAGTAGCTAAACTATTCAGATTTCTCATATGAGAAAACTTTATAAATTTGTAACAGCATCTAGAAAAAAGCACAATTGAACAGAATAGCCAGAATTTAGTGGGAAAAGGCATTATTATTTCATCTCTTTGTCCAACTGTTTCTCTCTGATCTCTCTCTTGCTATGTTTCTTTCTTGTCTTTGTTTCTGTTACCCCTCCCATTTTTTTTTCTCTTTCCACTCACGTAAACTCTATATTCTTCCTTCCACAGTAAATTAGTTGAACCTGAGAACTGCCATTTTTTCTTATCAGGAACAATGAGAACTTTCTTTTCTGATAGAACTCACTTAAAATCTTTGAAGTTAGTTTGGAGAATGTCTTGAGTTCCCATATAGATGAATATCCCATCTTAGGAAGTATATTCACAAGCTGAATTGCAGCCAGGGGTACTGGAAGCCATACCACAGAGTGATCAAGAAAGGACCTGGAATTTTTTTTTTTATCCTGGTGAAAAGAAGGCTTATCAGAGACATCACAACTCTCCACAAGGCTGTCAGACTGAAGACATAAATTCTCTCTGGCTCCAGAAGACCATACTAGCAGAGAGGAGTCGATGTAGAAAAAAGCAAATTTCAGAAGGGCACCTGGAAGGGAGAGAGAGAATTCTGGGAGGATGGGGGAGTAAGTCCGAAAATTCCAAGTTCCTAAGATTTTCCTCCACAAAAGAGATAAAGCAAAAGAGAAAAAAAGGGCAAACATAGAGTGGGAAGATAAATAAAAAAGGGTCACAACATAAGTCCTCCTGGGACAATCAGAGAGGGTGTGAAGAATTTGGCCCCTGTGGAACCATTTCAACAAGAAGAGGTGAGTTTTATTTCATAGGTAAGGCAAGTCAATGAAGACTTAGGAGCTTAATCGGAGACTTGTTAGGAAGAACCATCTGCCCATAGTGTAGACAATGGATGGGAGTTGAGAAAGCCTGGAAGCCAGGATATGAATTAGGGGCTGCAGTTAGAGAATTCATCAAAAATATATTTTGGAGAAATATTAGGGGAATAGCAATGTTACTGAAAAATAAGAGATGAAGGCAGTATGAGCATGGACAGTGGTCCTCCAAGGATATGTCATGAAATTATGCATGCCCTTTTCTTTTGAATATATTTTTATTTCATTAAATATTTCCCAAATACATGTAAAGTTTTTACCATTTATTTAAAAGACGACTTTGAGTTCCAGATTTTCTCCTTCCTCGTACCTTCCCTCAGCTCTTAAGAAGGCAAGTAAACTGATGTTGAATACGCAGATGAAGTTATGCAAACATTGTTTCCCCATTAGTCATGTTGCAAAAGAAAATACACACTCAAAAGCTAGAAATAAAAAAAAAACAGTGTTTCAATCTCTACTCAAAGTTTAGCATTTCTCTCTCTAGAGGTGAATAGCGTTGTTCTTCATGGGTGCTTTGGAATATCTCTGAACATGGTGTTGATCAGAGTTTCTAAGTCTTCCACAGCTGATCATTGTTACAGTAGCATGACTACTGCGTACAATGTTCTCCTAGTTCCGCTCACTTCACTTTCTCTCAGTTCATATAAACCTTCCCAGATTTTTCTGAAACCATCTTGCTGTCATTTCTTATAGCACAATAATGTAGTATAATTTATTCAACCATTCTCCAATTTACGGGCATTCCCTCAATTTCCTGTTTTGCCAGCAACAGAAACAGAAGAAGAGCTGCTATAAATATTTTGTACAAATAGATCATTTTCTCTTTATTTTGATCTACTTGGGATGTAGATCAAGTAGGAATATGTCTAGGTCAAAAAGTATGCATAGTTTTATAGCCCTTTGAGTATGTTTCTAATTTTTCTGTGGATACCATTTTAATATAAAATTTATTTAATACTATAAATGTATTGAGCACCTGAGGACACTGATGGAGTGGCTGCTGTGGCAATAGTGGCAGGTGAGGCTCTGGCTTCAGCCACAGGGGCCTTCACAGGCCCCAGGGTGCGGGAGCAGGTTTTATCGACTCTGCTGGTAGAGTTCTTGAAGGACCCTAGGAAGAAGGAGAAGTTGCTGTGGGGCCAGTTGCAGGTGCTCTATTCTTTTCAGGGCTTCCTGGAGCATGTGGACATGACTGTGAACATGGAAGAAGAAATTCAGGCAGAAGCCACTGAGGTCCAACAACTCTGGAAGGACCTGAAAGCTGAGCACCAGAAGCAGGTGGAAGCCATTGAGGCTGCTTTGAGAAGGCCCCAGAACAACTGGAGGCCAGCAAGAGGAAACAGGCTTTATTGGCAACTGCTCTGAGGCAGGCCCAGGTCAAGAGGCAGGCTTTGGAGGAGTGGAGGAACGTCGCCCAGGCCCAGCCAAGGCAATAGCAGGAAAAGTGAAGGCTGAGGTTAGTGGCTGGGGCCCAGGTACAGAGTGAGCACCTGGAGAACGCCAACAAACGCTGGGCACAGGCATGAAGAGCAGGAGAATGCCCAGAGCCTTGAAACCTTTCTAGGACTTCTGGAGATGCTGCATGGTGCTGAGGGGGATGGAGAGAAAGGCTTACATGGGAGGCTGCAGAGGGAAGTTGGTGGCAGCAAGAGACTGCCTGACCACTCCAGTTCTTCTACCTGAGAGCAGAGGCTACAGGGAATCATCTCGAACACACTTTCTTCACCTTCCTAGGATCATTGTTTTAAATAATCGAAGGAAGTGTTACAGATGAGTAAAAATCAAGATGCCATGTTTTTCTTATCCAAGTTCCTGTCCTTCCCTGCCCCCCCCCCCCCAAGTCTGTTCATAGAGCCCAGCTTGATCTGGAATCTCTGAGATGCATCATTGCATCGTCTCAGTCCCTTCCTCTCTGATCCTCACTGTGTCTCCCTTTCTTCTTTTCTTAGATTCCAACCCCCCACCTCCATCCCATTTCTGCTGGTTCCACAAAGAAGAGGTCACCATCAGTTTTCTTAGTAAGGCCCGCAAAGGTATCCCCCAAAGGCGGCACCAAACCTGCCATGTCAGGATGTCCTCCTGGAGCTGACTTGGAATATGACATTCCTAGAGAGACCATCTGCTTGTTCCTCAGTCCTGCACCCTGCCCACCTTGCCCTGTTCCCTCAGCCAGAAACCCCACTCACTTTGAGCTTCAAGGATTCAGTGCACTGCCCCATGGAGTGGTAGGCTCTGCTGCTGTTTGTCACTTGGTACTGGGAGATGTCATAGCGCTGTTCTCATTGAACATCAGAAGGGTCCCTACACTGCCTGGAAACAGGAAGAGTCACCCTAAAACCATGTGTGCCTGCCCTGATAACAACATTTTTATCGTGTTTTATAAACTGTAAAGAGCCATATAAATGTGTACCTGTTAAGTCCCAGGGTTTTGATGGGGAGTTTTATGTGTGTAAATTATTTAAACAAAATAATTGAAAAAGCACACACACACACACACACACACACACATATATATATATATATGTATATATATATATATATATATATACAGTATGGTGATGATAGTGTTCACAGAATAAAGAAAAAATATAACCACATATATCTACATATAAACATGTGTGTGTGTGTGTATAAATACAGATAGCTAAGTGGCATAGTAGATACAGTGCCAGGCCTGGACTCAGAAGCATCTTTCTGAGTTTAAATCATACTCAGGCAGTTACTACCTATGTGACCATGAGCATGTCACTTAGCCCACTTTCCATAGAAAGGTGAGATGGCAAATTTACAGACATCTCCCTCTCTAATGTTCATATGGGTTATTTATGCCCATCCTGTAGTAAAGCTTCCTTAGCTTATATTGGTCTGACCAGCCACAACCAGACACACTGTACACTGACCCTGATATCAAGATATTATTTTGGTCCTCTTTGGACACACAGGACAGAACAACAATACACACATACAAACATACACACATATATGCACACACTATCTTCCAAGCACACCCTGTCATGCATTCACCAAAGTTTCAGGAAAAAGAGCTTTTCTTATTTAAAGAAATCTTCCATATTATGAATTGTTATGACTGTGATAATGTAAATAGTCATTGAAAAGCAATTAATAACAGCAAATGTCACTGTACTGCATTTCTTTATGTTAACCACTAGTATAGTGGATAGAGCACTGGAGTTAAGATCAGAAAATAAACTGATTTCCAACCCTGCCTTATATACTAACTGGGTGGCAGTAGGGAAGTTATTTCATGTCTCTGATTCTCAAGTTCTTTCTCTACAAAATGGGAGTAATAAATGCATCTACATCATAGAATTGTTGTAAGAGTAAAAAAAATAAATAGCATGTGATTCATTTTTAAATGAAACTTACAATGCTATATAAAGACCAACTATTTAGCAGATAGAAAAAGACAAAACAATGAATTAACAGAATGAATTGACTGAGTATAAAGCATGAGAAAGGAGTCTTCGTGAAAATGAGTGGCCAAGAACATGGTGGTGCTTTTAGTAGAAGTAGAAAAGATCAGAGGAATGGTTGGGTTAAAAAATAAAAACTTATTAAGTACCTTCTGTGTACTAAACACTATATTACACCCCAGAGACAAAAATTAAAAAAGTATCTTTGAGGACTTTTTAGTCCACAGGCATGTATACGTACAATGTAAGGATATAAAAAGTGTCATTTTAATTAGGATGGATTAGTATAGAGAATGATCAAAGAAGCCTCCATGTAGGATATAGACTTTGAGATGAACTTCTAGGGAAAATGAATATTTTTTTAAGAGATTAAGGGGAAGAGTGAGTACATGCCTGCAATGGGCAGAGTCTGTGTAAAGGTTCAGCGGTGAGTAATTCGATGGTGTAAGTTCAATTTGGTTGCACTATAGAGTGAATGGGAACCAGGGAATAATTCATCATAAGCCTCAAAAGGAAGGTTGGAGACAGGTACAGAGGACTTCCAATGAAAAGAAGCTTGTTTTTAATCCCAGAAATAAGGAATTGATCAGAATGACAAAACAGATTTCTCTTTGTTTCCTTAGCTCTTAGCATGCCTTCCGTTGATTATTTCAAATCTATTCTTTCTGTAGTTTGTTTGTACACAGATGTTTGAATGTTTTCTTCTTCATTTCATCCTGAACTTTATTAGAGCAGTAACTGTTTTGTTTGTTTCTTTGTTTTTCCCTTACTTTATAGCATCAGAATTTAGCACAGTGATTAGGACATAGCAGACACTTGATAAAATACTCGTCGAAGGAACTAATGGAAGTTGGTTAGTTGTTATCCTTTATCTTTGAAAATGACATCACCATGATAAAATGAAATTTCATTGTGTCCAGCTGTGACTGATCAGACCAATACAAGCTCAGAATGCTCTACCACAGGTTGAACGCAGATACTCCATGTGAATATTTGAGGTGGATATTCCAAATTTGCACATCCTGCATTTACTTTCTGCTGTCTCAATTCTGCTTTGCGCAAAGAGCCCAAAACCCTTTTTGATGTGGACATGCCATGCTGAGTGGTCTTGTCATGCTGAGTGGTCCTGTGTCAGTCTTTCCCATCTTACACAGTCAAATCCAAAGTTCTTGAGAGAGACCTTGAGAGTGTCCTTGTGCCATTTCTTCTGGCCACCATGTGATCATCTGCCCCATGTGAGTTCTCCATAAAATAGTCTTTTTGACAAGCATACATTTGGCATTCGAACAATGTGGCCAGCCAATTGGAGTTGTGCTCTCTGAAGTATAGTTTGAATACTTGGCAATTCAGCTCCAGCAAGGACTTCAGTGTCTGGTACCTTATCCTGCCAGATGATCCTCAGAATTTAGTCTTTTTGGCAATTGTACATTTTGCATTTGAATAACATGGCCAGCCGATCAGAGTTGTGCTCTCTGAGCACAGCTTGGATCCTTGGCAGTTTAGTTCAAGCAAGAACTTCAGTGTCTGGTACCTTATCCTGTCAGGTGATCTTCAGAATCTTCTTAAGACAGTTCAAATGGAAGCAATTCAGTTTCTTGGCATGGCACTTGTAGACTGTCCATGTTTCTTTAGCATATAATAATGAGGTCAGCACAACAGTCCTGTAGACCTTCAGTTTGGTAGTCAGTCTAATACCTCTTCTCTCCCAAACTTCCTCGGAGACTCCCAAACACTGAGCTAGCTCTGATAATGAAGGCATCAACCTCATTGTCAATGTGTACATCCCTGGAAAGTATACTACCAAGGTAAGTGAACTTATCCACAGCATTCCAAACTTCTCCCATTTGTTGTATCCAACGGTTCCACGTATGGATGGTGTGGTGGTGGCTGAGGGAGCACCTGTGTTTTTTTTTTGGTGTAAATTATTAGGCCAAAATTAGCACACAGGCAGTAGAGAATTGATCCATACTTTGTTGCATCTCAGCTACAGAGGTTTCCTTGAGTGCACAATCATCTGCAAACAGAAAATCATGCACCAACACTCCCTCCACTTTGGTCTTCTCTTGTATCCTTTTCATATTGAAGAACTTGCAATCAATATGGTAGTTGACCTTGATGCTGTGCTCATATTCATTAAAAGCATTTGTCAACATGGCTGAAAACAGCATGCTAAAAAACACAGATGACCCAGGTTATAGAGTCCTTTCTCACTGGAAACAGCAGTGGGACTTTGCAAGCCCTTAGGTGTCTGACCAGTCTTTTAAGGATCACACTGTTCACCTCCTTGTATGAGGAAGAAGCTAGAAAAGGTGCCCTAAGCAGTGTCTGCTTACCCAACCCTGGCCTGATTACTGTGGCAGGTGGGGAATCCCACTATGTGGTCAAAACACACACACAAAAAAATGTGCAAAGTGTATGAAGACATCTGCAAAGATGATTCCACTCACCATTGGCACATGGAACGTGTGCACACTAATAGACAATACAACATCCAGTAGACCTGAAAGAAGGACGGCTTTGTTGCCAGAGAACTCAACAGGTATCACATAAGCAGCCCTGAGTGAAACAAAGTTGGCAAATGAAGGCCAGCTTATTGAAGTTGGAGCTGGGTACACCTTTTTCTGGAGTGGGAGCAGTGAAGGGGAATGCCATGAATCTGGTGTGAGTTTTGCAATTAAAACTAACCTAATCAGCAAGCTGGTATGTCTGCCAAAAGGAGTGAATGACAGACTCATGACAATGTGATTGACACTCACAGGAAAACTCCATGCCACCATCATCAGTGCCTATGCTTCCACCATGACAAACACTGATGAAGTCAAAGAAAATTTTGTGAAGACCTAGAGACCCTTATCGTCAATGTGCCAAAAGAGGACAAACTTATGATTCTGGGTGACTTTAATGCTACAGTACGCTCAGACTACCAGACTTGGCAGGGAGTACTGGGGAGGAATGGAGTTGGAAGCAGCAACAGCAATGGTCATTTACTGCTGAAGACTTGAGCATCGCATGGTCTTCTCACCAGCAACACTGCCTTCTGCTTACCTAAATGCAATAAAACTTGCTGGTAATGAAAGTAAGAGCTAAATTCAAGGCTAATTTTTCTAGCTAAAGGAGCTGGATTCAAATGGAGACTCCTCCACCACTTGCTTCTTATTTAACTTTGAGCCTGTTAGTTTACATGTACAGACCTTGGCTTCCTAAATTGTTAAAGGAAGCAATTGGCTTCAATACCCTCTGACATTCCTTTTCACTTTACATTGATGATTCCATCATTTATAATCCCAAATTAAAAATAAAAAAGGAGTTTGAGTACCATTTCCTGAAGGAAAATCATCAGGGATGAGGAGGAACCATTCAATATTATTTCAGTTTAATGGAGGGATATGACTTAAAAATACATTAGTGAAGAATGACACAGAATTTCCTATTTTCTCTTTGAGGATAAAGATTGCCCACACATATGCGCATTCAATAACTTCAACCTTAAGATTGTTTTATTGGATCATTAATGAAACTCGTATTGTCCAACAGTTATTTTTGTGTGTGAAGAAAACACTAACAATCACAGAAGGAATACATTGCCCATCAGATGTGGATAAAAAAATAATAACTTCTTGGAATGGAATATTGCCTATGTAGAGAACATTAATCATATTCTTCAAACAATTTGAATTTTCATCAATTATGATTCAACTTAAGGCAATTATGGAAAAATCGGTGTAAAGAATATGCTATTATAATTCCTTGAAAGGGAAATAAGTGACCTTTGTCAGTTTCACAGGGAAAATTCACCACATATAAATTATTCCCTTTCTCCTTCCAAAGGGAACATAACCTTGCCGTACTATCATAAGATCAAAGACCTATGGTTATAAGGGATTTTAATGCATCAAGTGCAACTTCTTTTTCAGATTGAGAAACTGAGACCCAAATGATTTGCCCAATATCAGACAGGTACTAAAGAGAACTAGAATTTTTATTTGTCCTGAGACTCAAAGTTCAGTCATGATCCTTGTGGCCCATGATGCTTTCTAAACATTTTCTCTTATAACCCTTATTACTTCCATTCTCTGCCATGGGCCCACAAGAGTTAACTCCTGCCCCTTTTCATATATTTGCTGACTATCTCTTCACATTTTCATGGAAAGGATCCCTGAGAGATGGACAGAATAAATGAGCTGTCCATTGGTCCTAACACTGTAGTACATGATTCCATTATGTTCTCTGCTGCTCTCTGTTTCCTTGATTCTTTTCCAATAATAATAGATTGTAGGTTAAGATTTTATAACATAAGCATTAGATAAATTCAGTCATGCATCAGCATTGGTCCAACATGCAAGATAGCATATTAGTTTACTATGTAGTCTCATGTAATGTTAGATTAAACATGATGTATTATAATCCTGAGTTTGACAGATAGTGCATTCCTCTTTAGGACTAAGGACTTACGAACTCAGTCCAAGGACTCAGAAGCAAACTCGTGGTCTAATTAAACTTTCCTACACCCTTTCCCACGAATCTTAAATATGACTTTGCCAAAAAGATATCTTTTTTTTTCCCCTTGGGATCATCCCTCTAACCTTTTCTTCTTCCTTTCCTATCAACCTTGCCCATCCCCAGCCAATTCTGTTAATTTCCCTTAATTACCATCACAAGAGGACTCTGCTTTATTTGAAAGCATTGACATGTGGAATTCATTTATATGTGGTGAATTTTCCCTGTGAAACTGACAAAGGTCACTTATTTCCCTTTCAAGGAATTATAATAGCATATTCTTTACACCGATTTTTCCATAATTGCCTTAAGTTGAATCATAATTGATGAAAATTCAAATTGTTTGAAGAATATGATTAATGTTCTCTACATAGGCAATATTCCATTCCAAGAAGTTATTATTTTTTTATCCACATCTGATGGGCAATGTATTCCTTCTGTGATTGTTAGTGTTTTCTTCACACACAAAAATAACTGTTGGACAATACGAGTTTCATTAATGATCCAATAAAACAATCTTAAGGTTGAAGTTATTGAATGCGCATATGTGTGGGCAATCTTTATCCTCAAAGAGAAAATAGGAAATTCTGTGTCATTCTTCACTAATGTATTTTTAAGTCATATCCCTCCATTAAACTGAAATAATATTGAATGGTTCCTCCTCATCCCTGATGATTTTCCTTCAGGAAATGGTACTCAAACTCCTTTTTTATTTTTAATTTGGGATTATAAATGATGGAATCATCAATGTAAAGTGAAAAGGAATGTCAGAGGGTATTGAAGCCAATTGCTTCCTTTAACAATTTAGGAAGCCAAGGTCTGTACATGTAAACTAACAGGCTCAAAGTTAAATAAGAAGCAAGTGGTGGAGGAGTCTCCATTTGAATCCAGCTCCTTTAGCTAGAAAAATTAGCCTTGAATTTAGCTCTTACTTTCATTACCAGCAAGTTTTATTGCATTTAGGTAAGCAGAAGGCAGTGTTGCTGGTGAGAAGACCATGCGATGCTCAAGTCTTCAGCAGTAAATGACCATTGCTGTTGCTGCTTCCAACTCCATTCCTCCCCAGTACTCCCTGCCAAGTCTGGTAGTCTGAGCGTACTGTAGCATTAAAGTCACCCAGAATCATAAGTTTGTCCTCTTTTGGCACATTGACGATAAGGGTCTCTAGGTCTTCACAAAATTTTCTTTGACTTCATCAGTGTTTGTCATGGTGGAAGCATAGGCACTGATGATGGTGGCATGGAGTTTTCCTGTGAGTGTCAATCACATTGTCATGAGTCTGTCATTCACTCCTTTTGGCAGACATACCAGCTTGCTGATTAGGTTAGTTTTAATTGCAAAACTCACACCAGATTCATGGCATTCCCCTTCACTGCTCCCACTCCAGAAAAAGGTGTACCCAGCTCCAACTTCAATAAGCTGGCCTTCATTTGCCAACTTTGTTTCACTCAGGGCTGCTTATGTGATACCTGTTGAGTTCTCTGGCAACAAAGCCGACCTTGGAAGGTCTCCATTCAAGACTTTTTGCTGGATACTATTAGCTCTATATCCCTAAGCTTTATTGGTGTGACATGATTACTGAATCTTTGTGTAATTCACAGTTAATTATCTCTATTC